>NC_072894.1:70513600-71763600 GCF_027943255.1 Anastrepha obliqua
CATCAAATTCGCAATCACAAACGCCACCCAACTTTCGGCAAATATTTTTTTTTATTTATCTGCGGGCCCTTGTTCGGCAATTCCTGTAAACAGGCGTTTTTAATTCCCTCCCGGTTTTTGGGTTTTTTCTTTTTGTTGTGGAAATGGAAAGGATGCAAATGTCAGAAGCATTTTGGGTATTTATGGATGTTCTCACTAAAAACTTCACCTGACTTTTCACTGGAGCCGTGATTGTGTCTATGAACCCCAAAAGAAACGTGCGTCCAGGCTGTCTACTTATGACATACGGATGTTATATGTCGCTGATGGTCTCCATTACGTTCGTTGTGAAGCAGATAGAACTTCGTGCGATAATGCCTTGTCTGTGTATGATACGGTTGTGAGTCGCTAACTCAAGCGTTTTTAGTTGTCGCCGGTACGTCTGAGCTGATCTCGTCTGAAACACTATTTCATCTTCAATTCAGCACTTGACGGGAAGTTCGGTGTTATCAGATGCGGACCAGGGTATTTATATTATATAGCTTTAGCTGCCGCTGCTGAAACAGCTCTATTGTTCGCCTTTCTTCGTCCTGCTTGTGTAGCGTACGCAACACTTGCTTGACAAACTTGCACGTGTCATCCCAGCAATGTTTTGAATTGCTCATACTGCCAATTAAATTTGTCAAACTTGGCTGTCTTCCAAAGATCGTGGCTAACTCCTAACGTTCACTTGCGAACTGTGGACAGTAGAAGTGAACGTGTCGCGCATCTTCAAACTCCTCCGTGTTCGTTTTTTTTATAGTATGTAAAGTGCTAGCAATGTATAATCATAACCTATAAACTTTCCGAGCTATTCGAAATATATATTGAATCACTGGCACTGTTTATTGTGCTGACGGAATGATGGGGTCCATGTTAGACTTAGAATATCATACCGGAACAGCGCAGCTGTCACCGGTCGTTCTGTAAAGTAGAAATATTCTTTATACTACCCAATTCTTATCTCAATGTAAGATAATCTAAATTCGACATAGATTGACTAATCCAAAATCCAAGGATAATTTTTTTGTTTTTTTTGTAAAAAAGTATCAACTTTCTAAATAATATAGTAATATTCTCAAACTTTTCTCACACATTCCGAACTCGTCTATGCTCACACGTTTCTCACGTCGTATTTTCTTTTTCCCCAACAGAACCCCGAAAAGACAAGACTGATGCACCATACGGTGGTAATGGCACACTATCACCCAATACCGAACAGCCATCATGTCAGAGTTCGATGCTGCCACCACCAGGTGGCGGTAGTAGCGGCCCGCAATCAAATCACACTCACGTGACACATGTCACTGGTGGCGGTAGCGGTGGCGGCAGCGGAAATAGTAGCAACACTGGCGGTCGTGATCAGCATGATGGCGGTCATACACAGAATTCCAAATTGGAACGCCCCAATACGCTTGGCACCAACAAAGTGTCACGTCGCGTGAACATTTGTTATCATAATGAGCATTGTAAGTTTCTTTTTGGCATTTCTTACTCGTAGTTTTTTGTTGCATTTAAGGATTTTCGAACTACGAATACACAGAATTGTATTCGTTATGTTACACTGTATGTAATGCACACATACAAAAAAGTAGCGCAAATTTTGTAGTTTCAGCAAATATTGCTCGATTTGTAAAGGAGATCATACACGGTTATTAATACACTCACACACACACACACACACACTTATAAGCATACAAATATGCAAATGTAGAAAGTATTTTTGAAACTGCTTGAATTATTAACTCAGTAGAATTGGGCACTAAACTATATTTTCTAACAAAAACCAAATATCATTTTAAAATATTATATTGTGTGCTAAAATCGTAAATATTCCAGGTGTGAGTGTAAGTGAACTCTGACCAAAATGAAATTAGAAACCTAAACGCAACTTGTTACATACATGCAGGCGAGAAGAAAATTAAGCGCAAATCATTTAAACAATTTTCAATAATTATTACATTATTTCATTTCATATCATTTTCATTTTAATCGGCTTACGGCCACAGCTTATTTATCAACTTACTGTTTCCACCATGCAATTTATTTTATTGATTCTAATCGTTTACTAAATTTAATTCAAATTCAGTTTGTATTTAAATGTGTATGCAGAAGTCTTAGAAGCTGACATACAAATATAAATTTGATTAAAACTTAAAAGTAGAACGATTTTACATACAACTGTACGTGGCGTGCATACTAACACAACGTAAGTGTACAGTGCAATCCAATTATGCAAATTGCCTGCACTATTAACATTTTTCCGCCATAAAATTGCAGCAATAAGATTATACTTGGTACATAGCGATGCAGTAAATCATATTCTTGTGAACTAAGGCAAACGTTTTATTGCCCTGTTTGCTTTATACGAGTACATAAGTTACATAACATTTAAGAGAATCTGTGGCGGATAAGTGGGGTATAAAGTAAACGTTGTACGTGTTTGATAGTTTTAGAAGGAATACAACAAAGTTCGTAATCTACATACTTTTTCGTGTATTGTGAACCTGATGCATCTAGCGCCCATACTGCTTCAGGATGGATACATTTTATTACTTGGTGGGGCTTTGGCCGAGTTCAACAAAATATGCATGGCCATTTAGCATTGCGGTGTAACCGACTCCAATTAGAATTACCACGACAACGACAATCACTTTTACGTTACTGGAACTTATCGGATTTGTAACCTGGAACAAACGCCAGAATGCACTCTGAATCAACTGTTGAACAACTGATTTAAGTTCTGTTTGTTGCTAATCTGCCACATCTGTGATTAAAATTGCTACCACAACTTTATCGTCACTGCTTGACATTTCTAAAAGTTACACCGTCTTGAGTAAATCTACCTTGCGTTAAAAATGGATTGTGTGTTGTGAAAACCTAGAAATGTTGGGAAACTGTTTCGATAATGCTACTCGAAAGAAAATAGCCGACAGCCGTTTACGAGTCGCATAAACGCGTCGAAAAGGCAGGCCGTCGACATCGAAAACTGAAAAAAAAACCTCAAGAAAGTGCAAGAAAAATTGAGCAATAACCGCAAATTAACTATCAGAGATCTGGTAGAGTACTCGAATATTACTTATGGATCCGTTGAGGACATTGTAGTTAATTATTTGGGTTTGCGCAATCTTGCTGCAAAATTGGTCCCAAAGGACCTGAATTTCATGCAAAAAAGGGAACGCGTTGATATCGCCAAAGACATGATTCCCAAGACCGAATCCGACCCAACTTTCATGAAACGCATCATTACTGGAGATGAGGCATGGTTTCATGAGTTTATGAGTACGACACGCTATCCAGACCTCGGGCGTGCAAGTGGAGAGCTCCGAATATAGCAAGGTCAAAAAAATCACGTCGTTTTCCGTCAAACATTTGTCGAATTTATATCTGGTAAAGGACGGTCACTTCAACAGTATGAATTGTTTTGGAAGTTCTTATGTCTTTAGAATGTCTAGGGTTTTGTTAGGATCTTATGCTCTGATAGCGTTTCATGGATTATATTCTACTGGATTCTTGCTTAGTAAATAATTTAAAATAAAAATTAAACATTTAGATTTTTTTAGGTTTCACTATTTTTACTGAAAATAATGCTTTTAGCATTTTTGTTTATGAAAAATGACATCGTCATTATTTTAGTATTCACCTAACAGTCAATTCATGAATGCTTAGTCGTTGCGAACGTCGAGATATCGATGTTGAAATTTGTAAAGTATTGCTAACTTTGTGATATGGTGTGGTCTGCCAGTCCTTTTTCTATTCTCGACAGAATCAGTTTCTTGAAATTATTTCCCTAGCCTTTGATTTTTGACTCATTCGGACAATTACTTCTACCAAACAAATCACGCATTTTGCGTTATGTTGTTTTAAGAACAATCAATCGGCCATTTTCATAATAATTTTGTGTTGTTCTATTGTGTAAAATTGTATATTTTTCTACTTGGCAAGTGTCAAAGATGACATAAAAAATGGTACCGTCTAGGAATTATTCACTACTGACATATAGGGGTCACTTTTGAAAGACCATTTAATACATATGAACGGGTACCCAACCGTTAAAATTGTTTACCGTTTTAAACCGCTTTAAAACTTTTTAATTCTAGCAATTGGATTTCTGGGCTGCCTTGCTTGCTTCGATATGATCTGTGTAGAAGAGCTGGATGCTTATCCTCTGCACTATAACGATGTAACTCATACCACTTGTCCATCGATAACTCGCAAATTTACATAAATTATCCACAAAAACATACTTTCAAACACTCCAAGGTCCGTCCAATTGGATACTCTTAGAGTTCGTCCTTCTGCATTACATACACAATAAAATGAGCACAATGCGAAACTAAGAAAATGTATTTTCATTGAACGGTAGAGAACTTTACCGCCAAATCGCCTACTTTGTTCAAAAACGCACTTGTTGACAAGAGAGATTATGCTTGGGATTTCAATGCTGGTACTATTATCTATGTTAATGCTGCTTAACGAAGTCGTTTACTACTGCACATTTATAACTCTCAACAGTGACATGGGTATGGAGACTTGCGTGCACTCACTGTTTACTTGATGAACACAGATACTTTGTCTTATTTTTCTCTTCCATTCCAGACCCATTCGTTTCACCTTCTTTAATGACTTGCTCTTATAAAATATGCTGGAGATGTGTTTTACTTTTGTAGCTCGAATAATATTTTGCAAACATTGGATCAAAGAAGTCACACCAAACGCATAGGGATCAGAATAAGCGAAGTGTTCCTTCCCTATTCTGATCAAAGTTGTTACTCAATATTATGTTAAATATCTTTAGTTTTGCGAAAATACCAATCTTAGATCTAGCGAACGACAGAGTTTTTGCTAACGGTTTTGAAATCTAAAAATTTGTCATTTGATATCCAAGGGTATCTGCATACTACAGCTAGCATAACACAATAATAATAATTGACGTTTAGTGGCCGAGCTCCTTCTGCTATTTGTGGTGCGCGTTTTGATGGATAAACCTACATTTTTATTCCGTTTCCAAAGGGCAAATGGTTTTATAATTTGGTGCGCAGAGTTTCGAATTCGAGCACTAACGGGCATAAAGCTCTATGATATCATAACTCTATGGCAGTGCTCCAATTTGTGGCGCGCTAATCTCAATAGGCGTCTAAAATATTTTGTGCTTTACTCGTGCCCAATTTTCATAAAAATTACAAAACTTTTTAATCAGAATTTAAAAAAAAATTGCAAATTTATAGCTCATTGAATTTTCCAAACTTGTAGTAGCTCACGTTGTTTTTTGAGATTTATTTTTCTGGTTGTCTTGTGCATTTTCTTCATATAACAAACTTCGAGCAATCCTTAAATAGAAGAAATTGTATAACACCCTTAACCGAACAAATTATAAAAAATGTACGCGAGTTTTTTAACAACTTTAAACTGCCGCAATATTTTATAATATTCAATGAGCTACAAAACAGCATATCCAGAATTTTGCTACAAATTTTGGCGAACAAATTTTAAATATTTAAAACTTAAAACAATTTTACAAATATTTAAATTTTTAAAATTTTATAAAAGTTTGCAACTAAGGTCAAGTTGAAGTATGCATTAAAATATATTTTTATAAAAAATATATGTATTTTTTCATGAACACAGATGCACATTATATTATATTATTATTATATTTTTTTAGTATTCAAATGCGAGTATTAACTAATTAAAATAGTAATAAAACTATCAAATACCTATTCAGCAAATAGTCTTAAGAGCTTTACGCTTAATACCTAGTCGTTGGCAAAGAATTTATAAAGACAAGAAGCTGCAATACTTTTACGTATGTGGTTCGAAGAAAGGACTTCAAGTAGGATATTAAAATTAATTAATTAACTACAAAGTTTTTTTGTTATAGCGAAATCTCCTTCTGTCGTTGTGCTAGCAGAACAAACCTATTTGCAGCTTCTTGTTTTCATTGTTCGTTTTCATCAGTGATTATTTGGTTTTAATTTTCTTACAAGCATCGAACAAGAAATATGAGCTTTAGATGAATATCTGTATCTACTAACTTGTTAAGTATCAAATTCCAACGCACTAACCCAATTTACAGATATCTTCCTTGAACATAAATAATATACATACATACGTAATTAATTATTATTAATTATTCCCACATTCACTCATTTCCCTGCACTTATTATCAGCTATTTTTCTCCATCTTTTCCGTTTTCAGATCCAGATGGCGGCGCTGTAGTGAGTAATGTTATCGGCGGTCCGCCCGGCAGTACGCCACCACCCTACGCGTCCGATGGCAAAATGGCGAATGCCCAAGGTGGGGGCAATGTAGGTGCTGGCGGTGTATTACTCTCCGAATTGCCAGAACCACCGATACCAGTGTCGGAAATTGGTCCAATCCCACCGCCGCCCATGTTCTCCACACCGAGTCCAACCTTGATAGCTGGCCGCGCACATGGGCCGGGTGTGATGAATGATCAAGGCTATCAGGATTATGATTATGATGGTAGGCATTGCGAGATTTATTAAATATAATACATAAAATATATTTCTACAAATGGCATACGATTTGAAGAAAAAGAAAAACGTTTATTTGAAAAATAAGGAATATAAGATTTAATTTTTTTTAATATTTTTTATGCATATGTTACATGCAAGCATCATCAACTGAGTCCGCCTAAAACGTTATTCCTCTAGATTACATTGAAGTTTGGGAAATTTGATTAGTTCAATTTAAAAAAAATGCTGTTATAAAGTCGTTCAAAGTTTTCACTGAACATTTTTTTTTGCAGGTGGTGCTCTCTCATAGAAATTCTACTGTTTTGTAGCCCATAGGACACGAGTGTACTGATAGTTCTTCTCCTTTAATTCGGTTAGGCTTGTTTTTTATTGACAGATATTTTGATACTTTGGTATTCTGCAGTTTACAATTTCAAGAATTTATAACTTTGTTATTTTACGACAACGTTTGTAAACCCAAACATTTTTACGAAACAAAGAAATATACAGACGATTTTAATGCACTTATAAGTTTTGGAAAACTGGTTTTATGTGCGGTTTTAAAAAAATCAACTAATAGTTGAATACTTTTTCATGGTCAAAAAACTTCTTGAAGGTGAAACTTGTAAGAATTATATTAAAAAAAAAACTCAAGGAAGTGATGGAGAAAAAGTATAAATACACTCGTATCCTATGGACTACTTTTTTTATCAGAGATAGTGTTAAATAAATAATATTTTTAATATGCGAGTTGGTCCATATAGCGTTTGGAATGTGAATTATCGATTAAAAAATGGAAAAATGATTTAACATTGATAAGATGGTTAGTTTTTCGCTTGAACAAAGTTGTGAAGTAGAAGTATTAAAAACATTCGGATTCTGCGAAAGTCTTATGATTAGCCAAACGCTGAGGCCAGTTAACCACCCAGAAGCTGCATTTTCACTCTGTTAATTTATTTTTTGTGGTATGCCGTGAAATGTATATCCTACGCTAGCCACCCAGATATAAATGATGGCCATCCATGAAATCGAAATTTATATGTGCGAAAATATACTGAAAAATTGTGGTGACCGTCATGAATGCAAATGGAAGCATTTGCAACGAAATGGTTTGGTTTCCCACGCTTATTGGCAAGGTCTGCTCTTTCTATATAGAAGAAAGTTTATTGGAAAAAATTTTGCGAAAAATTTCATTTATAGCCAAACTAAACGCTAGGTGGGCCACCTCGAACTCGTTGGGAATTTTAATATGGCATTTATTGACTTATAAATCACATAAATTCACTTGACGACATTTTGCTTTTATACTGAAATCAAAGTTATAAGGTTTGCCGTATTTGAGTGAACGTAAAAACGGGAAACATGTGGAATTTGAAAACATTTAAAAATCGAGTGTTTTTCTTACGGTTTCGAACCGTAATTTCTAATCAAAAAAATTGCCGGAACAAATTTATTTATTTTACGTGGGTACAAGGTGGCGCATAATTAATCATCCGTTTTGTTTGTGAATAACTTTTTTACCAAGTAAAAAACAAAATGAATTTGAATGATGGAAATTTGACCTTCACGCGTTCCATTGTTTGTCTGTTTGTATACGACAGGTGTCTAGTTCAGTGGGGTGATTAATTTTGCCCCACCTTATATGTAGGAATTTTGGATGCTTGTTAGCCAAGGAAAATAAATCTTATATGATATTAATTTTCTTGATTTCTTCAAAAAGTCAGCAATTAACCGACATTTTCTGACCAATTATTATTTTTTTAAATTAAAAATGACTTTGGTTTTTTTCGGTGAAAAATAAAAGCTAAGATTTTAGTTTCGTTTTCTTTTTCAACAAAACAAAAATAAAATAAAATATTAATAATTTAATTTTCCCAGTCAAAATGGAAACTTAAAATTTGACTTTTATTAACAGTGAATATGCCTCAGAGACCTCCTACCTGGTCATCGGCATCCCCTTGATAGTTGTTAAAGGGGAACTGCTCAAATTATTTCTCAGGAAAGCACAGAAAAGATGGAGCTCCATTTCTTCATGTGCTATTTCGAAAACCCTTTGGCCCCAATACGATATACGAAAGACTCAGAAAGCCTTTTGGACTCCTCGCCATTCAAGTTCCAAGCTCGTAGCTGTATTTACCGGTCACTGGACGATCGGCACACACACATTGCAGAAGCTGTGGGGACCTTTCAGAGAAGGAGACTGTAGAGAATTTTCTCTGTAAATATCCAGGTTTGGCAGCTAGACGACTAAGGTCACTGGGGGCTCCTTTCTTCGACAGTCTGGGGCAATGCGCCAACCTAAATCTAATCAATCTCTTCCACTATATCAACAGCTTTGGCTGGCTGCAGATATCTGCCTGTTGGAGGTCTCATAATGGTATCAAAACGGCGCTTTAGTGCTACTTGAGGAGTGCCAGACCGGCATTTCAACTATTTCACCTACCTACCTAACAGTAACGGTTAAAATTTCACATTTCGTTTTAAATTTAAACTTTTAAAATTTCAGCTCAATTTTTCCTGTCAAAAATAAAAGCTGAAATTTTAGTTTACTTTTCGATCAAAAATAACAGTTAATTTTTTAGGTTAACAGTAACGGTTAAAATTTCACATTTCGTTTTAAATTTAAACTTTTAAAATTTCAGCTCAATTTTTCCTGTCAAAAATAAAAGCTGAAATTTTAGTTTACTTTTCGATCAAAAATAACAGTTAATTTTTTAGGTTAACAGTAACGGTTAAAATTTCACATTTCGTTTTAAATTTAAACTTTTAAAATTTCAGCTCAATTTTTCCTGTCAAAAATAAAAGCTGAAATTTTAGTTTACTTTTCGATCAAAAATAACAGTGAATTTTTTAGCTGAACTTTTTCAATCAAAAATAGCAGTTAACATTTTCATAACAGCACTTCATGTTTTGATTTAAAAAAAAATATATAAAAAAATACTCCGTTGTTCCCCTTTCAGGCCACCGATGACAGATTTTACATATAATTATTTTCAGTATTAGTTTTTACTCAAAAAAAAAAAAAAAACAAAAATACGAATGACATTTAAACTTTTAATGTTATTTTGCAAAGAGCGGATACATTTTTAAGTTTTACTTTCGACCGCCAAAATAAAAGTCAAATTTTTACTTTTATATTTCAGGGAAAAAATAAAAGCAAGTTTTAAATTTTATATCTGACTGAAAAAACAAAAACCAAAATTTAACAATTTTTTTAACGAAAAGATATAAGACAGACTGTTTTTTTTTTGTTTTTGGTTGTTTTTTGTTATTGACTGAAAACATATCGGTGAAAATATAGGAATTACTTAGTGACTCTTTTGAAAAAAGCGTAACAGTTACGCTACCTACATTTATTACAAATGGTCCTTTGTTCTCTTATCTTTAACCTTTATTATGATTCTTTACCTTACGTTTTGTGAATATCGTTTAATTTATGCTGCACGTTTTTAGTTTAAAAAGTTCTTACCGAAATTCGTGTATATCTGCAGAATTTTTTCTTTCATTCATTTTGTTAAATTTTGCATTTCATTCACTTCTTCCATTGTTTTAATGCCCATTCAATTTTTTTCTTTACTAATTTCATTTACTTCATCGGCCCACACAACTCTAAAGCTCATAAAAAGTGTCATTGTTCCATTTTCATGTCATCAGCTTTAAATGGGCGTCGTTAAAACAATTTTTATTGCGAATTATTTACTTGTGCTAAAGTGTTAATGATGCTCTTGAGGATTCCTTTATGAACAAATCTTGTACTGTATTCATTTTAGCAATACCTATGAGTACACACATACATACAAATTACATTTTATTTTGATTTTCAATCAAATTTCAAACAGCTCGCTTGTCATTTCCAATGCTTGTAGAAATATATACTATATTATTTTAATTTAAATTATCTTTACATGCATATATGAGTAGTTGCATTTGTACAATTATCTATATTTCCCAGATCATGAACCTGACGATGATCAACTAGACTCCGATGAGGAGTATATGTTCCAGTTGCGACAGCAACAACAATCATTACATCCCAATCATGTCGATACACAGCGCGTTGAGGAAATTCCAGCCAAAGAGCCAAAACCAAATGCAGTTCCTCTTAAGTCGGCACTGAAGAAGAAGACCGGCCAAACGTCCACCTCATCACCAGCCACGCCCACACAGGATCACAGTAACGCCAATGGCAATGTACAACAAGGTGGTGGGGGTGGTGGTAGCGGTAGTGGTGGCGCAGCCACATCGGCTAGTCAGCGACCATTGGTAGTGCGCCAGGATGCAACCAACAGTTATTCGCTTAAGTGAGTATTTATAGAAATCATGGCGGGGAGAGGGCATCGAATTGAATATTGAAAAAGTCAATGATTGCAACGCATAACAAATCAGTCCGGGAGAGTAAATTTTACAAATTTATATGCATGCGGCTTACAAATTTCTTTGTTTTTGCGTCAAAAAATGAAATATAAAATCGTGATTTGCGTAACTCCAAAAACGCTTCGTTTTCACTTCTTTTTTATTATTATTGTTATGCATTGAAATCATTACTTTACGTAAAGAATGTTTACACAATTTTGGGTTAAAATATCTTTTCTTACATCGTATGAAAAAAATGTAGGCTTCGAAAAATTCTATTAACTAGAAAAGTAAATGAATGCACTCAAGAAGCAGTCGCATAGTAGAGGTCTCTGGAGATGAGTCGCAAAAGTGTCATGAGCTGCTTACCACTTCTCAGTAAGTTTGAACATGGCTCATGGGGATGCCTGTAAGCACTTTGGGTTTATTCATAGGAAAATTTGTAGTGACAGTAAAAGTAAATTAGCTTGAACTCTGCTCTTTTATGGCTAGTTGCCCCACCACAAGAAAGGGATCCAGGCCTATTGATATATGTATACCGTTATAGCGCACTCTGTAGCTATTCTATCAGCTTTCTATTTCTCATGAATACCTTTGCAATCCGGTATCCAGAGGAACCGAAAGTTATGAGCCTTCGAGCGGTTTAGTCTCTCTATGCACTTCAAGATTAGTACGGCTTTTGCCTTAAATAAAAGAGGCTTGCGTGCAACTTGAATGAGGTGTTGAAGTCGAAATGTCAGAAACATTATCAAAGGTCAATCACACCAGTGTTATGTGCGGTATGCTACCACTAACACTATAAAATTCATCCTCCTCGGCTGATTTCCACCCTGGAATTGCCTGAGCATTTCTTTAAGGAGAAGCCGCGTTTATGTCTATTGACACAATAGGTTCTTGAATCTAGGTTCCACTCCTGTGTGCGTACGAAGACTTTACGTCATGGATATCCACTCCTTCCACTGCCTTCATAAGTGGTTGTGGAGGCAATGAAAAATCGGAAAGTGTGCAATTGTCCTATTCTCACAATATATTGTCTTGTCTTCTGCTTGAGTGATTGAGTCAAGCGTTTCTCTCAGTCAGTGGAGTTGAGCCTTATCATGATTGTAGCCGCGAACGAAGAAAAATAAAACTATGTTTTCTGAGAAGCTATCAGTGGGTGTGGCGCTTAAATGAGAGGTTAGTTTAAAACTTAGCTGCAAAGAAAGAAAACCACTATCCTTCCCCTCTCTTTTTCTTGTATTTTTCTCGTTAAGATAAGGGTAGGAAAGGAAAAGTTCAAAAAAACTAATTTCACATTAACTTTTTAATCAAAACTCAATTATAAAAATAATTTCATAAAATTTTAACCCAAATTGTGAAAACATAAATTTTTTTTTGTAAAAACTTTTGAGCTTACTTTATTTTTAGACTTAATTCACAAAAAAAAGTCGACCTAAATTTAGTTTTCCCAAATGACAGTGATTTTTTGCCCAGTCCATTCCCCATACATTGTTTTTTAATTCCTTATCTGCATTTACATTTTTTTTTGTTTTACTTTTCCCTCTTTGGCTCAAATCTTATAAATATTTTAACAAATATTTGTTCGTTACAAATTTTTGTACTAATATAAAAAACGCAATACCAAACAAACGCTACCCTCCCTGCAAATAAAAATAAACTTGCATAATTTTATTCACTATATTTTCTTCTTTTCTTTCTTTTTCCTACTTATTTTCACTTGCAAACAAAAAAAAAATAAAAAAAATAAAAACAATTAAAATGAATGCAAAACGATATCGAATCGAACAAAAACCAAAAAATAAAAATGAAACAAAAATCGGTATAAACCGCATTTGTTGTTTTGTATTCGTACTATCCCCGAATTAGGCCAATACTACGACCACGGATTAGAATATGGTAATAATTTAGATTCTTTTTATCAATTTGAATGGTTTTTTGTGTGTATTTACTTTCTTACTTACTCTGTCTATCTATCGCTGTCCACCAATATCAGTCGCACACAAAACAAAGTCAATCCACAAAAATAAACAAATTAAAAAGTATTTAATTTTTTCCATAAATATTATATTTACCTATAAAGTAACACGTGCATTTTTCCAAAGCTAACTCCTTTATGACTTTTATTTCATTTTTATTTGTTTATTAGCAGTATTGAAAAAAAAAAAACAACCAATACCCAGCCCTACGTCCTTGTTTCCATACAAATATCCCTTCACATTTATTGAACCCTTCATTTTTCGCTAGAAATCATTCCACTTGTATGTACCTAACTCTACGTGTATGTGTGTAGACTAGCGAAGTCACTTTGCCAATTGTTACTACACTTGCACTTGAATGTATTAAAAGCATGCCCAAATAAATGTTTTATTGATTTTTTTTTTTGCCTAACGTACATTTCATTTGCTTTAGTATGCATGTAAAATATAGCTGATTGCGGCGCGTGCAGCGGTAGTTTTTCCACCTAGGTGAAAATTCGTTTTAGATGACTAAAAAAATGATAGCTGTTAATGGGCCTAATGTAGTATCTAATGCAGCAGTAAAGCGATGGCTTCTACGATTCCGTTCTAGTAGGATATTCGAAATTGTCATTACATTCATATAAAACTGCAAGTCAGACCAGCATGTGAATGTGAGCGCCACTCAGGAAATAAGAATTTGTCAGAACACTAACTATTTGGAATAATTTGCATCGTTGAAATAAACCGAAAAATTATCCAGACCTTTCTAAATACTTCGCCTAATTGTATATTTACATATTTATGCATTTGCATATTTCTCCGAAAAGCCAACGGGGTAACGACAAACAGCTATTTTAAAGGCTTAGTTACGCACTGAGTGCAGTGTATGACCTGTTAAAGAATACTAAATGGTGAAACTGCACCTAAATGTAAAGTATAACCGATTTTGGGTATTCTTTTTGCAGGTCGAATGCAAAAGAATGCAGCAAATGTGCGTGAGTGAAGTGCACTTCAAACATAAGTAATCAATCACGGATTTGACGGGCGTTATTTAAATCAATCTTTATAGAGCAGTTTTTATAAGACTTTACATGTTGTGCAGACTTTTTATGTTTTTATTTCTAAAAATAAAACATGAAAAATATTGACTTGAATTCACAAATTTTCTTGATTTGCTTATTTATGACCATGATTCAATAAAAAAGGATTGCTCAGTAAGCAGCTTTCCCATTTCCTCGTGTCAAATCGGCTCCCTTAGTAAGACACTCAGTTGCTAACTATAGAAATTTTTATCAAAAGAGAAAGAAAAGTAAAATTTGTAGTAAAAAAATTTTGCTTTGAAAAGGGTTTTTAAGCACAAGAACTTGCTCGGTATGTCTATAACTAAGACGATATGGAAAACTTCCTGACATACAGCTTAAATCAGAATATGAAAGCGCATCTTTTGGGGGCAATGAACTTGAAAGATGGACTTATAGGTTGGGAAAGTACTTACTAGGTTATTTTAAAAATACATAAGTTACCAACAAGAGCTCATTTAGCAATATGTAATTAATCACAGATTCCGGATGGCAAATGCTTTTTATGAGGAGCTTTTTTATGGCAGAAATACACTCGGAGGTTTGCCGTTGCCCGCCGAAGAGCGACCGCTATTACAAGCAACATTTCCTATCGTTTGGTGTTTCAGGCCCGGGGCTTTGAATCCTTGCACTTCCAAATGGTAGTCACGCAGCAAGCTATTCGGCAACGGCAGCTGCCGTCGATATAATAACAATTAGTTTAAATAAAAGCAGGTAGTTTGTTAAGTATTTATGAATGTAAGAATATTCTTGAAAATTATAATTGGCTACATTTAAAGGCATTGAAATTGTGAATGGTGCAACTAATTACAAAAATAATGTCTTTCTTTTTCTCCGAACTAATAAATTTTGTATTAATTAAAGGTAAACTTCTTTCAAAATTTTGTGGGCTGCAATATAACTTTCTTCCAATTTTTTCTTTTTCTTTAATCTGTAAGTAATGATGCGCAAAAAAATTCGTCCACCCTAATGGGCATACCATACATTTTCTTTCAACGAAAATGTTTTGATGGAAATTGCATTATCCTTTATTGGCATGATGCCGAACTATTTGTATCACAACAAAAGATGCACAGACCAGTTTAATATTATATTTCAAATTATTTGCAACATTTCACAAGCACACATACATAAATACATATGTACACAAATATAAAATTGAAATTATGGTGAACTCTGCAAGCTTGCAATCAAAATAAAGAAACAATTCAAATCTAAGCCTAAGCGCTTATGTACTCTTATGTATGTAACGGATATTAAGTTTTTATTCGATTTTTTAAACATATGTATGTTTATGTTCTTAGTATAAAGAATTATAATGTAAAGAATTTTTAAATGGATCACACGAAAATGAATTATGAGGAAAAAATAAATTCTGGTGTGATTCATTTTCTTCAAATGCTGAAAGAATTACAACAACAGATGCCTGGTTTTGCAATTGCAATATGCTGCGAGCGTTACGAAACTCACTTATTAAGCATATTTCGTTCTTTCGATAAGAATAAATATACTCGGAGGCGCAAAACTAATCACCCAGTCAGAAGATTTATAATTTTCGCCATACATCAATCACAAGTGACACTTGTGAACTGGACTGTTAGAGTATACAAACAGACAAGCAAAGGAACACGTAAAAAGACTTATTCAAAAACAAAATTGGATAACTAATTTTGCTCCACTAATATCTACATGAATATAAATGGATGTGGCACATGTTGCGTGTTAGCCCATTCGAGACAGCACTTATGTTTAGAGACCATCCCCAGAATTCAAATTTCAAAAAGTGTTTGCAATAAAAATGAATCGCTTTGTAACTTTCTTTGTACAAATAAGATGATTGCACGCCGTGTGTGTAGGTAGCTTCTCTGAATATTTTAATTGCGAGGGATGGATTTTATATGAAATCCTTATTAAATTGAATAATATTCATCCAATCAACAACAATCCAAAAATAGTCAGTTAACATGAAATCCAAATTTTAAGTTCATAATTTTATTTATTCTCTATTATTATATTATTATATATATATATTACAAGGTGAAGTCCAAAATAAACAAGACCCGCGTCACAAAAAATATAAAGTTATTGAGTCTAAAGTGTCAGTATGTTTGTGTCATCGGTACAAAACTAAGTTTCGAACAAAGACTAATATCAAATTTTGTTTTAAAATCGGTAAAATGTTTACCGAAACATTTAAATTGATGAAAAAAGTTTATAGCGATGATTGTCTATCCCGTGCTAGAGTTCACGAGTGATTTACACGTTTCAGAGTTGGTTGGGAGAACATCGGTAAATGGCAATGAACAAAATCAGTAACCACCGAAAACTCCATCGAAATTCTTCGTAAATTTATCACAAATGAACCGAAGTCATCGTTGAAATTCATGGAATCTGAGTTGAATATCTCCAAAACATCGATTTATCGCATTTTAACTGATTATTTGGGATTACAAAAGGTCTGTGCACGTCTCATTCCGCACAAGTAGCTGGGGACCAAAAATTGCTCAGAATTCAACATTCGAAAGACCTAATTAAAGAGAGGAGAGGCCATCCAAAAGGCTTGTATGTACCTGAAGGACATTCCGATCAATGACCTGCAACACTCTTTCGAAAAGCATTTAGATTAGACAAAACAGTGTATCGAGGCCAGAGAGGACTATTTTGAATAAATAAACTCGAAGTTATCAGAACAAAGCTCGTGCCGGTTGTATTTTAACTCAGTTTTGTTTATTTTGGACTTGCATTGTATTATTTCAAGATCATTTCGCCGTACTTGTTTGTCTCACATATAGTCATAGAGAAAAGTTTATCATCAGATAAGAGTTCAAAAAGTTGTTCGGATCAAATCTTTTAGGTACTTTTTGGAGACCGGGCTTGCTCAGAAAAAAATTTTTTTTTAATCACCGTCATTCGCGCTTCTCTCAGTATCTTCACTAACTTCAGTTTCACGTTCTTCAAATTTCGCTTTCACTTTCATCTTCTTTAAAATCTTACCAATCGTTATCTCAAAAATATCATGAAATGCATCATCGAACTGTTCTGTATTCATATTCATTTCCTTCTCATATTCCGAATCACTATCACTAAACATACATATGACACTTCGGTTCTTTTTTATCTTTTCTGCAAACTACAGCACTTTCAATATCACTGCTCATTTTCTGCCAAACCTGATGACTTTGGCTTTGGGTCTCTCCTTTTAGGGGTTAAATAGAAACTATGTAACATTAAATATTATCTTAACACACTTCTAAGATAATTTTTATGTTCATAGAGTCTTGTCCCCACGCCTGCTTTATCCAGACAGACTGATAATTGCAAATCAATATCATTGCACACACGGTGTGCTGTCCGTCTCGAGTGGGTTAACTCACCTTAACTTTTTATTCGACTTCAATATCATTCGCTACGTTGAGAGCTATTAAATTTTTTACTTTACGTAACCATTACGTCCTTAAATTTGATGTATAATGTAAATTTATGGAAGAAGATCCCACAGCACTTAATTTCACACACACACACATACAGCCATTTATTTAATAACTTAAGCATTTAAGGGGAAAATGCATTACCACATCAAATATACATACAAAAGTACAACGTGCAGTTGATGGGACCTTTTTATATGGTAACTTACCTGTTTGCCGCGACGTCTGTCCTGTTAATAAATATCCTGTTGCATTTTTAACTTTCAGCCTTCTTAGAAAGTTTAGTCTATATTTATGTATATATCTATATGTTTTGTATAAGAAGTTTTTTTATGGAGGTGCGCTATTGCTTACCGTAGAGTGACCATTTTGGAAAATACAAAAACAAAGTGGTTTTCGAATACGTGCCCAACCGAATTGTAGCCACGCGCAAATCCATTCTGCTATGGCGCCCGGTAATTTTACTGGTGTATAAATGAGTACATTGGAGTTGTAATTTTTCATTACCTTCTCTGATACGAAATGAGCGAAAGCTGTGAAAGCCTATGTGTACATGTAAATCTACTTAAAAAATGCTACAAAAAATGTTTCACTGCTTGCTGTGGCATAACATTTTTTACGCCTTGCGCATTTCCCTTTTTTGTGTGATCGTAATTTTTCTGACTTTAACTCTCGCAATTTCTGTTTAATTTTGCTTATGTTATTTAATGTGTACTGGTAATTGTATGTAAATATGTACGCAAATAAATTGTAAATCACAAAAGTTGGAATGCATTAGTGTTAGATTGAATTAAAGCACCCGTACATTTTGAATCATACTTTTTACTACTGGTGCCGTTAGCATCTGACTGACCAATGATTATTCATTTTTTAAACCATAAACCAAAAGTTATATCTACCCCATATATACGTACAACAGTTTCTAGTTGGCAAACAATGGCAGGCAGGTCATTAACTTTGTGTACGAGGGTAAAAGGCAGCTTCTGTAAATTTGGCTTACACTCTTACATATATGGTATACATAGCCTAACGTTAGCAAGAGTAGGAAAGAAATTATTATGTAAAAAGAATGGCAGTATTCAGCCCCTTTTTTCAATACATTGAGGATTTTGACTCTACTGTAGTATCAGAGATTTTTTTATTAATTTGCGAACATAGTAACGAATCCCCGTATTTATATTATATTAGTTTTACTTTTTCAATCAGAAGGTTGCATAACGGATGACTACCAGCCAGCTTTGCTAAGAATGTACAAATAATTTAAGTGGCTATATGAAGTCAGGAGCCCGAAGGAAAGTATTTGCCAATAACCTTTTCCTGGAGAAACATTTCACTGCCTCAATGTGCATTCGGTTACATCCTTTTATTAAGGTTATACAGTAACTTTTGTGGCAGCACAGTGACTTGCCCTGATAACCATGACACAAACTCTCACATTTATATACCATACATTAAATTCAAAGAAATTGTGTGCAGAGATAATCTTCGTGCATAACTCTATAATATATAAAAATTAAATAAAATAAAAATACCTATACAAATTACAGACACTCAGAGACAAAACTGACTTGCTCTTAATCAGGAGACATTTCGTTGTCTAATTAAAAAATATTTTTCGTTAACTTCTAATGCTTCACTTACTTCGGCAGTCACCATCAACAAGTGCATTTGTGCGTGGGACTCCATATCTGTTGAGGGCATAAATCACTGAAATAAACTGCTCGAATCACTGAAATAAGCTGTTCGATAATAGAAAACTTCCAGCGTATTTTTACACTGAGAAATCTACTCATAAAAACTATCTAAGTTCCAAAAATTCGATGCACTATCAGCCGTCCGTTCTTCTTAAATGGTGATCAAATTGAGAAGGTTGACACCTTTACCTACTTGTGTGGTATCATTGCCACTGAAGACAATGTGAAACAAGACGTTATCGCCAGAATAAATAAAGCGAACGGCGCGTATGCGAGCTATCTGGTTTTCGAGCATCCTCGGCGTACATACAAAATTACGGATCTTTAAGACAAATGTGCTATCAATACTCTTGTATGGATCGGAAACCTGGCTCACAATAATTGGATCGAAAAAAAATTGAAAGCTGTGTGAACAGATATTTACGAAGGATATTGAAGATCTGGTGGCCCAACACCATACGTAACGACGATCTATACGTGAGGTGCAAAATCCAGCCGGTAGCTCACATAATAAAACTGCGAAAGGGGAGGTGGATTGGGCATACGCTTCGCAAGGACGCAAATAAAATATGTCGTCAAGCACTGTATTGGAATCCACAATATGCTCGCAAGGTTGGCCGTCCAAAAATATCTTGGACGAGTACTGTTCAGAAGGTAGTTGAAAAATCAGAAAAAACTTGGAAGGAAATCAAGCTTCTTGCAAAAAATAGAATCAGATGGAGGTGTTTTACTGAGGCCCTATGCTGCAGTGCGAGAAACAGGAACCGATGATGATGCTGATGATGAAGTTCCGAGGTGGTAAAAATCTGTGGGATCTCCTATTTATAGAAGAACATTGATAATGTACCTATGGCTTGAACTAAAATTCCATGTGTGTATTTGTGGCTCTTTTTGTTCGCAATTTGTTTTTTTTTTTGTTTTGCCGTGCAATATTTATTATTATACTTACGTCGGGGAAACTACTAAATTAAACTTTTTGACTCCATAGCGTATCGTTCGTTCAGCGCGTTACGAGTGCAAATGCTGAGATTTCCTTATTATTATGCATGCACGTGCTGTATGCTTTTGTGTGTAAAACATTAATACAACAACGAATTTCAGCAACAGATTCACAAAATTTTATGGTTTCCGCACACTTGCATGCTCTCATGCACAATAATACATGTATGTGCTTTTCATTTTATCTTCGCTTTTCACCGCATTTCATATTAAAGCGCGAATAATTTTACTGCAGGGCCCTTGTACTTGTATGTATGAGTACCTACATTAAAGGGTCTGAACCGAAAAAAAATTTAGTTTTTCCCGGCAAATCGTAAAATCTGGTATGTTCGAGGTAGGGTTTTTAGATACAGATACTGCGAGTCTTGGTCTGTTAGCTCCTCAGGGTACGTGCCAACGTACATATAAAAACTAATTGATACAGTAATATTAGAACGCCTTGATGTTTAGAAATTAGAGGAGGAGCTCGGTCGGCCAAACATTGAAACTAGGATGTACGCGCAAAATTTAATATATACGTGGTGCAAAATTAATCATCCCATGGTGTTTTTCTATTACTTTATTATTTTGAGTGACCTTTACTTTGACGCTTACACCCTCCATTATTTGTATTTTTGTATACTGCAGCTGTATGCTTCAAAGGTTTACAATGTGATTTCGGTACGACGCCATTTGCAAATATTATAAATCTTCCAATGAGGCGATAAACTTTACGCCACATTGTATGTATGTACTTAGTTCTGCCATCAGTTCGGTTACAAGTTAAGTCCGTTATATAAGCAGATATGAAATTATAATAGTTTTTTTAATGAAGTTAATTTTATTTAACCTTGTAAATAATAAAGAAAAAATTTACATTTTCATTCGTAATCGTCACCATTTGATTTTACACAAGCCTTCAAACGATAAGGTCATTCAGCTGTTGCAGCACGCACGGTTTCCATGGATATTGACGTCGCTGCTCGAACCAAAGTTTGTTTGAGACTCACCAAATTTCTGTGAGACCTTTGGCAGGCCATGCTCTCCAATTCTGACCACAAACAGTAGCCCAATGGATTCAGACCTAGGGTTCCAGACGGCCAATCTTCTGCGGCTATGAACCCATGAATGTTGTTTTTAACCACTGCTGGGTGGGTTTGCCGTATGGGCTGGAGCGCAATCTTGCTGGAAGATCCAACGCTCTCCACTGAAAAGGTTACTGCTTAACTGCTCCACCACGCCTTATAAGACACCCTCCTAGTACACTTTTACCCCCATCTTAACCTCTTTTTTCGCAGAAATGAAGAGATGTAACGCCTTTACAAGACACTTCTCACCAAACTATTACGGAGGCTGGTCGGTGGCCACACTAAACCCTTGGAACAACATTTTTGCGTCTTTAGAAGTTTTAGCATAGCTTTTGTCGTTTTGCTTATTAAAAATTCCTTCAAGAGTGAAAATTATCTGATCTGTGAAAATAATATTTTTATGGTCGTTAACCGCGTGCCACCGGAGAAGCTGCTTGCATCTGTCGAGTCTAATTTTCTTCAAGCGCATGCTGACCAGTTAAGCAACGAAAGGCTTTCATGTGGGTATTATGTCTAATTAGTCTTGACATGGATCTGGTCGATACATTCATTTCCCTGGACATGATTTTCTGCTTTCTAAGGGAATTTCTGAGAATTATTTCTCGAACGATTTTTATGGCTGCACAGGTTCGAACGATGCGAGGACGACCACTTCTTTTTCAGTCCGTCACTTCAGACGTTTGAGAAAAACGATTGACCGTACGGTAAACAAACATTCTCGAAATATAAAGTTTTTTTAAGAATTCGTAAATCTCATTTGCACTTTTACCACATCTATGTATGTATGTAATGCAATCACTAGAATGCTATTTCCCTTAGCTCCCACCTCTTTTGTTAACGAGCGAAATTTGCCACATGCATACGAACAAAAGGAAAAATAATGGAACTTTTATCTGCGAATTTGTTTTCGCCGTATGCATTGTAAAATTTGTCACAGAATTTATAGTAAGACTAAGTACTTTGCCGTGAGATAGATGCAAAATTTCACGCATATTTCACGGCAATGCAGTTTGTATAAATTTTCATTCCACCTTCCATTTCACGTGAAACGCATACTAAGTGCTATATATGTATATACCTTGGCGCGTACACCCTTTTTGGGTGTTTGGCCGAGCTCCTCCTCCTATTTGAGGCGCGCGTCTTGATGTTGTTCCACATATGGAGAGACCTACAGTATCAAGCCGACTCCGAATAGCAGATGTTTTCTATGAGAAGCTTTTTCGTGGCAGAAATACTCTCGGAGGTTTGCCTTTGCCTGCCGAGGGGTGACCGCTATTAGAAAAAATTGTTTCTTCATTTTGGTGTTTCACCGAGATTCGAACCTACATACTCTCTGAACTCCGAATGGTAGTCACACACCAACCCATTCGGCTATGGTAGCCGCCTATGGTTTAAACTAAAATACAATGGACTATAATATAAAACTACATAGCCAAAAAAATTCCGAAAAACTTCCCGGTTAAAGGTTTGGAAAATTTTGATGAAATCTTGTACAAAGTTTGAAACTGTGCGCTACATGGATTTTGTTGTAGTATAAACTATCATTATAAAGTAATACTGGTTTATAATTTTGATGGTGTAGCGAAATAAATTGTCTTTCTGTCAGAAATGTCTTTACTCAGCTCTTGATCAGTAACACTGTTGATTTTTTAGTCGTCTATCAGCTTGTGTAACACAAATCTGACTTGAGCTGGGAAAATACCTAAGACTGTTCGAAATGCGATACACTTTTGAATGAAAAATCTCTAGTTCCTTTTCAAAGGCTTCCGCAGACGATTTTTTGTATTATTTTTGATGGAATCATCACTCTTTGATATTTTATAAAAATAATTCACATTGTGAGACTAGTCGACCTCCTCTCTTTGTCATCACTAAGCCTTGCTCTAGCACATTGAAACCGCATGAGCCACACGTAAGTTTGCTTATGGTATAAACAGTCGACACCGTACAATTTTTGAAACATTTAACACCTTTCGATAAGATTCTATACTATACGGTAAGTTTAATACAAAAGCGAATTGCAATTCTTTGTTTGAAAATCATTTTCCGAGTGCAGTACAAAACATACCAACAAAGATGAGGCAATGTAGGCTGTAGTTATTTACATACCAACGTCATAGTTATTTCACAGTAGCGTAACACTGGACTAGTATAGCGATTTTAAAAATGTTCCAGGAGATGACGGCTTAACACGTTGAGCGCGGCGCCGATATTTCTGACTTTTTCTCTCGGCCGGCTGAAAACGGCCGCTCGAAAATGTAATATTATCAGCGATCAATTCTCTGTTCCTCTCTACCGGACAAAAAATATCAGACAATTGGTAAATTGACTGACACAGCGAGTAGATTAACAAATTCCACTTCGAGAAAGAAGAATTGACTATATTCATTCATTGCCTTTTAATCTTAATACTGTTGGTTCCACGATAAATGTAACGACGGTCCCCAGAAACTGGAGACGGCCACGTGGGAACTGGGGTCGCGCTGAACGTGTTAAGCAGTAATTAGTTGTGCCCTAGGCATAACCTTACCAGTAACCATAGCCGCAACATTCAATCACATTTTGACAGATAATTTTCCATTAAGTCTATTCATTTTTCGTCGTTCATTTTTAATATTCAAATTTTTATCGCAAATATCGAAACAAATGTAAAGTATTTCACAGCTGTTTACGGTTACCGGGGAAAACCAAAATTTAATACAAAAATACGGCTACTACGGTTATGGTTACGGTGCTAGGGTACGGTCCTACTAAGCGCAGCTTTAAGTTCTTTGACCTATAACAACTTCGGTTTTCGAAGACAAGTAATTGATTTATGTGCATATCGAACAGTAAACAGTTTTTTTTGAATCATGATATCTTGGACTAAGTAATAAAAAGTACTATTTTTGTGCCAAATAATTCTCCTAATATTGTTTTTATAATTATTATTGTAATTTTCCTATATATATATATGTATATATATATCTTTATATATATGTATATATTGTACATGTTTTTTTTGTTGTTTTTTTTTCTTTCATTTTACTTTTATGTGTATGTAAAGTTGTGAGGAGGAGGATGGTTCCATGTGTAGAAGTCCACGCAAGTGGGGAAAGTTACTGATCGCCATTCACTTGGGAATGGCCAGGACGATTCTTCTGCATATGGTTCAAGCAGCTCACAACGGCCGGGATTAGCCCACGTATCCTCTGGGTAGCTTCCGAACATCCGTTCGGGAGTGAGCTAACGTGAGAAGGCGAAACATTCCAGGATAGCTGGTTGTGCGTTGGGTTTGGGACCCGCCACTTAAAAATCGCCCCCAATGAAAAGTTTTAAAAAGCCTCGGATGAGACCTCCCTATACTGATGACGACCCCTGCAAACGAACTAAGGATTATGATTTGAGGGCATGCACCTGGAATGTCCGGTCCCTTAATGGGGAAGGTGCCTCTGCCCGGCTGGTTGATGTCCTCGTGAGAGTAAAGGCTGACATCACTGCCATCCAAGAGATGCGATGGACGGGGCAAGGAAAGAAAACCATGGGACCTTGCGACGTCTACTACAGCTGCCATGTAAAGGAGCGCAAATTCGGTGTCGGATTTGTTGTGGGAGAGAGACTTCGTCGCCAAGTACTGTCGTTCACTCCGGTGGACGAGCGTCTCGCAACAATCCGCATCAAAGCCCGTTTCTTCAACATATCGCTAATTTGCGCCCACGCCCCGACGGAAGAGAAGGACGATGCGACCAAAGATTCCTTCTATGAGCGCCTGGAACGTTCCTATGAGCGCTGCCCCCGCCACGACATAAAAATCGTGCTTGGCGACTTCAACGCCAGGGTGGGCAAGGAGGGAATTTTTGGTCCCACAGTCGGAAAATTCAGCCTGCACAACGAAACATCCGGTAACGGACAGAGGCTGATCGACTTCGCCGGGGCCCGAAACATGGTAGTCTGCAGCACCAGATTCCAGCATAAGAAGATTCACCAAGCCACCTGGCTGTCTCCTGATCGAAAAACGCGAAACCAGATCGATCATGTTGTGATAGATGGAAGACACGCTTCTAGTGTATTAGATGTACGTACGATCCGAGGACCCAACATCGACTCGGATCATTACCTTGTTGCAGCCAAACTGCGCACCCGCCTCTGTGCAGCAAAAAACGTACATCTACCTACGCAAAGAATGTTCGACATCGAAAAGCTGCAATCACAACAGACAGCCAGAAGATTCGCCACTCGACTCTCACTCCTGCTCTCGGAGAGCACTGCCCAACAACCCGGCATGCGCGAGCAATGGAGCAACATTTCTCGTTCCCTACGTACCGCCGCCGAAGAAGAAATCGGATTCCGGCGAGCCCGAAAAAACAATTGGTACGACGAGGAATGTCATGCTGCCGCAGAAAGAAAGGATGCCGCCTATAGAGCCACGCTGCGATCGGGCGCAACGCGAGCCATGTGGGATCGCTACAGAGAGCTGAAAAAGGAAGAGAGACGTATTATCCGAAAGAAGAAACGAGAGGCCGAAATACGTGAGTGCGAAGAGCTTGAGATGCTGGCCAACAGGAACAACGCCCGAAAATTCTACCAGAAAGTTCGGCGGCTTACAGAAGGTTTCAAGACCGGGGCGTTTTCCTGTAAGAACAAAGACGGCGAACTGGTGACTGACGTACAGAGCAATCTTAGATTATGGAGGGAACACTTCTCGAACCTATTAAACAGTGACAGCTGCGCATGTCACCGAGAAAGTGAAGATCCCGATACCCCAATCGTTGACGACGGAATTGTCGTTCCGCTACCCGATCATGACGAGGTGAGAATAGCGATAACGCGGCTAAAGAACAACAAAGCCGCGGGCGCCGACGGACTGCCGGCTGAGCTATTCAAACATGGCGGCGAGGAGCTGGTAAGGTGCATGCATCAGCTCCTATGCAAAATATGGTCGGATGAAAGCATGCCTGCCGATTGGAATTTAAGTGTGCTCTGCCCAATCCATAAGAAGGGCGATCCTGCAATTTGTGCCAATTACCGCGGGATTAGTCTTCTAAATATCGCCTATAAGGTTCTAGCGAGCGTATTGTGTGAAAGGCTGAAGCCCACCGTCAACCAACTGATTGGACCTTATCAGTGTGGCTTCAGACCTGGAAAGTCTACCATCGACCAAATATTCACAATACGCCAAATCTTGGAAAAGACCCATGAAAGAAGAATCGACACGCACCATCTTTTCGTCGACTTCAAAGCTGCATTCGACAGTACGGAAAGGAGTTACCTGTATGCCGCGATGTCTGAATTTGGTATCCCCGCAAAACTAATACGGCTATGTAGGATGACGTTGCTCAACACCAGCAGCGCCGTCAGAATTGGGAAGGACCTCTCCGAGCCGTTTGATACCAAACGAGGTTTCAGACAGGGTGACTCGCTGTCGTGTGACTTCTTTAACCTGATGTTGGAGAGCATCGTACGAGCCGCAGAACTTAATCGCTCAGGCACAATTTTTTATAAGAGCGTACAATTGTTGGCGTATGCCGATGATATTGACATCATCGGCCTTAACAACCGCGCTGTTAGTTCTGCCTTCTCCAAACTGGATAAAGAGGCAAAGCGAATGGGTTTGGTGGTGAACGAGGACAAAACGAAGTACCTCCTGTCTTCAAACAAACAGTCGGAGCACTCGCGTATCGGCACCCACGTCACTGTAGACAGTTATAATTTCGAGGTTGTAAAAGACTTCGTCTATTTAGGAACCAGCATTAACACCGATAACAATGTCAGCCTTGAAATCCAACGTAGAATCTCTCTTGCCAACAAGTGCTACTTTGGACTAAGTAGGCAACTGAGCAGTAAAGTCCTCTCTCGTCGAACAAAACTAACACTCTACAAGACTCTCATCATGCCCGTCCTTACGTATGGCGCAGAAGCTTGGACGATGACAACATCCGATGAAGCGACGCTTGGAGTGTTTGAGAGAAAGATTCTGCGCAAGATTTTTGGACCTTTGCACGTTGGCAACGGCGAATATCGCAGACGATGGAACGATGAGCTGTATGAGCTTTACGACGACATAGACATAGCACAGCGAATAAAGATCCAGCGGCTACGTTGGCTGGGTCATGTCGTCCGAATGGATACAAACGCTCCGGCACTGAAAGTATTCGATGCGGTACCAGCTGGTGGTAGTAGAGGAAGAGGAAGGCCTCCTCTGCGTTGGAAAGATCAGGTGGAGAAGGACTTGGCTTCACTTGGTGTGTCCAATTGGCGCCGGTTAGCACGAGAAAGAAACGACTGGCGCGCTTTGTTAAACTCGGCCAAAATCGCGTAAGCGGTTATCGCGCCAATTAAGAAGAAGAAGAAAGTTGTGAGGACGTGAAAAGTTTAAAAATAAAATAAATAAATGAGAAAAACATGGTTGCCTAAATAAAGTAAAATTGGCTATTTTTATTTAATATTTCCATGACATACATCTTTTAAAATCTGTGTTTGTGCTTTCAACCCACACAACCACCATCTGCATGCCAACCAACCCCTTACATGTTAACTGTTTTTGCGCATTTTGTATTAAATCTTCTATACACACACAACCACACCATATATATGTAATACTTATTTGTTTTGTACACAAATCTAAATATGGAAACCTCATTAAATTGTAATCAAATAAATCATAATAAAAATATTTACTTACTCTTGTTTTTATACAATTTTCTCTCTTTTTATTTCAATAAAAAACACTCTTAATGGCGCTGCCTACATGCATCACTTGCCAAACACACACAACCTGCACCCGCATACTCACGCTTATACATATATATTTGCAAAACTGTCAACTGTGCTGCGCCACATTTTTGTGGCTTTCACTTAACGCAGCAGGCAGCAAGTGTTCAACATCAATCTGCCCAGCACCGTTGAGAATAAGGAGAATACACGACCGTTTGTGATACGCGAGAGCAGCAGTGACAGCGATGAAGGTGATGGACGTATTCTGTATCGTGATGATGATAATGACCGGCAGGCGAAAATTGCGCGCAAAGAGTCATTATCGCTGAAGTTGCAATTGCGGCCAGATAAACAGGATTTGATCAATCGAAATATCCTGCATCAGGTCACCGATAATGAGCTGAAGGAGTCAAAGGAAGCCATTGGCGCACGACTCATACGTCGACTGTCAATGCGGCCCACAGCTGAGGAGCTGGTGGAACGCAATATATTAAAGAGTGAGTGTTTCATTGTCACAATAATGAATTTTACAATATTTATACGAACATACACATATACATATATACACTTACACTTACCTATGTATGCAATAAAATGTTTTTATTGTATGAATTTATATGATTATTGCTTATTTCTTATTGGTTCAGCACAATCACCCGCCGAAGAGAAGAAACAAAAGGAGGAGAAGAAATCGTATTTGTTGCGAAAGCTGAGTTTCCGACCCACGGTCGAGGAACTGAAAGAGAAGAAAATAATACGTTTCAACGATTATATTGAGGTGACACAGGCGCATGACTATGATCGACGTGCTGATAAGCCATGGACAAGACTGACGCCGAAGGATAAGGCCGCCATACGTAAGGAATTGAATGAATTCAAATCATCCGAAATGGCGGTACACGAGGGTAGTCGGCATTTGACAAGGTAATTAAGAATAAACTACAAAACTATAGTAGCTCCATATTAAAAACGTTAATAGTTTGGACTTTCAACTGTATATAAACCGTATTGGTTTCGCCATGTGTTAGCGAGTGGCGAATAGATGAAGCAATTGGGATAAATAAACTAGCTTTGGCAGTTATGGAAAGTGGCATTTGTTTGGAGACACGTAATCAGTATTAGTCTTAATATCAGAAAAGAGAGTTGACAAGATGGAATGTAGTGATTTATTCCAGTTTCATCAGATATAATAAATGGCGAATCTTGCTCGATGACATTTTTGTTGCTTTCACGTACAAGTGAAGTTGTTCTTTCGTCAAGTGAACAGAGAAGTGGCAAACCGAAAACGGCATTTTACGCGAGTATATCGGCCGCCGCGCTATGGTCTGCAAATCTCTGTAAATCTCTTAAACCTGAAACATCAACTTCTTTAACAATGATCGACCCTCGGAAGCCAATGTCGAACCTTTGAGTACATTTATGCCATGAAAAAGCATCTCCTAAACCAGCTCCTATTCAGAGAAGGCGTAAAACTGTAGGCTCCTTCATTTGTGTATTTGTAGGATAACATTAAGATACACAGATATTGACAAATATGCTAAGATAAACATCCAACAGAGGATTTACGCATACGTCTCAATTACATGTTGCGTGAAGCCCTGACTACTAGTTGCCTTTAGTGAGCCCTAAACCTGTGTTCACAATAACAGCAGCCCCGACTATATATTCATTTTTTATTTCTATTTTTTTTTTAAACATGGTTCATACTACAACAAAAACTTTATAGAGTTTCTAACTTCGAACAAATTGAAAAAAACAACATCAAACTAATTTTCCTCAAAATCTGAAACTTTTTCACATGCAGTTTTGCAGCCCGTTCAATTCTGATATTGTATTGTGTGTTGTACTAGTTGTACTGGCTTAAAATTCGCGTTGATTTTCTATAATTATTTGTTGTCTGTGCTATGCACTTTCTTCCTTTTCATCTTAATAAAAATCAATGTAGTTTCAAGCCATTGTATTTTATTATATCGAAATTCAATGGGCTATAAAAATGCTATCTCGAAGGTTTTCTAAAGATTCTTATTCAAAAGGTTAAAAATTGGGAAAAATTTCTCAATTTTTTTTATATAGTTTCTATTGTATAAGTAGTATAAACTATATTTTTATAAAAAAATTAAATTAAAAATTTATTAATAATCAAAACTTTCCAATATGTCGCACTGCTGTTATTGTGAATGCAGGAACATTTATAACTCTTTGTCTTTTTACCTTTATATTCACCAGGTGTGTTCAAAAGCCAAGGTGAATTTCATTCTTCTCAAAAAATATTTATTTATTCATCAATTTCTATTTATCCCCTTCAAAGTAGACCCCCCACTTGTGCCAGCTTTTTTTCCAATCTTTGAAGCAGTTCTGATATGCACTTTTTGTAAGAACTCCTGTTGCAATACTCCATGGTAATTGAAGAAAACAGTGAGTAAAACCTTGACATTTGATCGAACCTGGTCTTGGCTCTCCTGGACTCTTTCATTGCAGCGATTGGGTTTTGGTTTCGATGCCATAATCATATACCCATGATTCGTCACTAGTTATGATCATTTTAAACAAATCTGGATCATCGTTGACATCATTCAACAATTCCTGAGCGATGCTCATGCGACGTTGTTTTTGCTCAAAATTCAGCAATTTTGGAACAAACTTCGCTGCCACGCGCTGCATGCCCAAAATTTCCGAAAAGATTGCACCTCGCATATGTTTTAAAATCCATATATTTTTGTTGAATTGCCAATTTTTTCACTTCTTTTTGAGTTTTAAATAAATACAATTTTTTTTTTTTAAATACAGATGTCAGAACCAAAGGAAATAGAATTTGTTTCACATTTTTTCAGAATTTTTACACAAACGAATATTATTATGCAGAATTTAGGATCACTCCCCAAAATTTTTATTACTGGTAGCAGATGCAGTACCATATATAAAAAAGCAGCTAAGGGCTTTCTGTTTGGGCTGCATGGAATTTGTGAAGAAATGATGATCATCCTTTAGTTGACCGTTTTATTTCAAATGTGAAGAAAATGTTTCTAAAATCTCTAAGACGCATAAAAATACTTAGAGCATCTGTCCTCCACATTCAATATAAACACGGTGAGGGACGTGGTTTGAAATTTAAGATCATCAGTGATTTCAGTCATGCACTCACTTCATTGTGATTCACAATTGCCCACACTGGATTTTTTCTGCAACAAGCTCGATAGCTGTGAAGAAAAAACGTATGCATGTATGATATGTACTTTACTGAATGATTATATCATCGAACGCAATAAAGGAGACAAACGACCGACAATCACACCTATGTTATACGGTTAAGTATCATATATCCGGCCAAGAACTATTAGCAGTATTTCCGAAAAATGTATAGGGAATGTTTTATGCTATTACATCAACATCAACATGCAAAGCCCGGACTGTCTTGTTGAAAATGAAATCGGTGACTTATTTTTAAAGGATATTTTATAGCACATTTTCTTGCCTCATTGTATACCGTCGGTCCACGTTATTATCAGGCATCTAATCCAATTGTTTTTTTTTTTTTTTTTTCAAAGTTCAAATATCAGTTCTCTTTAAAAGAAAACGCTTCAGTAAAACTAGCTAAGAATTTGATGTGTTTTAAATTGGAAAAGATTCCGCATTTTACAATCTCATCCCATACACAGCTCGCTCACTACCAGTAAGTCAGACTCAGCTTGTACTGGGAGCTTTCGCTGTCAATTGGCTTAATTAAAATGTCATTTGGGCATTACTTTTGCCAATAAAATACCACTAAAACCACGGCCACAGGTAGAACTTATATTGCCAACTATTAACGACGAACAGAGAGTAAGCATCGTGCCAAAAGTATCTACACAATACACAGGCACTTTTACATCAGCAGAAGGCATCTCAAACAAAGGTCAGTTAAAGTGTGAGATGGACAATTTGAAAAAATACTATTGTTGTAATGATGAAATTTAGTATTGTACAATTGTAGCATGAGACAGGGAACTAACTTTGCTCTGCGCAAAAGTTTAATTTCAATGCCACTTCCTGTCACACAATGGCACTGTCGAGGGGCACATTTGTTGCAAGCATTCGTCCTCAAATCCGTTTAAGCTCACATAAGTATGTGAATATATACATATGTATGTATATGCGAGTGTTTCTGCATAGAGTCCACTTGCATTTTTGCCCTATGCTATGTGTGTATTCTATACTCGAAAACAATTGAAGCTGGTTCAATAAAGTGCAAGGCGACAGAATGTAAAGAAATTAGAAAGTAAACATTTATTGTAGTCGCAAAGTGACTTGAATGGGCGGGCGAGTGAAATAAATGGTGAAGTTGTTAAATAGTACTTATGCATTGTAGCATACAATGGAACAGTAAATTTCCACAAAAAATAGAAACAAAAAATGTATTTGAAATCCTTGCACTTACTACTGTGGGCAAAAAGTAAGGTAAATTTATTTGTCAAACTTCGCGGGATTAAAATTTCGCTCTAATTATTTTTTTCATGAGTTGGCAGCACTGTTAATAATATCTGGGCCAACTTTCATATGAATGTCATTATCAGTAATATATTTACGCTTGTGTTTACCAAACGACCAAGAGTGCATTTTTCGATTTTTACAATGTCTGAATTGATTGATCAGAGAAGTGCCATTTTGTTTGCGGAATGAAATTTCGGCTGCGGAAACGTTTAGCATGTTGGAGAAGGCCTTTGGTGATTCGACCATGTCGCAGAAAAATGTTTATAAGTGGTACAAAGACTTCAAAGAGGGTCGAGAACGTGTTGATGACTTGGAGCGCTCCGGACGACCATCGACGTCAACAGATGACCAACACGTCAATAAAGTGAAGGAGTTAGTGCTAAAAAATCGTCGGCTGACTGTTAAAGACCTTAATGATATGATCGGAATATCAGAAGGATCTGTGAAAACCATTTTGAAAGACCATTTGGGCCTACGAAAAGTCAAATCTCGTTTGGTACCGAAAACTCTCAATTTCTTGGAAAAAAGTCGTCGCGTTGATGTGTGTGAAACAATGCTTTCAGACTATCAGGACAAGCTCAAATACATCATTACGGGAGATAAGACTTGGATTTATGCTTACGACCCTGAAACAACCGACCAATCAAGCGAATATCGTGCTAAAGGCGAGGCCAGACCGAAAAGAGCACGTCAAAGTCGTTCAAAAATAAAGGTCATGATGACAGTTTTTTTCGATTTTCGTGGTGTGGTGCACTATGAATTCCTTTCACCTGGTCAAACTGTTAATAAGGAATGTTATTTGAGCGTTATGCGTCGTTTACGTGAAGCAATTCGTCTAAAAAGACCAGAATTATGGGCCAACAACTCTTGGTTTTTGCTTCACGATAATGCACCGTCTCACACTGCACTCGTTCTTCGTGACCATTTCGCCAAAAATTCAACGCATATCGTTCCGCAACCACCGTATTCGCCTGGTTTGGCTCCATGTGACTTCTGGCTATTCCCAAAACTCAAGACATCACTCCGGGGATCGCGTTTCGAGTCGATTGAGGAGATAAAAGCTGAATCGAAGAAGGTGCTGATGGCTATAGCGGAAATGGACTATTTGGCATGTTTCGGGGATTGGAAAAATCGTTGGCATAAGTGTATTTCATCGAGAGGGGATTATTTTGAAGGGGATGAAATTGATTTACAAGAATAAATAAAGATTTTTCATTTTACAACCAAATTCACCTTACCTTTTGCCCACAGTAGTATGTAAATCTTTAATTAGTTTTGCTGGGAAAAGTCTAGATTTCTCTAAGAAAAGGACTATAATTCAAATTAGCACTTTTTCTTCTAAATGAAAAGAAACTCCAATTGTAGTCTATCTAACAATGCTTCATTCCCATACAAAATAGACTACAATCGGGTATTCTAGGAAAGAAGCCTTTTCTGATTTAGGCGAAGCTGAACTTTTTTTAAGACGAGCCCTAACCTAAACTCACACACTTAGACAAAGTACGTTTCACAAGTTTTTAACCATTTTAGTAAAACAACTTTAAGCGCAATTTCAGTTTCGAGTGTATGTATGTGTAACGCGCGCTTTTTAAATGAATAATTCCCGATAGTTTTTTGGCAGGAAGTAAACTACGTTTTTTTTAATTAAAAAATAGTAAAAACCTTGCGCTCCCGTTTTTTTTAAACACAGGTTTCATATTTTACACAAAATTTGAAAAAAATATCAAGCAGTTTTCAAATTTTGTAGACCGATTTTTTTTTTAAATTCTACGAGATGATAATTATTTTTTAAGGTTTTATGATCCAAATCATCACAAATGTTGCTACGTACCACATCAGTATGAATATGAAATATTGATTACTAACTACTATGCTAATATGTATACCACACCCAGTGTATGTTGTAAAATGCATTTTTCAAGCAAAACTGGCGCTTACAGCACATACTACTTGCACCTAGCATACATATGTATGTGCTCAAATGTGGTAGATTAAGTGTCCCAAAAGCGCCAATGTATAGAAACTGTAGTGATCATATTTACATGTAGCATTAGAAAGAAAACTAACGTAAAAAGTATTAGGAATCTAAACACTAATAAAAGAAGGTCTACATGAAAAAAAATATTTTCTTAGCAGCCACTAACCCCAGCACCAACTGCCCTCTGCCCCTGCTATTTGGTGTGCAGTTCATGAACAATATTTTAACATTTCATATACAACTCCATATAGTATATTTTCCTATAAATATATAGGGTTGTTCAATAGGTGCGCTTCAACTTTTTTCCGATAGGGAGGGCGAACGACGCAATATTTTTTATTTTTCGCTTGTCATTTGTAAACTTCATTAGTATACATTTCATCATGGAACGCTACACACTTGAGCAACGATTGCAAATTGTGCAAATTTTTTATGAAAATAATCGTTCTGTTGCTGCTACTTTAAGAGCATTACGGCCATTTTACGGTCCATTTAACAAGCCGTTTTGGGGTTATGTGAAGTCATTGGTCTACCATAACAAGCCGGCGACGATTTGTGAGCTCAGAGCCAATATTGAACGCGAAATTGCTGGAATTTCGGCCGATTTATGCAAAAGAGTAGTCGAAAATTGGGTTCAACGATTGGACTTCGTAAAACGTGCACGCGGTGGTCATGCAAAAGAAATCGAATTTCGTACTTAAATGTATATGTTCAAACTCGATAATAAAAAAAAAATTAGTTAAAAAAGTCAAACCGTTTGAGTTTTATTCAAAAAAGTTCAAAAGTTGAAGCGCTCTTACTGAAAAACCCTATATTATTTCGTTTGAGTTTGTCAATAGTTCAATTTTAAATTTTCATTAATTGGTCTGCTACCCACCCAGAAGTGACAAAGCAAGAGCAGCAATGAACCGTATGAACTTTTTTCCTTTCATTTGTCATCACTGAGCTAGGACTTTTTATTTTAGAAATAGAAAATACGAACCTTTTGAGTTACATAAACCATAAGTGAATTACTTGCCCTTAAAACTTCTTCGCTGCCTTGCCGCCGCCTACGAATAGAATGGACACAGCAGTTTTCTAGTTGGCTCTGTTGAACACATTCTGAGTCGGCTATTTCAGTCAAACATTACTCATTTATTTATGTACCTTGTTTTTTTTGTTTTTTGTTTTTTTTTTTTTTTTTTGCTAATATCTATGTATTATTCAATTTTGGTCTTGAAAATTGTGTAGTTTTTCGATTTACTCCTAGCTTTCATTTTGGTTGAGTTACCAAGTAATTTTTCAACTGAGCGCACTCAATTTATATTTGAAAAGGGACTGTGTATACGAATGTGTGAGAATATGTTTAAAGGCCTGCAGGAAAATCCACTAGTATAGGACATGTGCACTTGTAATGAATTAAGAACCATAACCATGGCGTTTATTAACTTTTCAACATCAGCAACCATTGCAGTAAGAAGTGTCAATTAGCCACTGCTGCATCACTTTTTCTATGGACGAAATAAACAAACAATAATTGTTTTAATATTTAAAATAAAATAATGAAATTATAAATTAAATTTATAAACAAAAAAGCATGCCAATAATTACTAAAACATATTAGTTTTAAAAATTTAGTTTCCTCAATATCTAAAAGCTTTCATATTATTCATAGAAGGTAAACGGATGTAATGTAGAGAGTAAAGGGTGCGCCATCTTTTATGTCGTTATGAAAACATTGAATAACTTTGAAAAACAAACTGATTTGTGTAAGTGAGGTATTTTTATTTGATTTGGTTGTTTACAATTTATTAAAACTATTTTTTGAATACAATATCATAAAAATGTGTCCACCTTTATTAGCAATCATAAACTGCGATTTTTTTTGCGTTTGTCATCACTTTGTCAATCATTTCGGGTTTTATAGCATCGATTTCGGCTCGAATGTTTGTAAACCTTACTTTCAGATAACCCCACAAAAATAAGTCCGGGGGGGTTAAGACAGGTGATCTGGGGGGCCAGTCGATGTCGCCTCTTTTTGACACTAGACGTCCCGGGACGTCGTTGCAGAAATTCAATTGTTGCATTCGCAGTGTGGCGTGGCGCACCGTCTTGTTGAAACCAGTAACCGTCTAAAGCTTCCTCGCGCATTTGCGGGCAGGCATAATGAGCCAACATCCATCGATATCGGTTTCCATCGACCGTTTCATTTTCTTGGTAAAAATATGGCCCAATGATGGTTTTAGCGCAAATGCCGGCCCAAACAGTTACTTTCCGGTCATGCAATGGCGTTTCATGGATCTCGTGTGGATTCTCAGTTCCGCAAATGCGGCAATTTTGTTTATTCACTCTTCCAGAGGTTAAAATGTCAGTCATTAAAATTTGCTTCCAAAAATTGGGTTCAGTTTCAACCATTCGAGCGACTGTTTGGCCGTATTCCGACGTGAATGTCTGTCGGGAATATTCTTTGTGCCAATTGAATCAAATTGAAACAAATTCAAATCATCCTTTAAAATGCGCCGCATTGTGTGCACCCTGTAGATATTTAGTGCCAGATTTGTAAACTATTATTTATTTCAACATAATATGCTTGATTATATATGTACCTGTTTTGTGCCCCTCAATTATGAGGATATTTTTTTTTGTCATTGGAGAAGCTAGAGCTAAACATACATGTGCTTTCTATATAAATGGCTTTTATAGCTATCCAAATGATTCCTTGAAAATTTTCCACAGCAAAATTTGCACACACATTGCCCCTTATCAACTCGAAAGCATGATCCAACCACTTGGTATTTTCTTCTGCGACCCATTTTTACAAGGCTAATTAGAGCGTAATAAATTTTTTTTTCACATTTTTTTGATATTCAGCAAAACGATTCCTTTTTTGTTAAGGACATTTCACCGTTCGCATTACTGATAAGGGAAATAAAAAAGAAATATCTTTTTGTTTATTGATCAAATTAACGTTAATGTGCAAACCGTGTTTGGAACTAGTTTGAAATTCGACAGATAAGAACTAGAACAAGCATAGCATACCGAAAATAAAAAAAAAAATACGAGAAAAATATATTTGTTTTTAATTTTTATTTTAGATTTGAGGGTTTTCGAGGTCTCTGTAAAAACAATTGAATTTTTTTGTTTGTTTGTTTTTGTTTTTTTTTTTTTAATAAAGAATAGGGCATAATTTATGAGACATTTTTTAAGGGAAATTTAAAGCTGTACACATTTCTACCAAATTTACGCATGGGTAAATATTAAATAAAAACTAAAAATAAGGGTAACTAGTTTTTTTGGTCATAGCAATCAAGAAAATTTTAAAAACCACGGAGTTTTTCCAAGCCAAATACTCAAAAGAAAGTATTTTACTTTTAATTCTTCTAGTTTATCTAAAATAAATATTGCTTATTTCACATTACGTGAAAGTATTTTAGTTTCGATTTGTCCTGAAATAACTATTTTAAGAAATATTAACCTTCAAACTCTTTTTGTTTTTGAAAAAAAAATTGGTTATAATGCTTAAGTTTTTCCACAACAAGATGACTGCAAATCTTTTTAATGTTTTGCATGTATTATTTTTAGTTGTAATTTTTGCTGATTTAAATTATTTCCGGAACTTGCAAAGGAAAAAAATTAAATTAATGGTTTTTTCTCCTTGAGACTCTTCCACAGCTGTAAAAAGGCATATCTTTTAGAAATCAGTATGTCGAATGAAAGTGCATTAAATATTTCCATTTAGAAAGATAAAACTTATATAACTCATAATTTTTGCAAGTATTTATTTTCGCTGTTCAACAAAATTAGTTTTTAAAAACTTTACATTGACCCTTTAAGAATCAAGAACGGACACTCGTAGACCAACAGTTCGGATGAAAGAAATATTAGTGGTTTCATTCTACATAAAAGTGTTGGTGGTGTTTTTTTCTCGTCAAACTATTATTTTAAGAGATATTAGTCCACAAAGCCACACATCATTTGTTGGAAACTTTTTGAGCTTTAAAACCAAACTGACTGTGTTTTTACAGATGTCCATTTTATTTTTTCAACCCCACGCTATTCATTAATGTGCGACGAGTGAGGAAAATAAACAACGTGATTTTTTATTTCATAGCAGTCATAATGTTTTCTTCCTCCTCTCCTGAAAAAAATATCAAACATTCGACGTTTCAAGCACCGTCGGCAGAAAAAATTGTCAAAAATCAACGCGATTTTTGCGCCTCTTTAAACTTGCACTTTATTATATCACAATTCAATGGACTATAAAATTGCGTACTCCAAATTTTACCGAAAAATCTGATTTAAAAGTTTGAAATTTCGATGAAAATTTGCCGAAATTTTATAAATTTTCTACAAAGTTTGAAACTTTAGCCATACAAAATGGGTCTTGTTATAGTACGATCTACATTTTTATAAAAAGAAATTGATATTAAAAATTAAATTAATAAGCACATTGTTAAAATTTTCCAATATGTGGTGTACATCATGAATCAATAATTAAAGGTGATGTAAGATGTCTAATTTTAATCCTGTGTCGGCCATCTTGAACTACTGAATATGATAAATCCGTTAAGTCATCTCGGAAAAACTACATCTTATTTCAGAGCACATTCTAAAGAAAAAGTACTTAAAAGCATAGAAATGAAAATTTTTGCTAGAAAAGTTGGCAGGCAATACTGTTTTTGTTGTACCACAAAACGTAGGTAAAAGAGAGCTTTAAGTTTGTTCATGTCTCAACAGACGCAATGAAAATAATAGATTGCGTAAAATCGGGCGGCACTTCACTGAAACCAGGCGAAAAAGTCTGCGAGTATCACTTTTCTACTGACGCTCTTCCGAGGACTATAGTAATTTTGCATTGCTTGAGTTGACGATATTGCGCAAAGAGAATAAATCCTTTTGTATTTCAGAAGTGTAGTTTTATTTAAACGAATTCAGTCAAATCATTGCTAAGGGGCAGAGTAAAACATTGGAAGATTCGTACGTGGATTCATATAGGTCTTCTGAGAATGAGTAAAATACATTTTTTGTGGGAAACTTATAGTAGTCAAAGCTTTTGTGAAATATACCGAAAGTTGCAGAAATTGTTAAAATCCAACAATTAAGTTGAAAATACAAAGTTAACTTGTATTTTATTTGCGTATGGTTTTCGGTGGTTTCTAATAGCGGTCGCTCCTCGACAGGTATTGACAAACATATGAGTGTATTTCTGCCATCAAAACGTTCCCCATAAAACACATTTGCCATTCAGAGTGGGCTTAAAACTATAAATCCGTCTATTTGTGGAACAACGTCAAGACGCACACGATAAATAGTCCTCCTATAGTTCGACCAAACAACCAATAAGGGTGTAAGTGCCAATTTTTTATTTGTTTAATTTTATGGTTTTGGTTATCACAATTGTTTGTCGAACTACGAGCTTTCGGATTAAGGATATTCAGCATTACGAAATTAAAGCTTTCCAAACTATAATATATATATAGATGCCAGTCACATCCATCGTCAATATATATGGAACAAATCCGCAGGATTGGTAAAGTTAAATATATAAATAATTAAGTGTCATTCATAAAATAACATAAAGTTATTTATACTGCGCATAACATAAAGTTATTTTATGGCTTACAACGACCTTTTTTCAATTTGTACTACCTTAGGGGATAAACTTATGCCCCTTTTCCCTTACTTTTAAATTGCATCATAAGTTAGGTAACGTCCGAGATCAGTTGTCAAACTTTACACAGTCTTTTATTATTGCTTCATGCTGTACACTTTCTTTTGACACTGACTGTAGGTATTTTAGAACACTCGCAAATTTTCGTTGTTTTTCTTTTTTGTCGTTTTTTTCTCATATCAATAAAATATTAACCTAACCCTCTTCTTTGTCTTCTTGCTTGTTCTGCTTGCGGCAGGTTCCATCGGCCATGACAAATGCAAGGGCAGCAAACGACACTTGCAACAGCAGCCACATCAGCAGCAACATCAGCGAAAAACTCATTTTCTAAATGCAACCAATACAATTTTGTGCTTGAACAGCAAAAGCGGCAGCAGCAGCAGCAGCAAAAGTTTGAGCGTGATGGCATAAAAACGAGAAAATGAGATTTAAAAAAATAAAAATAAAAAAATTTACAAAAAAACTTCAAAACTTCATCAAAAAATGTAATAAAAAAATTGAAAAATAATAGCTCAAAGGCGGTAAAGTAAAAAAAAAAATACAAAAACAAACAGACACACACACGCATACACAAATGCGAATTAGATTGTTGAAAGGATGGAGGCAAACTAAAAAACAAAAACGAAAGTTAAATGAGAAAATAAAGACAAATTGTAAAAAATGGCAAATAAATTTCTATTTCTACAATAAAAGTATATAAAATAAAAAGTTGATAAGAATTGAAAATAAGTTAAAGAATAAAGCAAGAAATTAGCAGCAGAGAAGTTTACCAAAAGCAAAAAAAAAACAAGAAACATAGAAAACTGAAGTAAATTGAAGCAAGCCAATAAATAAAGTTGACGACAGCAGAAGCGGCATACGTTACCATACAGCGATAATTACAACATCAACAACAAGAACAACAGCAAATTAAAAGCAGCAAGCAATTTGTAACAACATGGTACGTGGAGCACCACCACCAACAACAGAAAGAAAATAAGAAACAGCAAGGCTAACAAGCAGCATTGAGTAACCGTAGCCTGGCAACTCGGCAACGCGGCCATTCTGACTGTTGGCATTGAGTGTACGATTCCCGGCGCGCTTAAATACATACATATTTGTCACTTTGAACAAAAATGCCAACAAATAAACTATTTGTGCCACCAACAGGACATCAACAATCAGCTGCAGGTAGATAGAAAAGCTGCAATGAGAGTGTGTGATGATAAGCAGCGAACTGTGACTTTCAAAATTTCTTCGAAACTCGTTCAAAGAGTCAAAGCCGCCAAAATATTCATTCCATTACAAAACAACTACAACAACAACAATAATTATAATACGCGAATGGCTTGCAAGATTCGCCATGACGATAAATCCCGCTAGCAGCAGCGGTGGCAAAACTAAAGCAACAACAACCACAGCAGAAAACAATATTGTCCGCAATAGCCATGTTCAATGCAACAGCAACAGCAAAAATAATAGCAACAAAGCAAATAGCCGTACATTTTAATTTGTCCATTATAACTGTAAGCTTGAATGGCGCACACTTTCGGTCATTTAAAGTACCTTTAAGCTCATTATTGTTATTTATTATGTAAATGTGTATAACAAAGGCTTCCGACAAACGTACTTTCATTCATTCATTCATCCATTCAATAACTCAACTCGCCCATTAAATCTAAATACAAAGTTTTCTCCTTGTCTACAAAAGACTTTGAAAAGAATTTTCTACTTTTCCACTTTGCGTGTGTTAAAGCCGTATTTATTGTTGTTTATCTTTTGTAACGCTTGTTTACATCTTCCGCAAAATGGTAGCTGCTCTAAAAAGTTGAAGATGCAAGTATTTTTAAATATAATCTGTAACTAGCTAACGTAATTGTAATTCATACAATAAATTTGTTTTGTAATCGTTGAAAGTTTCATAGTCGAAATAAAACAATGACCGCATATGAAATGAAATGGGGAAAACAGTTTCACAAATGCTTACTTTCTTGAATTCACCAAGAGGAAGGAGAATTTGAACAAAACAAGAGAAACTTATGCGTAAATCTTTTAAGCTAAATTTATACAAAGTACATCGGCTAGCAGAACGTCATAACCAACCCACCAGCTTTTCCCTCTTCCGTTGCGTTAAAACTTCACAGCAATTTCTATTAGCAGCATCTAATTAAATGTAAATGTGTCTTTGCTTTTACTTAGAGAGATATAGTAAATTGAAAACGCTGAAGCCCTTCTTCGCGAATTTCTGAAGTTTCTTAGGTTATGATCGAGGGATGTAGGTTCGTTGTTAAGAAATATCCTTTCGCTGTTTTAAATAAATATTTAACTTGACTTTAAATGCTGACTTTAAAAAGTAATATACATCCATAAATATTTTCGTAGTGTATACAATGAGCCAAGTAGCCAAAACAAAGAAAATGTATACACCTTATTTGACAATTAGTTTCAATGTATTGGTTGAAAGTTATCATTAAGCGTAATAGAAGAAATTTCCATTACTGGAAGCAAACAGCCACTACATACTTCACATACTAATTGTTTAATAAGCGTGTTGTCAATGGCTGGCTCACTGTGTAGGCTGTACGTATTTTGGCGGAATTTTTTACAATTACCAAAATGCGCATTTACCAAAAATGCGCTAAAAGAAAAACTTTTTTTAGAAGGTATAACAATAGAAATAAATATAAAAAAATTGTATACATTGTTTTTAGTACTTTAACTTTATAAAAAATTTTTTTATTTAAATTTTTCTTAACAAAAAAATTACGAGAAAAAAATAAATCATTCTATAAGTATTATTTTTATTATTTGAGACAAATTGTCACAACCACTCCAGCAGTCTCCAAGCAAATCTAAAGCATTCTCATAGTAGTCGGTTCTACTTTACCAGAATGACAATAATTTATGTATGTATGGCTGAAACCTCGGCGGTATTTACCAAATATTGATGGGAAATTTGTATACAGTTACAACAACAACATACATAAGTATGTGCCTCACCTCTTCATGGAACATGATGAAATCACTTCCCGGCAATACGCAAGTTGCCAGAGAATTTTACTTCACATCGTGCAATGCATTTCGATGCTGCCTCTTATTTTGATTTTTATTTTATTTTTACTCTTCGCTTTAATTGAAGTAAGTTTTGAGATTAGTTATATCCTCTTCAGGTAGTTATGTTTGGTGGTAATTAAGAGCCGCATTTCCCGCGACAGTCGGGTCTGCATTATCGAAACGAGATGGATAAATCCCGCCAAGGACTATCTATTAGCGGTATCCCAAAAAACAAAACGGAGAAATATTTTTTGCCGTTAGAATAACAACAATAACAACACCATGATTAATTGCAATTTTATTATACTCGTATTGTCGTCACCCCACACTTGATTCCGCTTGGCACTTTAATGGTAATTTTTAGCCTATCAAAGCCAATTTAAGGTCTGCACTTTTGCGCACAAGCCGTTAATCTAAAAAACGTGTGTGAGATTGGTTGGTCTTTGAGTTTTAAAATCTGAATTACATTATTAGTGAAAAGAAAATATTGGTAACTGCTGGAAAACACTTTTTTGGTTGATTTTCTAGAAGATCCTCGCACTTATTTTGTTGGAAAATAATATATATATATTATATGTATGTATATGCGCGATAAAAGGCAGACAAGTGCTCAGAGAAAACTAAGAGTTTATAAGGTGAAATGAATTAAAAGCAGGAAATATGAAATTGTTGTTGACTGTGTGAGTAATCAACAAAGTGTTGCAAAATTAATCACCCAATCCCAAGATTCATAATTTTTGCAAATGGTGCCCAACATCAATCATATTTGACACTTGGGAATTAGTAATAAAATTATTTGAAAACGTAATTAGGTGATTAATTTTGCGCCACCTTATACATCACAGTGGAATTTTAAAAATAAAAATAAACTCCCTGAATAAGGAAAAGTTCACTGATACTCAATCGCCTTATTACTCGCTTCATTTACAAACTGTAACATAGGCTGCAAGCAATTAAATAAGGCCGCGTTCATACAGGGCAACTTCAACTCATAACTGGTGGACGAGGAATGCGGGGGTTCTCCGAGTTGTTTATGCTCGGTCAGCACGACTTGAGCTTTAGTGCTTCTCAATGTTGGTGTTGGATTTAGGCTAATAACTAAAACAATAGGAGGTTGCGGAGTTGCCGTGTTCGAACACCATGGGCAGCACCAAAAGAGAATTCGCAAAGTTGAAGCAAGAAACGGACTCGATCTAAGTAATATCATTTTCATGATACCATCTTCAAGGAGACAGCTGAAAACTCGCATTCATTTTATGTCATTTCGGCGTTTTCTGGAAAAGTTTCACATTTCATAGAACTTCATGTTTTTTATAATTTTCTACGAAGTCTAAAATTGCATATGATTTTTAATTTGTCCACCTTTTACTTAACACAAGAACTCACTTGTGAAAATTTTACAATAAATTCAACGAAAATTTGCCTACAAGCTGATTGGAAACTAGAAAAAGCTAAGCTGGGTATTATTATAATATATAAGTTTGTCAAAAAAGTCTTGCGGTATTTTTATTGAATTTTCAATTGTTCATAAAATTGGTTATAATAATACGATTTAAGTCAAATATGCGCCGTTTTGTTCGATGACGAGTTCCCAATGAGATGCTAACTTCATAATGCCCCTCTTATAAAAGCTCGCTTCACTATTGTCAAAAAACTCGGAGAACCAATTTTCAAAGGACTCTCTTGAAGACAACTTCCGACTACCAAGCTCGTTCGCCATGGACAGAAATAGGTGGTAATCACTTGGTGCGAGATCCGGACTATACGGTGGATGCAAAAGAACCTCCCATCCGAGCTCCCGGAGCTTCTGGCGCGTCACCAAAGATGTGTGTGGCCTGGCGTTGTCCTGATGGAAGACAATTCGGCCTCTGTTGATCAAAGATGGCCTCTTCTGCATGAGTGCTGCATTCAAGCGGTCCAGTTGTTGGCAGTACAGGTCCGAATTGAGCGTTTGGCCATAGGGGAGCAGCTCATAGTGGATGATTCCCTGCCAATCCCACCAAACACACAGAAGAACCTTCCTGGCCATCAATCCCGGCTTGGCCAGCTTGGGCAGCTTCACCGCTTTTCGACCACGACCGTTTGCGCTTCACGTTGTCGTAAGTGACCCACTTTTCATCGCCAGTCACCATCCGCTTCAAAAACGGGTCGATTTTGTTGCGATTCAGAAGCGATTCGCATGCATCCATACGGGCAAAAATGTTTTTTTGCGTCAAATCGTGTGGCACCCATACATCGAGCTTCTTTTTGAATCCAAGCTTCTTCAAATGGCTTGATGGCTCATGCCCAGCTCTTGGCCGATGCTACGGCAGCTACTATGCCGGTCTCTTTCGATCAATTCAGCGATATTATCGCAATTTTTGACGACAGGCCTTCCAGACCGTGGCGCATCTTCGATCACCTCTGCACCAGAACGAAAACGTTGAAACCATCGTTGTGCAGTGGAAATGGAAACTGTATCGGGTCCATAAACTGCACAAATTTTATTCGCAGCATGAAATGCATTTGTGCCTTTATCGTAGTAGTACTGTAAAATATGCCGTATTTTCTCTTTATTTTGCTCCATGTTTGCGACGCTATAACTCAAGAACGACTAAAAGCAAACAATAACTAATCAAACACGTGTTAGCACGTGAAAAGAGCTTTCCAAAAAGCTCTAGCGTGAACCGATGCGACGAATACAACTAGAACTACGCGCTTGCAAAGACAAGCTTGCGGAAATACCGCAAGACTTTTTTGACAACCTTATATTATGTAAACCCCTAAGTTATCTTTAAACAAATATGTTTTTTTTTAACTTTTTTCGATTTTTTCAAATTGATAATTTTGATTTATTGTAAAGAACTTTACCAAAACTTTTATATTTTATTTGATTCTAATAAATCCAATACAAGCGACTATAAATGACACTTTTTTTTTTGGTAGTTGATAGAATGAAAAATGTTTGCCTAAATGATTTTATTAATAAAATGACGTAACTATTAAAATGTAATAAATAATAAAATTTAATTTTTATTATTTCTCAAGTTCAAGGCTTAAATAATAATGGTACCATAATGGACGAATTTAGGTTGAAGAGCAATCGTGGCGTCTCACCCTTCAAGGGCTACCACTTAACCTAACCTAGAGCTTTAATAATAAAATCAATATAAACCACAATGACAGCAGTGACGTGTTATCGCTTTTCAAGACAATTGTATGCTAATAATATTGAGTCAAGTTAGCTTAAACAGAATTTTGTACAATTTTAAGGAGTTAGGGGTAGTGAGAGGCCTGAAAAATTATGATTTTCACTATTTTTTTTTGCTAATCAATTGCTTTATTTTATATTACAAAAATAAAAACGTAGCATTAATACATCATGATTCGACTTGATTTTAGCAAAATTAAAAAAAATAATAATAATTGTAAAAGTTATCGCTGTTTGTGTGGAGCGTGTTTCTCTAGAAGACCCTTGCGGTGATCACCACAAGTTCTTGGAGATTCACCTAAAATCAATCGGACAAGAGAAAGTAGTTTTATTAATAGGTAATCTTCTGCCTGATCGAAGCTTTTTTTTCACAATTAACAATGTGGCGGCATCAGGAAATATTTTTCAGATTTTCGAGAAAAAACCGACAATTAATTGTTTAAAAAAAATCAAAATTTTTGAAAAGAAAAAATCCTTCGATCAAGCACAAATTTTTTTATGTTTTTCAAAAGCAGTATAAATTTTATTGAAATCTACCAAGCGGTTTTAAATTACAGTGATAACCTGTTCCGAAAACATAGTTTTGAGAAAAACGCATTTAAAATTTTGCTATTGATTTATGTAGAGTTATACGAATTATTTAATTACTTAGACTGTGCCGTCTATGCCTTGGCCATATAATAGTTCTTCATCCGTCATAGCAGCTTCGAAAATATCGATTTGCTGTTGCCTACGTAGTATTCTACCTTCTCGAGTGTTATCGTTAGCGCGCTTATCTGCCACTTTCATGCGTGCAGCACCCATTTTTTCAGCATACAAATGAGAATTAGGCCCACAATTAAGTCCCAGTTCATTATAACCAATAATGAATTTACACCTTCAATAAATATACAAGTAAGAATGTACGCACTTTGTACGATAGTATAACTAGTATTTACCGTTTTTGGGCATATTTTCCATACTACTTGATTAAAGTCGGTTGCTTGCAGTTGCTGCTAGCTACTTGCTCTCGAACGCTGCGGAGCGCCCGAGCGCTCTTTGTTAATTGTTGAATAACTCGAAAAGTATTTATCGGATTCACTTCAAATTTTCACACAACATTTTTAAGATATTCTACTTTAAGAAAATGCAAAACAAAGGATTTTTTTTTTTAATTCTGACTACCCCTAACCCTTTAAAATAAAATACTTTAACGAAATATTAGATCAACAGTTTTTACACACACAAATTTATCAACAAACTGGCAGTATTCCTTGAAGAAACAACTATCCTTCAAATATCTGCTTTAAGACTGATCATATAAGGTGACGCAAAATTAATCATTCGATTTTTGGTTTTTTTTTTAGGTAACTTTTTACTAAATACCAAAAATTATTTTTAGTGATGGAAATATTCAATTTGACCTTTACGCGCTCCATTGCTAGTCTATTTGTATGCAGTCCAGTTCGCAAGTGCCAATAATTAATGACGTACGATGCCATTTGCAAAAATTATAAATCTTGCGATAGGACGGCGTTAGCAAATTCGTAGAGAAAATCATATTTCGAAATTAAAATATGAAGAATATACACGGCTGCTCATATTTTTGAAAGCATACTTCTGGAGTAAATAGTTAGACAATTCAAATTATCTTTTCTTTTATCTTAAAAATTCACGAAAACCAGTCAAATGCCCCGTTCCGGCAACACTAACTCGAATTCCTAATTGACTAAATAAATGTTTACTTTTGAAATAGTTAAAAGTTCTTATATTTGTACACTTCTGTCGTACAAAATATTCACAATACAATTTTTAATTTGGGGCAAAATTAGTAAATTTTTACGGCCATTAAGTCGAAAAAATGTTGTTTGAATATAGTTTCAGTTTACTCAAACAAAATTTTGTCGGAAAAGCGAAAAAAATGTATCCATAAATTGATGTAAAGTCAATATAAATGCGAGTGCATCTGTGGACTTTTTACAAAACAGCAAATCTGACTCTAGCAGTCTAATATCAGGAAAATCTTTTCTTAAACAAATTAAATATTTTAATTCAACCTTTTTAAGAGAGACTCGTGAAGCTGCAGATACGAAAGATAAATTATTTAATTATTGCATAAAGTTCCGTAATTTAGTGCTTGACAGGTAGAAAATGCTAAGTGAATTTAAGCTTTTTTTGTCAAAAGTTTTCAAATATTTAGCTTGTATACAAGGTGGCGCAAAATGAATCATACGATTTTGTTTTTGATTAGTTTTTTACTAAATGAAAAACATGATTTTGAGCGATGGAAATCTTTATTTTGACCGTCATGCGTTTCATTGTTTGTCTGTTTGTATACGGCAGCTGTCTAGTTGCCAAAGTGTCAAATATGACTGACGTACGACACCAGTTGCAAAAAGTATAGACCTTCCGAAAGGATGATTAATTTTTCGCCACTTTGTATTATCACCTTCTTGCAGTTTTATCGCAAGCCGGTCAATGTAAGTCGGCCTAAAAAACTTTGTTTTATTTTATCAATTTTCTTCCTTTTTTTGGGAAAGCTTTGCTTGTGCTTTGTTGCATTTGCTGGAAGATTCATCAATGCTGTTGCAATTTATGACTAAAATATAGTTGTGTTTCAATAACATTCATGTCATGTAAATATTTATTTGTTCTTTCGCTTATGTATATTATGAATTAATTTTAGCTACATATGTATGTGTTATTAAATTTGGCGGTATGTAAATTGTTTGGAAAATTAAAATATGTTTTTTAAAGAACAATAACAGCCATAAATACATTCATATGGATTTAAAACAGTTATAAAATATTTATATTACGCTTTGCATATGTGTGAGTGTAGCGTTGCTTAACAAATTATGTTGTAAGGAAAATTATTGCAATAATGCCAAATTTGTTTATTAAAAGTTTTTAAGCATTTTAAACTTTTTTTTATTAGCTTAAACCAATGCGTATGGGCAGTAATCGGTTAAGAGTTGAATATGTCATAAAACGCTTAATGATATGTATGTTTTATATGGATTCAGGTACATACATACATACTCGTAGATTGCAATGCTCTTTCACTTTTTTTTATATATTAGACGTGTTTAAAAAAATATTAAAAATTGTTTTTAACTATTATTGCGTAAGGGGTTTGACTCTTGTAGAGCATATAAAATATTAAACAAGCAATAAAAAAATTGAATTTTTAACCTGTTAAGTGATTATGTCGTATATATGCGTCAATTTCAAAAGATCATTTTTTAGTTATATATATAGTCGTATATGTGCGACATGCCGAAAACGGAAATTGCATTTGCTGTGAAATTTAAAGTTAAGCAAAAAACGAAAATGTCCCTGTTATTTTGGCATAATAAAGTAAGAATGAACACTGAATTTCCTGATAAGCGTTATCATAATCGTTCAGCCAACGGTGAATCCAATATTTTTCTGAAAACCGGTTTTGCATCGACAGTCCATCGCTTGAAATTAATTCAGCACAGTAAATTGAGCTGTCTAAGAAAAAGTAATCGCTTAACAGGTTAAAAGTTAAAATTAGAAAAATTTTTAATTTCATTAAAAATTCTTTTTTCGAATGGAATTAAAATGTGAACTTTTGACAAAACAACTTAAGGCTACTTAGCAATTTCTGGCTGTCAAGCATTAAGTACCAACTAAGCTCGGCCACAACTCGTTATTTATTAAACTTTTTTCAGTTTAGCCCAAAATGTCATCTTAATAAAAGCCGATTAAAAATTTAAAATCTTGTATGACACAAAAACAAAAACTGCTAAGGGCAGCTAAGTTGATTTGACAAAAGACAACAGAAATATAACTTTTTAGTTAGCATTGAAGCGCTGATGAAAATCAACTTACCCGCAATACGTATGCACATACAAGGTGGCGCAAATTTAGTCATCCAATTTTTGTGTTTGAATAACTTTGTTACTAAATGAAAAACAATGATTTTAAGAGATCGACGTCTTTATTTTAATTCTCACGCGTTGCTGTGCTTGTATGTTTGTATACTGCAGTTGTCCATTTCACAAGTGACAAATATGATTGACGTACAACGCCATTTGCTAAAATTATAAATCCCGCTATCGGAGGGGGACTACTTTTGTGCCACCTTGTACATGTGTACGTATTTTCATACATAGATATTAATGAAATTATAAAATTGTGAGAAGCCAGAAAATTGATTGAGTTTCGGGAATGTATTTTCCGTCTTTCAAATGATTGCCTTCTTTTTTCCATTTTTCCGAACACCATCATTTAATCATATTTATGATGTGAAATTACATACTTGTGTAAATAAATATTGTCATGAAAACAAGCAATTAATAAATGTGTTTTACATTGAAATAAAAAAGCTAACACAAAATAGACAAAAAGACGAAAAGGCCACTTAAATGAAAATTAAAGGAAATAAAGATATTAATGCGTATTTGTAATTGTATTGTAGCGAAAATGTAGAGTATAGAGTGTGGGAAAATGAAAGGCGTAGATTTTTAAGGCTTACCAAAAATAGCCGCCACGCAAAGTAAATAAATAAATGCAATGGTGATGGTCGCACATGCGGCGGCATCAGAAATTCCATTCTTACAAATATTTTATTAAGTTAACATTTTACCAATGCGTACACATGCCTACTTATACTTTATTACTGTTATATCAGCCAACTATATTACTTTTTTGTGAACATATCGTGAGTTATACTAGATTTCTTCGTTCATATTTTGTTAATTAATTTTTTTCCCTCGTTAAGCAAATGAATAAACTGAATAAGAAAACGAAAGAGAATACACTTTTAGCTACTCTTCGAAAAACATTTTCAATTTATATGTAATAATTTATAATTTTAATACACATTTGTTTAATTGTAATTAACCGTAAAATAATAAGCGAAAGCAAAAACAAAAACAAAACACGGTATAGCAGCCAAGTGAGTTAAATAAGCAGCAATGATGCATAATTCATAATTATAAATTTTAAATAGGGGATAATGAATATACAACATAACATACCATAAAAATGCTTAAATGCATCTGTGTATGAACATTCAAAAGTTTAATTGATAGTATTGACAAAGATTTGTACTATTATCATACAATATACGAAAAAAAACAAATAAATAAAAAAGAAATTATAAAACAATAAACATTTCAATTGATTTAATTCAAATTTAAATTTCTCTTTTTACTCATTGCTTTCCTCACAAACACCAACATCGATATCATCACCAATTGCGCTCTTTTCACTTCTAATAATTTTTTTTTGTTTTTATTCCGCGATAATACAACTACATATATACGTTTAGATGACATTTAAAACAGAACTAATGAACTGCTATTAAAAAACATAACTGCACATACCAGCTTGATCAAAAAGTAGCCGAAATATATTCAGAAAATTATTAATTGTTAAATTCTAAGTACATATTATCGCTCCTAGTCAGAGTATAGGGCAGAATACGCATGAAAAGCCGTAAATATTGAATTTTATTTTATTTTGATTTAAATTTTTGCTATTAATTTTACTTTTTGAATGAATATCCACGCAATATGAAAATGTTTAATGTTTTAGAAAAATGTGGCTATTTTATAAAAGGTCTTGTAAAAGACGCGCCTAGGTGTTGTTGTAAAATAAAACATGTACAAATTTAGATTAATTCAGGTTTCGCAATTTCTATTAAAATTAGACTTCTTAACAATTGTATTGTGAAAAATTACATGAACATGAAAGTCTACTAGTAAAATCCGCCAAACCGTCGATTCATGAATGCCGAATTGTTGAAAGCGCCTGTATATCGATGTTGAAGGTTCTTCAGCAACACTTTGCCGAGCAACACTTACAGCAGCAATATTTTCAACAGAAAGTCCAATTGCCAGTCCTTTTTTTATCCTCGCCAGTTAGGTTAGGTTATGTTAGCCTGGTTGGCAATAAGCCAGGCATCGACTTTTTGGTCGCTAGCGATACCAGATGGAGACCGACCTCTATGAATACCGAAAGTAGACATCATGTAGGATGTCAGCGCTTTTGGCGAATCTAAGTAGAGCTGGGAGCTCCGCTTTTGAGACGTCCTCCAGACCCTCAAACAGTGGGGCTCCCAGGCATTTTAGTCGCGTTTTTAATAATGCCGAACAAACGCACAGAAGGTGTTCTAAAGTTTCCTCAACAAGTTTCTAAAGGTTCCTCTCTGCATTTCCTACATTTGTCCGTGTTAGCAATCCCTATCTTGTACGCATGTGCAGCCAATAGATTATGACCTGTTGGCATACCTATGATAGTTCTGCAGAGCGTAAGTACGAATTGAGTCAGTTTTTGTCGTTAGTTCTACACATGACTTTTGCTGTTTTGCATGTGGTCAGATTAGTCCACCTAGCTTCCACTCGCCTTTTCACGTAGTCGTCCATTTCATTGTATATTGTATTTAGCGGTTTTGGTATGTCGTTCACTTGTTCAAAAGGCAGTCTAACAGCACTTTTGCTATCTCATCTTCCATTTCGTTCCCCATAATGCCTTTGTGACCAGGTACGAGTACCCAGTAGAGCATACTGTTTGCGGCTACCCTTTCTATGGCCTCCCTGCTCCGTCGAACATTTTTGGACTTAATGATGAGCTTATTGCTTTTATTGCTGCTTGACTGTCCACGTATATATTATATTAGTTGCTGAGTTCTTTCTAGTTCTAGTGTAGGCTAGCTCCGCGGCTTTCACCAGAGCAAAAACTTCCGCTTGGAAAATACTGCTGTGGTCTGGCAGCTTGATAGGCTGCCTTATCCCTAGTTTTGAGCAGTAAATATCCGCTCCCACTCCGTCTAAAGTTTTAGAGCCGCCTGTATAGATGTGAAGAATTCAATTGTAGTGCGAAACCTTCTCTCCCAATTAAAGTATGGAGTCATGTAGTCCGTGCAAGTTAGTCCTCGCCAGTTAGAGTTTCTTAAAATTTTTTCACCAACCTCTGAATTATCGACTCATTTTTTGGGTGGAAATATCACGAATTTTGCGATATGTTGTTCTTGAAGATTGTCCTTTATGTCACTTTTGAAAGACCCTTCACAAGGTGGCGCAAAACTAATCACCCTATCGGACGATGTTATCATTTCGGATTTCTACCACTCAAAATAATTTTTTTTTTGTTTATTTATTTATTTAATAAAAAAGTTATTTAAAAACAAAATCAAATCATTAATTTCTCTCTACCTTGTATACAAGCTAAATATTTGTAAGCTTTTGACAAAAAGAGCTTAAATTCACTTAGCATTTTCCTATTTCCTAGCACTAAATTATGGGACTTTTAGGCAATAATTAAGTAATTAATCCTTCGTATCTGCAGCTTACTGAGTCTCTCTTAAAAAGGTTGATTTAAAACATTTAATTTGTTTATGAAAGAAAAGAGTTTATTGATATTAGACTACTAGAGTCAGATTTGATGTTTTGTCAAAAGTCCACAGATGCACCCGCATTTATAGCTAACTTTTCCGAATAAATTTTGTTTGACTCAACTGAAACCATATTCAAAGTCAACCTTTTTTCGACTTAATGGCCTTAAGAATTTACTAATTTTGCTCCCAAATTACTCATTCATTACCCAAATTTGCTGATCTAAAAATTGTATTTTCAGTATTTTGTGTGGCAGAAGTGTCGAAATATAAGAACTTTTAACTATCTCGAAAGAAAACATTAATTTAGACAATTCGCAAAAATGGCCAAACAATGCCAATCAAATGGCTAAATTATTGTACTTGTGTATGGGGTTTATTCTAATAGCTGTTGTCACTAGGCAGCAAAGACAAACACATTTTTTTAAGTACATGAAATAGCTTCTCATAAAAACCACCAACACCAACTGCATCGGAAAATCGGCATTAAAGATGCATAGAACTCTCCACTTATTGGAAAGAAGTGCATCCAGAAAATATAGAGAAAACTCGCCCGAAACTTCTACTTCTGAATGATGTGTGCTTGCTGCTGCTGTCATTGTTATTGCCATAGCTCACTCCGACAATATGATCGCTGAATGAAGGATGTTTAACAAGCCAAAATACCAAATACTTATACCATATAAAACCTTTGATTTACGAGTAATTATAATTACTTCAATTACAAAACAAAAAAAAAACAAAAATTCATAAATTTTATAAGTTTAATTCTTTATAGGTATTCTGTTTCGGCTTTTTTCGAGTTATTTTATTAGATATTAAACGCGACCAGTGGGTTTGCAGTACAGAGCGCTGTTTTTTTAAATTACATTCTGACACTCTGTGTTTGATATCAGGTGCTCTTAGCTGTTTGAAATAACTTATACAAATATATAGTGGCTCACAGCAGATTTTGTATAGTTTGAAAGATAGTTGGTGAAACCTTAAAAACAAATTTAAAAATGTAATACCAAAAAAGAAAACAGAAAACCAACGATGATATTAAAAATATTTAAGGCACCTTTCTGGTCTAGAGACGTTAAAATTGAAAGCGTTGAAAATTGAAGAAAAACAATAGGTATCAATTGAAAATCGTTTTCATTCATTAGATCAATTCTTTATTTACAAAAAAAATTTTTTTTTCAATGACAATAATAAAAAAATTTGCTTCCCCATACGTAACACATGCCACTGGCGTAACTGATTGGGCTGCTCAGGTACGTCTGGAAAAAAAATTCGGTTGATAAAACATCAGGAGATAGTCGCTATGGTGGGTAGCAGATTAACAAAAAAAAAATTCTAGATATTTTATCTGTTTATTGAAAAAATAAAACAAAGGTTTTTTTCACCTTCTCGCTCTTAATATAGAAAATTTTATTATACAATTATAATTCTGCTACCCGCGAGAGCCATAACTCGGAAAAAATAGTTTCGAGAAAAACACGGTTAACGCGCTTACATATACCTGGGCGTCGTACTCCAAACAGGTCTTGTTTTAAAGGACTGTAACGTCTAAACTACAACGAGTTTCAATATAAAAATTTGCAAGTATATTTTTGAAAGTATAAACTATCATAACATGAAAAAAGTCGATTTTTTCGAAATTCTAGACCAGAAATATGCCTTAAACGCAAAATTCAAATAAAAGTGTTTTTTGTTTTATTAGAAAAATTTTCATTTTAATATTTTTCAAGTAATAGAATTACTAATTTAATAAAAATTAAGGTGACAGCTTAGCTCAGTTTCGGACAATTTTTCAAAAATTCTTTTAAAAAATGGTTTAGTATTCCGATTTTCCATCGAGGGAACAAGGTGTTGGGTGCTTCCCCGACCAGAGCTGGAAAGTTTTTAATTACGAGTAGTTGTTTTGTTGTATCGCGAAGTCCAAAATTGCGCACGAATTTCCAGTGTTATTTACGACATGAGATTGCGGAGACCGATTCATGAGATGGGGTTTTAACTAAAAGCCGTTGGGTTGTGAATCCGTATCCGCAATCTCAGTTCCATATCAGCTATGATTGCAAACTCCCCAATTTGTACTTCAAGCCATTCAGGTCATTTTCAGGCTTCTTAATAAGGAGAACGGGACTTTGGAACTAATTGTCTATCAATAGCTTTAAACACAAATTTTGTGCTTTGTGACAACTATAAAAGATATATAGCAAACTCCCATGTCACACCCAAATCATTACACTGTCACCATCATATTTTACAGTTGGTATTTTGCAATTCTCTATTGGTTAGCATAATTTATGCCATTCGTGCCGAAAGTAAATATTATACTAAATTTTGATTCGTCACCAGAAATGACGTCTAAGCTGAAATCGTGTGGCTGGAGCTTGGATTAATCACAAAACTGCAACATTACAGAGCATCCCATTATGAATAGCCAAAACGCCAATTACACTGTGCGACAATTTTGGGGTCATCAAAATCAAACCGCACCGGACCTTTTTTTTCTGAAAATATACCTATTCAATAGCAAAACCCTCGCTGGGTTTTTAAAAGTTAGCTCGATTTTTTTTTTTATTGCGTTTTGAAGTTTTCTATTTTCATGAGATTTTGGAGTTTTACCTGTACGCTAAATTTGACTTATAAATCGACCTTTGTTTGATTTAATCGATTTATTTTGTCATAGCTTGATGCAGAAATTTCGTACATGTACAAATAAACTTATTTTGAGAAGAACCTATATCTCAATACGCAATTTTGAATACCAAAATTTCGAAAAATTGTATGTTTTTACCATTTTTTACTGTAATTATGAAAATAATTAAAATTTCTCACTATTTCTTTTAGCAAAAATGTTGCAAAATGTACTAAAAAAGTCATTTATAAGATAAAAACATAAAACTGAACTTTAAGTTTGTTATTTTCTAAAAAATTTATTTTTAACAAGATTTATCTTCATAAAAATAATTTTTTTATACTCTGCTTTAAATTTTTTTTAAATATCTAAAAACTCTGTAGGTAAAAATATTAAATAGATTAAGTAAAAAGAATATAGACTTGAATTCTTATAATTTTTTTTTTTTATTAAAATAAAGAATTTTTACGTACTAAAACCTTAGAGACGAGCTCTTTTCGACAATGATTGAATTTCAACATCATCATTATCAGAGTAATCAGATTCATCAGTAAAGAATTCCATGCCTGTCTCTTCTTCTTCTACCTCATATTCTTTTTCCTCCTGGTTACTCCATTTTCCTTCATTTTCTTCCTGGTCGTATTGAAAAATATGTTTACTCCACCAACATATTTCGGCTAGTATGGCACCTGGAGCTCGTTTTCCTCGGTATCTTGACTCAAATGGCATCGCAGTTTGATGGTAGCGTTCTCCTTGCTCATCTGATTCTGTCGACAATCGTTGACTAAAATAGTCCAAATGTTGGTGAAGAAAGTGAATTTTTAGCGACATATGGACCCCAATTTTGGAAAAAGCGGGTGGTTACGTATAAAATTATTTTCATAATTACAGTAAAAATGGTAAAAACATACAATTTTTCGAAATTTTGGTATTCAAAATTGCGTATTGAGATATAGGTTCTTCTCAAAATAAGTTTATTTGTACATGTACGAAATTTCTGCATCAAGCTATGACAAAATAAATCGATTAAATCAAACAAAGGTCGATTTATAAGTCAAATTTAGCGTACAGGTAAAACTCCAAAATCTCATGAAAATAGAAAACTTCAAAACGCAATAAAAAAAAAATCGAGCTAACTTTTAAAAACCCAGCGAGGGTTTTGCTATTGAATAGGTATATTTTCAGAAAAAAAAGGTCCGGTGCGGTTTGATTTTTGATGTCGCACTGTGTTATTAAAAACACAATACAAATAATTTTAACATAAAATTAGCACCATTTATAAGAGACATCAATGCACGATGTTAGCTAATATTAGCCAATGAATTGTTGAATTAATTGAATTTAATTGAAAACGAAAAATTGCCTAAACTTTACTTAAGCACCAATTATTGGGTTAATTAAAAGGTACATATAAATTATTATTCAAATTATTATGTAAAAATTAAAAAAAAAAAATTGTTACGGTTACGATGTCAGTGAATGATGGCCACATTCGACATGATGGAAATACTCATATCTTGATGTTTTTTAATTTAAAGGATAATTTGTTGTATTGCGTTATTGTATTTCGAATTTTTGAAATGGTTATTGAAGCACACTAACTTGACGCTATTAAGTAATGCGATAAAAAATTAAGTTATGCGATAAAAAATGCATTCGATGTTTAATTAATGCGCATAACGACGTTTTATCACTTAAGTGAGCTTTTAAGCATCAAACATACATAAGTACATATTTAGCTATAACACCATGCTAGAAAGATTAACTTTTTTGATTATTCAGAAAAAGTTTCATATGCATAATTTATAGAATCTTAAGTCTTAAGTTCCAAAGGACTAAGTTTTTGGAAAACTTTTTTACATACACATATAGTCGCTTTATTATTTAGTAGTATATTATTTATAAGTAACGGGGTTGCGTTGGATGATGTCGAGCACAGAATTCAAAAAGTTCATGATAGTTTAACCAGAATATGGGGATCTACTACGATTCACCAAAAAACAGAAATCAAAATATTTAATGCATGCGTTAAAACTACGTTATTGTGTGGAACGACCCCATAATATCAATTATTTATAAACCGATGTTTGAGGCGTAGCCTGAAAATCTGGTGGCCACGAACTATTAGTATCGAGGGGATGTGCTATGTTTTCAAAATGGCATTGAAGCTGATATAAAGAAATTGGAATATGGTTGGATCGGTCACACGCTCGGGAAAAATGTAAGTGAAATCCCGCATGGCGATCTCCAAGCCAGACAAATAAAAAGCAGAACAAGAAGCGCATGCCGTTGTACTGTCAGCAAGGAGACGAGAAAATCAATCAATGAGCTTGGGTCTATAGCGGAAAACCGCACAAACTGGAATAATTAAGTGAAACCACTTATCGCTTATCGCTTTGATTGTGAAAGCAAAGCATTGGTAAAGTAGAAAACAAAGAATGCATTCGCCTTTGTAGCTTCGTTTGGAGCAGCAGGCATTTAAGCGAATGCATCGAGAGAAGAAATTAGACTCGATGGGATTAAACCCACAACGGCCAATAAGCTACAAAATACGCATTTTTTTCCATTTAAACGCTTCTAATCATGTTTCTTTCACTTATTTAAACAAATTCTGATCTTTTAATTGAACTCAACTGCATTTGCTGGTTAGTCAATCACTTAGAAACTGGATCTCCGATATCGGTATCCCGCTAAGCTCAGACTTCTCTAAATCTATGCAAAACAAAACAAAAACAAAAACAAAAATTGCCAAATTACATGTTTCTACCCACATACATATGTATATTTCACATATGTGTGTATTCAATAAGGTCCTTCAAAAAGTAGAAAAAAAATTTATTTGTAATTAGATTTTTTACATATCGCCAAAATAATATTAACTAACTGCTGAGTGCTTACAAAAAAAAAGTAAAAACAAATCTCTCATATTCCATGCTTTCAATATACATATGTACATACATACATACCGCCATATTAAATGCGTCTATAATATTAGATAATGCATTAAAATTAAGATGTGAAAGTTTTTAAAAAATGTTTCAATACAGAGATAACAACTATATTTTCTATTTGCTTCATAACAAAATATTACATATAAATGCATACGTACTACATACATACATACATACATACACAGCAATAATAAAGGCATAAAATAATCTAAAGTAATCCTAATAATGTTTGTATATTAAAAATGTACAAGTGTACATGCACACATACATGCATACCATATGCGCGTATAATACCCATACAGCTGTAAATGAAAGAATATTGTTGTATTGTATAAATACTATTAACCAACTATATAAGTGCATGTGTGATTATTTATGTCGGTACTGCATTTGAGAGCCCTGCTTTTTTTGGGTATTGTTGCTTACTGTCCTAATATCCACACTGGCAATCCAGTTTTTGACGACTTTTTCGCGCAAATCAACACTTATGCCATTTATAACTCACACAATCTTGGCTTCTAGGTCAGCACTTCTTGATTTTCTGTTAGAGCGCTGAAAAAAAAACCCAATCGCCCATATCATAAAAGGCTACTAAGGATATCCAGATCGTGAAACCACTCAACAAATACTATAAAAGGTATCATGCAAAAAATGGGCTTTACCGTCATTATTTTGTATTCGTGCGTTTGTGCTAATTTTCCAAAACTGCAACATTCCATCTAAATAGGCGATCTAGATATAGACGTCTTAAGGCATTTATCCCGCCGACATTTTCGAATCTTACGAAATCTCTTAGTAAGCGAAAACTTCTGAATATTTTGACACTTTCCTCTCAGTTCTTTCTCGTAGCTTCCCTAAAATAGCATCACGCAAAACTAGTCTATTACTTTTGGGAGCGTGAGACTGATTTTTAAATGGTTCTCATACGCCAACAACTCATATCAAATTAAGCAAAATTCTTGCAAAATTAAGAATTGAAATTGTGGATTGGTTAACAAAACTAGGTGTGCTGGCTGATAGCCTCTGCTGCTGATTGTCCTGATTTTATAAGATGATTATTTATAATTTTTTTTTCAATTAAATTAATAAATAAACAAAATAGATTTGCAAAAAAACCGTACTATCAATTTTTAAAATCAGTCAGTACTTTTAAAGCAAAGACTATGCACCCTTTCTCAGGATTTCTTTGCTACGGGTTCCTCTTTTATTTGTGTAATGGACGAAAAGAGTTATACTATAGTTGAAGGCAATGAATAAACTTTAAAATATTGCTTTGAGCTTCGAAGCATCGAGTTACTTGCCCAAGTCGGTAATGCCAAGGCAAAGTTCCTAGAAAGTTTTTAAATGGTAAGCGTAACATAAGCGAACCTAAGTGAAAAAAATTCTAACGAACAATATGGATTTAATTTTGTGTAACTGAAATAAATTTAATAATTGCTTGCAGAGAAGTCGGCTACTGCGTTTTTTTTCGTTTCAGCTTTTCCTTCCATTTGCCTGGATCAATTAGGGCTGAGTCTTCGCTCTGAGACTTAGTGTTTCTGTTGGCCAAAGTGGCAACTGGTTCGATGCCAAGTTCGCACTCGACTTTATTTTGGAATCTTTGTATTGATTTTATATTAGTAGATCTTGAGCAGCCCCATAGCTGGATGCCATGGGTCCAAATTGGTTTGAGCACTTGCTTATACAAGAGAATTTTATTGTATATGGTTAAGGCTGATTAGTTGCCCATAAGCCAGATATATTTCTAAATCTCATAAGCTGAATATGTACATCGAAAAATGCCTTCCTGTTAGAATATCAATTTAAAAAATTTACTAAAGTTTGGTGCCGCAGTTTCTTGCGGCCGCCATAGCCAAATAGGTTGGTGCGTGACTACCTTTCGGTAGTACCCAGGCATTCGAAACCACAAGCATGAAACACCAAATTTTTTTTCTAACAGCCATTTGCCCGCAGCAGGCAATGACAGACCTCAGAGTGTATTTCTATCATGAAAAAGCTCCTCATAAAAACCCATCTGCTTCGGAGGCGGTATAAATCTTTAGAACCATCTACACGACCATATGTATATGTAAGTCCTGGCTATTTATAAACAAGTTAGATTTTGTTTTGGAATAGCGGATATAATGGTGGTACTTCTCATGCAAAGTTTTATTGTATAGAGGTATTTATACCGAAATGTAAGCAGAGATCAACAATTTATTATATAAACGAAATAAATTAAAAAAAAAATTGATTCGTATGCCTCATAAATGCAAAAAAAAAACAGACGCTATATAGTATTCCAATTTCTCGAAAACAATGCAAAAAGTATTTTCACTACTGGCTGTTGGTATCTCCACCTGGATCCACCTCAAAACCCCTTAAATATATTAACTAATCGTTACCATACAAAAAAATGGCGCTGGGAAATTTAGACTTATAGTAGCTCACTGTTCATCTTTTTTCGCTCTCTCAAACGATTATTAACATAAACTACCAGTCCGTTATATTTCAGGGCTGTTAATGGTCTCTTTAAATGGCGAATTGCTGACAAAACAAAAATATTCGAAAACAATTTAAAGGGAGGAACCATTTATCGTCTCAGTTAGCACAGCGCACTCTATTGATAAGACAAGAAGGCGCCCCTTAGACTTTTACACATCAAAATAATCATGAAGTTAGGCTCGTTCCGTGTGCAGAAGCTTTTAAAAACTTGAGGAAAATGTGCGAAAATAAGAATATGGAAATTTGTATGTGAAATTGTGTTTTCACGGCTTTCGAGCACGCAAGATTTCAATCAAAGAGAGCAGAACTAAATGTATATGTATATTTGATAAAGTATTAGTAAAATAACCGTTATATTATTGTATACAACTTTAGGTTAAACTACTGAAGCGACAAAATATTACATAAAAAAATTTAACACACTAAATAATGAGAAAGTTGGAGAAAATAAAAATATTTCTACACATTTTTGGGTATTAAAATAAGTGAAAGTTAACCTTTGACTTGAATAAAAGCAAATATTATCATAAAAAGCGTGCAGCGAGATTAATTATTTTCAAAATGAAGCAGAAGCAATGCAAAAAGGCCAATGAATTCGAACAAAAAAATTGTATTTGCAAAGGTTAATGGAAAACAAAGATTCTAATAATTGACACTATAAGCATTTGTAAGTTTAAACAAAGTAGACAAATCGAAAAGAAAAATAAAATAAAACACAAAATTTCTATAGAGGCATGCACTTACTCCATGACATTTACAAAGGATAATGCTAATAATAATAATAATAAGTAAATGAAATGCAGAAAACTCAAAATGCTTCAAAATATAAGATATTGGCTCTAAAGGGTTTCTAAAAATATTTTCAAAAGCGTGTTGTGAATTGTGCAACTCCAGTGGGTCTTACGCGAGGGATAGAGAGCTTTAACACATACTCATTTTTTCAAGTAAAAGTTGCACACCAGTTGTTTCACTCACTCACAAATATTTGCCGATGTGTGTTCAACTCTGTCTTTTAGATCAAGCACATGTCACAAGTAAGAGCAGAGACCTTCTTGGTAGTTCTCTGCCAAGAGCGGGCGATTAAGCAGATTTTATACAAACAAAACGTTACTTTTTTTCGAAAAATTGAGTCTGTGGTAAAGATAACTCTATTTTCATAGGACAGAATACGTATGTAAAAGAGTTATACATACATACATACATGCATAAGATATATTTGAAAAATAAACTTAAATACTTTTAAAGAAAAATAAATTTTAGGGTAATGTAATTTTCAAAGAACCGAGGATTGTCGTACAAGTTTTTTGATAAAGAATTGAAAGCAAGCGTTTGTAGGTATGCATGATGTTATAAGACATTTTTAATGACTAAATAAGCGATTTTGGAATAGGTATGGAGAGAAAGTGAATGCATCAATTAATTGAATAATTAAAAATAACACAACCATATTTTAAATAAAACGGTGTGCCACAATTCCAAGTATATACCCGAACATGCACACATACATACATACATAGTAGGTACGAAAATGCATCATTACTTTATCGCAAGCCCTGCAGCGAATTTGCCATCATTCCTAATGTGTGTTCCTTTTCTTTTTTGTATAAGAAACTGATGAATTTTACAAGGCGATGCCCTGAGAAATGTGAGTTGATCCCGTTTACAACTACTTTTTGATAATTTTGAACTTTCACTACATTCGACACTATTTAGTACGCTCTGCATCCTTTTTTCGATAGTTCATAGCCAATGTTAAAATCAGTGCTCTATTCCAAAGTGATTACTTGGTAATCATCGTATATAAGCACTTCTCATGAATAGAATACATTTTCTTAATTGTTTGGGGTACACCTTTTTTGTTTCCTTTTCCTTCGCTTTTCTTACGTGCAACGCTTTTTCTGCAGTGTTTTCCAAGCGGAGGTAGCCGCAATTAAAGGAGCAGTATATAGGTTGCTCACTTCTGTAATTACCGTTAAGGAAGTAAATATTTACTCCGACAGCCAACCGGCAATTAGGGCCTTGAGCTCATTGTTTGTGCGTTCAAGTTTGGTCGAGGAATGACTAGCTTCTCTCTCGATTGCATAGAGGGAAACTGCTGAGCTTATGAGCTGGCTAGACAAGGAACTTTGGAGACGGTTTCGTCGCAGAATGAGAAGATTGGGGTTTCCTTGAGAACCTGTGCTCTGTTCCTGGAAAGATGGACCTCGCGTCAACTCAGCGAGCGCTGGGCTAGTGCGCAAACATGCAAAGTCAGGAGATCCTTCTGACCACGGGTACTAGTCTTACCGAACATTGTGCGTTAGGTGCGTTTGCGGTGAGACTTGGAATTGCCTCAAGTCCATTCTGCATAAGCTGCCTGGAGGACGAGATGGAATCATCTCAGCACCTTCTTCTCAGCTATCCTGCGCTTGTCTGGCAAAAATTTAGACATCTGGGCTCACTCACTTTTTCGCTGCACCGATGGATATAACGGGTTTAAATATTATACATCTGATGAAGTTCATCAATAGCTTTATGCGGCTAATAACGAACGTAAATTAGCCACCGTCGGCGTCGTCGTAAGTGCATGGTCCTCATTTCCTAAGCACAAGGTCCCTTCTTACCTCTCTTCTGCTTTCTATGGTATCACAACAGACGAATTTTTTGAATATTTGTTCAAGTGGGCCCCAAGCAAGGGCAGCCATTTAACCTAACCTATCGGCAACTCGAGGTGCCCTCCATTCGCTTTTGTATGGGAAATGTAACCGAAAGTTCTTATCGAAATTAAGTTTTGCTAGTATTTAGACCGCAGGCCTAACCGCTATTTGTAAATTATAAGTTATCGATCGATTATCGAACGCTTAAGACTCTTTAAATCTTGTTCTCGAGCATGCTGCCACTTCTTTCAGTTGTAGTAGATATATGTAAGTTCACATATGTATAAGTAGATGATGTACTTTTTTGTGCTTAACTCCCAGTCCGTAATTAAGAAGCGAGATTTCCCATACAAAATTTCTCTCCCAAAATCTCAGATTAAAAAATAATCCTAGATATCCATACTTTTTGACATATAACCCTGTGTTTTCTGTGTCATAGACAATTATTTTTACGAGTGTAAAGAAAAACGTCAAAGTAAAAACTAAATAAAGTGGATGCCGGCAAAGAAAACAGGTTTGTAGACATAATTTTAATAAAATGTTTGTTAGGTATTATTAACCATGCATTCATATAACAGAAAAAAGCGTGTGCCCATAGACGCCTTGGCCTTTATTGCTTATTATAAAATGTAATATGGAATTTTGAACGCGTACTTTTCGAAACCTCAGTAAACGTCTTTTACGGTTTTCCTCACACTGTTTATTATTAGCAGCAAATTGCGCAATTAAAATAGCTAATCCTTCTCCTTGTCTTTTCTTCATATCAAACCAAAAACACCGAAATATTCCACCAAAATAATTTTTATGATGAAAAACCTTTCACAACAGTATTAACAGCTGATAGTCAATTTTGCAGGTAATCTGCCATATGTGAATGGGTAGATTAATTTTGTAACTTATTGGTAATTAATACATTAATACATTAAGAATACAAAAGGTTTTTTGTAACGGCGGTCACCAATCGGTAGCTAACGACAAACATCCAATTACAAAAACATCCATTTGTTATTCTGAAGTGCCATGAAGAATATTTCTTTTAAATGTTTTTTCCAACATTTTTTCTAATACTGAGCGAACTGGGTTCTCAATTGGTGAAATCCTGCATCTCAATTCCAATCCTGCACCAGACATTTTTGTAATTATATGTAGGTATACCATAGTTCAATTCTTTCCCGCTGAACTCTTGCAAATACAATTCTACATAGATGCGCATTTAATCGTATGCATTCGCACTTATATGTATGTATGTGTAAATAATTTGATATTTGATTGAATGGCGAACATGTTGTACACCTTAAAAGGGCACAAAAGCTTTAGGTCGGTGTTTTAGTGGAAGATTTTTGTAGAAGTACTCTAAAGGCGTAAACAAATGTATAAACGACTGTATAAATATATATTAAACTATCTTAGTAGAGATAGTTTCCAAATCTTCAGAAGACAAAATCTTGGAAACTATTGGCAATTGTGTTAATGGACATATTAATCTCTTTTCTAGTAATGGAGGTACTTTGCAAAAATTATCAATAAATATTGTAAGAGTATTTGTGAAAATAAGAACAAAGCATTAAATATTACACAATAAAAAAGAGAAACAAAATCAATATAAAAAAAGCATTAAACAGAAATAAAATTAAAATAAACTATTGTATTTAACTGAAATTTCTACTGGCTTACTAATTAAAGTGGATGTGAAGGGCGCACAAGGTGCATGATTTAAGTTCCCTCCAATGCATGCAATTAGGCTACGAACAAATATTTATTGAAACCACACTCACGTATAGTCTATAACCATCTTAATAGATTCTTGGCCCTTGAATACCATTAACGAAGTCGAACTTCCATCCTTAGCAAACGAAGAGCTTATACTGCGGTTATAGTCTTCTTGGCCAGACGTAGGGGCTGTAACAGTGTTGAAATGGTTTTTATCGCCAAAAATTCGGGCGAACAGTGGAGGAAGAGTGAGCCGGCGTGTTTTCGCGTGGAAGATGTAGGAGTTATGGGCGAGTTCGAGCCACACACAGAAAATTTGAGCCCGTAGCACCCCCAAAATGCCAGCGGCGACGATGCATGATGCCGCGAATATTGGAAAAAAAGATTAACATTGCGTCAGTCGTGAATTGGACACACACTATCAAGTATTCTCTTCCGTTGGCCGCACCCTACCATTTTACTCCCACAACTGACTTTATTTACGAGTCTCGGGGTCTTACTCAAATATAAAGGTCTCGTGTTCAGTGATTTCCGAACCATCCAATCTCTGCCAAGCCGCCAGATTTTACTAAAAATTGGATCACAGCTCAAGTCGGTCATTTTCACGAAGCAATTAAAAAAATTACTCATTAACATAAATCATAAAAAACGCGTACTGAATTGACATATCGAAAACATGTATGTTGAAGTCGATCGGTTGTTAAATGACAAAGTTATTCAGCGTGTACATACCGACATAAAAGATGGCGCACCCTGTACAAATATACAAATCATTTTACAATATAAGCTCGTCGCTCTCTAATAAGGTCTGCTACCATTGTGAGTTTTAAACGTTTGTGAGAAGAATTCAGCCGAAGTAATCTGGATGCTGCATTGCTAGCATGGAGTTTTAGTCGCTGTTTGTGAGATATGGCCAAATGCATCGCTGCTTCAGTCACATTTGTATGCAAATTCCTCTATTATAATACTTATATCGTATGGTACATTCACCATGCTTCGCTGGATTTGACTAGCGTATCCCCAGAATTGTATACGAAACCCAAACCGATAGTATTTGCTTGAAAATAAACAATTTGTGGCGGATTAATAAGCTTGAGCGCCTACTAATGATGTAATATAGCTTATTTAATTTCAAGTCAGGCTCTTCTCGTTTTTTCTTGATAGAGACTGGCTTGTAAGTAGCGTGCATTCATACGTTTTTGATACTGTTACTGACTGCAAGTATTGAAGTGTCATTCGCAAATGTTGCAGTTACTTGCTGATTTGCCAATGGTAAGTCGTGAGTTTATGATCAAAAAGTACCGGGGAGGTGATGTTAACTGGTTTCTTCGATTGCCAAGGCGTAGTGCACCATGCGTACCTTCTATCGGGCCAGAGGCAGTCAATAAAGAATATTATTTATCCGTTTTGAAGCGTTTGAGAGATGCTGTACGTCGCAAACGGCCGGAAATTTGGGAAACAATTCTTGGATGTTGCATGATGATAACGCCATCGCACTGAGCTCAAATTGTGCTGGATTATTTGACTAAACACCAAGTAACTCCCATTGTGCAAGCACCGTATTCACCTGGCATGGCCTCGTGCGACTTCTTTTTGTTTCACCAAGTTGAAGTTACCACTTCAAGGAAGGAGACTTCAGTCGATAGAGGAGATCAAAGAGAATGCGACGAAGGAACTGAAGGTCATCCCTTCTTCGACCTACCAGGGGTGCATGAAGGACTGGGTTAAACGTTGGCACAAGTATGTTGCTCCAGACGGGTCATATTTTGAAGGAGATAAAATAAATTTTCCTGAAATTTAACTCTGTTTTGTGTTATTTAAACCTTCCCGGTACTTTCTGATCATAGTATAGTATAGGTATAACAGAAGACCCAAAAATGCTGCCCTGTGGAACGCTTACGTCTATACTCGTAGTTTGCATACATTTACTTTGGCGAAAGCTTACGATACATCAAGAAAAATGGCTGAACACACGTTTTTCCTTTCCATAGCGCTTTCTATGGTGCCTAAGACTCTGTGTATTTGATCAAGCACTGAATGAAGTTTTCTGTAACCAAATTTATGAATGGGAATCGGACATTACAAATAACAAAGATAATAAGAGGGCACTTCCTTGGGTACTTTACCAGGCTTATATATCATGGTAAGTTTGGCGAATTTTACTTGTTGCACTTGTTAAATTAAGTGGTCAAATAGACAATGCAATTTTTTGGCAGATTACGAAGGACTTCAACCGTAATTAAATCAAATCAAGAGGACAAGAAATTTTTGCTTATTCAACTTCTTCTGGTGCAACTGGAATAATATATTCATCGTACTCAGGGCAGTTTCTAATACATTTTACTTCATCAGTGCCTTTATTAGAGGTAACGATTTTTTTTTTAAGTGCAGCGAATAGATTCGTGGGAACATTTTCTCCGATAGTCAAACCGCGACTAAGGCTCTGACGGCGCCATGGTGCAGAACGAAATTAGTAAACTCCTGTAAGGAGGAGATCAAATTTCTTGGGTGTGCAGGTAACATTTCTCTGATAGAGAAATGAATTTACTGATGAGCTTGCCAGGAAAGGGACTAGATTGGCCTCAGAGACCTCCTACCCAGTCATTGGCATCCCCCTGACAGTTGTTAAAGGGGAACTGCACAAATTATTTCTCAGGAAAGCGCAGAAAAGATGGAGCTCCATTTCTTCATGTGCTATTGGCTCCAATACGATATACGAAGGACTCTGAAAGCTCTTTGGACTGTGTTTACCGGTCACTGGACGATCGGCACACACTCGAAAAAGCTAGGGTTACCATTTAACCCCCATTGCAGAAGCTGTGGGGACCTTTCAGAGAAGGACACTGTAGATCATTTTCTCTGTAAATGTCCGGGTTTGGCAGCTAGACGACTAAGGTCACTGGGAGCTCCTTTCTTCCACAGCCTGTGGCAATGCGCCAGCCTATATCCAATCAATCTCCCCCATTATATCAACAGCTCTGGCTGGCTGTTGGAGGTCTCATAATGGTATCAAAACGGCGCTTTAGTGCTACTTGAGGAGTGCCAGACCGGCACTTCAACCAATTCATCTACTTCACCTACCTAGATTCGCATTTTGCTCTTTTGTCTGAGATGGAATGCCAACTAATAGACATACATATGTGAATGATGATGAGGGGATAAACTACATTTTGAAAATTTCAGCTTTTCTTCGTCGTTATACTAAATTTTTAAATTTGACAATAATCTCAGCTTAATTCTATGATTTGGTACGTTTGTAGAAAATACCGATTTGTGGAACAACATCTAGACGTTCGCTCGAAATAGGAGGAAGAGCTCGACCAAACCCCCAATAAAGGGTATAATTGACTTATAACTATATGTACACATTAACGTAAAAACCATCGACTTAAGTATTGTTTTTATTACAATAATTTATGCCAGCTATGGTATCTTTGTCAAAAATATTTATTTACTAATACAGTTCTGAATATTTTTAATATTTTTTTGACCTTCGTATACCCAAAGTGAAAATTATAATTTTTTGCGTACATACATATTAGTAATATTATGTGTTAATTCTTCTTCTTTATTGGCGCGATAGCCGCTTACGCGATTTTGGCCGAGTTTAAAGAAGTGCGCCAGTCGTTTCTTTCTCGTGCTAACCGGCCCCAGTTGGACACACCAAGTGAAGACAAGTCATACTGAACCTCATCTTTTCTTCGCAGAGGTGGTCTTCCTTGTTCCTCGCATTGACTACTTTCAGATCCGGAGCTTTTGTATTCATTCGGACAACACAGCCCAGCTAACGAAGCAGCTGGATCTTTATTTACAGCGCTATGTCTATGTTGGCATAAGGCCACGACACTCGCCGTCACCAACGTGCAATTGTCTAAAAATCTTCCGCAGAATCTTTCGCTCGAACACTCCAAGAGCCACGCCTCCTCGGATATTGTCATCGCCCAAACTTCTGCGTTTGTTCGTCGAGATAGGACTTTACTACTCATTTGCCTACTTAGTCAAAAGAAGCAATTTTTGACAAAAGATATTCTCTGTTATATTTCAGGTTAAAATAACGGGTGATTTTTTAGCTATTATCTTTTTAAACCGTTGGTTTAAACAGCTGACGCACGTTTCGTGTTTTGTTTCACTGTCAAACATCTTCAGTTTGGTCTATAATTTAACCATGAATCGTCTTACAAACGAACAACGCTTGCAAATCATTGAATTTTATTATAAAAATGTGTGTTCTGTTAAGAAAGTTTATCGCGCGCTTCTTCCATTTTATGGTCAGTTTAATCGACCCACTGAAGCGGCTATTCGAGCTATTGTGACTAAATTTAGAACCAAATTTACATTATTGGACATCAAACCACCAACACGCTTACGCACTCTACGTACCAAAGAGTGCGTGAAGAAAATATCGCAGCTGTATCGGCCAGGGTTAATGATGACCATCAATTATCGATTCGTCGCCGTTCGCAGCAATTGGGCCTCTGTTACTCAACAACGTGGAAAATTTTGCGAAAGGATTTAGATGTGAAGCCTTTCAAAATACAGCTGGTGCAAGAATTGAAGCCGAACGACCTACCGCAGCGCAGACTTTTTGGTGAATGAGCTCTCGGAAAGTTGGCCGAAGATCCACTTTTTTATCGAAAAAATGTGTTCAGCGACGAAGCTCATTTTTGGATCAATGGGTACGTAAATAAGCAGAATCGTCGATTTTGGAGTGAAGATCGCCAGAAGAATTGCAAGAGCTACCAATGTATCCAGAAAAGGTCATAGTTTGGTGCAGTTTATGGGCTGGAGGTATCATTGGACCGTACTTCTTCAAAGATGCTGCGAGTCATAATGTAATGTAAAGTAATTCTCCAATTTCAGTTCAATTATACAAAGTGATAAAATATGTAAATTTTTGTTTTTTTTTTATCTCTGGTAGCGATCCACAACTCTTCACGCTCTAGCTAGAGTTCTACCAACTATGGAGAGCGGATTTACCTGAAACGACACTTGGCAACAAACGGCTTGGGCAGGTACTTCCCAATTCTGACGGAAGTGGTGGTATTACTGAAAGTCTTATGGACAACCGCTTTCTCGTGCTACTGAAGGTGACTTTGACTAGTATCTATTTTTTCCAAACTTTCCTCAGCTAATTTTTCAGGGTTTCGTATGATACGCAAAGTGTAGTGAATCATGTGCTTTTGTAGTAATTCCCAATCCGTACACCTATCCGTATACCTATTAAAGCATGAATGACTAAAATACCTGTTTTAAGCAAACGCTGGCAAAATATTCTTTTGATGTTTACATTCAAATTCGCCATCAGATCAACTGCGGCTATACAATAATGCATCAATCAACGAAAGTAGTGGATGTAGTTCCCCTCTGCGAATATTCGTGTAAATTAAGAGGATGGCAAAGAAACTCCAAAATACATATAAATGTAAGGTCTAAACAAATAAATTTTTTATAGCTGCAGTTTTTGCATTATTAGAGACGAAAAAACCACAGCAATACAGTTGTGGTAATTCCCCCTCAATATTTTTCTTCGTTAATTAATATACATATGTATGTATATGGGTAAGCCTGATAACACAATGCTTATCAGTAACGCCGAAGCATCAACAAAGCTTGAGTTGATTTGTGTATTTAAGTAGCGAAAGTGGCCAGTGTGAGATCATTCAATCAGTTGACTCAATAGAATTCAGAGTTGGGAAATAATTTTTTTAAACTATTTGTCGATTAAAGTATTAAAATGACTCGGCAGCTGCTGTACTGCGCTATTTTAGCAATTGGTAATGAGAAAAAAGTGTTATAAAAATTTAAAAGTATTTGTTTTAAATAAATTACTATTTTATAAAATAAATTTTAATATATTTGGTGCAGTAAAAAGTGATTAAAATGTGGCATTACGCTTGAAAAAAATTGCTTCGCAGTTCTGTGCTACGAGAAACCAATTGTGTATTTCAAATAAAATCTGAAAATAAGGCCAGAAGAAGCAAAATTATACATATTCTTTAGTACCACTACGATCAAGATGAGAAGTCGCAGCAGACCGGCTGTTCATGGGCTTAGTACAATTACTACACCCTTTTTCCGTACGGCCCGTTAAAAAACACTAAGAAATTTGCGAATTAAGAGGAAAGCAACAAAACAGAGTTTGGAATCTGAACACCTATTTGGGACCTGATTAATAGTGTAGTAAAGTAAAAAAAATATTATTGCGAAAATAGCGCTGGAATTTACTTGGGAAATTACAGGCTAAACGTCAAACTGGTTGATAGCAGTGGAATAGCGGATTTGTTTTTTTTTCTTGCGAGTTGGTGATTTCAATGTCAAAATGATCTGTTTTATTGTAATTGTTTCGCTTGTTTTCTTACATTTTTACTTGAAATTTTGAAAAAAAAACACAAATTCGGGGGTTGTGTTACTGGATTCGCCTTGAATAAAACGAAGCGACCCACAGCTGGAAACAAGGTTAGGCAGCTGTAAGTAAATATCACATGTAATAGAATTCGAGTGTTACTTTTTTGGTCAGATGCAAAAGTATGAAGCAAGTGTCGAATGCAACAACAAGGCGGCGTAACCAATAATTCCGTTCTGATAATATGTATCGCCGTCGAAAAGCAGGCAAGCTCTGTTAAGCCAATTGTTGAAAATAACGATTAAGGCATGGAAATAGTCGAATCAGACGGGCATGCAATCACTTGGTTCATTATCCAAGAGTTGAGAATTAAACCATTGATTGAGGGCACATAAGAATCTTTTGCACCCATTTGGAACGTCTCCAATCGTTGAATTGTGAAAACACCTTCAAACGAAAAAAAAGTTATTGGAAAAACAAAAACGGCGCATTTTTCCCTAAATCGGATAATCCCAACTTAGTTTATTTTTTGATCGTGTCGAAATAAAGCGAAAAATCGTTGAGAACTTCTTACTTCACCTAATACCTATATGCATCCACATTTATAATATAAAAAATAGAGGTACACTGCACATACATAAATTTATTTATATTTTTACTCCATAGCTTTTCCCGCCTGCTTTGCCATCACAATTCAACCGCGCAGCTCTTGGAACGCCGTAGCCGCACGCTCCCCAGCACGCATAAGTGGAAAGGTTGATTATGTCATCATCCATCACTCGGATAATCCGAACGGCTGCAATACACCGGCGGATTGCAAACGTCTAATCAAGAATATCCAAAGCGATCACAAGGGTCGTCGTAAGTTCAGTGATATTGGTTACAATTTCATAATTGCCGGCGATAACAATATCTATGAGGGACGCGGTTTCGGTCTCCAAGGATCGCATGCACCTAATTACAACCGCAACAGTATTGGCATTGTATTCATTGGCAACTTCGATAGTGAGTCACTCGGATTTATTTACATACATATGAACACGGGAAACGATGAGATTTCAAAATTTTGTTTACTTTCAGATACAACGCCTTCACAAACAATGTTGCAGAATGCCAAAGATCTGATGGCGCATGCAGTGCAACAGGGTTATTTGAAGGATAACTATACGCTGCTGGGTCATAGACAAACCAAAGCTACAGCTTGTCCAGGCCAGAAATTGTATGATGAGATTAAAACATGGCCCCATTGGAAGAGCATTTAAATATGAACATTAGATTACTCAACTTTTTCTCCGAAACCTTATTTTGTGGTTCACACAAAATAAGCCAGAACAAAGTTAAAACAAGAATTTTATATTGTACATAAATCGAATAAATATTTATAGTCAATTAGTTAAGCATAAATAATTTATTGTTTTCATTTCTTAAACCTTCTATCAAGGGTGAGATGGATATACCAAAAAGTTCCTGGAATACATAAATTCTGAAAATTAATCAATTTATTCATTAAAAAAGATATTACCGCCTTCAAAGTCCTCTCCATCAATTACAACGCACTTATGCCAGCGCTTGATCCAGCTCTCGAAACATTTCTGAAACTCTCTTTTCAGTGTAGCCATCAGAGTCTTCTTCGCATTTACATTACTTCCTTTCGGCGTTTAAATTGCATTCCCCGTAGTGGTTTTTTGACTTGATTAAACATAAAAATAACGCAGGGAGCCATATCAGATGAATTCAATGGCTGTTGCATGGTATTCGTTTCGTTCTTGGTCGAAAATCCACCTGAGAATGATGCACTGTGCGACGGTGCGTTTTCATGGTACAAAATCTACAAGTTGTTTTCCCACAAATCCTTTCTTTTTTGGCGAAACGTCTCATAACGCCCATATAATAGCCCTTATTAGCTCTCTCTCCTGGCAAAAATTCGTAGTGTACAATACCGTTATCAGCTATAAAAACCGTGAGGATCGTGAGTTTTCTTTTTCGACTGAGACCACGTGGGTTTTTTGGTCTTGGTTTGTTTGGTGCTGTCGACTCACTCGCCTTATATTTGGATTGCATGTCGTACCCATTAGCCCACATCTCGTTCCCAATAATGATGCATTCGATGATATACACGGGGTCTCTTTTTTGCATGAATTTTGTTTGCAACATTAACTACAATGTCTTGGACGAATCGATAAGCAGCTCTCTGAGGGTTAATTTGCGGTTATTAATCAACTTTTTTTCCACTTTCTTGATGTTTTCGTGAGTTGTCGATGTCGTCGGCCTGCCACTAGGCTCTTCATCTTCAATCTATTCAGAAGCGTTCAGGCCACTCGTAAACGGCTGTTTTCTTTAGAGTATCAATCGTGAAACAGTTTCACAACTTTTCTAGGGTTTTCGCACTATTTTGCACCGAAATTTAATACAAACTCGTAGTTGCAAATTCGAATCCGTTTTTAAAACTGTGAAAATCGAAAACACGTGCAGAGATAGATTTACTCAAGGCGATGTAACTTTTACAAATGTCAAGCAGTGGCGATAAAATTTTAGTAGGAATGTTAATCACAGATGTGGCAACAAAAAAACTGAACACAAATCAGTTGACTTAGAGCGTCACCTAGCGATTGTTCTGGCAACTTTTAGATCAAGGTGTTATACAGATATATAGAGATAGAGTAGATATGTAGGTGTACTAGGGTTTAAATTTGAAATCAAATCGATTCATATAAGAACAGATTTTTCGAGTTTATACCTATAAAAATATGTACTACATGGCGTTAAAACACAGAAAGCGAAATATTAAAAAAAAATCTAAATAAGCATGGGTCCGCAAACGTAGAGTTTTAGAGTCCAGGTGAAACTTTCAAACGTTAATGATGATTTCACAGCTTTAAAAGATTGAGTTGGTTCAAAAGCTGCAACTGCTCCTCATGGAGATGGAACAGTTCCTTAGAAGGCAATTTAGTATCCTCCACAATTCTTTAGGAGTTCTGCAACTTCCTCGTTGTAATAATGACTAACAATTCTTGTTTTGCTTCCATTACTAAGATTTAATATTTTTCTGGTCATTATTCACGACTGAAATATTTTAATTTCAGCTTTGAAATTTTGAATTTTTAAATGAATAAATAATTGGGGCGTACATTTCTGTTATGTGACACTTCTGGCCGAGTTCCTCCTCCTTTTTGTAGTCTGCGTCTTGATGTTATTTCACAAATGAAAGAAACCTACAGTTTTAAGCCAACTCCGAACGGAAAATATTTTTTTTTATGAGAAGCTTTTTCATCGTAGCAATACACTCGGAGGTTTGCCATTGCCTGCCGAGGAGTACCCGGTCCTAGAAAATTTTTTTCTATGGTAGTCACGCACCAATCTATTCGGCTACGGCGGCCGCTTGTCCGCTATACATTTTCGAAATTCCCCAAGATAATTAATTGAATTACTTACAAATGAGGTAATTCGCTCTCAAAATTGTGTATGGCGAATTACGTAATTCGAAGAATAAAGAGGGAAGTGTATTACGAACGGGAGAGCAAATTACGTGCCGCGGAGACATACCATTAAAAAAGGCATTGACCGCATTAAATGATAATTTGCAAAGCATATTCTATAGAACTTGATTGTCTGCTGTTCGGAGTCGGCTCGAAACTGTTGATGCCTCCATTTATGAAGCAACATCAAGGCACACGCCACAAAGAGGAGGAGCAGCTCGGCCTAACACCCAAAAATGGTGTATTATAATTTTGTTCTCTTAACGGCATGTAACAGCTTAAGGGACTCGAGATAGAATTCACACGTATGGACATTAAAATAGGTACGCCTACGTTCATACGGAAACTGATGTATGTGTTTTTTTTCACAGGTTAATACAACGAATGTAAATAATAGTTCAAGGTTCTTTCAGAATTTAAACTAGTGGCAATAGGAACAAAAAGGAAATATTCGTGTGTTCATTAAAATAGGTTCGAAATAGCAATAGATACTTCACAAAAAGAACTTAGTGATTTTATTAAAAATGTGGCTTAAATGATCGAAATTTAATCAATGACCACTAAATATACCATCATTGTCAATGACTTTTTGTATTCGCTTTGGCATAGGATTGATAATCTTATGACAGTTTCTGTAGGAGTGGAATACCATAGTTCTTAAATTTGTTCCAGAAATCCTTCTTATTTTTTAATATTTCTTTCTCGATTCGGTTTTTAAATCCTCCTTGAAGGTTTTCAATGGGATTGAGGTCGGGTGACTGGCTTGGCCAATCCATTACCTTAACATTATTTTGTTAAAACCATTCGCGTACTAACATTGAGGAGTGTTATGGGTCATTATTTTGAATAAAAAACCACCGAAGCGGCATATTCTCCTCAACTAAAGGTAGCATCACGTCTTGAGGTATGTCCTTGTAAATAAATTTGTCCATTTTAGTGGTTATGAGGTGAATAGGGCCTATTCTATACCAAGAGAAGCATCCTCAAATCATTATGTTGCCGCCAACATGCTTGACTGTTTTTTTATGAATCGCAATGAGAAATCTTGATCTTTAGGACCTCTGACATTTCGCCCAGCATCATTTCCAAATAAATTGATTTTTGGTACATCGTTCCAAGTTATGCTACTATACAAAATTTTTTCGTACCCTCTGCACGTTTACTTGTGTTCTTGTGCAAAACTTTTCCTCTCGATTTCATTTGTTTGTTTTAATATAGGAATTTACAGGCTACTCTGCCTGGTAGGTTCATGTGGTACAATCGACGCTGTTCAGTTCTCACTGATATTACTTTGCTGATTTCAACCGCAATGGCCTTTGATGGCTTAGAAGCATCCCTCATGGCAAGAGTTGCAAATCGTTTTCTTTTTGCCACCATATCGTTCGGTTTTTTTTTAAGCTTAGTGACTCAGCTATAAATTTATACGATTTCTTTTGTTTTCGAAGTTTCACAAAAGGTCTCCGCTTCTCAACTGTGCAATACTGCGGGCGACTCATCTTTGGAAGAAATTAATATTAATTATTAGTTATTAAATGAACTGTCTAATTCGCTACTTACGTTTCGTTTAATATTTTTGAATTAATTAATTAAAGTCAAGAGCTATTCGCAAAGTACCTATTTTAGTGGTCACGAAAAATCGCACTTTATGAAAATAACCGAATCTGTGTAACCATTAACGCAACTCAATATAGCGGGTCTTTTAAATTCACAACGAAGCAGTGATGCCATTTGTAAATAAAAGGGAATAATAGCTTTAAATTTTTCGAAGCGGCACAAGGAAACCGGTAGATAAAGGCAGCGTACCTATTTTAATGACCATCATTGTGAATTCTAAAATGCTCAGAATTATGAGAGAAGTCGAAAGCTCGAGCAGTAATTAATATGTGTATGTATTTCCATGAAACTTGGGACATATATTAACTATTTGCCTATAACTGGTATTTGCCCTATAACTGTAACATTCCTAAAGGAATAACGCATGAAAACTCTGTAAAATTACTATTATTTGGTGCGAATAACAAACCCATTAAAAGTGAAAGTCAGAAATATGCACCGCTCATACCTCCATTTTTGGGCCAATGAGTTTATTTTGATAATAGCCTAATGAAACTCGCCCAGACTTTATATATATATGTACATATATAATTGGCGCGAACACCCTTTTTGGGTGTTTGGCCGAGCTCCTCCTTCCTATTTGTGGTGTGCGTCTTGATGTTGTTCCACAAATGGAGGGACCTACAGTTTCAAGCCGACTCCGAACGGCAGTCGGCAGTTGCAAACGTATAATTTAGATGATACATACATAAATGTTACTAAGCTTGGATGAAAAGCCGCGCCCACTTTTTATTTGTAAAGCCTAAACATTCGTGTGATGCATTGGCAATGAGTTTTTTTGATTCCAAAAATTAACAAGCAGGCCAAATTAGATTTTATTAAAATGTGCGCAGATTTATAAATCTCAGTGCAGACTGAATTTGGCTTTGTTAAAAATATATTAGTTTTTGCATTCCTCCAATTCTTTATTTAAATCAAATCATTTTAACTTTCATAGCTAGTTTTGGAGCCATGGGAGTGCTTACAGAGTGGCGAAAGAATATTCAATATTATTCCTGATGCCGCCAAAATTTTTTGTTAGTAAAGACAGCAACCACATTAGCTTCCAAACTGCTTAGCACTATGCATTACATTCCAAAATGTGAAGATTTATTTTAACCCTTCGTGAACGTGTCTGAGAAAACTTACACATACGTATATATTTTATGATGGGTTCATGTCACAACCCAGCGTAGTTTATACTCTTACACCTGATTTCATATTAAAATTTACAATAACAAAGTTTCGTATTGAAATTGTAAAACTTAAAACTTTAACAACTTAATATATTTTTACATTGAATGGTGAATCGGGTATAAAGTGTAAAATATGCCTCATACGTAAATTCAAAATGTGGACTACCTTATCTTATTTATTATTTATAAATTTTGATCCAAAAACATAAATAAAATATTAATTAATTAACATGACAACCAGTTATTTATGAAAAACTGAAATTGTATTGGTGATATAAAAATAAATTAACACTGCCTCCATCGTATATATTATACATACTTCGTTGCCGTCTGAACAACGATTGATCGGACAAGAGTGTGAATAGGTGTAAAATGAGTGGACAGTATTCTGCCACCCAGTCCCTGGCAGTGTTGCCAGAAAAAATTTGCTGTTGGAACTAAATTGTATTATATTATATGTTTACAAAACTCAAATTAAATTCTTTTAATATGTTGGAAATGGCTAACACAATGCCATCCGCGGCGCAGTTGTCCAACTCCGCGAGTTTTAAAAAAGTATTCACGAAAACTTTCCATGAGTTTCTGTAGTGTCTGACGCATTGCCAATTCCGCTCTGCGCACTTCCATTTGTTGCTTATTTACAAATGAAACTGTCGGCTTACATTGCAAACCTTTACCATTCTCGATCAGCCACTTGCTGAATCTTTTGTCTTGAAGCCATGTACATATTTAGATCGCGGTTTTTGCTCGTACTTCCTGTAAGCATTAAAGAGTTTATTTTGATATTAAACAAAATATCACAAGTTTTACTTTATTTGCCTTGTTAAGCATTCATGGTCAGAACCCTCCTCGGTATCATTTTCAGAACTCGGTAGTCTATATATGTATGTATGTATTTAAAAAATTCCTTAAAATACTTTTAATTCCAATAAAATATTAAACATTTTACCTTATCCGTTTTGCATCCGTATTTGCGGCAGTCGGCAATCTTTTTCTCATAAACCTACATAAATAAAAAGTGCTCTTAAAGTATTTTTAATAAGAAAAACAAAAAAGGCTTACCTCTCCATTGCGCGTTTTTGAAATGAAAATGCGCCAATAAAATTTGGTATGAAACTTTTGAAACTAATCGATTATAACGGGTGACTTTTTAGCTATTATCTTTTTAAACCGTTGGTTTAAACAGCTGACGCACGTTTCGTGTTTTGTTTCACTGTCAAACATCTTCAGTTTGGTCTATAATTTAACCATGAATCGTCTTACAAACGAACAACGCTTGCAAATCATTAAATTTTATTATAAAAATGTGTGTTCTGTTAAGAAAGTTTATCGCGCGCTTCTTCCATTTTATGGTCAGTTTAATCGACCCACTGAATCGGCTATTCGAGCTATTGTGACTAAATTTAGAACCAAATTTACATTATTGGACATCAAACCACCAACACGCTTACGTAGAGTGCGAAAAGAGTGCGTGAAGAAAATATCGCAGCTGTATGGGCCAGTGTTAATGATGACCATCAATTATCCATTTTTTTTTTTGGGAAATTTTGCGAAAGGGTTTAGGTGGGAAGCCTTTCAAAATACAGCTGGTGCAAGAATTGAAGCCGAACGACCTACCGTAGCGCAGAATTTTTGGTGAATGTGCTTTTGGAAAGTTGGTCGAAGATCCACTTTTTTATCGAAAAATTGCGGTCAGCGACGAAGCTCATTTTTGGATCAATGGGTACGTAAATAAGAAGAATTGTCGATTTTGGAGTGAAGATCAGCCAGAAGAATTCCATGAGCTACCAATGTATCCAGAAAAGATCACAGTTTGGTGCGGTTTATGGGCTGGAGGTATCATTGGACCGTACTTCTTCAAAGATGCGCTACCGTGAAATGATATCCAACTTTTTTTTGCCCAAAATGCAAGAGCTTGACTTGCATGACATGTGGTTTCAGCAAGACGGTGCCACATGGCACACAGCACGCGTAACAATGGACTTGTTGAGAGGCGAGTTCGGTGAACATTTTATTTCACGTTCGGGACCTGTCAATTGGCCACCCAGATCGTGCGATATAACGCCTTTAGATAATTTTTTGTGGGACTATGTGAAAGCTCATGTCTATTCAGACAAGCCTGCTTCAATTAACGCATTGGAAGACAACATTAAGGGGGGGGTAGGGTCACAAAATCGAAATTTTTTTTCTTCACTCATCTTATAGTAAATCATTTCAAGAATGTTGTGTCAAAATTTTAAGTGGATCGGAGCAGAACTCTCAAAGTTATAGCCTTTCTAGGCACTCTACCTCGAATGCGTAGCATCGATAATTTCTCAGAGTCATTTTTTCAAACGCGTTTTTCCCGAAACGACTTCTTAAAAGTCGGTGCCAATCACAACTCCGAAACTATTCAACCGATTCTTTTCAAATTTGGCACACGTTTTCTAAATCAAAAATACCTCCCCCCTACACTGTTTTTTTTTCTATTTTTTGTTTTTTAAGGTTGTTTTTCACTTACAAATATGGCGAAATTTTTCGCCAAAAATGATCGTTTTACGTTTTTTTGCCACCAAAACTACAAAAATGAAAAAAAAAAAATTTTTATTAATGTAGGGGGGAGCATTACGTCATACTTTAACTGAAAAATTCGACTTTTTTAGTTTCAGATGATTCTACGACGAATGCCGATTGGCACCGCAGAGCACCTCTCGAAAAACATATCTCCAAAAAAACTCTGTCATGGGCTTATTTGTCAATATTTTATTATTAATATTTTTTAAAAACTTATTGAAAAGATGTACAATAACATGTAACTGATTTTATTAAAGTATCTTAAGCCATATTTCTGTAAAAAATTCACAAAAAAAGTGTTTTTTTTTAGCGCTAAACCCTACCTCCCCCTTAAAGCATTTATATGTGAGATACCGGTCGAAACAATGGAAAGAGTATGCCAAAATTAGACCAAGCGGATGGACCATTTGAAGCGCAGTCGCGGTCAATATTTGCATGAAATAATCATCAAACATTTTTCTGAATTTTACGTGTGTTCTTTCCTATAGCCCTTAAAAAATCACCCTTTAGAACACAGAAATCGTTCATGGCTACAGGAGTTACCACACGACAGCTAAAAAGAACTATTTCATTTTGAAAAGAGCTAAAAAAAGAGTTAGAGCTAAATCCAAATTTTTGGAGCAATTTAAAAAAAAGAGCTAAATCTAGTTCCAAAATCACCAAAATAGCAGCACTGGTCCTTGTTAATGTCGCAGCCGAAGTTACTCTCACAATTTTGTTTTTCACCATAGCTGATGGCAAAGCCTGGTAATATATCATCCTTGAAACAAATATTGTAAGAATTAGGCATTCTTCAGGCATAATTTCTGTACAAAGCGTAAGTTCCCATAATGGATTTATAAAATTGTTTTTGGTCAACCAGTACTCATTTTCTCTAATAACAAAAACAATCATTAGTGTGAAAAGATTATTTGTTAAGGCAACAAATAATCATATGCTAATATTTATATTTATATTCACTTGCCTATCGTACTTTATAAAAAATGATTATATTTTAATTCAATAAAATAATGTTTGATCCTAACAAAAATGTAAATATCAAGAGCCACAATATTACGAATGCATATTGACTCAAGCTACTCATTGCACATTAAATTAATTGCAAGCTTAACAAACAAAAATAGCATCAGATATCATTACACAAGTATTTACAATTCATTGACTTGCTTTAAATGCCAATCATGATATCTATAAATGCTCCAAATAAGCTCACAAAGCATGTAAATTCTAGCCACAGCACTTAGCTGCCATAACTGTTGACAGCCGAGGGAGTTACGGCACGCTTTTATGTGACCAAATGCATATGAATCAATCGCCATTCCGTATCAATCAAAGCACACACATAAGCACACCTCTCTTCATGCAAATGTAATGAAACCAAAGTAGTGTTCTGTGGTTGGAAAAACACGCATATTGGCATAACTTTTATTGTTTTACATTTAACATATACAGGGTGGATCAAAAGAAATGGTTGCATCTGGTATCAGAAAACTCGCACCCGATTCTCGCGCATATCTGGAATAACAGTTTGGTGTAGATTTTGAAGTTGCTGTGGCCTGGAAAACGGTGCTGGTAACATTATTTCGGTTCCACTGCTTTGGTTAATAAATTTTTGTGATGTGAAATTAGAGATAGAAGCTTTTGTTGCAATAAGACGGAGCGCCATTTCACACATGTTTTGTTTTGTTTTTTTTTGTCGGGGCAACTAGCAAGTGTAGCCCTCAGACATTAATTAAGTCCATTGTGCTGCACGTGGATTCCTCATTCTCTTCATTCAATGTACTAATCCTTTTATCAGCCGTCTTTTATCAGCTGTAATTTGGACCCCAAAGGTTTTCGTATAGGATTCAAAATTTAGCCAGCCGAAGCGGCCACATGTATGACATCGCGCTCAATAAATATCTGGAAAGTTGGTTCTCCTAATAAAGTTGTAACATACCAAACATTTTGTTCGTCTTAACCTGAAGTCGTGTATCCTGTATAATATCCTCCATTGAACCCAGCACTAGTTTTTGCGAGTTCAGATAGCCCTTAGTCTCCTCTACCAGCTTTGAAATGGCGTTTTCGCTTTTAATGCTCACTGTAGAGCAGAGCTTACTCACGGATAGGCAAATCATTTGCTTCGCAGCTACATATATACATCCTGGTCATATGTCACCAGTCCCCATTTGTATAATAAGTTATTGTTGTAGTAAATTGGTAAGCTGTTTGAAAAGCTCATCCTCAGTCCATTGACGCCAAGTATCTTGTCTAAAAATGTGTTACCATCGCATGAATTTGTCTTTCGCCGCAAGCCCTCAACCACCGACCGGGTGCATAGAATCACAGTGGAAATATAAATTCTTTTGGACAAAATAACGTCAGCAGTGTTTTTGGACGTCACACAAGATTTCGATTAAGTTTGGCATGACGGTTTAAATAACGAACTAAAGACCTGTCCTCCAAATGATTTTTACGCCCTCTTAAGCTCGTATCTGACTGAACACTTCTTTCGCGTTAAACATGGAAATGAATAATCTAACCTTGAAGGAATAAAACCCGCAAGGAGCTATTCTTGGTCCGCACTTATTTTTCTTATGCATCAAAAACTTGCCGATGCCCCCGAATAGCTTGATCACCACTTTCGCTGACGGCACTGCCATCGCAGCTACTGGAAAAAATGCTGAAGAAGCTGCAGCTAAACTGAAAATTGCAACAAACGCTATCGAAGAATGGGCAAAGACTAGGAAAATTCAAAAAATTCAACAATACCAAGTCCGTTCATGTAAACTTCACTTACAATAAAAAAGAATCATAAGCCAATAATACTGTTAGGTCCCGCAATATCACATGCAAACATTGCAAAATACCTAGGCATAACGCTCCATGCTAAGCTTTGATAACTTAAACACCATGAAATTCGTCTAAAGATAATAAAAATTAGATCCCTAATTGAAGGAAGATTAAAGCTCGTCATATATCACAAAATAGCTGCATATAAACAAATCATAAAGCCTGTTTGGTTCTATGGCGTGCAACTATGGCGTTGCGCCAGTCAAAGTAATATAAATATCTTTTAACGACTCCAGAATAAAATCCTTCGAGATATTCTTAACTCACCTTGGTTTGTTCACAACAAAGACATTATGACCTCAAAATCTCTATGGTCGCTGGAGAAATTAAAAAAAAGCAAACAGAAACCCACTCCCTCAAGCTTCAAAGTCACATGGATAAGAAAGTTAGCAAACTCCTCAACACCTCAGGCCTAAACCGTTGACTTCACCGAATTAAACCACATGATCTGGCATGGTGGCTTTAACTTAAGGAAGGGACTATGAAAATCTCTTCACATCATAGTCTTTATGTTACCAACATTGTACTGCTCGTTCATTTATTTAAATATTAATACATAGTTGTAGTGTCAACCAACATTGTTAAGCATTTTATATTGGACAGGGTCCGGCACTCGATGCAACCAATTCAAAGAGCCACAAATTGTGTTTGCAAAATTACTTTTATTCTATTCAAAGTAAAAAATGTGTGGAAACAATACAAAATTAAGAATCAATTTATTTTTGCTCGATATGACCACTTTTTGCCTTAACCTTGAGACAGTCCAGAAACGAATCGCAAGCTGCCCGAATGTGACATGCAGGTATTTTGGCTCACTCGCGGACAATGGCTTTTTGCAGCGCTTCGCGACTGTTAAGTCTTTTAGTTCGGGCCTTGCTCTCCAAAATGGTCCAAAGAAAATAATCCATCGGACTCGCGTCTGGTGAATTTGAGAGCCATTGTCTGGACGTTATGAAGTTCGGAACGTTGTTTTTTAATCATTTTTGGATCTATCGAGCTTTGTGAGACGCTGCCGAGTCCTGTTGAAATGTCCATGGTCTGCCACCGAAATGTTTGTCTGCCCACGACTTCACAGCAATATCGAGAATTTTTTTCCACCTTTGTTCATTCCACTCGGGAGGGCCTCGACAAGACTCAGTCTTGCGGTGGTTTTGTTAATCTATTTGATTTCTGCCATGGTCGGTGATTAGCCTGCCGCTTGCCATCTCGAGAATACTTTCCCGATAATATTTCGAACTTACCTTGACGTAAGGTTCGACTAAAATGCTTGGAGAGCGCTCATCTGCGGTTACAGCGGCCCAAACCATTAGCTGTGGCAAATGCTGCCTCCTGGTGGCCAATCGATGGCTTCAATTCTCGTACGAACGGTCGGTCAAATAAACCCTATCCTTTTGGAAGTTTACGAATTGCTCAATTTGAAAAATTTTCTCGTCAGAAAACAAACTGTTCGGGAATCGACCGCTTTAGGCCAAACGAAGCAACTCCTTCGCTATCTCAAGTCTAACTTGGTGCTGTATTGGTGTGAGATCATGCACCTTTTGGATCTTGTAAGGCTTGACTTTGATATCATTTTGCAGTATGCGGCAGATCAGATACTTTCAGTTCTTTCGCCATTTGATTGGCACTTATTCGGGGATTTCGCTCAAGAAGCCTCTTTACTTTTTGAACCATTTCACGTGACGTGCCGTCTTTTGATGACCACCTCCATAACGTTTCCCGATGCTACCAGTATCATTGTTGGGAGTAATGGTGCGATAAATAAAAACTTTATTTACTCTAAGGTGCACGAGCTCACGAACAATCGCTGGTTGCTTTATTCCAGCCAAATATTAAAAATTTACTTTTATTTTAGCAGTCTGTTTATTAAAATAGAGGCCGACAAAATTCAAAGTTAACATTTTTTTCCATTTTCTTTATTTATTGAATATTTCTTGTATAAGAAACTAACAATAAATTTACAAACTATTTGTTCAATGGGATCTCTACATGCATATGTGCATACATGATTAAATCGGATGTGGATGTGATGGAAGTGAATGAATGGAGGGAGTCAGAAAGGATGGGTTTCCAGTCTCCGATTCTTCATAGCTGGGAGCTGGAAAGGCCTAGTTCACAGTCTCCCGTAAAGCTTCCATTGTCACTCACGACGAGCATGTGCAATTCTTTTTTTGACGTGATGGAATTGGATGGAGGTAGCCGTTAAGGTCCAAGTGTTCCGTATCCCTTGAAACTGCGTGTATCATGACGATGAGGCCGTACTCGCAACCGGAATGGCCAAGATTCAGCTGATTTCTCGTGGCCGGACCCTCGTTTGAGATGAGATAATTAAAATAGTGCAGACTTGTAGATGTCTTTTTTTCTCAATCGCATGTGGCCTGCATTTAGAAGTAGATTTCGGGCTAGTTTATTCGGGTTTTTATTTTTGTTTTTTGGCGGTGAGATTGGGTTAAAAATGCCTTCGCACCATATAGTAACCGTCGCTACTACGGGTGTGGTGTTTCCACTAAAAATATCCCTCCTCTCCTCTTGGATTTTTCCCTCCAACCCGGGACTGCTTCCGCATTGCTTCGAGGTAGAGGGTCAAGACGGCGTCCTAAGAAGGACACTTACTTACTCACCCTGCGTCCAGGGTCGCCTGTTTTGAAAAACCTATGCTCAATGCTCTTCAGCATAACTTTCCATTTCACGCTTCTTTTTTCGGATAATATCCTCCACAAAATTTGCGACGGCATTTCAATTTCCTTCGTCCATCATCATTTTCTCGATAATTTCTTCAGATGTAAATACACCAATAGCTCGTTGCAGACTTGTTCTCTCTACGTTGCACCTCTCGCATTTACAGAAGGTGTGCTCCGAATCATCATACTCAGTATCTCCATATATGCAGTTTGGTTGGCTCACTTTCCCATTCGCTACAAATACTTGCGAAAGGACCCATGTCCGGACAAAAACTGTGTGAGGTAATAGTTAACCTCACCGTGCTTTCTTTCTACCCACTTTTTTAGATCGGGTGTTAGTCTCGCTGTCCATCTACCATACCGTTCAGAGTTCCATCTTGCCTGCCAAAGTGTGAGCATTTGAACTCTAACATCGGAGAAGCGTGGTACTGGAATTCCTGTGTTTTTTGCCTCCCATCCCCGTTTGCGCTATTGTGCTAGAATATCTATAGGGATGGTTCCGCTGATAACTAGCACCGCTGCTTCAGATACTGTTCTGTATGACGAAGCCACTCTGAGAGCGCAGGTGCGTTGCACAGATTGCAGAGTTTTCTGCCGGCATTCCACCCATAGCAAATCTGCCCATATTTCGCATCCGTATAAGAGAATCGAGTTTGTCGTGTCCATTAAAAGTTTTCGCTTGTTCTGCGTTGGACCTTCAAGGTTTGCCATGAGTTTACTTAACATGCCGCTTACTTTGGCAGCTCTTGTGGCAGCATGGTTTATGTGCGCCCAGTAAGTTAGCCTTGTGTCTAATTGCACTTCTAGGTATTTGACCACTCTTTTTGTCGAAAAAGGTTCATCGAGTACTTGTATGTCTACTTCTAATGGGATACGTATGTTCGTTAGAAGGATTAACTCTGTTTTCTCTGTGGCCAGCTTTAATCCATAGTCTTCTAACCACGTCTGAACTCGGATCATCATCTGATTTAACTTCCTTTTAGCTTCGGTTATTACAGCTGCAATCTGCGTATCCCACTAAATGCACATCCTCAGGCATCTCTATTCGAAGGATTTCATCGTAGCTTATTGGGATGGTATTTTAGCTTTTGTAGGTATTTTTTGCTCAACGGTACAATTTCATCGGCTACACGAGGTATGCAAACGTCTCTGTGAATGTTAGCGTTCTTTATATACTATGGAGCTCCCGTAATTATTCGCAAGACTTTAGATTGCACTCTCTGAAGTTTTTCGATATTTGAAAGCGTAGCAGTTCCCCACATTTTTGTACCATATGTCCATATAGGTTTTACCATTTTACTGTGGTATACTCCTGAGCAAGTGAGTCACGTCTCAACTCAGCGAACTCTGAGCTCAGAATATTTTCTGAGCACCTGAGTGTGTCGGTGGCAACGAAAGAGCTTACAGGACTAGCAAAGCTGCAACTCTGGCGCGGTCTTAAACGGAGCATCTCAGAAAAGAATCCAAGCAGCGACTTTCATCAAAGCTTAGCTTACACTTTTAAAGCTCGTCTGAGGACGGGGACGGGGCAAACATCTAACCTAACTTAGTCTAATTTAACACTCTACATGGTTTAGTTAGGGTGGAGTGGCTTATCTTAATAAGAAAAGCTTTAGCCTTTCTAAATACGCAAAAATCACAAAAATAGTTTAAAAAATTGGTCAAATGAGCCTAAAGCCTCACTAGTACCAAGTTTCCCTTGCTAAATTTTTTCAGTTAAAGAGCTATTTCTCCCACAGTATACTATGCAGCACTATATAAATACTTCTATTAACTGCTTAAGCGCCGTCTTTTCTATATTTTAATGGCGAAACCGCAACTTAGTCCGATGCATTTTTTTTTCTTTATCTATTACACATATCTACACTTAGAGAGGTACTTGATCTAAGACAGTAGTCCATTTTTTTGTGTTGCATCGCCCCTATAATTTTATTATATTATAATAATTACATGAATGTGAAGAGGTTAGTATTTGATGGGCCATATTTCCTTAGCTGTAGACAGTCTGGGCACAAAGTGTGGTGTTATGTATGATATTGCAGTGAGTTGTAAACTTGCAATCATACGCAACTCAGAACCAGCTGCTAGTACTGAATATATTCCTGCGCATTCATTTAAGTTAAAATTATGTATATATTTGCTTGCAAATTGTGTTAAGTGTATATGCATAAATATTTTGGATATTTGAGGCTTGCAAATTTTGCTTTTCCCAATACAAATATGGCAGCTGCAGCGATACGTGCTCTGCATGCAATGAACCCACAAGACATGCGCAACCAATAAATAATAGACGGAGCAACAAGTTCATTCAAATTACTTGCAACACTTTAGATGTGTAACAAATGCATTTGATTACAAAGCTCATGCATCATTTCGATTGGAAAGGAAATAGGTGCTATGCAATATGCATCATATGCAAATATGTGTACACATACAGTGAGTGTCAGTAAAAATCGTATATCTTTTTAATTGCAATATTTCTGAAGTTATTTTTTTGCTTAATTAATTATAAAAATTTCTTCAAACTCTTAATAAAAGTATAAACTTAAACCAAAATTTTAATTTAAATATTTTCAAACTTCATACTAGATTACAATTTTATAGTGAAGTGGTAATATGCTGGTCCCATAAATTCTTCTGTAATATGATGCAATCTTGAAGTGGCTACCGTTAACAGTTTCGTAAGCTTTACTCGGTTACCTGGAGATAAGAGCGCATCTGGGAACGAGCTCGTTAGAACTATGAAGACTCGTATTGGTTTATCTGCAATATCAGTGAAATTACGTATTCACATATGGGTCTGTGCCTAGCATCAGATCAGTTGGCTGGTTGCAAACACTCTGCGACTAACTTTCCTAATATATCACTAAATATACATTAGGGGAGTAAATGTTCTTTCGACGTCATTCTAAATAAAATTATAGGAAAAAAGTCCATTACAGTACAACTCTAAAGTCATTTTCGAACCGTACAAGTTTTAAAAGGAGCAGTCTTTAATTAATATCAAGTTAATTTGGCGATTAATATTTACTTAAGTAAAATGAATGCTATTTTTAATAAAAACTTGTACTTGGGAATTTTTTTGTATGAGGAATTTAGTTTTTATATAATATCCTCAAAATAATTTGCCAGTTTGCTAATTAAGTTAGGGTTATATTGTGTATATCCCTTATAAGTAATAAAAAAAATATTTTTTCCACCAGTTTTAGTTCGATTTCGAAAAAATATCTCTTCGTTGTATGCAAGCAAATTTTCAAACATCAACGCTATTTTGAAGCGGCTTCAAACTTACGAAGTGTACCGAAATTAAATGGGCTATAAAACTGTATACCGAGTTCTATGTTTTCATTAAAAAATTACGAAAAAAGTTCCGCATAAATAATAATATTAAAAATTTTTGAGAAAATATTAAAGAATTGTAAAAAGCAAAATGAAATTGATTACAAAAATTCTACAGAAAAATATTAAAAAATTGTAAAAAAAATTTAAAAAGATAAAGTGACTTAATTATGTCAGCAGAAGTGTAGCTTCTGGGGGTTTGAAATATATAATATAATACATATGCATGTATATATAATTGGCGGCCGCCGCAGCCGAATGTGTTGGTGCGTTGCTACCATTCGGAATTCAGAGAGAACTTAGGTTCGAATCTCGGTGACCAAAATGAAGAAAAAGTTTCCTCCATTTATGGAACAAGATCACGACGCACACCACAAATAGGAAGGAGCTCGGTCAAATACCCAAAAAGAGTGTATATATAATTGGCACGTACACCCGTGTATATGTATATACCATATGTATGTAAATATAATTGGCATATAAATCCGTTTTCACGTGCCTGGCCAAGTCCTCTTCCAAATTTGTGGTGTGCGTCTTGATGTTTTATGTTTCATGCCGCCTCCGAACGGTAGACGGTTTTTTATGAGGAGGTTTGTGAAAGAGTGGCCGCTTTTGGAGAAAACCTTTTCTATCAGTTGGTGTTTCATGCCCGAAATGGATTTCAAACCTTGGGCGAGGACTTGGCTTTTCTCTCAGCTACAGATAAATCAGACTACTTGCAGGTATTCCAACCGATATTTAGGCATTATTAACCCATGCTTAGACTAGTTTTGTCAGATAACAATCTGATTTTCATGTCTGGTGAATGAAAACTCTGCATTTTACTTTATCAGCAGTCGTTTCGCATTCTTGAGGTTAAACTTAGAGGCAGTTCTTACTAACTTGGAATATAGTAAGCTTTTGGCATCTCTCTGGAATCTAGAAGCTTGAGCGATTTCAGTAATGTAACATAGCAACTTGGGCTTAAAATTAATGAGCTATAAAGTTGTATACCAGAAAAAATTGTAGAAAATCTAAACGAAACTTTTTTTGTATTTTGCTAGAACTTTGTCAGTTTCCCTTCAAATGCTGGAGCCACAATTTATAAAAGTTTTGTTTGACCATAAACAATGTTTATTTTAATAAATTAAGAAACAAAGCAATCCAATTTTTTCAAAAGTGAAGGTACGCTGCTTAGTGGCACGCACTGTATTTATAAATGGCGCATACGTACAAAGCAAGATGTTTGGCCGAAGTTACCTACACAAAAGAAGGGTTCGCCCTCGAATTATAGCTGGTTTTCATCAGATGTTTTCTCATAGCAGAATTTCGCTCGGAGTCCTGCTTGTTAGTGACCGTCGTATGGTAACCTCTATTACAAGACACATTTCCCTATAATTTGATGTTCCATGTATCCATTGTGCATCGAACCCAGGAACCACCAAATAATGGTAATACACAAGCCAACACAGCTACGGCTAAAAATATTTATTAGTAAATATACCAAATGCGCTTATATTGATTTCTTCGGTACTCACCCGTGTGTACTTATAGTGTAAATGTGTAAGTGGTAGTGGGGCGTATGAGTAACGTCAGACTAAATAATTTTAGTATAAAAAGTGCAGTGACAAATTGTGCACAATTCCAGTAGCTTAAGTGCTGTAAGCACAGCCACAAATCTCGAATAAATGCGAAAAAAATTTGATTCAGGCGTAAGAGGATAAAGAGGATATACAAATATGAAAAATGTAAGTGTTAAATTTTATGGCTCAAAAATCAACTGTGCATATTACTCAATTTTCAACATTTCAATTTTCACTTTTTTTCTTTCGTCTTCAGCTCATTTTTTTGTTCTGCTGCAGCATACTCCTGCATGCCATCAGCACCTCCACGACAAGTGCCGCTGCTGTCATACCGGCGACACCCACATACACAGTCGCTGTAATACCCGTCGTCACGGCGCATAGCCATCAAGTGGTCGCGCGCAACTACAATCGACTCTACGTGCCCGCTGGCTATGTACCCACAAGTTATGTACCAGCTATAAGTCCCACCACCCCCTTGGCCACCTACCCCTATCCAACAAGCTACGGTTACGGTTACGGTTATTACCCGAGTTACGGCTACAGCTATGGATATGGTACCCCTGTGCCGACGGCCTTGTGGCGATGATGTGTTAACGCTAATATGCACAAAGCCTAAGCGAATATGTTTGTGTAACGGTATAGTAGGTGCAAGAGTGTGTCCGCGTGTAGCTGAAGAGTGGTTTTGCCAGGATACGCGCTGCTGAGTTGATGAGTTTGTTTAACGTAATGGTGAAGCCCATTGCTATGTACTTTTATCTGCAATATTTTCCGAACTTGGGTTGAGCGACTGGATGGCTGGCTTATGCATAAGTAATTCATACAATAAGTTTTAATGTTACGAGGTGAGAGTGGTTTTGTGTTGCATGTTTAAAATTGTCTGCAGGAGGCAAGTGAATAATGAAAATACTGTATATAATATTATATTTCGTATAATATTTTGCGTTCGAATAAAAAATTCCACATAAAATAGAAAATCACTAAATATTTCATATCTACATAAAAATTGTAATGTAGAATGTTTAAAAAGAAAGGAGAACTCTGAATTTTATAAAATGATTCTTCTATTGCCTGCAGAAAGCTGAAATATATTTCGGTGCTTAATGAAGCGGAAGCCCATACTATAAGGAATATGCAAATATAAAGATTACATAAACCTCTTCCCTAACTCTACACCAAGATACCCACTTCATAGATTAGAATAGCATATAGAGCAACATCTGGATCCAAAGAAGTTGCCGGGCTATGAATATTTCACTACAACCGCGCTGTATACTCGGCATACTCCAGTTTAAAGAGAGATGCGAACAATGTGGGCCTTGCGGTGAATGAGGACAAAACAAAGTACCTGCTGTCAACACACAAAAAGTTTTCGTGTCTTGGACAATATGTCAGTGCTGACAGCCAACAACTCGAAGTTGTGAAGGACTTCGTCTACCTTGGGGTCAGTATTAACAACAGAAGTGACACAGCCTGGAGACCACACGCAGAATAATACTTGCCAACAGGTGTTACTTTGGGTTCAATAGGCAATTGAGAAGTAGAGCTACATATCTCTCGAAAGATCAAACTGACACTCTATAAAACGCTCACCATTCTCGTCCTGCTAAATGGCGCAGAAGCATTGATGATGTCAATAGCAGATGAGAAAGTTTTGGGAGCCTCTGAGAAAAAAATGCGACGTAAGATCTTTTGCTCTCTGCGCGCTAGTAAAGTGTACCGCGTATGGTGGAACAGCGAGTTGTGTGAGCTATATAGGGACGTGGACATAGTTAACCGCATGAAATAAGACGCTCCAGCAGGCAAATTTACGACACAGTACCCAAAAAAGGAAGATGTGGAAGAGGAAGATCACATATCCGTTGGTAGAACCTGTCATCATTCGATATTTCGAACTGACATAAACGAGCGCAGGGCAGAAACAAGTGGGCGCTATTTTGGATTCGGCCAAAACCGACCCACTGTTGTAGCGCTACATAAGAAGAAGAACAAAAATTTTAAGAAAGCTGCTAAATATTGCATTAGCACTTCTTTCAGATCTCTCTAGTGCCACAGTGTCATGTCTTTCTAAATTAATTGAATAAGTTCTGGTATCAAAGATGGCTATTTTTTTTTAATGACTATAATATTATATTATATCAAACACTAATTTAGTTTTCGAGAAAAGAACGGTGCAAAGAGCAGGTTAGTCGAAAACAATGGTAAGTACTGATATAATTGACGAATGCCAATAAAATTTCCTAGACTCTTGAATTCCTCTCTGTCTAACAGTCGATTTACTATAAAAACATCTGAACTTTTTAACTATTTAAGGGATTTCAATAATGGTTGGTGGTCCTCACGGTAGCGTTCTAAGGCCAATGTTGTATCAGACATCCCTACTAGCAGCAAGTAGTTGGCACCCACGTTTGCAAATAAAAATGGTATATATATAATATATATAATATATATAACTTCCAATGGTTCTGCGAGGGATCAAAGAGCCACAAGCCATGATAAGTGTCCTATACAAGTTGAAGAATATTGTAGCAACACGTGCACCTTATTGACGAATGGCTTGCAAATTGACATAAATGTAAAATTAAATGAGGAAAAGTGTAAGCATGTCGCTTCTTCGTTAAGTCCACAAACTTGCCTGACAATCAAATTAAGTAGTACACTTATACCCTCGAAGTTCCTTATTTAGATATATGTATATTTGAACAAAATACTTGCCTAGAAAATAATTATAGTATGTAAACAGCAACGGCGAATATATAATTGATTAACTTATTGATATAATTATTGTTTTTTGTTTCAATAAAATGCTAAGCACTTATTCCACAACCTAAAAGATAATTAGATAAAAAGTTCTAATATATAATAAATTCAAGCCAATTTGCATGTAAGGTATTCAAGTATGCCTGTGCAACCAACCATAATATAATATAGAGGTTTCAAACTAAAATCCTGTCATCATTGGAGGTCCCTAACCAAAATATATATAGAAATCTGTAGCCAAAACGGTGAAATGGAAAGTATCTGAGTAAAATATCGGGTGCTTTTTAGCTGCATGAGAGCCATCGATAACTATGGTTTGATAACTGAGAATGGGAAACTGTGTGGACATATCCATTCACTAAGGAGTGGCTAGTCATCAAGACGCCTGAGCTACGCTTCCAAATTGTGGAAATTTAATAATATAATATAATGAATTTAAAATAAATATGATCCTGACGTTCATAGAGCACTGGCGGCACATCATCGGTCCTTATTTCTTTCGAAGTGAAGAATGAGTTACCGTTACGGTGAATTGCGATCGCTATTGAACCAGCTGATTGAATTTTCAAAAGTAGCATGAGGGACTTTCGACAAATTATTCAGCTGAACCCCGACGACATTTTGTTTCAACAAGACCGCGAATCTTGCAATACAGCGCGCTTAACAATCGATTTATGGGGTTAAGGGTAGTCAGAATTTTCAAAAAATGGATTTTTTTGCATTTTCCTAAAGTATAGTATCTTAAAAATATTGTGTGAAAATTTGAAGTGAATCCAACACATACTTTGCGAGTTATTCAACAAATAACAAAGGGATCTCGGGCGCTCCGGAGCGTTCGAGAGAAAGTAGCTATCAGCAGCAAAACTTTAAATGCATTTTTCTCAAAACTATGTTTTTTGAACTGGTGATTACTGTAACTTAAAAACCGCTTGGTAGATTTTAATAATATTTATGAAACATAAAAAACTCTTGCCAGATCGAAGGATTTCTTTTTTTTAATTTCTAATTTTTTTAAACAATTCATTGTTGGTTTTTTTCTTGCTGATTTAGATAAAAAATGCTTCGATCAGGCACAAGATTATCTATTAATAAAACTAATTTCTCTTGTCCGATTGATTTTAAGTGAATCTCCAAGGATTTGTGATAATCACCGCAAGGGACTTTTGTTTTTTTTTTTTTTTTGAAATTTTACTCAAGTCAAGTCGAAGCATGATGTATTTTTTACGTACATGTACGTTTTTATTTTTGTAAAATAAAGCAATTGACCAGCAAAAAACAAAATTATTGAAAATCATCATTTTTTCGGGCCCTTAACCTTTATTGCAATATTTAAACCAGCAATGACGCCAGATTTATCGAGTAAAGTAGACAAAAATTGGACTGATCGAATGGTCCATGTAACTCGTAGCCGCAGCATATGTCCGCAGCATGACCCGGCATTAGTATATATCATATTCAAAAAATAAATACCAAGAAACTATCAACCATATTATATTAACAAATGCATTCCAATAATATCTCTACTTTGTGTTATCATTTTATGTTCTCAAGCTCTTAAAAAGCACCCGATATGTAATAAAATTACGCAATCATCTAAATTAGTTGGCAAAACTTTAAGCGGCACATGATTGTTTTAAGCTTGCGGAGAAGAGACTTATCAATCTTTTAAAAGACGACAAGATGGCTTAGTGCCTAGTTTAGAGCTAAAGCTGAATAGTCTGGATTCAAGGCCTTGCAACTTATTGCTAGGCTATATTTAGTTTTATAGTCAGCTGCATTTTAGAAAATTCGGAATATCGAATGATACCTCGCGGTCAGATATTCCCAGAAAGTGAAAAACGTACTTCAGTGTAAACTTTAATTTAAAATACTTAATAATAAACAACACTTAATAAAAAACACTTGAAAATATAATATTTGGATATCTCTTGAAATACAATGCATGAAGTGCCATAGACACTTTCTAAAATGCAGCATCATAGGATTGGTAAACGCAACTAACCATTATAGCGGCCATTCAATTTTAAACTTTGTAGAAAATCGGTTTCTATTAGCACGACTCTTTAATTTTCTGCATTGCTTTGCGTGGTATTGGCCACATATTTATAAGTTTTTGTTTGGCTCGTAGGCTCCACATTTTGCTTAATGGGGAAAATACCCACCACAGTCAGGAAACAAAAATTGTTAAAAATTAAAACGATTTTTGAGCCTTTCTAAACTGGCACTTTTTGCAAAATTCAATGGACTACAAGACTGCATACTCAAAATATATCCAGAAATTCTGATTAAAAAGTTCAAACGTTAATGGAAATTTTTATAAATTTCGTACAAAGTGTATGGTTTTTGTTGTAGTACGAACAACATTTTCATAAAGAAATAAATGAAATTAAATAAATAAATAGTCAAAACCTGACAATATGTGATGTACACTTTCTTCTTACGCTGACTGTAAGTAAGTTTTTTTGGCTACACATTTGCGACTAAATCGCAGAAAAAAATGATAACCTCTTAAATTTTACTGACTTTGTAGCAGATGCCACGAGCACATGCCTGCCATCACAGGAAACAATGTTGAAGCTATTGAATTATCTGACACAAAGCTAAGAGATTCTTCTGATGATAATAATATGGAAAGTAAAATGGAATGATGATCATTTGGAAAATGACAAACTTACAGAGGCCACTATATGAGTTGGTTAATGAAGCAGTTACCTTGAACAGCAATTTGCATAAAAGTTATCTTAAAATTTCAGACTATTTCGAATTTAATCAATGTATAAGTAAATATGTGCTTTTTTGTTCAAAATCTTTTTAAGTTAATTTTGAATTAAAAGGTTGTTTATTTACTTAATAATTGTTACTTTATTATCAATAAATTATTGGATTAATTTTGGATCCCAATACCACGAAAGTTCGACTTTCATTACAACTTTTATTTTTAATTGGTCGCAAAAATCGATGTGATACTGAACAGTTGACCACTCTAAAGTACTCGTACTATTGAAAACGGCACAGACAATACCCCGCATGCCTTCATAAGTAAAATATTTGAAGTTTTATCGTCAGAAAACATAATTCCAGGGGGAAAATTTACTAAGTTATGTAAGGGTTCATTTCGTTAGCATGGATTGAAAAAATTGTGTATTAAATATACACTTTCAAGTTACAGTACAAATTTTCCATTTCACTTATTTCACGTATTTAAGTTGAATTTAAAGCTGATAAATATTTTGGTAGTACATTTTCGTCTGATAAATTCCTCTATCTTTCCCGCAAAGGAGACAAAAACCGCAAATCTTCTAAGGAGTAAAAGGATTAAAATGTTCTACGAACACCTCAGTTTGTTATTCCGATTACTATAACATTGTGCAAAGTAGGGACAACTGGAACCTCTTCTTAAGATAAAATCAGTCCTAAACTTTCAAATCGCTGATATTTTTATGTCCTCTCTACCAAGTTCCATTGTCGAAACCCCGTTACATTTTTTTGTGTGTTTACGGTATAATTTATGTTACAAATTTATGCCAGGCATAAGAAAGAGCGGTAGGTGGCTGCCGTAGACGAATGGGTTGGTGCGTGACTCCCATTCGGAATTTGGCAAACGTAGGTTCGAATCTCGGTGAAAGACAAAAATGAATAAACACTTTTTCTAATAGTGGTTGCCCCTCGGCAGACAATGACAAAAAGCCGAGTGTATTTCTGCCATGAAAAATCTCCGCATAAAAACCATATGCCGTTCGGAGTCTACTTAAAACTGTACGTCTCTCTATTTTGTGGACGCAGGCCACAAATTGGAGGAGCACCTCGGACAAATACCTAACAGAAGTGTACGCGGCAATAATTTAATTACTTATTTTTTATTTTTATAAGAAAAAGCAGTAATTTACTTTTTAAAATAAAGAGTTGCAGTGGAAAAGATACCTGGTACGTGTGTTATCAGAAAAAGCATCAAATTAGTGTGCCTATAGATAGCATTACCAAAAAGTGTCGAGAATTAAATAATAAACCAAATTTTAGGGCTGTGCGCAGCTACAATTCGCTAGGAGCTGGATTCGAAACTCACAGAGGGCAAGAAATACCAAATTATAGAAAAGGCTTTTTTCAAGACGCAGACTACAAATTGTAGGAGTAGCCCGGCTATTGGGTGTTTCTACGGGCTAATGGATGTACACGCCAATTATAAAGGATTTTCCTATAACAGGTGTAACAGGTGAATGGATTGTGCTATCGAGAGATGTTTAGCGATTTTTTACGGCCGGAATTGGATGAAAAATAAACATCCGATCATTTGTAATAAAAAATAGCATTTTTCTTTGAATATAAAAATAGGGCCTCTTATTGGAAAACCCTTTATATTGGATTGAGGAATAAGTTCATAGCGTCTTTATATTTGCTTTAATTTTACAACGATTTGTTTGCTGTTTGGCACAGGTTAAGTATTCATTTGATAGAACTTTATTTGTATTTTTGAGCTATTTAATTTTTATTAGTTCTGAGGTTTAGAAATGGAATATTCAGGAGGCAAAAATCAATATTTTCCACACCTGTTCTTTTCTTTACGTTGAGGTCAAAAAGTTACCGAAGCAGCCCGACAGCAAAGTTCAAAAGTGGCGACTTTGACATCGACGACACGTCACGCAACGGAAGACCTTCTGAACTCGACGAAGAACGTCTCAAATCACTTTTGATTCAACGCAAAAAACAGAGAAATGCGTCTTGAAATTGCTTCTCAGCATCTCGCCCACCATTGAGCAACATTCGGTCATAAACAGTGCTTTTTGTACCGAATCGGCGAGAAATGAGAAATGGTGCCTATATATCAATATGAAGCAAAGAAGGGAGTGGGTGGCTCCAGAAGGTAAGCCAAAGCCGAGCGTCAAGCCGCATTTTCATCCAAAGAAGTTCATGATATGTGTTTGGTGGGACTGGGTGCCATGGAGCACTGGGAAATGCTCGAAAATGCCACTGTCAACAAGGAGCTCTACATTTCCCTGATACACCACATAAATGAGGCTATTCGACTGAAAATACCTGATCGACATGGTCAAACTATACTCCTTCACAACAACACCAGGCCCCATGTTGCACAAGTCCTCAAAGCCGCACTCCAAAAACTCGGATGGGAGGTCCTTCAGAATCTACCGTATTCTCCGGACCTTTTACCGACCGATTGCTATATTTTCCGCTGTCTCTTAAACCATATGAAGAACGTTACCTTCGATTACAAATAGATCCTTAAAAACTGGCTCAAAATTTTTTTGGTACCAGACCAGGCCACTTTTGGCGGAACGGCATCAACATATTGGCCGAGAGGTGGAAAGAGATTGTAAAGAGTAACGACGAATATATAATTGATTAACTTATTGATATAATTATTGTTTTTTTTTTAAATAAAAGTTTTCGATAAAAGCGTTTCGAACTTATTCTCCAACCACATACACACATTATTAAAATTAGTTTTTTTATATGCATACTTGTTTTATAGATTTTTCATACATCGTTCGTTTGGCATCTGCATTATAATATTTCAGTTGGCGTTCTTATAAAACACAATTAACAACCCTATCAAACAGGCGGCAACCATCTCCAAAAATATTTTCTAAAATAAGCGTTTCTAAATTTCTTTTTAGTTCTATTATTTGATATTTATTATTAATTATTTAATTTATTCAATTTAATTTTTAAGCAGTTGGCAACTCTGCTCAAAATATATTCGAAATTAACATTCACATTTTTTTGACATCCATATTTTTATATTTCTTTAATTTTATCATTTTTACTTGAACATAATTTTTCAAACAAGTGTACTCCTCTTATTTTTTTATTGAGGAGATGAGGTACCAACGGCTGAGTTTTCGGAATTTTTAAATAAAAATTTCACAAAATACTGTTTAAATATGTATCTTTGATATGCTGAATTGTTTAAATAAAATATATGATTGTATATATTAAAAAAAATAGTAAAAATACCCTTTTTTTAACCTCTGTAACCCACCTAACCCCTTAAAAGGACGTTCGAATTTTTTGCTTACCTATTCCATATTTCACAGAAGTATTCCTACATAAGTAAGTAAACTGTATTCTAAACTTCAAGCTTATGTACAACTTGTCGAAACATGTCTATCCCTGCGCTATTTAAAGGAGATTTTTTAGGATAATTATTTGATTTCTTTTAACCAGTATGTGAATAAGAGCCAAACAATATACAGACTAATTTTTTATTAAATATCTAGACGACGTCAGGACCAAAAATAATTTTAGTACATAGATATATAAATACATAAATATATAAATTGTAGTATAAAAATTGCATTTTAAAAGTGTAACTCATAAAAAACTGCTAAAATTACGCAGGTATTTTCAGGCACTTGCTTTAGTGTCTCGTTAAAAAATACATGGAAAATTTGATCGTTATAACACACAAAACAATCAATTATAATAATCATAACTGGGTCTTACACCCCTTATTAGGTGTTTGGCCGAGCTCCTCCTCCTATTTGTGATGTGCGTACCTAAAGAGAACTGAAGACTGCGAATGCCATTACCTGCAGAGGGGCGAGCACTATTAAAAAAAAACTTTTTCCATCATTTGGTATTTCATATCCTGGGTTCCGAATTGTGGTACTACCGTGCAAAGCAATCAATATCATCAGTAAATTTAGATATGGATTATGTCCGACATTTTGTACTCCCACATCTTCAATTCTCGGTGAAAATATAAAATTTATAAATCATCTAAATCTTAATCGCAATCATCAGCATCATTGGCTGTACAGCCCTGGTCGGTTATTCGACCCTAAGGGTGATTACCGAAAAATTATCCTATATTCTGCATTCTTATGTTTAAAGCTCTAGGTTTCATAGTTGCCAATCAACAAGGAAATAAATGTGTTGGTTGTGATAGGGGCCCAATAATTACTTATAATTTTAGGATTGATCTCCTGTTTATTACTTGTTTATTACATTCCTGGAAACTTTTTGGCAGAGTGTAAGTACTATATGTATGTTAACTTTAAAATAAATTCAAAATATATCATAGAAAACTATATATATCACACTTTTCTCACTTACAGGTTCACATTCTTACCACAGTAATGGAGAGTGCAGCTAAAAGACCAGCGGCAGCTACAACTGGGGCAGCCGCGATTATATTGTAATTTCTCGCGATCACTTGATTACTTGTGGCAGTCCCAACAGGGCCTGAAGCAGTTACAACGGTAGCGGACGCAGCAGCCAGGATGCCGGGCGAAAAACAAAACAACCTGTTGGATGAAAATAAGGGAGTCGTAAGTAATTAGAGACTAGTAATTCGAATTGTTAAAAAAAAGCTTACGTATTTGAAAATTTTACTTTTCTACTTATCTTTTTAATACGACTGTGTGTCGAAAAAGCGTTAAAAACTATATGTTTCCATTTTTGAAAAGACTTGCAAGTTTTATACCAAGACGTAGCAAAAATTAGTATTTTTTAATTTTATTTTTATTTTCAAGTTCACCAAAAATGCCCTTCAAATATAATCGGCATTTAAATACCTCGACGCTGAGGAATTTTGACAAACCTTATTGCAATCCAAAGCCGCTGGAGTGTTGGTGCTAAGATTTTGAACTAAATTTGTATGTAGACATGTGCGCTACTGTAAATTACCCAAAATATTGTTATGCGCAAGAGCAACGCGAACAAGCGTATATTTCGAGTACTTGTGTATATTTATAGCAATTGTTGGTTTATTTACATGTTTTTTAGTTTGTGTGTATGTTTCCATAATGTATTGAAGGCGTAAATGTATTTAAAATACACTTTTGTATGTATTTAACGGAGCTCGATAACTTTTGAAATTGGTAATGAAACACACCACAGTGCACAGTGGGCAGAATTCAACAAGAGCTCAAAGATAGCCATACAGAAATATAGCCAATAGAAAATACTTACATACATACTATATGTAGTTAATTTGCTGCAGATAAAGCATTCGCAAAGACATCAAGCAACGAAAAAATAAACATACACATATGTTGAAGGCCAAGCGCCGATAAAAGTAATAAACTCATGTGAAATTTTATCTAAAAATGTTCTAAAAAGCAAGGAAGCCATAGAGAGACTAGCCGCAAACAGACGGTTGTATATACGTTGGGTACCCGGGCATAAGGGCATTGTAGGAAATGAAATTGTAGATGAGATTGCCAAGGGCGCTGCTTATACACCATTTGAACAAGAAAATGACATACTGAAACCTTTAAATACGATATACAATGGCTAATCAATGAATAATCTAGCCACTTGCAAAATCGCAAAAATCATGTGCACCCAGAATGCAGATAAATACGTATGATTCGTACTAACTCTGTCCAGAAAAGAAAGCAGAATTATCGTAAATATACTGACAGGCCACAGATTTTCCAATGAACTGTAAGGGAGCAAAACCCTAGAACACCTTCTATGTCCTTGCCCTGCGTTAGCTAGAACCGGATTAAAATGCTTAGGAGCTCTACAATATGAGAAGTTAGAATGACTCTCTGCGTTAGTGTTTCAGAGTTAACTTAGATTCGCAAAAGACGCACACGTACTGCAAGATGTCTACTGCAAAGAAACGTAAAGGTCTAGCTCCATCTGGTAACACTAAGGACCAATAGGTCTATGCGATACCTTTCAGCCAGCCAGGTCAACTTAACCTTACCTATGTCGTTAATATAAGAGCCCAAACAAACTTGCTTACTATTGTAATATCAAACTACTTAGATTTCATTAAAACAATAGCCAAATCGAATGAAATAAATAACAAAATGTTCAAATACGTATGAAAGTCCTACAATAGGCCTCTTCTATTTGTCGCTGCTCTGCTCGCTATCCCTGTGTACGGCTTTCTTGACGAAAAATGTGCATGTGAAAGCAACAACAAAGTTATCGAGCAAGATTCGCCGCTAGCGAGGTTGGTTATACCTATAAAACTGGTATCAAGGTGTTAGCCCAATGCAGGCTACATTCGATAATTGTCAAAAATAAATAGAACAATACTGAAATATATGAAGAGTTGTGCAGATTTGCTTGAAGCCCTTGAGCCCCGGCGAAGTTTTAAATAGCTCAATGTTTTATTAGCAGCGCTTGCGACATTAGGAGTTGAACAGCCCTGTCTTTCATTTCATTTGACTAGGTTTAGCTTCATTTGTGAGTTTTTATTTACATTTGCTTTTCAAAAATGTTTGAAGAAAATTTAATAAGTGCTATTGAAAATCATATCTTGTATATTTTTACAATTAAAAGAAAAATTCGCGTAATTTTTCACAACCTCTAGGTAACATCATGATTCCAAAATGCATTATGTAGTATTGAATATAGTCAACATCTCTGTTTCCTTTTCTTTTTACTAATCATCTAATTGTTATGACAGCATTCAATGTGCTCATTTGGCCAAGCAAGTTTTCGAAGCCAAGCAAAACAAGTACATCAAGCAAAGAGAGCCTGCATTGGGACAGCACCTTAACTAACTATTTTACAAACAAATGTAATTTTATTTCAGCGTTGCCAAGATATTCACTATTCACCACTTGCTAATGCTTGCCGAAAGGAATAGGCCTTATTTCAATATCTACGCAAAATATTTGTATACCCACACATACTTGTGCACAAGACTGTCATAATTTTTTCCACATAACAGTTGTATGTAAACGCATAAAGGAATCGAGGTAGATATAGACCTACAGCAAGAGGCTTAGAATAATGGGACGAAGCCAAGCCAAGCCAATTCGCCGGTTCGTGTGCACGATAATTACCATACTAATATATCTCGGTATTGAAAACATGCGGCATCGGTCGCCACCTGCCATACGAGTATAATGGTAATTTTCAACAAATAAAAAAAACGAGATATCTGCAAAATTACTTAAGTTTGGTACAAATGATGAATTCAAATAAATACGACACAAGTAAAATTCTGAAAAATGGTCGGCGCCAAGCCCACTTTTAGGTAAATTCGTGTATCTCAATAACAACTAAATAAAACTCACCCAAATATAGTTCACGCATTGGTTCCGATATCAATTAAGCCCGAAATTTGTTAATATTATTGAGACCTAATCACTTTTATATAATAATTAATAATAATAAAACGAAGTTTTCGTTCGTCCATCTGATGTTACAAGCTATAATATGTATTTGGTGGGACTGGAAGGGCACGGCTTACTGGACGGTGCGGAACGGCATCAACAAATTGGTCGAGAGGTGGGAAGAGGTTGTAATTAAATTGTAATTGATTAACTTTCTGATTATAATTATTGTTTTCTGTTTAAATAAAAATTTTCGGTAAAAGCGATCTTAAGATCTTATTCCCCAACCCAATACATATAAAATGTGCGCGTGTATATAATTTTCGGTCTGGGCCGAATTTAGTCATGCTTACTTTTTTGTTCTATTTTCTGAATTGCATAATCTTCACAAACATTAGACTCTCTTTTTGCCTGTGCCGCTGTCACAGCCGGTTTCCTGGCTACCGCTTTATTGACATAAGCTGCACCCGCCGCTGTTGTTGCCGCTTCTGCTCCAGGTACTATCGCTACCGACAATCAAACGATCTCGAGGATGCAGAATGGTATCGCCGCAGACCCTTTTGTTGCTCGCTGTCGCCACATTGGCTATGGTATTCGCTGCTGCACTTTTTGCTACTGCTTCTTCTTTTGGTAAAAATTCTCACTATAGAAAAATATATGATATAGTTCAAAATAAGTAAAGCGGAAGATCAAGAATTTCAAGGTTGAGCAGGCTTACTAAGGCAAACTTAGACTCGAGGACTATTATGAAAAAATAACCAAGTAATATTTGATAAAGTTTCATTAGTTAGCTATGCCACTTTGGTGGATTTCTATTAAGTTAGCTCGAGATTTCAGGCGGAAGTCACTGCCATAAAAGAGGGACTTACCGAAATAAAAACGAGAGTATTATCCGCAAATGAAGTCTTCATTTACTCGGACAGCCAAGCGGCAATAAAAGCGCTTGAATCAAAAACGCACTCGTCAAAAACAGTTCTGGAATGTTTTAAACTACAAAATGACGTATCTAAGTGTTACAAGGTGCACCTTATCTGGGTGCCAGGCCACAGGAATATTGCAGGAAACTGTAAGGCGAATGAACTTGCACGAACCGGTACAACGCTCGATCTCGAACCGGATAAGGCGCTGATACCCATGCCCATAGCCACTTGTAAATTACTTATAGACAGGCAAACCATCAAAAAGGTAAATACAAGCTGGCAAAACCTCACAACATGCGAACTAAGCAGACAGACATGGCCGAACTGGAACAGCGGTCGATCGAAGATCTTGCTAAGATTTAACAGAGAAGCTATAAGAAAAATGATAGGTGTATTAACTGGTCATTGTTTAATAGGCAGCCACGCTAGAAGGTTAGGACTCCCGTACTTCGATTTCTGTAGAAGCTGTCTTAATACAGAAGAAGAGGAAATAGTCAGACACCTTTTATGTGAGTGTGAAAGCCTAGTTATGAGAAGGCTGCGCACTCTTGATACAGCATTTCTAACCGATGTAGCAGGCATAGCCCATCTAAAACTAACGAAGCTCTGCTCGTTTATTAAAGCTACCGGATGGTTTGAAAAGGAACACGTAGAGTAAGGATAAGCTCCAGTGGTATCACAATGGACCTGAGAAAGGTCTAAGTGTGTCTTTATGACGCCTACCTACCTAGCTCGAGGCTGCTAACCTAAATGTGCATATAAAGGCAAATAAAGTTTAACAGTTTACAACAGTGATACCCAGAAGTCTCTTCTGGGTGAGCAGGTGATACATTGAAAAAGATTTTATACTTTTATGCATATGTGTGTGCAAATTTTCAAAATCAAGTAACTTTTTCATTGATCCAGTAGGAGCTTAGCATGTTTCAATTGCCGGTAAACAAAAGTAAGACAATAGAGCAGATATGACAGCAGCTATGCAATAATTACGACTGCTGAGTTGTATTGATTTTGTTATTCAATAGATGTACTCAATGATGATGTTACTCAATAGATTATGTAACATATTTAGTAAATATATACTTTATATTATTTCCCTATGCTCGCCTATTCGCGCCTGTGTTAAAAAATTTCTTATGAGTGAACATAAGGGGTTATATACCTTGTGTTGGACTAAAAAATGGAAAATTTTTTTATGGCACATCATCTTAAAAATATAAATTCAAAAAGCATAAAGATCGGAGCACTAGAACGAAAGTTAAAGACCGTGGAAGTGCGCGACCTTATCCATAAATGAAGTGCACGCAAAACTTTAGACGCGATTATCTCGAAGTCGTGTTTTTTGAAAATTACCGTCGCGATGATCATTATTTATCAAAAACTATTTGACCGATTTCCATAAACTTTTTTTTTAATTATTCGAATTTACAACCTCGTGAATCTGAATGGTTCACTTTTTATAAATATTTGCATAGTTCGCTGGAATTATTTTTTTTTTAATTTTTCTAAAATCCTCTTTTTGGTGCAAAGCGGTTTTCATATAGAAAAAATTTTTTTGGGTAAATAAACCGTTCAGATTTACTAAAAACTATTCTTCTACAATAATCATTTAATTTTTTTGATTTCAATTTAGCTGCTCATGCGCTACCGTGATCACCGCAAGCCTCTTCTAAAAAACGGCGTTTCGGGGGAGGGGCGATATCAACAATAAATAATAACATTTTTTAAAATAAAAACAATGTATTTGTCGAGAGTTACCCTTCAATATGATATATGCCTTATTTAAATAAAAGTTCTAAAACATATTTAAACCAAAAATCATTCTGAAAGTTCTAATTAAAATCCGTAGAATTGGAATGAAAGTTGATGTAATTTTTCTGATTTTTGTATAAGTTATAAATCCAAATTTCATAAGTAGTTCAGTTAAGTTTTTGTTAAACGATGATTTATATTATTTATGCAAAAATAATGAGCATTCAAAACAAAAATAGTCAAATTAAAAATAGCTATAAAACCTTATGATTTAATCCACTGACAAATGAAGAATACTGTGGTGAACATAAAAATATTAACAGCTGAGAAATCTCATTTTTTGATCATATTCTCTAATTTTTCAAAATATTTTTTTTTCAAATTAGTGAAACCTCTGGATTTTCCAATATGAGTTGTTATTTTGATATTCAAAAAAAATTATATTTTTTAATATAAATGCTTATTTCATTATAAAGAGGAAGGTATGTAATAGTAGAAACTAACATCAGGTAAATGACCACCACGACCACGCTTACAGGACAATATCCTTTTCATGAAATTTTCTATAACCGAATTGCAATGTGGCTGCCCTATGTCCTCGATAGCCTCACGAATTCCATCTTTGAGGTCTTGAATCGACCCTGGGCTGTTGGTGTACACCTTCTCTTTCACGTGTCCCCAAAGAAAAAAGTCACAATGTTAAAAGTCACAAGATGTTAAATCACAAGATCTCGATGACCAATTGTGATCACCTCTTCGAAATATAACACGGTCCGGAAACTTTTCCGTAAAATATCAATAGTTTTGTTACTTGTATGGCACGTAGTGCCGTCTTGTTGAAAATAAACCTTGTCCAGATCAATACTATCCAATTCCGGCCATAAAAAATCTTTAATCATCTCTCGATAACGATAGATAACACCTGTTATTGGAAAACCCTTTATTGAGTAAAGTAAAAATTGCAAACTTTTCTCGTCGATGAAATTAACATATTAAGAATTATCCGATATAAATCAAATATGCGCCACTTTGTTCAATGACTTTTGTCGATTTTTGACTGCAGTAGAATAATTCTACGGAGTATTTTTTATTATGCGCAAAAAAATCACATAGCTGGCCGAAGCTAAATTCTGATTTTTTGAATGGTCTGAAAATGATATTTGGATGCTGTGATTTATACTCGTATAAATGTTTTGTTGCTTATGTTTATAAATGGCAACTCTACTGCATAAATGCTTTCATATTATTGTAGTAGAGACTAATTAAATTTTATTTAAATAGTATTTTTACTTGAAATAATTTTCAATAGGTGGCAGCTCTGATTTAGATATTGAAGTGTGAAATATGTTTCAATTCTCTTTCAATTTACACCAATACTGTATATCTGGTTTAAAAATCCTTACGAAATATAAGGTATAATGGCAACTTAAAAAATATAAGGTATAATGGCAACCTTGTCTGCGAGAGATTAAGAATGTCGGAAACACCTCATATCAACGAATGTAATAGTAATACTAAACCTGTTTCGATTCCAGAGGTTCAGAACAATCGATTGATATTTGAATTGAGTGGAATTGCATTTTTTTTTATTTGGGTAAACGATGTGTTTTTTATTGGGAAATGACTCTTACAAGTTTTTCGCCCCAAGGAAATATTAGGTAAAGTTTACCGGCTTGGTCTAGATAATTGTAAATGAAATAAATGAAAAGAATAAATTTAAAAAATATAACTCTTTTCTTAAAACATTTATTATAAAAATCATAAAAGTTCGATTTCCATTGGGTCCATTAACGGCGCACTTTTTTGTGCTGTCTGTTTCACCGCCTCTTCACTTTGAACGTATCTACTACGTTACGTATCTACGTAATGCATAGAATTTTCTCTTTTTAACCATTATTTTGGAACGCCGCAATATGCAACGGGTTTCACCAAACACCAAGGTTGCAGTTCAAATTATGAATAAAGAGAGATTGTCAATTCAGTATAGTAAGCTTTAGCACAGTTTTGAAGGACTTTCCGAGCCGAAGAAAAATCTATTATTCCCTAAAAATTTTAAAAATTCAAGTAAAAGTCTCTTAAATAAATTTGTACTAAAGTTTTCTATTATTTATTAAATGTACGAACATCTTTTACCACACAGCAGCAGCTAAGGGAGCGGCGGCGTAACGAGCAACAACTGGAGCAGCTGAAGAAGCAGCAGCATAGTGAGCAGCAGCCAATGGTGCAGGTAAGGGAGCGGCTAAGGGAGCAGCTAAAGGAGCAGCGGCAACATAACGAGCGACAACTGGGGCGGCAGCAACAACTGGAGCAGCGGCAATACCATTGTAATTTCTCGCGATCACTTGACTGCTGGTGGCGGTAACAACTGGAGCTGGTGCAGCGACAACAGCGGCGGGAGCAGCATAGGCCAATGGAGCGGCAGCCAGGAAACCGGGCTTGGCAGCAGCGCAAGCGAAAAGAGCGAAGAGAACAACGGCCTGTTCAATTAAAGAATAAGAATAATTATAATTTTATAAAAGAAAAAATTTTGAGAATTTTTACAACTCACGTATTTGAACATTTTCGGTTAGTTTTTGTTTGGTTGCTGTTTATTGAATGAAAGTTGATAACTGTTTGATATATTTGGTTTAGTGCAGTGTGCCTTTTATAGTAAATTTTATAACATATAACCCATAGATTAAATTTCATCCAATAATGCATCGACATTGGCCTTCAAAGTACATTTATTTCATTGACAAACTATTTATCGAAATATCCACTTCCATCTCATTACAATTCAGTGCATTTTATTATTTTACGTGGTTATTCAGTATGCCACCAATTAAAATTTAAATTAACTCAAAATGCCCAAAACTACTATGAAGCTCGAAGAAGAAGTGTGTAAAAAACTAAGGCCATGGTTTGCATTCCTAATTGAGAGTTTTCGAAAAGAGCCGAAAATATCAAATCGAACTACCAAAGAGTTATTTTAATTTACCGTTGTATTGCAGTGCACATACCTACATATGTAATTGTGTGGGACAATTAGTCATATCAACACTTGTTTAAAAATTTTGGTACCAACTTTTGTTTCAGCACTCGACTATAAATATCCAACCGATTTTGGTTATTGGTATCAAACAATCTTTAGCTTTTGTTTAAACAACAGTCACAGACAAGAAAATCAAACACTTCAACATGTTCAAATACGTAAGTTTCTTAAAACTTCAATAATATTTTGTACAGCTCCTCATTCATAACTCTCACCCTCTTATTCCAGGCCGTTGTTCTTTTCGCTCTCATCGCTTGCGCTGCTGCCAAGCCCGGTTTGCTAGCTGCCGCTCCATTGGCTTATGCTGCTCCCGCCGCTGTTGTTGCCGCTCCTGCTCCAGTTGTTACCGCCACCAGCAGTCAAGTGATCGCCCGCAACCACAATGGCATCGCCGCCGCTCCAGTTGTTGCCAGCTATGCTGCCGCCCCAGTAGCTGCCCCAGTTGTTGCCAGCTATGCTCATTACGCTGCTGCTCCTTTGGCTGCTCCAGCAATTGCTCATTATGCTGCTGCCCCTCTTGCGTCATCGTTACTTTGGTAATGAGATATGTGTTTAAGAAAATCGAAAGTTGCAAATGATCCGGTCAAAATAAAATATCTGTTTCGAAAAGATTTAAAATGACTTTGTTGTAAATGAATATCTAATCTAGTGAAATTTAGCAAAGTTTAACCTGGGTCTTCCAGTTATAATATGAAAATTTGCAGCATCTAAGAAAAGTTGATATCATCTGGATGTCTCGACTTTTCATAGATTATATACGGGTACAATGTACGGGTACGGATATGGGTTAATCTACAATATATCACACCGTCTGGGCAGTTTTTATGAAAACTTTCTATAGCTATTGTCATGATTTCAGTCCACTTCAAACGACACTTTTTTATTTTACTCTTGAATTTGGAATATTAAGTCAGAGTTTTCATAATCTTCTAGCGAATTTTTAGTTCGAACTTTAATTTTAATTTGAAATAAGAATTACTTAAGTGATTGGGCAATCATTTTCATTTTAGTGTAGAACCATTCATGGCATTTATTTTTTTAAGATAATCCCTCCCAAAAGTGGCCGCAACTGTGCCGTTATCCGGCCAACCGTAAACACAAACTTTGAATGACTCCCTGGATTTCGTTAATAACTTTGGTAATGTTGGCTTCCAATACCTCAATCGCAACTGGTTTATCCACATACCTCCAGAAATAAAAGTCCAAAGGTGTGATTTCAAATGATTTTGGTGGCTAATCCACAGGTCCGAAACGAGATAAAAATTGCTCACCAAAACGATGACACAGGAAATCCATTGTTTCATGGGCCATATGGCAAGTGGCGCCATCGTGTTGGAACTAAATGTTGTGGAGATCACAGGCTCCAATTTCCGACATCAAAAAGTCGTTTATCATGACGCGATAGCGTTCACTATTCACTGTTACATTGGTGCCAGTCTCGTCTTGGAAGAAATGTAGGCCGATGATTTCGCCTATTTCCAGCACATAGGCCGCACCAAACGATTGTCTTCAATGGATGTAATGGCTGTCTTGAATGGCTTCGGGTTACTCTTCAACCCAAATACGGCAACTTTGCTTATTGACGTAGCCATTAAGATAAAAGTAGGCCTCATCGCGGATCGCCATACGTTGGCCCGAACGCACGATGAACACTTTTCACAGAACGTCGACTTTCGTAAACAATTTTACGATTTGTACACGTTGTCAAGACGTAAGTCCTTCCATGATGAAATGCCAATAAATACTGAAAAATTATGTATTTAGTTTGACAGTAGTCACGTGTGATTTGTCAAAAAGCCCTTTTGGAAAAGCACCTCCAGTCTGATCACCATGTACATATATACAAGTACATGTTTTACTTAATGGTATCCCCAATATTTTTCCTATGGATGAAAACCGTTACACCTATTTCTCTATTTATTTTTTATTCGCGCGTCGTTGCTGCTGATTTAAAAATTACTATTGAAGTCCAATGAAAGAATGCACTCTTCCTTTCATTTGGTACAAAATGTTTCCAGATCGATATTATTTAATATCCTCTTTCAATTTCCCTTTACAGATGTACAGAAAATTACACCCCGTGCTTGGGTAAAAAAAATTAAAATATATTATTTGTAGTACTTTTAATTTTATTTTTTACTTAAACTATTTAATAATTTTTAATAAAAAATAAATAAATAGTTAGTTTAGATTTACCACTTTTTCAAGTTCAGTCGAATTTCACTGAAGTCGAATAAAACTCACACCACTTTGAATATAACAATCCATTCGTTTGTTTATTATGAGAAGTAAAATCACAACAACAAACACAATACTGAAAAATTTTTGGAAAGAGGTTGTTGCACCATAGTTGTTGTGCTACAAATGGGCGGTGTACTCGTATATGGCAAACTGTTCCATGGGAATAATTCAGTCGCAGGTTCGACATGGTTTTGACATTGTCAGCCAAGAGGCGAAAGTGAGCAGGCAAACATTATTTTCTTAGCTTAGGCAGAAGACATTGCAGAATTACATAAGGCGAAGGCGTTTGAAAAATCAGCGATTAAAATTCTGTGATCTAATCAAAAGAACTTAAACTTAAGGGGCATATTCCAAGAGGCATCTGATGAGTGTTACGACAGGGTGTCCCGCGGCAGAATTAGGTTTTAAATTTTTCCCCAACTGCTGAGAGGGGAGAGGATCTCGCCAACTTCGTCATTAAGGCGGGTTATTTAGTCACGATAATCCGCACCAGTTCGTACGCCAGAGAACGGCTACCCTAAGTCTTTCATAAACTGTTAAAAGTACAATGCCAACCCAACATGACTTATTCAGGACATTTAGAGAACAACATTTAGAGGAACTAATTTTAAAAACAAAAAGTCCACACTTGTAATCTTTCTAATAGTTACTGAAAGAAACTTTTATCATTAGTAATAATTTTGTAAGGCAGCTATTCATTTCTAATTATGCCCATAGTTTAATTACTACGTAGTTTTCTAGAAATAAACTTAACTTGAGCGAAGTAAGAACTTAAAGATATTTACTCAAGCTATCAAATAAGGTTACGAGTGCATCTTGGCGACAAATGAATATTTCATATCTGTTCCATTGGGCTTGACAAATACTCCATTCGATCCTAACCCTCACAGCTATCCCTCAGCTAAACAATACTTTTGAAAGCCTAAGTTCAACAGCTCTTTAAGTTCCTTAAGTCTGGAGCAAACATTTGTCCATGCTTCTCAATTCACAATTGACTCCTAAGTTTGTTAAGTTATGTTAAGACTAGAGGAATCGCACTATAAGTTAGTATAGCTTTTTGCACAACAAACATTATTTTATATTGAAACATTCAAGTTTATTCATATTTGCAAAACAATTTTAAGTCGATTTTGCTTTTTTGCTATAAAAAAGGTTTTCCCTGCCTCCATTTCATATGCACTCGCGCTATACGCAAATCCATAAACCATCATTTCATTGCAATCGTCGTACTGTTAACGTACGAAACAGAAAAGCGGGTTACGCGATTGCTCTTGCAGCTACATATTTACATTGTATGGATGAATGGTTGCAAATAGGAGCAATGTAGGAATTAGTACTCCAGAGGAGTATACAATTTTTTTAGTAACACTTGTAAGTTTTTCGCTTACTCTTATCTTGACTTTGGTCAGTAAAAAAATGAGAAAATTCACAAACTGCACCACACTCTAGCGGCAATTCCCAGGTAAATTAAAATTTTCAATTACTTGGGGTTTGTGCCCGTACTTCGACATACACGATGGACTTAAAATATACCGAAATTCCAGGATCCGAATACATACAGGCGTCGAATGCTTATAGCCCTTTCGCGCACACTATTTTCAAAAAGAGGAACATAATGCGCTTTTGATGAAACTGCACCCAGTACGATATAGTAATTTGATCTGTTGTGAAGCACGTAACGAAGGTAAATTTTTTCTCATAAAAAACTATTCGTATGCTGTTTGTCTGTTTCAACGCGCCAGTCTCCAGAACTACTGCGACGAAGTTTGATGGGTACAGTTTCATAGAATCTTGAGTTTAACTTATGGTAATAAATATATCATTCTTTCATTGATTGATTAAAAACAAGATATCTTAATTTTACTTTCTATTCAGCATCGCTCTATGATTGTCTTAAAAGATTACAAAGTTTTTGTTTTCTCATCAGAAATTGTAAACAAAGTTTGAGTAGTTTTCAATTCAGTTGAGTATTTTTGAAGGACCCTCCAAGCCGAAGAGAACTCTAATAATTTGTAAACTTTTAGGACAAATTCAAGTAAAAGTCTCTTCAATAAATGTGTACTAAAGTTTTCTCATTTATTAAAATGTACGAACATCTTTCACCACACAGCAGCAGCTAAGGGAGCAGCGGCGTAACGAGCAACAACTGGAGCGGTTAAAGGAGCAGCAGCATAGTGAGCAGCAGCTAATGGTGCAACTAAGGGAGCAGCTAAGGGAGCGGCTAAGGGAGCAGCTAAAGGAGCAGCGGCAACATAACGAGCAACAACTGGAGCAGTGGCGATACCATTGTAATTTCTCGCGATCACTTGACTGCTGGTGGCGGTAACAACTGGAGCTGGTGCAGCGACAACAGCGGCGGGAGCAGCATAGGCCAATGGAGCGGCAGCCAGGAAACCGGGCTTGGCAGCAGCGCATGCGAAAAGAGCGAAGAGAACAACGGCCTGTTCAATTAAAGAATAAGAATAATTATAATTTTATAAAAGAAAACATTTTCAGAATTTTTTCAACTCACGTATTTGAACATTTTCGGTTAGTTTTTGTTTGGTTGCTGTTTATTGAATGAAAGTTGATAACTGTTTGATATATTTGGTTTAGTGCAGTGCGCCTTTTATAGTAAATTTTATAACATATAACCCATAGATTAAATTTCATCCAATAATGCATCGACATTGGCCTTCAAAGTACATTTATTTCATTGACAAACTATTTATCGAAATATCCACTTCCATGTCATTACAATTCAGTACATTTTATTATTTTATGTAGTTATTCAGTATGCCACCAATTAAAATTTAAATTAACTCAAAATGCCCACAACTACTATGAAGCTCGAAGAAGAAGTGTGTAAAAAACTAAGGCCATGGTTTGCATTCCTAATTGAGAGTTTTCGAAAAGAGCCGAAAATATCAATTCGACAACCAAAGAGTTATTTTAATTTACCGTTGTATTGCAGTGCACATACCTACATATGTAATTGTATGGGACAATTAGTCATATCAACACTTATTTACAAATTTAGGTACCAACTTTTGTTTCAGCACTTGACTATAAATATCCAACCGATTTTGGTTATTGGTATCAAACAATCTTTAGCTTTTGTTTAAACAACAGTCACAGACAAGAAAATCAAACACTTCAACATGTTCAAATACGTAAGTTTCTTAAAACTTCAATAACATTTTGCACAACTCCTCATTCGTAACTCTCACCCTCCTCTTCCAGGCCGTTGTTCTTTTCGCTCTCATCGCTTGCGCTGCTGCCAAGCCCGGTTTGCTGGCTGCCGCTCCATTGGCTTATGCTGCTCCCGCTGCTGTTGTTGCCGCTCCTGCTCCAGTTGTTACCGCCACCAGCAGTCAAGTGATCGCCCGTAACCACAATGGCATCGCCGCCGCTCCAGTTGTTGCCAGCTATGCTGCCGCCCCAGTAGCTGCCCCAGTTGTTGCCAGCTATGCTCATTACGCTGCTGCTCCTTTGGCTGCTCCAGCAATTGCTCATTATGCCGCTGCTCCTCTTGCATCCCCATTGCTTTGGTAATGAAATCTGTCTTTAAGAATCGAAAGTGGCAAATAGTCTGTTCAAAATAAAATATTATTATTGAAAAAATGTTACATTATTTTTATTACACAATATAAATATTTAGTTTCCATATCGATTGCTGTTGGTAGTGATTATTTATTAGCATTTAGTAGTGTTTAGCTGACGAGTTCTTCATATAAAGCGAATAGAAGAGAATTAAGAAGAAAGTAAAACTTGCTGAACAGTTTTTCCAAAGGACAAGCAGCACCCACTTTCACAAAAATATATTCAAAACTGAACCATTTTTCTATGCCGAACCATACCTGATACAAGCCATGCATTTACTCTTATGGAGTGTGATTCTACAAATTATAATAGTAAAATTTGATAAAATCCTCTCTGACTTACAATATTTTTCTGCGTTAGATAAAATAAATCACAAAATAGGAAGTCACCCTGCGCGCTACCTTGTTTGGTATCAAGCGGGCAGATAGGTTCTTATTTCTGACAGAACTTTTGGTGTGGCTCAGCGTCATATACACAGCTTATTTTCTTGTTGTCCAAAATGACTTTAAGATGGTTTCTTCGAAACATGGCATATTGTGAATAATTATTTGGTCGACAGTTTATTTTTTTTACGATGCTGAGAATACTAATATCATTTCAGTCGACACAGATTGATTGAACTCCCTTAAATTCAAATCAACAGGCATGTATAGTTCAGACGACAGCTGCTCGCGCAGCTTTGCTGTTCTTTAGCCGCACTATAGATTGTTGTATGTTTTCAAAGGATTAAGATGGACAATTTTATATTCATATATTTTATACTTCCATTTTTATATTTGGTGCCGATTCTCTCAATCCGAGGCATACAGTACCGAAAACTTCAAGCGATGCATACCGTACAAGAAAATTTGACCTATTGACGTGGAATTTTAGCTGTATATTTATAATTACATTCTGCCTTTTTTTGAAGGGCTGCTTTTGTATATCGATCTGCCATGCGCCCTTCAACGGTAAAGGATCCGGTAGCCGTAAGCTCTTTCAACTTATATAAATTTGTATCTATCCTTTGTTGGTTGCTGGGCTGAGCTTCTAATGTTACCCGTGTCTTGATATTTTTTCACAAATGAGACGACCCATACTTTTACGCTTCCGCAGCTTTTTCATGGCAGAAATATATCCGGATGTTTGCCATTACTTACCGAGGAGCGACCCCTGTTAAAAAAAAATGTTTATAATATAATTTTGGTATTTTGTGTTCATTGCGGGTTTCCAGCCTGGACATTACCGAATGGTAGTCATGCACCAACCCATTAAGCTGCGGCGGCCGCCCATACGGCTACAGCCGAACTTAGATGACCAATAATAGAACGGTACTTGAAATACAAAATACTGATACTTATTTTTCGACATACGTTTTGTTATAATTACGTTTTCGTTATCTCAACTTGAAGTGTTAAAAATAAGCTTATGGAAATTAAATTTAAATAAATGTTTCTCTGCTGTCGCTCCTATGCACAATTATGGTCACAAGTTTCGGCAGTTACGGTTCACAGACGATTCGAAAACAAATACTTGAGTCGGTATACACATATACCTATATCTATAGTCCAAACATGAAAACCTCCGGACCAACGTGCAAATGGCCTGGCATCTAAGTTGAAATTTTGAGGGGCGACAAGAGTGCTCGCCGACAGTCAAGCACTAGCTTTACATTCTGTGGAATCGAAACGAGTGTACAAATGTCTTAACAGCCTAAACAAACTTAGTACCACAAATAAAATTGTAATTTGCTGGATTCTAAGTCTCTCTGGAATAAAAGGTAATGAAATTTCTGATGATCACCTCACTGGCGTAGGTTCGGCTGCAGATTTTCATGGTCTTGAAGATTACGATAGAATCAACTGGGCAAAAGCTAAATGTAGATGCAAAGATTTGCCCATTGGGAAATCACTCAAGATCTCCGTCAAGTTAAAAGGTTTATAAAACCTTTTACTTATCATAAAGTAGACATCAGGAAAATCGTAGGTTATCTGACAGATCACTATTACTTAAATTACCATCTCAAAAAAATTTACATTGGGAATGTGATAGAGTGTAGACTCTGTTTGGTGAATGATGAAACCCCAGAGCACATTTTGTGCACCTGTATTACCTTGGCAAAGACAAGACTGCACGTCTTTCATCTTATCGAGATCAAATGATCCGAAAGAAATTAAGGATGCTCCTGTTGCTAATATTCTGAAATTTGTCCGCAAGGCGGAAAAATTATTAAAAGAATTTGGCTTTCAGCCAATTTCCAGCCTGAGGCACGATACATCTAGGTTACATAGAACCTGATATAATGCATTCAATGGCAGTAGTGCCAGTTAATGGGACTAGTAATATCTACTTTTAAAACATGAAGTGTTGGCCATTGAACACACTACGTATACTGATATAATTATGGTCACAATTTCTTCAATCGGCGCTTACGGAAGGAATATATTCACATTACGCTACAAAAAATGTTATCATACTCGACAGCCAAATATCCATAATGTAGTCATGGCACGTACGCAAATGTACGTTGGTTTGTCTTTAGTCCACTGGCCATCGACCACAGCTCTGGTTAGTATCTACCTACTGTTGCTCCGTCTTTTTTGGTGGGGGAGTTCAATGAAACCAGTAAGTGAAGTCCGTAGTATGTACTCAAGTGAAAAAGTGCGGTTTCATAATTTTATTTTTATTCATACCTTTAACAGTTCTTTTTTCTTTTTGTTTTTCTATTCATTTGCAATTGTCTTCCTATGCAAACAAAGTGTGGTTCCGATGCGTGTCAAGGTCGTATTAACTCAAGTATATGCCATTTCCAAAAGTTGAGTGACCTTTTTTGCAGAAATTGTTAAACAGTTACCAAATCGTTAATATTTGCTTGTCCACGCATTGCGAATTTGAACCTTCAACTTCAATAAATAATAAAACAGCTTAAGTCAACATAAGAAAAAACTAATGCTTGGAATTATTACTCCACAGACGAGAAACATAATTTTGTGTTTTATAATGTAAAAAAGCTTTTTAGGTAGCAGAGTGTTGTTTGTCCATAAAAGAGCGATTTAAGACTGATAATCAAATTTAAACTACTCAACAATTTTCTAACCTTAGATTATATCCGAGGCCGCACTATGGGATTATCATTCCTTACAATAGGTATAATTTTATTATAATTTTTTTAGTAAACTAATAAATAAAAATGAATGAATGAAAAAATAAAGGCAAATCTAAAATCTCCATTTTCTTACAAACTAAAGTACTCACTTCGAATTAATTTATGATTCATTTATGATTATTATTTGATGTTTTAATTAAAGCGACAATTTTTTTTTTATTGTGCAGTTCGCTTATTCTTGTAATGGAATTTAGGTTTAGCTTCTCTCATAAGGAGTAATCTGCGCTTTCCGAAGCCAGCGACATATTGATAAAAACGTGCTCCGTGTTTGCGAATAACTGAACGCACGAAGTAAAAAAGCTTAAAGGAGCTGTCAGAAGAAGCACTCATGAATTTCCCTCCCCGTCTATTGCCAAAGTTTCAAGATTAAAGTCATATGAGGTGTGTTCAAAAAATAAGGTGAATTTTCAAATTTCGCTTTTTATTCATTTTTATGTTGGTACACTCGTCTCAAAGATATGTTTACGGTTTTAGTAATATTGCATGTTTAGTTTATTTGTGAGAGGCATAAATAAGACAAGTGTTTTGCGTGTTCGGCGATTTTCTGCTATCGAAAAAAATGGATTAAAGAAGTTGCATCAAATTTTGAGTGCGAAAAAAAAACGTGAAATTTTGACAGTGGCATACGGTAAGAGTACGCTGAGCAAAAACAAAAAAAAATATTTGCAAGTGGTACATAGAAGGTCGAGAAGATGTGAATGACGACATTCGCTCTGGACGCCCCAGCACAACAACAACCGATGAAAATGTTAAGAAAGTGAAAAAAATTGTTATGGAGAATCATCTATTCACAATTAGATAAGTTGCTGAGGATGTCAGCATATCGTTAGGCTCATGCCATGAACTATTTTCGAAAGTTGTGAGCATGAAGCGTATTGTAGCAAAGTTCGTTTTAAAATTGCTGAATTTTGACCAAAAACAACGTCGCATGACCGTATGTTGAATGACGTCCACAATGATCCAGATTTGTTTAAGAGGGTCATAAGACGAGACAAATCATGGGTATATGGTTATGACATCGAAACCAAAGCCCAATCATCCCAATGAAAGAGTCTAGGAAAGCCAAGACCAGGTTCGATAAAATGTCAAGATGTTGCTCAGTGTTTTCTTCGATTATCATGGCCTAGCGCAATAGGAGTTCTTACAAGGTCATATGGTAAATAAGGAGTATTAGCTTGAAGTTATGCGCTGTTTGCGTGAAGCAGTGCGAAAAAACCTCCAGAATTGCAGAAAAAAATTAATTCAAAAACAACACACTAATGATGCCTCAGCTACCGTATTCACCAGATTTCGCCCTCTGTGACTTTTTTCTGTTCCCAAGATTGAAAAGACCTATGAAAGGACGGCGTTTTGCGCCAGTTGAGGAGATAAAACCCGAATCGCTTAGAGAGCTCAAGGATATACCAAAAAGTGCATATCAGAACTGCTTCGAGGATTGGAAAAAAAGCTGGCACAAGTGGGGGGTGTACTTTGAAGAGGATAAAATAAAAATTGATGAATAAATACATTGTTTTTGAGAAAAATGAAAATTCATTTTATTTTACGACCACACCTCGTTTACGATAAACTAATTCTTATATCAAAAGTGTTTCACTGTTAAACTGAGACTCATTTTCCGCTGTAGAATGCTACCAACAACAAAAAGCAGACACGAACTACCACAGGAATCTTGAACTATATTACACATTATTTGAGCATCATATCTAAAGTGATTTTGACGAGAACTCTAACACTACCAAAATGGCCTTTGCCTTCTTCTGTACTCGTAATTGAGCTACTTAAACAACCGAAATAGTCTACCAGCCCAATCGAATAAGAGAAATACCATAATAAGGCACTTGAGTTGCTAAGAAATGACTACTGAATATACTTTTAATGACCGTGATAAACACGACGACCCCACTCCTTTTGTCACAACAAAGATACCGACTGCTCAGTTATACCGACTGCTAAGATAAAAAGATAGGTGTTTGTGAAGAGAAAATAAAAAATATTAAATAATATCGATCTATAAATATTTTATAACAAATTTATGGCAAAGTGCATATTTCCCATGCGAATTCCAAAATGTATTTCAAAGTGTTGCGCACGGGTAAATAGTAAATAAAAGGAATAGGTGTCTAAATTTTTTATGGATCAAAATTAGCGGGTGCCTAACAAATTTTATACTGTTATTGGATTATTCTAAAACTCGTATTTATATCTTCTGCGTGGCTCTCTCGTGGAGATCTTCTCATCTTCCAAATTTTATTCGCATAAAAAATTATCAACTCAAAAACACTATTTTATATAATTTCTAATACATACCTAATACTACCTCTACTTGAGAAAAATAATATTTTTTCTTAAATGGGTCGGGTTTGTAAATGTGTAAAATGTGTAACGGTCCGTACTCTAAAATATTAAAGTTCGAAGAATATGAAAAACAAATCCAAGAGCAAAATAAAAACCTGTTTTTCTGTATATAAATAATTGGCGCGTACACCTTTTCGCGTGTTTGGCCGAGCTCCTCCTCCTATTTGTGGTGTGCGTCTTGATGTTGTTCCACAAATGGAGGGACCTACAGTTTCAAGCCGAATCCGAACAGTGGATATTTTTTATGAGTGGCTTTTTCATGGCAGAAATATACTCGGAGGTTTTCGTCTTCATTTTCTTAATTTTTGGTTTTTCACTGTGATTCGAACTTAATTTCTCTCTGAATTCCAAATGGTAGTCCCACACCAACCCATTCCGCTAGGGCGGCTTTTTTTTCTTAAAAACTGCCTAGGGGTTAAAAGATTTATAAACCCATACTTATAATCGTACCCTGTACTTGTACCTGTACCGCATATAATCTATGACAAGTTGAAGTATAGGTCGGGAAAAGGTATCAATAAAAGCTCAAAATATTCTCTTTATATCTGGAAGACCTCAGCTAAACTGTGCTAAGCTTCACTAGATGACCATTCTCAACAGAAATAATTTTAAATTTTTTCAATACAGATATTTTATTTTGACCGGATCACTTTCACTTTCGATTTTCTTAAATACATATCTCATTACCAAAGTAACGATGACGCAAGAGGGGCAGCAGCATAATGAGCAATTGCTGGAGCAGCCAAAGGAGCAGCAGCGTAATGAGCATAGCTGGCAACAACTGGGGCGGCTACTGGGGCGGCAGCATAGCTGGCAACAACTGGAGCGGCGACGATGCCATTGTGGTTGCGGGCGATCACTTGACTGCTGGTGGCGGTAACAACTGGAGCAGGAGCGGCAACAACAGCAGCGGGAGCAGCATAAGCCAATGGAGCGGCAGCCAGCAAACCGGGCTTGGCAGCAGCGCAAGCGATGAAAGCGAAAAGAACAACGGCCTGTAATAAGAAGGTGAGAGTTATGAATGAGGAGCTGTACAAAATATTATTGAAATTTTAAGAAACTTACGTATTTGAACATGTTGAAGTGTTTGATTTTCTTGTCTGTGGCTGTTGTTTAAACAAAAGCTAAAGATTGTTTGATACCAATAACCAAAATCGGTTGGATATTTATAGTCAAGTGCTGAAACAAAAGTTGGTACCTAAATTTGTAAATAAGTGTTGATATGACTAATTGTCCCACACAAATACATATGTAGGTATGTGCACTGCAATACAACGGTAAATTAAAATAACTCTTTGGTTGTCGAATTGATATTTTCGGCTCTTTTCGAAAACTCTCAATTAGGAATGCAAACCATGGCCTTAGTTTTTTACACACTTCTTCTTCGAGCTTCATAGTAGTTTTGGGCATTTTGAGTTAATTTAAATTTTAATTGGTGGCATACTGAATAACCACGTAAAATAATAAAATGCACTGAATTGTAATGAGATGGAAGTGGATATTTCGATAAATAGTTTGTCAATGAAATAAATGTACTTTGAAGGCCAATGTCGATGCATTATTGGATGAAATTTAATCTATGGGTTATATGTTATAAAATTTACTATAAAAGGCACACTGCACTAAACCAAATATATCAAACAGTTATCAACTTTCATTCAATAAACAGCAGCCAAACAAAAACTAACCGAAAATGTTCAAATACGTGAGTTGTAAAAATTCTGAAATTTTTTTCTTTTATGATAAAAATAATATTTATTCTTATTCTTTAATTGAACAGGCCGTTGTTCTCTTCGCTATTTTCGCATGCGCTGCTGCCAAGCCCGGTTTCCTGGCTGCCGCCCCATTGGCCTATGCTGCTCCCGCCGCTGTTGTCGCTGCACCAGCTCCAGTTGTTACCGCCACCAGCAGTCAAGTGATCGCGAGAAATTACAATGGTATCGCCGCTGCTCCAGTTGTTGCTGCCGCCCCAGTTGTTGCCCGTTATGCTGCCGCTGCTCCTTTAGCTACTCCCTTAGCCGCTCCAGTTGTTGCCCGTTATGCTGCGGCTGCTCCTTTAGCAGCTCCCTTAGTTGCACCATTGGCTGCTGCTCACTATGCTTCTGCTCCTTTAGCCGCTCCCGTTGTTGCTCGTTATGCCGCCGCTCCCTTAGCGGCTACCGTGTGGTGAAAGATGTTCGTACATTTTAATAAATGAGAAAACTTTAGTACAAATTTATTTAAGAGACTTTTACTTAAATTTCTCCTAAGAATTTACAAATTATTCGAGTTCTCTTCGGCTTGGAGGGTCCTTCAAAAATACTCAACTGAATTGAAAACTACTCAAACTTTGTTTACAATTTCTGATGAGAAAACAAAAACTTTGTAATCTTTTAAGACAATCATAGAGCGATGCTGAATAGAAAGTAAAATTAAGATATCTTGTTTTTAATCAATCAATGAAAGAATGATATATTTATTACCATAAGTTAAACTCAAGATTCTATGAAACCGTACCCATCAAACTTCGTTGCAGTAGTTCTGGAGACTGGCGCGTTGAAACAGACAAACAGCATACGAATAGTTTTTTGTGAGAAAAAATTTACCTTCGTTACGTGCTTCACAACAGATCAAATTACTATCTCGTACTGGGTGCAGTTTCATCAAGACTGGAAACCTATCCACTACTATAGCGCATTATGTTCCTCTTTTTGAAAATAGTGTTCGCGAAAGGGCTACAGGGTGGGCCATATAGCGTTTGCTTTTTGAACCACCTATTTTTTTGAGAATGGTAACACAAATGGCATGTCAAATGTGTTGATAATTTACTTAAAGGTTTGGCGTTTACGAAATGGGACGCTATACGCTTGAACAAAATTGGGAAATATTGAAAACCTATTTCCAAAGTGGTGAGCCTTCTTCTTCTTTTCTGATTTTCACATCGGTGGCTACGTCAATAAGCAAAATTGTCGGATTTGGGGCTCAGAAAATCCACACGTTACTGTAGAGAAGCAAATGCATCCACAACGAGTCACTGTTTGGTGCGGTTTTTCGTCTGGCGGCATCATCGGGCCATTTTTTTCGAAAGTGAGCGAGGAGCCTCGGGTACAGTAAATGGCGAGCGTTACCATGACATGCTTAACGAGTTGTCTCCAAAAATTAAAGAGGATGACATGGACGACATTTGGTTTCAGCAGGACGGTGCAACTTGTCACACTGCCAAAGTTACACTCGAACTTTTGGCTACCGTTTTTGAAAACCGAATAATCAGCCGAAATTCCGATATCAATTGGCCGCATCGGAGCTGTGATTTAAGCCCGTTGGACTATTTTTTGTGGGGAGCCGTTAAGGACAAATGCTATGCGAACCATCCAGAGACGATTGATGCTTTAAAACACGAAATCGAAGTTGTCATTCATGAAAATGTGCTTAAAAATTGGGTTGATCGAATGGCCCACTGTAAAGCCTGTCGTGGCAGTCATTTGAACGATATTATTTTTTATTCATAAATGACAATGTTCAATCTTCAAAATAAAAAAAAAGTTTGAAAAAATATTTATTAGTTTCTTTTTTATAGCCGGTTCAAAAAGCAAATTTTACATGGCCCACCCTTTATAAGCGTTCGACACCTGTATGCATTCGGATCCTGGAATTTCGGTATATTTTAAGTCCTTCGTGTATGGCGAAGGGCGGGCACATACCCCAAGTAATTGAAAATTTTCATTTACCTGGGAATTGCCGCTAGAGTGTGGCGCAGTTTGTGAATTTTCTCATTTTTTTACTGACCAAAGTCAAGATAAGAGTAAGCGGAAAACTTACAAGTGTTAATAAAAAAATTGTATACTTCTCTGTAGTACTCACTCCTACATTTCTTAACTTAATAGGAGAACGATTACTCCTATTTTGCAACCATTCTTTCATACAAACCTGTTTTTTTTTCGTTTTATTTCTTATTGCAGATGTAAATATTTAACTGCCAGAGCAATCGAGTAACCCGCTTTTCTGTTTCGTACGTTAACAGTACGACGATCGCAATGAAATGATGGTTTATGGATTTGCGTATAGTGTGAGTGCAAAAAAGCAAAATCGACTTAAAATTTTTTTGCAAATATGAATAAGCTTGAATGTTTCAATATGAAATAATGTTTGTTGTGTAAAGAGCTATACTAACTTATAGTGCAATTCCTCGACTCTAAAACATAATTTAACAAACTTAGAAGTCACTTGTGATATGGGAAGCATGGACAAATGTTTGTTCCAGACTTAAGGAACTTAAAGAGCTTTTGAACTTAGGCTTTCATAAGTATTGTTTACTGAGGGATAGCTGGAGATCAGGTTTAGTGGTAGGATCGAATGGAATATTTATCAAGCCCAATTAAACAGAGATAAATTATTCATTTGTCGCGAGGATGTATTCGTAACCTGATTTGACAACTTGAGTTAATATCATTAAGTTCTTACATCGCTTAAGTTAAGTTGACTTCTAGAGTAATTAAATTACGGACATAATTAGAAATGAATAGCTGACTTAAAAAAGATTTACTAATGATAAAAGTTTCTTTCAATAACTATTAGAAAGATTACGAGTGTGCACTTTTTTTTAATTAATTCCTCTAAATGTCCAGAAGAAGTGATTTTGGGTTGTCATTGATATTTTTAACAGTTTTTGAAAGACGTAGGGTAGCCGTTTTCTGGCACACGAACTGGCGCACGAACTGGCGAGAATTATCTTGCGAATTTGTAGCGACGAGCTCAATATTTTGATTTATTCTCGATGACCGACTGGACCCCGACAGTGGACTGTTTGCCACCGAACTTGTTGCCCGGAATCTTCGCACACATGAACGAATAAAATCTTCTCTAGCGGCGTCATATAAACGTCGAATATTGTAATATGAAAAAAATCAACGACAAGCAGTTGCATACGAACAGCTGACCTTAAAATACGCTTCGATTGCGAATGTACGCTATTCTCGGTTCTCGCGGTTGGGGAAAAATTTAAAACCTAATTCTGCCGCGGGCCACCGTGTCGTAACACTCATCAGATGCCTCTTGGAATATGCCCCTTAAGTTTAAGTTCTTTTGATTAGATCACCGAATTTCAATAGCTGATTTTTCTAACGCCTTCGCCTTTATGTACTTAACTTAAGCTAAGGAAATAATGTTTGCCTGCTCACTTTCGCCTCTTGGCAGACAATGTCAAAACCATGTCAAACCTGCGACTCAATGATTTCCATGGAAAGTTTGCCATATACGAGTACAGTTGTAGGACAACAACTATGGCGCCACAACCTCTTTCCAAATATTTTTCAGAATTATGTTTGTTGTTGTGATTTTACTTCTCATAATAAATAAACGAATGGATTGTTATATTCAAAGTGGTGTTAGTTTTATTCAACTTGAGTGAAATTCGACTGAACTTGAAAAAGTGGTAAATCTAAACCTAACTATTTATTTATTTTTTATTAAAAATTATTAAATAGTTTAAGTAAGAAATAAAATAAAAAATACTACATACTATTAAAATAAATAAATAAAAAATAAATAGATAAATAGGTGTAACGGTTTTCATCCATAGGAAAAATATTGGAAGTACCATTACATGTACTTGTATATATGTATATGTACATAGTGATCAGACTGGAGGTGCTTTTCCAAAAGGGCTTTTTGACAAATCACACGTGACTACTGTCAAACTAAATACATAATTTTTCAGTATTTATTGGCATTTCATCATGGAAGGACTTACGTCTTGACAACGTGTACAAATCGTAAAATTGTTTACGAAAGTCGACGTTCTGTGAAAAGTGTTCATCGTGCGTTCGGGCCAACGTATGGCGATCCGCGATGAGGCCTACTTTTATCTTAATGGCTACGTCAATAAGCAAAGTTGCCGTATTTGGGTTGAAGAGTAACCCGAAGCCATTCAAGACAGCCATTACATCCATTGAAAACAATCGTTTGGTGCGGCCAATGTGCTGGAAATAGGCGAAATCATCGGCCTACATTTCTTCCAAGACAAGACTGGCACCAATGTAACAGTGAATAGTGAAGGCTATCGCGTCATGATAAACGACTTTTTGATGTCGGAAATTGGAGCCTGTGATCTCCACAACATTTAGTTCCAACACGATGGCGCCACTTGCCATATGAAACAATGGATTTCCTGTGTCATCGTTTTGGTGAGCAATTTTTATCTCGTTTCGCACCTGTGGATTAGCCACAAAGATCATGTGATATCACACCTTTGGACTTTTATTTCTGGAGGTATGTGGATAAACCAGTTGCGATTGAGGTATTGGAAGCCAACATTACCAAAGTTATTAACGAAATCCAGGGAGTCATTCAAAGTTTGTGTTTACGGCTGGCCGGATAACGGCGCAGTTGCAGCCACTTTTGACAGGGATTATCTTAAAAAAATAAATGCCATGAATGGTTCTACACTAAAACAAATATGATTGACCAATCACTTAAGTATTTCTTATTTCAATTTAAAATTAAAGTTCGAACTAAAAATTCCTTAGAAGATCATGAAAACTCTGACTTAATATTCCAAATTCAAGAGTAAAATAAAAACGTGTCGTTTGAAGTGGACTGAAATCATGACAGTAGCTATAGAAAGTTTTCATAAAAACTGCCCAGACGGTGTTATATATTGTAGATTAACCCATATCCGTACCCGTACATTGTACCCGTATATAATCTATGAAAAGTCGAGACATCCAGAAAAATGATATCAACTTTTCTTAGATGCTGCAAATTTTCATATTATAACTGGAAGACCCAGGTTAAACTTTGCTAAATTTCACTAGATTAGATATTCATTTACAACAAAGTAATTTTAAATCTTTTCGAAACAGATATTTTATTTTGACCGGATCATTTGCAACTTTCGATTTTCTTAAATACATATCTCATTACCAAAGTAACGATGACGCAAGAGGGGCAGCAGCGTAATGAGCAATTGCTGGAGCAGCCAAAGGAGCAGCAGCGTAATGAGCATAGCTGGCAACAACTGGGGCAGCTACTGGGGCGGCAGCATAGCTGGCAACAACTGGAGCGGCGGCGATGCCATTGTGGTTGCGGGCGATCACTTGACTGCTGGTGGCGGTAACAACTGGAGCAGGAGCGGCAACAACAGCGGCGGGAGCAGCATAAGCCAATGGAGCGGCAGCTAGCAAACCGGGCTTGGCAGCAGCGCAAGCGATGAGAGCGAAAAGAACAACGGCCTGGAATAAGAGGATGAGAGTTATGAATGAGGAGCTGTACAAAATATTATTGAAATTTTAAGAAACTTACGTATTTGAACATGTTGAAGTGTTTGATTTTCTTGTCTGTGACTGTTGTTTAAACAAAAGCTAAAGATTGTTTGATACCAATAACCAAAATCGGTTGGATATTTATAGTCAAGTGCTGAAACAAAAGTTGGTACCAAAATTTGTAAATAAGTGTTGATATGACTAATTGTCCCACACAAATACATATGTAGGTATGTGCACTGCAATACAAGGGTAAATTAAAATAACTCTTTGGTTGTCGAATTGATATTTTCGGCTCTTTTCGAAAACTCTCAATTAGGAATGCAAACCATGGCCTTAGTTTTTTACACACTTCTTCTTCGAGCTTCATAGTAGTTGTGGGCGTTTTGAGTTAATTTAAATTTTACAATAATTGGTGGCATACTGAATAACTACTTAAAATAATAAAATGTACTGAATTGTAATGAGATGGAAGTGGATATTTCGATAAATAGTTTGTCAATAAAATAAATGTACTTTGAAGGCCAATTTCGATGCATTATTGGATGAAATTTAATCTATGGGTTATATGTTATAAAATTTACTATAAAAGGCACACTGCACTAAACCAAATATATCAGACAGTTATCAACTTTCATTCAATAAACAGCAACCAAACAAAAACTAACCGAAAATGTTCAAATACGTGAGTTGTAAAAATTCTCAAAATTTTTTCTTTTATAAAATTATAATTATTCTTATTCTTTAATTGAACAGGCCGTTGTTCTCTTCGCTCTTTTCGCCTGCGCTGCTGCCAAGCCCGGTTTCCTGGCTGCCGCTCCATTGGCCTATGCTGCTCCCGCCGCTGTTGTCGCTGCACCAGCTCCAGTTGTTACCGCCACCAGCAGTCAAGTGATCGCGAGAAATTACAATGGTATTGCCGCTGCTCCAGTTGCTGTTGCCTCCCCAGTTATTGCTCGCTATGCTGCCGCTGCTCCTCTGGCTGCTCCCTTAGCCGCTCCCTTACCTGCACCATTGGCTGCTGCTCACTATGCAGCTGCTTCTTTAGCCGCTCCAGTATTGGCCCGTTACGCCGCCGCTCCCTTAGCTGCTGCCGTGTGGTGAAAGATGTTCGTACATTTTAATAAATAAGAAACTTTAGTACAAAATTATTCAGAAGTCTTTTACTTGAATTTGAAGAAGAGTCATAAAATTTGTGTGAGTTAGTAAAGGCCTCTACGGTTCGGAAAGTTTTTTTTTAATTTTTGATGAGTGAGAAAAGTTATTTCAGATGGGTAACTTCCTAATAAAAACCAAACAGAGGATTGCAATAATGGGCAAGGGTAAATATAATATTTAACTAAAAATAATTAAGCCTTCTTACTAGGTTGATCACTAAGTTTTGCGGTTCGATATGATAGGGCGTGGCTACTAGGCTACATTGTTTTTTGTTAGTTTGGGACACTCTTCATATGAACATATGTGAGTCTCATTTTGAAGTGTGTTTGAATTTTTATTTTTGAAGGTTTAAAAGCAAAGGAAGTTTATGAAAGAATGTTGAAAGTGTATAAGGAACTTTCGCTATCAATTAGTACTGAATTTAAACGCAGTCGTACAGGCCGTGAAGACGATACACGCCAAGGACCTCCAAAAACATCAACAACACCAGAAACCGTAGAAAAAATAAAGTAAACGGTTTTCCAATAACAGATGTTTGAAGCTGTCATTTCTTGATATTTGAAAATAAATAATAATAAATAAAAATGGTGGAAATTTGGCAAAGACGGTTCGTAAAACTCGAACATTTTTGGGTCATCGTGAAGCACCTTGTGGGACCGCAATACAGAAATAGGTGAAAAAATTCAAGCTGTTGGGACAAGTTAGTGATGTGAAGAATAAAACCTGTGCACGTTGTTCAAGAACAGCCGAAAATTGCTGTTGTAGTGTTAAAAGTGTTGAAGAAAACCCTGGTTTTTCAATTCCTAGTCATTTTTTGGAATTAGACATTCCGTATTTTGCATAAAGATTTGGGCCGGAAAGCTTATAAAGTCCAGTTTACACAAGAACTCAAGCCGGCCGATCATCCACAACGTCGTGTCTTTGCAGATTGGGTCGTTGAAATGCATGAAAATGATCCGGAATTCCATCGAAAAATCATCTTGAGTGATGAGGCCTATTTTTACCTCGGTGGCTTCGTCAACAAGTAAAATTGTCGGATCTGAGGCTCAGAAAATCCAAGTGGTATTGTTGAAAAGCCTCTCTATCCTCAACGTGTGACTGTTTGGTGCGGTTTATGGTCCAGCGGATTCATTGGGCCTTACTTTTTCGAAAATGAATCTGGAGCAACAGTTACGGTGAATGGATTGCGCTATCGAGAGATGACTAACGATGTTTTATGAGCAAAATTGGATGGTATTGTTCTGAACAACGTTCGAGGATGACGAACGTAGTGGCACGTCGTCGACATCAAAAATTGATAAAAAAGATACAGTGAAAGAAAGGTGATTAATAACCTCAAATTAACCGTTAGAGAGATAGCATAGGCCTTGAACATTGCTTATGGATCCGTTCAGGACATTGTAGTTAATGATTTGAGTTTGCGCTATGTTGCTGCAAAGTTAGTCCGAAAGGTCCTGAATTTCATGAAAAACAAGAACCGATGATATCGCCAAAGACATGATTTCCAAGGCTGAATACGACTCAACATTCGCCAAACGCATCATTACAGGAGACGAGACATATGTTTTAGCGGCATTCCAAATCTGCGGCTTCCGTACCCTTTCTGAGGACGCTTCCTTCGCTATTGCAGAACTGGTCCCGGTAGACATTTTGGAAAATAAAAGCCAGAAGAGATTATACTTACATATATACCTATAAAAGGCTATCCGAACAGGATGGTAGAGCAACGCGTAAAGATATTGCAAGAGAAGAGAAGCGTCGTTCCATTGCCACTGGCAAGACCGGTGGAACAGATCACCCAACTATAACCTCACGAGTATCGGTACGGCCCATCCTTAGAAAGGAGCGATGGGGGACAAACTACCACCTAATTCAAATCCTTACAGGGCACGGAATATATCGAAAATATCCATAGATTTGGCCATGACAGTTCTTCAAACAGTCCAATCTGCACGGTGAGCGAAGAAATTGTTACGTCACGTCTTGTTCCAATGCCCTTTGTTCGAAACCTTTAAAATCTTAAACGGAGGAAATATTGTAGATTTTATGCTGAAATCAGCTGAACTTTGCTCTTGTAGGTGTGAGGCTAAAAATTGTGCATACTACTATGCCGAGCTCTTCCTCCAATTTGTAGGGTCCGTCTTGATATTGATTCACAAATGGAGAAACAGTTTTACTCCGCCTCCGAAGGGCAGATGGTTTTTTATAGGGAGCTTTTTCATGAGAGAAATACACTCGGAGGTTGTCCATTGTCTGCCAAAGGGTCGCCGCTATTAGATAAAGCTGTGTCTATCATTTGGTGCTTCACGCCCGAATATTGAATTCCGAGTGGTAGCCGCTTACCAACCCATTCGAGTAGGGCGGTTGCCGATGTGATTATAGTTTAATATGAATATGAACCATTCAAACTAGGTGAGCAGCCTACTTCGCTGAAACTTTTCCTTTTGTTTTTTTTTTTTACTGATTTTGCTTGGAAATTTATTTATTTATTTATCGATATTCCCATAGCGTAGTATTTATTATTGCGCATAGTATCAAATCAGACTCGTAAAATTCCATTTTTACCAAAGGAGTGGAGCAGCGGCGATGCCACTGTAGTTCTGGGCGATCACTTGATTCCTGTTGGCAGTCACCATAGGAGCAGGAGCGGCAACAACAGCGGCGGGAGCAGCTACAGCGGCAGCCGGGATACCGGGCTTGGTAGCAGCGCAAGCGATGAGAGCGAAGAGAACAATGGTCTGTTTAAAGAGGAAAATAATTTAAATAACAATAACAATATTTACAATAATACAAATGTGTAAATGAAGGACTTACGTATTTGAACGTCTTGAGATTTTTTTTTTGTATTTAGGTTGACTGTCTTTGAATCAAGTTAAGGTATATTTGATTCTTTAAATTATGCCGTTTCTATATTAATACAATAGTAAGAAATTTTAAGTCAAATTTTAAGTTTTATTTGTGTTTACACTTAAGTAAAAGTACAAAATTTATTCAAATAGTATGATATCATTTATGTTTCTTGTGTCTACTAGCATTTTTTGCAAATTTTTAAAACCTTCAGCGAAGAATGCACCAGGGTCTTATTTGTATGTGTCTCATACTGCAATGAAATACACATTTTTGATCATTAGCAGCAGTGTTCAGTTTTACATTTTGATTAGGGACGAATGCAAAACAGAAATATTCACTGAATTGTAATGGAGATTCATACATACTTGCATAGCATACCTCCATAGCATTGTTTTATGCTCAATAACTACAAAACAAGAAACTCAAATAGCAAATTTGATGTCCCGTGAAGAAACTGATAAAACAACGCAAAAATAGTAACTGGAAGACTGTCTTCTGAATATGGTATTTTATGTGTATTTCAGAGCAGTTACTGCACTATTGGGATTTCCATCTTCTGGACCGAATCGTCACATTAAATGAATCGCGTTACATTATAGACGTATTAAAAAAACACTAATCAAAATTTAACAAAAAGACTAAACATATCCGTATCATGCGGTTTTATCTTGAAAATTTTGTTAAAAATATTATTGTGGTTGAAGTAGTGGATGCAACAAAAGTTGTCAGTTTGTCTGCCTGTTTGTCCAAATTTGACGAAATGCTACTTTTCAACCTGAAAAATATTACTCTCCAGGTGGCATTGGCATCGAAATATTTCTAACAGTCCTATTTTATCTGTGATTTGGCTTCTATGGGAAGCAATTATTTTTTAGGTGAAAACAAATACTTTTCCAAAACAATAGAGTTTAATTTAGGCTGGATTTTATATAGCTTTAACATCAGAGGGACGAGCGGAAATTTAGTGTTAATATAACTGGGCGTGGTTTTTATCCGATCTTTATAATATTTGTATCTGATCTAAATGATCAGCCTATTTTTCATATTTATTTTCTTTATTACATTATTTGGGTGAATTTGAGTAATTTTGCTTCAAAGAGATTTGAGAAATTTCCTAACAGAAAAAATTGCTGTTATATGGCAGTTAGGTATAGTTACTGACCGGGATCTCTCTTTTCGAACAAAAAGTATAAAATGTATCAAGTTTCGTTCAGATATATTAATTATTGGTAGAGTTATGTTGAACACAGACATGGCTAAATCGACTATTGGTTTTTGCTTATATTCCGAAATTCCTGGAATTATACTAAAATAAAAAGAAAAAATTAATGAATTTCCGTCTTTATTTGTGCTTTTCTTCTCTTTACTTAGCGGACTCAGTATGTTTTCTTAAAAGTTAGTGGATTTCAAATAGCTTTGCCTAAAAATGTGTTGTGTACATTTGGATTCCAAGACCTCATTTCTTCCGTTAAGGATAATAAAATGCAAATCTCAGATCATCAAAACTCTTGGCTTGCAAAAGTTATATATTTACTCCCGGAGTAGGTGTATTTCTTCATTAAAAAATCGGATAACCCTACCAATTATCCAGCTAAGCTTCAAAGCACTCTCAGTGCACATCAGCTGCTTTCATGGAAAGGAAATTTCCGTAGACATAACACAGTGAAAAGCCTATTGTCAGTCATATCTAATTAATATTACGATTAATATCGTACCCACCGAACGCATACTCCAAAAAGCTTTGCCTATCTAGGGCTCCCATTCTTCCAAAAAGACTCTGAGTTTACCCACTCAGGAACTATACATCTAGAAGTTTACCATTATGTTCCCGCTTCCATAAAGGCATCGCCGGCCGATTCTCCTCTTATCATCTGATCAGCAACTATACGCTTTTAGCTCAAATGTACAGGTACTCTATGCTGGTTACTGAAAATGTAGGTTATCATAGCACACATTGCCCATGAAAGCCCGGTTGAAGAGAGTCTTGAGAGCATGGCTATTTTAAAGTATAGTAACTATAAAAGCGCCTTTCAGCCCTATGCGATGTTTGTGCTGACACAGATCGAGAAAACTAATACCCCGGCCTGTAATAAGGTGAATCATTTGCTTAAATAGTTTAAAGGTGGTTTCTCCGTTTATATAAACCTACTCCCGTTCTCTTATTCATATTCGGCACGTCTGTCTGATTTTACTGTAGGTTATAATTTGACCATAAAATTGTTAGCGTTATAAGAAACATTTTATAGCGTTATAAGACAAATTGTATAGCTCAATTGTGCCTCTTCTTCTTCTTGATTGGTGCGATAACCGCTTACGCGATTTTGGCCGAGTTTAACAAAGTGCGCCAGTCGTTTCTGTTTGTGCTAACTGGCGCCAGTTGGACGCACTAAGTGAATCCAAGTTCTTCTCCACCTGATCTTTCCATTTGTATCCATTCGGACGACATGACCCAGCCAACGTAGCCAAAACGGATCATCTATTGTTGAAACAGTGCAAATTGTAAGAAGAAATTTCGGTGGAAATTCTTATTTAATACATACGACTAATAAAAGAAGCAAACAATTGAAACAATTTCGAGAAATCGGCTTACTACTGAACACATAACTGTTGCCAACTATATGAACCCGACAACATCAACTCGGCGCAAATTTCAGAAAATAAGAATTAAGGAGAATTCCATTTAACAAACTGAATTTATCCGCTCATTAAATTCAATTAACTCTGAAATTGATGGCAAGCCATTGCGTTCGATGTCGCTTCCTAATATAAGTCCATATTTGTCCAATTATTATCAACACAAAGATTGTGCCAACGAAGAGCACCAGAGAGATATTGCAACCAATTATCTTGGCCGTACATTTGAGAATTGTATTCAAGCTTTGATTTAAGCAAGACCCCGCTACGGGACACACGAGATATCGTTTTGTTCACTAAGCTCGATATGAATCAATCGGTGGTAATTATGTAATTTAAGGTTTCCTGGACCTTCTCAATTGGGTGTGATAGTCAATGGGTTTAGCTTCGATTAGCTTTAACCTTGATTCTTTTTAGAATAATAAACCCTCCTAGTACCCAGAAGATGCAAGATGACGTTGCTCAACACCAGCAGCGCCGTCAGAATTGGGAAGGACCTCTCCGAGCCGTTTGATACCAAACGAGGTTTAATACAGGGTGACTCGCTGTCGTGTGACTTCTTTAACCTGATGTTGGAGAGGATCGTACGAGCCGCAGAACTTAATCGCTCAGGCACAATTTTTTATATGATATCGACATCATCGGCCTTAACAATCGCGCTGTTAGTTCTGCCTTCTCCAAACTGGATAAAAAGGCAAAGAGAATGGGTCTGGTGGTGAACGAGGACAAAACGAAGTACCTCCTGTCATCAAACAAACAATCGGCGCACTCGCGTAGCGGCACCCACATCACTGTTGACAGTTATGATTTCGAGGTTGTAAAGGACTTCGTATACTTAGGAACCAGCATTAACACCGATAACATGCCAGCTTTGAAATCCAACGTAAAATCTCTCTTGCCGACAAGTGCTACTTTGGACTAAGTAGGCAACTGAGTAGTAAAGTCCTCTCTCGACGAACAAAACTAACACTCTACAAGGCTCTCATCATGCCCGTTCTAACGTATGGCCCAGAAGCGTGGACGATGACAACATGCTATGAAGTGACGCTTGGAGTGTTTGAGAGAAAGATTCTGAGTAAGATTTTTGGACCTTTGCACGTTAGCAACGGCGAAAATTGCAGGCGATGGAACGATGAGCTGTATGAGCTTTACGACGACATAGACATAGCGCAGCGAATAAAGATCCAGCGGCTACGTTGGCTGGGTCATGTCGTCCGCATGGATACAAACGCTCCGGCTCTGAAAGTATTCGATGCGGTTCCAGCTGGTGGTAGTAGAGGAAGAGGAAGACCTCCTCTGCGTTGGAAAGATCAGGTGGAGAAGGACTTGGCTTCACTTGGTGTGTCCAATTGCCGCCGGTTAGCAGGAGAAAGAAACGACTGGCGCGCTTTGTTAAACTCGGCGAAAAAGGCGTAAGTGGTTATCACTCCAATTAAGAAAAGAAGAAGTACCCAGAAAGCGAGCTTACATTGAATGATATAATTAGAGCAAAGTTAAGGGAGTTACGTCATCTTTACTGAAGAAATTTTGCAGTTTTGTTGTTTCACAACTGATTTTCATGATTTTTGCTTATTTAGAAAGGATAACGTTTTGCAGTTATGTGCCGAAATTTCAAGCCAATCAGAGCTGAGTGAGTTTTAGCACTTTTACTGATAGGTCATACGCCAAAGTTTTAGGCCAAACAGAGGGGGTTACGGCATCTTTACCGAAAAGATTTGACAGTTTTAATTTTCATGATCTTTGCATATTTGGAAAGGATAACGCTTCTGTAGTTACGTGCCGAAATTTAAAGCCATTTACAATAAAGGTGAGCGAGTTATAGCACTTTTACTGAAAGGTTATTTGTCAAAGTTTCAGGCCAATCAGAGCCAAATTGAGGGAGTTACGGCATCTTTACCGATGAGATTTGAGGGAGTTACGGCATCTTTACCGAAGAGATCTGACAGTTTTGTTGTTTTACAACCGATTTTCATAACTGTTGCCTAGTTAGAAAGACTGACGCTTTTGCAGTTACGTGCCGAAACTTCAAGCCATTTAGAGCAAAGGTGAGCGAGTTATAGCACTTTTACTGAAAGGTTAAATATCAAAGTTTCAGGCCAATCAAAACAAAATTGATCACAACCGATTTTCATGATTTTTCATATTTAGAAAGGCTGGAAACGAACTCATTTTGGAGCCGAAGAATTAGGTTCGCACCACTCTTTAACCTCTTGTTTTGATTAGGGGTCATGTTGATGGACTATAGTGATTAATCGACGCTCAAAATCCACTTTATCCTTTCGAAAACACTCTCAATGTTGCTGAGAAAAGCGCATTCGAATGTGTTTTTGTTCCACTGTTAGCGAATGCGGCACAGCTTTCTGAAACCCAATACTTCAGTCAAAATATTGCTTACACTGCCTAATGAGATGTATAGGGCTTCTACCAAATCTCTTTCAGTCACTCGACGATTTTCAAATACGATATCCTTTGTTTGGCTTAAGATTTCTGGTGTTGTTACTATTTTTCGATGTTTTTGACGTGGATCATCTTCAAGGCTTGTACGACCACATCTAAACTCAGCAACCCATCTTTCTGCTGTACTAATTGATGGCAAAAAATCCTTATAGACTTTCAACATTCGTTCATAAATTTGCTCTGCTTTTAAATCTTCCAAAAATAAAACTGATGGTACAACCTCTTTAATTATATAGCCCAGGATCAAATTGAACACAAACATAGACAGTACTTCTCCCAGCTTTACTCCTGAGTCAACTTTGAATAAATCAGTCGCTTTACCTTGTATTAGCACTTTGGTAGACAGGAGGCAGCTACCTCAGTACTTGACGTTCGTTCACTCCGAGGAGCTTGCTGCGACTCTGACCATTATTTGATAAAAATTAGATTAAGGCAACGTTTGGCAGTTGTTGCGTCTAAAAATAACTTCAAGAGAGAAAAATATAATTTAGAAAAACTTTATTCAGATAAAGAAATTAAAATCAGCTTCCAATCTACGTTGAGTGCGCAATTGGATGAACTTAGCCCAAATCATGCTGTAGAGGAATGGAAAGCGGTAGCAAAGAGCATATCTAGCTCGGCCAAGGAGGTGCTTGGCTACTTACCAAAACAATCCAAAAAAGAATGGTTTGATGATGAATGTAAAGAGCTTATTAGCGCCAAGCAGAGCGCGAGCGGAATATATTTCAAAAAGATCGGCAGCTAGAAAACTTATAAATAAAAAGAAAAAAGGATCCATCAAAAATAAAATTAAGGAATTAGAATTAAATGCAAAGTATAACGCGTATAATTATCGGAAAATTAAAAACCAAACGACAGTATTTCAGCCTAGAATAAATATTTGCTTATCTGAGAATGGTTTATATAATACAAACTGACCAAGAAATCTTAGAAAGATGGCGACAACATTTTGACAATCTTCTAAATAATAAGCATCAAGAAGAGCATTCACCTTGGGGACCTATAGCTACAGCTGAAAACATCATCCCTCCACCAGAATTTGACGAAATTATCGTGGCTCTTAAAAAGCTTCGAAATGGAAAGGCAAGCGGCGAAGACTCTATAGCGGCTGAACTCCTGAAAGAAGGTGGTGAGGAGTTACATAAGTGCCTCCACCATTTAATAATAGACGTATGGGAAAAAAATCCATACCATCTGATTGGCTAGGATGCATAATCTTCCCAGTACACAAAAAAGGTGATAAGAGAGTATGCGATTATTATCGTGGTATCTCACTGCTAAGCACGGCCTACAAGCTCTTTGCAAATGTTCTCTATGAACGAATCAACGAATATGCTGAAAGAATAATTGAAGACTCATTGCGGATTTCGTAGAGGCAAGTCTACAATCGACCAATGTTTCTTAGCCAAATGTTTGAAAAACACTATGAATACGGGCTAGATGTTCACTGCCTGTTCATTGATTTCAAACAAGCCTTCGACAGTGTTAAAAGAGATAGGATCCAGCACATATTGCTTATTCTTGGAATACCTGCCAAACTAATAAGGCTCGTTAGCGCAACGCTCACAAATACACATGCAAAAGTGATCATTCAAGGGAAGCTCACAGAGTCGTTCTTTATTGAAACAGATGTATGGTAAAACAAGGTGATGCCTTATCAACGGTCATATTCAATTTGATGTTGCACTTTGTCGTAAGGGAAGTCAACAAAAGTGGTACCTTGATGACTAAAACAACCCAAATATGTGCTTATGCAGATGACATCGCTATTCTCTCAAGAAATGGGAATGACTTAAAAGAAATTTTCTTGAAAATTAACAAAATGGCGAACGGTATTGGCCTTTTTGTAAACGAGGGCAAAACCAAATATCTGTTGAAATCGAGGTGGCCTGCACAGATGCCAAATTTCCATGTGGTAGTCTATACTTTTGAAGCAGTGCAGCATTTTAAGTACCTAGGAGTTATGTTCGCATGTAGCGGTGATTCAACTTCCGCCGTCAGGAATCGCATTAACGCCGCCAACAAACCGTATTACGTCCACCTTAACTTGTTCAAGTCCCGACTTTTGTCTAAAGCTACAAAGTTCACTATGTACAAGACTCTTATTCGACCAATCCTAACATATGGTTGTGAGGTATGGACTCTTAAGGTTGATCATTGTGCTCAGATTGCTCGCATGGAAAGAAAAATTTTAAGAAAGATCTTTGGCCCAATAAGAATGGATGATGGTACCTATAAAATCCGATTGAACTCGGAACTGAACGATCTAACTCAGAACGAGACAGCTGTGCGTTTTGTTAAAGCGCAGCGCATAAGATGGCTAGGTCATGTGATCCGTATGCCTGTTGACTGTACCGTGAAGAAAGCCTTGACAGGAAAGCTAATGGGCGTGAAGGCCAAAGGCAGACCGAGAAACCGTTGGATTGACGCAGTGGAACACGTTCTTAAGAAGCTGGGAATACGTAACTACGAAGCATCAGCTCAAGATAGACCGCTTTGGAGGAGCATTTTGAAGGAAGCTTTGAAGCACCCCGCGTTGTAACGCTATGAAAGAAGAAGAAGCATTTGCTTCTTGGGTACGGCAAAACAGAATTTTACTTTTTAATTTTTTAAGAATAATTTTTTTTATTTCTTACTTTGTAATTATAAATTTGTGTAGGTTTTATTTTATTAAAATTTCGAAACTTTTATTAAAAAGTGATGTACCTACAATTATCGAAATCGTACTAGTTCTGAACTTAAAATTTGTTTGACTAGTTCAGGATTTACCGCAGAGCTGTGCGTTCATTATGTAGGTGCATATATGTATGTGCATAAATACATATGTTTATTATAAATTTAAGCTGTGAGAAAAAACCGTCACGCAATGTATGTACATACATATGTATATTACATAAATTACCAATATTTACTGGTAATGGTATATGTATAAGTGCTCGTATTCATGCATTCTTTTAGGTTTTTTTTAATGAATAAACCTTGTATTTCATTTACATTTTACTAACTATTTATGCAGAAAATTCGGTACACGAAATGCACTTTTCTTCATTCCGACCTTGCGCAGTTTCAAGGACTTTTGGAAATTGTATAAAATTGTATTTATTTTACAAACAAAAATAGTACTTTTGATGAATTCTAAAATCTTATTTAGAAATTAAGGTGATTTAATATTGCAAAAATATTAGACAATAATGGGAAAATAGAGCAAAATTCATTCTGTCAAAAAAATATCGGGAATTGTTCATTTAAAAATTGCGCGTTGCACATATGTATGTCTAAATTTTTTTGCTGGAATGTTGGTACAACTGTTCTCTATAGTGTCGCAGAGTTAGAGCGTGATCTATCAGTTAGCTTGTTTTTGGCATTTAATTATATCAGTCAACCACAAGTGCCCTCTACGATTTTCACTATGGATGAATGTATCGAACAAAGAATTTGTCTTAAATTTTATGTTTTGAACGGGATTTCGTACGCCGAATCGTGGAAAATGTTGCAGAAAGCCAATGACGAGTGTGCCTTAACAAAAACACGGGTCAACGAGAGGTGTAACACTTTTACAGAGGGCCGAGATCTGGTCACCCATCAACGTTTTTAACGAATAAAAACGACGACAAAGTTAAGGAAATGGTGCTGGAAAGCATCATTTAACTTTGGGGGAGGTAGCTCGTGACCTTACCGTAGAAGAAGAAGGTGGCTGAAGACATGCTTGAGAAAGTGAATTCGGACCCAAAGTTTGTCCAGCGCATCATAACAGGTGATAAGACATGGTTATATGAATTTGACATGCATACCAGTTAACAGGCGGCTGAATGTCGCTATCCACATGAGCCGAAACCTAAAAAACCACGTCAAAGTCGGTCAAAAGTGAAAGTCATGCTTCTCGTTTACTTTAATTATCATGGTGTTGGGCACTCGGAATCTCGGAATTCGTTTCAAATGATTCTACGGTAAATAAAGAATATAATTTGCAAGTTATGCGACGTTTAAGAGGGAATGTGCTTAGGATACGGCCCAGGACTCAAATTGTAAGCACTTTTTTGATCAAAAACTCGACAAATATCATCGAACAACCACCATATTCACCGGATTTAGCCCCCTGTTATTTTTTCCTTTTCCCAAAACTTAAATTGCCTCTCGGCGGACGCCGCTTTGGGTCGACAGAGGCCATTAAGGAGAATTCGCTGAAGGCACTGAAGAAGATCTCTTCAAATGCGTTTAAAAGGTGCTTTGAAGACTTGACTAAACGTCGGTATATGTGTATTGTTTCGAATGGAGCCTATTTTGAAGGAACAATTTTTGAAGTGAAAACTTCTTTAGAATCGTTGGGAGTGATTTGAGAAAAAGTGAAACGAAAAAAGCGACACTCTTGGCTACGAATATTACATATAAACGTAGCGACGAACTAAATAACTTTTAGGCCAGCGCCGACAGCATGGCACGATAGCCGAGCGGCTAGCAATGTGAGCTTCCGATCCAAAATTCTTTGTTCGAATCACAAGAAAAAAAATTTTTTTATACAGTTATTTTATTTTATTTTATGATATGTTTATGAGGACCTTTTTTTCATGACAGAAATACACTCGGTGTTTTGCCATTGCCTGCTGAGGGGTGAGCGCTATTAGAAAAATAGTTTTCCTTAATTTTGGTGTTTTCACCGAGATTCGAACTGACGTTCTCTCTGTGAATTCTGAATAGTAGTCACGCACCAACCCATTCGGCTACGGCGTTTGTTTAATTTTACTGATGCAAAAATGAGGAAAAATATATGAATAAAGTTTGCTTACTGTTTACACATTTTCCAAAAGTGACGGAGAACCAAAAAAAAGTCGATTTTCAAACAAATACGAGTGCATATGTGTAATTGTGTTAGAGTTTCGGTCACGCCCCAGCAAAACCTGCGTGCATACGTGTTTGTAACATTCAAAAAAATGTAATTGTGTTAGAGTTTCGGTCACGCAGGTTTTGCTGGGAACGCTCATAATAGCAACCGTGTGTGTATTTTTATATTCGTAAATATTTTCATTTTTAAATATTTACCGCAATTATGCAGAAAAATAATACAGAAAAGTGTCGTGAGTATCGACAGAAAAAAAAATCAATAAATAGCATCACGGAATTCATTCACGAAAATTTAATAAAGTATACACCAGAAGTATCGCGGATACTTAGAAAAGATTACAATAAAATTCCAATGATTTTAAGTGGGGATTTTAACGTAAATTTTGCATTGGACACAGCGGTTCCTTTAATTGACGTTCTCAATACAACATTCAATTTAAAAATGTGTAACAATCGCACTGAATCGACAACACGATCAAAAACAACCATTGACGCGGTATTTCAAAGATATGTTGACAACATCGAAACCAAAGCATTTGTATCATATTTTATCTATCATAAGCCACTCGTATCATTTGTTGAAATTGAAAACATTGAGGATGAATAATAATAAAATGAAGAAAATAAAATATGAACTTTATAGCAATATTATAATGAACCTATAATTATCCCGCTCCTAATGCTGCTTTCGTCTTATTCTCTCTCAGTTTGTTTTACGGAAGGTTTCACTTCTATCGCGTCTAACCGTTAGACTGGTATTTTTTTTTTCGTTTTATTGAATAATTCCCGCTACTTTTTTGACAGAATGTAAATGTACCTGAAATTGATCTTGATTATGTGCTTGCTTGCGATTTTAAAGTTTTTGTTCATAGAAGGAAGACTTTACTACTCAGTTGCCTACACAGTCCAAAGTACCAATATTGCTAAGAGAAATTAGATTTTAAGGCTAAGGTTATACTATAAGCTCGTTCCATTTAAATCGATTCGTCTCCGACTACCTTCCATATTATTTAATGATAGGTAAAAGTTTTTTCCAAATCGATGATGATGAATGTTTATTCTGTGCCAGAGCGTGAGGATTGAATGAAATGAATAATCACTTCTAACATAGATGTGCATGTCATCATTCAAAAATGTTCACAACAAGGAAATAAGGGCACTGTGCGACGTTTATCTTTTCGGGTTGCATGTCGCTGAAAGAACTGAGTTTTGAAGAATATCCATACAAATCATACTTCTAGATAAAAAAACAATAGCTTTACTGAATCGGAAGGAGAACATTTTAAATAAAATAAGTCGGCTTAACGAGTATCCCCTAATGCAGCTTGTATGTGAATATGTCACTAACACAATAGCTGTTTCTCGAATATCGGTAAAAATACTTTCTTCCTACGCAAAGTATTCAAAAATTTTATTATGCAAAATTTAACGATACACCAACAAAAGCTAACGCTGATACTACCGAGTAAGAAAGAGCATTACATTAAGTCTGCAGAAGCTGAATATACTCGTACACAATACTACCTCCATGCATACCCTTCAGGAAATCGACTAGTACGGAAATTTAAGATATCAATTTGATTCTGGCTTTATTTTGAAGCTACATTCGTGCTATTAGTATGAATAGGAACATAATTTAATTGGCCGCCTCAGCTTCGCTGGTAGTGCTTCAAGCAATCGGCTCAATGTTTTTATGACTCGTTCCAATCAGATATTCCATCAGGCTATTATGTCCACCGACATTGTTCCGCCTGGATTTACAGGACTCGACAACCCTTGAAGTGGTTGGGGCCTGTATAAGGTCATAAGGGCAGCTTGGCTGTCGCTGCAGACACATATAGATCTGCCTCTCCATTTGTTTTCCACAACAAAGTTCATCGCTTCTTGATGCATGCATTCCAAGAGCAAAGAGCAATTTTGTCCGGCTGTATACCACGTAGACCCCAGAGCCGGAGCCGTGCTGGATCCTGGAACCATCCGTGAAAATGCGAAAACAGTGTTTGCCGAGCTCAATTTATGAGTTTGACCTCAGTTGAGCCTCTGGCAGCACCCCACTGTATCTCTTGTCAAGCACAACTCTGGATGACATGGAGTGAAACTCTAACAACCGCCTCTATCAATAAGGGCTGTTGCCAACGTTTATCTAATTACCTGGAAAGTGAGATTCCATCAGCAAGCTGAGTGTCTCACTTTGGCTCTCCGTTAAGGAGCCATCAGATTTCCTAAGTGACCCCAGGTTTGCAGTTGGGTCCCTTTTCAGAATCCTAACCAATTTCGTCATGTCACTCAGAGATGCAATACCCCTTCAGAATTCCCTATAGAAGGCTGTTTTCGATTCCCGAATAAGGCTCTTGCAGTTTCATCACGGTTTCGTTCCCAGTCCTCAGCAAGATTAGTCTTAAGGGCCCGGTTTAGAAGTTTTCGCAACTCACGCCTCAACATCAGGAACTCTCGATTCCATCAAGGAACGGGAGTGCAGTCAGGCAGAGCCACTAATGTTGAGCTCGGGATAATCCAAAGTGGTTGGCTTGTTAGCGTAGACTAACAATTCCACATGGCCTCAAAGTGAATAATCGACATGTTTCTAGTCATATAATTGTGCGGCCCATTGATGACCTCTCGCCGGAAGATGGCCCAGTCGTCAAATTTCTCCTTCAAAACTACTAGCGTTGATTCGCTTGTATGTCATGTAACACCGTCTTGTTGGAACAACAGCAAGAATATATCGATATTATCACGCTCTATCAGTTAACAACACTCTATACCGAGGACCATTGACATTAGCAGTGTATCCTTTCTCATATCGAAAGAAATAACATGCTTTGTAGAGCACAAAAGTAGTCATTGGCAAGCACCTTAGCTCTGCTCACCACCGATTACCAAACGGAATGTTTTCTTTCGCAAGCTTTTTATAGGCAAAGACAACTAATGTCACACTTTAAATACGGATGGCGATAAGCGCAATTGGCGCACCTAATGGTATTAGTTCTGAACCAGAATATTATTTAGTTCAAGTTTTCTCTGTGGGGCATCTACAATGTACGTGCATAGTTATTTGTATGCATGAGTTTACAAGTTTAAGACATCAAAAACAATAAAAAGAAACAACACAACACCGATTATGTTGTTAGAATGGATGACAAAAGTTGCGCATTTCTCGATGGCACGACTATATTGTCGAAGTACTCAGCAGTTAGCTTTTGTTGATGCTATTGCTTCTTTATATAGATGGGCATAGACTTTTTTCGCTCTTATTTACATTGCTGCTTTCGCATTCGCTTGTGCCAACAAATTGAAATATCCCAGCCAACCAATGCGGGGCGCTCCGGTGAAAGAGTGAAAATGAAGTGGTCAAGACCAGAGGTTAGAATCAAGTTGTGTTTCACGATGGAGAGAATAAGTTTAAATCATAAGAACCTTTCAGGCGCAGATAGCAAAATATTGGTTTTCTTTCACAAGAAATTCAGTCGAGTGAGCGCAAAGTAGCTCCAAGCTTCAAATGGATTTTCAAAAAGAATAAACTTTGTTTCCATTTACTTTCTTATTTATTCTATCTTGTTCTAAATATAATACCTGTAATGTATGGAATATCTTTTATTTTAAGGTTTTTTTTTATTAGAATGGAATTAAGACAGAGTTTAATACTTAATAACTATAAGTGAATAAAATATTCCCAAAACGCTCAATCTAGGTTATCTTTGGATGACTTAAGAAACTTTTTTTTTTTTAAATCGTAGGCGAATAAGGGAGTACAAAGGAGTATTTACGAGTTTATTGAATTAGCCTTCTAGAACGCCGAAATCATCCATTTAAGGAGTCCTATATCTATAATATATAATTGGCGCGTACACCCTTTCTGAGTGTTTGATGTCTTGATGTTGTTCCACAAACGGAGGGACCTACAGTTTTAAGCCGACTCGGAACGGCAGATATTTTTTTATGAGGAACTTTTTTATGGCAGAAATACATTCGAAGTTTTGCCATTGTCTGCCGAGGGGCGATCGCTATTAGATAAAAACTTTTTCTTCGTTTTGGTGTTTCACCAAGATTCAAACCTACGTTCCCACTGAATTCCGCATGGTAGTCACGCATCAACCCATTCAGCTACGCCAGCCGGCGGCGGAGGCCTACAGACAAATTTTTTTTTCATATATGTATGTATATAAAGAAGGCACTTTTCTTCGGCGGATATGCTGTCTTGGGACGCTCCTACAGAAAGTCCTAATTGTGCACCTTGCGGAATGCGCTGGTTGGCTGGGATCAGTGTTTACACACACACAAATGCACAAGTTTTATGTATGTAGGTACGTGAATACTGACAAAAAGTAGGTGAAGAACAGCTGGTACCGACACTTAGCATGGGAAAATCTAGAAAATGATGATGATGAAGAGAGCAATTGAGAGAGTGTTATAATATGGGGAGGTGATGACGTTGGGAGTGGGAAGTAAACAATGATGAAAACTTTTTATATTAATATCAGAAAAACTTACTCAGTAAAATGGATGTTGCTTTATACAGTTACTGTTGTTATTGCTATTGTCGTTTATGCTACCAGCTGTTTTATACTTTGCGCAATTTCAAGTCGCAAATGTAATTACGTTAAGTGCAGGACTTCTTGTCTCACGATTCCCAGAACATGCCTCATTTAAGTTTGGAATGAGATTTTAAAACTAAGTGAGAAATTATTGCGAAAAGACAAACACAAGCAAAGACGAAGTAAAATAATTAAAGCCGTGATATTGAAGTCAAACTATTTCAATATATAAAAAGTACGGATAATAGAAAAAAGTATTTTGGTAGGAACTTACGTTCATACATTTTATCGAGTTTAAAGGTAATAAACAATACTGATTGTTTGCCGCACGGGTGTCACCTTGAGAGATTTAGGTCAGATAATTAAAGCAAAGAAAAAATATATCTGATTAACCACAAACACACACGCGGCCACACTATAATTGTAGTGGCATGCAATCTGTGGTAATATTTCATTCATTCATACTTTAAAAGTATCTGTATATCTCCTAATTAATTCGCTACCTCCTACAGAAATGCTGCGGATGCGACTTTGTGTTCTTAGGTGAGATGGACTACTCTGAAACTAAGTTCACTTGGTGGCCACACAAGTATACAGCGATGGCCAGGCAAGCTTTTCCCAGGCTTTAAACCGAGCTGATCACTTGGTGAAAACTATACGTGAACTTTCAAGGCCCTCAATAAAGTGGTTCTCCAGAAACCTGTAGCGCATTCGTACAGCAATTATTGAATAGGCTCTCCCTGCTCCTCATCTCGGCAGCTCCTGGAGAAATCAACCTTATGAACAATTGGTCAGTGCTTTAGTACCCCGTTAGTATTCCTCTGAGAAACAATGGAGCCGTATTGCACAGCCTCAATAAATTCCGAGTTCTTTCCTCTATAGGGAATTTTCGGAAATATGAGAGTTTTATAAGCTTGCAACCTCCCTGATTCTTCCAAACTCTGTCTAACACTCTTGCCTCCTGGAAAAGGCTTCTTCAATTCCTAGAACACCGCCTTGTCACGTAGCTCAGTATGGGTTGGGGCTGTGATGCGTGGAGATATTCCACATTTTTAAACCTACATATTTCTGCACACAACATTACCGCATACTTTCGAAGCTCCATCTGCTTCATAACGAAAGTAATAGAAACTATCAGCGACGTATAACCTCCATAATCACCCTCGATGTAGTGCACATGGGGTCCCGGGGTGGAAGTCAACCGTAGGAGGTCTGTTTCAATGGGAGCGTGTCCCATATATCATTGGCGCATTGACATAACAGTCTTGTTTCTGCAACATTCTTCTCGCTGTGATATGATATATGTGTTATGGACTAGAGGATCAACTTTTTACTGAAACTCAACAAGAGTAGTAATACTAGTCCAAGCCTATGAATGTGTACATTTTTAAGACAACACTAGTGACCAATTGTGGTATACGTGCGATCAGTTTGGATCGGTCACGTGAACCTAACCTAACGTAACTTAGGTTTAAAAACTATTTTTTGGTAATTAAGCCCACTTCCACTCAAATCACGTATGCACGCTTAAAGTACCTATGCAAAAACATACATACATACATACACACATACATACGGTATGATGGTAAAGAAGTTGAACGCAATAATATGTAAAAAACCAAAATACAATTACTTTTGTTTGAAATTTATAAACTTTAATTAAGTATGGTAATATAGAGCATGCATTCTTTGCAAATACAAAACAGTCGACGTGGTCACCCATTGCATTGGTGAACTAATCATCTATGCACCCGTTAGCACTCTTCAATGCCAATGGCAATTCACTATTCGGCTACTAGACTACTTCAAATGCTTACTGTATAAAAACGTGGCCTACCAGCAATGAAGACACATTCACAGTTCAATTCACCCAGCTAACACACCAGGTGCCTGCCGAATATTAACTCTATTAACCTTTAAAATGGCCAAATTCGTAAGTATATGTTTTACAAGCAAATTTCCGGTTATCCATACACATCTTCTTTCTAATTAATAAATTTCTATGAAATTATCGCTTCTCTTTTTACAGTTGATTGTCCTGTGTGCTTTATTTGCCTGCGCTGTCGCTAAACCAGGTTTAATTGCCCCCTTTGCTGCTCCATTAGTCGAAGCACCTCTTGCCGCAGCTGCTGTTAACGCTCCATTGGATGCCGCTTATGCCAGCAGCCGTCTTGACATTAACCAGCGTTATGGCGCCGCTTTAGTGCCCACAGCTTTTGCTGCTGCTCCAGCTAAACTTGTAGCCCCCGCACCAGTAGCTGCACCTTTGGCTGCCGCTCCAGTTGCTGCACCTCTAGCCGCTGCTCCAGCTAAACTTTTGGCGTCCGCTCCAGTAGCCGCTCCATTAGCTGCTCCAGTCGCTACACCTCTTGCCTACGCCAATCTTCCCCTGGATGCCGCTTACGCCAGCAGCCGTCTTGACATTAATCAGCGTTATGGCGCCGCTTTAGTGCCCACAGCTTTTGCTGCTGCTCCAGCTAAACTTGTAGCCCCCGCACCAGTAGCTGCACCTTTGGCTGCCGCTCCAGTTGCTGCACCTCTAGCCGCTGCTCCAGCTAAACTTTTGGCCTCCGCTCCAGTAGCCGCTCCATTGGCTGCTCCAGTCGCCGCACCTCTTGCCTACGCCAATCTTCCCCTGGATGCCACTTACGCCAGCAGCCGTCTTGACATTAATCAGCGTTATGGCGCCGCTTTAGTGCCCACAGCTTTTGCTGCTGCTCCAGCTAAACTTGTAGCCCCCGCACCAGTAGCTGCACCTTTGGCTGCCGCTCCAGCTAAACTTTTGGCCTCCGCTCCAGTAGCCGCTCCATTGGCTTCTCCAGTCGCCGCACCTCTTGCCTACGCCAATCTTCCCCTGGATGCCGCTTACGCCAGCAGCCGTCTTGACATTAATCAGCGTTATGGCGCCGCTTTAGTGCCCACAGCTTTTGCTGCTGCTCCAGCTAAACTTGTAGCCCCCGCACCAGTAGCTGCACCTTTGGCTGCCGCTCCAGTTGCTGCACCTCTAGCCGCTGCTCCAGCTAAACTTTTGGCGTCCGCTCCAGTAGCCGCTCCATTAGCTGCTCCAGTCGCCACACCTCTTGCCTACGCCAATCTTCCCCTGGATGCCGCTTACGCCAGCAGCCGTCTTGACATTAATCAGCGTTATGGCGCCGCTTTAGTGCCCACAGCTTTTGCTGCTGCTCCAGCTAAACTTGTAGCCCCCGCACCAGTAGCTGCACCCTTGGCTGCCGCTCCAGCTAAACTTTTGGCCTCCGCTCCAGTAGCCGCTCCATTGGCTGCTCCAGTCGCCGCACCTCTTGCCTACGCCAATCTTCCCCTGGATGCCACTTACGCCAGCAGCCGTCTTGACATTAATCAGCGTTATGGCGCCGCTTTAGTGCCCACAGCTTTTGCTGCTGCTCCAGCTAAACTTGTAGCCCCCGCACCAGTAGCTGCACCTTTGGCTGCCGCTCCAGTTGCTGCACCTCTAGCCGCTGCTCCAGCTAAACTTTTGGCGTCCGCTCCAGTAGCCGCTCCATTGGCTGCTCCAGTCGCCGCACCTCTTGCCTACGCCAATCTTCCCCTGGATGCCGCTTACGCCAGCAGCCGTCTTGACATTAATCAGCGTTATGGCGCCGCTTTAATGCCCACAGCTTTTGCTGCTGCTCCAGCTAAACTTGTAGCCCCCGCACCAGTAGCTGCATCTTTGGCTGCCGCTCCAGTTGCTGCACCTCTAGCCGCTGCTCCAGCTAAACTTTTGGCCTCCGCTCCAGTCGCCGCGGTAGCTGCTCCTCTGAAGTACACTGCGGCGACACCAGCTCTTTGGTAATTTGGTGATGCTGTGTTGTGAAAAATGTTTGTAATTAGCTGTTAAGTATGATAATATAGCAAAACAATCGAAATAAAAAGTTATAATTCAAATTTGTATAATCTTTATAATTAAATGCATATTTATACGAAAGTCCTCTGTACAGGGGGGAGCAAATTACTTAGCCCACGAAAGCAGTTTTAAGGAAAAGTGGTGTAAATGTATCCAAAGATATAATTCGAGGATGTTTACGTGCAGAAGACCTCAAATTATGAAGCAAATTGAAAAAAAAGCTGGTTTCATTATCACACATAGACTGAAGACTCGCATGGGCTGTGGCACTTTCTCAACGGGGTTGGGTAAACGAAAAATTCACGGATGAATTTTACTTTTGGGCGAATAGTTCCGGTCCTGGTGTATTGCTGATAATCGACAAATTCATTACGCATCCAGTTAAGGCCAATGTTTGAGACCGTTTCTCCGAAAATGGAGTTGGCCGTTTATTTGTGTTTACCGCAGTTCTGATGAGTAAAATTTAACAAAAAGCATTATTGCCGTCAGCTGCGAATATGTTTGGAAGAACTAGACAACCTTGGATTTTAAGTGAAGACTGAAGTCGAAGATGTGGAGAGTGAAAACAGCAAAATCGGATAGAAATGTTGGATTAGCCTTCAAAGCCACCTGATGCCAACCCTATTTTTTGAAAAAATTAATCAACAACTCAAAGGAAGTAAAATATGAAGGGTCAACCAATTATCAAGGAACTTTCGCCTGCTTTGGTGCTGATTACCTACACAACTTGTGCTGAAATTAAAGAAATACTGCGTATAATAAATATTATACGGCCATCCAATGTAGTTTGTTGGAATCGAATTGGTCAAATATATGGGGGTTACGGCTTTATTAGTCAGACAGTAAATATTTGAACGATTTCTCTTTAACGAGTTTTTGCCGCCCAATGTAGTCGTTGAAATAATTCGTAGTAGTCTATTCCGGCTATCTTGCCACTTGGTGGACGTAAAAAGCCATTTCTATCTCGCTCGAAGAAAAAAAAATGGCAAAAAATTGTAGACCGAACATTGGTTACGCTTTTTTTTTAGGCAAAAGGGGATTAGCATTCCGAGGCGAAAGTAACCTTGTTGGCCAACCAAGGAATGACAATTTTGAACCACACTTGCTAGAGTAAAGAACTTTTATCGCCGGTATTCGAAACAATGGCGGTCGCCATAGCCGAATGGGTTGGCGCGTAACTATTATACCATTCGGAATTCAAAGAGAACGCAAGTTCCAATTTTGATGAAAAGCCAAAATGAAGAACACGTTTTTCTAATAGCGGTCGCCCTCAGCAGGCACCTCGACTGTATTTCTGCCATGAAAAAGTTCCTCATAAAAAATATCTGCCATTCGGAGTTGGCGTGAAATTGTGGAACAACAACAAGACGCACGCCACAAATAGGTCGAGGAACACGGCCAAATACCCAACCATTATTTGATCACGTGTTGCTAATTTATTAATACATATTATAAAATGTATTATTTATTGTACTAATTTTTTAGTACCGGGCCTGAATTTTCTGAATTTTGTTCAAAAATGGCTACAGGATCCAATTTTTGACCTATTCTAATAATTTTTGTTTCTAAGTGCTCGTAAATAATTTTTGAAGAGATTGCCGAGGCTCGAATTCTAATTTTGTTTATTACACTGTGTGACAAAAAAAAAATTAAATATACTTTTATGGAGACCTAGCACAACTTGGGGCTATAGAAAAACTAAACAAAATGGTATAGAAGAAATTTCCAATACACCCCCAAAATCTCATTTTATGGCCATAAAATCGTTTTTCAGTAGGTTGATGTGAAAAATCACTCCTAACTTCGCCAATTTCCATCAGATTTCAAATTTGTTTTTCTAGTTCGAAAGAACAAAAACAAGCCCTTTTGACAGTATGTTGACAATTTTTTAGAAATGACAACTGACGAGACTGTAGGCGGAAGTATTTGGAATTTTTTTATTTTTTCTCTATTTTTTCAAATTTGACATAGTTTTTACGATATTATCCGATATTGAGGATTTTTTTAGTACACTACTGTTATAGTAAATTTAATTTTGCGTCGAATGAGCTATTTTTGACTGTACTTGATTTAAAATTAATAGAGTTGTGTGAGTTTTAAGATTTCATTTTTTTTTTACTAATTTGCACTTTTAGGTTAGGATATCTCAAAGTCCTGACGTGATAGAGCAATTTAAACCCCGGATTCGGATCCTACGTAAAAAATTACTTCGGAAATGACACTACACTTTTATAGAACATTCCGAACCCATTTTTTTGCAGACCTGTGTTATTGCATGCATTCTAGCGTTTGCATTGGGCCAATGAACGTTGTTTGCGAGTATTTTGGCGCATTGAAGTTTTCCGGAGAAACGCCCGGATTGTGCTGCCTTAGTGGAAGAGTGAAATTGCCATTATTGACTTTTTTGGAGGCGCAATGATTTTACTGTCTGGCGGCTTCCGCCAAACATTGCCAGTAATTCCAAGATCAACGGCTGCTGACGAAATAAACGCCTGCCTCAAATCATCGAATCTATAGCGCTATGTGAAGAAACTTAAGCTGACAACAAACATGAGAGTTGCATTACTTAATGATACATCTACTGAAGATTTCTCTGAGCAATTACTGACTATCGGTAATGGTCGAGTACCTGTCGACGAATCGAGCGGATTGATTCCATTTCCTCAGAATTTTTGTAACTTTCTCTCATCGAAAGACGAACTTATCAATAAAGTAATGGTTGAGTGAGCGAGCAATTTTAGCGACTAAGAATAAAGATGTAAATGACCTAAACTACATAATTGAAAATGATATCATTGGAACAATGCATTCATTCAAATCCATTGACTGTGTAACAAATGAAGATGAAGCCACCAACTATCCAATTGAATTTTTAAACTCCTTGGATGTGCCTGGCTTACCACCGCACAATTTATGCCTCAAATTTGGCTCCGTAGTAATCATGCTTCGAAACATAAGCCCACCAAAACTTTGCAACGGTACGCGTTTGATGGTAAATAAATTGATGAACAATGTGACTTACGCGACGATACTCAAAGGGAAATTCGCAGGTGAAAAAGTTCTCATTCCGAGGATCCCGATGATCTCAACCAATCTTCCGTTTGAATTTCAAAGACTTCAATTTGCAATCCGTCTTGCATTCGCCATGACCATTAACAAATCACAAGGCCCCTCCTTGAAAGTTTATATATATGTGGCATGTTCACGGGTCGGAAAACCATCTGCGTTGTTTGTTCTTGCACCTGATAATATTATAAAACAAAAAATGTCGTGTATCACAAGGTGCTTAACTGAAGAGTGCAATCTATTAAAGCTTCATTGAAATACTTGATTAATAAAAAAGAAAGTGTGTGGTAGTTCACGGAACCCGCACGATTGAAGTGAAACTTCTTTTATCAACAAATCAATAATTTAACTATTATTTCAATATAATGCATGCAGAAGTCATGGAAAGCATGGAATGGAATTTTATTAAACAGAATTATTTATTTATTTTAATATAAAAAGAAATGAATTTATTGTACTCAATTACATTTGGTTCTCGGCATTGTCATTATCATTATTGGATTCGTTTTCCAAAAATGAAACAAGGGCTTTATGGTAACTGAAATACGTAAAAAATGATCTACATTCTAATCTATCAAGGTATCGATGAAATACTGCATCAATGGTAGTTCCGCATCTTGTTGTTGGTACTACAAATTATCACTTATCGTACAACCGGAGGATTCACTGTCACGGTGTTCAACAGTAGCTCTTAATTTTTTACGCTCCAAATACTCACGTTGCCGTTCAGCACCTGTTTTCGGTTTCCGTTTTTGTTGATTTGATGCCATATTTAACAGAAATCAATCAACAAAACAAAATATGTTTGTAAGATTTGCTCAAAACTACACACACACTCTATGACGCGTCTCGCGTTACTAATAATATTGTGTTTGGGATAACTGTCAACTGTTTCCACCGAAATGCGTTCGCAAAGTGTATGGTCTTTGGTATGGTAAACAGATTTATGATACATTATTTTGCGGCGACAGCACAGCGCGATAGCCCAGCGGCTAGCAATGTGGGCTTCCGATCCGAAATCCTTGGTTCGAATCACAAGAAAATTTTTTTTTTTTTTTTTTTATACATTTATTTCATTTTGTTTTATGATATGTTTATGAGCAGATTTTTTTCATGGCAGAAATACACTCGGAGGTTTGCCATTGCCTGCCGAGGGGCGACCGCTATTAGAAAAATGTTTTCATTAATTTTGCTTTCACCGAGATTCGAACCAACGACCTCTCTGTGAATTCCGAATGGTGATCACGCACCAACCCACTCGGCTACGGCGGCCGTCAATCAAATGTCATATTATCAAATTACATTCGATAAGAATGCAATAATAAACGACCGCATTACATTCACGACGACACGCCACGCCAGTCTTTTAACAGATGGCGCTGGCATAGCGTGAGTTTTACGTAGTTTAGCGTAGTTTTACTCCTCACAGCGTTTCATCCACGCCACGCTTTTAACAGATGGCGCTGGCGTAGCGTCACAGTCGATGAAACGCTATGGTTTTACTCCTCACAGCGTTTCATCCTTCGAGACAAAAGAAGTTTCACTTCAAAAAATTAACTTAATAAAATCAAAAATCTGCTTTCTTATTGCCTCTAGAGGGGAACAAAGTTCGCTGGGTCAGCTAGTTATATATTAAAACGCGCCCTTGAATAGGGGTATTTTTATGAAATTTTCAGAAAAAGTTTAAAAATAAAAAATCGCATGTAGTTAAATTCGGTTTGGCAATTTTTATTGCAATTCTAATCAACGGTAATACAACCCGGCAAGAACGCTAATTTCCAAATCCCTTAAGAGGTCGAATCATCCCCTAACTACCTAAACTCTTAACAACTATTTTTTCCAAAGAAAACCCTAGATTATGGGTTTGCGAGGTCAAATTTCTGTTTGTTATTAGCAAACGGGTGCATGGAATATTACATAGACTCATAAGTCTTAGCCATACTTAACATCATTCTAAAAATATTTGCGTTATACATACAACGCGACGCTACAGACAGTTCCGTGCAGCAGTTTAACACATTAGTGTATCTTTATGCCCAGTACGACAGAGTATGCCACAAAAAAGCTCTCATTTGAGACAAGATCTACATACTATATTTACCGTTTTATGTCACCTTTGAATGATAGATGATTTGTATAGAGAAGTTACTCATAGCAGAAGTCCTCGCGGTAACTGCGGTTAGAAAAGTTTACGAAGTTTTATCTCCGTAGTGGGACCAAACATACGTGTATGTAGGTAGTGTCGTTATGTCACACATGCACATATTCAACTACAATGGCCACTAAAGCGGGAATAGAATATCAATGTAATTTTCCGAACTACTGAAAATTTAATAATTAATGCAACTGAGACCCTAAAGGATATTGCTGTTAAAAAATTTATACGTATGAAAAAGAAAAGTAACACAAACTTGTCAAGGCTATGGTGCCAGCATATGTATGTAGCATTGTTTTCGAAAGGCGTAAACAGCAGCAATGGATTTATTACTGTTATTTATGACTAATACTTTGCGGCAATCCCCTCAATTCTTATTGTATGCAATATTGTCTGAAAATTATGAAATTGGTTTTACTGAATTCACGGCCAAAAAAGCTTTGCATTTTAATGAAGTATTTTACAGCGAGGTGGCAAAGTAATGGCACCTGCATACATATATGTATGCACACAATTAAAGATGTGTGCATATTACTTATATATGTGTAAAATACGTTTTTAATGTGTAGCCCTACAGTAGTCAGTGCGTACGAAGATGGCATTTAGACAATAAAAAAAATTAAATAAACAAAAATTGTGCGTACGTGCTAAGCATTATCAAGCGATCCTGAAGACCTAATGGTGCAGACCAGATTATGAGCCGAATTGTGCGTGGTCAGTGTTAGCGTACATATATGTATGTATGCAATAGTGTAGTTCAGTAAGTGTCTGACCCACCGAAGAGGGAGTATAAAAAGCCCAAACCGTTAACTGATGGACATCATAAGTCAAACAGTCTTCAAAGAAGCAACATAAACAAAAAATATCCCATCAAACAAAATGTTCAAATACGTAAGTTGATTTTTTAAGCATTTTGTTTTTGCAATACGCACATTGCTTAAGCACAATTGGATTTTAAATTTGGATTTCTTTTATTGATTTCAGGTTATTGTTGTCCTGGCCACCATTGCCTGCGCCGCTGCCAAGCCTAGTCTCGTGCATGCTCCTTTCGCTGCTGCACCTCTCGCCGTTGCAGCACCCGCACCGATTGTCACCGCCACTAGCAGCCAAATTGTTGCAAGAACACATAATGGAATAGCTGCTGCACCCATTGTTGCCGCTGCTCCCCTGGCTGCTCCTCTGCCTCTGGCTGCAAAAGTGATCGCTCCAGCCCACCTACCCGCTGCCCCATTGGCTGCACCCATTGCTCCTTTGGCCCGCTATGCTGCAGCTGCCCCTCTAGCCGCACCAATTGCTCCTTTGGCACGTTATGCTGCACCTCTGGCCCCCGCCGCTGTTGCTCCGATTGCCCGCTATGCAGCCGCTCCTTTTGCCTACTCAGCGCCACTGGCTGCTCCTCTGGCCGCTGTTGCTTCACCCCTGGCTTACGCGCGCTCCTATGCGGCACCTCTTCACTACGCAGCCGCACCAGCGCTGTGGTAAGGAGCGTCGATGACTGATTTGGCTTAAATTAATATAAGAAATGTTTTTATATATGTAAAAACTTAATAAAAAGTAGTGTACAAATATTTTGGAACCATTACCTAGACGTGTTTCGCTTTATGCTGCCTCTGTAGTTGTATCAGAAGCATTTTCACCAACGTATTTATTCTAAAAAATGACTGCGATAAATTGCTGTTATATGAAACAACACATACATACACTTAAAAGTTTAACCTTAATGCACCAACTCCAACTTGCCCTCTGTAATATGCCATATTTCTCTTTTACAAGGAGCGCAAGACTAGAACTTAAAAGGTAGAATAATCCACTACAAAAGTAACTGCTTTAAACCTTCTCAGGTACACTGTGTAATGGCAGCATGAACTGTGCAACGCGCATCGTAGATGACTCGGCAACAATATACCCAGCTTTTCTGTACATACTTACCTATTTAACTATTATATTTTCTTTGTTGTTTGCATTCCGCCTGCTGCATTCGCTGTTCTGTTATACACATAGCATTCTAACTTGTGCATAATCCATAATGCACTGTGTTCTCGAATTCTCCCTTCGCCACTGTCACATCCTCTATTTTCTTCACACTTCATCCAACTGCTTCCGCACTTTTTCCTACTACGCTTCCGAAGTCATTTGTTTGTGCTTAATGGTGCCTCCTGGAATTTATGTGCCTAGAATGTTCCCAATACAAATTTACTCTACTTGTAAGCAGCAGCCAGTGGGAGTCGCCACTTCTACTTGACTGGAGCACTGCATTTATTGCTGCAATCGCCGAGGCTAGCTTAAGCTGGATAATACCGCCTCAAGTGCAAGTGACTGAGAGAAAAATGCTTTACTGACTTGGCTTTAAATAAATTACACGAATAGAAAGTAGAAAAGTTGGTGGAATATAAGTATATACAAAATACAAGTATGTGTACTCTCATATGTATATGAATTTGTTTATAAAAATGTAAGGATGCCCATCTCAACTTCAGAAAATACATCTCGTTATTTTCCAGAAAATTTAGGCTGCTAATATTGCTACGGTAGTAATAAAAAAGTATTAAACCGGGTATGGCGAGACTATTTCCAATTCGGGCGTAAATTTAAAATATTTCTTCTATAGCCAATGACTTGAGCTTCCAGGTAGCTTCCTAAAATTTAATTTTCTATCGATTTATGGATGTAACCTTTAAAAAAAAATTATAGAAAAGGACGAAAAAAGGCCAGACCTGGGTCTGCAACCGAAGGTTTTAAAAAAATTAAATCTCTTCATTTCTGCAAAAAAGGGGTTAAGACCGGGGCAGGCGTCTTAGAAGCAGTTGAGCAGTACTCTCCTAAATGGAGAGCGTTGGATCTTCCCACAAGATTTCATTCCAGCCCATAAGGCAAAAACACCCAGCAGTGGCTAAAAACAATATTCCTGGGTTCATAGGCGCAGAAGATTGGCCGTCTGGAAAATCCATTGGACTACAGTTTGGGGTCAGAATTGGAGAACATGGCATATCGAAGATCTCACAGAAATTTGGAGAGTCTGAAACAAACTTTGGTTCGAACAGCGACGACAATATCCATGGAATGCGTGCGTGCTGCAAGAGCTGAATGGCCTAATCGTTTGAAGGCTTGTGTAAGCAAATTGTGATCGTTTCGAATGAAAATTGAAGATTTTTTCCTTAATATTTACATGATTAAATAAAACTAACTTCATTAAAAAGAAGTATTATAATTTCATATCTAAACGAACTTAACTTGTCACAGAACTATGACCAGACTAAGAAATCTTAAAACTGCATCCTGAGCAGACCACTTTGGCAAAATAAAATTGTATTCTAACACATAAATGACTATATGCTAAACTCTCTCATTTTAGATGAAAGCGTGCCAAGGAAATCGTTTGAGAATTGACAGCACTGCCAATCCCTGGGTTGATGAACAGCTGGTTGAAGAAATGGCGCGCAGCCAGAAATAATGCCCCAAAGCTAACTGACGAAAATTTTCCACTTCTAAGTGAATGCCGCTTTTTACATATTTTGCAAGAATTTATATTCGAATACTAAGGACTTCTCTAAAGCCTTCGATAAAATCTCCTTATGCGTTCGACTTTCCTTGATTGAATTCGATTCTACAGAGTGGCTGATGAAAGCCGCTACCAAAAAAAAATTGAATAACTTTTTTCTTTTTAAGTTATCTATTCTATTTTTGTTTTAATTTGCAGATTGATCTTTAAAATTTATTAAAATGGATAACTGGGTCACGCAAACAAGAATTTGGATAGTCCGCCGCTATCACGCACTGGAGTCCGTAGTTTTGGTACAGAGAGAGTACAGGCGGATGTTTCTCGGCGATCCTCCGAGCAGATGGACCATAATGAGACTGGTGAATAATTTTGCTGAGCAAGGAACAGTCGCAAGAAGGCCTTATCATCGAAACCCACCAGTTCGGACGGAGGAAACGATCGCTGCTGTAGCTGCAGCTATACAAAGCAATCCAAGGGTTTCAACAAGAAGCTTATCTGCTCAACTTGGTGTCAGCCGACAGTCTTTGCAAACAATAATGCACAAAGAGTTAGACTTATTTCCCTACAAAATTCAAATGGTTAACAAACTGAATGCAGCAGACTTGCCGATTCGCTTGGAATTTTGCCAGAAGATCCTGCAAATGGTGAAAGAAGACCGAAACATGTTAAACTGCCTTTTCATGTCTGATGAGGCCCATTTCGATTTAAACGGCAAAGTGAACAAACAAAATTGTCGAATATGGAGTACTTCTAACCCACAGATACTCCACGAGATGGAATTGTATCCTCTTCGCGTGACAGTGTGGTGTGCGGTTTCTTCACGCTGTATTGTCGGGCCTTATTTTTTTGAAGAAAATGGTCACACCGTTACGGTTACTGGAGACCGTTATTTGAAAATGCTGAAAGAATTTTTCTGTCCAGAACTACGCCGAAAGAGAATTCCTTTCAACTCTGTGTGGTTTCAACAAGATGGGGCAACGTCTCACATAGCCCAGACTGTTATGACAGAGTTGCGACGAAAATTTCCCAATAAACTGATTTCAAGAAAATCCGAATTTCGTTGGCCCCCCAGGTCGCCTGACCTTACTGCACCTGACTTTTTCTTGTGGGGTTTATGTAAACAAGAAGTTTATATAACAAAGCCAACAAATTTGGATGAACTAAAACAATCCATTCGGGCAACAATTGCGGCTATTCCTGTCGCAACTCTCAAAGCAGCAATGAACAACTTTTTACTAAGTTGCCGCACTTGTGTCAACGAGCATGGGGGGCATTTAAATTCAATTATTTTTAAAACTAGTTAAGCTACATTTAATAAAATTTAATGACCTTCAACTTGAAAAAAAAAATAAATGAATTCCATACACTAAAAAAAAAGTTATTTGAGTTTCTTAATGTAGCAAAATTCATCAGCCACCCTGTACTTAATAAAGAGATGCAGCACGGTAGTTATCGATGGGGTTTCTTCGAAAAAGTTTATTGCCGCCTCTGATGTACCCCAGAGTAATATTTTAGGATCTTTTTATTTGTTTTGTTTACTAATGATATCTGTTCGCGTTTATTTTTGCTAATTGTCTTCTCTATACTGATACTCTTAGAGTTCATGCTGAAATAAGTAATTCTAGTGATTCAGCCGTCCTACAGTCTAAGTGGAATAATTTATTTTCGTGGCACGTTATAAATCGTCTGTTTCATAATATTGAAAAAGGTCTTAAAATCACATTTTATAAACTTCAAATCCTCTTAATACCTCTTATCATATTAATTATACATATCTTGCGTTGTTTGATGTGATTAAAGGTTTAAGGGGTTTTATACATTGTGAGCCCGAAAAAATGGACGACTGTCATAATTCTTTTTAAATATGTTTTAGAACTTTTATTCAAATGAGGCATATATCATATTGAAGGGTAACTCTCGAAGAATACATTTTGGTGTTTTTATTTTAAAAAATGTTAATATATTATTTATTGTTGATATCGCCCCTCCCCCGAAACGCCTTTTTTAGAAGAGGCTTCCGGTGATCACGGTAGCGTATGAGCAGCTCAACTGAAATCAAAAAAATTAAATGATTATTGTAGAAAAATGTTTTTTAGTGAATCTGAACGGTTTATTTACCCAAAAAAATGTTTCTCGATATGAAAACCGCTTTGCACCAAAAAAAAACGATTTTTGAGGGGTTGAAAAATTAAAAAAAAAAATTAATTCCAGCGAACTATGCAAATATTTATAAAAAGAGAACCGTTCAGATTCACGAGGTCGAAACTTCGAATAATTAAAAAAATGTTTATGCAAATCGGTCAAATAGTTTTTGATAAATAATGACGCGACGGTAATTTTCAAAAACACGAAAACGAAATAAAGTTTTGCGTGCACCTCATTTATGGATAAGGTCGCGCGCTTCCACGGTCTGTAACTTTCGTTCTAGTGCTCTGATCTTTATGATTTTTTGAATTTATATATTTATATTTTTACGATGATGTACTTTTAGAATATGCCATAAAAAAAATTTCTATTTTTTAGTCCAACACAAGGGTTAAGGGTTTTCTTTGCCTCAAGGCTCAATTTTAGCACTGATCCATATACTTTTAAGATATTATACTCTGCATTCGTTCAGTCAAATTAGATTACGTAGTCCATATAAATCGAGTGGAGGGGGTTAAAAATGTTTGTTTCGCACTGCGTTCACTCAATTTCTCAGACCCGAAGCCATCATACCAATCTCGCTGTCAATTGATTAGTCTTCCCCATTGAGAGACAGAGGTGCTCTTCAGGCAGTATCAATTATCTTTGATTTCATTAATGGCGACATTGACTGCCCGGCTCTGCAGAATACAGTTTAATGTTCCTTCTAAAAATGTTGGGCCGGCAAACAGTTTTCAAATTTTCAAGTCGGAAGAAGTAGACAATTGAACTGAGAGCTCTCGAATTTGTATAATGCATTACATGCATCTATACTGATTAAACTTATTTTAATGGTGTGGATACATATGTAAAGGGAGCGAACGGTATTTGAGGACTTGAGTACTATTTGAGCTTGAGAGTAAAACTAATTTAATGAAATTTCCGAATTTTTACATAACATAAACTTATTACGTATCCATAAAATCATCCAATAAAGTTTATATTAGCTGCAATAACCTACTCGGCCCCAGTCAAATGCTTCACCTATCCAATTTTGTGTAAAGGAGCAGAGGCTTGCTGAAAGATGTATGGGATGACAATGCACTATCAATCCAGGGTTTCACAACTGTCTTTCGAACCTCGATATTTGCAGCAGAATTCGAAGTCCTTGGGTAGAGAAGTGTAGTAGCATGGCATAACCTTTGTTGCTCACACCACCTACAACCATAACTGTAGCTCGAGACTTCTTATGCATAACTACAGGAACCTTTGTAGGAGTTAAACATAGCCATCTGTCATTCGTTAGAACAAAATCACAACATCTCAGGCGCTTCAGTGTGCTTAATTTTGTATAGAAATCGTTTTAATGAGATAATTCGCTGTTCTCGTGTTTACTCCGACATAGACTGTCGCACATAACGAAGGATTTATACCGAAGATCTTCATGGCCAACTCAACAGATAAATCCGTTAGATACATAATGGGAAAAGTTACCTCGCCAGGGCCCTCATAGATTTTTAAAAGTCATCGTCAATGATCAGTTGCACTTGTTGACTAAACTCTTTTTTTTGCATATTGCAACAGCAGTAAGCCTGGAGGTATGCAAATTGTTCAGTAATTCCACTGCTATTCAAATTTGCAAAATATAATAAAAGAATATTCCTACTAACACTTGTCGCTTGCGAGTTAAGCTGCTATATAGTTAAACAATTGCCGTTTTCGATTCGATATGCGTTAGCGGCTAGCGATAAATAGGCATACGTTGGCAGCACTATAGAAAAGCTTTGGAAAAGGGGCATATATTTGGAAACACTTAATAGATATTTACTAATAAAACTTGCCTATATCAGAAAAGAGAGCTGAGAGCATTGAATATAGTGAGTTATATGTACCAGTTCGCTAGCCGAAACTTGCTTGATAACTTTGTTGTGGCTTTCACATGGAAATTTTACGTCAAACAAGTAGGGAGATAGCAAATAGAAGATGGTTTAAGTCGCTTGATCATCGCTAAGTTGTTTTTTCCACATACAAATTTTTCAGGCGAGCAGTGGAACTCTCTATCTAACAGAGAAGTGGCGAATCGAAAATGCCAAATACCTGTTGTTGGACAGTGTAATTACTATTATTTTCTTTTTTATTACACTAGTTTACAATGATTTTCTCATGTGGTATTTGACTATAATTTCTTGCTTAAAAAACGAACTCTGAGTCCGAACATGAAGTCAAATATTAGCGAAGTTGTTTTCGAGACACAAATATAATTAAATTTTAGGTTATAAAAGAAGTCGCTCATTGTTTTATCTTTCCAAGATGATCGATGTGAATGACACTATGCGCATCCCAAGAAACTATTGTCATAACTTTGTTTGTTGGCATTAAACTTATCTGACCTTTTGGACCTTTTTCTCCACTCACGAAGCCTATCGCAGATACTGCGTTACAAACGCATCATTATTTGCATCATCTAGCTTTCGCTGATAGATAAATAGGAGATGTTTTAGGATAGTATCTTTCAGGAATAGGAACCTCGCAGAGTTCATTGAGCTATAATTTTTACCATTTAACATTTGGATTTTTGGTAATCTCTGCACGATTTTTTACACACCGGAGCCTGCAAATACATCCGACTGCAATAGAGGCCCCGAGTTAAAAAAGTTCTTCTTAAAACAAGTTTAGTGATGTTCAGAAAACGATTCCCAACGTCCTATTCCTACTTGTGCTTAAGACATCACGACCCCCGTTTAATTCCTCCAGCGAGACTGTGCCCAACTGCAGAAAATGTAGTACCTCATAAATCTTTATCACATTTTTCACAGCTACACCTCCCAGAGAGGAAAACGAATACAATAAATCTGATAAGAATATGATATCACGATAATGTCTTATAGGATGTTGCTGTTGCATAAATACTTGAGATATGCTACTGATGTAACAATTTGCAACACATAAAGAGATTTGCGAAATCGTTTTTCAATTGGTAAATAGAGTATACGGGCGGCATTTTGCTACTATTGTTGTATATTGTACTAAGTTTGCTGTATCAACGTATGCTGGGAATAACGTGAACTGCTTGGGAACTTTATTGTTATTTAAAGAAGTAAGAGGGACGTATTCCACGAGAGTAGTAAGAAAGTGGGATGCCCGAAGTCAGAAAAATTTGGTAGCTTACAAAAGGTTTGAAGGTCAGTCTGAATTCCTTTAGGAGCAATTAAAGGAATGGTGATGGCAGAAACAAATAAAGAGAACATAAGTCAAAATCCAATTACCCGACTAAAAATAATAAAGCAGCAGGAGGAGAGATTTAATAAAACTCAAGTTTACTTTATACGCGTAAGGGAGACCCTAATGCATTTATGTATGTGTTTACGCGTAAATATGCGCATAAATTGTGCGCCAGTACATAAGTACATTAGCGGAAATGGTAGAGGATGTGGATGTGAATCTCTTTGTGAATGTAGATGTAGGCGTCCCTCTTCGTACCTTCTGAAATATTTATTGGCAGAATAAGAGAATTTTCATAAAACCAGAAAGAGGATAGAGCACAACTGAAAATTCATACATAAGCAGAACAAATATGTACATATTAATGAAAGGAAGCAAAGCAGATGCAAATTCAGTTTGTACTAAATATATCAGTTGTCTCAAGACCTCCTTGCATTTGGAATTTCCCATCATTTTCATTGCGCTAAAAATAGAAGAAATGTACCAAACTGCCTTAGTAAATATTTTGAATTTTATTATCCGTGGGTTGAAAATGAAAACTATGCTAGATTAGTGAATTTGTTGAAACTGGATTTTTAATTATCCCAACCTAGAAAATTTTTAGGGATAGTAGTATATTACATTTTTGAATATGTAAACCTAGGGTACTTTCTCGAACGGATAGCTCGTGTCTAACGCAGAAACCAGGCCTCAGGCGCTTTACATTTCTTCAAGAAGTTTGATTATGGCTTTCCATTCATTCATATATCATCACGCCTTTTGTTTTTTTCTTCAATTACGCGACCACGACCACACCTATACATAATTATATATATATTATATATACTTGGCAATGTTTTGCGAAACTTCTGCCACAACTTTTGCGATCATATCCTGCGAATGGAGGTGACTACACTTTTTGATCGCAAATAAATTATCCCACCACTTAATGTCTCGTGATCACAGGTGGCTTGGAATTCGAGGCCCTAATGCCTTCAGTGGCTTGAAGTTAGCCTTATTAATTCCTTAGATACTTATTTATTGGTTTTAACAATATTTCCATTACAGATGACAACACATTCTCATTCTCATAGTTTTGTAATAAAACTTCAAACTAAATCCAATCATCGAGTTTCACTGTTCAGAATGAATATCGTCTGCACTCTTTGAGTGATCGTTTGCAACTTTGAAATTTTCATAGTCTGAATACATATTCCAGATATCCGTATCTGCTGCGTCCGTAGAGCCGAGCCACGAATGCCTGTCGAAGATCCAAGCTTGTCTAGCTTCCCGATTGGCTTCTCAGTTTCACGCGAGTTGATTGCTAACTCTTTTCGACTGCCTTCAAAAAATAGGTGTGTTCAACTGTGTTGTTGAAGTGGTTAAGTATTTCTATTGAAATAATTCTAATTAGCGACCAGCGCCGTTTTACTATAACTGGTCTCGTGTGATATCTGTGTGTGTGTGTGTGTTTTTCTTCTTGGTTTTGTTTTAGTCAGTAGCAAACTTTGTATCTCCACATTTGACATTCCATTAATTTGCTGTAACAAAGTCTTACCGAAATAAGAAATAACGAAGTCTGGCTCTAGCTAGACCTGGACAATCGCATACATAGTGGAAAAGACTTTCTTTCACCCCCTCGGCCTGACATCTTCTGCAGATAAGATTGAAAGGAAGATTAAGTCTTTTGTTATACATAGTAGGCTAAAGCGTAGTAGTGTGAAGCAATTGATGTTTTTATTGTGTTGAATGGGGTCGTAACTGACGCCGCCTGTGTTATGTCTAGTGCTGAACCTCGTCTTGCTAGCTCATCTGCTTAATCATTACACTCTATATCCCTATGACCGGGAACCCATATCAAAATAATTTGAAGCTAATGGCCAAGCAACTCTAGTACCTCTCTACACCGTAAGACTAGTTTGGATGAAATGGAGCTGGAATCTAAGACCTTGATAGCTGCTTAACTGTCCGAAAAGATAGCTCAACCAAGTATTTATTTTTTTAGAAACAAATTAAACAAATATGTATGGCCGTCGTATCTGGTACTTTTTAGTTAACTAATAAATGAAGTTTTGTTCTTCTGCCGCTAAGTAATATTAGTGGCGGTGATATAAACAAAACGAAATTAGCCAGAAAGTTGTATAAATCAGATTCAGACATCTGCCCGCCTATCTTTTCGGCAAGAATTTTAAAGTTTGGCCTTATTTCCTACCATTAATTTCGTTCTGTTATTATTTCTGGAACACTTCCATGCAACTACATACTATCTTGCCGTACCGTTCCAAAACGAACTCTACTCCATAGTTCGTTTTTCCGTCGAAGGTGTTTGCCATCTGAAAATATTGTATTATAAACTAGTTCTAGTTCTTCTCTTGTTGGACAGTCAAACAGTGATAAGTGCTCAGAACTGAGTATTAGTGACATCCAGAATTGGAAAGAAGTGCAAGGTGAACTTCGTCTTTTTTCAGTGTCGTTGCTCTGTAGCATTCATCGTGGTAATGGCTAATGAGCTGGCGGTTTTAATTTTTTTACATTCTAATGATAATATGATAATATGATTTTTAGTAGGCTAAATTATAGAGATGAGTTGAAATAACACATCCAATTTTAAACCACATATCCTAAACAAATTTACTAACCTATAGGTTGATTGTTTGATATGGAGGTATATTACAATCTAACGCCGATTAGCGCTAAATACGCGAAATATAAGGTTGTCAAAAAAGTGGTATTTTTATTGAATTTTCAATTGTTCATAAAATTGGTTATAATAATGCGATTTAAGTCAAATATGCGCCGTTTTGTTCGATGACGAGTTCCCAACGAGATGCCAACTTCATAATGCCCATCTTATAGAAGCTCGCTTCCCTATCGTCTAAAAACTCGGAGAGCCAATTTTCACAGGACTCTCTTGTGGACAACTTCCGACTACCAAGCTCGTTCGCCATGGACAGAAATTGGTGGTAATCACTTGGTGCGAGATACGGACTATACGGTGGATGCAAAAGAACCTCTCATCCGAGCTCCCGGAGCTTCTGGCGCGTCACCAAAGATGTGTGTGGCCTGGCGTTGTCCTGATGGAAGACAATTCGGCCTTTGTTGATCAAAGATGGCCTCTTCTGCATGAGTGCTGCATTCAAGCGGTCCAGTTGTTGGCAGTACAGGTCCGAATTGAGCGTTTGGCCATAGGGGAGCAGCTCATAGTGGATGATTCCCTGCCAATCCCACCAAACACACAGAAGAACCTTCCTGGCCGTCAATCCAGGCTTGGCCACCGTCTGGGCAGCTTCACCGGTTTTCGACCATGACCGTTTGCGCTTCACGTTGTCGTAAGTGACCCACTTTTCATCGCCAGTCACCATCCGCTTCAAAAACGGGTCGATTTTGTTGCGATTCGGAAGCGATTCGCATGCATCCATACGGGCAAAAATGTTTTTTGCGTCAAGTCGTGTGGCACCCATACATCGAGCTTCTTTTTGAATCCAAGCTTCTTCAAATGGCTTATAACGGTTTGATGACTCATGCCCAGCTCTTGGCCGATCCTACGGATGCTACTATGACGGTCTCTTTCGATCAATTCAGCGATTTTATCGCAATTTTCGACGACAGGCCTTCCGGACCGTGGCGCATCTTCGATCACCTCTGCACCAGAACGAAAAGGTTGAAACCATCGTTGTGCGGTGGAAATGGAAACTGTATCGGGTCTATAAACTGCACAAATTTTATTGGCAGCATGAGATGCATTTTTGCCTTTATCGTAGTAGTACTGTAAAATATGCCGTATTTTCTCTTTATTTTGCTCCATGTTTGCGACGCTATAACTCACGAGCGACTAAAAGCAAACAACAATTAATCAAACACGTGTTAGCACGTGAAAAGAGCTTTCCAAAAACCTCTAGCGTGAACCGATGCGACGAATACAACTAGAACTACGCGCTTGCAAAGACAAGCTTGCGGAAATACCGCAAGACTTTTTGGCCAACCTTATATAATCTAAAGAGAATCACTGTAACAAAACACCTATAAAAAAGTGTGTAAGACCTCCTATTTTCATTAAATCTACGCCATAAAAAATCAATGAATTAACATTGGCCAGATCTGTCAAGGTACCAAAATAAGGTTTACCCATCACCCCAATCTAGCTATACAAGGTTAAGTCCAAAATAAACCAGACTGGCACCATAAAAATGTTTTTGACGGCGCCAACTTCTTAATGAGGTAGTGCGTTGGAAGTTACCCTAGCTGACTTCCAATGAAAGCTGGGTTGTTCGGTTCAGTGGAAGCGAAGTTATTGCGTCTAAAGGGTCAGTAAGTTTGTGTCACCGGTACAAAAATGAAAAAAACCAATATCAAATTTTGTTTTAAAATCGGTGAAACGTTTACCGAAACATTTGAATTGATAAAAACAGTTTCTGGTGATGATTGTCTATCTCGTGCCAGAGTTCATGAGTGGTTTACACGTTTCAGAGACGGTTGTGTGGACAAAAATGACAATGAACATACGGGCTGCCCAAAATCAGTAATCACCGAAAACTCCATCGAAATTGTTCGTAAATTTATCAATAAAAAAATTATTGTTATATTACCAATTAACCCAAATCATCGTTGAAATTCATGGAATCGGAGTTGAATATCTCCAAAATATCGATTTATCGCATTTTAACTAATCATTTGGACTTACGAAAGGTCTGTGCACGTTTCATTCCACACAAGTTAACTGAGAACCAAAAATTGTTCAGAATTCAACATTCAAAAGACCTCATTAAAGAGGCAAGAAAAGCAAGAACTTCCTTTACAACACTGAAACTTAGCGTCAAACTGCCGAATGGAAAGCCCCAGACGAGCCACCACCCAAAAAATCGCGCTTGGAAAAGCCAAAATAAAGTCGATGCTCATTTGTCTCTACGATTCCAAAGGAACTGTCCGCAAGGAGTTTATGCCAACGGGTCAAACCGTCAGCGCAATTTTTTATCTTGGCGATTTGAAGTGTTTGTTGCATCGCATTCGTCAAATTCGTCCGGAATTCCGCGAATAAGCTGGCGCCTATCGCACCATCTCACCGATCTACTCTTGTAACTGATTTTTTGACTAGAAATCGCATTTTAACCATCAATTACTCACAGTATTCGCCTGATATGGCACCCTGCGAGTTCTATCTATTCGGAAATTTGCATTTGGCCATGAAAGGAAAACGTTTTTCGTCCGTAGAGACCATCCAAAAGGCTTGTATCTACATCTTGAATGCCATTCCGGTCAATGACCTGAAACACTCTTTCAAAAAGCTTTAGATCGCGTAAAATAGTGTATCGAGGCCAAAGAGGACTATTTTAAATAAATATACTAGAAGTTATCAGAACAAAGCTCCTGTCGTTTCTATCTTAGCTCAGTATTGTTTATTCTGGACTTCACCTTGTACATAAAAAATGTTTGGCTACAAAGATGGTCCCAGTACAATAGACGGAGAACTCGGAAAGTCCTGAGGACTCAACGCCATTCAATTTCCAAACACGTAGCTGTGTTTACCGGTCATTGGACGATCTGCACATACGCGGAAAAGCTAGGTTTTTTTGTAGAAGCATGAGGACCTTTCAGAGAAGGATACTGTTGAGCACTTTCCCTGCAAATGTCCGGGTTTGGCAGCTAGACGATTAAGGTCACTAGATGCTACTTTCTAGTGCCCCTAGGAGCCCCTTTCTTGGGCCATTGCGCCAAACTAAATCCCATCAACTTTCTTCATTACATCAATGGCTCTGGTTGGCTGTAGATATCTGCCTGTTGGAGGTCTCATAATGGTATCAAAACGGTGCTTTAGTTCTACTTGAGAAATACCATTTCACCGATCTACATACCTACAAAGATAGTACTACAGCGTTCTTTCCATCCCTGTCGAATTACAGCTACATTAGAAAATTTTACGCTCCAGTTTCAGTCTGACTATGTGAATTTTGATCAGTGCTCGTCGAAAACAATAGTTTGCGATATACCCTTAATTTAAAGATGGCTGAAGACTACGCACGGACATTTCAGGATTGTAAGATCTTTTGCAATTAGCCGAGACATCTGATCGCAATCTCAGAAGCACAAAAACTGACTTTGAACCATTCCGAACCAACTTATATCTCAAGTAGGTACGGTACATAACATTTCCTTATATATACTTGTACTAACAATATATGAAACGGTTTGAACCGGACTAACGTCATACGACCGCACAACTATCAGAAAAAATAAAGCCTTGTTCAGCTCAGAAGTGGGTGTATCATGCTTAACATATAATGCAATGTTCATCCTAGTAACGATTTTTGTTTGAAAAAATGAACTAACTTCCAAATTAACTCAAAAGTTTTGGTGCCCAAACCAGAACTAAAATATTTTTAGCTTGCATTTTCAGCTCTGCTTTTGGTTATTATATGTACATACTTTTCATGACATTAATTTGTAATTGGTCTTTTTCATGTGCAAGAGAGAGAAATTTTTGAAGTTGCAGCTGCAGCAGAAAGTCTGCGATTAATGTACATTCTGAATGATTGTACAAACTTTTAAAACTAATTAAAATTCAAAGCACATGGTCGCGAAAAATTTCTGTCAGGTTTTGTGATGTAAAAGCGAGTAACTTGCACTTCATTCCTCATTTCGTATGCAAACAATGTTACCGACCAAGTTGGTATTTGAAAAAAAAAAAAACAGAAACAAAAAAAAAAAACATTTGGAAAATAATATGTAAAAACCAACAATAAACCAACTTAAAGTGAATTAGTTTGTTGACATTGGTCAGGTACCAACAACAATACGAGTTTGGGTATCAGAACATAATCGGTAGTTAGCTAAAAATGAGACATCTTAATGTCGGGCTAACGACCATCTGTCAGTTAACTACTAATAATAGATGCCGTTTAGCTGGCAGCTGATGGTAGTGAAAATAAGAAATCAAATTTTGTTTTGCTATCATTTTGTAACTTTAAAAATATATGGTTTAATAGTGAAGTATTAGGCGCGAATTAACTTTCCATTGGTGTCAGAGGTTTTTAACAGCTTGCCTTTTACCAGGGTCGCCCTTGCAAAACTATGTGTGATGAGCTGTAATTTGATATTTCCATCGAAGTTTTGGTGTTCTTTAACACACAATGTTTTCACTTACGAGCTTTATTTGCTCGTTTTTCAGGAGTTGAAAAAGTCATCTCTTAAGGGTCCATTTAGGACATGGCATTTATTGATTAGGCTCACGCCATTTTATTGCAAAGTTTGTCCCGAAGGAGCTGAGTTTCTTTCAAAAACTGGACTGCGTTGATATCGCCAAACAAATGATTTCCAAGTCTGAATCCGCCCCAACATTCATCACGCACCAACATTGCTGGAGACGAGACGTATGTTTATGTGTGCGACATGCAATCCAGACATCAAGCAAGTGAGTGGAGAGCTCTGAATGAACCGATACCAAAAACGATAGCAATGAGGTTTTTATGGATTACAACAGTATTGTACACCACGAATTTTTGGCAGAAGGTCAAGTCGCGCAACACAAATAGGAGGAGGATCTCGGCCAAATATCCAAAAGGGGTGTACGTGCCAATGATATACTGAGGTTTAGAACTAATTGAAGAGTACAATGTAAAAGCAGGGGTCCCCCAAGCTTCAGTTTTAGGCCCACTACTATGAAACTTTATTTATGACGGTATTCCTGAATATGCCCCCTAGAAACAAAGTAATTTATTAGCGGATGACATCGCGATGGTTATAGTGGCAAAACACATCCAAGATATTGAGAGGATCGTCATAATAGCAAACAATGGAGGCACTAACCATAGCAAAGGAATATTATATAGCAGGGTTGTCAGATCGGTCCTTTTGTACGCGGCACCGATCTGGGCCGATGCATTGAATGTAAACATACCATAACCCAATTCCTTTCAAAGTATGCGGTATTTAGAAAATAACCCATAGATTTGATCATGACAACTCACCAATTTGCCCAATCTGCACGGAGAGGGCAGAAGATTATGATCACGTATTGTGCCAATGCCCACGCTATCCTCCCGAAACCTTCATAATTTTAAGCGAAGAAAATATCGCGGATTTTTTGCTGAAATCAGCTAATAACTGGAAGAGGATCTGCGTGCATGTAACACACATTCATAACGTCAACAATAACTTAGAGTATTTGTGCTAACTAGCCCCGTGAGGTAATACCTTTTGGGCAGTTCCGCGGGAGAGTAGTAGATAGTGGAGAATTGTTAAATACGTAGGTGTAGCTGTGAGGCTCCAAGTCATGCATATTGCTATGCCGGTTTAGCAGTACTATTGAGAGTCTCGTCCCCGCGGTCGCATCTCAGAAAAAAAGCCATTGAACTCCCCTTATAAGGCTCCCTGCGATTTTTTCTATTTGATCGAGTCAAAAAATCACTACGGGAAACGCGTTCTGAAGCCGAAAGGAAGTAATGTAAAATTCAAAGATGGTTCTGATGGGTACACCAGAAATAGAGTTTCAGTAATGTTTCGTGAGCTGGATCAAAAACTTTTGAGGAATAAACTTGTATTTCAAACTTTTTGAGTACGTTGCGGGAACTTTTTGATCAATGTGATATTTAGGGATAATGGTAGTATTAAATATGTGCCGATGCAGAGTTGAAATATATTATTTCTGTGGTAGATTCAAAGTAGAGAGCGTTGTAGAATCGAAAGGTGAACAATAAGGATAAAACTGATTGAATTTCAAATGCCTTCTGGCCTGGCTTCTACTTCCTCTTATTTTCTATAATATTAGCGTATTGCTCACTGAATCCTATCAATAAATTATAATTTGTTGTCCGATTTCTTGTTTTGTCTTCTAATATTGTATTACTCAATTGAGTTATTAAGAAAAACAAACAAAAATTACGAATAGCGCAGAAAACACAGATGAACACGCAAAATGGAAGAATAAATTAAAACATACAATAACTGTATTGTTTAACTCAGCTGTTGTGCGGTTCGTTAATTCACAATATATTTTATGTACAGTTAGTAACAGAAGTAAGTATACACCGGATACGTTTTCAATTTTCCCCCAATCGATTCCTTCAAACAACCTAAGTTATAACAAAATTGTGTTTTATGTACATGAATGAAATACAAAAGTCATATTTGATCCGAATAATCACAGAATTTTAAAAAGGAATAAAATTATAGCTTTTTATATTAAACTTTATAAGTATACAGTTCATCATATTATCAATTTGTGAAACCAAAAACATAATTAAAATCAAATCCTAGTATTTGGTAGGCTAACCATTAGACTTTACAATCGCTTTAAGTCGTGATGGTACTGATTTCACAAAGTTTTCAGTTACAGCTGGTGGTAAATTCCTCTTGAAGGACGTTTTTCAGTTGTTCCTTATTTCTAATCGGATATTTACGTATTTTCCTCTTTAAATGTTCCTATAAATGTTCGATTGGGTTGGTATCCGGGGACTGTGGTGGTGTTTTCAGCTGTTTTCGCACATTGTATAACAGCCACTCTCGTACAATGTTGGATGTGTGCTTGGGGTCATTATTCTGCTGGAAGATAAACGTTCCTCCAAGGCCCAATTTCGTAGCGCTTTCTTTTAAAATATTTTTCAAAATATTTAAATAACCATATCGGTCCATAATATTTTCGATAAATACCAAGTTTCCAACCCCGTTCGAAGTCATACATTCCCAAACCATCACAGAGCCCCCTCCATGCTTCGCAGTGCCGGTCATATTGTTTGGTTAACTTTTCTCCAAACTTTTTCACGGCCATCAGATCCACAGATACTGAACTTACACTCATCAGAAAATATGACTTGGCTCCAAAACGTTTGGTCATATTTTTCATGATCTTTTGCGAATGAAATCCGTTTACTTCGATTGACACTATTCAAGAAGGGCTTTTTCCTAACATTGCGCCCATGATAACCAGCACTATGCAAAATCCGTTTTCCAGTCTCATTTTTAACTTCAGATTTCAATTTGGGGGCACTTATTTTTAGGTTTGTTCTAATTTTCCGTACGACTAAGCTTTTTTCTCTGGGACTTAAGAGCGGCGGACGCCCACAACGCTCTTTCTTATCGGTGCTTCCCGCACTTTTATATTTATTCACAATCTTTTGAGCTGTAGCAAAACTCCTATCTATCAAACGACCGATTTCTCGCAATGATTTATGTTATATGTATTATAATCAGTTTTTTTTAAATCATCAGAAAGCTCTTTTCTTTTTGGTGTCATAACTAAAAATGTCGCAAAAATTAATACAAAACGTACTTCCCTAAATTTGTATACTCACTTAAATTATTTCCTTTTAATAGGTTTAACTTTTTAATCAATACGTAAAAGTAACTAACTGAACAATCGTTTGCTGTATACTAACTTTTGTGACATAAATTTCGCTGGCATCAAAGACAAAGCAAAGCGTGGATAACGGTACCTAAAATTTACAGCTAAATTAAGGCGCATAGGAAAGCTTATCCCAGTACCCAAATAAAATATTTTGATTACATATTAAGGAAAGTGTTAGCGTCAAACATTTCCATAAATCAGGCTCCTGTATACTTATTTATGTTATATTACTAACTGTACTATTTTTGGAAATATTTACAATGCACGAACTAAAGTGATGTTAGCTAACCCTACTTTGGTGAAAAATATCTAAGATATCATTCAGTTATGGTTCCACTTATTAAAGGCAATAATTACCATACATTGAAAAATAACGCCAGCAAATGATTACTTAAAATGATTATAATATATATATATATATACCTATATATATATAATTGGCGTTTACACCCTCTTTGAGTGTTTGGTCGAGCTCCTCCTATTGGGGCGCGCGTCTTGGTATTGTTCCACAAATGGAGGGACCTACAGTTTTAAGCCGACTCCGAACGGCAGATATTTTTATGAGAAGCTTTTTCATGGCAGAAATACTCTCGGAGACTTCCCATTGCCTGCCGAGGGGCGTACGCTATTAGAAAAAATTAGAAAAATTAGAAAAATATTAGCATTTCTATGAAACATAAAATAATTTAGTTTTCGCTATTAATCACAAAACCACACATAATAGTTAGTTAATTATTTTTATTTTTTATTTTTTAATAATAAAACAAACATATTAATTTCAATTTTTTTTACCATAATTAATTTTTGTTATGATTTCCTCGTATATCTACACTGTAACTAGACAACTTTACTTAGTTATGGCAGAGTTCAGAATTCACTGGAAAATTGGAGGTGGTGCAACATACTGGATATGAGCTACTAGTGGCATAGCTAAGGACGCGGTGCAAGTGGTGCAATCGCTGCAAAAGACGAAATGGATTCTAGCAATTATTTGCAACTAGTGAGGTTACGCAAGCATTGGGCTGCAGCAAATCGTGCGTGCAATAAACCACGCTCCCAAAAACGCAGCCAAGGATGGCAAATATGACAATAGCCTCAAATAAATGTGATACCAATTAACACTGCTGATGAATGCTTTTGGGCGTCGTCATCCAAGGAACCTTCATATGTATTTGAACAGTTATGGTGCTGCTGTAGGAGCGCTCTTTATGTTGCTGATGGCAATGACAAGTAAATTCCGCATTGATAATAGCAAGTGGCAGCTAATTTATGTCGCATCAGCTAGTTTGCTTATATCTAATTACATTATTTTATTACTAAATCACATTTGTCTATGAGCGCTTACATGTAGCATTAATGTGATAAAAAAATAAAATCATATGGGACTTTAAACTTATAATAGCAGCTAGCCGGTAACTCATCTTCTGATAAACTTTATCAGAACTTAACTGACAAATGTGCGCAAACGAGTCATCGAGCGAACTGCAATCAGAGTTGTAATTCTCCAAACAAACCTGGCTCATAAATGTACGTCCAAGTTCTTGCACTCTGTACATTGTAAAAACTTTTTAGTAAGATGTGTTCTTCTTTACATGAGGCCTAACGTGTTGCTCTGGTATACAAGGATATTCAAATTGTGATAAGCCGATAGTCTTAGTTGATCGTGCGTTATAATTATTAATTTACCCTAAATAAAGATTAATAATTAAAATGAAATGTAACGCTAATTAAATTACTCAAATTTGTTAAAATTGAAAAAAAATAAGAAGTGGATGAAGAAGTTTTTCATGAAAAAACAAACTGCGGTTCGGAGGCGGCATACTGCAGTCTTATGCCTCATTTGTGGAAAAATATCTAGACGCATATCACAAATAGAAAAGAGAGGCCAATCACCCAAAAAGCGTACATGTTTCCGAGAATATGTTTTTTTTCAAAAACCTTAGCATCCTTTGAGAACAAGAACAAGAGAACACTCGAATCCTTTGAGAACAAGAACAAGAGAACACTCCGCAGAAAAAAACTCATTATTTAATATGCGCGATTTACTGTTATTAAAGAAAAAAACAGAAATTTTAAATTAAGAATAAGTGGGGCATGTTGGTGGCCGGGTTCGAAGTGTTCACGTAATCAAAATATTGTTGTTTCTTATGAAAATACGATCAAAAATTTATGAGAGCTTATTATTAAAACCATTCAATTGAATAATATCACTGCTAAAAAATGTATCCACAGAATAATCTCACGAAAACTGCTGATATTACACGGAAATAAGACCTCATCACAGTCATCTAAATAGGATCATGTAATATAACCATACGAACATCCTGCTGTATTAGAAAATAACTACAATATGCACAAACTGTGAAGCAGGCTTAGAAGCGTTACATTCAACTTCCTAACTTGACTATGACTTAGAAGAATTTATTATCAATATATCAGTAATGTAAGTCCGGTTAAAATAACACAGAACACAAAAATTACCATCAGATTTACAATTATTCTTAGATACTCAGGCCATTAATAAAATCAAGATGTGCTTTGTGAAGGGGAATATATCCAGAGCATAGAAACAGTTCCGTGTGGAGTCTCGAGTCTCCCATCGGACGCGTTCCCGGGTGGTGGATAGGGGAAAGCTCGGCAGATATGCAGGGCAGGTGGAAAATAAAATACCACTCGTGGACCAAAACTAGAAACAAAGCAGCGTCTGCGTTATATTAAACAGCCGAAACCAGCGTCTGACTCGTAACGAGCGGCTGCCAATAAATAGCTGATCCCGGAAGCTGAATTCTAAGTGGAAATCCCATCGTGATAATAGGAACCTTAGGCTAACAACCTACTGTCTCCGAAACCAAATGTAAAATAATAGGAAAGAACGAAAAACAACTGGTAACGACATTTAGCATAAAAAAACGGACACGAATAGGAACCTGGTATGTTTCGACACTTACACAAACTGGAAGGTTGGGACAACTGGCGAAAGAAGCAAGGCGACTTAACGTACAAATTATGGATCTGAGTGAGGTTCGTTGGCAAAATGGACAAGTTCTACTGTATTCCGGTATACAACAACCAATGACATGGCAAGAACATGGAGTTGGCCTTTTATTTAGTACATTATATATATATGTATATATATAATTGGCGCGTACACCCTTTTTGGGTGTTAGGCCGAGCTCCTCGTATTTGTGGTGTGCGTCTTGATGTTGTTCCACAAATGGAGGGACCTACAATTTCAAGCCGACTCCGAATGGCAGATATTTTTATGAGGAGCTTTTTCATGGCAGAAATACAATCGGAGGTTTGCCATTGCCTGCCGAGGGGCGACCACTATTAGAAAAATGTTTTTCTTAATTTTGGTATTTTCACCGAGATTCGAACCAACGTTTTCTCTGTGAATTCCGAATGGTAGGCACTCACCAACCCATTCGGCTACGGCGGCCGCATATGATATTATGATACTAATAAAATCAGAACCAATAAACAAGAGAATAATACTTACGTGTTTTAAAACACAAGAGCGAAACATTACGATGTTTTAATGCTATGTTCCTACTGACTTGACTGAAACGCAGGAAAAAAAAGTTTTTACAGCCGACTAGCAGGGCATTTGATAAAATCCGCACTTTAACGCAAATATTAATTCTGACAATGCCGAATATGAAAATATTACGGGAGGATAAAGGATAGGCAATAAGAGCGAAAATGGTGAAATCTTCTATAAATTTTGTAGCAGCAATAATATGACAATTGCAGGTTCACTTTTCCCCTATCGGAAGGTGCATAAGGTAGCCTGGATGTCGCCAGACGGTAAAACTGAAAACCAGATCGACCATATCTGCATAAGCCGCACATGGAGGCGAAGCTTACTTGATGTTCGCAATAAGCGTAGTGCTGACGTTGCATCCGATCACCATCATGTCACGGCTGATATCCGGTCACGAGTTTCACGAATAGAGAGCAAAAAAGTGAAAATGGGAGCACCTTTAATGTTTAGCGAGTAGAAAACCCAAATGTAAAAAAAGTAAAAAAGAACATAAATGGATATTAATTGAAAAACGTAGATATGCTAAAGATACGATAGAAAAAGCGAAGACGAGGGGTACGAAATACCAAGCCCACCTGGAATACTCCAACTTGATAAAAGAGGTAAAAAAAGCATGCAGACATGACAAAAGGGTTTGGATAGATGAGTTTGCCAGTGAAGGAGAGAGAGCTGCTGCATCCGAGGACATGCGAACATTGTATAACGTCTCGCGTCGGCTATGCGGCAAAGGCCCGCAGCCAAAGCTGCCTGTTAAAACGAAAACTGAGCAGATCCTAACAGATAGACAAGACCAACTTACGCCATGGGTTGAACACTATGAACAACTCCTAAAACCTTCTCCTTCTCCCAACCTAAGCCCTGCACCCGATCGAAAACCTAAGGTACGACGTATATCACGCGTTAACCCAGAAACACCAACCCATCGGTAAATCCAAGCAGCAATCGTAACAATGAAATCTAACAAAGCTCCTGGGATAGACCAGATAACATCAGAAATGCTTAAAGCAAACCCGGAACTTTCATCTGCGCATCATCATTGAGTAAATAAACGAGCTGCCCGAATCGTTATACCTAGTCTTCGTTGATTATAAAAAAGCTTTGGATCGACTTAAATATGAATACATATGGTGTGCCTTACAACGAAATGGACTTCCTGACAATATTGTCGCTTTAATAAAGGTGAGAGCTGCATTTGCAAATCTTCGTCTGGTGTGGCAGTCCAAGCAAATGCACATTACAACAAAAATTCGGATTTTCAACTCCAATGTTAAATCAGTTCTACTCTACGCCTGTGAAACATGGTGTCTGTCTGCTTGAGACGCATTCTACGTATCTGGTGGCCAGACAGCTGGATATCTAACACCCAATTGCATGGACGATGCAGCAGACAAGCGCTGGTCTGGAACCCCCAAGGACAGCGCAAAAAAGGCAGACCTAGGAGCTTTTGGCGACGCTGCACCGAAGAGGAATACAAAGCCGTGGACAAAACAATGACCTGGCCGCAAGTAAAAAATATATCCGGGAATCGCAGAAAAGAGAAAAAATTTACTTTGGCCCTATGCTCCGCAACGGAGAATAAGGAATCATGATGATGATGATAGAAACAATTTATTTGAATCATTTTGTTTATTATTCACTCACTTAGCATAAATGTCATCAATTTTCCACCAACTTATGAAGTAATTTCTTGAAAGCGGTCCTTGCTTGCAATTAGCTCATAATCATGTTCCTCTACTGAGAGTAGGTCGATTTTTGTCAAGTACGCAAGCCACAGGGCCCATAAACGGTAATTAGTCTCACCAAGCAATATTAGCTGATTTTTATTCACAAATCACCTAGCGAGCAAGGATGATAAGTTACCAGGTTTGGATTTCAGTTTTGCTGAAAAAAAGAATTTTGCAAGTAACTTGAGCGGCCACATCACCGGGTTGTCGGTTGTCAATTTTATGTGAGGTCGCCCACAGCAACTCGTTTATGTACTTGACAGCACTGCCAATTCCTGGGCTGATGTACAGCATATAGAAGATATGGCGGGCTGCAGAAATAAAACACCAAAAATAGCCGACGAAAAAAGTTCGTTCTTACGTTAATGGAAAAATATCGCGATTTACAAACCTATAATTATTTGTTTTAAAATAAATTTAATTGAAAAGAAATAACTTCAATTAAAGTTTGTTTTCAGAATTTTCACGAAGTCTCTTATTTCTTTTTCGGATTGTACTTTTAATACATCTTGTGTACATACATATGCATATATGTATGCATGTATGCATAAACAAACATTTCGATGGCATATGTTTGCATGTATGCATATATGCATATGTATGTAGTATGAGAGCACAGTCAAATTCAATCACTTTTTGCTGAATACATTTTCCATATATGTAAATCTATTGAAAACTGGGTGTTGGCTTGTGCAAATATGTAATTATTGTACACTTTGCTTTAAAAGCGTAGTTAATTGAATAGAGTTTGAGTTGTGATCTCCTTCTTCATCTTGTTAATTGGCACGATAACTGCTTACGTGATTTTGACCCAGTTTAACAAAGTGCGCCAGTCGTTTTTTTCCTGTGCTAACCAGCATCCGTTGGGCACGCCAAGTGAAGCCAAGTCCTTCTCCACCTGATCTTTCTAAGGCAGAGAAATACTTTCAGAGCCGGAGCGTTTGTATCCATTCGGACGACATGGCCAAGCCAAAGATGCCGCTGGATCTTTATTCGCTGCACTATGTCTATGCCGTCACAAAGCTCATACAGCTCATCGTTCCATCGCCTGCGATATTCACCGTCGCCAACGTGAAAAGGTCCAAAAATTTTGCGTAGAATCTTTCTCTCAATCACTCGAAGTGACGCCGCATCGGATATTGTCATCGTCCACGCTTCTTCGCCATATGTTAGGACCTCCTTAGTGGGTAATATTTAACAAGCACATATACTTTTGTTAACTATTTTTGTGTTAAAAATTATAATATAGGATACAAGTATCTTCGTTAATTTTAGGCTAACTTTGCTTTTACTTATTTTGTTCGACGTTTTACAAATTTGTTTTTGTTGTCCACTAGTGGTTTTATATATTTCGATATTTTATGTATTTCTTTATAATTATTTTTTTCGTATTCATTACTTTTCTGTTTCAATTTTGGATGATTTCAATTTTTCGCCTGTATAATGAGCCCAATTTCTCAGCACATCTCAATTTTATGTAGCTGTAAGTCAGTGGCTCCATAAATTGCATTCTTGAGAACGCCAATCATTGCTGGATGATTCGGTGATAGTCATATTTAATGCCTCCTTAGAAATAATAATCGAACGGATTAACCATCATTGAAATCGTTGGAAAAATTGCTTGTCGTTTGGGGCAATCCAAGAATCGATCTGTTCTTTGACTTCTTCGTAAGAAAGAACGCGCCGATCAGCAGGATCAGCCATCGATCGAAAAAAATGATAGTCGAAAGAAGCAACGTCTGTATTTTAGTATTTATTGACCTCTTTTTCGACATGTGCCAAGTGTCATCATACCAGAAGATGATATTATCTCTTAATACTGGGGTCGTTTTTCTTTCAGTGTTCGACTCGAAAACATTAATTACATTTGATACCCGCCCTTGTATACAGAGCATAACCGTAAACATTCAGTTTGACCATTGTATATATGTATATATAAGAATCTCTCCGGCCACCGAATTGGTAGTACCTATTCGAACTTTAGAGATGTATTTGCTAAATAAATTAAGATGCATTAACTCTCTTGACACAAATTATCGGAATTGATCGAAGTACTTGAGATTTTAAATCTCTAAGTGGAGGAGACTTTTTTTAAAAACTTTGTAAATATTCTTACGTACTGAAACGAAGAAAACTGAACTATCAAATGTTTTTATAACTACACAAAACGCAAAACATTGAATAAGGCAACAACTCTGTTCTGAGGTGACCTCTTATTATTACATTCAACCGTATAATATTTTTGATGTTTTCTTTTTCTCATGCGTTAGGTCGTCGTGACGTGCGGCTATTTCGCTTAGCCCCAGCATTGACGCAGCTAAACGCTTCATAAATATTTATAACCAAAGTGCTAAAACATGATGCGCAGACGAGCGGTAAAGGAGGAAACCATAGTCCAGTATTCCTATTTCTAACAGAAATTGATAAGAAGTCCTGCCGCTAGGCGAAGGAAAAACGTCAGTCTTTGTTCTGTAGATCCGAATATTTTTGTATATCTATGTACATATGCGTATACATATATAAGTATACATACATACATATATATGTACGTATTATGAAGTATTGTTAAGAGTAGTGGCCATAACTTCACGCTCGCACCAATACCTTTACAACAAAAACGCCAACTAAGAATTTCATTTAATTCCTAACGGCACAGTCACATTCTTTTGCAGGAATGTAGGTAGATACGCATGTATGTATACACGTATATACATATGTAATTGGTGTACAGATGCTTGCTCAAGTGAAGGAGCGAACTTCTTCACTAATTTGCCTTACTGCTGTCCTAGAATAGACAAATAGAGGCTGGTACAGTTGTATGCCATCTACAAGCCACAGATGGCTTTTATGATAAACTTCATCATGGCAGAAGTGCACTTGGTGGTTTATAATTACCTGCCAAAAGGCGACCGTTATTAGTTGAAAAATGTTGTATTACTTGATGTTTTATGCCTACAAGGGCTTTGAACCTGGGACTAACTGAGTACCAATCATGCACTAGCTCCCCGACTCGACGGAAATACAAGGTGGTGTACCCACCTGCAAACTATTACAGAACTAGCTTAATTTGGAGCAGTACCAGCCGAAGCTCAATATCCAGCAAATTATTTGTTTTGTCTGCTTGTGATATGGAACGTAACTGAATTCGTAAACATTTACACAAAGTCATCATTGACGAGCTTTAAAGTCGAACGGAGAATCTCTCTTGCCAACAAGTACTACTTTGGACTAAGCAGGCAACTGACCAACATAACTAACACTCCACGAGGCTCTCATCATGCCCGTCCTAACGTATGGCGCAAAAACTTGGATGATGACAATATCCGATGAGACTTCGCTTGGAGTGTTTGAGAGAGAGATCCTGCAGACGATTTTTAGATCTTTGCACATTGGCAACGGATAGGGTGATAGGCGATGGAACAATGAGCTGTATGAGCCTTATGACGACATAGACATATTTAGTGCAGTGCATAAAGATCCAGCGGCTTCGTTGGTTTGGTCATGTCATCCGAATGGATACAAACGCTCCGGGTCTGAAAGTATTCGATGCGGTACCAGCTGGTGGTAGTAGAGGAAGAGGAAGGCCTCCTCTGCGTGGGAAAGATCAGGTGGAGAAGAACTTGGCTTCACTTGTTGTGTCCAATTGGCGCCGGTTAGCACAAGAAAGAAACGACGCGCTTTGTTAAATTCGGCCATAATCCTTTAAGCGGTTACCGGAAGTTGTAATCCCCATTTTTAACATTTTCCTGCATTACATTCTAAAGTCAACCAGGCAGATTTCAAGTATTTTCTATTCAATACATCGTCGAACTCCCCAATAAAGGCAGAAGATTAATTAGTAGCCACATTCCAGGCCGGACGAACCTAAAACAGATGATTCATCCCATTGCTAGCCAGACATTGTCGGCATCGTGATTCTATAGACAGATCGGTTCATCGTCGTATTCAAATGAGATAATCTCTAAGCACCTTACCTTATATACTCATATATGTATACGTATGTAATTGATGCTAACTCCTCCTACAGTTCGTGTTGTGCGTCTTGATATACCTCAGATAGATGGTATTTTATAAGAAACTTTTTCATAGCAATAATACACTCGGAGGCTCGCTGTTGCCTGCCAAAGGGCGACCGCTATTAGAAAATACCTTTTGCAACATTTGGGGAGGCACCATCTGTTCGGTTTAGCATCCATTTTTCACCAGTGAGAAATTAGGTACATAATGATTAGTACGAAACTAGTCTTTTTACCAGATTCCCAACTGCCGGGTAATGTTTTCTTGTTCATTCAACTGAAGTGCGAGAAGTGCCTTAAACAATTTGCTGGCGCTTTTATGAGCATATTTCTTCCTTTTATTCAGGTACTTGCAAAATTAATAATGAATAGACATACGTATAAGTTTAGAACACAAACAAAAATGGTTGGTGAGGTTAACAGGTGTCAACTTAAAGCTAAAGAAAAGAATTCACGTATTTGTCATATATGTATTTATCGGTTTAGTGGCAATGCATCTATGAGCACAGCTTAGGCAACCACCAGCTTAGCTGGTGGCGCAGCTATTACTGGTGCGGCGGGGGCCACATAACGCGCTGGAGCAACTGCCGCAGGGGCAACATAGCGCGCAGGAGCTACGGATGCGATGGAAGGAGCTGCTGCAGCAACAGGAATGGGGGCAGCTGGTGCAGTATACGCTGCAGCTAGAGGTGAAGAGTAAGCCGCAGCTACAGGTGCAGGGTATGCAGCAGGTGCAACAAAGCCAGCAGGATTGGCTACAACAGCGGCTGGGGGTGCGACCAACTTGGCAGGTGCTGGCGCCGCAGCTATCACTGGTGTTGCATAGTAATTGCTCTGTATATCCACACGTTGACTTGCGACCGCGGAGTTCAATGGAGCATTGGTGTAGGCTGCAGGTGCATATGAGGCGGAATATGGTGCGACATAGGGTGCGCTATAAGTTGACGTATACGCAGCGTAGGGAGTAGAGTATGTGACGTAAGGAGAACTATAAGCGGCGGGAGCAGCATATGGAGAAGCGATGTACGCAGCGGAAACGTACGGGTTGGCAACAACAGCAGGAGTAGCAGGAAGAGGCGCAGCCACAGCTACTTGATCAGGCTTAGCAATTGCGCAAACAGCGTTCACAGCAATCAGTAACACCAACAACTGTAAGAATATTTAGAATTCAATACATAACTGGTATATTTGTGTATGTGCGCATAAAAAGTCCTTTCCCCAATTCAATCAACCACTTACGAGTTTCGACATCCTGAGTAATATTTGATGGGTGATTTATTTGTTTTTTATTTTCTATTTTTTTGTAATTTTTTTCTTCCTTTTTTGTGCTTCACTTCCTATTCGAGACGAATTCTTGAGTTTGCCGCTTTTAATCAACGATGGTGCGCTGAGTCGTGCATAGAATGCATTCCAGTACAGTAGATCGTTCGCATTTTATAGGGTGGTGGTACTCATTGCATTTTATGCTGTATTACTTAGTGAGTATTCCACTTATTCATCTTCTTCTTCAGCCTCTGCTTTTGCTTCTGCTTCTGCTTTTTACCTCGTTCATGTTCCTTGGGTTGGTTGCACGCTTTGCCAACTTTTGTTAACTTCTTAATGCAAATGTTCGTCGTCTGCGACATCAATTTGTCAAAACCGTAGCACTTTGAGAGACGGTACAGTCGGTTGTATGGCTTTTGTGTGGTTATATACACATATATATTTGTATATGTATTTGTAAATGTATATTAATATGTAGAGTTACAAATTGCGTTCTATTGCAAAACAATACAAAAGTGCTCAGTTTGCTGTCATTCAAGGACTTGCCGTCGTTATACGCCGTTGGCAAATTATCAAGGAATGTTATAGCAAGAAGTTAGTTTTATGTTAGTGCTACATATATATGTGTGTATGTATATCTGTTTCTGTATGTACTTACCCGCAACCATACATACGAAGATATGCAAATGGATGTGCTTGGTAGTTACTCGTACTTAGGTATGGAAATATATGGGCTTGTTGCTAAACGTACTCAATAAAAACAGAAGCAAAATCTTTGGAAAATGAAGAATTCGTAGAATAGATGGATTGAAGGTTGGAGCGTCATTTTCGTTTCCACTCCAATTAAATGTAAAATACTTAAGTAATTTCAACCAAAGAGATGTACTTTAATCTCACCGAAAATTTCTTCTGCGAAAACTTTATTAAACCAAACGTTTTATAGCTTTCAAAATGAAATTTAATAAAAATACAATTCTTAAAAAATATACATATGTATACGCATCTTCATGGTAATTGGAAGCATTTCTAAGCAGAAAAAGTGTGGGTTCTTGAACATTGTGAAACTGGTGCTTGATTTAAATCACTCATCATTAACTGCTCGAATTCATTCACCCATTACCATCTCCTATAGTTTTTTTCCGACAGTTTATGTATCGTACATTAATAGGAATAAAATCAGCAGTGATATAACAATTTGTAATGAATTTGATGAATGCTTAGAGGGAAACGTTGTTTTATACACTTTAAAGGTAATATTCCGTATCGGGAAACTGCTTTTTGTTTTCGGTTTTTTGTATTAAAAATGTGGCAATCTGGTACACTATTTTTAATAATAACAGCTTAACAGCTTCTCATTTGAATACAATGTCGTTATTCTTTCAAACAGACAAGCTGCAATCTAAGCACTGGATTCAGTTGCAACAACCTTTAAGCTGGTGGAGCAAAGCAGAAATAGACTTACCACCTTGAGTGTAAACCATAAAGCTGCCTTAAACTGGGTCCCGGGACATTGAAAAAGCGGACGAAGTGAACAAGAGGGGGATCTGCCATGAATAACATTCTTGCAGAATCGGTATTTACTCCTCAGAGGACAATCATGAGTGCAATTTTCTTAAAATATCTACAAATCGCGGAATGCAGATGGAGTTACTAAACAATGTGAAAAGTTAGCAGAATGTTATGGCCCACCTATAGCCACAAGCAATACAGTCAATACTGACATATATGAAACGAAGGGATGCCGGCAGACTCACGGCAGTGGTAACTGGCAGCCAAAATGAGCATCCCTCACAACACACACTGTCCCAGTTGTAAACAGCCAGAGAAAACGATTTTTTATGGAAGAAGAGAATGTCAACCTTTGATAAACCACTGTTCGAGAGTCTAGAAGAACTGAGAGGCTTAGACGTCAACAACCTACAACGGTTCTTAAACCACACAAACTGGATATAGTCATGATGTAAAATAACCTTTAAAAAAGTTGATAGCGAGGATGTGACAACAAAATTGGATGGAAGAGCAGTTGTATTCGAAGGTCATCCGTTCAGGGTTAAAGAGACTCCTTAAGTGCTTGAATTTGGTATAACTTAACGGTAAGAAGGTATATATCAGGTCAGTTCATAAGATCGTGCGTTTTTTAAAAGTAGTTTTAAAATTAACAAAAAAGATTTTTAAAGTATTTATTAATCAATAATATATTTTCCTTCATTATTTACAATGTCTTCCCAACGTTTAGGCAAATTTTTAATTCCCTGCTCAAAAAATTGTTTGCCCTCGGAGCCAAAATACGCTTCGATATCCCTTTTTATAGCTTCTTTTGAGGAGTAGTTCTTGTTACTCATATGGGACTGAAGTCCACGGAAAAGGTGATAATCACAAGGTGCAATATCCGGAGAGTATGCGGCATTAGCCGAATTCGTTCAGCTTGCCTAATGTTTACTTTGCGGTTGAGGTCTTGCGTTGTCGTGGTGAAACAAAACTTTGCGTCTATTCACTAAAGACGGTCGATTTTTGTTAAGTGCCTCATTCAGATTTGATAGCTGATGGGAATAATAATTAGCAGTTATCGCCTGGTTTGGTTCCAGAAGTTCATAATAAACAATACCGGTCATATCCCACCAAATAGACAAGAGAATCTTCTAGGGGTCGGCTCTGGTGTTTTATCTTTATCTAACCATTGGCGTTTGCGAACAGGATTATTGTAAAGGACACATTTTTCATCACCAGTACCGATAAGGTTAAAAAACTTTTATTTTCAAGTCGTTGCAGCAGCTGAGAACACACATTCACTCTCTGCTGAAGGTTGGCGACGGAAAGTCTATATATATATAGGTATATATAATTGGCGCGTACACTCTTTTTGGGTGTTTGCCCGAGCTTCTCCTCCTATTTGTGGCGTGCGTCTAGATGTTGTTCCACAAATGGAGGGACCTACAGTTTCAAGCCGACTCCGAACACGGCAGATATTTTTATGAGGAGCTTTTTCATGACAAAAATACACTCGGAGGTTTGCCATTGTCTGCCGAGGGGCGACAGCTATTAGAAAAATGTTTTTCTTAATTTAGGTGTTTCACCGAGATTCGATCCGACATTCTCTCTGTGAATTCCGAATGGTAGTCACGCACCAACCCATGCGGCTACGGCGGCCGCGGAACCTATTTTCCCAGCTTTGAAACCTTACCCAACTGAACCAGGTGCCTGTGAACTGTTCCATGCGATGAATTTAACCTCTGTGCTATCATATCGACTGTCAAATTTGGCTCAGCTTGCACGAGTTCGAGCAAGTCGTCGGAGTTAAAGACTTCAGGACGACCAGCGGGCGGGACATCGTCCACGTCGCAGTTACCACTTCGGAATTTTGAAAACCACTTTTGCGCAGTCCTTACACTCACGGTATCCTCTCCGTGAACAGTGTTTATTTCTGTAGCAGCAGTTGTTGCATTTTTACCACTTTTATAAAAAAAATACAAAATATGCCTTTATACGCGTTCGAAGATTCCATTTTATTTTTTAACAAAACGATTATAATCATTTGTTGAATGCACAATATATCAAAGAAAATATAAATAATTCCGTTATATTCCGCGAATAATTTTTTGTATGCAAAAATCGTACAAAAGTGAAATTATGGGTAAAATACGCACGAACCTATGGACTAACCTGATATATAGGGTGTTTTTTAGCTGCATGAAAACTATCGATATCGATAACTATGGTTTGATAGCTGAGCACGGCCAACTGTGTTGACATTTCTGCTCAGTAAGGTTTGGCAAGTCTTCATGAATCGTGTAACGAAAGTACAACGCTACCAAATCGTACAAATCTATTTTGAAACAAGTAAATCTGTTCGCGAAACATATAGAGTAAAGTGTTGAAGAACGCTGAAATCTCGATTCGTCGTCGTTCTTAACTTCTTGGCCTTTGTCCTTCAACTATATAAAAAATTTTACGTAAGGATCTTGCCTTTCGGGCGTTTAAAATGCAGTTCGTGCAAGAATTCAAGCCAAATGACCGCCGTTTGTGTCGCATTTTTGCTGATTGGGTTCATTTAGATTTATTATTCAGAAAAATTAATTATAAATTGAACTGATGGAATGGGCTATGTAGCTCGTAGCCGCGGCGGACATATGCCGGATATCACAATTAAAAACATTTGTTCAACGAAATTAGCTACCAGGTTGTAATAAAAAAACAACTCATTCCAACAATGCCTGTGTTTCGAATTATCATTGACACACAAATGGAAATGAATAGAATATAAAACATAATGTCTCATAATACTTAAATTACAAAGTCCACCATATATGAGTGCCAAAATAAGCACATCACTTCAACCCTAGTTCATATAGTTAATGAAGTCAATCGGCCGCCCTAACCGAATGGATTGGTGCGTGACCACCATTCGGAATTTAGAGAGAACGTAGGTTCGAATCTCGGTGAAACACCAAAATGAAGAAAAAATGTTTTCTAATAGCGCTCACTACTCGGCAGGCAATGGCAAACCTCCGAGCGTATCTCTGCGATGAAAAAGCTTCTCATAAAAAATGTCTGCCGATCGAAGTCGGCTTGAAACTGTGAGTAAAACGCAAGCCACAAATAAGAGGAGATGCTCGGCCAAACACCCAAATAGGGTTTAAACGCCAATTGTATATGTAATATCTCCTTATTATAAACAAGTTACTTTCGTGTGATTGTACAACTTCTTCATTTTGAAAGATTCCTTAGAGATATCAAGTTGGTTTATACCTTTACTAAAAGCAGTAATATGACTTGTGTAAGAATTCTGCCTTTATACAGATCTAAGTATATATTTCTCATCATAGACATCCTGTTTTCGTTATGTCGTTCATTTTTTACGGATCTGGTATATTCGATTTTGGTTATTCTAAGAGCCGACTATTTTCGGTAAAAATATACAAAACGAGTATATTAAGTAATATCTATATAAAAGAAATTTCAGACTTCCTTGCTTTGCCCGGAAACCCAGAGGAGAATGACATTAAGCAGACCTAGTAACATCAGCGACACATGGCATTTATTGATTTTGCTTTTTGTATCCGATTTCCTGCAGATCATCCTGACTCTAACATAAATCTATAGCGCTTTTATCTAAAATCGTGCTAACTTGCAGACGATAATGATCCTGCAGAAAAATTATAGCAAAATTGTGTGGCCCGATAGGTGAGTGGTTGCATTGTCTTGGTGAAGGCTGATTCCTATTCGGCGATTGCTTAGTTATCCTTATTTCTCCAAAAATTGCCAGCAACAAATGTTTGTATACCACTCAGAATTGGCTGATTTAAATTTCTCTGTTTACTAATATAGTTATGATGTCATATACGCGATTTACAACACCGCGATTTCATTTTTTCTTTATACAAATCGACACAAGTCTTTTTTTTTTTTTGGACAACCGTCAAATTATGTGGCGATCAAATGTTCATACGTCATTGAATGTATGCTGGTCCCACTAACGCCCAAGGATGCCATGACGATCTTGCGTTATCAATTGACACATCGATTAAGCGTCGATTGTTTCTGGCACAACACCTGATTTGGGCGGCCTTCAGGCAGCTCAGCCTGCAAGGATCGCCGGCCACGTTGGAACTCGTTGTACCAGCATTCCACAGTGGTTAAGTATAGTACTTCAAACCGAAAAGTCAAAGTAAGTAGAGTGCGCTCAGTTGCAATAATTTACGTCGAAAATGTTCACAAGCTAATTCCACCTTTTGGGCGAGATGAATTTTTCAAATCACTGGAAAATACCAAATAAAGTTTGTAAGTGAAAATATTGTATGCAAAGAATAGCTTTTCGATAAAAATATCGAACTACAGCTCATGACATGTATTGTTGTAAGGGCGACCTGTTAAAAGGCAACCTTTTTGTACCTCGCTTTACCTATGAATTTGTTTGATTTCAAAAATTAAGCGCAAGCCTAAATTAAATTTATTTTAATTGTGCCCGAATATATTTCTTGCTTGTTTTAAGGTAGAGAAAGAATTGTCTACTCGCACCACCGTTTGGGAGACTCAGTCAATTGCTGAGTACCCAAACACATTCGTATGTGACTACCAACTGTAAGGAGCATAAAATTTTTCATTTCAATACCTGAATATAATTTTCCATAAACCAAAATATTTCAAGGACAACATTCAAATAACTTGCGCTCTTCCAATAAATATATTATATTCGAGATAAGCGGTCGAGGTTAATATTAGTGTTAAGCAATCTTCATCGAAGGCTGCATAGTTGAAGCCTTCTGCTCATTTTTTGTATGTTTATTTTTTTTTATTATTTTTTTTTATTGGAACATATTCGGTTTAGTTATACTTGTACATACATAATATAGACTTACATCTATTATAGGTATGTTGCAGTTGCTGAACTTATAATATAGTAAATATACACAAATACTATACGACTACATTTAAATTCTGTTTCAAGTAGGTATGTATGCATTTATAACTGTTTGAGTATTATTGTACTGAAGAGGTAAACATTCGAGGCGTATGAATATTTTGATTTAATGGGAATTCCATATGCGACGTGTGGCGGTCGTCGTACCGATAGTTTGGCCGCTTGATTGATTGGCTCACAGACGGAGACACATGCGAATGTGACTAGAATATGAACATTTCTTTTTCAACTTATGTCAAATATAAAATATACAGACGCACATACATACATATGTACGTATCTATTTATATGGCAGATAGGTAGTTTTAAAAATAAATTTTAGTAAATAAGCACTAAAAACGCATTGTGTGCAGTTGGCATTGCCCACGCGCTAGTTGGTCGAGATGTTGCGCATGCGCAAAACACTGCTACTGTCTGCTGGCCAAAATTGGCAATTATTCTTTGTAGGTTAGTGGTGTTGTGGAACATTAATTGACACTCGCCTGTCACTGCATTGCGTCTATTTGTCGCAATCAAATCAACGCCAGTTGGAACGATTGAAAGTTAAAATGACAAATTTATTTACAATATTAAATAATACTAAATACAAAAGCAAATATGTAAATAAATTCACGCACAATTCAAGCCACACACATTTTTATAAAAAAAAGTTAGGTGTGAGCTAAGAAACATGTACTCAAAAACATTTCCATTTTACGTTTGAGTATAATTTTATCAACACCCTCGCTTTCTTTCAATTTCCCACTTGAGTAAAATAGAAAAACCGTTTCGCTATAAAAGCAAATGCTTATCAATAAATTATAAACACTCTAATCGAATATCTACACAACGTCGTGCGATAGTCAAGGACCGCTCATAGTTGGAAAATGTGCCCAAAAGTGATTATATTCGTATTGAAGTTTTTGAAAATTAAAATTTTTTTTATATTTGCTTTGTAGCTTCTGACGCTGTGTATATGCTGCTGCAATTTGGTCGCAACAGTGCTCACCGCCACCCCACTTTTTAACGCACCTCTGGACCCCGATGTAGAGCTCCTGCCAACAACAGTTAGTGCTGTAAGCAGTCAATTCATACACAGGATACATAACAAGCTGATAAGGGCACCTGTCGTGGCCCCCATTATTGTTGGCAATTCAGCATTCATGCCGGCGCCTCTAAGGACTCTTCCTGTGCCGGTCACACCAGCACCTGCACTGTATGCAAATTACGCCATTTCATCACCATTAACCTCAGTGCCGAGACCGCCAGCATCCTTAGTGCCAGTGACCCAACAAGTGGCGCCTTTGGTATCATCATTTAACGTACTCCCACGGATTTTGGTTTCACCACGAATTATTCCTGCACCTTTAGTCTCAACTGCAACTCGTGTATTCAACCCAGCTGCCCGCATAATTACTCCCACTCGACTTGCTGTCGCCCCACTATTTTCTAGACGGCTACGCGCGCAATTAAACTTTATTCGGCCATCAGCAATATCGCTACGCCGGTATCCCAGCAGTCCAGTATATTAAAGGTGTATATAACGATACGAAAGTCAATTGATTCGATGAAGTTGGCTATTCCTTGTCCTCGTGATTGTTTTAAAACGAGTTTGATCTAAAATTGTGTGCGGGTCATTGGTTTAATATCAGATAAGTTTTGTGCGTAAGTTCTGGTGAGAAATTTTTATTATCGTATTGGTGAAACGCATTTAAAAGCACAACCAAATAGTCCAAATATGTAACTAATATTTTATAATATTATATAATATAATATTACTATTTTTCATGAACAATAAGTGTTAAAGAAAAAAAAACAAATTCCAATTATTTGAAAGAAAAATTTTTGGAGCAGTCAAGGCTAACAACAATGAATGGCGCATAAGATGGAACCTGAACTGCAGCAACTAAAAAAGAGAGGGAATGTTGTGCGCTTCATCAAAACACAAATAATCAGATGGCTACGTCATATCATGAGAATGGAAAAAGAAAAATAATTGGCGCTAAAACATATACGATGGAAACAAAAGATAAACCAATATCAATATGGATTGATGAACTGGAGGATGACATGAGGAAAATCAAAGTGAACAACTAGAAGGAAACAACCAAAGATCGGGTAAAATCAAGACATTTTAAGAGCTTGAAAACTTAAAATGATAATACCAAAGAAAAATATTGTTGGAAAAAATTTTTTTTTTTCATCATAATCTGGTAGATAATTACATGACATCTATTTTTAATATATAATAAGTAATAGCACACAAATTAAACATATCTCAGAGCCCAAAACTTGATTAGATTGGAGCTAGGAATTAAATATCCAAAATATGAAATTATTACAATATTAATTAGTTAAATAAAAATACATTTATAAAGTTATGTAAGTACCTACATATATAAGCATACGGGGGAAGTCCAAAATAAAAAGACTGAGCTGAAATAGAAACGACAAGAGATTTGTTCTGATAACTTCGAGTTTATTTATTCAAAATAGTCCTGTCTGGCCTCGATACACTGTTTTGCGCGATCTAAAAGCTTTTCGAAAGAATTTTTCGGGTCATTGACCGGACTGTTCTTCAGGGTGTCGGTCTAACAGGGTGATGGTTACAAAAGCGATTTGTAATCAAAAAATCAGTTATAAGAGTGGATCGATGAGATGGTGCATTATCATTCAATAAGCGCCAGCTTCCTCCTTCGCGATATTCAAACGCTTCAAAACGCCAAGATAGAAAATTGTATGGACGGTGTGGCCCGTTGGCTCGAACTCTTTGTGGACAATTCCCTTGGAATAGTAAAAATAAATGAGCATCGACTTGATTTTTGACTTCTACAAACGCAATTTTTTTGGGTCTGGGGCCTTCCATTCGGCACTTTGACGCTTAGTTTCGGGACCATGTTGGAAACACCACGTTTCATCACCAGGTACAATGTTGTAAAGGAAGTTCTCGTCTCTTCTCGCCTCTATAATGAGGTCTTTAGAATGTTGGACTCTGAGCAATTTTTGGTCTTCAGTTAACTTGTGTGGAATAAAACGTGCACAGACCTTTCGTAAGCCCAAATGATTAGTTAAAATGCGATAAATCGATAGTTTGGAGATATTCAACTCCGATTCCATGAATTTCAACTATGATTTCGGTCATTTTTTGAAAAATTTAAGAACAATTTCGATGGAGTTTTGGTTTATTTTGGGTTACCCATATGTTCATTGTCATTTATGTCCTCACAACCATGTCTGAAACATGTAAACCACTCGGAACTCTGGCACGAGATAGACAATCAGCGCCATAAACTTGTTTCATCAAGTCAAATGTTTCGGTAAACGCTTCACCGATTTTAAAAAGAAAATTTGATATTAGTTTTTTTCATTTTTGTACCGGTGACACAAACTTACTGACACTTTAGACGCAATAACTTCGCTTCCACTGAACCGAACAACCAAGCTTTCACTGGAAGTCAGCTAGGGTAACTTCCAACGCACTACCTCATTAAGAAGTTGGCGCCGTCAAAAAAACATTTTTACGGCGCCAGTCTGGTTTATTTTGGACTTCACCTTCTATATAGTGTTTCACTCCAGAAAGAGTTTTTTCTGGAAATTTCTAATATAATTGTATTTAAAGTTTTTTTAATATATTTTCTGTGGCAATGTTTCAAAATTAAATATGAGCACTTGAGTGTTATAATTCTTATGTTACTTTTTGATTTTCATTCCCCGTTTTCATATGGCATTATATAAGTTTTTATTATTAGACAAATTAACAGGCCTGCTTAAAATGAAGATATAAAGAATTGTGATAAATATAAAGAAAAAACAATAGCCGATGCCCAACAAGAATGTTTTTCTTGATACTGCTTTCTACATTCGTTTTATGACCAAAAAAGTATACCCTTATTTTTTACTTTTTTTTATTCATTTATAAAAGGTCTTTCAAAAGTGATGTTTAGATGTCAGTAGGGAATAATTCCAAGACGGTACTGATTATGAAAAACGTCGCTCTTTAATAACAATATATCGCAAAATCATCTTTAATGATGAAACTCACTTCAATTGTCAATAAAATACAATGGAAAAGAAAATTCTTGAGTAATTTCAGTAAACTCATTAATATCCTGTTTTTCTTCGAAGATGGAAATGAAGGAGCTGTTACTGTCAATCGACATCGCTATAGACAACTGGTTAAAGATTTTTCAGGCCTGCATTTAAAAGAATACACATAGATTATCTTTATTTCCAACAGGGAGGATCAAAAAGTCACTCAACTCGGGAAAACATTGCATTATTTTAATCTAAGTTTCCCGGTCGATTATTTCATTTAATACATTTCTTACATTTCAGATATGGTAAATGTTCAAAAAAGCATAGGATCAAGGCGCATCTATTAAAGGTGGTATTGATAAATTAGCTGAATTGTTTTTTCCCCCTTCGCCGTGTCCATGTGGCTGTCAGCTCAGAATAAAACAAGGCACATTGATTATTTGTTTTCATGTTTCCCAATACTTTGCTTTGACAATCAAACGTACAGGGCATTGTTGTTGGTCTAATGCCACCACTTTTAATGAAGGCGCCTTGGGTAGGATGCTTCATTCAAAAAAAAATTTAAATTTTTTTTATAGGAGGCACCTCGAAAACCTTCTAAAATTTACAAAAAAGCTAAAAATTAAATCACAAAAATATTTGACTCGTGTTGGTTTTTTTGTTTTGTTGTTTATGTGATTCTAGGCTACAAACAGTTTGTTATAATCGGATAATATGAAACGCGAATGAGAGTGAGCGCAGCAGATTGCGCATTTCCGAAGAAGTAAGTGTCGCCGGCCGCCGTAGCCGAATGGGTTGGTGCGTGACTACCATTCGAAATTCACAGAGAGAACATAGATTCGAATCTCGGTGAAACACCGAAGTAAAGAAAAAAACATTTTTCTAAAGCGGTCGCCCCTCGGCAGAGGTAACGAGTGTATTTCTGCCATGAAAAAGCTTCTCATAAAAATGTCTGCCGTTCGGAGTCGGCTTGAAACTGTAGGTCCCTCCATATGTGGAACAACATCAAGACGCACGCCACAAATAGAAGGAGGAGCTCGGCCAAATACCCAAAAAGGATGTACGCGCCAATTGTATATACATATATATAAGAGTCGACACCAAGCAGACGGACACAGTGACAACACCAAACAGTAACTTTTCAGAGTGTAGAGTCACCGGATGAATCTGCCTTGGATTTTCATCACTCCAAATCCTTTCGTTTATTTTCTTTTTCGTCGTTCAACCAGAAATGAGCTTCATCACTGAAGAGGATTTTTTTGTCAAGACAAGAACAAAGCATCGATTCTAATTGCATATTTTAACAATTTCAACGCATTGTTGAATTGTGTAGCTCCTATCCATAATAAGATGTCAAGATTGAGGAATATATTCCTACCCAATATAACAGCTGTAGCCGCTATACACGCCTAAGGTTCTAGCGCACCTACTGAAAAGCCCGTTAGTACTGTAAAACAAAAAACAAACAACGTAAATCTGAAATAGGAGTGTTTAAAAACAACAACTATGATTTACACCAACTTAAAGAAGTAGCTTAAAACAATGTAAATAAAATACAAATTTTTCCTGACCTGCGCAATACTTCGGAGACTTGGTTTCAAAATTCTTTGCATTTTAATAAAATTTAAATGATACAAATATTAAAGTTCCCTGCTTAATTAAAAGTTTACTTGCATTTTTTGTTTTTTTCTTTTTTTCATTTAACTTTTGCCAATTATTTTTTCCATTTTATTTTCCAAATTAAATTTTGTTTGAAGGAATTTCACCGGAAATACAAATATACATAAATACATATTTACACATGTAAATGTGTGAATATGTGAATGTACTTGCATAAAAGGGAGTGAGCGAATTTTTGATATGCCGGCTAACGAAACAATACTCCATTATAAAGGTTTGTTGCATCTCAGAATTTTGTAGAAAGGCTAGAAGCATCCAAGCGATATACCAAAAATCGTTATTATACTTTATTGTATGTATTTATAATTTTTTACAATTCTGTGTACCAGTATGTACATATTAATATTGCAAGAATAAAAAATACATATATTTATTTTAAAAAGGGGTGGCTTGTGAAAGCAATTAAAACGTGTTGACTAAGCTGTGTAGAGCGCAGAAGCTTCTAAAGTAGTAGTGGTTGAATACACCCTCTCACCCACACAAATACAAACGCATAATTACTCTTAGCATCAAGTGTGAACAACAACAGTGTGCATTGCCATCCAATATTCACGCATTTTGGTCTAAATTGAGTGGCTTCCAAAATTCATTCTTTGGAATGAACTTTCTAGCAGTAGGAACACTCAGTGGATGAATACAGCTATAAAGTATTCACAATTCGACATTGCTATATTATATGACAATTAGTATGTGTATATGTGTTTCGAATATCGAACTATAATTTTTTCGCATACCCAATTTTCGTGCAACAGGATAAACATCTCGAACACGACAGGATACAAATGTCGAATAAGCAGCGAATTTAGCCAGGACATGAACAGTAGATGCAGTTTCGGACTTTCCATTCCTATAAGGATAAAAAGTATGCGTGTGCGCAAACTACCTTCAAAGTCAGTACTATAAGACTACTGTAATAAACCAGTAGGTGTTTTATAATAAATAATACTCCTATTTATAGCGGGGCTGTACAAACTCCGGGATAATGTGCTTCGAATAAATTTTTGGAATGCTTCTTAGTTAGGATTTCTGCCTTCTATTGGTAAATGGTATCATTTTCATGACTAAAATTCTCGCGAATGCTTGTCATTGCTTGCTGAAAAATGTGTACCATATTTTTATTTTTTGCAATATTTATCTGTGGCCGCCACCGCTTTTAAAATTACCACTGAATTCTCATGGGGAAAGTGCACTTCTGCGTAAATTGTGTCTGCTCTTTTAATTTCCCTTTACAGATGTCCACAAAATTATACACCACGCTTTACTCAGAAAAAAAATAATTTAAGCTATTTTTTATAGGGTCCCTAAAAAATATAAATTTCTAGGTAAGATAAAAAAGTTATTAAATATTAATAATAAATGAATTAGTTAAACAATTACCAAAAAAAAAACATTTAAATATAATTTAATTAATTAAATAATAATACATTATTTTGTTATTAAAAATTTCTTAGTCCAAATATAAAAAAAACGAGGGAAACATTTGTTTTTATAACTTTTATCTATAGAACAAATTGTGCACCAGCATCAGGAAAAAACACGTGCTTATAAATTGATATGGTTGTTGTTGTAAAAGCATAGGAAATTCTCTGTAGAATTTTGGGAAATGCTGCTGAAGTGGCGGTGCTTAGCCAGATATATATCTGGGCCGTTCCGCCAGGGAATTTTAATGAGAATGTTAAATTGAAGGTCCGCTAGCAGAGCATTTTAATGAAGGGGTTATATACAGTTAGAAGGTAGAAAAAAAGCGAATTTTCCAGATTTTTTTCTGAGAACTCTTAAATATATTGATCTACACATATTATGTTATTTTTCAACTGTATTTTAAGACTAAGACGGTGAAAGATCAAAATTAAGAAAAAGTTTTTTCTAATAGCGGTCGCCCCTGCCATGAAAGAAGTCCTCATAAAAAATATCTGCCGTTCATTTGTGGAAAAACATCAAGACGCACACCACACATTAGGAGGAGGAGTTCGGCCAAACACCCAAAGGGGGTGTACGCGCCAATTATATACACCTCTCACAAAAATTAAGGGAACAGTCAAATTTCCTAAATTTCTTAATGATTTTTGAAAAGCTGTATCTTGGCGCAAAATGGTCGCTCGGAGTTCCGTCAAAAAGCAATTTGAAGCTTTAAACTTCTAGTTTTAAGACCTTTGAGCAAAAAATTTGTTTATTTAACGGTTACTTTGTAATCGTCAGTTAAAGAGCGACACAAAAATTTTCGAAATTTTTTCCTTTTTTTTTTTTTGATTGCACGGGCTTGGAAAAAAATGTTCGACTAAAACTAGCCATACAGTCAACTAGCTTGATTATTTAGCTTCAATTTGCTTTTTTAGAGTTCTCGCTACGATCATTTCTCTCTCTAAGATATGCGCATTTTACAAAAAAAGACCATTTTATCTTTGATCTTTGATATCTGAGCAAGTAATAACCCCACAATAAACCGGGCAATGTTTTTAGAAAGTAGAACAAATTTCCTATAAGATCCTTATTTAATTTTTTGAGAAAAAGTTTTTTTACCCTTAACGTTGGTTTGAAGTGAACACAAAAAAACGCCTTTTTACGGGTTTTCAGAAAATCTATCGCTCACTTACAAAAATATTCATGTGGCGACTCATGTTTCCAGGGATTTTTACAGTTTAATATTCCACTAATAACCCTGTAAATTTTTAAATCGATCCACCGAGCCGTTTTTCCGGACCGATTAATCAAAATTTTACAAAAGAATTATGTATAGGAACAAGTGCATTGTTTTTAAACATTGGCTAAACATTATTACATGAAATTGAAAAAACATTTTTTTCAAGTTTTTCCCATTTTTACGTTAGTATCTTATTAAATTAAGAAATATATTTAACGAGCTCGTGTTAAAATTTGAGACTAATCGGTTTAGCCGCTTTCGAGTAATGTTGGTCACCGACTTTGAAAACACCATTTTGAGAAAAACGTGTTTAAAGTTTGAAAAACACTTTACATAGGATAAAAACGCTTTTTCAAATTTGCGTCTAACTTCGAAAATGTTCACCGGGATTATACATATATGTATGTACATTAATTAAAAATCGATTTTTTTTAATTCTAACTGTATGTAACCCCTGAAGTCAGAAAAATGAAAGGGGACGGCTTAAATCAGAGAATGTTAATGAAATGAGAAGGCGGAAATATTACTGTTAAATATTTTTAGTTTATTCTCTGGACGGATATGAAAATTACATTTATTAATCAATATAGCTTAGCTTTGACTAAAGAGATGAAATTAATATATGAATGTTTATATGTAAATATTATTTTTTGGTTGTTTTACATATAAATCAGTTCATATGCAGTATGAATTATTTGATGCCGTAAAGAAATTTCTAAATATCAAATAGAAAAAACACCGAAACGCACTATTTTAAATTAATTATAATTAAAGTAAACTTAAAAATTGTACCAAACTTTCCTGCTTTTGAATGGTAGTACACGAGTAAATAAAAAATTGTGCAAGAAGAAGAAAAATATGGTACAACAGGACTTGAACCTGGATTAAATATGTGCCACACAAATCATGCCGTCGTCTATAGCGCCTGAGTCATAGGTTAATTCAGGCCCGTGCGCAGGGGGGGCCTTTGCAGGGTTCAAAGCCCCCCATACGAAGTTTTAAAAATTTTTTTGTCATGAATCGATATGCAAAAAAAATGGGAACTTGTCTTTACTCAAATAGTAATAAATGTATAGTATATGTTCAATTACTTCTATAAAATCTGATAATAGCTAATGACATAGATCGATTAGATGTACAGAGAAAACAAATTATATACGAATAAAGCATGAGAACATTGATGAGTTATTATAAAGCATATTATAATAAATTAATTTCAATCTTTTTTTGATTATTATTATCCTTATCACCAATCAATGATTCGTCATATCCAAAACTGTGACTTAAACGTGTACTTTGTCATAAATTTATAAACACAATCAGAGTTATATCAGACTGCAACAAAAGTTGGAACCCCCCCTAAATCTGAGGGTCTGCGCACGGGCCTGGGTTAATTGTACAGCAGTTTTCTAAATATCCAATCGATTGCATTCGTTCTGGCGTGTTGAAATCCCTTATCAGTGTGGTAAAAATCAGAAATCCCTTCATAGTGAATCTACAATTGAGTACTCGAAAAAATGCTATGTAACATTTGCGCCTTCTCATCATTGATGAAATTCATTAACTTTCTCTGTTATCATTTCATTAACATTATTTGATGTTACTGTTAACTATTTTTAGTACATTTGAATTTTGAAGGACATTGACAATATAAACACCACACATGAATTGAAAACACTACTTATCTCTCACCTCAACATTTCACTCAATAAATTTTTTACTTTGGGTTAGGAAATAAGTTCATAGCGTTTTTATATTTTCTTTTATTTTGCAACGATTTATTTGCTGTTTGGCAAAGGTTAACTATTCATTCGATAAAACTCTTTCTGCTCTACAAAACCATGTAATTATTTGCATTTTTGAGTTATTTAATTTTTTATTACTTTTGGGGTTTAGAAATGCAATACCCAGGAGGCAAAAATCAACATTTTCGACATCTGCTTTTCTTTGCTTTTGATCGAGGTCAAAAAGCTACTGAAGCAGCCCTGAAGATTTACGATGTGTATGGAGAAGGTGCCATAGGCGAGTCTACAGCACTGAAATGGTTTGCAAAGTTCAAAAATGGCGACTTTGATGTCAATGATGCGTTCCGCAGCGGAAGGCCTTCTGAATTCGATGAAGAACGTCTCAAATCACTTTCGAATGAGAAAGGTCGCCAAACCAGTCGTTAATTGGCAAAAAAATGAATTGCAATCATAAACGATTCTCAATCACCTTCATTCAATGGGATTTATTGGAAAATTGGTTGTCTGGGTACCTCAAGAGCTCAACGAAAAAAAACAAAGAAAGTCGCCTTGAAATTGCTCCTCAGCATCTCGCGCACCATCGAGCAACATTCGGTCATAAACGGCGCACTTTGTACCGAATCATCACAGGAGATAAGAAACGGTGCCCATACATCAATATGAAGCAAAGAAATGAGTGGGTGGCTCCAGGAGATACGCCAAAGCCGAACGTCAAGCCGGATCTTCATCCAAAGAAGATCATGATATGTGTTTGGTAGGACTGGGATGACATTGGCACTGGGAAACGCTCGAAAAGAATGTCAACAAAGAGCTGTACATTCCCCAGTTATACTGCGTGAATGAGGCATTTCGACTGATCGACATGGTGAAACCATACTCCTTCACGACAACGCCAAGTCCCAAGTTGCACAAGTCGTCAAAGCCGCACTCTAAGAGCTCAAATGGTAGGTATTTCAGCATCTAACGTATTTTCCGGATTTTGCACCGACCGATTTTCATCTTTTCCGCGCCCTGTAAAACCATATGATGGGCGTTACCTTCGATTACACAGTGATCCTTAGAAACTAGCTCAACAACTTCTTTGACACCAGACTAGGCGATTTTTGGCGGAACGGTATCAAAAAATTGGTCGAGAGGTGGGAAGAGGTTGTAAACAGCAACGACGAATATACCTATATTTGATTAACTTATTGATATAATTATTGTTTTTTGTTTAAATAAAAGTCTGTGGTAAAAGCGATACGAACTTATTCCACAACCTAATATTTTATATTAGTTTTGAAAGGAAAAATTAGTAAATGAAAGCAGGAAGAATTTCGCGATGATTAAGCGACTTTATATGTATGTATATAGTATATCCACTTAGCTCATAACCGATATACTGAGGTTGGGATATTTTTTTATTATCACCTTGATCAAAAAGTTTCCGGAATATATTAAAAAAATTGAAAATATGTTACATATTTATTCTTCAAAAGTGATATTATGGCTTTCAAAGTATTCCCATCAACTCCAACGCACTTATGCCAGCGTTTAATTCAGCTTTCGAATCATTTCTAGAACTTTATTTTCGGTATAGTCTTCGCGTGTTCCATTACTTTCTTTGTGTTTTTAAAATGAATTCCCCGTAGTAGTGTACTGGTTTTTAGACCCGATCAAACAGGAAAAAATCACAGGGAGTCATATCAGATGAATTCGATGTTGGATGGTATTTGTTTCATTCTTGGTCAAAACTTCACGATAACGAATTTTTGTCTGACCCTCTGGCGAAAACTCGTGATGTATGTACAATACCGTTCTAGTCCATAAAAAGCTTGAGCATCGTTTTCTTTTTTGATTGAAAACGACGTGTTTTTTTGGTATTGGTTCACTTGGAGCTCTCCACTCACTCACCTGATATCTAGACTGCGTGTCGCAGACCACGTCTCGTCTTCAGTAATGATGCGTTTGATGAATGTTGGGTCGGATTCAGCCTTGGAAATCATATCTTTGGCGGTCCCTTGTTTGCTTGGAATTCAAGTCCTTTGAGATTAACTTTGTAGCAACACGGCTAAAACCTGAACAAATACATAAGCAGTGTTCAAGTCCTCTGCGGTTATTGATCAACTTTTCTTTAGTTTTCGATGCCGACGGTATTTCACTACTTTCATCATCCTCGATATCGTTCAGGCCATTATTTAATGGCTGTTTTTTTTGGAGCATCATTATCGAAACAGTTTCCTAACACTCTAAGGCTTTCGTACACACAAACATTTTGAGCAATTCTTGGTTGAATTTTATTTGAATTTCATAATAATTTTAAAATTTTCTTTTTTTTATTGCTTAAATACTATCACAGTCCACAGGATTTCGAGGTTTATTTATTTACCACACTACTGGGGCAGGGGCGGCAGCATAACGCAGAGTTGGGGCATATGCGGGCGCAAATGGGAAAGGAGCTGGGGCAGCCAAAGGAGCTGAATAGGCGAATGGGGCAGCTGCGTAACGGGTCACAAGTGGTGCAGGAGCGGCAGCATAACGGGGAAACAAGGGTGCTGGAGCAGCAACGATTGGCGCAGCAGCGACTGGAGCCACAACCTTGGCGAGTGGCGCCACCGGTGCAATGGGTGCTGGTGCGACAACTGGAGCAAATGCGATGCCATTATGATTGCGCGCCACAATTTGGCTACTGGCGGCGGTGATGAAAGGTACTGGAGCGGAAACTGCCAACGGAGCAGCAGCCAAAGGTCCGGCAGCTAATATGTGAGGTTTGGCAGCAGCACAGGCGATGGAGGCAAAGATGACAATTACCTATTAGAATGATGTTTACACAGTATGTAGATTATTATTACTATTTCTTGCATTAAATAACTAAATAAAGAAGGCAAAAGTTAAAAAGGAGCACTTACGTATTTGAACATTTTTAAAGGTTGTTTGGTTTTTTTGTTGACTGCTCGAGCTTGTGTCTACGTTGAATGTTCGAATATGTTTGATGTCTGTTATCGTTAAGCTTAAGAGCTTTATAGTAAAAAATTTCATTTGCCACAAAATTGCATTCTTCTATGTCTTCTTCCAAGCCCATGACCTCCAATGAAGAAGGCTTTTGGCCATGACAAAATTTTAATTACCACGCACATAAAGTCACACCAACATGAAGTTGGTGCCATTTTGCGAGGTATTTGTGTTTTCCCTGTACATTTTTGGGGCCCCATGTGCCTCTTTAGTATTCACCGCCGGTAGTGGGCGATGTAAACACCAAGCGAACAATATAGCACACACATTGTATATACGTATGTATGTACTTATGCATAGAGTACATTGTTTTTTTTTATTATGAGCAATAAATAATTTCCAAAAATGTGTAAATTTTGGGCATTTAAAAACAAAAAGTAAACGAAAAATATTGTCTGCGTGAACTATATAGTAAAGAAACCAAATGTGGCTACCATTGTAGATATTTCTTCTTCTTCTTCTTAATTGGCGCGATAACCGCTTACGCGATTTTGGCCGAGTTTAACAAAGCGCGCCAGTCGTTTCTTTCTCGTGCTAACCGGCGCCAATTGGACACACCAAGTGAAGCCAAGTCCTTCTCCACCTGATCTTTCCAACGCAGAGGAGGCCTTCCTCTTCCTCTACTACCACCAGCTGGTACCGCATCGAATACTTTCAAAGCCGGAGCGTTTGTATCCATTCGGACGACATGACCCAGCCAACGTAGCCGCCGGATCTTTATTCGCTGCGCTATGTCTATGTCGTCGTAAAGCTCATACAGCTCATCGTTCCATCGTCTGCGATATTCGCCGTTGCCAACGTGCAAAGGTCCAAAAATCTTGCGCAGAATCTTTCTCTCAAACACTCCAAGCGTCGCTTCATCGGATGTTGTCATCGTCCACGCTTCTGCGCCATACGTTAGGACGGGCATGATGAGAGTCTTGTAGAGTGTTAGTTTTGTTCGTCGAGAGAGGACTTTACTACTCAATTGCTTACTTAGTTCAAAGTAGCACTTGTTGGCAAGAGAGATTCTACGTTGGATTTCAAGGCTGACATTGTTATCGGTGTTAATGCTGGTTCCTAAATAAAGGAAGTCTTTTACAACCTCGAAATTATGACTGTCAACAGTGACGTGGGTGCCGATACGCGAGTGCGCCGACTGTTTGTTTGATGACAGGAGGTACTTCGTTTTGTCCTCGTTCACCACCAGACCCATTCGCTTTGCCTCTTTATCCAGCTTGGAGAAGGCAGAACTAACAGCGCGGTTGTTAAGGCCGATGATGTCAATATCATCGGCATACGCCAACAATTGTACGCTCTTATAAAATATTGTGCCTGAGCGATTAAGTTCTGCGGCTCGTACGATGCTCTCCAACATCAGGTTAAAGAAGTCACACGACAGCGAGTCACCCTGTCTGAAACCTCGTTTGATATCAAACGGCTCGGAGAGGTTCTTCCCAATTCTGACGGCGCTGCTGGTGTTGAGCAACGTCATCTTGCATAGCCGTATTAGTTTTGCGGGGATACCAAATTCAGACATCGCGGCATACAAGTAACTCCTTTCCGTACTGTCGAATACAGCTTTGAAGTCGATGAAAAGATGGTGTGTGTCGATTCTCCTTTCATGGGTCTTTTCCAAGATTTGGCGTATCGTGAATATTTGGTAGACGGTGGGCTTCAGCCTTTCACACAATACGCTCGCTAGAACCTTATAGGTGATATTTAGTAGTCTAATCCCGCGGTAATTGGCACAAATTGCAGGATCGCCCTTCTTATGAATTGGGCAGAGCACACTTAAATTCCAATCGGCAGGCATGCTTTCATCCGACCATATTTTGCATAGGAGCTGATGCATGCACCTTACCAGCTCCTCGCCGCCATGTTTGAATAGCTCAGCCGGCAGTCCGTCGGCGCCCGCGGCTTTGTTGTTCTTTAGCCGCGTTATCGCTATTCTCACCTCGTCATGGTCGGGTAGCGGAACGTCAATTCCGTCGTCAACGATTGGGGTATCGGGATCATCACATTCTCTTTGACATGTAGATATTTCTAATCACTTCATTTTAGCACTCCAGTTTTAAAGCCTTGCCCCAAACTATGTACTATATTCGAGGCGGGTGCAATAAGTACCTGTGTTATAAATGAAGGCACCATTTTTCCAATTTTTTATTTATTTTTCAACATAGTTCTCTTTTAAAAAGATACACATACATACATTTTTGCAACTCCTAAATAAATAGGATTTGTCGAATTTGTCCAAAATACGCCCCTGTCTCGGCTATGACTTTATTCATGTTAGAGGACAAGAAAAGGTCGCAGAGAGCCAGAACGGGTGAATACGGGGGGTACGGCAACAATTCATAAAGCAATTCATGTAGTTTGGCGGCAACATCTCCAAATGACTGTGCTGGTGCGTTATCGTGGTGAAACAGCACCTTCATTTTCGTCAAATGCAGCCGAGTCTCCATCAAATTTTTGTGAAAGCGGGCCAATACCTCAATTATCGTTCTTTCTTATCCAATGCTCGTTTTTCCTTTTTCTAAAAAATCCAAGAGGATGACGCCATTCGCATCCTAAAAAATCGTCGCCATGACCTTTCCGGCCGATAGGACTATATTCGCCTTCTTTGGAGCAGATTCACCGGGAGAAATGCATTGTTTTGATTGTTGCTTAGTTTCTGGGGTGTAATGACGAATCCCGGTTTCATCAACGAATTTCGCATAAATTTATCTAAACACTGCCTCAACCGCTTGTTGGGTAACGTGAGCAATCGCGGCACCCATCGGGCCGACAATTTTTTAATCGCTATTTTAGCTGTTAAAGTAAACAAAAAAAGCTAGTTCGAACTCCAAACGCTGCCCCCCAAAAAAATAATTTCATTTTAGATAATTGAATTTTAATTTAGATATTGTATATTTGTTCTTAATAACTACGGTATATTCCTCATTTCATATTAACTGTTTTCCCCTTTTGAAACAAACAAAAGAGATGTACCTTTCTTTGCCTATACGTCTTATTACACATGTATGCGTGAGTAAGTATGTATGCGGTACGAGTATTTATGTATTTTTTATATTGTCTTACATACGAGTATGCAATTTCGTAAATAGTTGTTATACAATTGGAGACGAACTATTTGCAGACATTTTTGTGAGCATACACACATACATAAGCATATGTATGTATTACAGTTATTATTATTCATGGAGATTTGCATATTTTGTTTCTTTAAGTTCATTACAGTAAATATTATTTAACTAAATATACTTAATTTAAGAGTGTACGAGAGTTTTGGTATGTATGTATGCGATTATTACTCATAAGATTCATTGAATGGTCTCTATTTATTTGTGTACTGCAGTTGTAACATAATAAATAAACAAATATTGTGGTAAAATATCTTATAGTGCGCTCTTTTCTCGAAAAAATGTCACCTTATTAAGAAAATGTTGCCATACGCCACGCGAAAATGTTGTATATTTCAGATGGGAAAAACAAGAAAAATTCAATATAAATATTATAAAATATGCATATATATGTTTATCTATGTTTATCTATTTATTGAATATCATCGTCGCTGCGCCAAAAGCTGCTCCTTTTAGAAAAATAATAAATAATAAATTAACTACGCCCTACCTTCAAAATTAAAATGTATTTGCAACTCTTGGCATACTTTATGCCAAGGGTCGCTTAAGGTTTAGCTTATGAACGAAAAAATAAGTTAGTTGATTATTTTGACCGAAAAGTGGAGGCGACGATGCACAAGGTGGCGCAAAATTAATCAATCTATCGGAATATCTTAATATAATATATGTGAGGTCTCGATCGCAGTAGTTAACCTTCGTTTGAAGCGTAAAGATCATTTTTATCTGACGTCAAAGATGTCTACGTTCGTCCCGAAAAAACAGCATTTGCGAGAAGTCATGCTTCATTATTACCTTTTAAAGAAAAGTGCAGCTGAAACGTGTCGTATATTGGTCAATATTTACGGTAATTACGCTTCATCAAATACAACTTGTAAGGAGTGGTTTCGACGCTTCCAAAATGGCAATTTCCACGTGAGTGATAAAGATCGCGAAGAGGCACCGAAAAAATTCGAAGATACTCAACTCAACATGTCGAACCCTTGATGATATGTCTATAGAGTTGGATGTTGACAGATCAACCGTCGGTAAACGTTTGCATGCGATGGGAATGATCCAGAAAGCAGGTAATTGGGTGCAACATCAATTGAGGGATATCGAGGGACGATTGCTGACGTGAGAGATGCTTCCTGAACGGCAGAAGGAGTTGGCACCTGCCAGGTGAACCAGGTCCACCGACAGCGAAAAAAGCTATTCTTGCTTCAAAGGATATGTTGTGCATCTGGTGGGATCAGAAGGGTGTCATCTATTATGAACTCCTTAAACCATCTGAAACCATCACCGACGATCGTTACCGACTGCAGCTAAAGCGTTTTAATCGAGCTCTCAAAGAAAAACGACCGCAATGTGACGGTAGACATGGCCACACGTTGCTAAATCGAACCAGAAACATTTAGAATGTGAATTCGGAAATCTTGCCCCACCCACCGTATTCCTCAGACATTGCATCTTCGGATTACCATTTGTTCCGATCGATGCAGTCAGCCCTTATTGGAGAGCGGTTCACTTCTTACGAGAGCATCGCAAACTGGCTCAATGAATGGATCAAGTCAAAGGAACTCGAATTTTTCATTAAAGGAATCCGTATGCTGCCTGAAATATGGAGTAAGGTTGTAAGGAAAAAAGTTCCGTTTTTTTCGCTTTTGTTCGTATGTAAAATTAAATTCTACTCAGATTCGTGGCAAATTTCGCTTGTTAACAATGGAGTGGGGAGCTAAGGGAAAACGCATTACAGTGTGGTAAAAATGCAAGTGAGATTTCCGAAAAAGTAAAAAATAACCTAATATTTCGAGAATGTTTTCTCACCGCACGATCAATCATTTTTTCCAAATGTCTGCAGTGATAGACAGAATAAGAAGTGGCCGTTCGAGAAAGAATTCGCAGAAATCCCCAAGAGTTTAGCGTGGCCACCGTCCAGCCTCCATAATGGTTTGGTGGGAAGTGTGTTGTAAAGGCGTTACATCTCTTAATTTCTGCAAAAAAGGGGTTAAGACCAGGGCAAAAGTGTACCAGGAGGATGTCTTAGAAGGCATCGTGAAGTAGTTGAGCAATGCCCTCTTCAATGGAGAGCGTTGGATCTTCCAGCAAGATTCCGCTACAGCCCATAAGGCAAAAACCACCCAGCAGTGGCTACAACAAAATACTCCTGGGTTCACAGCCGCAGAAGATTGGTCGCCTGAGAGTCCAGATCTGAATCCATTGGACTACTGTTTGTGGTCAGAATTAAAAAACGTGGCCTGTCGAAGACCTCACAGAAATTTTGGTTCGAGCAGCGACGACAATATCCATGGAAACCGTGCGTCCTGCAAGAGCTGAATGGCCTAATCGATTGAAGGCTTGTGTAAAAGCAAATTGTGAGTATTTCGAATGAAACTTTAATTTTTTTCTTTAATATTTACATGATTAAATAAAACTAACTTCATTAAAAAAGTGTTATAATTTCATATCTATAACGGACTTAATTTGTAACAAAACTTAGGGCAGGACTAAGTATTTTTCTTTTTTTAAATTTTTTACGTAATAAAAAAATGTATTTAAAAACAAAATTGGTTAATATTGCGCCACATTTTAGTAAAACTGAAGGATTTACTTGCATCTTTTTGTAACAATTAAAGTTTTCGCAGAACTATTTTAGCGAACTTGTGTATATAGATAAATAAAGTTCAACTGGGCAGCGTTCGCACTCACTTTTTGCGGAGGGCGGAAAAAGCCACACATTTGTCAAAAATGCAAAATAAATAAATGCGACATAATTACGAGAAAAGAAGACTCTATTAGGAATGCAAATTAGAAATTTTTAGTTTGTGTGTACTTGTTTTTCTAGCTGCTGCTGTGTTAGTTTAACAGTGTGCCAGTTTGCTCTTTCCTATTTTTTACTTTTATTATTACATTCGTTTGAGAAATATAATTACACTTATAATTTTTTTTTTTTTTTTGTTAATGATTTTAGTTACAAATTTATGTAGTTTTTATAACTGAGTGATTTTTGGATACATTTTGGAACTATGGCCTTTTCATATTTTTATTATGTTTATTTTTGAATTCTTGGTATTTGTATTAATACATAATTGCATTTTTGATTTTTGTTTAATTTACTTTTACTTATTTTTTTGATTTAACATATTGTTTTTTACATATTAAATAATGCTGTTTGATCAACACCAAGATATACATACAATAAACGCTTCGCTTTAGAACTTTTCCTCTTCACTTTCTCTTTTTTCTCTAACAAATATTACCTATATATACACATAGATATTATAAAGATACATAAACATTGCTTAGTTTGTTTTTATTTTTATTTTGCTTCATTATATACACGAGTAAATTTTTTTCCATAGGTCCAGACTACTTATTGCTATTAGCCAAAGGTAATAAAATAATAAATATTTATAATAAAAATATAACACAGTTTTATAACGAATCATATCTGTATAGAAAGCAGCGTTAAGCTTAAAAATGCACAAGGAAGTGGGGCTTGTTCGAGTTGCAATCGCAATTGTTGTTTCACGATTTTTTAAAGCATCACATTCGATATGAAATTCTCGCAACTTTAGCAAAAGTAGAGCATTCGAACTATCAAAAACTTGGTCATTGTTGCGTGAAAATCTTTCATATTGACATCATACAAATTTACGATTATTTTCTTTGTCATATTTAGAAATTTGTCTATTTTCTATTTGTCACCAATAGAAATTATCGTCTATATAGATATCCATCTTTTTTTTTCATTTTCCCCTTCATTTACCTATGCAAATTAAGGGCCAAACATCAGAAAAGTATTAGCCTAGCATTTGCATGTTGCAAATGTCAAAACAGGGTCCGGCACTCGAAGTATAACCAACTTCAGACCGCTCGCGCAGCTGATACACGGGCACGCGGAAGCATTCTGCTGAAAGTAAACGCGAAAAAAGAAAATCAGTAATGGGGTCCAAACGTATTGGTGTGATTGCATTATATTTGGCTGGAAAATCACAACCAGTGATTGTTCGTGAGCTCGAGCACCTAAAAGTAAAGAAAGTTTTTGTTTATCGCACCATTACTCGTTACAAAGATACTAGTAGCATCACGAAACGTCATGGAGGTGTTCATCAAAAGATTGCCACGTCACGTGGAATGGGTCAAAAAGTGAAGAAGCGACTTGAGCGAAATCCCCGACGAAGTGCCAATCAAATGGCGAAAGAACTGAAAATATCTGACCGTAGCATCCGCCGCATACTGAAAAATGATCTCAAAGTCAAGCCTTACAAGATCCAAAAAGCGCATGATCTCACACCAAAGTAGCAACAAAACAGACTTGAGAGAGCGAAGGAGTTGCTTCGTTTGGCCGAAAGTGGTCGATTTCCGAACATTGTGCTTTCTGACGAGACAATTTTTCAAATTAAGCAATTCGTAAACTCCCAAAACTATAGGGTTTATTTGATCGACCGTTCATACGAGAATCTGAGTCATGGATTGGCCACCAGGAGGCAGCACCCACCACATGTAATGGATTGGTCCGCTGTAACCGCAGATGGGCGCTCTCCAATCGCTTTCATCTTTCTGGCGTCAAGGTAAATGCGAAATATTATCGGGAAAGTATTCTGGAGGTTGTTTTGCAGCCGTGGGCAGACAAACATTTCGGTGGCAGACCATGGACGTTTCAACATGACTCGGCACCGTCTAAGAAAGCTCGGACAAACCAAGGATGACTAAAAAACAACGTTCCGAACTTCATAACGTCCACACAATGGCTCTCAAATTCACCAGACGCGAATGCGGTGGATTATTCTCTTTGGGCCATTTTGGAGAGCAAGGTCCGAACTAAAAGATGCACCAGTCTCGAGGAGCTAAAAAAGCCATTGTCCGCGAGTGGGCCAAAATACCTGCAAGTCACATTCCGGAAGCTTGCGATTCGTTTATGGACCGCTTCAAGGCCATAGTCAAGGCAAAAGGTGGTCATATCGAGCAAAAGCACATTGAAAAGCACATTTTTGTATTGTTTTCACACATTTTTTACTTTCAATTGAATAAAAGTAATTTTGCAAACTAAATGTTTGGCCTTTATAATTGGTTACGTTTCGAGTGCCAGACCCTGTAAGTCCTACAGTACTGCCGCGTTTACTACGCGTCTCGAACAAATCCGTGTGTATGCGCCATATAGCCGTGTTAAGTACTTCAAGATGAGTACCTCTTAGTTATAGTTTTTTTCCATATTGTCTGGAGACATTTGCGACAAGTTGTAGTTAAACATTATTTTTAAACAATCATCCGAAAAACTAGCACCCTAATTGCAATTCGTCGCATATAGCAACGCAAAGGGCCTATCACTGGCCTCCACACATATATGTAGAGGAAGATATCTTCTCTCTACACCTTTTCCAATAGTATTTCACAATAGTGAATTGTAAATCAAAATAATCAATTCTACTCCGGGAAGTTCATAACAGTGAATAATATTTCGCAAGAGTCAAATGTACTTCAGAATTTCATGTATTTCAAAGAAGTTGGATATACTGAAGGAGAGCCAAATATACTCAAGAATATTTTTAAATATAGTACTTGCATACATATATTTGACTCTTCCACCTATAAAAGTATATTTAAGGGGTTGCGAAATACTACTGACCACTCTGAGTTCAGTGAGCTTGAGCGTGCCCACCAATTCCCTGGCCCGTGTTCGAAACCCGCTAGAAACAAAAAATGATTGAAAACATTTTTTTCTATTAACGGTCGCCCATCAGCAGACGATTACAAACGTCTGAGCATGAAAAAGTTTCTCATGAGAAACACCTACATACATTCGGAATTGACATATAACTGTAGGCTCCTTCATTTACAGGACAACATTAAGGTGCATCAAGGCAAAATTTGTTGAAATACAATACACCATAGTCCAACCATAGGGGTGGTGCGTGACTACCCAGCGAAATTCGGAGGACGTTGGTTCCGTGAAACACCAAAATGAAGAAAACTACCAACACCCAAAAAGAGTATACGCTCCAATTATGTATATAGTGTAATGATTTAAAATGTGCCAGGTAGCAATGAAATTTGTTTCCGGTATTCTTTGTTTCATGATGACTCATTCTTCAACACTGCATACATCAAACTGGCTCGCACACTTTGTACCAATTAGGTTGGGTTAGAATAAATGGCTGCTCAAACGCGTGCCCAAATGGATAAAGAATCAAATTCTTTCATTGCGTTGCCATGCAGAGGAAAAACCGAGGGCGAAAAAACCGAACAGAAGGGGAATGGAGGATGAAGACCGCGTTAACCGCTTCAAACTACTGATGAAATTCGCCAGGTGTGCAATGTTTAAACCCACATGTCTAAATGTTAGCCCGACGAGAGATAGGGAGCTGAGCTGAAGGTGCTGAGATGATTCCACCTCATCCTCCATACAGCTTCTGCAGAAATGACTTGAGACAATCTCAAGTCTCACTGCATGTATACCTAACGGACAATGCTGGATAAGACCGCCCACCAAATTCGAGAGTTGCGGCTTTGTTAGCCTCAGAAGTTCCCTTGAACGTCCCCGATGTACCCGTGGTCAAAGGGACCTTACGACTTTGCACGTTTGCGCATTAACCCAACGCTTGCTGAGTTGACACGAGGCCCATTTTTCGACCACACATTCTTAAAGGTTCACTAATCATCTAATTTCGCGATGAAACGGTCTCAAAGGTCCCTATCTAGCCAGCACATCAACACAGCAGTTTCCCACTATGCCACTGTGACCGGGAGCCCAAATGAGCCCTATGTCAAAGTTTTCGGATGCAGTGGAGGAAGAAATCAGACATTTCACCGACTAATTTCGAACACACAAACAATGAACCTAGGGCTGTCCGAGTAGATATTTACCTTCCTGACGATAATTGCAGAAGTTAGCTACCACTCCACTAGTTCTTTAACTGCGACTATTTCCGCTTGGAAAAAACTCCAGAGGTTCGTTAGCATACATTTGAGCTTAATGGGAGCTCCTCACAGAATACTCCTCCCACCAACCCTTCCATCTAACTTCGAGCCATCCATCATAAACATGTTAAGCTATGTCTTGCCTCCAAATGTTGCACATCGCCCAATCCTCACTTGGGGGAATATGATTGAAAAAAGTACCACTCGAGCCCAGCAAAGGTCCACATGTGTCAAGCACATGGGGATGAATTCTAAAGTGTCTGTAGCTTAAGTCTAGATTGTGGCCAGAACAGCTCAATCGAATTGCGGCGCGTGCGGCGCCAGTTTTCTCTGCGATGTCAATTATTTGTACCAATTAACTGTACTAAATTATTTTATACTTTTTGAATTAGCCAGTTTCCATTATAGTTTGGATATGGTGTAGTTGTGAGCGAATGATTATAAAAATGTGAGAAATTATCTTTTCAGATTAAGATTAAATTCCAAACGCTAGATTGGACACCCTGTATTACATAGATTTCCACACAGATCTGAACAAAAATTACCAATATTACAACTGTATAATGCGAAGTAGTTACCGACTTCTATTGTGGAAATTCACAGTTGCAAAATTCGATGTTACTGGGAAACTATGCAAACTTTTTTAAAGCGAAATCTTCTGTAATCGAAATTTGTGGTAAAGAATAACATCAAAAAGCCATATCAACTCACACATAATGACATCGAAATTGAGTTATAAGTGCCTCACTGTTCTTAACGGCTTCGGAGCCAAAATTCGGTCTTACTAGGGCTACGATAGAGAGGACTGCGGTAGTAACAACACACGGATTTATGACCGGCTCCCTTCCTCAAAGGTTGATAAGAATTTTTTTATTCTATTACAACGTCTGTAGAGTGTATGCAGAATGCTTAGTGAAATATGACCCCACATTAGAGCTTCGCGCAAGAGGAAAGCCATAAATCAACCACCTTTGGATTAATTTTAAAATTACTGTCAACCAGACTGCTTAATTTCAGCAAAAGGAATCTACGAACTGTATCTGCCCTCATTTCAGTAAATCGCGTTGTTCAGATAAAAGTAGATGTGGTTTTGATTCGCTGATGCTACGGAATAAAAACCTGAAGACTTGTTAAATTTATCAAAAAGCTCACAAACAGAGAACCACAGAGCAAAGAGATCACGTTCCCGCGCCTGTCGGCTGTACATTAGCCACTCGTGGTGGGGGTACAGTACACTAGAGAGGGCTAGTTTACGGAGGCGGCAGCCCTTGGTCGGGAAAAATCCGAGTCATTCCGGTAACGTAGAACCGGCTGCCATTAGCCACTCGTCCAGCCAATTGGTGTCATTTAAAAAGCGTCAGACGACGAATTTTTATGCTATTAAAATAGCAACAACGTTAGAGGTCGCAGTGTATTAAAGCCTACTCAATGTTAAAATAATCGGCAGGGAAATGGCACATCTAATAGCACATTTCTAAGCTTCCCGTAAAAGCCATCAGCCCTTCGGCATCTACTCATAACTGTGGAAGTCTTTAACAACAAAACGCTTACTTTAAATTGGAGTCGCAACTCGGTCTAAACGAACGTCAATGCTATATTCTTTAGCCCCTCTCCATACTTCCTATAGAATATCATATTTAAAGCGATACATAATCAAATTTTTCATTAGAAAATTCAATGATACGATTTTACGTCGACATTTTTTCGTATTCCTCAACAAAGTCCCCTTAATACTTTCATATTGTTGTTGTTGTTCTTGCTGTTGATGTCGTTGTATTTGAGTGAGACAGTCGTTTCCTTTGGGCACAACTCCACTACCACACTCACCTACGTCATCTGTCGCTGCGCAAAGTGGTGCCGCACTATAAGAATGTTGCAATTGTGTTTGTGTGTGTTGCTGTTTTTGCTGTTCTTGCTGATGCTGATAGTAGTATTCATTTAGATTTGTTATATAATAGTAATCATGATCGGCGAGCACATTAATCTCGGCATAATTATTTTCTTCATCATCCTCATCACTTTGTTCTTTAGCACGACTTCGTTTCATAGCCTCCTTGCATTCACTTGGAACTTCAATACTTTTCAAATTGCTATTACTTTGTTGTTGTTGTTTTATTATATGCTCAGTTTTTGCGTTTCGTGCAAATAATTTATCAAATCACATGTTTTCATCGAATTTGGCGAAATTAAAATCATCCTCGCATTGAAATCCGCTCCCATTCCCTGCACTCGATTTCGCTGATTGTTGTCCATTATTATTATTGTTACTGTTATTAGCTAATTTCGTTTCGTTCGGTGCCTTAAAAAACTCATCATCTTCGAATGGATCCTCTGATTTCTTGGCAAATATATTAATCGATTCGGATTTCTTAATAAGTTCCTGCCTCTGTTGCAGTTTACTATTGCGCAGATTCTGTTTTTTTGCAGCAGGCGTCATAAGCGCTGCATTGCTAGCGCTTTGTAGTGAGTCAGCATGCCACTGGTCTTCCTTTTCGAAATCGAATTGTGCATTTGAGAAATCATCTTCAAAGGCAGCATCGTCAAATTGCGAAACCTTGACATTATCATCGAAACGCAACTTTTGTGTAATAATTGGCGGCATTGTGTGCGAAGCTGGCGATTGCGTACCATCCAAATCAAACTGTTGCGAGCTGCTAACGCTCGTGGAATTTTGTGCGAAGCTGTGCAGTTTTTCTCGTTCCGAAAAGTCATTTGAGAAGCGGAAGGACGATTTAGTAGCTGATGTGGCACACGCACTTGCTGTGGTGGCGGCTGGGGTAGAGTTGCAACTGGATGCTGTACCCGCAGGAGCCGGTGGCGGCGAGCTCTGATTAAAGTCCGATTCAAAACCGCCATCGAAACTAAACTTCGTAGCACAACCGCCACCACCAATACTGGTTGTTGCCAGATAGGAGCTGCCTGCGCTTGCTAAGCTTGCGCTGGCATTCGAGCGCGGTGTGGGCGACTGCTCGTAATCATCGAAATCATAATCGCCACTTCGCGTTGGATATTTCTTGGCAGCAGTCGTAGGGGCACTGCATTTGAGTGAACTGATTGGCACTTTGCCCATGGAATGTTGTCTACGATCACTCTCCATCATGCGTTGATGCATCTCATGGCGGCGCCTATTTAAGCGTTCAAACTTGTCCTCATCCGTAGGCGGTTCATCATACTCTTCATCCACGTAGTCTTCCTCGTCGTCCACATCATCGTCGTCATATGTGATGTAATCGTAATTATCACGTGGATGAGGTGCTGCCGAGACAACGCCGCTACTGTAACGACTGCTACTACCAGGTGCAGTGCCAGTGCTACTGTATGGAATTTCTTTGCCACGCGAACGTTGCTTTTTGCGGAACCTGAAAAACAAGCATAGGTAGAAAATTAAATTTAAATTAGTCGCACGGATCATATGAAATATTTAGATAAATGCATGCGACATAACTTACCTGCGATCCTTTTCACCATCTGAGCCAGATAGAGTCTGTCCAAGTGTCGCAGCCCGTCTACTTTCGGCGAGTCGTCGTTCGGAGTCGGCGGCACTTGATGGGCGCTTCCAAGATTTCTGACCTGCTAATGACGGTTCTGCCGAGAATTTATTAAACAAAAAAGTTTTAATAAGTACCAATAACGTATGCGAAACATACTTCTCATTCTTACCTTCGCCATCCCAGGGACTTGAACCGCTACTCTTGCGTGCACGCGTCTGTCCAGCTCCCATGCTCATAGTGTTAACTGCTCCACCTGACGTCAATTGACTTGGACGCTGCAGACTACGGGTATCTGTCACACCAACAGCATTTGCACCGCTACTGAGGCGCGCCCGCTGATGAAAATCATTTTCAGAATCTTGTTCGTATTCAATGTCGCCAGTAGTTCGCAGCTTCATGCCTTTCCGCAACGAGCGCGTTTTTTCCGGCCCATAGCGTTCGCGGAACTCTTCGTGACTCTCAATACTACCGTACACATCCCCGCTTCCGAAACTACGCCGACGCCGCGTGGCGCTCTCAAAAGACTCCACGCTTTCCCGATCGAAAGATTTACGGTCGCGTTCATATAGATAATCTCCACCACGTGACTTATAACCACTACTGCCGCTGATCAGCCCACCCATTGGGGAACGGCCTTCATCGTATATATTTTCGTAATCGGCTCGTCGACCAACTTTCAGCTTTTCAAAGCATCCAGTATCACGATAGCGATCGTGAGGCGAGTCGCCATATTCGTCGAAATCGTAATTTGGACGCGCATAGTCGCGGTAGTATTTGCTGCGTTTATCGTAACCACTACGACGGTCGTAGCTCGATGAGGCATTGGGCGGCAGTGCAATGCCACGTTTATCGTAAACCGGAGGCCCGTAAGTTGTGCGCTCATAAGCGCTACGTTCAAAGGCGCGTGCACGCATACCAGCTACTTGTTCGATTTCCTGTGGCGACCAGGTATGATGAGGTGCGTGGTGATACCAACTAGGAGATTCTGAAAGAAGTAAAGAGTTGTTAAAATGGTGGATATTCGACCAACCAATGCGGCTATTTGATTACCTAAATCGAAGTTATCTCGGCTGCGTGAGAGTCCTGGCTTTAGTTTTCGATGATCACGTCGTGCACTGAAATCGTCTTCATAGCTGTCAAATAAGCGTGAAACAAACATAGATTAGTAAATTTCGTTTGCAGAATAACTTTGTTACTCACTCATAATCTTCATCGCAAGAGTTCAGGCGCCGCGTATGTCGCATATAGTAGCCATGTCGATCCGAAGCATGTACGGCACCTGGCGTTGGTGCTGCGGGCCCTACACCTGGTACGCGTTTTTGCTTTTGAAAGTCAGACAGCTCATCATCCCATGGGCTGAGATCACGTGACGAGGATGATGTCTGATGACGTTCTTTCTTCGTCCAGCGACGACCGATATTACCGCTTTTACTCCAACCGTCATCACGTGGATCTGACGAGCATGGCGACTCCGCTGTATCATTTTGAGATGTATTCGATGGTGGCGGCGGTGGTAAATGTAGTGATGAAGTTTTTATCGTGAGCTTGGCTGCTGTTCTGCCGCGTTTATCCACCTTCTCGATGCTTGGCTTAGGTGAGTCAAAGGTCGCCCAAAACTCTTTCGAATGTTTCACCTCCGTTTCCTGTTGCGAATCGTTACTAGCGCCAATTTGTTTTGTAGCGGTGTCGATTAGGTTCGACACAGCGGAGAGTTGTGATAAAAGTGGCGAAGCTTGTGGCGATTTGCTAAGTGGTGATTTCTGTTGTTGCTGCGCAGTGCCTGGTGTTGGCGACTTCTGTAGCGGAATAGGAGAGGTGCTTACGTCGTTGAACTGTGCTTGCGTCGAAAGTGTGGCATTTGGACGTGGCAAAGCTATGGAGTTACCTGAAGTTACGATAACTGTGGGTATATTGGTCGCTGAATTCGCGGGTGAAATGCGCTCCCGGGAGTCTAGCGACAAATTAGATATGGCACGTTGCATTAGCTCGTCTATTTCCAAGTCATCCTTGGAAGACGAAAGTCCACTGCTGCCTGTCACAGTGAGGAATTTACTATCCTGCTTGGCATTTAATAAATTCGGCGAAGGTTGGGATGCGGAGCGTTCGGGAATGCTGCCATTCATATCGGGCTTATCAGACTTTTCGCCATCCAGTTGTTGTGTGGATGTGGACAGTTTTTCATATTTGTCTTGTCCGTTACCAGGAACATCGGCGTCTTTGTCATTGCTGTCCAAACTGCTTTCACCGCCGCCGTCATCTTCTTCGTCGTCGTCTTCGACAGTCAATGCGGAAGAAGAAGGCTCCGCAGGTAAGCCACGACTGTCTACCAAACCTAAACGATCTGGGCCACTACTACTAACACGTCCATCCATTATATGCTTAAGATCTTGATCTTGATCTTCATTGAATTCATCGCTAAACTCGGGGAACTCCTGTGAAGCTCGCAAAGTTGATGGCGGCTTATTGTCGAAGAGGTTTTCTACTAAAATTATGTCGCGTAGAGCGGCGTAACGATCCTTTGCTTGCGCCACTACTTCTGTTATTTTCGTATCAATTTTTGGTGGCTGCACTTTTGCACTCGCTGTAGTGGTCGTTGTAGGCCCCGTAAGGAAATCATCATCATCAAAGTTTGCTTCAAAGTGCACGCCAAGATCATTTGCTACAGTTGCCGCGCCACCAGCATCCGCAGTGCATGCTGTGAGAGAATTAGCGCCGCTGCCATCTTCAATCTCTGTGATCACTTCGCCAATAAGATCTGCATTCTCTTGCTGCTCTTGCAACTCCTTATCGATTATCTCGCGGAAAACGGCATAGCGATCGGCGGATGGCACAAGCGGTGTGCTGTGACTGGCGTCGCTTGGTGGTGGTGGTTGCGCGATTGGCGGTTCGTTGAACTGCTCGAAGTTAGCGAACGTGTCTTGGCTTTGGCCCTCAGCTATACGAGTGGGCAAGTCTTCACCGAATGTGTCGTCGAATTTCGCGACAAAAGTTGCCTGCTGGTCGAAGTTTACTTTAAACACCGGTGGTTGCGCCAACGTAGGCGATGGCTCACACCGAACAGATTGCATTTCAATGCGACGCACTCGTCGAGGACTCATGTGGCTTGCCAGCGTATGCTCGGGGCCGATTGCGCCACTAGCCGCGGCAGCAACAGCACGTTGTGGTTTTGATTTCTCTATGAATTCCGAGAGATAAGATGTAAGCTCTACCAGGGTCATAGTGCTCAGTTTGCTAACGGGCACACTCAACTTAGCAGCCAACTCGTCCAGACTCAACGTCATGAGCTGACTCAATGTAATGTCGGGTATCAGCGACGCTACCACTGCAGTTGGTGCGCCGCCGCCGCTATCGGTGAGAACTTGCTGTTGTTTCTGCTGTTGTTGTTGCAGAATCTCCATTTTATTTTCATAGATATCCTGTGACTTCGCTAGGGATTGCTGGCGTTGTGCTCGATTGCGCGTTGAAATCTGTGTTGGTGGTGGCAGGAGCGGGGGCACATCACTGGCCGCTGCGCTACCAATGCTGCCAACTCCGCTTATGGGCACTAAGTAATCATCATCTGTGTGTCCAGGTTTACGTGGTCGTCCTGGTCCAGGATATGTGCCATCCGAATGACTAACGCGGCGTGAGGGTAACGGTATCGGTGGTACTTCGGCGTTGGAGATGCGCAAAGTCTTTGTATTAGTGTTGACAAATTCATAACGGCTAGTCGCCGCAGACGCGCTGGGTGGCACTGCATTACCCGAGGTCACACGCGGACGTATGATAATATCGTTGAACTGCTTTTTAGGCGGTAATGGTGGTGGTTCTGCGTATAACGCCAAGTCTGGCCGCGGTGGTGGCTCTGGTGCGGCTTCATTCTCACTCAATGAGTCGCTCTCCTGAAGGCGACACATGTTAATGCTGTTGGAGTCGCGTTTGGAGAAACGCGCCTGTCCAAACAAATGTGGCATTTTCTTATTGCTAATGCTCGAAATCACATCTGCTGTTTGTTGTTTAAAAACCGAAGATGGTTGTGGCAGGGATGACAATTGCCCGGATGGTGTTGGTCGTGAACGCACTGTGTTGCCAACGGTTCCATTACCCATCGCCGCGACGGGCTCACCCATTTGTCGCTCCAAGCGCGCAACGTCTGCGCGCCACTGTGCCGCAGTGTTCAGCGGTTGCGCTGAGGTTGGAGAAAGATTACTTTCCGGCGGTAAATTGACTTGTAAAGGCCCATTGAAAACATCCTCTGAACGACGCGCTTCGGTGCTAGTGGATGGTGAGCTTCGTTGATTCATCTCGCCGCTATTGAATTCAAACTCGAATGGATCCAATTTAGCAAAAACGTCACCACCCTCTTGGAATGGGTCGCTCTTCTTTCGCGTCGGCGAGAAAGGGTCAGTGTCACGTGGCATCATCACAACATCACCAGCGGAACCAGCAGTTGTCGCCGTAGAGTCTAAAGTATAATGATTTAAATGTAGATTAGTAGGTATAGCTGTTGAATGGCACGAAGATGTTGCCGACGATAAAGTCGGCTGGTAATGATGCATTCTTAAAGTAGAAGCTGTTGTGGAATTAGTAGAGTAGGTGGAGGTTGTTAGTAAATTGTTGCTAGACGCTACTTGGTGGTTAGTACTTATTAATCTAGAAACAACAACGTTAGAAGCGGTGCTCGTATATTTGGTACTGCTAATGGTGCAGGTGCAAATATTAGCTGTGCATGATGGTGCGAGCACACCTATTAGTAAAGTTGTTGTTGTTGTCGTTGCTGCTGTTGTTGCAGACATCGTGGAAATTGAGACTGTTTTAGAAGTGTTTATGGCTGATTTCAAGCCGGCTATACCTGATGTACGAGTAGTGTTAGTAATGTTAAGTGGTGGTGGTTGTGGCTGTGGATGTGGCTGATGCGACTGCGCCTGTTGCAACTGCTGAGAGCCCTCGCTATTGCCATCCATGTGGCTTAGCGTATCCTCGAAGAGACCCTCTTTGCTGAGAAACTCATCGACCACTGCCGAGGCGGCTGTATAGTGAACACCTGTAGCGGTTATATCTACGGTGCCATTACCACCTGAAGACAAGTCGTTTAGCACTTTCTTGGGTGGATTCTTAAGCTCCTGGAAAAAGTATTTCTTATCGACGTAGGGACGTGTACGACCCGTACCTAATGGATCCAAATCTGTAAAAGCATCTAACACATGGGAAAAAGTTATGAATCAGTGAAATTGTCCCATAGCCAAGTGCGAGAGGATATGAAGATGTGTTTGGGATAGAGAAAATGAAAGGTGAAACATATTTAATTGAAGAACAAACGGAATTAAAAAACAAATTGGCATTATGAAGTGGGTATTAATAAATTAGCGTACATACACAAAACGTAACTAAAATAGATTTGGTGGCATGGTGCGCATGGATCTTTGACAAAACTAGAAAATCTTTGCAAACAAATTTTATCAGCTGGTGATCATGCAAAAATAGCTGGTATATCAATTACTTTCATTCCCTTTTATTTTCCATGACAGATGGGTGTGTCTGCGCTACCAGAACAACCCTAAATTATATTTGGTCAAAAATTATCACTCGAGCATCAACCCAAAAATGTGTGAGGAATAGTTGTTGTAAAAGCATATATGCTGCAGCAAATGCTGCTTAACACGTTCACGCCGGCGGGTACCACCGGTGGCTCGCACAAGATTGCTTCATGAGGCGGCGTGTACCACCAATGGTACTTTATTAAACGGTACCTATGAGATGAGATGCCATAAACGACTACCCTTATGAAAAAATTTCGTTTTATGACCTGCAATCGCTTCCGATAGAGCGAAAAGACTTAAACATTGCCGTCTGTGAGTATCGCGGATACTTAGAAAAGATTACAATAAAGTTCCAATGATTTTAAGTGGCGATTTTAACGTAAATTTTGCATTGGACACAGCGGTTCCTTTAATTGACGTTCTCAATACAACATTCAATTTAAAAATGTGTAACAATCGCACTGAATCGACAACACGATCAAAAACAACCATTGACGCGGTATTTCAAAGATATGTTGACAACATCGAAACCAAAGCATTTGTATCATATTTTATCTATCATAAGCCACTCGTATCATTTGTTGAAATTGAAAACATTGAGGATGAATAATAATAAAATGAAGAAAATAAAATATGAACTTTATGGCAATATTATAATGAACCTATAATTATCCCGCTCCTAATGCTGCTTTCGTCTTATTCTCTCTGTTTGTTTTACGGAAGGTTTCACTTCTATCGTGTCTAACCGTTAGACTGGTATTTTTTTTTAAACTTATTTCATATTCGATTTGACAACCAGATTTTCTAACAACCTTGCCAAAAATCCACTTCCTTGTTAGCAAAAAACACAATGCAAAACACAACACAATATCTTTGCTCCAAAAAACAAAAACAGCAGTAAAAATGTACAGGAGCTACCAAATAAACCAGTTGCTTCATTGAAATTATGTTTTCAAATGCATTATTTTCCAATCTACCTGACTTCACTGCACTGCCTGCTGTCGCCTGTGGCGGTCCATCACTCAATATTGGTATCGGTGAAGTCGACGTCATGCCCGCAGTAGTCGGTGCTGTTGATGCCACCGCCACAGTTCCACTAGCTTGAGTGTGTGTATTGCTTGAAGCAGCCGCACCTACGTCAACATCGACTAGCGTTGAATTTTCACTCAACGGTTGCGTTGGTGTCGAAGTGGATTCACTGGGCGCTAGCGGCGCCATCGGTAAGTTAACACCCATGCCCATGGTGCCAGCTTTGGAAGTATCAAATACATCGTTTTGCTGGTCAAGTTCATGTAGCCAACTGTCGTCGTCGTCTTGCTGCAAAGTGCCCGGTGAACTGCTTAATACCGGTGCAGGTGAAAGTAACGAAGAAAGTGTAGCATTTTGTGGCACGCTCGTTGCTATTGTCGTTTGATTTACTGTTGGATCTATTACTTTATTTATTGGTTTATGGCGTGAGCGACCAGATTCGGGCGGAGGCAAAAGATTGTAAGTCTGTAAATAGAGTAACGTCGTTAATTGCGCAGGCAACTATGAAATTAATAAACAGTTTACAGGAAAATTAGTAAATGAGTCGCCAAATGGATCATCATCGTTAGCTGCCTTGCCAGCGACCCCACCGAGTGGCGGTTGCACCGGCTCATTGGGTGTGATGCGTTCCATTTGTGTAATGCCTCGTTGTATAGAGCTCAGCTCTTGCTCCAAATCCACTAGGTCTGCTACTGATTCAGGGGACATCTAAAGTGAAAATAAATTGCTATTATTTTTTGCAATAAATTGTGAAATAAAACAATCCAAACCTCTTTGCATGCTCCTTTGTTGTCTAAATTAACACCCAACCGATTCGAAGCTGACGCACGATTTTGTCCACTAAACCCACTTAACACCGACAGTGTGCTGCCACCACCGCCTCCACCGCTGCAACTGAGATCGTTGTGGGCGCTCAATCCTGTTACAACCCCGCCAGCGGAGGATTTTAGTGATGATAATGAGGCAAGTTGATGTTCGTGTATAGATTTTGACTGTATCTGCTGGCGTGCCAATTCGATTTCTTTCTTTTTTAGCTCGAAAACGACTTGGAAGAGATCGCGCATTGCCAGCACAACCTACAAATACGAAAATTATCAAAAATAAATTAAAAAACACGTTTGCTCTTATTCGCTTATTAGCTACCTGACTAGCCGCTTTGTCAGTCTTTATGCCAAAGAAGCGATGTCCGCTATCGGGTGAACCAAATATGTAGCCAAATGCACGTGAATCGGTCATATCCTGCGCAATGAAGGAAATTTTGTGCACCGGATGGTGGTATAGCGAGTCTCCGGTTTTCTCATCGCGTAATCGCAGCCCATCGATAGTCACATGTATGGTTATGCGTTGCTTATGTTCACCGGCAGCCCGTATGGCCATCTTGAGATCCTGCAGTGCCTCCTGACACATGCGATCGCCACGTGCCTCGCCCACTTCGAGTATACCAATAAGTTTCGCCTTAAATTGTACGCCATCGCCGAAGAAGCGACCTGGATCGTTGCGATCTGTGTGATCAAAGAAACATGTATTTAAGTTCCTGTCGTTGTAGAAATACTAAACTAAATAGATATGATGGGTGTTTTTTAAGAGTTTGACTTCAATTTAGTAGTAGTGTAGGTTAAAACAGAAATATTGTTGAAATGTATGTTTTATTAATATATAATCTGGTAGCTAATTTTATGGCATTAATTTTTTAATATCTGGCATATGTCTGCTGCGACTACGAGTTACATCGATCAGTAATATATTTCACCACTTTTTCCAATAAATACGGCTGTATGGCGTCAAAGGTTACTTGAATACTGCAATGAATCGAATGTTAAGCGCGGTGTATAGTATGGCAAATTTTACCGTCTTCTTGGAACCAAACGGCCTCAGTGTCTAGCTGATTAATTTTTGGAAACAAAAATGCAGTCAGCATGGCGCGATAGCACTCGCTATTGACCGTAATGACAGCTCCTTTCTCATTTCGAAAGAAATACGGATCGATAATGCCCCCAGTCGTCTATAAACTTTACAAACAGATCTTTTTTAAGCAAATTTCCACAATTTGGAAGCGTTGGTCTGGCGTCAGACGATTCATAACGACGTTACAAACCTTACTGAACAGAAATGTCAACACTGTTTGGCTTTCACAGCTGTCAAATCATAGCATATCAAATGACGCAGTTAAAAAAACACCCGATATGTACGCATATTTTGGACTAAATAATTTTTTGGATGTCAGCTTAGAAAGTTAATTTTTTTTTACATTGGCAGGTGTTCTCAATTGCTGCTGTGCTTGAAAACTGACTATTATCGATATTATCAGATCACTTTTTCTGCATGGTAAAGGTCTTTGAATTCAGACTTTTTTATGTAGGATTAGACCGGTTAAGATTTTTGAAGAGTCCTGGTGACAACCTACACTAATACTGAACCTTTTCTGTCACTTCAAAAATGAAATTTCTTAAATACATTTTCCAAAAATGTATAAAAATATCGATTTTTTTTATGTCCTGGTATGGTTCATTATGAGCATCCCCACAACAGTCGGGCCATTCCCACAACAGTCGAGCCTCCCCACAACAGTCGTATTCGGCAAAGGACTAAACTGTTTTCCACTATTCCATAACTAAAACTACATTCCACCAAAATTTCTTAATAAGACTTTATGTTATTACAACGGTAACAACTGTATATGTTGGCCAATGAATGAATTACTTAATTTTAAGCCTCTTATTTTATGCCCTGCATTATTTTGTAATACAATTCGTCAATATAATTGGTAATTAATAAGGAAGTCTGTCTATACTCTGCCTGATAATTCAATCTTTAATCGTAGCCAACTGTAATAATAAAATAATATATACAAAATAAATTATCTACGAAACCAGGTGCTAACGTTTTGCGTAATTGGTCTCCTGCGCACCACTGCTCCCGCTGCCACCACCAACACCGACCGAGGAGAGCGTTGAAGCGAGCGATAAATTTGATGATGCCGCCGATAGTTTCGAAACCAGCGATTTAACCATAGTCGCTGATCACACCGCGTAGCACTCACCCCTGCGCACTGTCCTAACTGCTAGGTATTCAATTAATTTTTTTGTTTTTTTTTTTTGTTCTGCTATGCGATTGCTGTGATTGCCTAATGCCGCGCGTGCAATCTGCTTACTTGATGGAAATTCAATGTAGTATTAGTGGCGTCGCAGTTGGCGTCGTGTGCATCAACTACAGCTTAATCTGGGGAAAAGAGGCCTTTGCAGCCTTTGCGACAGGCGCGTCTATACTATTTTCTGACTACTGATTCTCACTCAAATACTGCTTCTATTTGGAATGTTTTCGTTTTATTTGTTTTTATTTGTTCTGTTGTGAGCCGCTCCTGACTACATACATACATACATACACACATGAGCTTTAAATTAGCATTTATTGTACGTTGCGCATTTTTCTTTAATTGCTAATGCTTTATTGTTATATTTTGCGGTCATTGTTCAGCGGTAATGTCGATGCTCACCAAATATAAAGAACTCTAATTTTATTTCTCTATATATTTCGGTGCTTAATTAAATTCATATGTGTTAATGCGTAATGGCGAAGGGGCCAATTCGGGCGTACAAACAACAGTATTGATACCATCCGCCTCCGCACCATCCCCACTGGCTTGAAGTAGCGCCAAACTACCGGCTAACTTATTCGCTAAAGCTGCGCTTCTCACCAGTTTTCACCTCGTTTTATAATCTATTCATTTGTTTAAACACATAACAAAGGGAGAAACAATTATTTGCAATATGGGTGGTGATGGCGAACTGGATGCTTCCTCTGCTGTTTTTTGTTTTGAGTTAATGATGTTGCATACGGTCAATAGCGCGAAATTGCTCGGCTGTCACAACTCTGCCTCTACGGTTTCTGACTAATATGTAGATCGCTTGTGCACCGCATGTCCCGTACACAGCGCCTTCTTCCGTTGGATTATATGTAGGTAGGGCGCAATAACATTTATTCATAGGCAATAGCGTATAATGTCTCGAAGTGACAGGCAACCGCAGTGGAGGCGCTGATACTTTGCGCAAATATAAACAAAAAGGTATTCAAACAAAAACCCACGCCTCAGAAGTATATAGCCAACGGCTATGTTGATATACTACGATGTATCTATTGTTGTTTGTTCCCCACACATAGATAGTTGCTGTTAATGTTTTCTTTTTGCGACCGTCAGTGACTACGTCTGCTTTTGGACACCGATTTCTACGAATTTAACTCGTACCGACAACACAGCTTCGTCAGTAGGGAAGCTCACTGAATTTCCTTTCGTGACTGTCGGTATTGTCTCCTTTGCGTTTATTGATTTTTCATGCGCAGTATTTTTTCCATCAGCAATCAAATAAGAATAATTATATTAAAAGCAATGCATTGTGGTAGGGATGCCTCACTGTACGGATTTCATCCAACATGGCATGGATCACGCATTTCTACCACAACTTTACTTTCCAATCTTCAAGTAATCCACTGCAAATGCAGCGAGACCAATATTTACATTTTTCCTTCACACATTATGTGGATATTAATATATTAACTAAATTATTTTCACTTTTGCGATATCAATATTTCTTTTAAATTTTCACTTGTTTTCCTTTACAACTTGCACTGTCGCGGATTCAGTTAAAATGTAAATAAATTCACTTAGACTTGGCTGTCATACGAAAATTGCATCTAACAAATACACTGCACAAATGTATCTGAGAGGAAAATGTTCTATTGGATACTGTTTTGTGCGTGCAAATGTCAGATACAATCGCGCATATGAATGTGTGTGTGCTGCATGTGCAGATACTTGACGCAGAGTTATATTTGGGTTGCTTAAATAAATGACAAATGGAAAGTGGTATTCACTACATTTCACAGATAAATCAGTTGGAAAAGCAAGAAGCGTCAAGCCCGGCCAGCATCTTAAACAAAACTCGGCTAGGAAAGTACACTATCAAATGTTCGCAATTGAAACTAATTAAAATTAATTTAATACCAATTCGACCGCCGTAGCCGAATGGCTAGGTGCGTGACTACCATTCGGAATTCAGGGAGAACGTAGGTTCGAATATCGGTGAAAGACCAAGAAAAAGTTTTTTTTCTAATAGCGATCCCCTCTAGACAGGCAATGGCAAACCTCCGAGTGTATTTCTACCATGAAGAAGCTCCTCATGAAAAATGTCTGCCGTTCGGAGTCGCCTTGAAACTCTATGCCCCTCCATTCAAGGAACAACATCAAGTCGCACGCACATAATGGAGGATGCGCTCGGCAAAACACCAAAAAAAGGTGTACACGCCATTTATATATATATATCTGATTTTATTTAGTAAAAAAGGTTAGGCGCGTTTTATAAGCAGAGCGGGTTTACAACTATAGTACACTTTCTTCCGCGTCGATACCAATTAAAACAAATTGGTATGAGAGTTCAGGTAGCGGAACGGAACGGGAAATGAACCATCTTTTTTTTTATATGTTCTTTGTTGTTACTTTGTTTTGCAATTGAAAATGACATATTTTTTAATCAAGAATGATAGAAAATAATTCATCGTATCATAGGAGTCCATTAACAAAAAAAGGGGAAGGGGAATTACTTGTTTTTGAAGAAGAAAAGTAGAGGAGAGCAATGGAAACATCCAAACAAAAAAATTATGCGCACGCACACATACTTTCTAGCCACGACGTCTTCCGCATAAAAACGCATAAAACTGCATTTGGAGGCTTTATATTAATTTGTGCTTTAACACGCGGCTTTTCGTTTACATTAGTGTGTTTAGCTTTAATCTCACAAATCTCAATATTACCAAGCCATTCACTGAATTTTCACAAGCATGCAATTTCTCCTACTTTTGTTTGTTTTGTATTGCGAAGGAAGCTGACGTCAGATTGAAGGAAATGTGGTTTAATGTTGCCGCCTTCAGTACTCAATTCGCCTTGGCCTATCAAAGCCTTGGCATATTAAGGCGAATTGAGTACTATAGATGTCGCAGTCCCAAAACAGTTACTTTATTTTCCACGAAGTCTGACAGTCAATATAGGAATTAACAAATACGAAACAAACAAGTATTACCTGTTTGTGAAAGTTCAGTGAATGACTTGCTATTATTGTGATTTGTGAAACTTAAACTAAACAAACTATTGAAAACAAAGTACCGCGCGTTAAATTAAGAAAGCACCAATTTTGTCAAGTTCATCAAGCATAGAGATAGCCAGAAGAGAAATGGCGAATAGCAAATAAATGTAAAGAAATTTTTTATGCTCAAAGAAGACAAACGAGACAAAATACTTTTAAAAATTAATAATTCGGTATGAATCCCTATCCATTTCGTGCTTAACTCCCAATTCATAATTAAAAAGCGAGCTTACCCATACAAAATGTCTCTACCGAAATCTGAGATTATAAAATAATCCTATATTATTACCAAGGCGAATATAGTATCTCATTGGCGCCATCAAATAACAGTTACTTAATTTTCGCGATTTTGACAAGTCGGACGACAGCTCAATTGGCAATACCGAATAATCGAACAAAACAAACAAAGGTAGGAGAAATTAGACACATGTTTGTGAAAATTCAGTGAATAGCTTGGTGGTATTGTGATTTGTGAGATTTAAACTAATCAAACTAATGCAAACGAAGTACCACGTGTTTGTGAAAGCACAAATTAATATAAATATAACCTACAAATGCAGGTTATGCGGAAGACGCCGTGACAAGAAAATATGTGTGTGGGTATATAATTTTTTGTGTTTGGTTGTTTCCATTCTTTCGCCTACTCTTCTTCTCCACAAACAAATAATTCCCATATCTTTTGTTCGTTTATTCATACGCTATTACGACACGGCGAATTCAGAAGGCGTAATCTGTTTCTCTATCATTCTTGGATTATTACCATACTTTTTCACATACAACCCTGTATTATCGCTAATACACTAGTTGTACCCAGCGCGCGTTGCTACGCCAACAACTAAAATAAATTTAAGAAAAATAACTTAAAAAAAATCGGTAAACAAATTTTCAATTCATTCTAAACCATTTTACTGATTTTGTTTATTTCGAAAAAATCGGTTGAACGGTGCAGAAGTTGCTATTTGCATATTCTACAAACCTTCTCCATGAAAAAATACATATGGTATATATACCAATTTTTATAATAATCGGTCCAGTAGTTTTTGAGTTCATCGATGACATACAGACAAGCATTCATTTTTATATATAAATAAGAAGATAATATTAACTATGCATTCATATGTATTACAGAAAATACGTGTTGTTGTTGTTGTAGCAGTATTTTTTTTTTTTTTTTTTGTCGGGACAACTAGCAAGTGCAGCACTCAGACATTATTTAAGTCCATTGTACTACATTTGGATTCTCTTTTAATTTTCTTTAAATCTACCCGATCTCCGAAGAAATCTGAGTAGATCTTGTGGTGCCAAGGGGCCAAGATGGTCGCTTGTTAACACATCAGTGCCAAAGACCTCAAACCTGATTCGAGCCAAGGCGGGGCAGACGCACAGGAAGTGGTCCGCCGTCTCATCCTCCTCTTCACAAGCTGGGCAGAGTACACTGTCTAACATGCCCAACCTTTCCATGTGCTTCGCCTGTCATCAGTCCAACCAGCCGTCTGCACTCCCATCTGCTTAATGACAGAAGGGTTTGCGACAGTGGATCGGACACGACAGGTAGCATCAGTTTAATCCATCTGCAGCCTCTCTCAGCGTGCCAAGCTCGCTTGTGGGTGGTAGTTCCCATTTGCTAACCGTGGCTTTGATGGCCGCAGAAGGGAGGGGCAAAACGGGCTCTGGGCCGAAGAAGTTATCCTCAGAGTCCATCTTAGCTAAGGAGTCAGAGGTCTCTTTACCCGCGATACCCACGTGTCCCGGGACCCATGTTAGCATCAGGCTATTATGTCTACCGACATAGTTCAGCCTGGATTTGCACGACTCGACTACCCCTGACGTAGTTGGGGGGCTATCTAAGACCATACGCGCAGCTTGGCTGTCGCTCCAGACACATATAGATCTGTCTCTCCATCGGTTTTCCATACCAAAGTTCATCGCTTCTTGAATTGCAAGTAGCAGTATACTTAACCCTGTCAGTGTAATGTAAATCACCGGTCGTCTTCGTCCAGCTCATCTAACGGTAGGCCCAGGAAAGTTGCTGTTTCGACAGGTTGGGTCCAAAGGGAAAGGGATGTTAGATAAGTGGGTTTGGTGGAGCATGTGAAAAGGTGGTTAGTGTCGTGCGGGATGCCTTAACATACTGAACATATGTTTAGTATGTCGAATGTAATTGTTCCAAGGTTACGCGGGGCTCTCGGGGAAGCTGGAGCTCTTCGTCTATAATGGGTGTTGGTTGAACTCCGATAACGGAATCCGGTGGTCGTGAGCTTAAGAATGGTAAGTGTCTCCCGATTAATGTTATTTATTGTCCGTCGATCCGTTTTGTCCTGGATCTCATCGGCGTAATTGAGAAGGTGCGTCCTGACGTACCTAGGAGGTGGCTCGAGCTCAAGCAGCTGTTTACAGGGGTGGGATCTGCGGTAGCACGCTAACAGAAACTGCTTGTTGAGTAGTTTGTTGTGCTCCTTTACCGGGAGCCTCTGTGACTCGACTTTTGCAAGTAATTTGTCATATGTGAATGGGTAGATTAATTTCGTGGATTTATTGCTAATTACTGCATATGTGAACGTACTTTAACAGCCAAAAGCCAAAATAGCTTGAACATCGCTGAATTGTTGTTGATTTTTCGCTTTTATTTAATAGAAATAAAATCTTTCGTAAATATATTTCTAAGTTTAAGGAAAGAGAAAATGTGCAACGCGACTTTACTTAGTTGTTCCATTTTGTTTCGTTTTATTAGTGTTAACAGCAGTTTGACGTTTGCTGAAATTTTGTAAGTCATTTCACGGCACAGCCGTGAATGGGCAATGTTGGTTTGCTTTTGTACTTCGCAACACTTTTAATCAGGCCGCGAATCATTTGAGCGCATTCAACTCAACTCGATTAGCAAATCTGTGTTGTTGCTTTCAACGTATTTTGCATATACATAGATATAGAGGGATATACATAATACAAAAAATTATTTTTTGGCAGTGATGTCGCCTTCTCTACACCATGGTTTTGTTGTTGTCAAGAGACCTACTAGTCGAAAATGGCGACAACTGCTCAGATAAATAGCAAACAAGAAAATAACAAAATGTAAACAATTGGAGAAGTGCACACAAGAGAGAAATATCGAGATAGTGACGTCTCGTCCATAGTTTATAGAATATAGTTCTATGAGCATGGTTCATAAAAATACAACATTGAAGCGCACGTTCTTAAAATTTGATGAAGTTAATAAAAACTGTTCCTCAGCTCCAATTTACTCAATCAATAAATAAATTAATAATTGACACGAACATTTCTGTTAGGTTTTTTGACATTGTTTCACAAATGGAGGGACCTATAGTTTCAAGTCGACTCCGAAGGGCAGATATTTTTTATGAGGAGCTTTTTCATGGCAGGAATACACTCGGAGGTTTGCCATTGCCTGCCGAGAGGCGACCGTTATTAGAAAGACCGTTATTAGAAAGAATCCCTACCATTTTGTGGTTTCATGCACGGAGATTCGAACCTACACACTCCCAAATGGTAGTGACGCAAAAAAATCATACTGCTGCGGCGAATGCAGAAAATTGATTATATGAACATATAATTGGCGCATACATCCTTTTTGGGGCGTACATCCTTTTGGCCGAGCTCCCTCCTCCTATTTGCGGCGTGCGTCCTTTTCTTAATTTTAGTTTTTCACCGAGTTTCAAAGCTACGTTCTCTCCGAACTCCGAATGGTAGTCACGCACCAACCCATTCGGCTACAGCGGCGCAGCAAATTGATTAGCTCTTGAAAATTAACGATTTTCGGTGTAAATACCGTTTTCTCAAAAAATGTGTGTGTTTTTACAGGCCCTTAATCTCTTTTAATGTTTCATTTTCAATGCTGTTATATTTCAAACCTCAAATCCTGTATAAAATACATCCAAATACAAATATTTTAACGATTGTGTCCTTGTAATTTCCTTGAAATTAGGTAATCACCTAAATCTTGTTTTAAGTATCCCGAATGGGATATGTATCCCCAGTGGGAACGCTTCACATTACTGAAATTTAACTGCAGTTAAGCTCTTGATGGGAATAGACAAGCTATAAAAGCAAAAACTGTTAAAAGAATGGTTTATTACAATTATATTTAAAAAATTATGTGTACAAATACTTACATTTACAGGGACTGGTTTTTTTACGGAGCGTTTGCATGTTGGGCTCTTTCCAATTTCTCTTCGCCAATTTGCGAAGTTTTTTATAATTAGTTGCTATTTTTGAGTTAGGTTTGGATTTTTTTGTTTCCGATACTCTTTGCAGTATTCATGTACTATTTATGTAAAATAAAACATTTTTCTTTGGTGCTTGGAAGGAAATTCTTTAAATTATATTATCACAGTGAAATACAAAAGTATGTTTATACGAGCGTAATATCAAAAACCAATTACATATTACGAGATAGTTGCGCACCGGTAATTTACGTTACAGCAGAGCATTACTTTCCTAAGCAATTTCGGTATATTACATTGGTCACAAACGATTCAATACACTTTACAAGTTATAAATACAATGCAAACATGCAAATTATTATAGGCGACGCAATGCAGCCAAATGTTATGGAAACACCTCACCACCCACTTTATAATTCACAATTTATTCCGTCATTTTCATTCGTTTGTTTACATTTCCAGATGTGTTTCGTCTTGTTTATTTTGTTTTTGTTAATGAATGATTTTTTGTCGGAATTCTTGCTTTTTGTTGTTGTTGTTCCGTCGTATTCTCGGTCGATACTATGACGAAGAATGTGATATTATTGTTGGCCGACTGGCTGACGGTATGCCCGCATCACCGGCATTTCGAATACAGCAACTTTTATCGATTTTTCACTACACCAATGCCGCAGTGGTAGTGATGAGGCAATCCAGTAAATAAGATGCACCATAAGCGGGGTGCTAGGGGTGGGCTGTAGCCATTTTTTCAAGAAGTAAATTTTTTTTTAAATCATTTATAGAAAATACTTGAGACTTATGAACTGATTTTTGACGTTTCTGTGGCAAACAAATCCATCCGAAAATCCACAGGACACAGAATTCTCTATGACGCACACACACACACAAGTTGTGAGGAACATTTTCAAAGCCGACAGACTTCCGCTTAAACTTTAATAATTGCACTGTAATTTGTTACACTTATTTTCTTTTCTTATTGATTGTTGAATTTATACGAGCGTTTTTTAAGGTGCAACGCCTTTCATTATCACGAAATTGATGACCGAATTAGTAGCTTCACTCGAAATTCGATGACGGAAAAGGATATACGAAGGATAATGAGGGATTGACATTGTGATATTGTGAATGATTGAAATGGTGTTTAGGTCACAGCACAACGGGCAAGTTATTTACAATTAATGTTGTTTAAATATATTACTGTTTTTTTTCAAAGTGCCACTCTTAATTGCTACTGATTTTAATATCACACAATGCAACAATAATGCTAAGAATTCCTAAAAAAATACAATCATTGATAAATCGCAACTCTATTGTGAACGAGTTATATTAAAAATAGCTGTAATAGTACAAACACCTTGTCGACGGCGACGACAGTTGTTGATTGTTGTCAGTGGAGGAAGTAAACAAACCTTCGTGCGCAAATGTAGGCATGTACAATTGAATGTATGCACGATTTATTCTATATTCTTGTCTTTCCAATCATTTTCGCTTATTCTTTCTCTTATTTTTGTTGGTTTATTCTTCGTACTGACTTTGGGGCACTTGGGAAGGCGAAATCTTGTGTTTGATAATTTTTGGTTCTTGACTGTTTGACTGCCTTTGTTGACGTTGCCAAATTAAATTGATTTTTAATTTGGTTGGTTTGCATGATTTGTAGTGCTGCCACTAAAAAATGCAACGTTTTTGAATCAGAAACAGCATTATAAATTATAATCTTTAAGCGTAATAATCGATGATTTAAAAAAAAAATTATTCAAAATTTTTTTTAACAAAAAATATCTCTCTGAATAAATTATTTTCTATATCGTTGCTGCTTTGAAAATACAAAAACACTTTCGCGTCGCATTAGTGATCGCTTCGCTTTAACGCAGTGCGAGAAACTCGAAACTACAATGAACATTTTGATGTACAATAACGTGGTGCACAATGAAGATAGTAAATTTATTATGTACAAAAATAACTTATTTAAGCAAAAAACACTTCTTTGACTTTTGGATGTTTCATAAGTATTTTTATGGAAAAAAGGAAAAATCTAAATTACGACATGAGCTTCACTTTTTCTCATTAGGTACAATGTGGAGAGATTTATTACTGAGGTCTGTTTATTTGAACAATAAAGTAAAAATAAAATATTAAAAGTTGCATTCGTGCATTCAAACGATGCGATAAAATGAAAATTTAGTTATTAAATTATGAAATAACAACTGATGTTCAGGCACTGCTGGCAACAAATCGATAAAACATGCATGTTTTAGTAGTGAAATTTGCTGTCTTCTCCTGACAGAGCTCTTTTAACATACTTTTTTAAGTTAATTTAATAGTTTGACCTCTTCTTTTTCTTCTATACTTTCTTTTGTGGTGATATTCCAACAGAAAGGGTGTAGTTGGTCTAGTGCCACCACCTTTAATGCATACGCCTTGATTGCTACTATTTTCATTTTTATTGTGCAATATTATTTTACATGTTCAATATTTCTTCAATAGTATGGTATTACAGTGAGCAAACAGCAACCCTCTTCTGGCTCCAGCGAGGGCAATTGGAGCTACTCCAGTTGGTTCGTGTTTAAATGTTGCTTTTATTCAGTCTTTCCTTTGCGCTGGTGTGAATTTGTTATTTAATATTTATCGCGTGGCAGTGAGCAACGTATATTGAATTTAAAAATAATATATTCAAATCGATTAAATTGTGAAATTATACTAAAAAATATATCGAAGTGTAAAAAAGTCAAACCTACACGGCAACAACTGAATATTTTGCTAACTTAAAAATTTTCTAGTTCGATTTTCTTAGTTGAACAGTTGGTACTTGAGATCCAGCCATTTGCCGCTGATCGTGTCGTGTTCGCGTTCCAATAATTGAGAAGTGCAAATAGCAGAAAAGAATTGGTAAAGCAAAAATAGTGTATAAAACGAAAAGAGCACATCTGAAAAGGCGAATTCTTGTAAAAGGTTCACTCCAACAACACAGCTAGTGCAAAAACAACAACGACCAACACCAACTGGAATTTTCAAATTGAATTTCTTTGTGCTATTTGTTGCGAGTTTTCAGTCACATTTCTGATCAATAGTTTGTTGAAAACCGACAATAGTCTTTCGAAAGCCTATTTCAACATAAATTTAAAAAATTTGGAGTTACATTTTCTGGACAATAATTAAATCATTGGCGGACCAATCAAAGCCCTTGTAAACTTAAAAGAAATAAAGTGCGGTTTATAATAAAACATACGAAATATATGTGTACCCTTTCCTGTGACAAAATTTTTTGAGCATACTTGGGCACATCGCGGTTAAAACGTTAATTACTGCAACAACAGTAAGTCTAGGTGACACATAGACGTGCGCACGCGTGATCTTCTCCATCAACAAGGAATTAAACAGCCGAGTTAGTGAATACAAGTAGCAGCTACCAAATACGAGCAGCAAAACCGCAAAATGAATAAAACTTGCGCTCGTTGTCAGAAAGTGGTGTATCCCATTGAGGAACTCAAGTGTCTGGACAAAGTGAGTGCAAATTTAAGTTATCTAATAATCTTTAAAAAAATTTACAAATAAGTGTATGTGGAAATGTATAAAACAGTAACCTTATAAAGTTTTGGTAGGCTGTGTATCAGCAGCTGTAAACTGGTTGTGTAGGTTACTAGTTTACGAGTGTACGAAAGGGACAACAGGTGTCCTAAATGGAAGATTTCTAGCTGTGCTACAGTGCTGGTTTCCTTGGGATTAGAAAAGTCTACAAAGGATTTACAATTGTGAGCAAATATTGATAATGCAAAAATTAAAATGAGAAAGGACGTTTGGTTATTATTAGGCAACTGAAATTCGCGCATACTGAGTTAGTTGATGAGTGGAATTTATCATGCAAATCAAACGAATGCACGAGGGATGTAATATAATAATATAGCATTCGTCAGATTGTCTTTTTATTGGAACCAGAGAATGCTAAAAACGAAAGCAAATTAAGATAAGGTGATATTACTAGAGCAGCTAATTTGTTTTTTTTATGCGATTTGGTATTTTGAGCTCCTCCTCCTATTTGTCGCGTGTGTCTTGACGTTGTTCCACAAATGGAGGGACCTACAGTTTCAAGCCGACTCCGAGGGGCAGATATTTTTTATGAGGATGTTTTTCATGGCAGAATAACACTCGAAGGTTTGCCATTGCCTGCCGAGCTGCGATAGCTATTAGAAACAACTTTTTCTTTTTGGTCTTTCACCGAGATTCTCTCTGAATTACGAATGGTGGTCATGCACCAACCTATTTGGCTACGGCGGCCATATTGCGAATTTAGCCAAGCACAATTTTATTATTATGATATAAATATCTATCAAATTTGATTTTTTGCTGTTGTTGTGACATCTTACCAAGCTCTGCTAAACACGGGGAAGTCACCTTTGGTCATCGTCAATTACATCACGGTAGGCCCAAGAAGTATAGGGTGGGTGCGTTCCCACGACAGTGGTTTCCACATTACTAGAACGACCCTGATTTATATCCAAGGACTGTATCTCCACTAGTATTTCCGGGCATGTCTAGGGAATGTTTATCATGTTACAACAACATCAAGGAATGGGTGTTAGATGAGTAAATTTTATTTCGTGAAGGTGTTCGCCATGAATTGAGACACATGTGCCGAACTTGCAGACTGTAGGACCTGAATTCGATACCTTCAGCGTATATTAACATACACAAGCATTCTTACCGACATCGTCTCGAACGGTAAAAACTTACATACTCGTATTTACCATTCCGCGGAGGCATACAGCCGCTGAATAGGAAATAATTTTTTCTAGTATTGAGCGGACCGCGACAAATTGGAGGACAAGCTTGACTTAACAGCTTTCAGGAATGTTTGCCAGTCTAAAATAAAAATTCAAAGATTTTTATTTCGTATTAGTTGTAGGTTCTTTATGAAAAGTCCAAACTGTGAAGAATGAACTTGTAACAAATTATCAAGGAATGGAATTACAATATATTAATGTATCTGGGCTCCGCAGCGAAATGGTTGGGGCATGTTTAGTATTTTACACACTGATTTTGGGTTAATGGGCGGAATGAGAGGGAGCGTGGCATCTTGATTGATTAAGTGACTTCTTTAAAGCAGAATAAGAGTAATTCATGTATATTATTTATTTTATTTTTATTTACAAAAATATATATTTTTCAAACCGAGTTTTTTAATAAATAGTGTACAGAAATTTTAAAATTGGTATTAATTAAAGTTTGGACTCTTAACTACAAATAGTTGTTACAATTTTTTGGATCGGGTCACACATTTGGGTACAATAGCCCGAAATAATTGGGTAAATCATCCGGCACCAGGCTCGAAGCCCACTGTGGGCATGAAACACTAAATAATATAAAAGTTTTTGCTAATAACGGTCGCTCTCGACAGGCAATGTCAAACCTCCGGGTGTGTTTTTGTCATGAAAAAGCTCCTCATAAAACTGCAGATGCCCCCTTTTGTTGAACAACATCAAAACACATATCACAAATTGAACGAGAAGATGCAAAAATATCTAAGAGAGGATATACGCGTCATATATATAAGTACAATAATGTTCCTCATGAATTGTAACATTAAAATTTTATGGGCTAGAACTAACCTATTAGTTATCAAAATTTACATATTCAGCTTGCGAAGTATTATTTGCTTTTATTGACTGAGAATCACATCCTACCTTACCACGTCAAACTTGGCATGTCAATACTGTCGTGCTCTTTGAACTGATGGCTCCAGCGCCGTGGATATATGTATATGGGATTATTGCTGAATGACATTAGAATATTAAGAAAAGAAAACTGCCGCGATAACAAAAAAAAATACAAGAAAAAGTAATAATTCACACAACAGCGCAGCGGAAGCTAAAAATTGTGATGGCGAGTGAAAGAGGCAATTGTAAATAAAGTCCTTGTGCTGGAAGCTTATTGTTATTGCTCAACTCATTGTGGAAGCTATTTTTGTTCCTATGATCTGTACTGTCATTTTAACATATTTTATAGTTGCAATTCTCCATTCATTGTTCGTTATTACTCGAGTACAACAAAAACAACAAAACCATAGCAAACAATAAAAGAGCGGGCAGCCGCTTAAATGGAGAATTTCGTGAAATTATTAAATCACTTTTTATGCATGCAATTTGTTAAATGGAAGACAAGTAAATTCACATTTTGTGAGGGCAAAACAGTAGTCTAGTGGAGAAAAGCGTGTATTGGCGTGATGACGCAGCTGCTTAGGCCGGAGTTGATGAGTCTGACTCGCTGGCTGGGTTGCTGATCTCACACAAGCATTAAAATCACGAACACGCGCATACAGTGTTGGGCAAAATATATTGTACTAAGTAACAATATAAACTGATTACCCATTACCTACTATATAACTTAAAAAATTAGCAAATATTATACAATTAAATAAAAAATTAGCAAATAAAATTAAAATTTTTTTTTTTATAATCCATTTTTTTACAAATTTGAAACAAGCAGAAATATCAAAAATTGCGCAACAAAATGTAATGGGCACTTTGCAGTTTATCGTAATAGATGACGAAAATATCGTTTTTTGTACACGATTCTACGTGTAATACGAAGTTTAAGCTTTCATAGTAAGGTTTTAAATAATTAACGAAATATGTAAATGTCCAATATGTTTTGCCCAACACTGTAGATGTACTTATGTATTAAGTAACTATATAGTTACATTTCACATACATAGATACAATGTAAGCGCTAGTGAAGTCATCATGTCAGCCAACGAGTCAACTGATCGTGAAGCCGGTTTGTATGCTCACTCGTCGGATTGAGGTCTGGGAAATATGCAGCAGACATCATCTGTAATACGAAATATGTACCATAGTACACTACAAAAACTAACGTAATATGTGCATTTAATTTCTTTATTTTAATTAAATTATTTTTGTGTTGTGATTCCTGCTGCTGCCCTCCAAGCAACTCCTGCGTCGGAGGTGACGTGAGAAAATGCGGTTTTGCTGCTCAACTGGTTGTAGTCTTACATACTACTCACTTGTTGGTGATACCGCAAATAAGCTGTTGCTTTTCGGGCAACTTGCAACGTGCAAAGCACAATATAAAAATAGAGCTGGAAGAACGAGCTGAGAAGTTGGGATAATTATAGGTTTTATGTATATGTGCATGTATGTGATTGGTCGAACTGAGTGCAAATGTATTGCAAAGTAAATTCTAGGCGCAAACCATGCAATAAACAGAAGCGTTGGTGAATATTATATTACGCTCAAGGCGAAAATATGTCACCAAATTATCTACATCAGTATCCAAAGAAAAAGAAAAAACCCACTAATGTTGCAGGTCGCCAATGCAAATTAATGCCCCCATATGTACATATTTGCATAGGCAGCCGCCAGTACAAAATGTGCCTATTAAAAAGTTCAACGCAAAAGTTTGCGCTAGCTGCATTGCGTGAAATATTTCTATGTATGGCACATTTTATTCGTGGGTGCAACGCTACACTCTGTTCAAGTTTAAAAGCTGCTTTACCACTTCATCTGCTTCTGCTGTTTCCACGCATACCGCGCCATCGGTAGCGTTGGTTGTTATTGAAAAGTAGGCACTTACAGCAATTTCAGCCTTTGCTTGAACATTGCCGAAATAAATAAATAACCAAAACCATATTTTCAGCAATTTACTAATGATTGCCTATACAGTAGTGACAGCGAAGAGGTAAACTTATGTGAATTTTTTTTCTTTTCACATTTGTACTCTGTTGCAATTGCCATGAAATTGGCTCTGGGCCGTTTTCAAAAAGCCTATCATCTCGTTGTCCTGTTGATGTGGGCTACTTGTGTCTCGTGCGGCTTGTGAATTGCATTTGGTCTATGGCCTCTTCCGGTCTGGCCGGATTGTTGTTTTTACTTTACGAATAAATTGAGAAATGCTGTTGCTTGTTTGTACTTTTACTCTTATAAGAGTTACGTATACTTTTTCGGAATTTGCCACAAACCGACCTTGAGTATGCTTATGGCTTTATTATGGTTTCTTTACATTCTCTTGTAGCTGTATTGTTTTAGTTTTCTAAAAATCCAGTTTTCTGTTTCGTCATGCACAGTTTTATGGTGTTGGCATTTTATTTATTATTATTATATTATGTGCTTTTTCTACAAGTTAATTTTGTGTTGTTCGTTAGCTTTTCACTCGTAACATATGCAATGTTGGGTAGTTATAAAATAAAAATGGCGAAGGGTGTGTAGCACAAATGTTACCAAACGCGTTTTCTGGCATTCGCGGAATTTTTCAACGCCAGTGCCTTGGTGGTTTCTCTGCCTAATTATTTTCTAAGGTGAATTTTTGAAATGTGCGAATAAACTGCACACTGTTGCTTAAAAAAATACTTTTACTGACATATGCACGTATGTATTACATTTTTTACTTAAATTGTGAATTATTCTTTGTTGTAAAACAAACAAAAAAATTAAACAATATTATTTATTTTTAATTAAAATATAAGTTCGAGAAAAAAAGAACTCCATTCTTCGCTCGGTAGATGGCTGTAGAGATAGATATTTCAAGAAGTATTGAGCAAACAATTTAAAGTTTCTGCTCATTGTCAAGGTGACATTTCACACTAAAAAAATTCGTTCTCTGTTTTTTTGTTTGTTCCATTCAGTTGTGGGTTACAGGGTGCTTAGAACGGAAGTCCACAAAGAGAAAATTGGGTTAGTTTTACAGTTTTTCTTTGATAAAGGCGAAAATGCTAGTCAGACCGCTGAAATCGTTAATGGTGTTTATGGTGCCGATGCTGTAACAGCTAATTACGTGCAATTTTGGATTCGTCGCACAGGCCGGTCGTCGAAAATGTCGATAAAATCGGAAAAGTAATCGAACTTGACCGGCATGTTAGTAGTCGTAGTATCGCCCAGAAGCTAAAGATCGACCCTAAAATCGTTTGAAACTACTTGCGCAAAAATTTTACGCAAAAGTAGATAATGGATTTATTTTTCCCCAAACTAATATTTGAAATAAAACTTAACTATAATAGCTTTATGCATGTACATATTGGGCTATTAATCAATCCACAATGAAATACCGTAACGTCCGAATAAATATTTTCAATATTTTCAAAGCCAATTCAGCCTTTAGCTTTCTTTAATCCTCTTTCTTTCATTTCAAATTACTCTTAATGATTTGCTTTTTTCATAATTGAAAAATTTGCAGCAATAAGTTGAGTTCGATGATCACCTCAAAATTTTTCTATTTTGTATAGCTTCCAAAGGAAAAATTCCTATCGCAATTACCACGTCATTAAATTAATTTTAAATTGTCAGCATTTTATATTCTAATGTTTCTCTACATAATAATTTTTGAGCCGAAGGTGTTTACACTAGTGCTCCATTTAAATGTAAAGTAGTGGATCTCCTCTACTTTTCTTATATATAATAATAATAATAATAATAATAATAATAATAATTTTTTTTGTTTTTTTTTTTTTTGGAAATTTTCCTATTTTTTCTGTGCAACCTTTTTTGTATAAATTGCTCATTGACCAAGATAATTTGGAAATGGCTATCCCTCCATCGGTCAATAATCTTCCATATAACAATATTTTTTAAGCAAGTGAAAATTGCTTAGGTCCGGACAAAACGAAACTACAAGGTGGCACAAAATTAATCACTCTATCGAAAAATTTAAAATTTTTGCAAATGGCAATCATATTTGACAGTTGTAAATTAGACAGCTTGAGTATACATACAGAGCGCATAAGGCTTAAAATAAAGATTTTGATCAATCAAAAAAAGTTTTTTTTTATTGTAATTGGTAGAAAAGTTATTCAAAAACAAAATTGGATAATTAATTTTGAGCCGCCTTGCATATACGCGTGCACATTTCAGTATGTGGGTATAAAAAGTTCGGTTCGGACAGAATTTTGGAGCTCCTTACATGTTTGTTTTATTTTACTAAAAAAAATTTTATTTTTATTTAATTTGGTTTAATTTTCTTTATTTTTTTAAATTAAATTTTTTTTAGATACAATTTTTTTTATTTAACAATTTTTTTATTTTTTTGAATAAATTTTTTATATTTTTGTTTTTAAGTTTTTTTTGTAATTTTTAATTATTATTATTTTTTTTTTGTTTTTGGTATGAAACACACAAATTTTGTTGGAAAATTTACGAAGTTGGAAAATTAAAAAAAAATTTCACAACATTTTGTGTAATTCTAAATAATGCACGCTATGAAATTTAATTATTTTATTATTTTTATTATAAAATTTTGATGCGATGCAAACACGATACGCACTCATTTTTATAATGCTTTTTCCTCAAAATGGATTGAGATTACGGCAAAATTTAAAATTTTTCAGTTAGAAGTAATTTCACCTAAACTCCCGTATGTCATAAACGTTAAAATAATCTAATTTATTTTCAACTATGCACACAAGTGACGCCTGCGACGAATAAAACATTCGAATTTTGCATGGAAATTTCCGGCGCAAAAAAAGCTTCTAATCGCATTTACGAAAATTCGATTAGTGTTTGGATAATTTTCAGTGCTTGGAATTTTGGAGATTTTTAAAGTTTTAGCGGCAGCGACTTCTGAAATCTGGCTGCAGATCAAACAGCTAAGATTGGGTACTTTCGCCACTTTTCCCTCCCACACCCTTCCATGCTGAGGTACGGAAAATTGAGTTCGCTACTTTGAAATCTAGAGAATGCTCCGAACTATAGGTTAAATAAATATACCTGTTTGTATATCTTCTCACGTTAATAAGGCGTAGTATCATTGCTGATGTCAATAACAGCAAAATACAGATAACTGACCGCTAAAAGACCAATTTAAAAATTTAAATTAATTAGAGCTTTAAAATTTAAGTTTATCCCACCAAAAGAAACTTATAAACGTAACGATAAAAGTGTTACTAAGTACATAACCAAAAATGGGACTTCATTGAAAATAAGTGTGTAGCTCTGCCGTGTGTACAACTTGTATTTGTCTACAACTGGACTGCTTAATCATTTTTAATTAAGCGTTAAAATATTTTAAATGACATAACCCTTGTGTTCATACAATTTTTTTTTTCATTCCACCTCCATCGATAATAATGCAGGAAACATTTATGTGTTATTTTTTGTTGTTACAAGATTGTCAAGCAAATTTCCTGAAATAGTTTTGTGCACGGCTCCAGCAGCTTGTCAGGCATCTTCAACTCATTCAATGCAATTAGCAAACAACGATACAAATGCACACATACACATAATAAGTTTTTGAACTAACCCAACAAACATTTAGATTCGATGTACAATTTGACGAAAATTGTATATTCATGTGGTATTGAGTTTCATTAGTGGCTCACCTAGGCTAAGATTACTAGCAAATGATATAGGCTCGTCTTATTGTGTCTCTATCTGTGCGGCTTCACTTTGTTGCACTGTGTCAATCTGTTTTTTCGTTGTACGTTCTCGATGTATTTCATTACCGCGTTCCAGTTGTCTCCACGTTCGAGCATTTTGCTGATTATGTTGCTCGGTGCGAAGTCGCCAATTTGCTCCCTCAGAGCATTTCTTTCCGCGAGCCATCTGTCACGGTATAGGTAACTCCGGAAGTATCCGTGGCCCGAGAGGAACTGAGTTAAGAAGTAGTTCCCTTCTCCGAAGTTCCTTTGGACCCATTTGTTAATTGATGGAATAAGTTTCGCCGTCCATCTGCCACTTGGTTCAGTGTCCTATGGGCTTTGCCACCGCAGCATGGCTTGGCGCCTCCGTTCTGGGAAGCTAGTGATGACGTGTTTCTTCTTGAGGCCTTTTTTAATCGCAATAAAAAATTCAGCCCTTAACATAAAATAACATAACAAAGTTATGTGAGAAAAACGCAAAAAGTGCGTGAACAAAAGTCTACATACAGTAAAAAAAAGCTTAATTTAGTGTGAGTACTTTACTTAATCCTTGATATTGTTACTTTTTAGTAGTTAGTTAATAAACCGACATCTCATCGAGACAACTAAATTTATCAGCTCTGCAGACTTTATACTGTCAAGCTTCTATTATGCTCTGAAGTGGCCGCATATAAATCCGTGTCGCGTAACGTAGAACCGACTATCGTGGGAGCACTCTTTGAGTATAACAGCTCTAAAAACCTGTGTATTCCGAAATTTCCAATAAATCTGGGCTTTGCGGTGGTGTGTATCGTAACTACTCTCCAAGCCATTACGTTGCCACAACCATTAGCGTTTTTTCATTCGTGTTAAGGATTTTCGGTCACTTTGAGAATCAAACTTATGTCTCTGTGGGATAGTTTCCTCGGGCGGCCAATGCGGTAACACCAATATTTTTTAGTTTTTTTTAAGTGGTCTGTACTATTGGTGGACTCAAGTTTAAATTTTTTTCCAATAACACCATATGACTATTTCTTTCTATACAGTATCACCTAATTTCTTACGCCAACAGATATTTCTTTTCCTGGAACCCCTTTTTATGCTTAGGTGTTCAAATCATAACTGGATTCAATATAACAGAATAACAATAAATAATAAAAAATAAGAAACTTTGCCATTATCACAACAAAGCATACCAAAGTACACACGGTGTACGGAATGAAGAGGTGTGGCCAACATCAGACTGTTAACTGGCTTTCAGCGAATTTAAAATAATCAGCTGATTGTCTGACGTAACCGGCGTTATGGCAGTGTTCGGTTTCGATCATCCTTGTATAATTGGCGCGTACACCCTTTTGTTGAGTGTTTGACCGAGTTTCTCCTATTTGTGGTGTGTTTGATGTTTTTCCATAATTGCAGGGGAGCTACTGTTTTATGCCGCTGCCGAACGGCAGATGTTTTTTATGACCAGATTTTTTTATGGCAAAAATATGTACACTTGTATGTTAGCCGTTGCCTGCCGTGTTCTATCATTTAGCGTTTTATGCCCTAGGTTTCGAACCTGTGCATTACAGAATGGTAGTCTCGTACGAACCCATTCGGCTACACCGACCGTTGTAGTAAATTAGTTCTGGGGGAAAAAAGCACCTTTGCAGTTTTTATTAGTATATTAGGTCAGATTAGATTGCGGTGGCTGCCATTCTCCATGAGAATGCAGATGGGCACACTTAGGCTTGCTGGCCCATTGCGAAGTAAGTTGGTTTGAGAAAAAATCAGTAGCTTCATATTGGTGCTTCATAGCCACAGGGAGTTTTGAACGCGGGCACTATCGATTAATAGACTCGGCGCCCGCCGCTAATTTCTTATACCATATTTACTTTAAATCTACTAAATTCATATCCAAACGATATTCTGTTTCTTCTTCATTCACATAAATTTACGTACCTGACGTTCAATGGTTTCATTTATATTATAGAGAAAATTATTTCCGAATATTTATGGTACTAACTGTACATACATACATGCATAAGCGCTTGCTGTCTGATGAGTTTTTTACTTGGCTGTGGGTACTTGACCGATTGTCTTATTTTAATTAAAGCTGACATCATGCACAACAAGACCAATACCAATGACATAAAATTACGGGCATAACAAATTATGTGCATTTAAGTATGAAGACAATTACAGTAATCTATGTAAATATGTATTTATGTGTGTATGTATGTATGTATACACAAATTTACGAAATATGGTAAATATGCCATCATTAAAAGCGACACCCAATGGACATGAGCCCATCCACATGCTTATGTAAACGGGTATTACATTTATTATGTACGTGCCATACATATTTACTCTGTAGAAAAAACTACACATCTACATACATATATAGCTTAAAATTAATGACTCAACCTGCTTTCTGTAGACAGCTGCATTCTTTACCTTTGAATTACTTGGTATGTGAATAAGTGTTTAGTAATATACTGGAGATTTGAATGTCTATATGTGAGGTCTCGATCGCAGTAGTTGTCATTCTTTTGAGGCGTAAAGATCCTTTTTTATCTGACGTCACAAATGTCGACGTTCGTCCCGAAAAATAGTATTGAAAAACAGTATTGCGGGAAGTCATGCTTCATCATTATCTTTTAAAGAAAAGTGCAGCTGAAACGTGTCGTATATTGATCAATATTTACGTTTATCACGCTCCATTAAATACAACTTGTAAGGAGTGGTTTCGAACCTTCCAAAATGGCAATTTCCTCGTGAGTGGTAAAGATCGCGAAGGGGCACCGAAAAAATTCGACAACAATTATTGGATGACGCAAGTCGAACCCTTGATGATATGTCTAAAGAGTTGGATGTGACAGATCAACCGTCAGTAAACGTTTGCACGCGATGGGAATGGTCCAGATGGTATACTGGCAGGTAACTGGGAGCCACGTCAATTTAAGATGAGGGATATCGAGAGACGTTTGGTGATGTGTGAAATGCTTCTTGAACGGCACAAAAGAAAAGGTTTTCTGTCTCAAAAAGATGTCCCATCTTCTGCCTGCATTAATTCGTCAGTTTATGTATCGGTGCGTGCAAAAATCCTATACGTTTTCAAATCTTCACCTGGTGTGAAACAGTGAGAATAATGCATCTGACATTCTACTAATTAAATTTTTAATTTGATGTTTAAGTACAATAGTTTTGAGATTTCAGAGCTTTGACCCAGTAGTCGTAGAAGAATCTTTAAATCTACCTCTACTATGAAAGACACGCTGCAAAAAAATTAAGATGGTTTTTATAAGAAATTTTTTCATGTCAATATGGCCTCGAGAGGATTGGCGTTGTCCACCGCTTGGCGCTCGCTATAAGAACAAATGTTTCCATCAATTGATGCTTCATGTCGTCAGTGGACATCGAACTCCGAATCCACCGAATGGTGCTTACGCATAAACCCGTTCGATTGCGCAAAATGTGTCCTTCGATGTAAACCTAAGCGTGCCCTGACCAATCTTCATGGAAGGGAAATTGAAAATTGATTGAGTCTTATTTGTATAACTGTTGTTGTAACAGCATAAAAACCCCAGTATTTTGGGAGAATGCTTGTGGAGTGACAGTCTTTGGCCAGATATACATAAATGCGGATCGTCCCAGTATCGTTGAACCGGCTGCCGTTGGAAGGCAGAACAAATATTTGACAAGGCCAGCCTCTGGAAAAGGATCTTATATGGCTACTCCTAAAATTTTCTATATGATGACTGTCATTTGATTTCTACAGCCAAATTCTGGTGACAACAATCCAGACCGTAGAGCTGAACAGCAAACACGGTGGACTCTTGTTGGAGATACATTTTTTTATTTAATAGTTGTTATTGATACCGATAAAGGACACTAGATACCTACTTCCTCCGTTCTACAAATTTCGATATTGATGAATTAAGAAATCCGGATGGGATGGACTGGTTGTTAAAATGAACTATTTCCATATAAGAAACACAGAGCGTGTTTAGAACTTTTTGCAGCACTGCTGAAAATTATGATACATTGGTAGAGGGCTTCTTCGCACAATCACATTTGGTAGAAAATTGAAGGATAAAAGCCTTTGGAATCGAACAAGAAACACAATCAAAGCCCCTCCTCTTGTTAGTCCTATTATGGTTAGTCGACGATTGTTATTGACGAATCATATCATAATGAGCTGTTGGAATCTTACATATCTACATTTGTATAATTTCGGGCGGGAGCTTGGACATACCGAGTTTTTTCGAGTAATTTTAATAATGCCTATTTTGATTATTTACACTTATTTATCAGAATTTTTTTAGGCTTTACAAATCATCATACAAAGTGATAACATCGTTGGAAAGCTAGAGAAATTCAATTAATGCACTTTTATACGTTTTTCACTAATTCCTATAAAGATAGTTTAAAGTTTGTTGAAAATATTTAAGTTTGTTCAAAAGCTCGAAAATTTCGATCAAATATTTGAACTTTTAAACAGTGAACAAGTGTCGAGTTACTTGCACTACTCGATACCCGGGTATCTAGAATTTCATTTACCGTAGTGATTCCGTCGCATTTGGGTTATGCCATAAATAGATTAGTAAGTGCTCCGAAAATTTTTCTCAAATTCGCACTTAGCTCTTTAAAGTTTTCAGGTCCCATACTGTCGTATTCGGCCGCGTCGCTTTCGCTTTCAGAGCTGCAACGGACTGAAACTGCTCATTTCCCCTTGGGGAACAGACAGAAGTAGCACGACGCAAAATCTAGTGAATAAGCTGATAGTCCAACATTGTGATGCTTTACTTGTCTAGAAACCTCTCGACAAACAATGCGTAAGATACGGCGCGTTGTCTTCTAGTGCGCACGCAGGATATGTCCCTATTGGTTTGCTTACAGGAGTTCATTTCAAAAAGAAGTATGTACGGGGAATGCTGCAGGAGTGATAGTCCTTGGGCGAGTGTAAATCCGAGTCGTTCCAATAGCGTAGAGCCAACTGTCGTGGGAACGTAGCAGGCGGTCTTTGTCGTTTGCCTTCTTCTGAAGCAGCGGCAGTCTATTTATTTAATAGCGCCACCACGTATGCCAGTGAATAAATAATTTAATGGATTCACTGCTACGTCACACCTTTTTGAATGATTACAATGCTTTAGCCCAGAAAGTATTCGATATAACCCCAGCGATTCGTTGCAAGGAAAAAAGGTTCCAGTTTTGGCTCCATTTCATAATTATCTGTTTCCCGATAAGCCAGAACGATTGGCGCTTTTTGTTAAAAACGAGAAGAGAGAAGAAAGAGGATAATAAGAAGGACACTATGTCATCTATTTACATTTACATGACTTAATTTTTACTCTGTACATACTTTTTTTCGTCACTAAATTATTTCTTTTTGTTCTGATTCGCACATTTCCGATTCGTTTGCGAATTCTGCTAACCTTATTCGGCAATTATTTGAAATTATTCCCATTAGACTGTGGTTCGTTTAAAACTTTTAATGGGGCAATGCTGTTGCTGTGCCAAGCGGTGAGCAATCGAAAACTTCCAAGTCATAGCCACAGCTTCTGTTCGTTTCTTTGCTATCTTCTTGGTGTTCAAGTTATGCATGTATTTGTGCATGCATCACGTGCATACAATACATATGTACATTTCAATGTGTACGTAAGTGAGAGAAAGTACGAGTAAATGACCTCTTTTGGCCTGGTCTACAAACTCAAACAAACAAACAATTATATGTGTGTACACGAGCAACCGAGGCAACCAAAGTGGCAATAGCCAGAGTAACAAACACAACAACCACAAAGATTACAAATAAACAGCTAACAAATGTCAAAAAACAAGTCAACAATGGCAATAATAAATAAAAAAAGCAGCAACAATATGCATTCATGCAGCAAATCCACGCGCAGCTGTGTGCCACTCCGACGGTGGGTCGGTTGGTGGGTCATTATTGCTGTCAGACAACCAGTGAGTGACCACACTCTGTGACAAGCGTTTAAACTGGCGAATTTTCATATTTTCAGCTAAGTTGTCTTGCTCTGTTGTGGTGTTTTTGTTTTTTTACAATGTGCTTAGTCAAGGAACCAGAACCAAATGCATACATACATACACGCATACACACTCATACATAATGAAAAACAGACTTTTAAGAAAAGTACTAAGTCAAAAATATGCACAAAGCAGAAATGGTGAATATTATTCGCAATTGCTTGAACAGTGTGAAAATAAAATTACAAAACAAGAAATAATAGCAACAACCGCTGAAAAGTAAGGAAAAAATGTTTATTGTCTGCCGTCAAAGCGCGGGTGAGTGTCTTTTTGCTACAATTGGCTTGGTTTTTGCGTTTTTACTTTTGCCCAATTTGCACATTCTGTCGGCGAGGCGCACAGTGGTATTGCTTCATACATTTTTTGGCAAAATATATTTAGAAGGAATGCTTCTGGGATAATGGAATTTTGTATGCATACCTAATTTGAGCTAGTTAAGAAATATCCGAAATTGGTGGTAATCGGTTACTGCGTAGGGGTACTTCCTAGGCACCTAGGTGGGGAAAAGTTAGGTTGAAGCGGTTTTCCACCGTGGGGCACAAGTAGCACTAAAGCGCCGTTTGTACCAGTGTGTACTTTTCTGAATTTTTAGAAGATCCCTAATTTCCACAGTACTCAGATCTTCCAATTCATTAAAAAAATGTCTATCTACCTCTGGATAGAGCAGGACAGTGGCACAGGAGGTGATAGATCCTCTCTTCCTCATCTAGACATTTTTTCTGCAGAAGTCACGTGGTTATACGCCCGGCCTCTGGACGTGTTTGCCCGTTATAACTGAAATCAGTGCCAGAGCCGGTCACAAGTTTCGGGAGATTCTGCAGGTGGTTTCATTACGCAATCTTTCATTCGCTGCTCGTAAATTATCCTCAAAGATAGGTAGCTTACATATCGTCTGTAAGACTATGCTTTTGTCATTGTCTGTGTACTCATCAGTCAACTTCGTGCCAATTACCTTTAGTTTATCGGACCTGCAGTTACCCTCAATGTTGCAATGGCCAGAAACCCATGTTTATTTTGGATCAAATTACTCAGCCATCTCGTTAAGAGACGCGCGGCATTTCATGGCTACCTTGAAGCTTGTCGACTGCTTTGTAAGGGATTTTATCGCTGCCTGACTATCAGTGAAAATGTAGATATCATTTTCGGATATTGAATCACAGTGTGCCAGTGTCGCAGCTTTTATTATTGCCAACTGTTCACCCCGAAAGATACTAGAATAGTCGGGAAGCCGAAAACTGTAGAAGATTCCAAGATGTTTGGAATATAAATCTCCGCCCATCCTGCCCTCGAGCTTTAAGCCTCTGTATATACATACATGGCGGCCGTCGTAGCCGAATGGATTGGTGCGCGATTACCATTCGGAGTTAAGAGAGAACGTAGATTCGAATCTCGGTGAAACACCAAAATGAAGAAAAAGTTATTTTTAATAGCGGTCGCCCTTCGGTAGGCTCTATACTCTTCGAGTAAATTTCTGCCATAAAAAAGCTCTTCATAAAAAATATCTGCCGTTCGGAGTCGCCTTAAAACACCCAAAAAAGGGTGTACGCGCCAATTATACCTAACTAAACCTATAATGGACTAGCCCTGTCGTACATTGTCTCGTTTCCACTCTTCTCTTGAGGGCTCTTGGCAATTAAAGCATGAAAGGTACAGATGGCATTAAAAATGGGCGAAATCAGGTAACAACCACGCCTACTTTTCATATAGCGGTATTTTTCAAAAACACAATAAATGAGATATTTCAAAAAGTAGAAAAGTGAATTTACCCAAATATTTGGGTAATTGGATTAACTTATGACATATCTGGAGTGACTTCTTAAGTCCCTTTAGGCAAAACTTAAAGCTTTATGCAAATCTAGAAAAATGCAACAAATTTTCAACTAAATTTTAAACTACTTATATTTTAGACTATTTCCAGGTCTCTTGGTGTTTTTTTTTTTTTTTTTTTTTTTTTTTTCAAAACAATAATACTTAGAAACACTTTTGGAGAGAGGTATTTGTGGATTTTACTTAGGCAGGCAATTATATTCGAAACTGCATCATTCGATTTTTGAAATTGAATGGTATAGAAAATGACTTTTTGCCACGAAACACCACCGTGCGGCGTAGTGCTCATTTGCACTGGTGTCTTCACAAATTTTGTGCGGACGCAGCAGTTTAACGCTACCCTCAAGTCTTGCCCCTCAGCCACTTTAAAAGCTATCATTAAAACACTTTATACGTGTTAGTGTGTGAGGGAGTGAGGCTCATTTTTTTATCCTTATCAAAATGATTCATCGGACCGTGGTGAAGAGAACTAAGAGATATGAAAAAATTAATAAAATTCAAATCAACAATACATATCCATATATGTATTTGTGCAACACACAAATTCGCGCTCACACTGAAAGCAGAAAGACAGAATGAAAGGTAAACACTTCAGAAACTCGCTGACTGTTGTGTTGATATACAGTAAACCCTACAGTAAAAAAAGGCGGCCCAATGAAAAGAGTAGTTTTTTGGTAAGCTATTACTGAGTGTTCTCAAAATGATACAAAACGAATGTATTCGGGTCTTACTATGATACAATTGGAGTAGACCTACACAAGTTTGGAGTCGATTATTTTTTTTAATTCGATAATCTTGAGCATCCACTCAGGGCTGCTGCTATACCACAAAATATGCAGTTCTTTGTTTCCGAAAGGCCATTTTACTAAAATTATAATTTAGTTCCAGTGTCATGTAGTCAGATGAAACTTTCTATTGGTTTAAGATTCTTTAGATTTGTTTAAAAATTCGTTGATAAAAAGCAAAATATAAATGAGTTTAATTCCCTTTTTAATTTTCTTAGTATTTTTAGTAGTTCCTTTGGAAGGCGCATCTACGCATCTTTTAATTAATAATTTAGTATATTTTTGATAAAAAAATTGCCGAATTTGTTATTGTAAAATAAGTTAGGTTAGGTTAGGTTATGGTGCATTCGGTCCGTGTGACCAACTCACTTAGACTTTACAGGTCCGTTGTGATACCACTGTGCGACACGGGAACCTATTTTGAGGCTCTTATGAAGCGCAGGATAATCCCCACGCCAGACAGTTCTGTAAGAGAGTTGAAAAAGTGTTTACCTAGACAACCTGCTCTGATTTTAGCTACGCCTGGACAATTGCAAACACAAGCCTCGACCTTCGAGATATTATCTCTTGAGAGGCTAAGCAATTCCTTAGTTCCTTTCTTGTTTATTTGCTACCATAGTAGCCTATCTTTTACGCATGTATCTTCATCTTTCCATGACCTATTGGCCTCTTGGATTTTGTTTGTTTTTCATTATTAATTTACTCGTGGCCTTAGGTATCCCAATGATTCTTTTGCCCTAGCTAGCTCATCGGCTTTACAGTTTCCTCAATATCCCCGTACTCCGGAACCCAAATAAGAGTGACCTTGAATACGACGCTAATATCATTTATGATCTTAGAATAGCCGCATTCATTTTAAAATAAGTAATAGTTATAAAAAATTCAGGTATATAAAAAGTGTATAAACTTTCAAAAGGTACACCGGTACTAAGTTTTAAATTAATTTAATATAAATTATGTTTAAAAATTATGAGAGCTGAAAAAACGCTATAAAGTTTTGTGCACTAGAAATTCCGCAGCTGCCGAACAAGAGCAACTTATATTTTAGAAACCGGATAGATTTTTGTGGGCTGCACAGGCAGAGTATACTTTTTCTTTAGTAAGTAGGTTCGTGGCATGCACACTATTGTAGTGCGAGGTGACACTACAACACACGATGTTGCTATCATAAATGACAGAATAGCTGTCAAACTGCAAAAATTGCTCTTCCTACTTTTAGCAGTCTTCACTTGAGACACCTGGCTTGCTGCATAAAGTAACCGGGTCTTTAAAGCAGGGGAAGAGCGCCAGTAATATACTGAATTAGTTTCAAATTCGTTGATTCGTTACACGGCAGTTTTACGTATAATTAGTGGCAGGCTTGACAGCTTGATAATCAGTTGTTTGGTGCATTTGATGGTCTGACCCGAAATTTCGCCTAAAATATCAAAAAGTGAGAGAAAGAAAAGTAGGTAAGTTATTTTGTGGAAAAAAATTTTATATTTTAGGCATATTTTTATCCGGTGGATGAAACGAAGCTAATTTGTAATGGCCAGAAACCCTAAAAAGGGGACGGATGAGAGCATTTAATTAAGAAATGCAAATCTACTATATTTACCTTCAATCAAAGCAACTCTCTTTATTAAATGATTAATAATTTTTGCTTTCTCGCTATATTTCGGCATTTTTAGTTTTTTGTTTTAATTATACTTCAGTAGAGAGCATTACCGAACTAACAGAAATGAATCAAAAATGTCGTTCACAGCAAAACACATTTGCGAACTGCGAACCAACAAACCACCAAAGTAACGTGATTGGTGTGAGTACCCCTTGTCATATTTGATTATTTCACGTTAAATAAATGAAAATCAAAACCAATGAAAAAATGCAGGAAAATTTTTTTTAATATTAAAAACCTTAAAATCTCCTCGAGTAAGAATGCCGCGCCACTTATTATTATACTCGTACTTTCAACAGGCGATATCTCAAAGACAATTTTTTTTTCTACATATGAAAATGGATTTAAAAGGGGGAGAGTTGTACATTAAGATACGACATTAAGAAAATATCTCAAATATAGCCAAAAAAAGTAATATAATATTTGCGCTTTTAAGTTGAGATATCTGCTAAAAATTACCTGCTGGGACTATGCTGACGTTTAAATACTTCGGAAAAGTGAAGTTTAGCCCTCGGTTCAAAATTTGTGTCGGCCTGTGTGTTTTATAAATGGGCCTTTAATTGGCTATATTATTCTTATTTCCCCATTAAAGTTAGCTGCTTTACGCTCCCTTTGATGTCTAAGTAGTTATGTAAAAGTCTAAGGTCTAATACATTGTAAAATTTGCAGCAATGAATACGCTTATAGTTTTATGTGTATTGGTAGATTTCCAGAATCTATACCAGTATTACCTACATCCAGCGTAAATGCTTTGATGTATCATAACTCAGTTTCTTCACCAATCTTTGCTTTTATATTCTCTATTCAGAGTATTTAAATGATTCATGAGCTCACCCTTATGAAAATAAAAATAGTTACTAATTATAAAAGTGATTTAAAAAAATTGGAATTTTCCTTGACCGAAAAATTACCATTAATGTTTCTCAAAAAAACAAAAAAACACAAAAAACAAAGTTGTCATATGCTCTCGAGAGAGACACTTTTATTTTGTTTTTGTTATTCGTTTAAAATGTACAAGAAAAAATATCCACTAGATAATTTTCGAAACAAGTCAAGCTTGAAAATAAAAGTTCATATTTTATACAGGGTCCTTCAAGTTCGAGTTTTTGATTTGTTTTGATCTGTAAGCTTGCTTGTGGCGGACATTTGGAAAACTTAATTCATCATCCATAAATTGTGGACCGTCCAACTAATCACATTCATATGCCAATAAACAAATAATAAATTTCCATTATAGTATGTGTCCGACTTGAATTAAAACAACAAACTCGGGCTTGAAAGACCCTGAACTACTAGTCGCTATAGTCAGCAAATAGAGTGGGACAAAATAATGACGAAGGAAAATATGCGCAAGAGAAATAAAGAAAATACGGAATTATGTTTTATGTTAATTTAAATTTCTATTCCTTTTGCTCATAATAAGCTTTTGCATTTGAGAGATGACATGAGTAGGTATTCGTATTTCCGTCGCAAATTGCATACCGATAGCAGTGGATTCAGTGATGCGAGCCTACGAATTCCAAATTTTTGTACGTTTGTAACTACAGTAGGTTCTGTTTTTATGCGGTAGATACGTTCCGCAAGAAACAGCATAAAAAAAAAACAGCATAAAAAAAGCTACTAGTTCTATAGTAAAACTATAGATACGTTTCAAACGCTAAAACCGCATAAATCTGAAATAATGTAATAAAATCGCATAAAAAAGGGCACTAGTCCCATATTATTACTATAGATACGTTCCATAGAGCGCATGAATCTGAAATAATTAAATAAAATCGCATAAACAAAATATTGTATCTTTGAAAATTATATCTTTATATATCTTCCATACTTGTAGGGTTAGCTTTTCTGATGTAATCTGTGATGAGTTTTTGCTTAGCTGGTTTAGAATCTTGTTTATATGTACAATTCCCGATAGGTCAACATGCATTTTGTAATTAAAAAAAAAAACCGCACTATTTCAAAACCGCATAAAAAAAAGCCGCATAAAAACAGAACCTACTGTATAGGGGTTTTCAGTAAGAGCGCTTCAACTTTTGAACTTTTTTGAATAAAACACAAACGGTTTGACTTTTTTCACTAATTTTTTTTTATTATCGAGTTTGAACATATACATTTAAGTATGAAATTCGATTTCTTTTGCATGACCACCGCGTGCACGTTTTACGAAGTCCAATCGTTGAACCCAATTTTCGACCACTCTTTTGCATAAATCGGCCGAAATGCCAGCAATTTCTCGTTCAATATTGGCTCTGAGCTCACAAATCGTCGCCGGCTTGTTACTGTAGACCAATGACTTCACATAACCCCAAAACGGGACGGCTTGTTAAATGGACCGTAAAATGGCCGTAATGCTCTTAAAGTAGCAGCAACAGAACGATTATTTTCATAAAAAATTGCACAATTTGCAATCGTTGCTCAAGTGTGTAGCGTTCCATGATGAAATGTATACTAATGAAGTTTACAAATGACAAGCGAAAAATAAAAAATATTGCGTCGTTCGCCCTCCCTATCGGAAAAAAGTTGAAGTGCACCTATTTAAAAACCCTATACATATAACGGAATGATGAGTTCAGTGGTAGCGCTTAGGATTTTCATTTTCTCCTCTTTTATTATTTACAAAAGTTTAAATTTTGCTGAGGCCAATTTATTAGAATTTGGCATGATTTTATTTCTATTGTTAGCTGCGCGCGTTTACTCACACATATACAACTTTCATTTCATTCTTATAATATTTTTCGTTTTTTATTTACTATTGATTCTCTTTTTCGACGTTTTGTTTTATTGTTTATAATTTTGCTGGCTTGAAAAGACATTTATTTGTATGCTTATGTTCGCCATGGGGTCTCAAATTTCTCATAATTTTTTTTAATTTTTGGCAACCTATATTGTATTCATATTTTCAACTGCACAATGTTTGGCTCAACAATGGAGTTATCATTTAGGTTTTTTTTTACACGTATAAAGTTATTTTCCATTGATTGTGCAACAAAAGATGAATGTACATGTGTAGTACTTTGGCCTTAATGCAGCAATATTCTCAACAGAACGTCCAGTTTTCGTCCTCAACAGAACCAATTTCTTGTTCACCAACCTTTAAATTGTCGACTAATTCGGACGATTATTTCCACCAAAACTCCAACAAATAAAATTATTTCACTACTGAAATCTAGGCGTCACTTTTGGAAAGTCCCTTTAGTCAACCCTTAAGACCTTCAAAAGTCAACACAAAACAGTTCCTACTGCCTAAAAATGCTAATCCATACCCAAATGGTGAATATATCGAATTCAGTCTTAAATAACCGTAATTCATGTTGAAGCTCTTAGCTCTTAGCTAAAAGGGATAATTAGAATGAAATGTTATAGATGAGATAAGAAGTTAATCCCAAGCAGTAAAGAAGCACAATCAGTTTAACAAGGACCTTCAGAAGCGGGCGGAAGGGTGACAAGAGAAATAGTGGTCAGTAAATTTTAAGGAATTTTGCAAAGTGGAGAAAGGTCATTCATAATCGTTTAATTCTGTTTGTAGCAAATTTATAAATGCTCTACATTCTAGCATGGAACGGACAGAGAACTTGAGTAGCAACTTGAAATTGTGAGGATCTGCAAATTTTGAGCTATTTCGTCTAACAAAGCCTAAATTAGCACATAATTTAAAAATAATGAAGTTGAAGTGGCTATTACATGGCATCGAAATATTATTACATCTAAGTTGCTTAAGTGGCGGTCGCGTATCCGAAAGGTTTGGTGCGTGACTACTATTCGGAAGAGCGTAGGTTCGAATCTCCGTGCATGAAACACCAAAATTATAGAAAGTTTTTTCTAATAGCGGCGCCCCTCGGCAGACAATTGCAAACCGCTTACTTTTGGTATTTGGCCGAACTCCTCCTTTTATTTGTGGCATGCGTCTCGATGTTGTTTCATAAATGTAGGTATCTACAGTTTTAAGCGGACTCCGAACGGCTGATATTTTGTATGATGATCTTTTTCATGGCAGAAATACATATAAGTATTTTCTCTCGTCAACGGAGACCAACAATATTAGAGACGTTTGCTGCTGATTCCATAGTTTAGAGATCGAAACATGAAAGCAATTAATAATTCATGGGAAGTGTTAAAAGCTTGACATCAAGAAAAACTGTGCGATAGCCAGGCGGATGTGTAAGCAGTAAAGAATAAATTGTCGACCTTTCATTGCAGCTTAAGTACGATGCTGTCGAACAGCAGGATCAGTAAATATACAGCTGTATGATGAATTCATTATAGGAGCAGCTACTGTGAAATAATTATAATTTTGTTGATAGTCTGGCAAGTGTTAGATTCCTATAACAACTTCATCTTTCATCTACAATTATGTACAACTGTTATAAAAACCGTTTCTACTGCCTGGAAATCTAGCAAAGCCGTTGATAGTCCCTTTTAATTCCATCTGCGCTTGTAGACCACTAAGTAAGGCAGCGAGTTGAGCCTCTGAAGTGTATTTTAGCACTCTCCATATGCATCAACGGTTTCATGTTTCATTTAAAGCGGGGCTAACTTGGGGGAGATCTGCTAAAGAAGAAAACTGTGTAGGCAGTACTTGACGTTGATCTTGACCCTCCCGAAAAATTGCGCCCTGACGGTGTTGTCCATTTTGTCTCTTCTATTTATCTGTAATACAAAAACCTAAAAAAATATTAATCAGTATGACTCTAGCTATGTCCCGTACTAGAATAAAAAAAATAAGAAAATGGAGCGGCTTTAGACACTTTAAAAGTCGTTTTCTTTTTCAGTTGTTTAATCAAAAAAATACGAAATAATTGAAATAATAATATAATTCTATTATGGGCGATAGCCATTGATGTTGTTAACAACATATTAAAACTTCAGACGATTCGGTCGAATAATTGTTTTGTTGTCAACACCGGTCCAAAAAAAGTATATTAGTTTTGAGATAATTGTGTTTAAAGTTTTGAGAGTGGATATTTCACTTGGATGCCGCCGCGTGACGAATCTGACTATACCTGCTGAAACAGCTGTAGAATCGAAAATACTAGGAATATCCTTCCAAAAATTTGACAGTATATTCTTAAAAGCCTATATTTTCGAAATATCAAAAAAAAAATTGTTTTTTTTTTTTTTGAAAATTCTAAATCACCGGAACCCCTTAACAGCAATCCCCAGTCGTCAAGCAATGGCAAACTGCCGAGTATATTGTAGGTTTAGCTGTTAAATAACAATATTTAAAGTGATATAGAAGAAGTATTGTTTAGAAGAAGCTGTTTAGAAGCTGTCCTTTAAGCAAATTAGTGTAGATATAGTTTTGGTTGAGTTAAATCCAACTACAGATCTTAAGGTTAAAGTACTAACCTCCATCTACCATATACATCTAACGAATTGTCGCAACACTTCCCATGCAGCTTGACAGCACCACTACTTAAACTTATAATTTATTTCTGCAAAGAGCGTCGCACGTTTCGAATCACCTTGTAAATGCGAATATTCAAAAATGTGAGGACAAGTTCACCTTTAACTTTTCACAGCTTTAGACGATATATAAATAGTTTCATTACATAAAATTGGGTATTTTTGTAAAATTTCTTTTTTACTTGGCTCTTTAGTTTATTATATAATATAATGTTCGAAGAAACATATTATACAAATTAGTATTAATAGGTGCATGGAGCAGTAAAGGGAACGATGCAGTTCACCCACTTTATTAAACCACTGTTGTATACAGCTATTCCAACGTAACTTATTTTTATGTTACTTTTGAATTGTGCAAATACTTTTCTGAGTTGCTAACTATCTTTTAAACACTTCTCCACCACCATATCATCACTACTACATCATCAACAAATCGTCATTTCCTTTATCTCACACTAACTCGTTAATGAACTCTATTCGTAGTCTGTCGCTCATTTTTAATCTGTTTTATGTTTTTCTAAATGACCATTTTCTCTTTTACTTGCTTGCTTTTGCAACGCTGTCAAAGTCTTAAAAGTTTTCTTACCTTGAAGTCAATATTAATTTCCTGTTGCATACAATTTGGGTCATCCGGGTACTTATGCGATCACTTACAAGTTTTTCTCCTACAATTAGTTGCTGTTTTCACTAGTCTTTGCTAGTTGAGTTGATTATTTCTATGTATGTATATACATACGTATGCAGACATTGTAGGGAATATTTACTTTCTTTGCGCCGATTTCGGTTATTGCGAGATTTTATGCACCTTTCATTTTTTACCTTTACTTCGTTTTTATCTTTTATTTTTCACCTTTACTTCGTCTTCAAACAGCACTAAGAGCTGTTGGCCTTTGCTTGTTATTAGTCCCGCTAACATCTGTTATCGGAGAACCGCCTTCCCCCATTTGTTCTGGTGCTGTTTAACAACTTGACTCCCAGTGATTCTCTTTTTTCTTTCTATTTCTAGTTTTTCAATTGTATGCGACTTCCATAGTGTTTGTGCCACAAAGTGTTTCCCGTCATTTCCATTTGTTGGCGACTTTTATTTCGCTGATGGCGATGGTGTTGCCGATGGTTGAAGTCTCTTCCCTTTACTTATTGTATTTTACTTGTACTCGTAGCGGGTGCTATTTAGTTGCATGAGAACTATCGATAACTATAGTTGGACAGCTGAGAATGGCAAACTGTCTTGATATTTATGTTGTGTAGGGTTTGGCAAGTCATTATTAATCGTTTAACACTAAAATAACGCTGACTGATTTTTTGTTTCCAAAAAGCAGGAGATGAACATCGACAACAATAAGACGACGCAACTTGCCACACATAACGCTGAACAATTGATTTATTGTAATATTCAAGTAACCGTTGACGCCATACTGCCAGATTTATTGGACTGATCTAATGGACCATTTAACTTGTAGCTGCGGTGGACATATGCCGTATATTATAATAAAAAAATAGAAGCATTGAGTATAATAAAAAAAGCATCCCAACAATATTTCTGTTTTATATCATCATTTTAAGTTCTCTTGCTTGCTTCTCTTGAAAATATACCCGATACTTCTTCACTTCTATCTTTGTCACTTACTTGCTTCTCTCTCATTTGGACATTTTCCGTCCGTCAGTTGTTAATTTGATTGTCGTTTCTTAAGTGTCTGTCTGTGTTGTGCAGTGGTTCGCTGTTGTATTCTCTTGTAAATTAGTAATTTCTTATTGCAAGTTATTTATTTTTCCCCACAAGAAACATTTGGTTGAAATGCATTGTTCTTATTTATTCCCATGTTTGTTTTGCATTTTGTATTTTTTGGTTTTACTTATTTTTTTTTTTTTTTTAAATTCAACAGTTACTTGACCTTTTGACTCATTTGCATTTTTTCAGGTCATTCCTAGTTTCAGAATAGAATGAAAAATTATTAGCTGTAGCATTTTTGCGATCTCTACCTTCTTCTATCTACTTTTTGCCTGGTTTGAATTCAATTGAATTTTATTATCTTTCAAAATAAATATGCCTTCTCTGCATTAAGCCGGGCACAGACGGAAAACAAATCCAAACAATCGGTTGAAACTAATTTAGCCACACACGTGTGGATTTCTTGACGATTTTAGTTTCAACCTGTTCGTTCAGAGGGAGAGGAAGATTTTTTTCACACTTTCTATATCAGCGCTTTTGTCTACTTCTTTTTACCATACTTTTCTAATAAAATTTGCCACGATTTTAATTTTATATTTCTGTCTTTATAATCCACAATGATGGCTGGTTTTAGAACAAATCTTTGAGTTCCTCAATAAATATTTACTATTATTACAAATATAATTATTCATAATTATTATTATTAATTATTCATAATTACATTTACATTATTATTATATTTATATAATTATATTTCCATATGATTATAATTATATTTATATTACATTGCGAAAGGCACTAGTAGATAGTACTATGGGTCCTCCTCAATAAATGTTTTGCTTGATGTTGTTCGCTCGTGTGCACACTTCAACATTTCAAGAGAAATTAGAAAAATCGTGAACTTCGGCTCAAACATACGCAACCGATTGCAAAATCCGAAGGGAAAATAGTCAACTTCGCCACACACAAGCAACCGATTGCAAGTTGATTCAAGTTTGTCAATTTTCGATCGGCTTGCCAACTACGTCACACACGCATCAATCTGTTGAAATTTCAACCGATTGTTTGGATTTGTTTTCCGTCTGTATTCAGCTTTAGAGCATATACTAACATAGACTGTCAGTCATGTCATAGCGTCAATTTGTGACTGTTGCATGCAACATGCAAGTAGCACGCTCTCAGCTTGCAGTCAATCTGTCTACTTTGCTTGGTTGTGATGGTGGCTGCTGGTGCTGTTCTTTTTTTGCTTTTTGTTTACTACCCATTAGCAGTGGCACCCGTCCCGTTGTCGGTACTTGAAAACTGGGTACTTCACCATTGAAGCATTTATAAATATACTTAGATGTATTTGTTAAAGTATTATGCATTTTTATCTGATCTCGCTTCGTTTATGCTTATCTGCACTGTGGCTACACGCTTTCATTATTTATTTTCCTTTTCAAAAGCATCGGCTTTCCTTGTTAAGTTTTTATTGTTACACTCGATATTTCCGCTGTTGGTCTGCTTTATATTCTCTCGCTGCTGCAATATTTTCTTAACTCTTCCCATTCTTATTGTTTCCCCTGTTACTGCTGTTAATGTTGTTGAAACCCATCAAGTATTATTGCATTTGGTTTGTTCATGCGTCATTTAACGCACGTTGCCACTTGATTTTTGTCCGCGTACAACAACAACAATAGCCCCTTTTTTATGGTGCGACTTTAATTCGGTGCTAAAATAGCTGGGTTGTATATGAATTTGTTGGGTGAGTAGCTTGCAAGGCAATCATTCCATAAACTTTCGCTGCATCAATAGTAATATACGTATATAAGTATGTACATATATGTGCGTATAAGTATATGTGTTGGTATAAATACACATGTATGTTCACTGTTACTGAAGCAGCTGCTCAGTAGCAGCAACAACCATTCCTTTTAATTCTTGATGTCGAGTTCATTTATTGCAATTGAACTTGTTGCTCACCACGCGCTGTAGGGCTCAAACAGCCGCACGAGGTGCAAGGCAAAGGGAAAAGTTGTTTGTAATTAGTTTGTGAGTAATATTTATTTTACATATGTAATACACATTATATGTGCATACATACATAATATATGCAGCTGTAAATAGAAAAAATCGTAAATTAATTTAGTCAGTTATTAATTTATTATTACCTTCGCCTTGAAATATACGGTACCCGCTCAGTACATGAGTACTGAATTCATTTGATAAGTATATTTATACGTATGTACATATACTGCACCGCATCCTTGAGATCTATTGTGTCCCCTACCATCCCTTAGAAACTCTAAAAACCACCTCCTTGATATAGTATCGCGCTTCTAGAAATATATGCTTAAAAGCCTCTGGCTGCCCCAAAAGCAACCATTTGCCACGTATGCAACTGCATCGATGTGCCGTCATACTTTCTCTGATGGGCGCAGTCTATCATTCTTGCGTTGTCCCTTAGTTTGGTTTCAGTTCAGTTGCAGTTCTCTCACTGGTCCTTCTTTTTTGGGAGCTCTTATTTGTTGGTGTTTGGTTCCCCTGCTGAGAAGGGTTCACTTCCTATTGGTATTGCAGCTGCAGTTCCTACCGTCAAACTATATGCTTCTTCATTTACCTTAATAAGCTTCAGAAGGGCTTAATAGTATTATTCGCATCTAATTTTGTGGCCTATCTATAAATATTTTTCGAGTGCTCTAAGTAGTTTCCAACCTCAATTGCAACTTTCAACTAGGAAGAGCCCGTATTTTACGTTCAGAGCGAACTTTGCACTTCTAATTTGGGCTTTTTGTCCGGTTTGCATTATAAGACAAGATTTTCAGTTTTCTCGTTAATATTTTTGCCTTCAGATGTGCAAGCGGAACTGAAGTGAAGTGAAGATAATTGTTGACATGCTGTAAATAAGTAGCTATAAGAGTTTCTTGAGCCTGCAACCCTGCATTCGAGAGATGACACTGATATACATACATACTTGCGCCGGCCAAAACATACCATAAAATCATTAGTATTTGTTCTTAATTTTGTTTCCTTTAACTTGCTGAATAAAATACTATGTTGTGTAACTCGATAATGAAAGTTATAATACTGTTAATAATTAGATTTTATCTCGATCGCTGCATACTAGTTTAGGCATGTCAATTTTTATCTTTTCTGTATCAAAAGAATAGCTTACAAATTGGGCCACCCCACTTTACTCGAAACTTTCATACTGACATGCATACGAATATTATACATACAGGGTGGACGAAAGTTTTCTGCGTATCGAAAAACGCTGAAATGTTTTCTTTAAATGGCATTTGATTTTTTAATGTCACTTAAATTATAACTCAAGCTACAAGTTAAAGTACATGTTAGAATATATCTTGCGGTATATATCCAGGTATTAGTTTTTGTGTTCCTTAAGGTATGAGTCGAAGTACAGTAGATTCTGTTTTTATGCGGATAAGAAACAGCATAAAAAAAGCTACCAGTTCTATAGTAAAACTATAGATGCGTTTCAAAAGTGCTAAGAACCGCATAAATCTGTATAGATACGTTCCATAGACCGCATGAATCTGAAATAATTAAATAAAATCGCATAAACAAAAAATTGTATTTTTGAAAATTATATCTTTATTTAAGAAACGTCAGAATCGAAAAATAAATTTACATCGTCAGAAATAGAATCAGACAATACCCGCATGCGCATTCGTTTAGGATTTGGCGTAAAATCACTTCCGTCACTTGAGAAAATGTACACGTCTGATGCAGGCGGTTCCATACTTGTAGGGTTAGCATTTTTGATATAATCTGTGATGAGTTTTTGCTTAGCTGGTTTAGAATCTTTTTTATATGTACAAAACCCCGATAGGTCGACATGCATTTTTTAATTTAAAAAAAAAACCGCACTATTTCAAAACCGCATAAAAACAGAATCTACTGTATTCGTTAAATAGTTGAACAAGTTGAAGGATAGATTAAATAATGGGTTAAATAGTACCGGTACGTTGAAAAATATAACAGGCGAAATTAAGCACAAAAGTTTTCTGGACACGTTCAAGCCTACTTCTATGACAAGCATAATATGGTATCCAAATAAAGGCGGCGTATTCCAACATCGAACGCACGAAAGACATATATAACAACTTTAGAGTATATGGATCAACAAAGTCCGAAATAAAACGTCGAATAAACGCAAGTACGGAATAAGACTTTGAGATAGTGTAATTTAAATGTCTTTGAAAAGAGAATTTAGAATCAAATACCACACCAAGATCAATCACTTCAATTCGATTGGATAAACTAGAACCACAAATGTGGTAGGAAGTTATAGTATATATTGAAGTATAATTTAAGGGACTATATATATGAAAGTACGCGTTGAGGTGTGTGTAAAATAATAGACTAAAGTAAACGCTAATTTATAGGTTAAAGTATTTGTTAAAGTGTAAGTCCAAGCCTGCGCTAAAACATATGGTGAAGTATGCGATAATTATAGGTCAAAGTAGCAATTAAGGTGTGTGCTAAACTACAATTTGCATTACATATAACGTTATAATAGGCGTTAACTAGTGAATGTATAGATTAAAGTATTGTTAAGACAATAAAGTCGTTTTTTATCTTGAACCCAATTCGGTACTAAGATCTGATGAGCTTCCTGCTTAGTCAGACTTCCCATACTTGTTTAAAAAGTTTCTTAGCAACACTTACCAGCTATTTCACCGTCTGATTTGAAATTAACGGTGATAGATCTACAAAGATAATAGCTTAGTATCATATTAATCACATCAATCTATCATTTAGATTACCCGACTACTGTAGCGTATTCCAAGCGGAAGTATGCGCTATCTGGTATGCTGCGAAAACTCTCTTAGAAAATAGAATATCACTAGAGGATATCCGCTTTTTCACCGACAGTCAAGCGGCCATTCGAGCACTCAGCTCCTCTTATACCCACTCAGATGTGGTTCGATCCTGTCTCTTAACGAGATAAGTGTTCAGAATTCTGTCCAAGTTATCTGGATACCGGGTCATAGTGGATTCGAAGGTAACTGCAAAGCTGATGAGCTCGCAAGAGCTGGAGCTGCGCAATCAAATGTTAGTAACTTACCCACAATCCACATTCCCCTCTCAACATGTAAATTGCTCATTGATCGAGAATTTCACAGCATTGCTGATCGGAGGTGGCGAGTGGAAACTACTTGCGTTACGACCAGACAAACCCCCTTATAAGTCTTTCGAAACACGAACTAAGCCATATAATATCTCTTACCACCGGCCACTGCCTTTTGGGCACTCACGCACGTCGGCTCGGGGTTCCTCAAAACGACCTGTGCAGATACTGCGAGGACGAAGATGAGGAAGTATCGAGCAGTCATTTGCTGTGCGGTTGTCCCGGTCTAGCCAGAAGTCGACTCGCTCTTCTAGGCTCTCCAACAATTGACAATCTTTCAGTACTCTCGAACCTGAAAATCGAATCTCTCATCAAATTCTCGAAACGAATTAATATCTTTGACCAAAATCTACAATAAAAATCTCGGTTAGGTGGGGAAATCATATAACATAATGAGCTCTAGGGCAACACAACGGAACCAACTTGCGGTCTATGTGGCACTCCGATGCGGGGTCACCCTTAAACCAACCAACCAACCATCATATTATTGCGGCCGCCGTGACCAAATGACTTGTACAAAGTACAATTTTTTTTTTGTTAAATGTAAATTCTACTGGGCCCTCCCAATTTTTTGGCGATTAGGCTTAGGAAACATTACCTTTAAGGTTTTTATCGATATATGCAAGACTTTAATTCGCTGGTTTCTGCTCGTTTCATCTTCAGTAAGTTTTTCTTTAATCGTTCTATAAGTATAACAAAACAGTAAACAGTTTTTTATATTTGTTCGGTTTGAAGATATCCCACAGGGCTTACGATGATGTCGATATTGATGTTCATTTTATTGGCAGTGTGCCCATCCTCCAAGCGATGTTGACTTGCAAAAAATTGCAGTGGATTTGCAATTTCCGCAGCAAAAGTTAAACACAAAGTACGTTTGAGAAATACGTTTTTTTTTGTTTTTACAAACGAAATGACACAAAAACAAGATTTCAGATTTAAAGTTAGTTTTCACATGACACAACGGTCAAAAAAACTACCAAAAAATAATTAAGAAAAAGAAAAAAAACGTCAAATATCACAACTCTTGCGTAAACACAATTCTGTGGATTTTCGTCAAAGCACCTGTGTGAACTCAGTGGACTTTATTTCTAAAAAATGGAATACCAAATGGTGTTGGAAAACAATTTTTATGAATTTATTTCAATTAGAAGCAGAACCTTAAAAATTTATTCACCTGAACCAATGCGGAACCTTAAGAATTTATTCATCTGAGAAGTCAGAAAGAACAAAAATATGTTATACAAAGTGGCGCAAAATTAATCCTCTAATAATGTTTTGGAATAACTTTTTTACTACTTTGAATGATGCAAATCTTTATTCTAACCTTTATGCGCTCCATTGCTTGCCTGTTTGTAAGCTGCTGGTATTTAGTTCAAAAGTGTCAAAAATGATTGACGTACGACGGCATTTACAAAAATGATAAATCTTTCGATAAGGTGATTAATTTTGGGCCACATTTTAGGATTTTTCAATATTTAAAACATTTGAAATCGTACAATCCATTGATTTTTAAAATAAAACAAATAATCAGATTTTTCGTCTACTATGATATCTGCGAAAACTTTTGATCCACCCTGTACAGTTACATATGTAAGAATGTATTCCTATTAGCTGGTCGTGCATACATATGCACTTACTACGTATAGAAATTTAGAAATGATGTCAAACTTTCAATATTTGAGCCAACTCTTGCAATATGCAATACAATGGCGAATGAGCGCTGATTTTCTCCACCAACAATTGACGGCAGTAACTGGATTTGCTTAGCTGTGAATTGTTGAATATGAAAAACGGACCAAAAACCGCAATGTTAGTGGTGAATCAGTATGCAACCATAGATGGATATATTTATGAGTTGGTTTAGCTGCAACTACAGCAACAATTGCAACTAGAACTGGAATTGGAATTGGGGCTGTGTGCAACCGCAGAGAATGCAGACTCAGCAGCTGGGGCAGCTGTGGCAACTTCCTGCTTTGCAGTAGCATTATTACTAATATGCATTCAAAACTATTACAATACGATTTCCTCTTGTCTTATGTTATACTATTTATTACAAATATATATATATATATACATATGCGCGTATGTGTGCCTGTGTGCACGGAATAACTTTTTAGTTGTAGTCATTGTAAATGCTTTGCATTTTTGATGTCACTTGACGCGTGGCTATAGACAGTCACAGTACGAGTAGCTATGTATGCATGCGTGTCAACATGGCAGCAGCCAAACACTTGACTTGAAAGTAACATAACGGCATCAACTCTCTTTCAATTGCATTATATTGTTGGCTCACTATTGTTGTTCCTGTTTACGAAGTTTTTACTATTTTTGGCCACCTTTTTAGCCACTGCTGCTTGTAACAGTAGCTGGTTGTTACGTAGACTGCCACAAAGTTTTCAAAAGAGACGACGAACGGTTTTGGTCTTACTCTCGATGCTGCTGTCGCTGATTTCCTTTTCTTTATTGTGCAAGTTTCTTATTATGAAATTTTAATTGAGATTTTCAACTTCATGCTATTCATTAACTCAAGCATACACTCGCAACGATTATACAGCCGCAATTATGCCTCGTTGTATGCTCAAGGTATACAATGACTGCTACATATGTATATTAAATATATATGTAATCGTGTTGATATAATGAGCGAGCAAGTGCTCTGCATCAGAGGCATATCGTATCGGCAGTCAGTGCCAATCCATTTTGGTATCAAGACTGCATAATACACGATCTTTCAAGTTCGAGTTTCTTTTTAAATTCAAGATTAAACACATTTGCACATATTTTGATAGCGAATTTATTGTTTTTTATAGTAGAGAGTGTACCTCTATATTTTCAAATCTTCCCTGCGTGCTTGCTTACGGATGCCGAACCTTTTAGTGTAATTTTTGATGACATTTTGCCGAAAATAGGACTCAATCTCGATAACTTCGAGCCGCACGTTATCTTTCAAAACTTCAATTATTTCTTATTTCTGGTCTTAGAAACCCTATCTTCGAGACGGCTCCACAGAAAACATTTCAAAGCGTTAAATTGGTCGATATTCGCAGCCAAATTCTTGAAGATTGTCATGAAATTAATCTTTCCTGGAATTTCGTTTGCAATAAATTATGTAATGGTTTCGTTGACTGTGTATCAAGACGCATCCTTGTTTTGCAAACATATCGATGGTTTTCGAGAAAAGTGACATAATTCAAAAATACAAAATACTGAGTTGGGTCAGTTTTCTAGATAAGTGACGCGCCAATTCGATCACCTGACAAAACGACACTAACGCCATCTCTCAGAATTGCTTCAAGATTCGCTTATGACGCTTTACCAAAAAAAAAATATATAAACTCTGTAGTTGATTTTTGCTTTTAACTGCAAAACTCTGAGTTGTGTCGCTTTTCTCGAAAACCATCGATATGTTTTGACACTATCTATACCATTTCCAATACGCAAAAAAAAATATTGTTATAATAACATATCTCGGTAGTGCAATGCCTTGATGATAAACGGATTTCCTGATACATTTGCAAGGAATCTAACCCTACATTTACACCTTCTATAGATTATGTTAAAAAAGCACAGTTAAAAACAAAAATGTCAAGTGGAAATCACGAATTTCACTGTTAAAACATATGGCTTACCGAATTTCTTGCCTTCACTGTTTTTACAACACCTGTCGATTCGTAGTTGGACAATTCATTTTCCGTTTTGCCGCCATTTGCAGGCGCGAATATAGCGACGCGATACTTGATGCCGTTTTGAAAATGAAATGTTAAGGCAGAAATTTGACAAATGCTAATAAGACACGTTTAATAGAAGGTGTACATGTGCGGAAAAGGCTTATCAACGTATTGCTATGGATTTTCCGGAGCCTATATACGTCCGTTCAACTGCGAAGATGAAATTTTGCTAAATACAATTTTCACAGTTCCAGTATTTTCGTAGTGAACTTTAATTATTTTATACGCTTTTCGAATGAAATCAAGTTCATTTTAATCTATTTTAGATTTTCTATTAACATCTGTCAAAAGACGGATAGTGTCGAACTGTGACAGCTGTCTAAATAAGGTAATTCTAGAAAATAAATTCGTGCTTACTAGACCCTGTACAAAATATGCGTTAAGCATGCGGGAAATTTTTATCCCGAAATTTCGGGACGTTTTTAAAGCAGTGCCGAGACTCCGGGACTCGTACCGGGATTCGCCGAGGGACATAACTTTTTTCACAAAGAATAAAATAAATAATAAAATAAAAATATTAAAACAAAATAAAATATCACAAAAAAATAAAAAATAATAAAATAAAACGAAAATTAAAAAATAATAAAATATAACGAAAAGTAAACATAACATAATAAAATAAAATTCCATAGTTTAAATTATTTAAACATACCGTGACTATTTTAAAAATTACATATTTATTAATCAAACAAATCTGAAAGTAATACATTTTCTAAATTGTACTCGCCGTAGCCGAATGGGTTGGTGTGTGACTACCATTCGAAATTCACAGAGAGAACATAGGCTCGAATCTCGGCGAAACTCCAAAATTAAGAAAAACATGTTTCTAATAGTGGTCGGCCCTCGGCAGGCAATGGCAAATCTCCGAGTATATTTCTGCCATGAAAAGGCTCATAAAAAATATCTGCCGTTCGGAGTCGGCTTGAAACTGTAGGTACCTCCATTTGTGGAACAACGTCAAGACGCACACCACAAAATAGGAAGATGAGCTCGGCCAAACACCCAAAAAGGGTGTACGCGCCAGTTATATATATATATACGTATGTACTTAAAAAACCATATTTTAAATTTAAAAATTGCTCGTTAGTTCACCATATTTGTCTTTGTGACTAGTCGCAATGTAAACTTAAACAAAAAAGAAATAACAAACACGATGCAAGTAGAAGGCACTTTTGAAAGTAATGATTAATATGAATATAAAAATCATAAAACAAAAATATATAAAAACATAATCTCTAAGCATAAGTATTCTTCTTCATTAAAAAAACGTAACAAATCATATCCGAGGGTTGACTTTATAATATCAACACAGTAAAATAATAGTGAAAATGGTTATATTGTTTTTTCAAAATATTCTCCTTGCAAGTCAATACACTTCTGCTTTCGCTTGAACCAATTTTTAAAGCACTTTTTCCGCTCAGAGGTGGATAATTCCAAAATGAACTGTTTAAAGACGCCAACTGCTTCTTCAGGCGTTGAAAGCCGTTGACCTCGCATTTTATTTTTTATATTCGGGAACAAAAAGAAATCGTCAGGTGCTGAATCTGAGCCGTAAGGCGGTTGATCCATAAACTCGATCTTTTTAGTGCGCAGAAGCTCCCTTGTGTGAGCCAATACATGGGACCTCGCATTGTATTGGTGAGAAATGGTTCGTCTTCGGTGGTTGGTTAGTTATACTTCCTTAATTCTTCGAAAACTTCTGTCAAACAAATTGTTGAGTACAGACAGAGAACAAATCTCCTCTGACGTTCAAATGCTCATGCAATATTGAATGCATGCTGGTTCCACTAATGTCCAATTATGCCTCTATATCACGATATATCACATGCCGATCGTGTGTTACCAGCTGACCCACAGCATTTATTGTTCCTGGCACAATAACCGGGTTTCGACGGCTTTCACAAAATTCATCCTGCAAAGATCGACAGCAACGTTGGAACGCGTTGAAACAGCCTTTCAGAGTAGCCCAGTCAAAGTCAAAGTAAGTTGATCAATGCACTCTTGTGCCAATAATCCACGTCGAAAACCGTAATAAATCATCGCACGTTGATGGGCGATATGAATTTTTTAACTCACTGAAACAATAACTAATAAAACTCGCAAGGGAAAACGTTATATGCAAGTTTATGCAAAAAAATGCTAAACTTTTTTAAATATATAGTTACAGCTCATCACACGTAGTGTTGCAAAGGAGCAAAATATAGGGTTTTTCAATAAGGGCGGGTAAATGTTGAAATGGAATAAAATGGCGTTTGCTGTGTAGCACGTAGCGCCGTCCTGCTGGAACCACATGTCGTCTAGGTCCATATGGTTCAATATGGGCCATAAGAAATTGGAAGGGCCACCACGTCTACCGAAAAATGGGCGCAAGGCGCGCAACGTTTGCGTTAATGAACACTCATTTTGATAATAAAGTTTTATCATTTGAACGTGCTGTTCAACCGTGTAACTTGCCATGATGATTTGGCATAAACAACTGTATAATAAACAAAACATTTGACAGATGTCACCAAACCAAAATGGCTGCCATAGGGCGCCAAAATCGACCCGCGCCAATTGAAAAACCCTTTATAAGAGACAACCTTCATATATAAGTATCTAAAGTGATACTTTAAATACAAAATTGATCTTTTTATTGCATTTGAAAGATTAATTTTTACCTGAATCTGTTACGTACAAAACCTGCTGACGACTTCTTTTGGCCTCAGCGCTTGAGGGCTGAATTGTCAAAAGGTAGTTAGTCATAAGCCATTTTAAAATAATAAACCCTGTATAAATTGATTTATTTGTATCATTTATTGATGCAATTTTTAATTTAAATCGATGTACACCACATTACATAAGTATTTAAAACAAGTTACTTGGAAATTTAAAACCTTTAATTACAACGACATTTCACAATAAACAAACTTTTACTTATTTCAATTTGATATTTAAATTTTTTCGTGATCCCGGGAGTAATTAAGCTAGTCCCGGAATTCCGGGACTAATATTCATACTTACCATATATTTAGTAAAGTTTGTGTAACATTTGTTTCTCATGCATTTCGCCTACTTTGCTCTTACGTCTTCCACTTTAAAGCTTGCAACGGTAATATTTATTTTGTTTTATTTTTATTTTCTGTGCCTTAAAATTATAATAACATTATTATGCGTTTAACACTTTTTATAGTTCAAATGTTAATGAGGACCCTAGGCTACATGCATGTATGTATGTGTGTGAGTTTGGTTAGGGAGTTTGTTATATTATTCACTTAAATTTTGGTAGCTCACTTATCTGTCATTCATCTGTCTATTTTTGGAACTTTTTCAATTTAAGCGTTTTGCTGTCCATTGCTACGTGCTTACGGTAATTTGGATTATTTCTTAAACGACCGAAATTTTTTTTAAATCAATTGTGTTTTAGATATGTAAATTTAGAGAATTTTACATTAAACAAAAATAAAAAACGTTTACAAAATGATACAAATTAATGTGACAGCTCTAATATTAATGACTAGCAACGTCGTCCAATAAATTAGACGTAAAATTAAAATATTTTAAGCACTACCATATTAACCACAAATAATTATGTGAACTATAAATATAGGCTAGGCTATAGCAAACCTCCGAGTGGACCGCTATAAAGCCGTAGGTCCGTTCATATGTGAAAAAAATATCGAACATACCTATATAGAAGTATATTATAATATAATGTGCGCTTACACCCTGACCAAAATGCGCTCAACTCGGCGCTATAGCCCACCGAGTGGACACCGCTGTAGAAAAAACTTTTTCTATCATTTGGTGATTAATGCCCGGGGTTTCGAACCTGCGCACCTACTGTGCAATTTTAGTCACCCTATCGGAAGGGCACAAAGCACCACGAGGTCGAAGTGCAAACCTCATTTTTATTCAGTCATCGGAAGATTTATAATTTTTGCAAATGGCGATCTACGTCAATCATATTTCACACTCGTGAACTAAACAGCTGAAGTGAGCAAACTACAAGGACAAAATAAAAATTTCCATCACTCGAAAACATTTTTTTACTTTAGTAATAAAGTTGTAGAAAAACAAAATTGGATGATTGGAATTTTGCGCCACCTTGTATATACATTTATTAAGGGGTCCCGGTGGTGTAGGTTCGAAAATTTAGGGTATTTTTAGAAATTTTTTTTACAATAAAAAAATTAAAAACGATATTTAAATTTTTTAGGCTTTTTATTTAACTTCTTTTGCATACAAAAATGAAAAGAATGTTAATTTTAATCATTTAAAAATGGCGCTGAAGTTGACCCTCCCGAAAAATTGGACCTGGAGGGTGGTGTCTATTTTGGCTCTTCTTTTTATCTGAACACAAAAACCAAAAAAATTATTAATCAGTATGACTCTAGCTATGTCCCGTACTAGAATAAAAAAATTGACACTCTAAAAAGAGGTTTTTTCAATTTTTAATCAAAAAATACAAAATAAATTAAATAATAATATGATTCTAGTACGGGCGATAGCCATTGATGTTGTGTGCAACGTATCGAAATTTCAGACAGTTCGGTTGAATAGTGTTTTTTTTTTGTTTTTTTTTTAACAACACCAGGACGAAAAAGTAGTTTTGAGATAATTGAGTTTAAAGTTTTGAGAGTGCATATTTTCCATTGATGGCGCCTCGTGACGAATCTGACTCTACCTGCTAAAACGGCTGTGAATTCAAAAATACTGAAAATATCCTTCCAAAAATTTTACAGTGTATTCTTAAAAGCCTATACCAAAGCGAATCTATTAAAGGTGGTGTTGCCAAATCAGCTGAGTTGTTGTTTATCTTTCGTCGTGTCCATGTGGCCGTCAGCTCAGAATGAAACAAATCGAATTCATTATTTGTTTTCTAGTTTCTCAATACTTTGCTTTGACAACCAAACGTACAGAACAGTGTTGTTGGTCTAGTGCCACCACCTTTAATGAATGCGCCAAAAAAACAAAAATCGATTTTTTGAAAATTCTAGACCACCGGGACCCCTTAAATAAATAATACAATACAACTGCGGCCAAAATTCGTTAATTTTGCGCACGAAATTTTTCTTGGCCATAATTCTTCAACATGTTATTAAAAATTATCGCTATTTTAATTCTGATTAAAAAATTTTAAATTTGGATAAAAATCTGTTAAATTTGTAATTAATTTTGTATAAAGCTTGAAAGTGTGATTTATACCGTTTGGCCCATGGCATGAACAATATTAAAAAACAAGAGAATTAAAAATAATTTTTAACTCGAAAACCATTGTAAATGTTACAAAAAAATCTCCATGTATCCAGTTATGCTCGCCAGTGAAAATTACTTATTATTTTATTCTTTGTTTTTGCCTAAATGTGGATATGTTTGACTGAAGTTTGCACGGAAAATAAATGTTTGCAGCTTACAACACAACCGTGTTCGACACCGTTCTATGTTGATTAGACTCGACCATCCTCTTTTGAAGCACTGCAATGAGGGACTAATAAATACAAAATAGTATTTAACTCAGGTTAAAGCAGACGCTGTTGAGCTTGATACTTTTTTTCGGGGACTTTAATTGTGCATTTGGTAGTTACACACTGAAGCATCATGGTACGTACGTATACTCAAAGGAAATCATCACTATGTGGAAATCAGGAATTGCCATTGCGAAATTCATTCAAAATACCATTCATGCTCCAAATTCATGGAATATATTGATGTGCTCATGGAACATTTGTTTTGTATGTATGCAAGATGACATGTCAATAGTGACTTCTGCTCAAGTATTGGCGGATTTTCCATAACGTGCGACAGACGGCTGTGGATGCGGGTTAAAAAGAAACATGAAAAAGCTATAAACGTCAACTAATTCTATGGAATGTGTGAAATATGCAGTGGGACAACTGTGGAGGTATACTTATAGTATCGGATAAAAGTACGCATACAAACACGATTTCATAGATAATATATGTAGGTTGAAATAACATTGAACTAAGTGTGTTGCAAAGAAAGATAGCAAAAACAAAAGAAACAGAACAATGTGAAACCTATTTTGTTGCTCTTCTTGTAAGGCATCATATCTAAATATGTATTTGCGCATACAGTTGTGGTCAAAATAATTGATGGTGACCGCAACAGATACAATAATTTGAATTTTATTCAATTGTACATGAACCTTGAACAAAAAGTTCCCGCAATAAGCACCAAGTAACGCTCTAAGCGAATTGATTTGCCATATCTCTGATTAACATTCCTACCAGAATTGTATCACCACCGTTTTGAGTAAATCTACCCTACACGTGTTTTCAATGTTCTACAGTTTTAAAAATGGATTTGAATTTGCTAAAACGAGTTTGTATTAAATGTTAAAAAAAAACAGTCTTTAACGAGTGGCGTGGATGCTCCTGAAGAGATCGTGAATCCATTTAGAATGACGAACGACCTACGTAGTGGCAGGCCATCGACATTGAAAACTGTCAATAAAGTGAAAGAAAAGTTGATCAATAACCGCAAATTAACCATCAGATAGCTGGAAGAAGACTTGAACATTGTTTACGGATTCGTTCAGCATATTATGGTTATTGATTTTTTCATGCAAAAAAAAAAAGACGATATCAGAGGCCAAAGACATGATTTCGCATGGGCCGCATCTGACCCAACAGCACCAAACGCACCATTACTGGAATTAATGAGTACGGCACGCAATCCAGACATCAGACGAGTGAATGGAGAGCTCCGAATGAACCAATACCAAAAAAGCCACGTCGTTTTCAATTAAAAAAGAAAGCGATGCTCTCGGTTTGTATGGATTACAACGGTATAGTACATTTATTTGGGCGTTATGAGGCGTTTACCTGCAGCTAGCTGAAGTGAATCTTTTCTTCTTTTAGATGTATCGCTAGAGATTGCATAGTTTACATGGCCCTTGACGCTAAAAATTTATAATAGAATATAATTCGCATGTACACTCCTATTATTTTGATCACAGCTGTATATGTGTGTTCGTGTGTATTTGTTTACAGGCGAAGTGAAAATGTCACATTAATAATTTCATTTAAAATTCATTGTACGCATTGCAGTAGCACAGCACTCGCTTCCAATGGAAAGTATGAAGCAGCTATGCGCTCGAATACAATACATATGTATGTATAGTATGTACAATCTCGGTTGCGCTACGTCTTAGCAGTAAAAATTGGATCAGTCGCTTAAAAGGAGTAATTTTATGCTAACCATTTCGTGGCTATTTTAAGACTAGTACAAAAGGGATGTAGAATGGTACACAATGAGGAGTCTTCTCGCACGCTAGCCTCGTAGGTCTGCTTTCTGATGCTGAAGGATGAATGTAGCTTCAAATCAAGGGAGGAAGGCTAAAATCGGGCCGGTACCCGCGTTCATTTAAGTAAACTTAAATTTGGGTTGGCTCTTAATTTTTGGAATCAAACAAATTCATTGACACGGAGAGTTATAGCTTGTAACACCAAAGAGACCGGCCGTAATTCAACCTAAAAAAGTGGGCGTGGTCCGATCTCAATAATTTTATTTTTCGGATCTAAGTGAGCTGGAAAGTAATACGTGCACTATGTTTGTAAGAGTTTTATTAAGTCGTTATCGAGATAAACGTATCTACTCAAAAATGGGCCTGGAACCAACCATTTTTCAAAATTTTACTAAGGTCGGATCTCGTTTCGCTTCTTTTATAACTAAGATATCACGTTTTTTTTAAGTTATATGAACGGTGGTCGTGGTTATTGAAGGATTTCGCCCATTTTCAATACCATGCTACACACCTTGGACGAGGAATACATATGTGAATCAAGTTTCATTAAAATATATTATTTTTTGTTATAGTGATCGTGCGCACGGGTAGATGAACGGACATACAGACATAGCTAAATCGACTCCTGTCATCATTCTGAGAATTTTAGTATACATATTTATATATTTACATATGTCTATATCAATTTTGATTTCTTTATGATGTACATACATATGTACATATAACTGTTATGTGAACAAATTAGAATACCCTTGGCCACAAGTGCGCTGATATAATATAACCAGAATCAATTTAATATCTGGCAGTATTGTTCAGATTTATTTTCCTATTATTCGTATCTGGATACTCTATTTACAAGTAAAGGTTCATTCAAAAGACGCACCTAGCTGTTGTTTTAAAATAAAACATGTACCAATTTAGATTCTTTCGGGTGCAAAATAGGCCTCTTAATAATTAAGTGTGGAAAATTACATCATTTGAAGGTCCAGCATGAGTACGTCTACAGGTAAAATCCGCCAAACAATCGATTCATGAATGCCCAATTGATTTGAACGTTGGAATATCGGTGTTGAAGGTTGTTCAGCAATACTTTGCGCTACAGCAGCAATATTCGCAACAGAACGTCTAACTTTTGGTGTGTCAGTGTTTTTTCTATCCTGATTGTCGACTCATTCGGAGGATTATTTCCACAAAAAAATCACGAATTTGCGTTATGTTGTTCTTAAAGATCGAAGAAGATTTCGTATATATATATTATATATATAGGTATCTGTATTAGGGCGGGTCGATTTAAAAATCGCTCATTGCTCTGTGAAAATCGTATTCTAGGGATCAAAATAAGAAACTTTGCCGAAGGAACCATACCTCTAAAACGGATTCTGATGTCCCCCATTTCAAAATATCACCATTTTTGGCCTTTACATGAAAAAATCATTTATTCAATTATTTTTATTTATTTATAATAATATTTATTATAATATTTAGTTATAATAATATCTATTTTTTCTCTTAAGAAATTTATTTAGTCGGAACATATGTAAATGAAAAAATTAATTTAAGTGAGTTATAGAAAAGAAACTAAAAAGTTCGACCCAAATTGGGGGACATCAGAATTCGTTTTAGAGGTATGGTTCCTTCGGCAAAGTTTCTTACTTTGATCCCTAGAATATGAATTTTACAGAGCAATGGGCGATTTTATTGCCTCCCCACAAATCGAACCGGCCTAATATGTATATAGTCCAACGGCTCCCCTGTAAACTTAAAATTTCATATATTTAAATTATATGTATAGCGGATTAGGTTGTTAAACAACCACATATTTTTCCATGGAACATCGACTTTTAGTTACTTGTAAGCCATCTAACTATAATCTATTGACTCTACTAAAAATTGTTATAATTTGAGTTGTGTCGTTTTTGCAGAGGACTATCGATATGTACTTATTCACTTAAATGTCACTGTCAGTGCCAAGTCGACATAGGACGACTTTGCTGCCTGAATGCTGTTAGCTCCAACGAGCTTAGTAAAAAGAGGAAAGCGCGTACCATTTTCTGTGTTGATAAGTACATAGTGCATAATGTTGTACCACAAACACAAACACATATACATATATAATATATTTGCACATACATACTCATGCTTTTTAACAGTGAACAGTAAGCGAATCCTTCTTCTGTTCCTTGGGCGGCAGGCGACCTGCTTGTGTCAATAAATGCCATTTAAACAAATCATTTGAATGAAGGAAACTGAAAATAGCATACGAACTTTATATGTATGCTTATGTGTACGCGATGAGATGTGGTGGTATGAATGTATGTATGTATGTGTAAATTTAGCTGGCAATTCATACCAGTTGATTTGGAAATGCTAATGTTGGGGACTTACACATAGTTAGTTGTACAACCAGTTGCTGGCAATAAAAGGAAGCGGAAGCTTTACTTGGTTAGTGGTAGTAAACATTTTATTTTCTACTTTGCGTAAAAAAGTAGTATTTTCCACAACTTTTCACTTTACATTCAGAGCAGCAATACATATGTACGTGTATGAGAGTATACTTTCATACATGCATACATACATCCTGAAATGAGATTCATAGACATTATTCAGTATGCACAGCAGGTTTTCAATACTGGCCCCTTTGCAAATTAAATCCTTTGAGATTATCCTAAATGAAAGTTATGTGCAATCGATAAATGTATTCAGTGGAAAATGAAGTGAGTCGTCTAAACTTCTGCTTATGCTAAGCACTCAATCGTTTGATTAGCTTCGAAAATATGAGAAAAAGACGAATATAAAAAGCAGCATTAGCAATTTAAACATAGTTTAAAATTTGCACAAAGAAACTTCAAATTGGGAAATATCACATAACTTATAGTTATGAAGTTAACCCATTCAACAGCGTCATTTGACTTCATCTTGGTGCAATAAGAGAAATTCTCAAGAGGCATTTTTGGTGCTATAGGATGGATGAGGCAATGATAAAATGATTTTTTTGGCAAAAAATCTTGTACAATGAACGCGTTGTCATGGTACCATATCTAGCCATTCTCAGTGAGTTCAGCCACTTGTCAAAAATCATAAAATACCAGGTCAGTAACAAGAAATTGTAATCCATCAAGTGGCCAGCACAAGGGCTATATTGATATATCATTGAAAATTGTGAAGCCTACCCTGAAAACCAGCTGGCTAAATACCATATGCTGATCCTCCTGAATACTTATTAATTGAATTTCGAAACACCCCTTATTGGGTCTTTGGCCGAGCTCCTCCTCCTATTTGTGGCGTGCGTCTTGATGTTTTCCAACATAAATGGAAGAACCTACAGTTTCATACCGCCTCCGAACGGCAAATAGTTTCTTTATAAAGAGGTCTTTCGTATTAGAAATACACTCGGAGGTTTGTTATTGCCTGCCGCAGATCGACCGCTACGAGGGTTGCCTTCTGTATTTTGCGTCCAATAATGAAAACACAGTAACATAATAATGAAAATGTCTTTACAGTTTTTCATAGTATTCTCTTTGGAAGTCGCACTTCTGCATACGCTTGAACCAATTTTCTCTTTTGCCGCTCTATGGATACCACCTCTAGCCGTTGAAAAATGTTGACCCCGCATTTTATTTTGGTGTTCGAGAACAATGCTAAGTCATTAGGTGCCAAATCAAGGCTGTAAGACGAATGACACTTTGATTCGATCTTTTGGGTGCTCGAAAACTCCCTTGTGTGAGCCGTTACGTGAGAGCTCGCATTGTCTTGTCAAGCAACCGGTTGATTGCTTAGTTTTCTTTAATTCTCCGAAAACTTCTAACAGACAAATGTTTTAAGTTTCTCCAGTGGTACAGTAGCGACTTGACCAAATTTACCGAAAAAACAGGCGAACATTTGCTTTCAAGTTCTTATTGCACGAACATATTTTATTGAGTTAAGTTCGTCGTGGAACACTCATACAGGGTTGCCCATATTCGACGGATCTTCAGCCATTTTGATGACTCTTTGGGCCCATTCAAATCGATGAGGCTTGTCCGCAGGCAACAATCTGTGCGTCAATTGAATCTTATACGGGAATAAATGCAAATCAATGCGGATAATTCGTTGTAAAGTGGTCCGAGCAATGCCCAACTGCTGAGAATGGCGATTTTGGGATGTTCTTGGCGCCGTCTCAACACTGGCCCGTACAAGATCAATATTCTCATCCGATCGCCTTGGTCGGTTTTGATTTGGCCTCTTTGGATTAGAAAGAGCATCACCAGTCGAAAACCTTTCGTACAAACGTTTAATGGTGTTCTTAGAAGGCGCACTTTTCACATTATTTAATTTTTTATACGCACGTTGAGTTTTCACAATTGACTTCTTTTGTTGAATGTAAATTTCAACAATTTGGGAGCGCTCGCGTGGCGTGTACTGCTCCATGGTAAAAATCTGCTTGGACTTCGGTATGTCATTAAGCGATCCGACGTCTCTGTCAAAAGATACAGGGTTGCCAGATGGGTCCGTCGAATATGGGCAACCCTGTACTGTCGATCGCTGTTTTATTTCTGACTCATATGTTAACTTTTTAATGGCGTCGTGAGAATGAGTGATTTATATTACAAATTGATCAGCAAGATTTTCAAGAAATTTCCGAAAATGTATTTGCCAAATTCTAATTTTCCACTTATTTTCCCGTCAGTATATTTTTCTTTCCGTGGGACACATATTTATTATACGGCGCGGAAGCATAAATATTGTGAACACCCAGTAAGGCGACTACTTGGAAAGCTCCTTTCGCTGTATTAGAATTTTCGCCGAGAAGATCATACCGTCGAATAGGTTAAACTACTTCAAATGGTTACTCTGGAAAGACCGCCGAGAAAGAAAAACCCACCTTAATGCATTTTTGATTGTTTTTGATTTATCGAAGTCAAATCAAAACAAAGTTGCAGCATAATTGCTTACCATATAAGGTTAAGTGCAATATTGTAACTTTGGTAAACGATTTATTGCCGAACATGTTTTGGTTAATTTAACATTGGATTTTCCAGTTGAAAAAACGTTTCGCTCCAATAAATAGGTGCATGAGTTTACTGTTGAGTTAACAACAATGGCCAACACTTGTACATACGAGTCATTACAATACACGTAGCGCTTGTATAGCGCATAAATATGGCGATCGTTGGGACAAGGTCAAGGTGGCGGCTTACAACGCGAAATAGTGCTCGTTTATTGCGTTGCACGCATGCTAAACGTGTAATTATAAATAATAAGTAGACAAATGTGTAGTTGAGTAAATTTAGTCAAACATTATATGACTCATATGTAAGAATACAGGGTTTTTCAATAGGGATATTGTGTAACTTTTTCATCGCCCAACCTGGAAATTTCAACAAGCTTCACTTCTATACGTAATTTCAACTTGAAAGTGTGTAGGGTAAGATAATTACACAAAATTCGCCACAGGGTCTGCCGGAAGATGCTCAAATCCTGTGAACGGCATGGAATTACTTTGAGCTGAAATTGCGCCAGTTTTTGATACTCGGATCGCTGCATTTACTTTCGGGCACTAGAACATTCAATATCCATTATGTTGGGCATGCAAAACATACCTGCAGGGAAGCACTCTTTAAAGGGACCCTGTGAAGAAGTTTCAAAAAATCGATTTATGTTTTTTTTTTTCGATATTTCGAAAGTACATATGTATAGTATCTTAAGAATACATATATTGTGAAATTTTCATGCGGAAAATTCCCAATATTATAGCTTCCACAGCCCATTAACTATGTAGTATGCGCGCTTTTGTACGTCAAACTTTACACTCATTTATCTCGAAACGACATTTTTTCGCACGGCGGGATGAAAAAAAAATTCAGCTGAATCACTTCAAATTTGAATATGTTTGGCTATCGTCGGAACTAGAATAATAATTTTATTTATATAATTTCTTATTTTTTATACTAAAAAAACTATTTAGTGAAAAAATAACCTTTTTTTTCAAAACCGCACCATTTTGTCAATTTTTAACTTTTTCGGTTTGTTCTAGTTCCAACCATAACTGCATTCTTTCTGACTACGAATCTTCTTGAATTTTGTGTTTCAGGTGAGTGGGAATCTCAAAATCACCTACGCCGTCCTGGTCCGATTTTTCGAGAGGGTCATTTTCAGCGGCATTTTTATAAATATAATATAACTATAACATAAATAAAGTTCTTAAAATAATTTTTTGTTGTATGCTCAATAGATGTAGTAATAAACACGAATAAGAATATCGTTTTTTTAATTTTTAATGGCAAAAAAAATCTTGAAAATAGGTGAAATTTTCGTGCTCTAAGTTGCGATTAGCGGCAACGAATTTCGATAGTAATTTTTTAAATGTTGGTCGCTTGAGAACTCCAAAAAAATCCGCTCAAACTCAAATGCCAAATTTCCCTACTTCCGCAGCAGATGGCACGAAGTAAAAAAGCAAATTTTGCTATTTTTCTTATTTTTTTTTACTTTTTTTTTTGATTTATTTATTTATTTTATTATCTTTTTCACTTATTTATTTTCTTATTTTTTACTTATTTTGTTTTTTTTTCCTATTGTCAGTTTCTTGTGAATAAAATGAATTCTGTTATATAAATACTTCGAATGGAGAATGCCCGCAGTGCAGTGGAAAACATTGAGAAATGCCTTTAATCCTTTGGAAATGGATGACACTTTATACAAAAAATGGAATATATAAATTTTCTAGCTTCAAATAACAGAACTGCTAAAAATTTTCGATTGGACAAATCAACAGTGCATGTGCTTGAGGTGCTAACGGAGGGTAGCTTAAAATTTTTTGAGGTCTTCGTCTTTGAAGGAAATCTTTAAAATAAAAACAAAAACATTTGTATTAAATTTTAGTATCAAATTTCGCTAAACTATAAATTGGTAAAATAAAAGTGGGGACTTTCTGAATTTTTATTTTGAAACATTTCTGCGAGAACCAAAACACGTCGTTACAAATTCTTTGAAAATTCTAAGAAATGAACTCAGTGATGCCCTTTTACGAACTTCGAACTGCGCGGCGCCTTTTTCGTAGAATCTACGAAAACCGTAATAAGATGGATTCAGGGATAGAGCTGGATACAAAATTGTTACGTCTCTATTTAGAAACCCTTTATTTGTGCAGGCAAAATTTTGTAAAGTGCGATTACAAACGTTAGTGGATTTATACAGTATTTGCAAATGAAAATTTGTATGTACACAATAAGATATAGGAAAAATTGTGATCCAATTTTCTTTGAAAACAGAATGGCAACTAAAAATCAGCATCAGCAAAGCCAAAGCAATCAGCAAAGCCAGCTAACTTACTTTTCTGCTTTTATTTCAAATTATAATTGATTAATAAAATATACAATTGCAAATCTATTAATCGTTCAATAGTAATTTCTGAGAGTGTTGAATGGCAACGTCGCTTGCATGAATACGTAGATTGCCTTTTTGGTGTAATCGCCAATAGCACCAAAAAAGGTGGTGAACAAATAATAATCGGCACGTTGTTCAAAACATCAAACAGCTTATGTTAGTTGCTTTGTGACAGTCAATTCGATTTACGTTTTTTATTGTCTGTCGGCTAAAGTATTACATTTTGCATTCACATACAGTGGTAAGAAAAAGTTAACGTACACTGAATTCCTTTATGGAATTAATGGAAAAATATGTGTAAACTTATACTCATACATTATACTGAACTTCATTTACAGGTATGATTTCAGGAATTTTGTGCAAGAGGATTTAAAAACTATAGACTTTAGTTCAGTAACAAAAACAAAATACCTCACAAAGAGTATACTCTACATATAAACTCATTTAACGGCAATAAAACTTATTTAATAGTTTTGTAGAGTATTCCTTTCACTTGATAAACTCTGCTACGCATTTTTAAAGTTGTGCTATGCTGCCAAATTTCATACTCCAATAATTGTTCTGGTACATTATACATTTTACAGCAGGTAAAGCTTAGCTATTTCTGCATTTTACTTAGGATCGGTATCTTGTATATAAATAATTTACACTTACATATATCCTTTATTGGGTTGTTTGTTCGAGTTTCTACCCCTATTTATGGTATGCGCCTTGATACTTTCCCACAAATGGAGAGACATAGAGTTTTATGTCGCGTCCGAACAGCAAATGGTTCTTTGTGAAGAGCTTCTTCGAGGATGTAATACATTCGGAGGTTGCCTCGAGCGGGTGCTATGATTTGGTGTTTCTTTTCTATTATTTGGTGTTTCATGCCAGGGGTTTTAAACCACTACTGAACGGTAGGCACGAATCCACCGGAATTTAATATACGTGTGTCAAAATAACTGTCCTTGTGATAATAGTTTGTAGAGTAATAATAGTTTGTAGAGTAATAATAGTTTGTAGAGTATCCCTTTCACTTGATAAACTCGCGTTTTTGAAGTTTTGCGATGTTGCCAAATTTCCCGCTCCAATTATAGTTCTTCTACAGTATACATTTTACAGCAGTGTGTATAAGCGTGTCAAAATAACTGTCCTTGTGACCATTGTTGACTTAATAAAATTAACGTTAAATACTAGTACCTTTAGAGATCATTCACCCCTACACCATTACACCTCCTCGGCCATATATTACTATTGGGGAGTACTCTTCCTGCAGAGTTCCTTGCTTCCGCCATATCATAACATACTTCCATCGCATTACTCCAAATATACAGAATTTCCCATTGCCGTACAAAAATTCCTTTGCCAAGAAACCTAGCGGATTATTAAGATATTTTTTGCTTAAAACAATTCGTTTACTTTTAGTAATTAGTAATTATACTAACAGCTTCTTGTGTTCAACATAGCCAGAATTTTACCCATATTATTATCACAAATGTTTTTTTTTTCGGAATCTTTCCTGGAGAATTTTTATAATTTTGGATCATATTTCTTTAATAATTTGACATTTTTCTCTCACAGTGAGCTAAGACGGGCGTCTTGAGCTCGGCTTCGGCACTTATTAGTTCAACTGATTCGGGGAATGACTTTTCTTTATGAAACTATAATTTTGCTATCTTTAAAGTTTAATGCTCGTATATACATAGTTATAGTTCACAAGATTAACCTAAAGCTGCTCGTTTCTGAATTTTTGGGTAGAAAATAACCGTCATTAAGAAACAAAAACAATTTCTGCGATAGATATTTTCTGAAATATTTAGCTGAGATCTACAGATGTTGTGGATTGATCGTTGAAAGGCTAAGACAAATCTTAAGGCTGGTTATGTATGTATGTAGTATGAGTCTTAGAGCGATTATCATCTCTATCCAAACTTGGTAAGGGCACGAAGTACGGGTGTTCTACTTCGAAATATTATTTTGTATTGTACTTTTGGCAAATATTTACATTTAAGTTGCTGACTTTAAGGAGTTTTCAGCGTTCTGAACTCAGTATGGTATTGTACAAGGTGGCGTTAAATTAATCATCCTATCAGAAGATTTATAATTTTTGCAAATGGCGCCATACGTCAATCATATTTGACATTTGTAAACTAGACAGCTGCAGTTTACAGTACAAACCGAAAGATTTTAATTATAAAAATAATTTTTGTTTTTGATTTGAATAAAAAGGTATTCAAAAACGAAATTGGATGACTAATTTTGCGCCATATTTGAGCTTGTATTTGAGATATTTTTGACTTTACTTCTAGAAAGTGCGTATGTATGATATACGTATGTGGTAGCGTGCGTGTGTTCACACGACCCCGACATACTTTGAAGCTGTATATGTTTTTTCTTTACTCTTCCATTATAAAGATGGAAAATAAATAATTAAATGCTTTCCAAGCGAGTTCACAATTATTTATCTATTTTGTTAAAGTTTCTTAAGCAGCAATATTTAACTACAAACAAGTATCTCACATATTAGGTTCTATACAAAGTTTACAAAGTAACAATGCAAAATGAATAAAAACATCGAAACTCACTCGCCTAATGTACGCATTAGTGTTTCTTAGTGTTTATCATATGTGTCGCATTTATATTATATAATATTTTAAGGCAGTAAAGAACGTGAGGCATGTTTTCGCATTTTTTAAATAATATTTAATAGTAATATTTAGCAAATAAAAAATGTTATTGTTTTCAGGCATTTTATTAATTTCAAAAAAAGGGTAATGTAACATAAATCAAACAATTATTACACGAACATCCAAGTGCTTTATGCAAATAATGCAAATTTTTTGGTATTAGAGTACTTTTACCTGTGCTTTTTCACTATCCGGCAAAACAAAATTCACATGTACTTGTTTATCACAGCGCATAGGTTAATATGATACAATACTTTGTTAATATGCAACAAAACAGAGGCGACAAATGCTTGCCAATGTTTGCGCTGCGAACTGAAAAGAACTTACCGCTACGTCAGAAGATGTTCAATGGCATTATTTATCACGTTTCTACAACTAATTCAAGTGTTTCGAGTATGATAACTTGTAGGGGAAAACAGACTTTGACAAGTGGCAACAGGCCCTAAAACTCAATTTAAAAAAATGTAAAAAAGATGTACCATTGGTTATGTGGTTATAAGGGCGAATGGCGAGTTAATGTTAATTAACGACTCAGAAGTCGATACCTCCAAAACGAGCTGTTCAAAGGCTTCAACAGCTTCTTCAGGTGTTGAAACATTGTAAATTCACTTTTTTTTAATGTTTCGAAATAAAGCGAAATCAAAAATAAAGATGAATAACCCATTAGTTCTTGTGTGAACGAATAGATGAAAGCTCGAATTGACTTGGTGAAGAAGGATTCATCTTCCGCAATGGATTAGCTTATTTCTCCGAAAATTTCTGGAAAGTAAATGGTTGTGTACCACTCAGAGTTGACTGTTTTAAGTTTCTTTGGTGGTACAGTTGGGTCATGACTAAATTTCCCAAAAAAACATGCGACCATGCTTTGAGGTGTTTCTTCCGCGAAAAACTTTTGTTGGATTAAGTTCGTCTTAGAACATTTCTGCCGAGATTCTTTTGAGATTCTGCCGATTGCTATTTTGTTTCCGGCTCACATGTATAGATCCAGATTCGGCACCGGTTACGATGGCATAAGCTGTTTTGAACCACCCACTAATACCCAAGAAATGTCTCTATCTCGCGACATGTCACGGATGTCGATCATGAGTGACTAATTGAAACACAGGATCGATTATTCCTCGCACAACAACCCTTTTTGAACGGCCTCACGAAATTCATCCTGCAAAGATGGACGTCGGCATATTGGAACTCGTTGTACCAGCGTTTCACAGTAGCTAAGTGTGGTGCTTCAACGCCAACAGTCGATGTAAGTGGATTAATGTTGTCTTCTGTCTCGACAATCCATGGCGAAAATCGTAATGAATTATCGCACGAAAATTACGACGAGTTAATTCCATTTTTTGGGCGAAATCCCATTTTAACTCTTTTTCAGTGAGTTAATAACCAACAAAACTCGTATGTGAAAACGGTATATGTAAGTTTATGCTAAAAATATAGAACTTTTCGATTAAATTATCTAATTACAGGCAACCCTCGAACTACAGCAACAAATTCTAACAATGATTCGGATTTATTTTCAAACAAGGACTGAACCATAATAACTGGACCAACGGCATTTACAAAAAATTTATAAACAAAGTTGTAGGCTGTTCTAACAACAACAACAATTCTATTATTTGTTTAAAATTATCAATTATATGAAACCACAACACGAAACTGTTCAAATTTGTTTGGCACAGGGCAACAACTACTTTTGAATCATCAAAAGAGGCATTTGTGTCTGGCGACAATTTTATCGATTTCACATGTATTCAGTTACACTGTTTTTTTTTGCATGCATTGCGAGCATTCGTATACGTAGAGCTTTTCTACGATGAATTCAGTAATGGAATTGGTTTTTGTTTTACAGTACTCGAGCGATATTGAACTAACTTTATGAAACTGTAGCTTTTCTACTTAACAACCGCTTTTGTACAAACAAATGTCATCGAACAATGACAGCTGACAAATCAAAACCAAAAAAACAAAAAGAAACTCGAACTTGAAGAACCCTATATAAACCTGCCTTTCCATCTTCAGACTAAGATTTGTAGTGGCAATTTGCCGAGGAAAACCTGCCACCTGAAAAATGGCAGAAGTTCATCATAATAATAAAATTCATAAAAAATAGAAAATGGTTTATTCAATCAAATTAGCTACAGAACTTTTTAGTCAACCCAATACAGATAGTATTCCATTACTGGTTTATACATACCTATATTATACTTATAGTTTCTCAGTTAAACTCGTATGTGATGAATGCTTTTGATTTCTCGCTGACTAAACTTTCAGTTCGTTAGTTTATTATGAGCGTTTGTCTTATATTATAGTTTGCATCGGAATGCGGCCGCACCATCTGTTGCTTCTCGTTTATGTAATTTGAAACACGCTGTGTGGCAGCATGGGTGGCAACAGTTGTCGTCATAGCAGCTGAAGCTATGATCGCCCTAATTAAAATATATAAAAAATATAAAAACTGAAAGCTTGCTTATTATTTTTCGCTATTCTATTTACATACTTTACAATGTAAACACTTGCTCGACGATATTTACTGTACGGGCAATAGAATGTGGTAATGGCGCACATTTGGCAAGATTGCTGACTATCGTCGGCTTCTCGTTAACTCCCTGGCCTTCAAGTGATGCTATATACGTGCACACATATATGACTTAACGTTTGTATACGGTTAAAAAAGTTCTTTATTCGCTGTTTGGCCGAGCTACTGCCCCAAATTAAAGTGTGCATCTTCGTATTGTCTCGTATTCCGAACGGCCGAACCATTATTTTTTTGAAAAGCTGTTTCATGCCATTGTTTGTCGAGAGGCCACCAATTAACATTATTTGGCACAAACTGTTTCTATACATGGGCTTCGAACCTTGGTCCACCGCATGGTACTCACGCACAAATTCTTACTCACCTACTTGTTTACTTTACCATGAAATTAGATATTTCAACAGCTGCTCAGAATATGCTCAATAAGCGTGAGTGTTGCAAGTGCGCAAAATAAACGTTTTTGTGAATATTCTTGAAATGAATTTTCCCCTCCACCACCGATCACATACATATGTTTATAAAGGCAACCCCACAGTATTTGTAAACACTCACTACGGCTCATTCCAAGCGCATATGGCCTCTGGTGACGATACAGCATGCTTGACTGCGCTTTGTATGTGTTAGTGCAGTCGGGTGGCGTCATGTCACACATACTTGTTGTCGGTAAAAATCAAAAATTTTAGATATTAGCGTCAAGCACCCGACACGCACACATATAAAGTTCTTGTCAAACAATGCTTGACCGTCACCAGAGGCCAATATGCGCACATGCATACTTATAAACTTATTATACGTTCGTAAAATTTATTTTTTCAAGCTCAACATTTTTTCTTCTTAACAGCCTTTCTTGTTTTGTTTTGCTTTGTTGGAGTTGATGACGAGTGGCTCGACAAGTTTGATCACCTTTTCCTTTTTTCTTTGCTTCTATGATACCTCGGCTCAATTCAGTTATTTTTTAAGCTCGGCTTGTTTAAATGTCTGTCGTAAACTGGTTCGTTTTACATAGTCTTAATAGGACTATGAATAAGTTCGTGCGGTTTTACAACAGATGGCGTAACTTGATTATTATTCCATCGATCCACATTTCCAAACATTCATGGGAGAGCTACTGTCGTAAGGCACAAACGTCAGTATAAGTTTTTTATTTGAAGCGTAAACAACAATATTTTTACCACACTTGAAAATGTCGAATTTCGTGCCAAATAATGTGTTTTTGCGGGGAATTTTTTAATATGAAGAAAAAAGCAGCCGAAAGTCATCGTATCTTGGTGGAAGTTTATGGTGAGCATGCTCTAGCTGAGCGAACGTGCCAGAAGTGGTTTGCACGCTTTAAAAGTGGTGATTTTGGCCGCGCCGCCAAAGTTCATGGATACCGAATTGGAGGAATTGCTCGATCAAGATCCGGCTCAAACGCAAGAAGAGGTTGCAAAAACTTTGGGAGTTGATCAATCAACCATTTCCAAACGTTTAAAAGCCATGGGAATGATCCGAAATTCAAATTTCGAAAAAAAACCGCACGAACTTATTCATAGACCTATTATATTAATCGTATGTGTTTTTTTTGTCGAGTTATTTTATTATAGACTGTAATTGTTATTGACTTTATTTGTTATTTGCAGGGTATCATTATTGTGTTATTTTTTTGGTGTTTTATTGGTGTGTTATTAAAAATTATTGCATAAAATGAGTCATTGCTTAACTGGCAGACGAGACTTGTTCGACAGATGTATGGTTGTATTTACCCTACTCATACGTTGGCAAATTTTTAAATGCCTGCATTTCTTCTTTTTTAGCCTTACAAAATTAACAAGGGATTTGAATGTGAGAGAGTAATCGGAATTTTATGTTTCTACATACATTTGGCTCTCAGCTAACCAATAACGCAGCGGTGCAAGAACTTCCTTTAATATTAACTCTAAGCTGCTAAGCTAATATTAACCGCATCATTTTATAAACAAGGCATAGTCGTTGGTTAAATTCAAAAAATTTTATAAAAAAAAAAATTCTTGAACTTATTCCTAATTTGTGCTGAATTTTCTAGGAATTACCTTAACCTTTCGACTGCATAATCGCCATCTCATAATTACTACTATTTTGAATAAGCAGTGCTTTGCATTAGCTGCCCACTTCATCTGAAGCTTTTAAACAGCTAATTTTGTAGGTATCCACTTTTGAGCGGTTCAAGCGAATGCAAAAGTGTGGTTTCCAAGCAGAACACTTTAAAATCAATAAATCCATTTTCATTATTATCCTACTGTGTTTTCATTATTAGGCGCAAAATATAATATAAAAGGCGTGTGCGATGTTCAAAAGACTAGTTGGCGCAGATTGCAGGGTCATCCTTCGTACGGATTGGGCAGAGTACACTTAAATTCATTTGACCATATTTTGGTTAAGAGTAGACTTTGTCGTCTCCCGCGGCCTTGTTGTTATATATATATATATATATATAATTGGTGCTTACGCCCTTTTTGGGTGTTTAGCCGAGCTCCTCCTCCTATTTGTGGCGTGCGTCTTACTGTTGTTCCACAAATAGAGGGACTTACAGTTTTAAGCCGACTCCGAGCGGAAGATATTTTTTATGAGGAGCTTTTTCATGGCAGAAATATACGCGGAGATTTGCCTTTGCCTGGCGAGGGGCGACCGCTATTAGAAAACAATTTTTCTTCATTTTGGTATTTCATCGAGATTCGAACCTAGGCTCTCTCTGAATTCCGAATTGTAGTCACACACCAACCCATTCGGCTACGACGGCCGCCCAACGTTATCAACTCCTTTAAAATTTAAATGAGGTTTTTGTCCGGATACCGATCATTAGTCTTTGGAACACAACTGTTGGCAACAAACATTTATATAAAACTGAGTAGTGTGAATCAATAATAAGATAAAAAATACAAAATCGGATACATTCTTCTTCAGTATCACTAGGATCAAGCGCCCGTTTATGGAGCACAAGGGCGTGCCTAGTGGCTCGAGTGATTCTTATAATGAGTTTTGCTCTTTTAACCGCTTTATGACTTTGAACGAACAGCACTCACGTGCCGTGGACATACTCTAACGCACCAACCTCAATGCTGCTTGCAGGTTTCGACTTGTTTGTATTACTACGTTACATAAACGAATCGCACTTACCAATCGCTACTTGTCCTTTGTTATTTTTATTTTTAAACAATATAAACTTTTTAAATACAAAATTATGATGTTTCTTGTGAAAAAAACAGTGTCAAGTGGTCAAGAAGAGCTTGATGCGTGTACGTCATGTTATTAGTCATATGAGATATGTAAAATATGATATTTGCTGAGCAAATAAAATGATAAAAAAGCAGAACTTGCTGAGAGTAAAATTTAGCACAACTCCCCAAACAGAATGGCACTGAACTGGAACACGCAAGATAATGGAGCTCGCGGTGAGGCAAAAAAATACTTGGTGAAGGACGATGTTGCACGAGCTATCAGATGCGGACATTACAAGGGACGGCGCAAAAAAAAAACAGCTCAGAACCGTGTACGATGGAAGAGTCTTGTCGAGGACCTACATTGCTCCCGAGGAGTAAACAAGGAAGAAGAAAAAATTATTATAACTATGTTAATTTGATCGTCCAAATAAAGCAACCAAACGTTTGAGAAGTTTGTTACTTCATCTAATATTATTTTTGCGTTAATTTTTGTTTTTGCCGGAGGCTATTACTTTATTATAAGCCAACATGGAATAAAGCATTCTTACAGATAAATCATTGCAAGCTTCTAATATAATATTTCATCTTATTCGGTCTCAATATAAAAGTAATTGATAAAAACTAGGCGCCATTTCAGTTGAATCTCGATCATAAATATTTCAATTGCCGCGGTGCGCAAAGTTGTGGGCTGCAACACCCACTGATTTGTTATCAGGCATGCCACTTTTCACACAAGTAGCACCAATGAAAACTGACAGTTAGTTGCATTATAAATTACACCTAAAAGAGAAATAAAACTAACAAAATGTGCACTGCAGTGCAGTTTCCTCTTTTTATTTGCAAAGTATCTTCTTCTTTTTAGCTGTTGTTGGCTTGGTGCCTGGGCTACAATCCGTACACTATTGTTGATTGCTTAAGCAGCAAACTTCCGTAATTGCAAACGTGCCAACACATGTCCAAACGTACTGTGTTATATACATACATACAGGTATACAAATGTAATACAAACATGCATATCTATATCTGCTATAAATTATACCTTCTCTGTTTACAAGCGAGCAGCTGATTTGGTAACCGAAAGACAAAGAGACTTACATATCACTCAGCCGAATACCCATTTTGATATCTTTCTACAATTATGGCTCACTGTGTTGGCTTGCTTATGCTGTGAAAGCATTTTATAATCATAGACAGTCCAGTATCTTCGGTTAATGGCGAGTGAGTGAGTGAGTGAGTGAGTGAGTGAAGGGACCCACTGTTGTGAAGTCAATCTGTCTTCCGACTTTCAATTTGTGAGTGAGTTGTAGTTTTGCGCTAAACTGCATGCGCTTAGTTTAATTGCGATTATGAACCCACCCCGGGCACCATTCTCGTGACAATCGGAACGAGTAAGTATTACAAGTACTACTCTACAATCAGTAGTACTCTTTAACACAGTACAAATTCAAATGCATGCCATGTACTCGTATCGTATATTGCCAACAAATTAAGATATTTTTTGCTGCTTTGACACTCGACACCTCCTCCCCATGGCGCACAATGATTATCATCAGTCAACAAGTCTGTAAGTGAGTGGCAGTGGCGACTCCATTCACTGTAGCAATAATGGCTCAAATGGTTGCTGATCAAAATGGTAATTTTGTCGTATTTAGTGTCGATGACAGCGAAATTTCCACAAGCACGAATCTCAGTTGTGACGGCACTCTGAGCTGCCAACCCACTTTTGGCGTAAAAGTCTCGTAAAAAAGAGAAATCGCCAATCGGTGTTTTGTTCAAAAGTCGTAAATACTTAAATTACCTGTAATGTGTGGAAATTCTCCTTCTGTTTAAACATTTTGTAATATAGTAAGTCGTTTAACACTTTTGAACAACGGGCCAGAATGAATGAAGCGTGGATATTTAATTTCTCTGGTATGGAATGGATTCAATAATATGAAGTGAATTAAAAGTTCCGAATATATAGGAAGAATATATAAAAAGAATACAAATGCGTTGTCAGTTTTCCAAAATTAAAAATTGCGAATCCAATATGGTAGTTGTGAAATCAAAATTTTGGACAAACGTTATCGAACTGAGCACTTATTTTGCATACGCTATCTTTGAAAAATACTATTTGGTCCTCACGTTGCATTAGTAGTCAATAGCTGGGATGAGTAGCGGAACCGATATTATTATGTGACCTCGTTACATTTAATCTATCTAAACATCTGGAACGGGTCGCCGTTGGAGCTGAATAGGTTGGTGCGTGACTTCCATTCGGAACTGCACAGGTTCGAATCTCGGTGCGTGAAGCGTTGTTTGTAATAGCGGTGACCCCTCGACAGTCAATGGCAAAACTTCGAGTGTATTTCTGCCATGAAAAAGTTCGTCTTAAAACAACATCGGTTGTGCGAAGCCCGCTTAAAAACTGTAGGTCCCTCCATTTGTGGAAAAACAGCGCTCAACTATTGTTAATTTCACATAACTATTTTTCGTTTGCCGAGTAGCAGAATTTTCTAGCTGGCGAGAAGCGATGAGTCGATAGCAGCTAACATTTACCTAATATAGTATATAATTTTTTAGTAAGATGATTTAGAGTCATTTTATTTGGGCTCTAATTGAAGATAATCGAAATGTCAGTTTATGTCATAAGTATCCAAATGGAAAAATATTTCGTGCTTCTTTTTTTATGGGGTGCCTGAAAGGTCGTCGGTGTTATATGGAAATTATAGAATTAATTTGAAACTGTAAAAAGGGTCTTGTAAATTGCATTGTCAGGATGTATACTGCCAGGCCAGCCGGCGCAGGTACATGAATGAAAACCTGGTGCATAAGTAGAAAGAGCACATATTTATTATTTTGTCTTTGTATTGCTTTATTGCCCTAATTAAGTTTTCTTCATATTATTTTATGTTTGGAAAGCAACTTGTGCTTGGATAAGAGGTTTAATGCACGAGTAGGTTTAAAATGAAACATTTTCTATAAGAGCCAAACGACATGAATTATCCTCAGCGAATCGTTCTACTACTTCTACTTTCAAACATTTTTTTTTTTTAATTTGTGTTTACTGCAAATATCTTTCCAAATTTTGGTGTGTTGGTAGCAATATGCGCACATTGGTGGTGAATATAATATATTTCTTGCAAAGTATGCCGGCAGTTGAAATACCAATTAGAGTCCTCAGAAATTGTAGTTTTTAAAGAAAATCGTAAGAGAATTTGATTATCAGCTGTTTTGCGCATATATTCTTGTGTATTTTAAATAATCATTTTTCAATATTGCTTGATTGTTTTTAATGTCAACAAAATGAGGATGCCCTGTTAAGCGGCTATCATTCAATTTTCAATTACGTCATTAAAGGGTAACTGACCTCGGGAAAAATCAGGATAAGCGTATTATTACGCATAATTATTTATTTTTTATAATTTTTTTAAATTTCTTATTTATTAAAATTATATGCATAGCCAACATTTTTTTTATGATACTAAATAGTTTGAAATTTGGATGAAAATTTTTACCAAGTTTGTAATTTGAAATTTTTTGGGTTTTTGGAAGTATATCCCTACTTTTATAAAACGAAACAAAAAACTAATTAAATAATAAGTAAACAAATAGTCAAAACTTTGCCATATGTCGCGCTGCTATTATTTTGAACGCGGGTGTAAACATTTTCCCCGATATTGTTTTTAGCTTTTTCCTAACCAAATAATTGCCAGTCATGTGGAATGTCGACAACTAAGCTAAAATTCTGATGAAAAAACGCTAAGATTCTGACAAAAACCATAAATTTTAGTATTTCGAGAGCTTGTTCTTCCAGGGCCCTTACTTACCGCAATAAAACTGGGCAACTGCACAGTATGTAATTTTCATTCATGAAGCTTCTTTATTCATGGCTGGCAGTTATCGATAATATACTTGCTGTTATTATGTGTTCAGGAAACACATTCTGAGCTTTATTAACGGGTATTATGTTCTCATAAGACCATGTTCGAGTAGAGTTCATGTAGTATTTATGACCCGTTCGAATATTATTTTATGCGGGATGAGTGATATTTAAGCTGTTGTTGGAAACCCTAGACCAAAAAAGTACTCGACACTCTCCCTCTGTAAGGCAGAACATATAAAGGGTTTTCCAATAACAGGTGTTATGAATGAATGGATTGCGCTATCGAGAGATGATTAACAATTTTTTATGGCCGGAATTGGATGGTATTGATCTGGACAGCGTTTATTTTCAACAAGGCAGCGTTGCGTGCCACACAAGAAACGAAACCATTGATCTTTTACGGGAAAAGTTTCCGGACCGTGTTATCTCTCGAAGAGGTGATCACAATTGGCCACCGAGATCTTGTGATTTAACACCTTGCGACTCTTTTCTTTGGGGCCACGTGAAAGAGAAGGTCTACGCCAACAGCTCAGGGTCGATTCAAGACCTCAAAGATGGAATTCGTGAAAAGTTATCGAGGACATAGGGCAGCCACTTTGCAATTCGGTTATGGAAAATATATAAAACTCTATCGGATAGCAGATGTCTGATTGATTGATGAATATCTTATATGAGTATTGGTAAAATTTAAGTCGAGCTCAACCTAAAATATGCAATAAAATTTCGTCAACAAATTCACTTCTAGTTTTAATAAAGAAGCTGTATTTTTTTACGTTTTTAGTTTTACGAGTAAAAGTTTCGAAACAAACCAATTTTTTAATTTTTTTTAGCTATTAATTTTGAATAAAATTGCTTGTACTTACCACGCCAGCTACTAGTATCAGTAGCTGTATTCCATATTCCACTCACAACCGGTAATGCAATAAAAATACCAAATGCGAAATTGATTGAAGTCTATGCGCTTACTATATTACAGCAACAAATGTAGAGAGAAGAGAATGACAATTACAAATGTCATTCAAACAAAATACCAAACTTAATTGTTGCTGCATTGAATACTTAAATGGCTGCATTCCAGTTGCAGTCATTTTCAAAGACATTTTTATGCCAAACCGGCTCGTTGTAGTCAAACGAAACGAAAGGTGTCATTCAAGTGCTTGCGTGCGAGTGCTAGAGTGAGGTGTGCGCTGCGACAAGTGGTGGCGTATAACTGCATATGTAGGTATGCGTATGCATTATTGCTTATAGATTGGTTGATGACGAGTTTTCTGAAAGCAAAAGTAATCATCAAATGCGTACCATAGCGTAAAGCAACTGAATGAATATATACATACGTACTCGCACACAAGAGAGAAGAGGAAGGGCAATAAATTTCGAGTGGAAAATATGGAGAATATGACAAGGCGGTACAAAATTAGATGAAATATGATTGAGACTTTCATTTTAGTTGAGGCATAACTTTTTGACCACACATATTTACATAATGCATAGAAACATATAGATACACATTTATTTATGCTGGTATTTAGGTAATAATAACGGAAAGGTAATGAGTAAGATGTCTCCGAAGAAGGCTAGCCATAGTTGATAGAGAAAACAAAATTATCACAAAAGTTAAACAAACAGAAGTTAATGTGTCAGTCAGCTTACGATAACTTTTATAACGGAAATTTTTTTCACATCAAATATATTTGCAGCTGCGTTACGAACTGCGGCGCAGACTGAATGCGATTAGCCAATAAAATATTTTGTGTAGCTTAGTATTAAACACCCATTGATGGCAGTGTGAGAAATTCTAACAATGGCCAGGAAAAAATAGCTCCAACGTTTGAGATGCGCATTTGTGCATACATACATATGTACATATTAGTTTGGCGACAAACGAAAACCAATACTCTTGCGTAAAATTTTTGTGCAAATAATTAAAAACTGTTTTATGGCCGATCTGGACGATGCTAAAACTACTGACCGGCATCTTCGATTATTTCTGCGATTTTGTCGACATTTTCAACTAGGGGCCTGCCTATGTGAGGTTCATCTTTAACATAAAGAATGCCTAAAAGGGATCGACGAAACCAACATTGCACGTAATTAGCTGTTACAGTATCACCACCATTAACGATTTCAGCGGCCTGGCTTGCGTTTTCATCTTCATCAAAGGAAAACTGTTATAATAAATGTAATTTTGTCTTTGTTGACTTCTATTGTTAACACCCTGTAACTCACAGCTCACAGCAAAAGAAGTTTTTAGCGTGAAATGTCACCTTGACAACGAACATAAACTTTAACTTACGAGATATCGATCACTACAGTCATCTACCGAGAAAATAATGAATTTCTTTTTTCATCAAACATCATTCTCCCTATTTATCTCAAATCCTTCACAAATGAATATCGGTCGAAGATTTATCTGTGAACAAATCGAGACTAGTTAAGCAATGCAGAATTCTAAAGTGATTGCATTCCTTCATTAGATATATGTAATTGGTACTGCTGCGCAGAAACGAGATTGCCGATGAGTTAGCCAGAGAGCGTCTCAATAGGTTTGTGATATTTACCTCCAGCATATCCTATATATGTCCTAAATATAATCTTAAAAGAATGTTCACTATGTTGCCGAAGTCCAAGCTGCGAGTACATACTGGTACATTCACTATCACCAAAAGAGAAGAGAGAACAAACTATCTCTAAATGGAAGTGCCCAGCGCACTTGACATCTGCTTATATGTATGTACAAATGTCCATCACCTATTGATAGAAAAATTAAAAAACATGTTTGCACTTCCAAATTTAGGAAGTTTAACCTTAAACCACTGGCCTCATACCATCAAGATTATGAATAAAAATGAATTTTCGCTTCCTGTATATTTCTGCACATAACTCTTTAGGCTATTTTACATTTTTACCAAATCTAATCACCACTGTCAAACACATCCCTATATACATATGAATGTTATACACGTTTAGCTATGCAACCACAACGCCCCAAACGGAATTGCTGAATGGCACGCAAAAGTAACCAGCTGTTTGTTAGGCTCTTGCTGCAACACAACACACCCATTGCAGTTTTTCCCCCAAGGCTAAGTAAATTCTCTATGCTCCGGCCGCTGCTGCAATACATGCCAAAATGTGGCAGGTTAATCGTACATATGTATATTAACCTTCGATTAAACATTAAACTCCAGTCTGTCTGGTTCAGACTTTTCGTATGATTGGAATAGGGGTATTCATTATAACTTAATACTCCCAGAAATTTTTAAATATTGAATTAAAAGAAGGAGTATGGGGCTATTTAGTTATTTACAACTGAGGAATAGAGTTATTCGAGTACCTTATATTCGTTGTTTGGACAAAGCTTATTGAATGAGAGTTCATTCTATAAAACTAATGAAATAAGTGGAGTAATTCCGCTAGTGACTAGTGTGTACACCTGATAATGGCAGTGAGTACCGCTAAAGTGAGAACTAATTCTTTTAGACCATAGCCTCACGAAGCCTGGGTAGCCGGAGAGAAATGCTGATAATCAAAAGCTCTTAAAATAATATTGAATCTTAACACATGACTTAAGAACCTCCCTCGATCATTTCTAAGAAACCTCTCGATAGAAGAACAGTACAATGATGTTTTAAGATAACGCCAAGCCCATGCAAAAGTTACTTAAATCCGATCCCGATTATGGGCTTACACATTTTACCATCGTCACTAAAACTGTCACGGTTTCAACATCTGATGTTTTGTATGCAGAAGGTAGTAGGTTAAAGATTCACTTCTCCTTTCGGAAATTCACAAGTGAGAACTTAAATAAATCACAACTTATATGTGTCGAAGGGCGTAAATGTTTTGACCTTTGCTGGACTCCACGCTTTTGCTGAGGAATGACACCACCCACCAGTTGGCCTGGCTTTATTTTGACTGCAGTCGGTTATGGCACCATAATCGTCAAACATTGACAACACCGTTGAAAGCTATAGGTATTTATTGCTCTGTCAAGGCAAGAAAATCTCCAATGACCATAGGAGGTAATCTAAGCTAGGCTAAGCGCATAATTGTCACCGTTTGAAAAGTAGTGCACATATAAGAACTATAAGAAGGAAGTGGTGTAAATAAATATATATTGATAGCGTCAAAAATTACATTTGTCTGGAGGTACTTAATGAGTATTAGTAAAACCACTTTATACAGAGAAATATTTGTTGCTACAACTCGTTACTTCTGATGCTCATACTCTGTAAAGACCCTTTGTGGTCTCATTCTTCTCAATGTTGTTGACTGCAGACTAAAAACTAACAATTGCAAGTAGTGTGAACACGACATGCAACAATAAAAATTCGCAATGTTGAAACAACAAAAGTCTCGTTGTGTGAACGCGGTCTAATGAAGCTTTCTTGAAAGAGAGTTGGCAGCATTGAAAATAGTGAGTTATACCAGTTTAATGACGTATAACCATACTCGCTAGTGATGCATCTTTTTTAACTTTGTTCTTGCTTTCACATGCAAATTTTTCGTTAAGCCCAGATACATAGTAGCGAGTAGAGAAGTGACGAATCGAAGACGCCTATTATTACTTTTTTTTTAATTTTAAATCAAAATATTCACTAATTTATTCACAACCAAGTAGCTCGCACACAAAGGTTATTTTTTTATTTTCTGTGCTGGCGCAAATTCTGCCAAATTCACCGAGAGCAAAATAGCAGTACTAGATGGCGCTCACCTTTGTATTCTCAACATGATAGATACGCATGAGAAACAACTTCATATGGTCATAAAAATATTAAACACGCTATAAAAGCCTCTACTACGGGCACGAGCAATGTATATGAACAGTTCACCTCACGTTATTTGAATACCCTAATAGAGCAATAAAGTGTTGTGCGCTTAGAGAATGGGTATGAAGTTGCCCAACCAGTTGCGCCAAATAAGTTATACGTACGATGTTGATGCTGTTGCTACGGCTGCTGTTGTTGCATGCTACTCCTATTGTAATGATGTGTGAATTTTTTATTTGTTGTCTTATTCACTTTGTAGAACACATCTTTTTTTACATCTTTCTTAGTGTTAGTACAATTCAGTGATTCTGTTTGCCCACATACTCACTGACAAGTGTACATACATATATGTACATGTAGATGGTTTCAGTTTTGTTGCCACCAACGGCATGGCGCCCATGGTGTTTTAGCTGAAGTGATCATTTTGCAGAAAAGCATAAGCGCGCGCTTGCGCATTGCACCATAACAATTTATTCACGTATTTTGACATGTGAGGCGGCCGTACTTTTTGGTACGTCCGGTATGTGGTGTTTTTGTTACGCTGGTACATTTGCAACAGTGTCAAACTATCGCATACGCGCTGCCTAGCCTAGTCAGCTAGCTTGTGTAAATCCCATAAATTGCAGCCAAAAGTCACCAAAATGAAAAAATACAACAGCCAGCTAGCCGCAAAATATGTAGTCATCTTCCTTTCAACATGCAACGTGACAGAAATACCCAACGAGCATTTTAGTTACTCCAACATCTACAACACCATAATATGTGCATATGTAAGCAATAACATCTTCAATCCATCCGGCGATAGCTTTGGTTAACGTTACGCTCTAAACAAAGTTACATTGGACTCGTATTCTATTTTAGTGTTGTTTGGCGCCACGAATAAGTTTTAGAAACATTCTCATTCCCAAAAGGGACTTTTTAGTAGTACACCGAGCAATTCAAACGGATTTCAGCTATTTTCGTTCAAGTTTCGGTTCGCCATTTTCTATGAACCCTTCTAATGTCTTCAATAATTTTGAAACTGTTTTGCAAACTCATAGCCTCGGACGACAATCCTCCCTGTAGTTAGTCTTACTGATGCAAACCGGTAATGCTGATGTACAGAATGCAGAGGTGTAGCCAGCATCAGCCGTTAACCGGCTCTCAGCGATTTTGAAGAAAGCAGCTGATTGGCTGACGTAACCGGGCATGACATTTACTTACGAAAAAACTGAGATTGTGTTGGAGATCTATAAAAAAATCAACACAGTCTCCTCTCATATTACTTCATCGCCATCTGAACAATGACTGATTGGACGAGTGGGTGGATACGTGTAAGCTGAGCGGGTAGAATTCTGCTGCCGAGACTCCAGTGGCGTGGCAATCGAAGTTACTCGCAGTGTTTTGCTTCGGAGGACCAAACCCGGTAATCTATCAGCCTTGCTGAGGACCTAAGCTGATAGTTCTTTTCACACGATTAGTCCTCTCATGGTACCTTAAGAAATATTCGTTGGTGCACTCGAATATGATAGATTACAAGGTTTAGCCATCCGAAGTAAAATTGTGTTTTATTTTTTCCGAAACTATGTTTTATTTTTTTAATTTTATAAATGCTGGTTGACAACCACAAGTAACTAAAAGTGGATGTTACAATTCCGATCCGTTCCTCTAACGAAACTCGGAAAGGGAATTTAAGTACATAGAGGAGCGGACCGGGATTACGGCTTCTTACTTTTATACGCCCTTTTGGCTATTGAAATAAAAAAAGGGAAAGTAGTGTCCAGAGCACTACGCAATGAGAGTTCGTTTTGGACCGAATTTTACTAAATTTTTCCTGTATACGGGATATTTTATGATACGCATGAAAACAAAACAGATCCATAAGTTGATTATTTATGGAAAATATCCGTTCAACACATGCCGATGAATGAGGTAGAGATAAAACCCCTTGGCATATTCGAAATATTTATGTCATACAATTTAAACCCAATCTTCTGAAAAAATGTCTTTTAGGCTTAAATCGTACTAAAAATCGACAACTTGATTTATGGTATTTTTGTATTTCTTAAAATTAATTGCCCTGAATAAAGCACAATTTTGCTTAAAATATCAGCGCTGAACGGAGATGTGTCGATATTTGTGAAAAAAAATTTTGGACGTCAATGGGTTTAAATGGTGAGAAAATACCCTTCCAGCGAAGTTTAAACCGGTAAAAATTTGGCTGAGTTCTTCAAGATTTCCTTAAACATATCTTCCAAAAAAGTCAAAGCGGGATCAGAAATATAATTTTGATTCCGTTGATAAAATTATTAAGTATTTTTTATGCAGCTTTTAAGATTGAGCTCTTTTATTATCTGAGATGAATTTTTTATAAAAACTAATTTTATTTATAAAAAACTCGTTTTTTGGAGATCAACCGACCGATTTAATAAATGTTTGTGAATTTTTTACAAAGTTTGAAGCTTTGCGTTATATGGATGTAGAATGCACTTTAGCATCAAAACAAAGAAAAAAATACCAAAGTTAAATACACTAACAAAATTGTTAAAACTTGGTAATTCGTCGCGTTCCTATTATCATGAACACAGGTGTACATTTGTACAGGCGAAAGCAAACCCAAGTGCTTGATAGCTTCTTTCACAAATTTTGTTTAACGGAAAATTCAATATTAGAACTAATTGTGTAATGATATTTGTTATAAGTACTATTTTAAAACAAATTCCCCATTTACAAAAAAATAATTATAAGTAAAACACCGGATCACTGAATTCCAAGAAGAGGTAGCCGCAATCAAAGAAGCAGCTAATTGGCTACTCACTTGCGAATAACTGTCAAGGAAGTAAATACTTACTCCGATAGCCTAATGGAAATTAGATCATCTGGCGGCATTGCGGGAAACTACGAGGTGGATGAGCTGGCCAGACAAGGGAACTGTGAGGTAGTTTCCCACGAAAGGAGAGGATTGGGACCCCTTGGAATGATGTCCTTCGCGTCAAATCAGCGAGCACTGGACAAGTCCAAAAGCTTGTAAGTTCGCGAAATCCTTCTCTGGATCGGAGGCATTCAAGGGCTCTTTTGAGGATGACAAAATCTCAGCTCTCATATTTCGTGGGGGTCCTCACAGCTCACTATCCGCGAGATATGCTTGACGTGAGACTTGGAACTACTTCGAGTCCTTTTTGCGTCAGCAGTATGGAGGATGAGGTGGAATATTCTTAGCACCTTCTCTTAAGTTAACCCGCTTTAGGCATCTTAGTTCTCACTTCTTTCCTACACCTGCTGATATAGCAGGCCTCGAACTCAACAATATGATGAACTTTATCAGCAGCATAAAGCAGTTAATACAACGGATATTATCATCGTTCGTAATCCACAAAAACTCATTTATTTTGATCTTACGCGCTCCATCTTTCGATGTTGTGTCCAAACACAGAAATCCCACTAACCTACCACAATACCGACCAATTTAAGATTCGGTGAACTTAAAAGCCATGTTTACAAGATTGACAGAAAGGTTCAAAATGTGAAGCAGTTGGCTGGCACGTCGTATTCGAAAACACCTTAAAGAAATTGGCATAAATGATGTGTTTGCTTCCAACTTCATACAAATCTACAACGAGATGCTAACAAAGAACCTTTGTTTTTTGAAATTCATTGACCCCAAATCATTGCTATAGGTGTACGAGATGGCTCAAAATCAGTCACTTCATCGGAAGATTTCTAATTTAGACACAAAAAAACTAGATAGGCAGCTGCAGTGTACAAACAGACAAGCGCGTAAAGATCCAAATAAATATTTCGATCACTCAAAATACATAAATGTACATACTTTTTTTAATAAAAAGTAGTTCAAAACAAAATTGGAGTGAGTGGCGGCATTAGCAAGTCGTCATAAAAGTGGGTGCCGCTAGTCTGGCAGCAAGACGTCATTAGGAGGAAAGGAAAGATTTCTAGGATCAGTAGAGTTCGGATTAGTAATTTTGCATTCTGCATTTTCTAAAATATCATATATATTTGCTTTAAATCACTAAGGGAGAAATAACTTCGAAAAGCTAAATTTGCTCCTTCGACTAGCTGGTACTCTTATCAGACAAATTTGACGATCGCAAAGGGTTAATAAATGTTAACAGTAAATGTAATATTTATAGAAAGTTTCAATTAGTGTAGATTTTTAGTTATAAACAGTTAGTCAAAACTTTCGCTGTGATATTATTCAGACCACCTCCGTATGGAGAGGTATATTTTGTCCAGCTTAGCATAAATCTGTTAGTTGTTTTGAGATTTCTTAAAAGACTGAACCATTTAAAAATGATTATTGATTCTATGCTAGATTGTAAAGCTCGCAGGTTCGATACGAAGATGTATTTTGAATATCCGGCTCAAAAATGATGGCATAATGCGGCTGCAACTTTCGCTGGGTTATTGACGCTTATTGTGATGAATGTATGTATGTATGTGTATATAGATGCATGTGAATTTACATGAACTATGTACATATGTATGTATATAAGTAAATATGTCTGTATGGACATACATATGCTTACATACGTATGTGTTACGAAGCAAAATGAACTGACGCACGTAAATTTCGCGGGTTTGCATTTCCTCTCGCAGCCGCAATTTTACTGCTATTCCCCCCTCAGTCACCTTCGCATTAAACTGCCGGACATGCGAATAAACAAAACACTGCTTGGTGGTTCGCATTGAAGTAATGTTTGGCAAAAACGTAATGGCACAGTTCGTAAATGTATAAATGTGGTGGTATGCGTGCCGGTCAGACTTTGATGAGCGGTCAACCGGGAAGGCGCGTCAAGTTGAACCTCAACACCCGGCTGTTTGTATGCACGCGCCACCAAATTGTCAGTGTGTGTTTGGTTTGCTTTAAACTTTATTTCATGTATGTATGTGTGTATATACCTGCCGTATATAGATGAATAAAAAAATGTATTTATGTAGTGTTTAGTTTATCCTTAGCGGCTTTCCCGCTTGCATTGCACGCAGCGTGTTAGATTATCCAATAATTTTTTTCCTTTTGATATTTTCACATTTTTCGGCCGTAGCCGAATGGGTTGGTGCGTGATTACCATTCGGAATTCACAGAGAGGTCGTTGGTTCGAATCTCGGTGAAAGCAAAATTAATAAAAACATTTTTCTAATAGCGGTCGCCCCTCGGCAGGCAATGGCAAACCTCCGAGTGTATTTCTGCCATGAAAAAGCTCCTCATAAAAAAATCTGCCGTTCGGAGTCGGCTTGAAACTGTAGGTCCCTCCATTTGTGGAACAACATCAAGACGCACACCACAAATAGGAGGAGGAGCTCGGCCAAACACCTAACAGAAGTGTACGCGCCAATTATTTATTTATTTTTTTTGTTGATACTCGTAAGCGCTTAAAACACGTGATTGACAGGCATACGTATGCAGTTCATCTGTCAAACTTTGTTATGTTGCTGCAATGCCGTAATTCGAGATGTTTCTATTTGCGTGCGAAACACAGACCGTGTGCACGTATGTAAGTGTGTATATGGGTGGGTACTCGGCAGTTGCTTGTCACATGTGTCCAATTTGCATTCCATAATGCACTGGTCAGCCTCAGCCTCGCTTCAGTAGGCGAAATTTTTGCAAGTGCATGAATATGCATATGTATGTCTGTATGAACACTCTTACGTGTACATATAAACGTAAATTCGGTATACGTATGCAGTTCTTCTGCTTTTCTCTGTTATTCGCAGCTCGTCAGTGTCCATCCATTGTCATATTAATTTGAATGCATTGCATTTCCGCGCGGCTGTATACCCGTCCGGACGCATTAGCTGCTGTGTTTGGGTAGATGTACAGCAATCAGATGCAACTGTAATTACTTAATGAAGTTATTTATCATAAGCTTTTTTTTAATAGTCCCTGCCTCCATGGCTCTTCAACGTTGCCCTATTTGTTTGTTAGTTAATTATTCCATGATAAACTCACTTAAACTGAGCTTTGCAAGCGCTAAGAGCATAACCAATTCATTTTTGGCTCTATCACAAATTCCAACAGCTGAGAGTCATTAACAGTGTTTTTTTTTCTTCTTTGTTTATATAACCTTACATAACTGTATAATTATTGTACATACACACACATTTGTTTGTCTTAAAAAAAAATCACTATATACCTTTATCACTGTTCATACATAAATAGTTTATTATTAAGACGAAAAACTTATTCTATGGCTTTAGTCAAATTACGTCTGCTCCATACTATTAAAAATTTTGTTCTTAAAATCTGTAATAATTTTACTTGGAAATTCTCTTTATTTTCAGACATGGCACAAAACATGCTTCAAGTGCACAGAATGTGGCATGACATTGAATATGAAAACATACAAAGGCTACAACAAACTGCCATATTGCGAAGCGTAAGTACCTTCAACTAACTACATGCAGACATACATACATACATATATATATAGAGTACGTATTTTCTAGGGCCAGAGGATTGCGGTTATATTTTTTAGTTCTGACTAATTTAACAAAATCAATTATTGGGTTGGCAACTAAATAAGTAATTGCGGATTTCACTCATAGATGGCTTCAGTTGAATTTTTAGGTTTACAGACTTATTACAAATGTAAAACACATTTTGTTATTTGATAGCTGACAATTCAGCTGTCAATCAGTAAAAAAAGATTTTTGATCGGTTGCATAGTTTTCGTTTGGCGTTCGTTGGAAAATGGAAAATCAAAAGGAACATTTTCGTCATACTTTGCTTTTTTATTTCCGCAAAGGAAAACCGCATCGCAAGCTCATAAAAAGTTATGTGCTATTAATGGTGAGAAGCCTAAACAAAACGGCAGTGTCAAAGTTAGTTTGCCAAATTTCGTTCAGGCGGCTTTTCACTCAAAGATGAAAAACGCTCTGGTTGTCCAGTTGATGACGCCCTAACCAAACCAATAATCGATTCGGATTTTCACAGTATGTTACAACACGTGAGATTGCAGAGAAGCTTCATGTATCACATAAACGCATTGAAAATCACTTAAAACAACTTGGTGAGATTACAAAGGAATTGTCTACTTTGAACTCTTACCACCCAACCGAACGATCAATTCTGATGCCTACATTGAACAACTAACGAAATTAAACAATGCAGTTGAAGAAAAGCGGCGCGAATTGACAAATCGAAAAGGTATTGTATTCCATAATGATAATGCAAGACTACACACATCTTTGGTCACTCGGCAAAAATTATTGAAACTTGGTAATTTGCCACATTCACCTGATTACTTTTTGCTTCGATCTTTACAAAACTCCTTGAATGGTAAAAATTTCAATAATGATGATGATGTCAAATCGTACCTAATTCAGTTTTTCGCTAATAAGAACCAGAAGTTTTATGATCATGGGATTATGATACTGCCTGATAGCAAAAGGTCATTGATTAAAATGGGCAATACATTATAGAATGAAGTCATTTAGTTTTATGAAAAAATTGTCTTTGATTTTCTAAAAAAAATCCGCAATTACATAGTTGCCAGCCCAATAGAAATATTATTAAATATTCAAAGTTTACTTTTAAGGCAAAACTGAATTTGCTCATAACTATCCGCTATATGAGCCGTTTTCTTTAAAAGTAATATAGTTTAAGTTTTTTTTATTTTATATGGATATATTTAAGATTTTGCATTTGAACAATTTTAAAAATATGGATATATGTTGTTTTTTTTTAATTTTTTTTTTTTCATTAGAAATTAATTTTAATTTATAATATCATTTTTCTAAGGTGATTAACCAAAATTTATACTTTCAATGACTTAAAAACGTAAAAATCGTATATTTATTTAGAAAATATTAACTACGGAATCTCAATTTAAACAAACCTATTTTTTTATGAAATTTTTATTAAATACTTCAACAATAAAAAAACAAATTACAAAAGAAAATTGCTTAATTTCAACATTTACAATACAACCGAAATTACTTATCCCTTACTATTTGTGTAACCGGCGCTATGAGCACAACTTCAACAGTGGTAATAGGAAGACTTTTCAAATTATCAGTAAGAAACTCAGCCAATAGATTTGCACTAAGCCTGACAATTCTCTGGAAAATTTTCAAACAGGCTTTTTGGTCACAGTAATACTATATATCAGACATAAACGCAAGGTCGGACTTATTCCACAAGCAAACTTTTGGCCTGGTTTTGTAATAGAACTGAATAGTTGGCGAAAGGGCTTAGAATCCGATTTCCACGCATACAATTTCTTTAGAGATGGATTCAAATTGAGGGAAGGTGTAGGAATGGCTGCATTCTGTCCGCAGTTTTATCTCCAAAGTCTTTCAGATTTCCTAATCACTGTGTGCTGTAACCAAAGCAGCTGAATTAGCATGCCCGCGACACTCGCGCAAACATCTTCATCCATAGTCAAGCTTCTATTAAAGCAATAATGGCTGTAATCACTAGCTCGGAATGCGTGCAACACTGAACATCGAAAATGGACGCGACCTGCGAGAATAGACAGGTCACAATGTACTGGGTGCCAGCGCACAAGGGTAAAGAGAGAAATGAGAGAGTTGATGAGCTTGCTAAGGCAGGATGGGTTTGTCGAACATATATCCTTCATTCTCAGTTTTGAAGACGGAACTAGACGAGGAACTCACTCTGGAAGCCCCGTCTATGTGGGAAGCCTCACTTCCAAGAAAGGAATGTAAAATATTGGTTGGAGTACTAAGAGGACATTGTCTCACTCCATATCACGCAGCTAAAAAGGGATTGGTCCAGAACGACGCATCTAACTTATGCGAAGAAGAAAAGGGTACGATAGAAAAGCCACAGTCCTGTTCTAAACAGAATTCATTACAGCTGCATGTCATCGGTATGCTTTTCATTTCTGAAGGATATTGCTGACAAAAGTTTAAACTGTTGATTAAAACTCACCAAGACATGTATCACGAACTATGTTTAACACGACTCCAACAGCACTGGGAGTCTCTACGGACCCTTGTAGTCTATGTGAGATCTATTCAGATCAGCCAGATATACCTAACCTAAGCCTTAATATCGAGCCATTACCGCCAAAATAATGTATCCCACACCATAATCGATTTTTGTTTTGTTATCGAAATCGATAGTTCAGCATCATTTGCATCATCTGTCGAAATTTCATGGCTGTAGATTAAACCGTTATGATTTTATAACAAAAACAATTTTAATGTAAATGCATATGGTGACTTGTTTACATTTTCTTTGAACGCTTGTGTGGGATACAATTAAATTCTCTTTTAAAATAAATGACAACACAAGGGGAAAAAATAAAAAAAACACAATTTTTTGAAACTTTAATTAAAGATAAAGCTTTAGAACAATATGTCGAAGGTATGAATTTGTTTTTTTGCAAAATATGTTTTTGTTTTCAATTATTGGATATTTTTACAGCTCTCCCTGGTACCGTATAGCAGATGAATCTTTCGTTGATTTAAATGGTTTGGAAAGTTTAAAAGAAGTCGAGGAGGAAACGTGTGTTGGGAAAAGGGGCTACAGAAAGCAAAAGAGAACACCTAAAAGGCTGCAAAAAGTTAAGAAAAAAATACGAGTGTTTTGCTCAACCCGTGCTTAAAGAAAAAATGTCCAAATTCGTGTCATGATAAAATTTCTGAAGATGAAAGAGTAAGAATAAATGAATATTTTTGGGGAATCGGCAACAAAATTAGACAGAAAGATTGGCTGTCTTCTTGTGTTAAACAAGTCGATATTAAAAGGCGATATGGAAAAAGTGACAGAAAAAAGTGCAGCTTTAATTATTTTATCAATATCAATAATAGCAGTTTTAAAGTTTGTCAACAATTTTTATTGAAAACGTTGAACACTTCACAAACGATTTTAATATCCGTAATAAAAAATAGAAGTTCGTATAAACTTGCCTTGAAAATATAAAAAAGCCAACTGCACACAACAAATCTAAGGAAGCAAGCATATCGCTAGTAAAATCCTTTATAGAACAATTACCAGCGGTTCCTTCACATTATGGCAGGAATAAAAGTACAAAATTATATCTACCTCAAGAATTTCGAAACATGAAAACTGTATATCAGCATTATGTCAAACATTTGAAAGCTATTAATAAAGAAAATAGTCAGTTATCGTTAAGAGTATTCCGTAATATTTTTAGAAACAGTTTCAATTTAGGCTTTCATTTACCTAAAAAAGATAAATGTATCTTATGCGAGAATTATTTAGACACAGAATCCAAAAAGCAATTGCATTCATCAGAAGAGTATCAAATTCATCTAAAGGACAAAGAGAAATGTAAGCAAATATTTTTGGAGGACCAAAAGCTATGCAAAGAGAATCCGACTTATTTATGTACAAGTTTCGACTTGCAAAAGGTCTTAAATACTCCCTATGGAAAAAGTGTTACTTTGTTCTATTCTAGAAAATATTCATTCTACAATGCGATAGAAAATCTTTACCCGTAAAATTCCAACACGAGTATTTAAATTTAAAATGGGATGGATCTGTTAAAGATTTGCTACCTGAAACCGACCAGGAAGATATAATAGTATTTAGCGTTCTTTATATATTTTTATCTATCGTTATTCAAGTTTACAAGATTTTAATATGAATAACATTAGGTACTTTGTTAACAGAAAACTTTAAATATATGAATTACATTACTTTATTTTTGTTTTATCGAATATACTAAGAAATGTATACATTTCTTTTTTGTTTAATCAAATCTAATTTAATTTTAAGGACTAAGTAAAAAAATTAAATAAAAAAAAACGGGAAGTCACTTCTTTAAAATAAATTTTTGTGTAACCCACACACTTTTTTAATAATAGGTTGCCAGAAGGAAAGCAAAAAAAATGTATCCCACAAAAACAACCCTTATGATGCAAATATCTATTTAAAATTATTAAAATTAAATGTATTGCACAAAAAAATATTTACATTATAAATTTTAAAATAATGGCTTTATTCAAACGGATTTAATTTAAAAAAAACCTTCCCCTGTAAAATTTTGAGTTTGTGGGATACATTTTTTCGGCGGTTATGGCTCGATATGTTTTAATATTTATGCTCAAGCACTCGAAAGTGGTCATGATGTATTGGAGGGTTATATGGTAAAAAATCAATCGTATCTGTGAATTTATCGAATGTGATGGGTCCGGAATGATGATATAAACGAATTGTCTGTGGTCATCTCCGTAAGAGCAATAAATTTAATGATTTAAAATCCTCATTCTCACTAAATGATGACCCATAGAACATTATACCCTTATCCAACATATCTTCAACCAATTTACTTCTTCGCCTGTGATATATTTGCGCATCTTAAAAGAAGTGTTTTGTAGAAGATGCTTTCCATTTCAATTCAACCGGGCTATTCGGGTCATGTTCTTCGATTTCGATGTAACTTAAATATGTTGCTCTCTCGTCAAAATAATGAGACACGTATTTTATTTGTTCACCCGAAAAAAATTTTTTTCAAGAGTTATCGGCAATTTTGTTTTTCGGCTCAAACTCGATTTTTTTTAATTATATAAGAAAATTTTTTTTTTAAATGCCCATAACTTAGTCAAAAATGAACCGATTTTAATAATTCTGTGTTCAAAATGATCGTAATTAATTACACGAGCGACTTCATGTAGAAACAATTGCAAAAACGTAGTTGAAAATTTTTTATTTAGCAAAAAAGAAAAAAAATTGAAACTTTTTCGAAATTCAATATTTCAAAAAGTGTATTTTTTTTTTTTTTATAACTTTTTCCTAATCAAAAGGACATCTCAAACTTTAATTGAGCTGAATGCCTAGTAGCTAAAATGAGTTGTTTTTGAGAAATGAATTTTTGAGTAAAAACCCTGTTTCGCACTTTTTGTTTTTGGCAAAATAAAACATTTTCAACTACTTTTTTGCAATTGTTTCCGCATGAAGTCGCTCGTGTAAGTAATTATGATTATTTTGAACCCAGAATCATTCAAATCGGCTTATTTTTGACTAAGTTATCAGTAATTAAAAAAAATTTTCTTATATAGATTCTTTCCATTTCAATTCAAAAGGGCTATTCGGGACATGTTCTTCGATTTCGATGTAACTCAAATATGTTGCTCTCTGGTCAAAATAATGAGACACGTATTTTTTTATTCGCCCGAAAAAATTTTTTTTCAAGCTTTATCGGCAATTTTGGTTTTCGGCTTAAAATCGATTTTTTTAATAATATAAGAACATTTTTTTTAAATGCTCATAACTTAATCAAAAATGAACCGATTTTAATAATTCTGGGTTCAGAATGATCGTCATTAATTACACGAGCGATTTCATGTAGAAACAGTTGCAAAAAAGTAGTTGAACATTTTTTATTTTGCAAAAAACAAAAAGTGCGAAACAAGGTTTTTACTCAAAAATTCATTACTCAAAAACAACTCATTTTAGCTACTGGGCATTCATCTTAATTGAAGTTTGAGGTGTCCTCTTGATTTGCAAAAAGTTATAAAAAAAAAAAAAAAATACACTTTTTGAAATATTGAATTTCGAAAAAATTTCATTTTTTTTCTTTTTTGCTAAATAAAAAATTTTCAACTACGTTTTTGCAATTGTTTCTACATGAAGTCGCTCGTGTAATTAATTACGATCATTTTGAACCCAGAATTATTAAAATCGGTTCATTTTTGACTAAGTTATGGGCATTTAAAAAATTTTTTTTCTTATATAATTAAAAAAAATCGAGTTTGAGCCGAAAAACAAAATTGCCGATAACTCTTGAAAAAAATTTTTTTCGGGTGAACAAATAAAATACGTGTCTCATTATTTTGACCAGAGAGCAACATATTTAAGTTACATCGAAATCGAAGAACATGACCCGAATAGCCCGGTTGAATTGAAATGGAAAGCATCAGAAGCAAAATCAGCTCGCTTCATTTCATGCAAAATAAACTTTTTATATGTTTGCCATTTTCTTATGATATAATATTATAAGAGTTTTTAAGGACATACAGTAATTCTTTTTTTCGATAGTACTCTCGATACTTCCAAAATCGATATCATTTTGTAGATAAGAGTGACTTACACCATTTTCAAAGTAACTTCATTAACTAGGAAAATTTGTAATGATAAAAACATTAATAATTTTAAGAGATTTTTTTTGGAAAAGGTTATAAATAAAAACAGCGAATTATATGTTTTTTTTATCATTAACAAATTTTTGTGAAAATGGAACTACAACACTTCCAAAGAAAATGTCTAATATAATGCTATTTTGATTAGGCCTCCGATAAATTATGCATTACAATGTACCTATAATAAAAATTGTGTAATCATAAACTTGAAATCCATTTATACCTGCAAATGTATGTGTAGCGATATTTGCCATTGACACAGTTACAAAAGATAATGCTTGCGGAATAGTACGTGCACATTCTCTTATGATCTCTCTCACTACTTCTATACGTACAAATTACTTTATTAGCACGTGTTTATTACCTTCAATCTTATCTAAAGCGAACGTGATAGTGATAAACGATTTTCCACCGAGATAAAAGCTTTTCCGTTATATTATGGCGGAATGTTTATGAAAATAAGTGGTATTTTATAAGAAATCGTGAAATTTTATTCTCAAACTGCATGTTATGTGCGTATATACATAACTCCCAAAGCGTTTCCCCCACATTACTTATGGTGCCCATACTCACCGACGTTACCGTATTTCGTATATGTTTCCGGTGAGATGAACAAAACTGAGTAAAGCTTGTGTCCGTAGAAAACAGCTGCTTTTATTTGGGTACATATTATATTTAGTTCTGCCATAACTTCTGTTACAAGTTAAGTCCGTTATAAATATAAAGTTATGATACTTTTTTTTTATATACCTATATTATATAAATATTAATAACTAAATTTAATTGTCATTCGAAATTTTCAAGCCCTCAAACGATTAGACCAGTGCTGTCCAAAATGAAAAATGTGAGTGTATAAGTGAAAACGAGAGAATGGGAGCAGCCCAGTGGGAAATTTAAACCAAAATAAATAAATATTGGATTGGAGTAGAAAATTTTTGTGGGAGGAATCGAAATGCCTTTTGATATTACATCTATAGCCTCCTTTGAACAACTTGTAACATAAAAGGCATTGCAAGTCGCCAAAGGCATTTTCTAGCATAAAAAAGTTCTCACAGGGCATTGTATTGCATACACTAAGCGTCGCGGACAAACTTGGTGTTTATTTGTTGCTGGTTTGCTAACGACTGAACGATGGAGAGTAAGAATACGTGTGATCAATTGATGTATGGGATGGACAGCACTGGATTACACCATTCAGCTATTGCAACATACACGTTGAACCAAAGATTGCTTGAGGCTCTCCAAATTTCTGTGAGGTCTTCACCAGCCCATGTTCTCCAGACGGCCAATCTTCTGCGGCTATGAACCCAGGAATATTGTTTCTTAGCCACTGGTGGATGGTTTTTGTCTTATGGAGCGGAATTCTGCTGGAATATCCATTGCAGTGAGTATTGCTCAACTGGTTTACCACGACTTCTAAGACATTCTGGTACACTTTTGCCCCGGTCTTAAAACCCTTTTTCGCCAAAATGAAGAGATGTAACGCTTTTACAAGACGTTCCCCACCAAACTATTACGGAGGCTGGACGGTGGCCGCGCTGAACCCTTGGGGATTTCTGCGAATTCTTTATCGAACGTCCACTTCTTATTCTGTCTGTCACTTCAGACATTTGGAAAAAATGATTGATTATTATGAATATTAGGGACTTTCAGCAATTCATAAATCTCACTTGCACTTTCACCACACTGCAATGCGATTTCCCTTAGCTCCCTATCCCATTGTTAACAAGCGAATTTGCCACGAAATTGAGTATAATTTATGAGTAGACAATGCATATGAACAAAAGCGAAAATAAAAAACTTTTTTTCTGCGAATTTGTTCCGCCGTATGCATTGTAAAATTTGTCACAGAATTTATGGCAGATCTAAGTATATACATATAATATTTTATAATAATATTTACACCATACATCGGTTTGTGTTTGCTTATATCGACACAATGTTGCCATTCTTATTTTTGCATACATACTTTTACACACCTCCCCGTTATCAGTTACAATTTTTCATTGTATAATAAACCAAAGCCAAAAACCAACAAAGGCAAATATAGCAGTTAATTTATCTATAATTAACATCATTAAACATCGTTTTTAAATTATTTTTATAAACATTTAATCTCTTATAAGTTTATATTGTTAATGTGTACTGAGAGATAAAAAATGTTCATTTTACACAAATACACAATACAAGATACCGTCGAGGCGCTCTCATAGGTTTGATCGTGTCAGCTGACACGCAACACACATACATTTACGTCGGTGAGTGTGAGCACCTTTATACCATGTGCATGAACGTTCATCTGAACAGCTTCCATTTCATTCCGTTCTACTACCCAAAGGTAGTTTTAGAGGTAGGTTTAGAGAAAATATCGAGCCATAACCGCCGAAAAAATGTATCCCACAAACTCAAAATTTTACAGGGGAAGGTTTTTTTAAATTAAATCCGTTTGAATAAAGCCATTATTTTAAAATTTATAATGTAAATATTTTTTTGTGCAATACATTTAATTTTAATAATTTTAAATAGATATTTGCATCATAAGGGTTGTTTTTGTGGGATACATTTTTTTTGCTTTCCTTCTGGCAACCTAATTATTATTAAAAAAGTGTGTGGGTTACACAAAAATTTATTTTAAGGAAGTGACTTCCCGTTTTTTTTATTTAATTTTTTTACTTAGTCCTTAAAATTAAATTAGATTTGATTAAACAAAAAAGAAATGTATACATTTCTTAGTATATTCGATAAAACAAAAATAAAGTAATGTAATTCATATATTTAAAGTTTTCTGTTAACAAAGTAATGTTATTCATATTAAAATCTTGTAAACTTGAATAACGATAGATAAAAATATATAAAGAACGCTAAATACTATTATATCTTCCTGGTCGGCTTCAGGTAGCAAATCTTTAACAGATCCATCCCATTTTAAATTTAAATACTCGTGTTGGAATTTTACGGGTAAAGATTTTCTATCGCATTGTAGAATGAATATTTTCTAGAATAGAACAAAGTAACACTTTTTCCATAGGGAGTATTTAAGACCTTTTGCAAGTCGAAACTTGTACATAAATAAGCCGGATTCTCTTTGCATAGCTTTTGGTTCTCCAAAAATATTTGCTTACATTTCTCGTTGTCCTTTAGATGAATTTGATACTCTTCTGATGAATGCAATTGCTTTTTGGATTCTGTGTCTAAACAATTCTCGCATAAGATACATTTATCTTTTTTAGGTAAATGAAAGCCTAAATTGAAACTGTTTCTAAAAATATTACGGAATACTCTTAACGATAACTGACTATTTTCTTTATTAATAGCTTTCAAATGTTTGACATAATGCTGATATACAGTTTTCATGTTTCGAAATTCTTGAGGTAGATATAATTTTGTACTTTTATTCCTGCCATAATGTGAAGGAACCGCTGGTAATTGTTCTATAAAGGATTTTACTAGCGATATGCTTGCTTCCTTAGATTTGTTGTGTGCAGTTGGCTTTTTTATATTTTCAAGGCAAGTTTATACGAACTTCTATTTTTTATTACGGATATTAAAATCGTTTGTGAAGTGTTCAACGTTTTCAATAAAAATTGTTGACAAACTTTAAAACTGCTATTATTGATATTGATAAAATAATTAAAGCTGCACTTTTTTCTGTCACTTTTTCCATATCGCCTTTTAATATCGACTTGTTTAACACAAGAAGACAGCCAATCTTTCTGTCTAATTTTGTTGCCGATTCCCCAAAAATTTTCATTTATTCTTACTCTTTCATCTTCAGAAATTTTATCATGACACGAATTTGGACATTTTTTCTTTAAGCACGGGTTGAGCAAAACACTCGTATTTTTTTCTTAACTTTTTGCAGCCTTTTAGGTGTTCTCTTTTGCTTTCTGTAGCCCCTTTTCCCAACACACGTTTCCTCCTCGACTTCTTTTAAACTTTCCAAACCATTTAAATCAACGAAAGATTCATCTGCTATACGGTACCAGGGAGAGCTGTAAAAATATCCAATAATTGAAAACAAAAACATATTTTGCAAAAAAACAAATTCATACCTTCGACATATTGTTCTAAAGCTTTATCTTTAATTAAAGTTTCAAAAAATTGTGTTTTTTTTTATTTTTTCCCCTTGTGTTGTCATTTATTTTAAAAGAGAATTTAATTGTATCCCACACAAGCGTATGCATTTACATTAAAATTGTTTTTGTTATAAAATCATAAAGCTAAATACACACCAGGCAACCGTTGAAGCAACGGTTGCAGCAACGTGTTGCCTTTGCTTAAGAAACACGTTGCAACCGTTACTTCAATCTCAGTATTGTGTATAACTGTGGTGCAGGAAAGGTACAAGTGGAAGATACGTAAAATTAAATTTTTTAAATGATCGACGAAATGCGTAAAATTACTTCTCTTATTATAATTAACGAACTTTTGTACGAAAATGAGGAAGAAGAGATGCAACAAAAGAAGAGATAAAAAATCTGGTCCAAAAATTGGCTTTTAAAAAAATCGAATTTTCGAACGAGATGCTGCTGAAATAACTGAAGGAAAATGAGCCAGCGGACTATAAAAATTACATGAGGATGGACGAAGCCCTGTTTAGAAAATTGTTGGACTTCGTAAAGGCCAAAATAACGAAACAAGATACCATAATGAGAGAGGCAATATCAGCAGAAATTAGACTGGCAATAACTTTGCGCTATCTTGCAACAGGAAACGCTTTTGCGGACTTGAAATTTTTATCAATTTTATTGTATTCATTTTTTAATTGTTCGTATGCTTTTTTTCTAAAATTTTTATTTTTATATTTTTCACTACTTATATCCCACAGCTCTCTCAAATTTTTATATTCGTTAATAAAATTAACATAATTTTCATTATTTTCAATTGCAATTTTTTCCTTTTTCACTTTATTTTACTCCGCACGAACCTTCTTCTTTGCTTGTGTTCAACGAACTGAACGAGTAAAAGCAGTAAACAATGATACACACGAAGCAACGGTTGCAGCAACCTATCCCAAAAATCAAATTTATTTGATATTTCAGGCAACGGTTGCAGCAACACGAAAATCATTTGGCAACACAGCTACACACGAGGCAACGGTTGCTTCAACATGGCCGAGTTGCTGCAACGGTTGCCTGGTGTGTATTTAGCTTAACGGTTTAATCTACAGCCATGAAATTTCGACAGATGATGCAAATGATGCTGAACTATCGATTTCGATAACAAAACAAAAATCGATTATGGTGTGGGATACATTATTTTGGCGGTAATGGCTCGATATCTTTCAAGGTTGTGAGAATGAGAAATATTGCACATATGGTGACTTAGCTACTCGGCTCGCAGTGAATTTGTCAGAATCAGCTGATGAACTCACATAATTCTAGATTTTTGTTTAAAAACAACTTTTTCCTTCTATTATCTTCTTTGTTTACATTAACCTAACCTACCTCTTCATCACGGTGAAGAAAATACAGAAGGTGTGGCCAAGTTCAGACCGCTAGCCAGTTCGCACTGGCTTTGAAGAAATCAGCTGTTTGCTGCTGTATCAACAGAGGTCGGCGATATATGACCAACAGTGTTGGTGATAGATGAAAAATCAACGAATCCACTGGTATGTTACTTCTTTCCCGCTTAAACAACGACTGATTTTATCCAACTAACCTCACTTTACACATTTTGCCTTCAATTCGTTCACCCTCTCTCTGTTAAATTCCCTTATGGCGTAACATCCGAAGTTACTCTCTTTGGCTTCGGATGGCCAGACCTTCTAATCTATCATCCTTGACTCTTCATATCCGTTAACATTTAAATAATTCCTTCGTAGGTCTCTCATATACCTCATCATATACCTCATCAGTTTAAAAGTTTACAATGAAATTCTGTAGCATATTGGCCTTTGCATGTAGTACCTAAAATTTTTTATTTATTGTAAAATTTTAAGTTGATATCTTGATTACTTTTTGAGTTCTTATTTATCTTTCGTTTGACGCTCATCACTTCACTGACTTTATAAGGTATTTTTAGATTTTCTATTAAGCTTAAAACATTGAAAAAATATTATTTAAATTCTAAATGAATTTTTTAAGCCAAACAAAATGACCTTAAGGTTGCTACACTTCTGCGACAGGGGTGCCCTCTCGTATTCTTGGATATTTTAATAGAGGATTTTAGTTTTTCTTGCTATTCTGAAATTAAGCATACCATAGAGAAGTCCCCTATTATTTAGCCGCCCCTTCTGTTCGAACATTCTCCTCACACGACAATTATGCTACACCAAAACTCATTGTTCTGCCAGTAGGAAAATTATTTTTCAGGTTTTAAAATATTCAAATATACTATAAATATAAAGAGCGGAGTTAGTTTTGAATATAGTTGGGGACATTATTGCAGTCTTCGTTAATAATGAGGTGAAAATCTATATGTATGTCAACAACAAATTCAATTTTCACACATATGTACATACATACATTCAGTTGTACGTTGAATCCCTGTAGTGAAAAGTTGAACTACTCAGCGAACATTCTACCCCATATTTGTTGCTGGAAGAAGTCGTATTAGTTGGAGTGTGATTAAAATTGTATCAGTTACAATAAATGTATTTAAATGTAAAATACAAATTTTCTTCTACCATGTTTGTTGTTTTTATGGTTGTATTGTTTTTGAATAGCAAAACTTAATAATTGTGACATGAAATTCCTTTTAGTTAGTTTGAAAACAATTAAAAATCTGAAAAATTAAATTTTTCAAAAATAAATTGTTTACCGCTTAATAGTATCATAATAAAAACAAAAAAAAAGTAATGATATTTATTCTATTAAAAATATTTATTTACAGTATCTCATTAGATGAAAATAAGTGTTCACTTTTGAAACCTGTGAAGCCTTTTTTCACAGTATTTCGCGAGTTCTAGTCGCCCACAATACCTTTCGACTATGGCGGCTGTCCTATCAAGTCGAAAAGCTAATCTAAATATGGGAAAACATTTTGTGTATTATTTTAATGCATAATAAAATATTTGTGAAACGTTCATTTACAATATTTATTTATGTACTTTCCCAGCTAGTCTAAAAGTGGTGATTTTTCCCACAAAGTGTAGTAGAACTTTTTCTGTCTAAGAAGAGGTGGTTGATTAAGTGTTATAATGATGAGGCATTCACAGGAAATTGACATTTTGTAGGACGATGAGGCCGATAACTTCTGTTGCTAGTTGCCTGAATTGTGTAATAAAGGGTGGTTAAATTTCAAGGGCCAATGTTGAATGGGAACAACACCTAAAAGTCAACGACACCGTTGAACTTCTTTCTTTAGGGTTATTTGAAAGAAAAGGTGTACGTCGATAAGCCAGCAACAATTCAAGAGCTAAAGGATGAGATAATTCGGCACATTAACGGCATAGAACCGAAATTATGCCTTAGCGTCATCGAAAATTTGGACCATCGGATGGAGGTGTGCCAATATTTTGTTCCATACGTAATTGAGCCATACCAATATTATCATAATAAAGAGAAATGACAATAATTTCCTAAAAAAAAATTGTATTTTATTCAAAATCAACACCGGCCCTTGAAACTGAACCACCCTTTATAATCATTTATAATTATATTTTATGTTAATAAATAAATAAAATTACCAATTCCTTGCTAGTAGTAAAGAAAGCTGCTAAGCGTACTGATAGTACACGTAAGGTAATTCAGAACTAGTGGGTTTAACTGCAGGGGTATTTTGAAAGTGGATGTAACATCTTTACAATGTTCTTTGTTACCTTTAGATGGTATTTTTGTGGTTTTGTGTGTGCGTGAATGGCATTTTGTTGACAATGTCACACCTCACCGCGGTGTTGCTGCTACTATAATTATTGTTCGTACTATTCATGCTGTCGCTCCACTCTCTCTTCTGCGATTAAATAGCGTTGCTCTGACAACAATAATCTCAACGTTACTCCAACTTACTTACCTTCTATTGTTTTCGTACCTGATATTGTTCTTGTTGTTTTACTTTACCGGAATCGTTGAAATATTTATTGTTATGTGCTTGGAAAGTTCTTCTGTCATTTTGTAGGAGGAAATGCAGTAGTGCCACGACTTGCTACAACTAAATGACAGCGAGAAAACAAAGTCAATGGGTAAAATGATGAAATTTAAATGAACGAAAACAAAATGTTAATTTTCTATGTGGATGTGTGTATCCCATACATATTTTTGTATCATCCCTGCAAGGAATTCCAATAACACCAAACTGATTGCGTTTCTAGGGAATTTAAAACTTATAAGCAATAGAAGTATTATGCACAATATAAGTATTTCTGGGAAAACAAGCTATTATTTGAAATTGATTCATATTTGCTTAAGGGGGAAGTCTACTGTGACAAGGGAAAAAACAGGCTTATTTTCCGGATTTTATTTCTAACAAAATATTGCTCGTACATAAAATCTATTTAAACTCTTATCTTTATTATATATTTAAGTTTTTGAAAAAAAAATTTTAAGTCAAAATATTCAAAATGGCCGCTGTGGCACTTCTGCAAGCGCAGGTCCGCTTTTCTATACGGTGTACACGATATCTCGAGTTCTGATAAATGAATCAGCTTAAAAATTTAATTATATATTCTCTGTAATAGTGTCTCTCGACTGACATAAGATTTTTTTGATATCGTTATATGTTAAATTGTTATAAACAATAGTAACATCAATTTTAAGCAAAAAAAAAGAAAAAAATTTCAAGAATTTTTTTTTCAACGCCAAAATTTTTTATCGACATAATCCTACGTCAGACGAGAGTCAATACTATGTATATGATAACAATATTTTGTTTGTTTGTTTTAGATCACCGAAACGTAAGATTTCATGTACACCGTTTAGGCACCTAAGAAAAGCGGACCTGCGCTTGCAGAAGTGCCACAGCGACCATTTTGAATATTTTGACTTAAAATTTTTTTTTTTCAAAAACTTAAATATATAATAAAGATAAGAGTTTAAATAGATTTTATGTACGAGCAATATTTTGTTAGAAATAAAATCCGGAAAATAAGCCTGTTTTTTCCCTTGTCACAGTAGACTTCCCCCTTAATTATACCTCTACTAGATATGAAAGCGTGTACACAATTGTTTCTTAAATGAGAGTTTTTAAAATAGCTTGTCATAAAGAATTTTTTTTATAATTTTTATTTTAAGCTTATTTTAAGCTTGAGTTATTAAAAAACAAAATCAATTTTTAAAGTTTTGTGGCATACCAAACCGTAAATCGTGCTAGACTGGAACCACGGCTTTATCGTACTTTCAAGAATTCTAATTATTTGCGTTTGCTTTTTGGCTGAAAATTCAAATTCAAAACCAAAAATTGTTTTCAGTAGTAAAAGTTTTCTCTACAGGGGTTTTTGTCGTTCTTGTATATGTGTTTATGCACAGTCTTGTGTAAATTCTAAGTAATTATTCCTATCTATAAATAATTTTTTAGTGGAATAAGTTGAATAACAGCTTTCGATTTTTTGGCAGGGAGATTAAGTTCAATCTTAAACTAACCAAAAAAAGAAATAGTCAATTCTAGATTTTTAACTAGTTTTATTTTAAATTTATTCGAACATCATTATACCATCAAACGTTTCCCCCTGGAGTGAACTTCTTACGTTTATTGAAAAGCTAAAAATCTTATGAAACTAAATCAGGCGAATATCAAAAATACTAAAAAATATGCTTCGTATAGCTTCGAACATTGTTCCAGATGAAATAAAGACATTATTGTCTGAATCTCCAATTCATATAAAAACTGAAAAATAAAGACAAATGAGAAATTATAGATACAGGTTATTCGTTATTTTTTGACCTTGCAAATATTTGGATTTTCGGTGGAGGGGATGGGAACGTTCCCTCGCCTACCACCCCCACCGAAAAGAGATTAACCCACCTTTCTAATAGTGAAAGTTCTAAACTCCCTATGAAACTGTAGGGACCCCCCGTACAAAATTACGTATTTCACGACCGCATTTGCTTATTGCACTCAATTATTGTAGAAGATATTCTCAATGAATACTATTTAAATACTATTTTTTCGATATTTGATGAAAATAAAATAGGCATTTTTAATAAGTAACTGATTGAACGTGATGCAAAAAATAAGCGTTATAACGTTTTTTAAATAATATATAAATTCTTATTGATAATTTATAAATAATACTACAAATCAAACGTCTCTGATATATGTAAACTCTGATATAGGTCGACTTATTTTTATGAAAGCCACACAAAATTGCGCCCATATTTTGCACAATAATGTACATACCCATCTTTCTTCTGGCACATGGTAAATGCTCTGTCAAACTTTATTTTAAGGCGATTGTGAGTGCGGATATGATTTGTCAAAGCTTTCATTGTATTTTGTCGCTTTATTTCCTTTTGGAACGGTGGTTTTCTTTGCTTTAACACATACAAATATGTATATATTTGTACTTACATATATATAGCACACAATAGTTTTTTCAGCACTCCATCTTCTCCCACTTTTGAGAATTGTGAAAAGCTTTTTAATCCTGAGTTTGTATTTGTATCCGTGAACTTCCAGATATGCGTACAGTCTGTGTCAGAAAAAAAGGAACCGCGATTGTTCATGCAGTATAAAAGATATATATTTAATTTTTTTTTTACATGAAAGTATGTACACAACTACGAATCGCAATTACTCAATAAGCCGTGTAGTCTTCATCGTTGTCGAGTATAGTCTGGCATCTTCTTCATGCTGTGAACCAGCTTTTCTGCGTAGCTCGTTGACAAACAGTACTATATTTTGCGAACTTGACGCACGAGTTGCTTTAAATCATGGACTGGGCTTCTGGCAAAATGCGTTTTGTTAATTCCTCACACACTTTCGATGGGGTTGTCGTCTGGAGACTGGGAAGGCCAGTCCAATACTGTGACGCTATTTTCTTGTTTTGTTGTTTCTCAATGTATTTTTCTGAGAGCAGTGGTTTTGATGATGTGGGACGGTAGGATATGTTCGCCTCCTTCAGTCGACGTTCGATAGTGTTGATACTCACATCTATTCCCTTTTTAGCAAGAACTGATCGTTCTTGGCGTAGTCACGAAGAAGATTCCCGCTTAAAAAGTTGAACGATCACTTAATTCTGCTTTTTTGTCGTCACTCGCTTCATCGCTCGGAAAAGTCATCAACATTTTTGTACACCTTATACCGCTGATTTAACATCACAACAACCTTTTGTAATTTTTTAATTACTTTTACAGCCGCGGCGTAAGATAGCACTGGCGTCGTAGTCCTTGAGTGGGACTATTATGCAGCAAAAAGCAGAACAAAAAAGCGGTAAATGGCTGTAGTGATCGATATCTCGTAAAGTATTGATCAAACATTTTAAGGTTCATACTCGTTTTCAAAATTCTTTTGCAGAAATGCAAGCCAGGCCGCTGAAATTGTGGATGGTGATTATGGTGCCAATATTGTATTCTTCGTCTTATTCAGGTTCTTAATCCCTCGTAGACCATAGCGCGTCAACCACGCCTGCGTGCCATCTTGTGCGATTTTTGGCAATGTACTTCAATTGGTTCCCGTTTCCGATGCTCTAGCTTCGCTTTCAACTGTTCGCCTCCCAACTGGCTTGTGACCAACATTCGTGAGTGGCTGCCACTTCAATGCTTTTCGAGCATGCATCGTTTTTGCGTAGAGTGTGCCCAATCTATCTATATTTTTGTCGTTTTATAATCATTTCGACTGGCTCCATTTGCGCCCTTTCGAATAGAGCCGAAATTGTATTGGGCGAAAAAATGCGGAAGATGTTCCTCAGGCAACAATTTGTAAAAACCTGACAGTTCGTAGTGATGATATTAAAAATTAATTTTGCTAAGTCTGCCTGCTTTCCTTGGAGCCCTTCAGTGTGGGTTGAAATAACGGGAGTTTTGTTTGCGGCAATTCATTAAGAATGTAACATCCTTACAGTGGACCAAAAGAAATATGTATATTGTCACAGCAAATATTTTGCGCAAAGGTAAAATTTTTTACGCACTACGCAGGGTGTACGAATAAATTGTATAACCACTGTAAAGAAGAACCGATACTGCGTTGGATTTCAAAAATTTTCATTTTTGTGTGAACGCTGATGTTATTGCACCACACAGAAAACAAAATACCAAAGGCGGCTTTAGCTTACCAATGCCGATATTGTGACAGCTAATTACGTGCAATTTTGGTTTCGTCGATTCTGTTCAGGCATTTTTGATGTTGAAGAAAATGTCGATAAAATCACAGAAATAATCGAAGTTGACCGGCATGTTAGTAGTCGTAGCATGCCCAGAAGCTAAAGACCGAGCATAAAACAGTTTTAAACAATTCGCACAAACATTTTACACAAAAATAATGGATTAAAGAAGTGTGGTGTCATGACATGTCTTCTGTTGCTCACAACACCTAAAATCATAACAGTGGATGGACATTTCGTGTGCATGACAACAGAAAGCTCTGCAGGATTGTAAAATATGTGGGTGGTCTTTAGGTCTTGGTCAAACTTTTTTCGTCAGAAAACAACCATAACATCAGGCGCTTCAGGGTATTTAATTGTGTTTAGAAGGCGTTTTGATCGAATAACCCGCTGTTCTCGTGTTTGTTAGGTATCCTTCCCATAATTTGTTGTGTGGGTCTTGATTTTCCTGCCCAATTGTGGGACCTACAACGTATGCTGCCTCCGAATGGCAGAATTCTTTTTATGACAAGCTCTCTGACGCAGTGGGTTTCGATTGCGGATCAATGTGATGGTATTTGCGATCAAGCCCGATCGGAGCTCATTCGGTTGCGGTATGAAACTACAAGTAAATTATTGAGGTATCCCATTTGTGCCGTAAATTGATTGTGATGTCGAAGATTTGATGGTAGAGATGTTTGACGTTGTTGCGTTTTCTGCATTTATAAAGATATGCTAATTTTTCAAGCGAGAGCTTCACACCGGAATAATTCCACCAAAGTTACGCAATTCTTATTCGTATTATTACCCAAGTTATTTTCAACCTACTAACTTCTTTAATTGCCTGCTTATAAGCGCACATACTGCCTTGCTTCCTTTGCTTGCAGCTAGTTATAATCCTTTTCATCTCACTTTGCGATGCTCGTATGCCTCGTGGCATTAATATTTTTTTTTATATGCGAGTCAAAAGCACACAAATACGCATATGCTTTTTATTATCTGGCGCTCAGTTGTCATGCATCATTTGTTTGAGTAAATGGATAATCCTTATCAGTTGGAGCTACTTCAAAATAGAGTCCCTCCTTCGTTAGCTTGCAATTCAATCAATTCGTCATCATCAACATCCACATCCACATCATCATCAAATGATCATCAACATTCTATTCGTTCTTAACGATTTTCGCATGACTGTCAGCGCACCAAGTGCTGTCACTTCAACGCTGCAGTTATATAGTTATCTTTGCTTTTTTTTGCTTCAACTCCTTCAACCATATTCATTCGAATTTGATTTTTGCACTTTTTATCTGTATTTTTTTGTACGAAATGGTACAACAGCATTTGATTTTTTCAATATTCACCATTTTCGTATGCTAGACCCGAATGTTGCTCCTTTCAACTACAACATACAACAACGTCAAATGGCTTTCTAGAGGCTTCTTATACAAGTCAAATGTAATCAAATGCTTCGGATGGAAGATGATAGGTTTTTTTTTTAACTGTGAGAGTCGCTTCCGGCTGTCGGACAACAAGAAACTACTGTCATTCATTTGTTATTTGGCAACTTGCCTCCTTGCGATTACAATACCGATACTCGTACTCCAAATAGAGATTTTGAAGCGATACATCATATATTTGCACATTCGTTCACATACTAAGTTTGTATAGTCTGTTCACTACTCTTAGATACAAATAAAAACGTTGAGGAAAATAATTTAGAAATGTCCCTTTTTTCGAGCATTCATTGCATCTTTTAATTTTAGAGTATTTTATGTTATGTTAGTTGTGTTGTTCTGTTTTTTGGTGGTTTTGTGATATTTTATTGCTATTTTCTTCCGTATACTTTTACTCCTTTTTTCAAGCAGCCCACTTTTCCTTTCTGCGATTCATACTTTATAATATCGAGAGCAACTGCAACAATGGTCGCTTTTGCAAAGCGCTTTTGCTCGCTTTTATTTTTATTGAAGTATGTTTCCTTTCCAATTGTGGGATAGATGTATTCATCCAGCTCGTTGTTGTCCTATTCAATGCTATTCTATGTGTTCTCCCCTCTATACTCTATGTTGACCCAATATGCCTGTCGGTGATATTTTAATTGTTGGTAAATGCTCTGTTAATCCTGCAACAAATTAAAAGCATTTAAACTCTTAACTGGTGCAATGAACTATAAAGGTTGTTAAATTTTTTAACCGGTTGTAATCGCGAGACAACTTTAGGATTTCCAGAGAAAGTTTTTTCAAATTAAAAATGTGAATGCTAAGATTCGAAATGCAATCAGCATAATTGCAACAAAATATGTACATATAATGTATATACGGATTGTAAAATCACACAAAACAATTTTTATTTTTTTCAAAATTTAAAGTGTTTTAAATTGACGCCTTAGTTGCCTTCAAACAATGGTATAAGAAGACGGTACGCTTTTCTCGAAATTATTTTTTTTTTATTATTTTCGCTCTGATTTCATTCGATTAGAAATGTAATTAATTTTTTACCGAAACATTTACGGCGATCGAGTGAGTTTGCGTGCGTGACTACCATTCTAGGGGTCGAGGTCAAAGCTCACCTTATAGAAAACACCTTTTTTGAATGGTAGTCATCCCCTCGGCAGGCAATGATAAACCTCTGAGTGCATATCTGCTGAAAAAATGCATCTAGTAGTTCAACTGCAATTTTCAATTTCGACGAAGAAGGCTTTACATAAAAGATATACTATAATTTAAATCAATTTAGGAAAACCGAATGAAAACCAGTGTTCTTTTTTAATATTTAAAGCAAAATTTCAGAGTGTTAACTTATCAAACGCATCGAAAAAATCTATATCAATGTAATCTACTTGTCAATACTTTTTGAATGTTGCTTTAGGACGACATCAACAGCTCCTCAAAGAAGCCGCGCCACAGTCGAGCAACTCATTCAAAATTTGTTTTGCAGCTTGCCGCTCCACTTGGGTCATAGGGTCACCTTTCGCAAAGCATGGAGCGGTTGATTGCATCTGTTACACCATGTACATATGCTACGGTTAATGGACGACTGGGCGATATTTCCCATTGCTCACTTACGGGTCGTTGATAACAAAATGGCAATGCAGCTAGAATCTAGTGACATAAAATCAGTATTTAGAATTGAATAAACTAGAAGATATAAAATTTACCTGTTTTTCAGTCGAAATCTGGAACCTCTAAGTTGACTGTCAAGCTGAGAAATTAGGTCCTCAGTTAAGTCTGGAGTTAACCGGAGTAGTTTTCGGAGCTCCCCTGCAGGCTAATGCAAATGGTTACTCACATCCCGGAGCAAACATTGATCCACCGTTTGAGGGTTCACTACCTCCTCTCCATGCGATAAGTTATAAGCCAAATACTCAAAGGACATATTGGCGTGTTTTTTAATATTATATGTTTTTATTAATGTAATTTCAAAATTTTAATTTAAACTACTAATTCTTCTTTTCTCGTGTAATTTATTCACAACAAAATTGTTGTCATTTACTTTGCGATAACCAACATGTCAACCAATCAGCTGATTTTGTCTTATCAATTTTCGTTATGAAATGGGTTACCGAATAGCAAAATCGTTAAAATTGTGGTTAAGGAAAAATAGCAATGCGAATATCGTTAATGCACATGCGCTATATTTATATATTATTTTATTAATCAATGCCCAAATTTGTATGAGTTACTTTCACTCGAAGAGGTTATGTGAAACGAGAAACTCAGTCACCTACATAAATATTTATTTTCACCTCACTTTTATAACAAATAACATGAACATTAACCCAAATGTGGGGTTAGAAAAAAGACGAAATGCACGTCATATGTTGTTGTCATATGTTTACTCTTGGGTAGTAAAAAAAATATAAAAATTGAAAGTAACTGACAACAAAAACGACAATGCAACCGAATATGCAGCCAGCCAGGTTGCAAATGCAACCAACTAAAAAATTTGAAATTTATCCAAATACACATATCATATGCTGATACACGTCCCATAAATGTAAAAATTGTCTCTACAGTATTGCAAAAAAGTGTAAGTCCTCGGTGGTTCATATAACCTTCGTATAGTTTAAAACTCAATGAATTGGCGATTTTTGCCATTTCTAAGTGAGGAAGTATTATTTATTCATAGTTGATTGAATTTAGGAAAATATGTTTTTTTAAATGCATGCCTTTTGCTGAATAATAATAATTAAATTAATTTCTCGCCATTGGTTGGGTCCTTCTTTTTTATTCATCAATTAGAACTTTCATATTACGAAAATTCAGGTGCTTATCCTGTTCTGTACTTTTTGGTGATAGGCCTTTTTGATGCACTGATCCCGTTTTGTCGTACTTTCTTATGGCCCGTTGTACACAAGTCTTAGTTATCCCCAGCCTTTTCGCGATATTTCCTTGTGCAATATGTTGTTTATGCAGTATCATGTTAAAAATGGAACAATTAGCACTACTACAACAATAGAACTTGCCCAAAAATCCTTACTTGCCCATTTCTGTTAATTTTCCTCCTATTTGGCTTTTTAAAAAAATAATTTGAATTGTGGCATAGACCAACATTAATTTGCCCTCACGGGAATTTGACATTTGTCAGGTTACTAATGTTTAAAGTTTCACGCACTACAAATGGAAAAATATATTACTAATTCTGGTATCGTAGAGCTGTATTGCCAATAACAGGATTGTACCAAGAATGCGCACGGTGCGCACCGGATAGGATGCATCTATCTAATAACTATGTAGAACTGCATGCTGATTCCGAAATTCGAATTTTTTATGGACTAATTCTCAAGTTATTCTCAAATGAACTATATTTTTATAAAAAACGTCTATCTATTGTTGAGGCGTAACGGGCGTAGTGCGTAAAATGCAAATATCTCGAAATATAAAAGAAGAAAACCATTAATCTGTTTGTCGGAATCAGTCCACAAAAAAAATCAAATTTTGTAAGCCAGTGTAACTAAATACATTAATTAAAAAGAAACTGAAATATAATAAAGCGCAAGTTTTTATTTACTAAATTTAATATGTTCTACCTCAACTCTTGTGATGGTTGTAGCAACATAAAAAATTCTGCACGAGGTGATCTTAAACTTTTTCACACGCCTGTATTCACGAATGCATTAACTTAGCTCATATTGGTATCGGTAACGCTTTTACTTTCATTGCTTTTTGCCAGATTTTTTCCCCACATTGGAAGTGATCTCATCTCTCAATGACACACATGAGCTAAAGTTTGAAAAAAAAAAAATTAAATGGTTCAGTTGAGTAAACAAAAATAGAAAAAAGGAAAATTTTCAATTACCTAAATTGTTCTACTTTTTTATGTTGGCATTTATTTGTGCAACAAATTCGTATTGACTGCGCCAAACATAAAAAATTGCTCAGCCTACTTTGTTGTAGCACACAACATAATATATGTGAACACATAGTACTGGTGCATACCTACAAATATAATATTATGGCTCACCTTGTGAGCGGCCGACTTTGCTTGTGGCCCGACTTATGACGCCAAACCCGGCGTCGAGTTCAAATTTTACAGCGCTACCTACATTTGTGCATATGTATAAGGAGTGTCTGTCATTCATCACTGCCATATTTAGAGTGCACAAGAATAAATATATTGTGCTATCAGATATTGTAGATGAAATGCGCATTGAAAAATAAACCGCCAATTACACCGAAAATAAGTACCCTCACATATACACATACATGCGATCATGGATGTAAATACATATAACTAGCAAATGTGGAAAACTTTTGCGCTGAGTGCACTTTGTGACGCTGATTTCCGTTCAGTCAGTCCGCTTGTATCATGCCCAAGAAAATGGAGAGTAGTAGCAGTGCCAATTGATTATAAACTGCCATAGCGTGCTCATTCTGGCGGTCCAATCATACTGGTGGTCAGTTTAACGACCATCATACCACTTGCATGCATTTATATATGGCAATAAAAATATTTACTTCAAAAATATTTCACAGTAACGGTTAGAAAGGTTGCACGTATGTAGTGAAGTGGTTTGAAGTGCATATTGATTAATTAAAAAATGTAATTTTCATGCTAAAAAATAACTAACAGAGATTTTTTAAATAAGATAAGTTAACCATAGTTTTCTAAATTTTCCTCTTATTGTACTCATATTTTTATCAATATGATCAATATGACTCTCTCTTCATCGCAAACCTTGAATATGGAGCCTCTAAATGTTTTTTCCTCTGTTTCCTTAAGGGCATATATTCCGCAGTTTATAGAAAACCTAAATGTCAAAGAATTCTCGGTATTTTTATACTCAGCCAAAAAATGTACAAATGCTGGGCCTTTTAAAAAAGTCCTGTCCTGTCTATCCTGGTGAAAAGGCATTGGATCTCTTAAGTAAAGGGTGATCAGATTTGAGGTACTTTTTCCAATTGGAGATTTTTTACAGATCACGTGTGACTACTGTCAAACTAAATACCTACTTTTTTGAGTATTCATTGATGACATGTTATCTTGGAAAGACCTACGCCTCCACCGCCTCCACAACGTTCACAAATAGTACAATTGTATTACGAAAATCGACGCTTCGATCGATGGATACGTCAATAACCAAATTGTCGTATTTGTGCTGAAAAGCAACCCGAAGCCATTCAAGACAGCCATTATCTCCATTGAAAACAACCGTTTGGTGCGGTCCATGGGCTGGAAGCTGGAGAAATCGGTCCATGTTTCTTCAAAGACGAGGCTGGCGCCAATGTAACAGTGCATAAAAGACTTTTTGATGCAGAAACTTGAAGCTCGTGACCTCCACAACATTTGGTTCCAACAGGGCGGCGCTACTTGTCATACAGGCCGTGAGACAATAGATTTACTGTGTCGTCGTTTCGGTGAGCAATTTTTCTCTCGTCTCGGACTAGTAGATTGGCCACAAAGATCGTGTGATATCTCACCCTTGTACTTTTATTTGGGGGTATGTAAAGTCTTTGAGGAAAAACCAACTGCGGTAGAGGCATTGGAAGCCAACATTACTAAAGTTATTCACGAAATACTGACCGAAGTCCTCCTCTAGTGAGTCATTCAAAATTTGTCTTTACGGACGGCCGAATTTCTCCCACACATACCCTATTATATTAATTATACATGCGTAATGACTTTGCCTTTAGCGCGAATATATACATATAATTGGTGCTTACACCCTTTTCGGGTGTTTAGTGGTGCTCGCCCTCCTCTTGATGTTGTTCCCCAAATGGAGGAACTTACAGTTTTAAACCGACTCCGATCGGCAGATATTTTTTTTTTTTTTTGAAACTTTTGTGCGAATATGTGCTAAAAATTAAAAAACTCAAAATGACGGATCCTATATGAAACTTCATATGTCACCATATTAACAAACCCAAAATGGCAGATATAATACAATGAATAATTGAGAATGGTTTGATTTTTTGTAAGTTTGTGGAGCCGTTAATGGCTCTCAAATTCATCATCCGATGCATTATTCTCGTTAGGCTATTTTGGAGTGTAAGATTCACTAGTCTTGAGGCGCTGAAAAAAGGCCAATTAGGCAATTAAAAGCCTAGCATATTCATTTAATTAATAACGAATATTTCGAATTATTGAATTTTATGGCAATTGGTAACTTCAGAAATCCGCTTTAAAACTCATGTAACGAAGGGGTTTCCTCTTCTATTTGGCGCTGTTTGCCTGTCATTTTTTAATCTACTTATTATCACAATATCATATCTACTGGAATAGGGTTGAGTAGAAGCGAATGGGCGGGAAACAGGAGCATCAGCAACAAAAGGAATAAAAAATCTTGCGTTACTACTGTTCTCATTACGCTCGCTATTGCATCGGCATGTATTGGTGTCCATTAGCATACATTGTTGTTATTGCTTTATTGCTGCCACTAAAAATATCAACAATACATTGACCTGTGGCAACAGCTGCGCGTATTTATGGCGAACGACAACGCCTTATAAAAAAACATTCATTAGGAGGCGGGTCAAGCCGCTTAGGGCGGGCAGGGATCTGAGGAAAGTAGTGGCTAAGTAGCAGCGTATGTAATTTGAGGGTAAAAACTGGCGCATGGTAAATTGTTGACACATTGGCACATTAGATCACTGCTTTGCTTTTTGCTTTTATGTTTTTGCATCAACTGGTTCTCACATTGCTTCGCTGCTGTCACCATTGTTGTGTTTAACGGCTTTCATATGCTTACCACCCAGCTCGAGTTCAAAAGTTACCAGCAACGATGGTGCTTGTTATTGTTGATTTTTGTTTATATAATCAGCGTTGTTCATATACGTATATAAATGTATGTACGTGTGTGTGTGTAGCTTTAGCTTTTGGTCATCAAACGGCCTTGTACCACTGCGCCAAAGCACCAGATTTTACTTGCTTGTTGTTGGTATCTATTATGCACGATTGTGTTGAGTACCGCGAGGTATGTACGAGTATGTAGCATGTGGTCTGTATTTTGCTTACTTCACACATACATATGTTGGTATGTTTTGGCTTTTGTTGTCACCGATTTGCTACTCACCAACCAGCGTACATATTACTACATACGTTCAAGCATCATTATAAGTGTATGGCCGTTGGTTGGCTCCACTGTGCTGTGCTGGGTGTTAGGCGCATATGACCAAGTTACATACATCTAGAGTACTCATATTTTCCACATTTACTTGTTGATGGCAGCCCATAGATATACTTTAATCGTTTTTATTTAAAAAATTATGTGCTTTCTATTACTAATTTTACCCCCTTTTGAAGTATCCTCACCTCATTTTAAAATGAAACGCTGACATTTCTTGCAATAATGTGTTTCGACTTTTTTCTCTCTTATTATCTGTCCTCTTCTTTATATGGTTCATTGAACTTGCCGTTCGGAGCATTTTGAAGTGTTTTGCTGGTCACGGCAGAAGAAGAAGGACCAAAGGATAATACGCAGCGCCACAGACAAAAGCCGCGAACAATGCACTTTGCGACTCTGCAAACATACACGCACATAAACATATTATTCACATTTATAAGCGCTCTACTGCACAACATATCGATTTTCCTTTAATTGCTTTTGAAGAAGGCAAGCCGCAAGTGCAATGAGCATAAAAGATACATACATATGTGATGTGGTAATGTTATGGCGACACAAATTTCTTGAGTGTGGTTATCCAAAAGCACAATTAAACGATTTCTCAATAAAACTATAATTTGTTTTCAAAACAAATGACAGTGTCATTTCAGCATGAGCTGCCGTGTGCCAGTGCCTTCTTCATTCTTCTTTCCATTTCTTGTAATAAGAGAGTATGTACTGTTGTTTGAGACGTAAGACCACCCTGATGGCATGACAATTAAGTAGGTAGGGAGGTGAAATGGCTGAAGTACCACACTGGCACTTCCCAAGCAGCACTAAAGCGCCGTTTTGATACCATTATGAGACCTCCAACAGGAAGATATCTACAGCCAACCAGAGCTGTTGATGTAATGGAGAAGATTGATGAGATTTGAGATGACTTTCATCGTCTAGCTGCCAACCCCGAACATTTACAAAGAAACTGCTCAACAGTATCCTTCTCTAAGAGGGCCCCACAGCTTCTGCAATGGGGGTTAAATGGTAAATCCAGCTTTTCCGCGTGTGTGCCGATCGTCCAGTGACCGGTAAACACAGCTACGAGTTTGGAAATTTAATGGCGTGTATTCCGCAAGACTTTCTGAGTCCTCCGTATATTGTACTGGGGCCAAAGGGTTTTCGAAATAGCACATGAAGAAATGGAGCTCCATCTTTTCCGCGCTTTCCTGAAAAATAATTTGTGCAGTTCCCCTTTAACAACTGTCAGGGGGATGCCGATAAGCGGGTACGAGGGCCCTGAGCCAATTCAGCCCCCTTCCTGGCAAGCTCATCAGCAATTTAATTTCCCTCTATGTTCTTATGTCCTGGAACGCAGATCAGAGAAATGCATTTTGCAAGCCTGCAGGATCGCAAAGACTTCTGTTTGAAAAACACTAGCAGTATTCGGCAGTTTAAAGGAGATAGATGAATGGCCTGATTTAGAGAAAACCCCCGCTCCGACTCCCGATTTCATCTTGAAGCCGTCAGTAAAGACAGAGGTGTAAGCTTCGGCGCAGATTTCCCACTCTATCCAATCTTGCCTATTTGGAAAGATTGCCGTAGCACGACCCTCAAACTCTAGTTTGCCGATAGAGACCTGTTCGAAGTTCGGAGAAATACGGTGTTAACTGCCTGAAAATGCTACCATGTCCCTTGAGAGGTTGCCTACACATGCCAACCTCTTTTAACCAGCCGATAGGAAGAAAGTGCAAAAGGACATAGAGGGTAGCACTGGGGCAAGTTTTACATGCTCCGGTAATGCCAATGTATGCAGTCCTTTGCACCCTCCCCAGTCTAGTGTTATTAAAGCGCTTCCGAAGAGCTTCCCACCAAACCAGGCATCAATACGTTAAAATTGGCAGAAACACTACGTTATACATCCCCAGCACGACTTATGGCTTGAGTCCCCAGTTTTTGCCGAATGGCCAATGGCAACATTTGAAGGTCTCTTCGCAAGGCACGCACCACAAATTTAAGAAAAAAAATACAAAATTCCATCAATCATACGTAAATTTCCATAGGTTCTTAATAAATAGCCGATACCGAGCAGTGCGAGTAACTCTACTAAACATTTATCTTATATATTCGAACACACACTGATTGTTCCGAAAATGTGGGAACAAAATCGAGAGCTCCAGTTGATTTAATTTAATTTTTAGTATATAATAAGATTTTTTATAGGTGAGTTGTGAGCTCAAATTGGAATTTGGTTTTTTAGCAATATCCCTAGTAATCCTGATTTTAAACGCCCCTATAAGAAATTTATTACACTTCCTCTTGAGCTCAAAACGGAAATCTTGTACCTATGCCTATGTAATACATAGACTCATATGCATATGTAATAAAAGACTTCCGAATATATGCTTCATATGGAAGAAAACTCTCAACTTCGTATGTAAAGAAAAATTGTCAAAAATGAATGCGATTTTTGAGCGACTGCAAAGCTTGCATTTTATTATTCCCTATTAAAAAAGTTGGACGTGCTGATGACAATTTTTTGGAATTCGTTGAATTTTTGTGAATTTTGAACAAATTTTGACGGTTAGTTTTTATAGCAAGATCATGTTTTATAAAAAATTATCGGAGTGTAAATATTGTGAATGTGTAGAAACAAAAATTGAACAAAGACTTTTTCTAGCTAGTGTCAACTACCTATAAGTAAATAAAAATCAAACACTCCGAAAAGGGCTAATAAATTGGGTGGACAACTTTAAACGGTGGGTATTTCCTAAAACACCTAAAAGTACGAAGTAATTGGAAATAATTCTGCTTATCGATCGTAAATCAACTTCTTTCAATAACACGATTTTTTTTGTCTCGCGATAGCAACTGCAATCCAATGGCGTTACACAACTGCTGCCAATGTGTGGTCTTATCTATTGGTTTATGAGTGAAACAAAGGAAAAAAAGAAAACAATAAAAATATTTTCCAACATGTGAGCAATTAAATATTAGTAATAATTGGCGGCAGCTTGTTGCAACTGGAGGCAACGACGTCATCACTGACACCACATGCAATGATGGCTGGCTCGCCCATACGATTATGCAGTTGGGAATTTTGTAACGCTTCATATGACGCTCATGTCGCGTTTATCGTAAAATGATCGCTTTATATGCGTTTGCGCTTTTTACATTTTTCAATTGACTATGAAATACGAGTAAGTTGTATTGATTGAGGTGAGTTAATGTGTGATTGCAGTTGCTCTGGTGATTACTGGTTAGTTTATAGCTATGTTATGTTGGCTTATGATGACGTGTGTGTATCTGTAAATGTATTTAATATATTTATAAATTTTATTAATTAAATTGTTTTTTTTCGCCACTATCGCCTAGATAAGATAATCATTAAGTTTTAATTGTTCGGCTCAATTCCTTATGCACACATAAATGTATGTATGCATTTATGTATACAAACAAGGAAAACAGAATCAATATATACAGTGATGAGCAATAGTCTTGCATTTTTACACTTTTCAAGGGGTTTGTGCATTTTCTTCATTTAACGCATGATCGACATTTTTTATATGGAAGAAAACACCCAATATTGTCAGCACAAAAAAAAATCCCAAAAATCAATCTGTTTCCCCCCCTTTTATTGTACCAAACTCAATAGACTGTAAGACTGTATACCCGGCTTTAATTCTAAAGAATTTTTATAAACTTTGTACAAATGTTGAAAGATTGCATTATATAGTTTTTGTTGTAGTATGAACTAAATTTTGATAAAAAATTTCAAAATAGAAAAATAAATAAATAAGTGGTCAAAACTTGTCAGTAGGCCTCTTCTTTTCGCCAAGCGTTAGCAAGTGGCGAATAGATGAAGCAACTGGTATAAATTAACATATATGTATGTATTGGCAGCGCGGGAATAAAGCTGCCGGCAGTGAGTTATACCATTATAATGAGTAATAACTATTCTCGCTAGCGGCGAATCTCACTCGATAACTTTGTTGTTGCTTTCGCATGCAAATTTTTCGTCAAGTTAATCGAGCATAGAAATGGCGAGCGGGGAAATGGCAAGTAGAAGAGACCTAATATTTGGTGTGCATTTTTTTGACGCTGGCCGTATATAGTATATGTTTGCCTTGCTAAGAATGTCACAAATTTTGTCATTTTAGTTTTTTTTAGAAGTCCATTGTAACGCCCAGAAAAGATTTCCCTTTTCATATATGCATTACTATCCAAGAAGTGTTGTCCTCAGATATCTTTAGGGAATTCTGCAAAAAGTAGGTCACTTGTCGAACCACTTCTGTCTCTTGTTCATCTCTCTGTACAGCTCTTGAAAAATCTGTGTACGTTGCTTCGACCTGGTGTCCATATAACTAATTATCTATTACCGCGTTAGTACACGTTTTCCCATGAGAAATCATATGCGTACAAGAACCTCAAAAAATTCCGTGTTCTTCGTTCATAGAAATTCTACCAAAGTGAATGCGGTACTCTTCTCTCACATTAGGCATTTTGCTGTAGGTAACTGCCTTCTCCTCGACTTGTAAGAACAGAAAACTCATAGGAGTAATAGTAATTTGAAAATTTCAAATCCATTTTTCTGCAATTTTTGATATTTTGAGTTATAACGTTATTCCAGCAATCGAGCGATATATAGATATCTGCTTGAAAAAACATTGCAGCAATATGAAAATCTGTAAGATTCTCTCAATGAAGGTTGCTGAGAGAGTCAGCTCCTCTAGCAATGTCTGTGTTTAAACCGTATGAGAAAATTCAAATTCGTTATCGGTTAGCGATTGGCATCAGATTCGCAGCCACTTGTGGTGGGGATCTTATGTATCTTAGGTAGGATCTTAGTAATCTGATGGACACATGATACATGAAAAAATCAACACAGCAACGCACGATAGAAAGAATAATAAGTTGGCACCGATCGTGGTACCGCTACTTTGCTCTCAACGAATTTGATAGAGTCATTGGGTGCAATTTATTCGTGTGTTATTTGTGTAATTTCTTCTTCTTGCAATCTTCTTCGTATTTTCAAATCTCTCTCATGCAACTGCACCAATGAGACATCATACACTCTCTGATGGGCGCAATCTCGTTTCTATCATTCTCGTAACAATCATGCTTGTTACCTCATTGAACGACTGATTGAACGAGGCGGCAGTCGAAGTGACTTTCATAATTTTATTTTTCACCATAGCGGATAATCTATCATCCTTGCATCAATGTCCATAGGCTGTGGTGGGTTTTAATTGTACATGGAGAAACTGATTTTCTTGGAGAATAAAATTCTGGTACTCTAAAGTTTAGAGCAAAGTCATCAAATTACAATTCTAACCGAAACAAAGTTTGATATGATGACTATCAGGAAATAGATTCCGTTAATCATTGCTGGTTTTGTGGAAGAGTAGTTCAAGGATTTCGGACTGTCCTATTTTTATAAAAGTTTCAGATTCAACGCATATAATTGCATTGCAGCTCTTCCTGTTTCCAAAGTTGAAATCAGCATTATGCGCAGAATTGTTGAAATATTTACATCGCTTTGGTCAAACTCATCATATGTACATATATTTATAAAATTATTTACATGTCCTGTATGTATATTCTGTAAGATACTCGTATGTATTTGCAGCATTTAATTTTGCAATTTTATTCATTGCAGGCACATTCCAAAGGCCAAAGCCACAGTCATAGCGGACACACCCGAACTGAAGCGAATAGCTGAGAATACAAAAATTCAATCGAATGTGAAATATCACGAAGACTTCGAGAAATCTAAGGGCAAATTTACACAGGTTAGTAGAATATTAGCTAATAATGGCTAGGAGATTGCTTGATCGGGTAAACAATTGATAGTGTTTACCTCTACTACAAACAGTCCAGTTCACTCGATTAGAGACAATAATTTTTATGGGAGAAGATGGTCGTACTTTAATTCGAATGATTAAAACAGCCTGGTCTGAAATTTCATTAGGCTACCTGACAAATCCATTCTTTAACTTAAATTATTTTTTAACTTAAAATTGCAATTTTAACTTAAATATATTTATTTATAAATACTTATTTTCATCAGATATATAATTTCGCCTATTTTATTAATACTTGGTACAATTTCTTGCTTGTTACTTATAAATATCATCGCTCGTTTGCTAGAAGAACGTCATAACTCAAAACTTCAATTTACTATGCCTACCTAAGTAAAAGGAAAAACACATTTTCATCTAATGAGATGCTGTTAATCTATGATAATGAGCTTATGGTAATTTCTTGCATACTTATTTAAACATTTTTTTTATTATTATGACGCTTGCAGCAAATGAGCGATATGTGCGTACATACATATAACTAAATATATATTTTTAATAACAGGTCGCCGACGATCCCGAAACATTGCGAATCAAGCAGAATACAAAAATCATTTCGAATATTGCTTATCATGGTGATTTGGAGAAAAAGGCAGCTATGGAAAAGCAACGTGAAGCTGCCGAAATTGCCGATGTGCGAGGTGTGTATTAATTATGTATACATTCATGCACACATATGTAAAAACATTTCATATTTATTTAGAACTAAGAATAGTCTGTTCCCGGCTTTCGGCTCGTTTTTTATCATTTGTGCTACTTGCATTCATTTACTAAATTATTCCTGAAAAGTTACATAAAAAAATGGCTGAAATCCACTTCCTAGTTGCTTTCATGCATTTCACCAATACATTTATAATAAATAAGGAATACTCACAAAAAAATTGCTGGTTTCCATCGCAATTATAAAATTATTATTGTATATTATATTTTAAAATTTCCTTTAAAATATTTTGGAATAATATTAAGATTTACCTGAGCTGGAGGCGCGCAAATAGCGAAAAGTTCCATTTATTGGACAGATTTAAAAAGTCAATTATTTAGTTAAGTGCAATCAAATTTTATTGACAACACCGTACGACAATAAAAGTTACCCAAGAAAAATTTCATATTTACGTGAAACAATAGATTTTATGTAGTAATACTGCATACTCAGAATTTTATTTTTTCTTCAGTTTAATACTTTAGAGAACTTTATAGTCTTAAAGGGCTAAATTTAAAAAAATGGTTTGAAATTCTTATATTCACTTCATGGTATTAACCCTTTGTACTCGAGAGGTAAGTCTCACTCACCACATGATTTAATGCCGCAACGCGAGAGGTGACTCTCGTTTACCATTTTGTTTGGTGCGGAAATTCGATGGGCATGCATCTCGGCAGTTGTTACATCAAATATCATACAATATCAGACTAATGTTCGTGCAGATGTTAAATATTAAAATATAGCAGTTTTATGTGTTATGTTTATGTTTGTACGCATTTTAAGTTAGAGGTAAGAGATTCCCCAAAAGCGCTATGAAACGCTTCGAGTTACTGGTTAGTACGCACGAAAACCGCTTCGAGTGCAAAGGGATAATAATATGGATATCAAAGGAAAGAGAATATTTACAGCTGTTCAAAAAATGTATTTACTTTTCGTCAGGACAAATATAATACATACAATAATGTCATTTAAAAATTGTTTCCTTAAATATCCCTGAAATAAATTATTTAAAAAAAATATACGTTAAAGGTATGAACAGTGAGCATCAAACGAAAGTGTATACCACATATTGAGTGTTTTTATTATTAATTTTTTTTTACAATTATTATTATTAATATATATTATTTTTTTTTACAATTATATTATTTTTTACAAAACCATAGTTCATACTATTCGAACTTTGTAGAGAATTTTTAAAAATTCGGCAAATCTCATCAGCATTTCAAACTTTTTATTCAGAATTTCTGAAAAAATTTCAAGTATGCTATTTATAGCTCATTAAATATTGAGATAATAAAGTGCAAGTTTCAAAAAGATCAAAAATCGCACTGGTTTTTGAGATTTTTTTGCCGCGGTTTTGTGCATTTTCTCCTTAACGCCTACTCCAATACCCAATACTGTCAGCATAAAGAATTGCGAAAAACAACGTGCTTTTTTAACCAATTAAAACCTGGACGCTATTATACTAAAAGTCAATGATCTATAAAACTGTAAAAAAAGTTATTTATAAGAAACTGAAAACGTGATATAGAAAATAAAGGACTTTTCAATAACAGATGTTATTTTGAATATCCCGCTATTTCGGCAGATTTCACTTTTGAAGCTGTCATTTTTTTGATATTTGACAAGTAGAAACTACGCCATTAATAAAAATGGAACCATACGCCCTTAAACAACTCATTGAAATTATTAAAATGCACCACCTGTATAAAAATGGTGAAAATTTCGCAGAGACGGTTCGTAAAACTCGAACCTTGTCAGAGCGCAATACAGAAATTGGTAAAAAAATTCGAGCTGTTGGGACAAGTTAGAGATGTGAAGTATAAAACTCGTGCACGTCGCTCAAAAACAGCCGAAAATATTGCTGTTATAGCCAAACGTGTTGAAGAAACCCCAGGTTTGTCGATTCCTCGTCGTTCTTTGAAATTAGGCATTCCCCAAACGTCATTACACCGTATTTTGCATAAAGATTTGGGCCGGAAGGCTTATAAAGTCCACTTAATAGAAGAACTCAAGCCGACCGATCATCAACAACGTCGTGTCTTTGCTGATTAGATCGTTGAAATACATGAAAATGATCTGGAATTCCATCGAAAAATTATCTTGAGTGATGAGGCCCATTTCCACCTCGGTGGCTTCGTCAACAAGCAAAATTGTCGGATCTGGGGCTCAGAAAATCCAAGAGTTATTATTGAAAAGCCTCTCTATCCTCAACGTGTGACTGAACAACGTTTATTTTCAACAAGACGGCGCTACGTGCCACACAAACAACTACACCATTCTTTGAATATCAAAATAACATCTCTTATTGGGAAACCCTTTATATGTGTGTGTATGAAATTTTTCCTGGATAAAAAGTTAGTTTATTGTTCGTTTATCATAAAATTTATACAAATTACATATTCATTTATTTGAAGTAGCTAATGAGGCTGCTAGGGCAGTTACTGAACAAAGAAGTTCGTTCAAATGCTTTGCTACATACATATTTACCGCTCGGAAAACACAACCTAAAATTGCTTCCTTAGAGTATTAATGCATTATCTCTACGAAGCCGAGTTTTATTAGTTGCGTTTTGAGAGATTCAACTGTACCTCCAAGAATCGAGTTTCTTATAAAAAAAGTTTTTAAAAATATGTTGTTTAATACATCTCCTCAGAAAATAGAAGTGTTTAAATTTGGTAAGTCTGCATGAAAATGTAAAAAAAAAAAATTATTAACAGAATGAACGGAACGGAGATGTGCTGATATTTACGAAAAGCATATGCGCATTGATGGGTTAATTTGGCAAGAGATTGCAAAATAAAGGGTCTTTCAGAAGTGAAGCCTAGATGTCGATAGTGATTAATTCATAGACAGTATATTTTTTATGTCATCTTTGACATTTGTGAAGTAGACAGATGTACAATTTTACATGATGGAACAACGTGTTACAATTATTGAAACTTATTATAAAAATGGTCGATCTTTAAAAACAACATATTGCAAAATTCATAATTTTTTTATGGAAATAATCCTCCAAATAGCACGAAAAATCTTATTATTCTATTGATAAAATTTGTAAGTGGTTTTTATGCACACCTTTCAATCCTAAACTCTTCTATAAACTAAGGTGAATTTTTTGAAAACAAATATTTTTAAAAACTAATTTTAGTCATAAAAAGCTCGACTTTTCGGAATACTTTCAAATCGATCCAGCTCACGCAAAACTTAATATTTTAATATATTTATTTGTTGCATTTGACCTTTTATAATTCCGATGGCAGTGCAAATTTTTTTTGTGGAGGGTGAAGAATCTTAATGCATATACATTCTGATAAAAAAGTACCGGTAATTGTTCAATAAAACGCAAAATAATTGTTTAATCATCAAAATTTATTTCTTCGCTTTCAAAATAGGCGCAATTTGAAGCAATTCACATATGCCAACGATAAGTTCAGTCATCAAAGCAGCTTTTAAAGGCGTTTGAAGAGGTCTTCTTCAGATCCTTCAGCGAATTTTCCGTAATTGCCTCATGGACTCAAAGCGGCGTCCGCAGAGTGGCAAGTTATGGGAAAAGGAAAATGTCACAGAGGGCTAAATCCGGTGAATACGGTGATAGTTCGATGATATTTGTCGAGTTTTTGGTCAAAAAGGTTTTCACAATATGAGCCTTGTGAGACGGTGCGTTATCATGGTGCAAGACCCATGAGTTTTCTTTCCACAAATTGGGCCGATTTCCTACTCACATTCTCTCTCAAATGTCGCATAACTTCCAAATAATATTCTTTATTTGCCGTAGAACCATTTGGAATGAATTCCGAGTGCACAACACCATGATAATCAAAGATAACGAGTAGCATAACTTTCACTTTTGACCGACTTTGACGTGGTTTTCTGGGTTTCGGCTCATGTGGATAGCGCCATTCAGTCGGCTGTTGACTAGTTTGCATGTTAAACTCATATACCCACGTCTCATCACCTGTTGTGAGGCGCAAGATAAACGTTTGGTCCGAATTCACTTGCTCAAGCATGTCTTCAGTCTACTTCTTCCACGCTAAGGCCACGAGCTACCTCCCCCAAACTTAAATGATAGTTTTCCAGCACCATTTCCTTGACTTTGTCGACGTTTTCATCCGTTGAAGATGTTGATGGGCGACCAGATCGGGGCAAACCTTCCACGATTTCTCGGTTCTCTGCAAAAGCCTTACACCATTCGTAGACCTGTAGTATTATTTATTGCTATAGACTTTCTGCAACATTTTCAACGATTCGGCACACGAAATCCCAAATGATATAATTAAATTCCAAAAACAAGCTAATTGACAGATCACCACCAAACTCTGCGACACCAGTGGTACCAATATTCCAGCAAAAAAAAAAAAAGATAGGCATATGTGTAAAGCGCGCTTTTGAAATGAACGATTCCCAATATTTTTTTGATAGAATGTATTTATGAATGTTTCAAAAGCAAATGCGCTTAAAGATGTTGGGCTAAATTACCTAAAGTAGCAGGCTAGGTACATAAAATCACTACCAATTAATTATTATTCTATAATTGATACGTTGTTTTTTTAATGGTAGTATTTAATTTTTTTTCGGTTATTGGAATTTTCTTATGAGCTAGCTCTAGCTTTATTTTGACATAGAATTTGGCTATTTTTAAGTGAAATTAATACACATTTACTCTTTCACCTTTTGGGAATAATATATTAGCTTAATATATTTTCTGGTTGTTCAGTAATCTTGTGAGTTGCTAAATACCATATTATACCAAAGTCGATTAAGTATTTAACGTACTCTTATTTGTCAAAATAAAAGCAAACGCTTTGTTTATTTGTGTTTTTTTTTTTGTCCCTGCGGTACCAAAAGCTCCCTGCTTTACATAGAAATATAAATTAGTACTGAAAAATAGAAATTAACTGCAAACAAGAGATATTTTAATTTTTTTTTCTAATTATTGTTTTTTGTTGTTTTAAAATTTAACTATTTTTCAATTTCAATGCATGCAGACGAATTAAATATATATCCTATACGAGAGTTGCCTTTTATATTTTGGTCTTAATAATGAAAACACAGTAACATATAATAATAATGAAAATGGAAGTCAATACACTTCTGCATTCTCTTGACCCAATTTTGAAGCACTCTTCCCACGTTAAGAAATATTCACCAGGCATTTCATTTTTGATGTCCGAGAACAAAAAGAAATCATTAGATGCCAAATTAGGGCTCTAAGGCGGATGACTCATTAATTCGATTTTTTGAGCGCTCGAAAACTCTCTTGTGCGAGACGATAGGTGAGAGTTCGCATGGCCCTAGTGACGGCGGTTGGTTAATGAGTTTTCCTTATTTCTCCGAAAACATCTGGCAAAAAATGGTTGAGTATCACTCAGAATTGGCTGCTTTAAGTTCCTCTAGTGGTATAGGTGCGACATGACCAGATTTTCCGAAAAAACATGCGACTCTTGAAGCCATACTCTTTGAAGCAAGCAATTTTGTTTCCAGCTCATATGGATACTTCTAAACCAATAATTTTTGATGTTTGGTAACAAAAATAAATCATTAGGTCCCAAACGAGGCTGTAAGCCGGATGACCGACCCATTAAATTGATCTTTTGAGCGCTCAAAAACTTTCTTGTGTGAACCGATTTATGAAAGCTCGCATTGTCTTGATCAAGGATGGTTCGGCTTCAGCGGTTGATTTTCCTTAATTCTCCGAAAATTACTGGCAAGCAAAAAGTTGTGTACCACTTAGAATTGACTGTTTTAAGTTTCTCTAGTCGTATAGTTGTGGTATAACCAAATTTTTCGAAATACAGGCGACTTATGCTAAGGAAGTTATTCTTTAGCAAAAAAACTTTTTTTTGGATTTACCTCGTTTGGGAACACCCGTACTCTTGATTGCTGTTTTGTTTCCAACGCATTTGCATAGATCAAAAATTCGGCACCTGTTGCGATGTCATAGACGTGCTTTGAACCATTGCGGCTACACTTTTTCAACATTTCTTTACACCAATCGACACGATTCTTTTTTTAGTCAAATTGCAAATGATGCTGTATCCAAAGAGAAGAAATCTTCTTGACAACCAAATGTTCATACAATATTGAATGTATGGTTCCACTAATACCAATAATGTCTCTATCTCGCGATATGTCACTTGATGATCGTGTCGTTATCAATTGCATCGATTGTTTCTGGCACAGCAACCGTTTTTGGACGGCCTTCCGAAATTCATCCTGCAAGGGTCGATGGCCACGTTAGAGCTTGTTGTTTCAGCGTTTCACAGTAGCTAAGTGTAATCGGAATAAATTATCGCACGCAAATTTTTATGAGTTAATTCGATGAATTTTTCAACTCACTGAATAAAAAACAAATATGGCTCGTAAGTGAAAACGTTATAAAGGGGTTTCCAATAACAGGTGTTACACGTAAATAGATTGCGCTATCGAGAGATGATTAACAATTTTTTATTGCTGGAATTGGATGGTGTTGATCTAGACAACGTTTATTTTAAACAAGACGGCGCTACGTGCCACACAAACAACGAAACCATTGATTTTTTACGGGAAAAGTTTCCGGACCGTGTTATCTCTCGAAGAGGTGATCACAATTGGCCACCGAGGTCTTATGATTTAACACCTTGTGACTTTTTTCTTTGGGGTCACGTGAAAAAAAAGGTCTACGCTAATAGCCCAGACCCAGGGACCTCAAAGATGGAATTCGGAACTCTCCACTCTCTCGCCTGATGTCTCGATTGCGTGTCATGTTTTTGGCGCGATCGGAGCAGTCCATTTTTCGCATAAAATTCAAGTCCTTTCGGAACCAACTTTGGAAACATTACAGAAACAGCTTCCCAACATTTATAACTATTTCGCATTTTTGAATCCATTTTTAACGCAAAATTTAATAATCGTAGCAAATTCAAAGCAATTTTTAAAACTGTAAAAAAAAAACGAAAACACGTGCAGAAGTAGATTTACTCAAGACGGCGTAAATGTCAAGCAATGGTGATAAAATTTTGGAATGGTAGTGCTAGGAGTGTTAATCACAGATGTGGCAACCTAACAAAAAAAAACAGAACTTAAATCAGTTTACTTAGAGTGTCACCTGGCGATTCTTCCGGGAACTTTTAGATCAAGGTGGTATATGTTCTCGAAAAGAGCATACTATATTTAAATTCTACTTTACTCAAGTTGGCGCTTAAGCTGAGATAAGTGTACCAACTAGACATATCTCGAAGGGAACTGGAAAACAGACCACAGAGTGCTGAAATTTACCTCTATATATCGTCCCCTTAGTATAACAATAGCCTATTTGCTCATAGGCTATTATTTTTTTATTGAATTTTTGGATTCTCTATCGTCGATATTATATGTGGTCAAAATTTTGTCAAATTCTAGTTCCACAAAGTGGGTCAAAACGTCAGTCAAAAAATAATAAATATTTACAGACAACGAGATTTGAGTGAGAGCTACTTTCGACAAAAAGTTTGAAATTCATTTTCTCAAAACATCAAAAAATGTATAGGCTATTTTAATACTAAGGGGACGATATGTACAAAAAACTTTACCATCCGTATGCTATTTCTCGCAGAATTAATTAATTCCATTAAAGTGAAGGAAAAACTACCGCTTGGGTTGTGTCCAGTAATGCATATGTATGTGTGCCTTCACTATACTACATTTGTTAGCAGACTGAAAAACTCCACTAGATCGTTGATAGTTCCATTCTCGCCTTTCCGTTGGTTTTGGCCTCTGGAAATACACACATACATATTGTTGTATATTGTGAGAGATGACTTTATTTCAAGTACTTGCAGCTTAAATTTGATAGTAGAAATATGCAAAGCAGCTTTCAAATAGTTATAGAAAACCAATAACCACCATTTGTAATCTAATGTTTGGAAAATTTAAGATGCGTTGGAAAAATCGGGATGGGATGTAATAAATTTCTCCGAATGTATGTACATCCTTATTTTACTATGTATATTTAAAAACGTATCATAACTATTATTCAAAATATCTCAGTTTGCTTACATACATAATGTATATACATATCTAGAACGATTGTTACAATTATATAGCACTTGTTTACTATTGTTTGCATTTTTTATTTCATTTTATTTTCTGTGACATCGTGCATGTGTTGTCCGTTTACGTTTTCATTCTCGATTTCAACCAACAACAAAACACAACATATCAACGCTAAAACGAAAAACAAAACAAAAATACAAAAAACTCAATATGTCAACTGACAAACGACAAATGACCATTGGGAACACACACAATATATGTATAATCATCACTGCTCGCTACAATTGTTAACCTTTTATTGTTGGCACATATACACACACCAACCACTCACACACGTGCACCTTCATCATACTAATTGCAAAATACAAAATCGCAAATTAAATTAAATTAAATTCAAAAAAATCGAATAAAAAACAATTCGAAAATTCATGAAAAAATGCATGAAAATTCGCTTAAATAAAATTCAGAGGAAACGGAGTATTTCTCTGAGACATTGGCTGCCGAACAGTTCTCACAATATGCTCCCACACCACCAACAGCCACAGCTGTAGCAGCCGCCGCAACACTACCGCCGCCACCAATACAGCACCAGCAACACAATACAGCGGCAATAATATCCAGCAATCAGGCAGCTAACGCCAGCAATACACACATTTACAATAGCCAACAGATGCCACAACAACACACACAACAAAGTCACAATCACAGGCAGCAGACACACCAGCCACAATATCAGCCACCACCGCAACAACAACAACAACACGCACATCACCAGCATTATCAAGCACAACAGCAATCAGCACAACTACACTATCAACACCATCCACAACAACAACAATTACAACACCAACAACATGAACAATATCAACATTATCAGCAGCCACAGGCATTGCGCCAACAATATCACCAGCAACAGCAGCAAATGTTGCAACAGCAGCATCAACACCATCACCAACACCACCAACAACAACAACAAATGCTACAACAGCAACAACCAATTAAACAAACATCACATTTGTATCCAACAGCGGCCACAAACCATCCATCCCCGCAACATCAGCCGCCGTCAAACACCTACAATCAGTTGCGTTCGGCAATTTTGCAAAATTCTCAGCATTCAACCGGTGGCGGCGCGCAAACAACTCACCTTAATGAGAATGTAACCAGCTCCAGCGGCAGCGGCGGTGGTGGGGGTTATGGTAGCGGGACGATCACGAATGCTGTCACCTATGATCAATACGACAATTATACACGCGCCGCTGCCGCTGCCGTCAACAACAGCAACAATAACAACTTGACTTACCAACAGCAGCCGCAAAAGACCGCCTCATATCACAGCAACAGCAACACTGCGAGTGCTGCTAATGCCAACAATGGAGGAGGTAGTGTGACTGGTCTTACTAGTGTCGTGCCACAAACTACACAACAACTCTACGCCAGCAACAACTATAACAGTCACTTTTCGTCGAACACATCGCTGGGCGGTGCAACAAACAATCTGCCGCATCCCAATAGCAACGGTGCTATTAGTACCGGCACTGCCGTTGGCAGCAATCACAGTCACAGTCACACGGGCGTCGGTGGCGGCAGTGGTGGCCTAGTAAATAATGGCAGCTCGACAGCTGTGGCGATGAACAGCATTGGCAAGATCGCTGACTATGATCCGTTAACCGATGGACCACGGCCCATGCCCAACACCGGCCGGCCCAGTACAACGCTCATTTATAGCTCTGACAGTCGCGGCTCGGGTGAGTGTAGTGCTAGCGTTAGCTATAAGCCAGTGAAGTGCTTGTAAAAATTAGGATATGAAGTCTCTTTAATTAATTGTAAATAATAACGGTTATTGTATATTGTACTTGTATATTGAGTCTCAAACAACATTTTGTGTATTTGTCCGCCTTATGCACATCGTTTCATAAAAGATGCGTCCCGTATGTTGCCAAGCTTCGTATCTTGTATGTTTTTTACGATGCCGCTTCCAAAACGCATACATTCAATTTTATTGTATATAATATCTCATTAAATCTCTCTCTCTCTCTCTCTCTCTCTCTCTCGCTCTATTCACCATTCAGTGAACAACGCATACCCTAAGCGTATCGGTTCGATAGCCGATATTGATCCTGCTAATGGCATTTATAGTTCGTTGGCTGGCGAATCAGCATCGCATCACCAATTGCAACAACAACAATCACAACACCAGCAGCAGCAACAACAACTATTGCATCAGCAGCAACAACAGCATGCGCTTCATCAGCAGCAGCAACAGCATCAGCATCAACAACAACAACAGCAGCAGCAGCAGTATTATCAGCAAATAATGCAACAACAATCGAAACCAAGTCTGGTAAGTTAATAGACATATGAGGCTAGTTCGGCTAGTTTTCCAGAAAATATTATCCATCGCCGAAACTCTGGCGAATTGCCACCTGATCTCGCTCAAAGAGAAAAATATTCGAAATAGTAAACGAACGGAAAACCTCAGTGAGAAGCTTTCTCGTTGAGTCTTGACTAATCGATGCCTTTCAAATATAGGTTGCGGAAGTATTTACTAGGTTGCTTTAAAAATACATAAGTTACCAACAAAAGTTAATTTAGCAATATTCAATTAATCACAGCCTTCGAACGGGAGATGGGTTTTTATGAGGAAGCAGAAATACACTCGGTGGTTTGCCACTACCTGCCGAGGGCGACCGCTATTACAAACGACATTTCCTATCATTTAATGTTTCATGTCCGGGGTTTCGATCCCGTGCACTTCCGAATGGTAGTCACGCACCAATCCATTCGGCTACGGCGTCGTGATAATAACAATTTATTTAAATATATATGTACATATATAATTGGCGAGTACACCGTTTCTAGGTATTTGGCCGAGCTCCTCCTCCTATTTGTGGCGTGCGTCGTGATGTTGTTCCACAAATGGAGGGACCTACAGCTCTAAGTCGGCCGAAATACTCTCGAAAAAAAACCTTTTCTTCATTTTGGTGTTTCCCCGAGATTCGAACCAACGTTCTCTCTGAACTCCGAATGGTAAGCACGCACCAACCCACGGTGGCCGCTTTTATTAATTTAAATCAATGATTTTGCTACTACGAGAATTGTCTGTTACAATATATTTAACGTTATTATTGTTATTATGTTAATAAAATCATAATGAAATAATAATGTAAATGGCTTTATTATTTTTCAAAGTATTCTCCTTGTAAGTCAATACACTTGTGTATCCGCTTGAACCAATTTTCAAAACACTCTTGCCACTCTTTAGTGGATACTTCCGAAACAAGCTGTTTAAAGGCTTCAAAAGGTCCTTCAGGTGTTGAACTTGCATTTAATTGTTGATATTTGGGAACAAAAAGAAATCATTAGGTCCCAAAAGAGGATGTAAGCCGGATGACCGACCCATTAATTCGATCTTTGAGCGCTCAAAAACTTTCTTGTGTGAACCGACACATGAAAGCTCGCATTGTCCGGATGAAGGATGGTTCGTCTTCAGCGGTTGATTTTCCTTAATTCTCCGAAAATTCCTGGCAAACAAATAGTTGTGTACCACTCAGAATTGACTGGTTTAAGTTTTTCTAGTCCTATAGTTGCGATATAACCAAATTTTTCGAAATACAGGCGACTTTTTGCTAAGGAAGTGATTCTTCAGCAAAAAAAACTTTTTTTTGGATTTGGCTCTTTTTGGAACACTCTTTGATTGCTGTTTTGCTTTCAGCGCATATGCATATATCCAAAATTCATCACCTGTTGCTGCGATGTAATAGACGTTTTTTGAACCACCGCGGTTGAATTTCTTCAAAATTTGTTTAGACCAATCGACACAATTCCTTTTTTAGGCAATTGACAAAATGTGCTGTATCCAACGAGAACAAATCTTCTTGGCGTCCAAATGTTCACGCAATATTGAATGGTTCCACGAATGGCGAAGGATGATTTTATCTCGCGATATGTCACATGATGATCTTGCGTTATCAATAGCTAGACTGCTTATTTAAGGGCAATTTACATTGTAAATAAAAAATCGTCAAAATAATTGAGAATAAAATGCATCTCAATTTTTTATCCTAAAATGCTTGCGAAGGAGACGTTGATTTAAACGTGGAATGCTGAACGAAATACTTTCTTTAATTTTTATTAAACGCCTTACTCCCGTTTCTAGGTGAGGAAATATGCTGATAGAATTTGCCCACGTAGTTGTGAGAAACTATTCGTTACGTCCACAAATAGAAAACAGTTTTATATTTCTTTCTAAATATTCCCATTAGTGCTTATATTAAGTTTTAGTTAGAAAAAGTGAGTCTAATTTTTGCAGTAAAGTACCAATTTTTGAAATTTTCGAGTTTTTTAACTGGTTATGTACACACATACCGTATGTACGTATACGAGTATAGAGACTGCTCACCTTTTCCTCACCTTAACCACGAATTTAATATTCATTTTGAGTTCAATTACATACAAATAATTATAAATTACATGAAATAATAATAAATTCATATTTGTTCTCTCTTTACCCTCTTTCACAGCGTGTCTATCGGGCTTTGTATGATTATGAAGCCCAAGATACCGATGAAGTAAGCTTCCGGGAAGGTGATGTTATCTTTGAAGTAGAATCTGCCGATTCCGGCTGGATGACCGGGCGCGTCGAACGCACCGGCAAGACCGGTATGCTGCCTGCCAACTATGTGGAGCAAGCTGTTATATAATAGGGAATGTTATATTATTGTTGTTGTCATCACCAATTTGTTGTAATACTAATTTGTATCCTTTATTTGATAGTCGTATTAATATTCTTCATTAACATATTTATAGCTGATATCAATAATGATTATGAGAATGATCACGCGACGAATTTCGCTGAGGATAGCTATCACAGCCACAATCCTCACCACCATAATCATCATCATAATCATTACCATGAACCACACGCCACTAGGGACACAAAATCCACTAACCAAAAGCCGAGCAAACAGCCACAAGTCGAAACTGATTTTTATTATTATTTTAATCATGTCTTTTGATTATTTTTTGCTTATATCTGTGCTAAGCGAATTTCACTTGGATTGTCCCCCGTTCTAATAGTGAAGGTGTGGTGTGATTATCCCTAGGATGCATTCGGCAATAAATAAATGCTCCCAAAAAGGGAGTTAAAGCAGACGAATAAAATAAAAAGAAAGTAGCGTAAATAATAAAGAGTCAACATGCAATTATTGTTGTTGTTGAAGCAAAAACTAAACCCAAACATTTATATTAAACAAACAATTATGAATACAACTAACTTGAATTGAATAGAATTTGCAAATGATAATGTTGGTTATATCACAACTTAGATATATACGTTTACATATATTATAAATATACAATACATTATAAAAAATTTATATAGTACGTATACAAACAAAATACAATAAATACTGGCATACAATGTAATTAAAATTAACTAGTAAAGAAATTCAAAAAAAAAAGATCTTTCAATAAAAAAACCATACAAACCGAATACTTAAATCATCACTCGCACTCGATGCATTGATTGTAGAATTTGAGAGGATGGGAATAAAAACCACAGCAAATAAAAAAAAGATCAGTTAGTTTTTCCACTTTATTTTTCAAGAACTTACATTATTGCGTTCATTCGTAAAAAATTATTTTTTGTTATTTCCACTCACAACACTTTAAGCAGATGGGTTATCACTATACCTTGACCAGGTTTTTCAGGCATTACGAGTTTTAATTAAGTTTAGCTTCTTAGTTTCGTAATGTACGGCTCGTAAGCAAATGTGTTTGTAAAGGGTGATCAATTTTGGGGCAGCGGATTTTAAATTGAATTAAAACAACGAAAATTCAAATTGATGGAGCAATATTTATTATTTTTGTGTAAAACCCTTCATGGCATTTATTTTTTAAAGAAAATCCCTTTCAAATGTTAGCCGCCGTAATTCGGCCATACGTAAACATCAATTTTGAATGACTCGCTGGAGGACTTCGGCCGGTATCTCGTCAATAACTTTAGTAATATTGGTTTCCAATGCCTCAATCGAAGCTGATTTATCCACAAAGCAAAGTCCAAAGGTCTGATATCGCACGATCTTGGTGGCCAGTCCACAGGTCCGAGACGAAAGATAAATTGCTCACCGAAACGACGACGCGGTAAATCCATTGTTGCACGACCTTTTCCATACAGCGCCGTCTCGTTGGAACCAAATATTTTGATGATCTTCTCCTTAATTGGCGCGATAGCCGCTTACGCGATTTTGCCCGAGTTTAACAAAGCGCGCAAGTCGTTGGAGATCACGGGCTTCAATTTCCGACATCAGAAAGTCTTTTATCGTGGCGGAGAGCGTTCGCCATTCACTGTTACATTGGCACCAGCCTCGTCTTTAAAGAAATATGAGCCGCTGGAAAATGTACTTATTGGAAAAAGTACCTCCAATCTGATCACCCTTTATTAAATGATGGGCCACCAACTATATATATATAATTTACGCGTACACCCTATTTGGGTGTTTGGCCGAGCTCCTCCTATTTGTGGCGTGCGTCTTGATGTTGTTCCACAAATGGTGGTACCTACAGTTTCAAGCCGACTCCGGCTTTATGCGGAGATTTTTACCATTGCCTGCCGAGGGGCGACCACTATTAGAAAAAACATTTTCTTCTTTTGGTCTTTCGTCGAGATTCGAACCTACGTGCTCTCTGAATTCCGAATGGTAGTCATGCACCAACCCATTGGGCTACGGGCCACCAACTAGTTTCTATCTAAAAATGTAAAAAAGTAATATTTTATATTTCAATTATTATTATTATTTTTGTTTTAATATTTAGAAACAGTCAACATTCCGATTAATAACAAATGACTTAATTAAAAAACCTGTATCGGCTGGCGGTGTAGTACTCCATCCAATAAATCTAATTTTGCGAGACTAGTGAGACTGTGACAGTTTATGGTGTTTCTTCGCGATCGTTTTCGGACCTTGGCTTTATGGTACTAGATTCAGATTTATTGGAGGTTCGCACTTCGACGGAATTTGTAAATTTTCAATAGAGCTAATGAGATGTACGAATTTCTGGCGAGTTTTATTAATTCGTTATGGGTTTATCCAAATAGGGGTATTTCATCACTCGTTTTTTTCAAAATCTTACTTGCGTCTAATTTTTTTCACGATGTTTCCTTGTTTGGAAATTAACGTTATATGAGAGGTGGGCGTGGTTATTGACCCAGTTCACACATTTTCAATACCAGCTTAACTTGGACAAGGAGCACTATGTGTACCGGGTTTCACTGAATATATAAATTTTTGCTTGAGTTATCGTACACACGGACAGACGTGTCTAAATCAACTCCTATCATTCTGAGCATTTGAAATATGTATGTATACATATGTACATATATGGGTATCTATATCTATCTCGATCCCTTTATGCTGTTAAGTACAACCCTTATGTTAAAAAATATATAAAACTCTTGTGTTGAGTTTGTTTCGACGAAATATGTCTTAATATCTCGACCTCATTTAGTATATCTACTAAATTTTTCGTAAAATGATTTATTTTCACATAACTAATATACATACTTTTATGAATAATATTTTATACATATTCTGAATCTATTTTTATATACTTTTTTAATATTATATCTCCACACCAGCACCACCAAGCCGTGCTCTGCTCTGCAAGCAAACAACTGTTAGGAGGAGCTCTTAATTTACATTGAAAGTACTATTTATGTATATACGTATGTATGTTAAAATCTTAAAAATCAGATATTTTAGTTCTTAGTTCGTTGGGCCAATGTCAGTTACCATACCGTCTCAGATTTGAGTTTGTCATAGAACTAAACAGATTCCCAGAAAAGTGTGGATAGTATTTCCTCCACCCACCTATTTTGCGTAAATTATTTTTAATATCAATTCTGGGATTTAAATTCATTACATAAATTTACGATTCATTATATGACAAGAATGCTCTCGGTTTCACAATAGGATAATTGACATGCGCCATCAATATAAAAAACTCCTACATCCGGGAAATTGTGAAAATAAATAACGATAACTTACAGCTTATTTGAGCTATGCATGGTTCTTGATTCAGAACCATAATAGGTTGTGTACTCAGAGTTATATTCTAGGTAAGAATACCTACTTCGAATTTGTTCGATATTTTACATAATTTTTGAAGTGAAAACTTCTTTAGAATCGTTGGGAGTGATTTGGGAAAAAGTGAAACGAAAAAAGCGACCAACTTGGCTACGAAGCGTTATATTATATGTTGATATAAACGTAGCGACAAACTAAATAAAAATAACTTTTATTTTTTCTTGTGATTCGAACCAAGGATTTTGGATCGGAAGCTCACATTGCTAGTCGCTCGGCTACCGCTTCATGCTGTAGGTGCTGGCCTAAGAGTTATTTAGTTACGAAGCGTTATATTATATGTTGATATAAACGTAGCGACGAACTAAATAACTTTTAGGCCAGCGCCGACAGCATGGCGCGGTAGTCGAGCGACTAGCAATGTGAGCTTCCGATCCAAAATCTTTGGTTCGAATCACAAGAAAAAATTTTTTTTATACAGTTATTTTATTTTATTTTATGATATGTTTATGAGGAGCTTTTTTTCATGGCAGAAATACACTCGGTGTTTTGCCATTGCCTGCTGAGGGGTGAGCGCTATTAGAAAAATAGTTTTCCTTAATTTTGGTGTTTTCACCGAGATTCGAACTGACGTTCTCTCTGTGAATTCTGAATAGTAGTCACGCACCAACCCATTCGGCTACGGCGTTTGTTTAATTTTGCTGATGCAAAAATGAGGGAAAATATTTGAATAAAGTTTGCTTACTGTTTACACATTTTCCAAAGGTGACGGAGAACCAAAAAAAAAGTCGATTTTCAAACAAATACGAGTGCATATGTGTAATTGTGTTAGAGTTTCGGTCACGCCCCAGCAAAACCTGCGTGCATATGTGTTTGTAACATTCAAAAAAATGTAATTGTGTTAGAGTTTCGGTCACGCAGGTTTTGCTGGGGACGCTCATAATAGCAACCGCGTGTGTATTTTTATATTCGTAAATATTTTCATTTTTAAATATTTACCGCAATTATGCCGAAAAACAATGCAGAAAAGTGTCGTGAATATCGACAGAAAAAAAATCAATAAATAGCATCACGGAATTCATTCACGAAAATTTAATAAAGTATACACCAGAAGTATCGCGGATACTTAGAAAAGATTACGATAAAGTTCCAATGATTTTAAGTGGCGATTTTAACGTAAATTTTGCATTAGACACAGCGGTTCCTTCAATTGACTTTCTCAATACAACATTCAATTTAAAAATGTGTAACAATCGCACTGAACCGACAACACGATCAAAAACAACAATTGACGCGGTATTTCAAAGATATGTTGACAACATCGAAACCAAAGCATTTGTATCATATTTTAGCTATCATAAGCCACTCGTATCATTTGTTGAAATTGAAAACATTGAGGATGAATAATAATAAAATGAAGAAAATAAAATATGAACTTTATAGCAATATTATAATGAACCTATAATTATCCCGCCCCTAATGCTGCTTTCGTCTCATTCTCTCTCAGTTTGTCTTACGGAAGGTTTCACTTCTATCCCGTCTAACCGTTAGACTGGTATTTTTATTATTATTTTTTTATAAACAATTACGAGACGATTTTGAACTTTTTTGCAAGAATCGATAAATCAAAAAAAGTTCTGCGTTCCTATGCAGATCACATAAACAAGGCGGCGCAAAATTAGTCACCCTACCGCAAGATTCATAACTTTCGTAAATGGTGTCATACGTCAATCATATTTGACACTTGCGAACTAGACAGCTGCAGTATTCAAACAGACAAACAATGGAGCACGTAAAGGTCAAAATAAAGATTTCAATCACTCAAAATCATTTTTTTATTTAGTAAAAAGGTTTATTTCTTAAAAAAAAATTATATTAATTTTGCGTCAACTTGTATATAAAGAATACTACTTTCTTTCGTATTCATGTTTAAAAGGAAAACATTTTTAGGACTATGATTTTTTTCTCGCTTTATTTTTTCTACCGCCCTTGAATAAATTTTACACGCTTCAATGTAATCAGTTGTTGGCAGTAAACATGAGAATTTATCCCTTGGCCAGGTAATAGTAGCTCTATAAATACACAATTCCCTTTCGATCACAGCATTCAACATCACGTTTTTCATCAACCCACACTAAAAATTTTGTCAACTTAATTTTTCAATAATATTATATTACTACCATTTTTCAAACGTATTCGAGTTTAAAGTCGTATATATAGGGAATTTATTATCGAATGATTTAGATTGGCTAATATTTTCCTTAACTTCCCTCTATTTCTAAAAATGATCCTAAGGGAAGAAATTAAAAAAAAAATTAATTCCATTGCAAATGAAATTTTCTTTTATCAATTGCCGCGGCTATCGAATTCGTGTGGTTCGTTCACCAATTAACGGAAAATTAGGGAAGTAAAGAAATAGTAATATATGCATTCATGTTGCATTCGAATGAAAACGTCAACATTTTCTTATTTCAGCATTTTATTCAATTTTATTTGATTTTCGTTTCAAGATGATCTCTCCAAGGATTGAAATCTTCCGCAGTTTGGTCACTCAATAATTACCGCAATAAATATTGCAACCTTGTTACTTGATTTAATACTATCTTGCCGATGCTCAACTAGCTGCTGTAATGTTGTAGAAATAGAAATGCTTTTGAAATATTAAGTTAGAAAGTAGTACAGAAATTGTGTATCGGTTCTTGGGTGTATGGTCGAGTGCCCCTTCCTTTTCCTTTGTAGGGTTTTTTAATAACTGATGAGAAATAAGCTGGGACCATGTTTAAGAATTTTCTTCGGTGGTCAGATCTGATGCATCAATTTTTATTTTGTTCAATACTTTTTTTCGAATCAAACTCATTTTTAAAGTCCAGTCTGACCAACAACAGTAAATCAACTATATTGAAGATTAAAATAGCATTAATCATAAACTTTGTCTCCTGTTGGCCTCCTATCTCATTCATTGCGCAATGAATTTGTTGACGTGATAACGTCTTATAAAGGGTTTTTCAATAAGGGCTGGTAGATGTTGAAATGGAATAAAATGGCTTTTGCTGTGAGGCACGTAGCGCCGTCCTGCTGGAACCACATGCCATAAGAAATTGGAAGGACCACCACGTCTACCGAAAAATGGGCGCAATGCGCGCAACGTTTGCGTTAATGAACACTCATTTTGATAATAAATTTTTATCATTTGAACGTGCTGTTCAACCGTGTAACTTGCCATGATGATTTGGCATAAACAACTGAATAATAAACAAAAGATTTGACAGATGTCACCAAAACAAAATGGCTACAGCAGGGCGCCAAAATCGACCCGCGCCAATTGAAAAACCCTTAATTCGATTTAGCCGGCTGCACGCACGAAAAAATGTGTCGTTATCTTGCTCATGCGCCGTCACCTTGCTTGAACTGCAAGCGAAAGCGCGGAACGAACGACAAAGAGCACAATCGGCCCCCGCATTCGGCAACGTTCGGCTTCTGGCTCTCTCCTACTTGAGTGAGCATATACGTACATACATATATGAGTTTTTTTTTTTTTTTTTTTTTTGAAGTGGCACAAAGCATTGAAAGCCGAAAAGTGTGGAACTTGCCTTTCGACTCACCCACTAAAAACCCGAGTTCCGTTTCGTCTGTTGAGAATAGGACGATGATAGGAAAAGTAGGAAATGAAAGAGGGTGTTTCGAGTGTATTGTGTCTTGAAAAAGGCAAATCGATGATGTTTCCTCTTAGTGTTGTTGACTTATTAACGTCTGATGCACAATCGAAATTGAACATATCTTTCATGAATTTGATAAATGTTTCGTCATTTTTCATGTTTGGGTAAATGTAACTTGATCAATTCCATTGCGATTCCATTTACATCCTCTATATCCATACAAAATATCTATCAAACAAATAAAATTGAAATTATGTTTTGAAAATTGCAACCATTGCATCAGTATTTTCTTATGACGTTGTCACGTTAAACTATCGTCAGTAAACCGACTTTACAGACAACGTCTTTTTTTTGTATTGCATTTGTTCTGCTAGTGATGTGCAATGCCTCGAGCGTAAAGTTAACTCAGAAAGTATCACTGCCGCAACGTTCGAACACACCCGACATCATTGCGGACTGACGAGGAACTCTTTTAGGCGGAAATAAATATTTAGCTTGCATTGCTTTAGGAAATAACAGAATCACGCAATATATCTTGTCGGAACCAAATTTGGCCTACATCAATATTTTGTTTCTTTAATTTATTATAATTTCGCACTTGAAAAATTAGATTCGACGTTTCAGGTTACCTGAATATGGCTTATTAATTGTCTTATAACTAATGTAACTACAATAATGCAAAGACAAATTGTCGTAATACATTAGTAATAACTGAGCTATTATTACTATAATATGGAGTTCGGTAATATAATTTACAAAAAAAAAAAAACAAAAAATCATAAAACATTGATATATGTATATGTAAGTAATTGTGTTTTGTTATAAACTACATACATATTGTTAAAACATATAAGAATTTATCTAATAAACAGGTAAAAGCATTTAGATTAACGAGATTCGATCGAATTTTTAGCAATTTGCAATATTGACTTGATACTCCAATACTTAGTATAGACTATATCTACAACTAAATAAAAATAAATAAATGTATTTTATAAGTCAACGGAAATTCAATATGTATCAAAATGAATGATTAAATACTAATGAAAAAGTGAAAAGTAATCTTAAATGAATTACAACTGAAGGGTTTTTTATCAACAATAACGTTTATCGAATTAAAATATCCAATTATCAAGTGAAGCCTCTAAAGTGACTCATATTGGACTGAGTATTTGAATTTTTTTTTGTGATAAATAAAAATAGTTAATGTTTAGGAAAACTAATAGATCACGCTTGCACGGAAAATTTTTGATAGCTTAAGAAGCGTTTATTAATTTTAATCCAATTTTTCATGCTCTAGTTAGGACTAATTCTTATAATGATTGTAGTTGGAAAAAATATTATTAAATATTATAAATTGTATGCCCTAAAGTGCCTCTTATTTGCATCAACCTAATATGCTTAACTACATACATACACATGTATATTAAACTATGCGAAAAATAAAAATATAGTGAGCAAATCGCAAGTTTTTGAGAAACTAGATAGTAAAAATGTCTTCTTTTTTAGTAAAAACGCAATAGATATTAAGATTTAAAACGAAATGAGTACTAAAATGTTGCCAAATCAGTGTAATGAATAATAAAATGTTTTATTTATTTTTTATGTAACTCCGTTCAACGGTAGTTCGATATGTGTAGGATACTATTACTCAATGATATTTAAATCAAAGTCAAAGGCCTCAAAGTTTCAGTTAGGACCCTGCAATAAAAATTATACGAATTTTATATATGGCTATGAAATGAAAAGTCGGTCTCGGTAGTCTAGCGTAAGTGCACTAGCCTGCCATCCCAGAGGTTGTGGCTTTGAATTCCACGTAAGGCACGGACATCGCACTTTTCCAAATTTACCTACTTACTAAAAAAAAAAATTCCTCCTATTCCATTCCACAACCCCAAAAACGTATGCTTCCCATCTTTACTCCCGCACAATAGTCTGCGCGTTATTTGCATAGGGGCTGCTAAACAAGCATTTAGCGAAGTCCTCAACCATCTGTGCGATCCTTCTGCCTGAAAAATGTGAGACATAGATGGCGCTCCAAGCAGTAAGAAGGCGTTATTCCTAAGCAACGACAGGTGTGCATTCCCACTACTTAGGACTGGTAGTGGCAGGCTAATCAGAACAGATTAACGAAACCAACGCAAGAGTCTTGTCGAGGCCCTATGCTCCCTAGAGGATTGAGCAAGGAAAAAAAATGAAATGGAAAGCGTTGCTGTTAGTTAACAAATGACGGTGCAGAATGGTTTTTATTACAATTTTGTTTGGAATAACTCCTATGAAAACCATCAAGGAAATTGAAAAAAGAAAATTAATATACCCTCTGATCAGTAAGTACCGGGAATATTTAATTTAAACGAACCGCGCACGTGGGAACCGGTCCATATTTTTTTCTTATGTTTGTAGGACTGTAAGACACACATCTGTCACTTTTTAGCGCCATCGGATCATTAGTGTCTGCCTGGCCGGCCAGAAATGTAGGTAAACAATTCTTGGATTTTGCATGATGATAACGCGCCATCGCACAGAGCCCAAATTGTACTGGATTATTTGACCAAACACAAAACACCAAGTAGACCACGTGTGACTTCTTTTTGTTTCCCAAGTTGAAGTTACCACTTCGTGAAAGGAGATTTCAGTCGATAGAGGAGATCAAAAAGAATGTGACGAAGGAACTGAAGGCCATCCCTTCGTCGGCCTACCAGGGGTGCATGGAGGACTGGGTTAAACGTTGGCCCATGTGTGTTGCTTCAGACGGGTCATATTTTGAAGGAGATAAAATAAATTTGTCTGAAATTTGACTCTGTTTTATTTTATTTAAACATTCCCGGTACTTTCAGATCATAGGGTATATATCTGTAATAATTTTGTCGTAATTCATCGTATGTCATTTTCCTTATGGAAAATTAAAAAAAAAATTAATCAATTAGTAAACTTCGCAATCAAATAAATTCTATAGCGTATAGCTGAATACAATTTACCTAACATGTTTCTCCGATTTGTAATTTCTTTTTCTGTTAATTCGGCGTTTTTGTAAATAAATATTTCTAAACTCAGCGAGTACAGCACATCTTCCAATAAAATCAGACTGCAGAGGCTGCACATTTTTGACACGTTCCGAATTTATTGGCATTTAATATAAGCAGGCAACAACGCGCTTTGAAAGTCATTGAGATATCTTCAATCCGCATTCCTGCTTTTATATAGGTTGAACCCTTTGCTAGGCCTAAGTATTTGTATGTGCGTGATGCACTTGCAAGTGCTTTTTCGTTATGTTCTCTGGCAAGTTTGGCCTTTAATTCTGTCAGAGACTGTATGCAAAGGCTGTGCTACCGCGTACTATTGCTGCATTCGTCGAAAGTTAATCCGCATCCTCAACCCATGTCATTTGGATGTTCATTGTTCATACTAGAAAATAATTTTTCGTATCACATACTACGGCAATTTATGCGGAAGTCTGCTTTCTTTTTATTCATATACAGTTTTAAAAATATTATAAATATTGTAAATAATATTTCATGCGAAGACCCAATGTAAAAAAGTGGCTTTCTCTAACTGCTGTTTCCAGCGAAATTGCATAGTTTGGCGTCAAGTCTGGTATCATTAGGATCCTTTTCACGAAGTATCTTTGCAGCTTGTCGACCTCATCCGTTAATGTATAACCACACACTTGGGCAGCATAAGATTGCATGGACCTATAGTAAGCTTGCAAAAGTTTTCATTTATTTTTTAGCGATATTGACGATTTAACAGAAAGTCCTTCCAGCTACAATTCATTCTTGCCTTGACTGCGTTGTTTCTGGCTTCCAAATGTATTCCGAATGTTATTTTCGGTGTAAGTATGGCACCCAAATAGAGATGTTCCGCCACAACCCTTATATCTTCGCCATTGTACCTCCACTTTTCCAACTGCGATATCCAGCTTCCTTTTCTGAAAATCATAATTTCCGATTTACTTGGATTAACTTCCATATTTCATTCGTTGCAATATTTTTCTAATCAATACTAACAGGAAATTATCGTCCTTATATTAATGTTTTCAACGATCAAAGCATTTCCCAAATAATCATGTGGGTTGCTCAGGTACAGCGTATATAAGAGTGGTGATAACAAGCATCCCTGCTTTGAACGAAAATTAATGTTCTACTAGACGTCTAGGGAAGTGTGGAACGCTAACCCAACATGGCTAAATGATGACTCACAAAAATGGTATACAAATGATTCCAAAACGCTCCAAGGAGTAGAAGCAGGAATAGTGGGGCCTAGAACACACAAATCCCTAACACTAAGTACAGATACCGCGGGTTTCCATGCGGTGGAAACCCATATCTAACAGAGGCTTCGAGAAAGTCAAAATGAAAATACTTTCAGACAGCCAATCGGTTCTCAAAGCCTTGAATAGCTTCACATTCTAGTCAAATGTGTTCATAGAGTGTAACAATGCACTCAACAAACTGGCCACACATAATCGGATCTCACTGATTTGGGTACTACGACATGAGGGCCACGAAGAAAACGAGAAGACAGATTTGTATGCTAAAAAAGGGGCAGAAGGGCTATTTATTGGACAACAAAAATAATATAAAACAGGTAACTACAAAATTAATCCAAACTAAAATCAGGGAACACTGGCACGGCACAAGCGGCCTTAATCACTCCAAAAATTGTTTGAACTTCAATGCCAACAGAGCAAAATCTGCTCTAATCCTACATAAAAAAAGGCCTCAGATTACTCTGTAGAGCATTTACTGGTTACTTTACCTGTAATAAACACTTTAACACAATAGGGTTATCTAGTACAAAATCATGCAAGTGCTGCTATGGAACTCTTAAGCACCAACTGCGAGGCATTAGGCCACAGGAGACACAGAATCTTGGGAGGAAGACCTACAATTTCTCCCTCCTAAGGAGCTGGTTCGATTCCTCAGTATACTAAATAATTATAATTAAGTAAGTAGGGGCGCACAATGGATCAATCTGGTCGCAGTGCATAAAGCCCTTAGCTTAACTCATACAACCATTACCATAATGATCTACAATGATCTACTACCCTAATGCCCTAACTGAAACTTTGAGGTCCTTTAAAAGAAATCCAGGCGTGATGTTGAAAAACTAAAACACAAATTTACTACCATTCAGCTATAATATCGCAAGTATAGCGATTTTCTCATGTGTGTAATCATTAAAATAATGTCGATGGAATAAAAAATAATTTAACCAAACACTGTGAAGCTAAATTAAAATGTCACTAATTGAAGTTTAACGTAGTAAATCAACATCTTGTAAAGCCGTTTGTATGCAATATTTTGATATTTTTATTTCTCATGATTCGCTTAACATAATTAAATTTTTTTATAATTTGAAATGATTTTCCGATTATTCCATTAATTTATGTATGTATTTGAATTTTGTTGTTTGGTTTTTTTTTTTTTTTACTTTATTTTTGTAATAGAAATGAAATTTAGAAAGAATAAAAATTGGAAAGACTTCGTTGCGAAACATTACAACATATCCGCTCAAGTAAAATCGGGTGATCGATGATACCATTAATCACACCGAAAATGGCCCTTTCTTTTACATTATTTGAAGTTATGCGACGTTTGAGAGGGAATGTGCGTAAGGAACGGTTCAATTTGTGGAAAGAAAACTCATAGATCTTGCACCATAATAACGCACCGTCTCACAAGGCTCATATTGTGAACAGTTTTTTACCAAAAATTCGACAAATATCATTGAACAATCTCCGTATTCATCGAATTAAGCAATTATTTTGCGTGTTATTGAACAATTCCCGGTACTTTTTTGACAGAATGTACAATTTTTATGTAGTTAATTATTTAAAAAGTCAAAATACAATATAACGATGTTCATAACGCTCATTTGCCGAAACGTCACCCAAAAATCTAATATACATAAGTATTCAGAAATGGTCACGAGCTATGTTATTTGAAAATATGATGCGTACAAAATTCAGTATGACATTAGGTGAAAATGTGTATTTACTCTTACTATGGAGGCATAGTAAATTGAGAACTTTGAACTCCTTTTTGACCAAATTCAAGTAAGTATATTAATATTTTTATTTTTTTTTTTGTGTTATGTCGGACATGCAAGAAAAAATTTCAACTGATTTGGAGGTATCACAGAGATTATTATTAGATTGTAAGGATTAATGCGTAAATATCGCAAACTATGGGATTTTAAGAAAATTATAATCCTAAACTATTTTTGAATAAGTTCGCCACCTATTTTTATATTGTTGAGAATTTTAAATTATTTAAAACAGTATGCGCATGAAAAGAACGGTCTTGTATATAGCCTCAACCAGAAATAAAGCAAAACTCGACCGCTCATATACTCAAAATAAATTAAATAAGGAAAAGTATGGGATACTCTGAAACTTCCATTCCATAATAAAATTATCTAAAGTAGAAGTTATGTTTATACATTTCTAACGTCATTTATTTTTATTTTATGTTATCATTTATTATCTTTTAAATTTGATATATATAATATATATTTATTTCACTATAACTTTGTAATTATTTATACTTTATTGAGTAATTTACGCTTTTTAGTTGCTACCCCGATTTCAAGGTGTGTTCCACAATTAACAAAACTTTCTAAAGGGAGAGAGGGACAACAAAAAATATCATTAAAATAGTCCCCTTCCGATAACCTTCAGGATCAAAGTTGGAAGATTTTATACTCGTAGACGTTGAAGCCATCAAAAATGATGAAATATATAGTGCGTGTCTTGAAGAATATCTGATCAGAAGTGTTTAGAATAGCATAAGTCGGTTTTTAAGGACGTCTATATTCGTATACAACAGTCAACTAAAATGCTTTCGTTTTATTTGGAAAACTAAATTGTGGCGAAAAAGTTAGCAATTAAAATGTTATTAAAAAAAATCGTCACAATTGAGGCCGATGACAGTTAAAGCAGTCAATTTTTGTGATTTCGTGTGGCAAAACAAGGCCCACACTAATCGATAGCCCCACAAGGGCCAGAGCCAATAATCGGAATCAGTTCCGCAAGAATCATGAATTGGTTCAGCGATTATGTATGCAATTTACATAAAGAGCGATGGTCCGGTCTAGAACGCTGCAGAACTGCAAAGTGTTTTGTGACAAGTCCGAACAAAAAACTGTCAAACTTTCTACTAAAACTTGGAAGGAAAGATGTTCGGTTGATGGTCGGTATTATTACAGGACACAACCCGTGGGGTCAGCATATGACCACCATTGGAATCATTGAGGACCCAGTGTGCCTGTCTTGCTTGGAGAAGGCGGATAGCACTGAGCACTTTCTCCATGACTGTCTTGCCTTTGCTAGAGGAAGACTACGAGTTTTGGGTTCCGATGTCGTAAGAATGAGTAATATTCGTTCTCTAAAACTGGAGGATATTTACAGATTTACCAAAGAATCTTGAAAATTCTCACAAGACTAACTACCTCCATCTCTGTCTCTGTCTCTATTCTTTCCTATCTCTTTCTCTGATACTTTTTTCCTTTCCCCCTTGACTATATACCCTCTTTCCAGAGCTCTAAATACAATGGGCTTTTTAGACTGAGTGTTTTAGAAGCCAACAAATCTCTTCGTGCTCCTTGGCTCGACCAACTCAAATTTCAATTTCAAATCGATAGCCTAACTTTAAAGTAAAGGTATTATAATTTTTTTTTTTTTTTATGCTCATATCAACAAATTAATATTGACTGCTTGTTCGATATGCTCTTTTTAATCGAAGACGCAAACATACTACGACTTCGGCTGAAAATTCGCTACTATTCGTACAAATGAAAAAATGTATTAGAACATAATTGAAAGTCCCACTAGAAATACTTATTTTTAAATCGTTCCGTTTGCTTGGGAACGCGCCTTGTAGAATTCTAAGCAGTATTTTTTCAATTAATACTTGTAAAAAATAAATTTTCTTATTTCACTCCACTACAAGTCACACATGCACGGGTATGTACTAGAAAAAATATACTTTACTAAGTAATATTATGAAAGGTCAACTATATCCATATATAATATTACAGCAATACAATCTTGAAACTTAACGCTTTTGGAAACGATACTATGAATGGCATATAAATTCACATAAAAAAAAATCTTTCAACAATATTTATGTATAATCTCTGATAACATATAAAATCGCAAAAAATTAGATATTAGAAAAGTGCAATTGGAGGCATCTTCATAAAATATTTTAAAACATGTGCTTGATATACGAAATATTGAGTGTAATGATTGAGCAAATTACATTAAATAAATGTAAAACAATTAAAAAATAAATAATATATGTTATTCAGTAAATCATTTTATAAATACAACAAAGTTCAATAAAACTTGCAGTGGATCTTTTATTTGTTTCCTCACATTCGAAATCAATATCCGGTAAGGTCTCTTTTTATGCGGATTATTTTAATGGGATTTTGAAGTTGTGCGATTTGTATTTCATCCAAAAATTTCTTGGACATACATATAGTCTTGTTTAGTAAGCCCGCGTATAGGCAGTGAAACGCTCAAAGCTCACACCATTTGATCCATTGAATATATGTAAGTAATAAAACAAATCAAACATCGACACTCTCTGATGATATAACTACTCTGGCACATGAAATTGGTGGAGATGGTATAGATGATGATATAGATGAATTGCTTGTGGATGATGTCTTCAGTCACAATGATATTATTAATCTAACTTTAGATGTCATCGAAGATCTATAGGGTGATAATGATGAGGAAGAAAAACCAATCCTCCTCACTGCAAAATTAATTCGAGAAGGTCTTCAACTTTACAGTAAATTAGAAACTCATCAGTATCCAGGTATGCAGTGCTGCAGCTCACGTTGGAATTTAAAGGCTGGTTCAGAATTGGGGGCATTAATAAGAAAACAAATTTTCTTACAACGTGAGCTGCAGAAATGCATATCTTGGATATCTTGAACTACATAAAAAATTAGTAGAATCGTCATGACAGAGTTTAATTACCGATTACATTATCAAACAAGAAAGACGTACACAGAACGAGAATGAAGTTTGTGAAAATACATTGCCTTTACTGCAAATATCTATGGCAGAGACAGTCTCCTCTGATGATGAAAGTGATTTGGAACCACTCCGCAAACGGTGCAAACTATTATCAGATAGCGATAGTGGTTCGAAATAAGAAATTCAAAGGATAAGATAGAGAATGGTAGAGGTAAGATTTTGCTTGATTTTTGTAATGATTTCGGATTAATTGTTTTAAATGGTAGAACAAAAGGGGATCTCGAAGAAAACTTCACTTTCCTTCTGTCGAGTGGGACAATCGACAATAGATAGATTGCTGCATAGTCAACAAAAATGTGTTACAACGCTTAATTTTGAACTTTAAAATCAACTTTAGAAGTTGATCGGACCATTTGCCAATTGAATTGAAGTTGGGTGGAAGAGCCAGCAAAATGTCTAAATGTAGCTTATGGCCAAAGTTGAATTGGAATATCCAAAAAAAGGAGTAGTATCAAGGAAATTTAAATAAGAATTAGGAATTATAAGTAGAGTAAAAGAAGTTAATATTCAAGATCTTCAAGAAGCAATAGAACAGTCGTAGATAAGGAGCCAAAAGAAATCAAAAAGGTTAGCCAAGAATGAGTGGTTTAACAAAGAATGTGAAGAAGCAAGAATCTCGTCATTTCAAAGCTTAAGTGTCATTCGAGAAAGATATAATGAAACAAATAAATTGTTGTACTTAAAAGCAAATAAATATTTTAAAGAAGTATGTAAAAGGAATAGAGAAGAATGGTATGACAGGCTTATAGAAAATATCAACAACATTAAAGATAGCGCTAGCTGGTAGAAATTCGTTAAGAAGATAAAGGGTGAAGCTTTGGAAATAAGTCGCACCATATCAACGCATGAATTTAAGGCTTATATTGAAAATCTGAGCCCCACTGCTAATGACAAGGAAATTTTTTATGCACATAACTTCCACGCTGATGATCTGCTTGAGGCAGTTTTTTCACCAGACGAAGTTAGATCTGTGCTAAACAAAGTTAAATTAAACAAAGCTCCAGGGACTGATAGAATTCCTTACGAGATAGAATTCCTTAAAAAATGCCCCCGATACCTTCATTATGGCTATGACAAGTGCTTACACAAATCTTTACGAAAAATGTAAAGTAGACGAGGTTTTTAGAACCAGCGTAGTTTTTCCCATATCCAAAAAAAGGAATCCTGCCCTAGTAGGAAACTACAAAGGAATTTCATTTATGAACTGCATTGCTAAAGTTATGATGGGCATAATTAACGAAAGAATAACCTCTTGAACTGAAAGGAACAGTATTTTAATGGTGTATCAAGCAGGCTTCAGACAGAATTAGTCCACAGTCGACAATATATTCAATTTAGCTGCTATTGTCCATTTAAAATTCAAAGAAAAGAAGAAAGTTTACGCGCATTTTGTCAACTTTAAAGCGGCGTTTGATAGAGTATCAAGAAACGCCTTGATATATAAACTGCACCATATTGGTCTTGCAACGAAACTAAAGAAGTTCATAGAGAATATATATAGCGTTACAAAGGCAGTTGCATGGAATGGCTCAAGAGATTTCAGTTACATTCAAAACAAACTCAAGCGTCAAACAAGGACGATTATTGTCGCCATACTATTTGCTCTTTACATAAACGACTTACATGAAAGCTTAGAAGAAGGTTTAACCCTTTGGGGACGGAGCCGCTCGACTAGCGAGCGTCGCTGAGGACGAGAGGTATTGGAGTGCGCAGTAAAGAAAATAAGTACGTTGAATGTTATAAAAACTAAGGCTTTATTTAACACAAGAAAACTTTTCATAAAATAAAAAATTATAAACAAACAAATTAAAAAAATACAATACACATTAGGGCGGGTCGATTTAAAAATCGCTCATTGCTCTGTGAAAACCGTATTCTAGGGATCAAAATAAGAAACTTTGCCGAAGGAACCATACCTCTAAAACGAATTCTGATGTCCCCCAATTTAAAAATATCACCATTTTTGGCCTTTACATGAAAAAATCAGCTAAATGGTTATGTTTTTCTTTATTTTTATTTATTTATTGTATAATAATATTTATTATTTATTTATAATAATATCTATTTTTTCTCTTAAGAAATTTATTTAGTCGGAACATATGTAAATGAAAAAATTAATTTAAGTGAGTTATAGAAAAGAAACTAAAAAGTTCGACCCAAATTGGGGGACATCAGAATTCGTTTTAGAGGTATGGTTGCTTCGGCAAAGTTTCTTATTTTGATCCCTAGAATACGGTTTTCACAGAGCAATGGGCGATTTTTTTGCCTCCCCACAAAAGACACTAAAAGTTCGACCCAAATTGGGGGACATCAGAATTCGTTTTAGAGGTATGGTTCCTTCGGCAAAGTTTCTTATTTTGATCCCTAGAATATGATTTTCACAGAGCAATGGGCGATTTTTTTGCCTCCCCACAAAAGACACTAAAAGTTCGACCCAAATTGGGGGACATCAGAATTCGTTTTAGAGGTATGGTTCCTTCGGCAAAGTTTCTTATTTTGATCCCTAGAATATGATTTTCACAGAGCAATGGGCGATTTTTTTGCCTCCCCACAAAAGACACTAAAAGTTCGACCCAAATTGGGGGGCATGAGAATTCGTTTTAGAGGTATGATTCCTTCGGCAAAATTTCTTATTTTGATCCCTAGAATATGATTTTCACAGAGCAATGGGCAATTTTTTTGCCTCCCCACAAATCGACCCGGCCTAATACACATATACATTTTATATTCCGGCATTGTATGGTATCGTTCAAATTGACGAAGTAATACCATCATCTTCCGTCTTATCTGATTCAAAGAAATATTCGTCAGAACTGTCACTATCTGACGTATCATCTCTAGATCGCATAGCCATCGTGCGTACGATAAAATATAAAATATATAAAAAACCTGCTGGTTCCTCTGGCAGTGACCCTAAGAGACTGAATCGAAGAACTGAAATTCGTTCTGACACTACCGTAGTCTCACATCGTAAGTTTACATTATAAGGAAAATAAGACTTAATCGCTAATGACCCCTAATGTCTTTGAATGAAAACGTGATTCCTTTACTATACCTATGCGTATCTTATCGCTCAGAACGACAGACGTCGCGAGCCTTACAGCTACGAACTACATAATTTGGGCGGCTAAATGCCGATACGCATCGTCAACGGTAAAACGGTTTGGGCGGCTATATGCCGACACTCGTCCCCAAAGTGTTAAACATAAAAGAAAAAAAATGTCATGCTTCTAATGTATGCGGATGATATCATTTTGTTCGTATCATTCGGATCACCCAAGAAAACTGCAAGAGATAATTAATGACCTTGAAAGTTACAGCAATCTATGCAACCTTGAAGTAAACTGCTCAAAGACACAAATAATGGTGTTCAGAAAAAAAGGAAACTCAGTAAAGAGGAGAAGTGCAAGCAAGGTAACGCCGCATGAGCAAGGTAACGCCGAATTTTTTGGTGCGTGCAGCCGGCTACATCGAATTATAAGACGTTATCACGTCAAAAAGTATGACTTAGAACCAAGTATGTGGATAAAAAGGGCTGGACGTGACATGGTAATTTTAAATAACAACAGATTTGACACAGAAAATAAAACTTGAGCTTGAAAACATAACACATTTCCTGGCGCGCTGTCCAATATTAAGAGAATATAGAAAAGTCTTTTTCGGAAAATTCACCTTAAATGACTCACAACTGATTGAGATTCTCAATGGAAAATGATCATTAGGATAAACTTTTGCGTTTTGTTAAATACGCCTTTAGATACAGAGATTATTTAATAAAAGAGTTTAAGTGGTTTTAAAAACCGTAAACCTAATAATTGTTTTGCACGAAAAATAAATCGACAGACGGCTCATATCATTGTCGTTAACTTATTGTAAATACTTTTTTTCTTAATATTACAATAAGTAAATTTCATACTTTGTATATTTTACTATTATTTGCAATAAGTACTACTACTACTACTACTAATCAAAAATGTAAAACTAAAAATGTTAAAAAAAAATGAATTAAGTTTGAGTTAACTAAAACTCTGACAAGTTTACTTTAAGCTTTTATGTTAATTTCTTTCAGACATTCGAAGTAATTTATTAAGCATTTCATTCATTCTTTTAATTTCTGCAAACTTTTTTATGCGGTTTTAAGTTAGTTTTAAGTTGTTTCGGTTTTATGCGATTTTAGAAAATTACGGAACGTATCCCTCCTTTTTCAAGACAAGTAAAATCTTTTTTAAGGGGACAGATACCTGTAAACGGCCATATTTTCCCTGATTTCCATTAAAATTATCTAAAATGAAGAAGTCAATATATATTTTTCAAAATTGGCATACAGTTTATTTATACCTTAAAATAATATACAACTTTTTTTATTATTATTTTTTTTATTATTTTAATCATTTAAAATGGCGGATGTATACTCAATTCTTCCAGGAAGGTCGCAGCGGGTCTTCTCAATCGGCGGGCATTGTAGCATCGGCGTCAGTGACCTGAATACAAACAACCAAAAATGTTGTTTGTTTATTAATGTCATAATTTCTATATGAATTAAAAACAAATGAAAAAAAAGAAAAACTTTTCGAGTTATCGTATACGCCAATTAGAAAAATATAGTTTTGAGAAAAACGCGTCTAAAGTTTGAAAACATAACTATACCTCTCCCAGCGCTCGATGCAAAGAATAGAGTCGTCACGGTTGACGATCTATAATAAATATGAGAAATACTTAAATTTACGTTCTAAAAATTTTTTGACATATTCTAAAAGGATTATATTAACATTTTATGAAAAAAAAATTTTTTTTCGAAATTTTACAGGTATCTATCCGCTTAATGCGAATTTTTTATATGAGCTTTTCTGTTGAACGTATACATCGCATAAAACGAGATCTTAGAGTACTTAGTCTTGCCATAAATTCACAAATTCTGTGACAAATTTTACAATGCATACGGCGAGAACGAATTCACAGAAAAGATTGTTAACAACGGAGTGGGGAGCTAAGGAAAATCGCATTCCAGTGATTGCATTCATGTGGTAAAGTGCAAGTGAGATTTTCGAATTGCTGAAAAAACCTAATATTTCGAGAATTTTTATTTACTGCACTCAATCGTTTTTCCCAAACGTCTGAAGTGACAGACAGACAAAGAAGTGATCGTCCTCGCGTGCTTCGAACCAGTGCAGCCATAAAAGCCGTTCGGAAAAGAATTCGCAAAAATCCCCTTAGAAAGCAGAAAATCATGTCGAGGGAAATGAATATATCGACTAGATTAATGTCAAGACTAATTACAGGCAATTAGGCTCGACAAATGCAAGCAGCTTCTTTGGTGGCCCGCAGTCAACAGCTATGGAATTTTTTTCACAGATGAAAAAATGTTCATTCACTGTTGAAGAAGTATTTAATAAGCAAAACGACAAAACTTGTACTAAAACTTCTCAAGACGCAAAGACTGTTGCTCCAAGGGTTCAGCGTGGCTTCCATCCAGCCTCCGTAATGGATTGATAGGGAGTGCCTTGTAAAGTCGTTGCTTCTCTTCATGGTGACCATTTCGAATAGAAATTTACATTTTTTTAATATTTACATGATTAAATAAAACTAACTTCATTAAAAAGTATTATAATTTCATATCTACGTATAAAGAACTTAACTTGTAACAGAACTTATAGCATGACTAGGTACATACCTATATCCCCGAAAATGATGTACAGCATATTTGTTTCCATGAATATCATTGCGAAGGGTTTTCCAAAAAAAGGTGTTATTTTGATATTCAAAGAAAAATGCTATTTTTTAATATAAATGATCGGATATTTATTTCATTATAAAGAGGAAGGTATGCCGTTAATAGTGGAAAATAACATCAGGCAAATGACCTCCACGACCACGCTTACAGGATGAAATTTTCCATACCCGAATTGAAAAGTGGCTGCCCTATGTCCTCGATAGCCTCACGAGTTCCATCTTTGAGATCTTGAATCGACCCTGGGCTGTTGGCGTAGACCTTCTCTTTCACGGCCCCAATGAAAAAAGTCAGAAGGAGTTAAATCACAAGATCTCGGTGGCTAATTGTGATCACCTCTTCGGGAGATAACACAGTGCGGAAACTTTTCCCGTAAAGGATCAATGGTTTCGTTGCTTGTGTGGCACGTAACGCCGTCCTGTTGAAAATAAACGTTGTCCAGATCAATACCATCCAATTCCGGCCATAAATCCGGCGTTAATTATCTCTCGATAACGATAGATAACACCTGTTATTGGAAAACCCTTTATATGTACGAGGGTCGTTTGCATAGACCGTGCGAAAAATAATTAATTAATCTTAATTTGTTTCGGGGAGAACCTTTTTTTATTTTCTGACATAGTTTCCTATTTGGCTTATACACTTCGTCCAACGCTGTTCTAGTTTGTTGAAGCCTTCCGAATAATAATATTTGTCCAAATCTCAAAAATAGCCACTCGTTTCTGCAATCACCTCCTTGTTTGAATAAAATCTTTTCCCGCCAGCCATTCGACGGGAAGAGGAATCCAACAGAACTAATTCTTGGGAATAGAAGCGATGTGAAACGAGTTGGAACCCTATTCCCCATTAATTTGGCAACCACAACTGTTGGGGTGTGAACAGGTTGTATTGATGAAAATGAAAAATCACTCGACTTTCTCGATTCAAACGAATGTCCAACACAAAGAAACAGACCGATCTGGCTGAAACTTGTTATATGTTCTTTCCAGAGACACTACTAGCTAACCTCGATGCGCCAGTAGTGTCATCTCCAACGACCCTCATATTTAGTACAGAAATGTTGTTACCTTGCGGTTGCTGAATGTATGACTCAGTAAGTGGTTATTTTAACGCATTCCAAAACATTATTTTTTTCTGACAAATTAAAAAGATTTTCTCTCGCATTATAACAAAGAAATTTACCTGGTAAACTGTTTATATTAGTTAGGAAACTGATTTCAATTCAACATAAATTTTGTATGCTCTTAATCAAAATTTTAAACGACAATATCGGCACTACATATTTAAGAAAAGCTATTCATCTTACGACTCTCATCCATATATTCACGCCCATACATCTCAATTCCGAATATTTTTGAATGCTAGCACCAAACAAAAATTTCATATTTCAAGTTTATGAATGCTCGCTAAGCCCGTCCCGATCCCTCAGTATTGATCTGCACTGACAACGTAGTATTACTCCGATTGCCCAATATTGTCTCCAACACAACACTTTTGGAACTGCTTATTATATCCGCAAAAGCGCGTGCATCGTTTTCTTTTTCTTCCTGCAAATGCATCACTTTCTCCGTTAAGTATGTTAGCTTCTCTTTGGCATATTCGAGTCTAATGGTTGAGAAACAGCTAAGTTTATTTAAAGCTCTATTATTTTGTCGTTTGATTTCTTACTCATGTCTCATTTGGTAAATTTGTGCTGGTGTCATATCGTCGCCCTCCGTATTCGATAAGTTACTCAGCGAAGTATTCTCAAAAACGAAGGTGCCTATCGACGATACCGAACTCATACTGTTCACATAGTCGGCAATGCGTTGCGTGCGTTTCTTGCGCTCTGAATGTATTTCGACTTCCTTCTCAAGCTCCCGGATACGCGATTCCAAACGTGAAATTCGCACTTTCTGTTTGGCCACCTGATCATGAAGCGCTTCGTTCTTGACACGATCCTGTTCACTACGCGTAACTAGTATTTTATTATGTTTCAGTAGTTCATTTTTTTCAGCTTCCAATGAATCGAGTATAGTGATGAATTCTTCCTGAAATATTAAACAGATTATAACAACTTTAATTCCGTAAATGAATCTACATAATAAGTTTTTTTTTTTCGCTATCCCACCTTGCGCAGCTCACGACATGAAAAAAGAAAATCGCCTGCTAAAGCTTTCAGATCAGTTTCCAAATGCGCTATGTTCTGATTCAACTCATCAATATGTGTATCTTTGTTTTGTATTAAGTTTTCCATATTTTCCAGCTTCAAGCGAATTTCCTCCTCTCGAAACTCTCCCTCCTTATGTATTCGCTTCAAATCGTTTAATTGCCGTGTCATCTCTTCCAAACGATTTTCGTAGTGGTAACGTTGCACATTCATCTTTTCATTCATATTCGTTAAATTCAAGCCATTGTAATCTGTTTGTACCTCCAGCGTATTCGCCTTGATCTTAAACCTCAGCACATCTTCGTTGAGTGTTTTGTTACGCACCTTCAGCGCCAAGACTTTACCACGTTGCTCTTCCAGTTGTGCTTTTAGAGTGGCAATTTCTTTTTCGAGACCTTCAACTTTAGCGCGATGCAATATTTCAGTTTTTCGTACGACTGTGTTGTAGCGATCAAACGAGGTGGTACTCGCATTCAGTGTCTCCCTGGCTTCCTCATGGCTTAGCGAACGATCACCAGAACTCTTTGTGGTTGTGCCATCATTGCCAAAGGCAATGGGTCGACCATCAATGGTATGCCTATCTACCATGTCCAGGCGCTCTTTTAATTCATGAACTTTCTGCTGTAGATGCAAGATTTGTTGTGCGCGGCCACGCCAGTTGAAGTTCTGTGCCTGTGAGTTCAGTGTAGTCAAATTAAAATGCTCACCGATTTCCTGTTGCAGACATTTTTGTGCAAGCTTGAGCTGATTTTGTAATTCGGTATTTTTATTTCGCGTTTCAAATAATTTCTGCTGTACAGTACTTAATTTGGCGCGCAGCTCATCTGATGGGTCCTGGGCAATGAAAAAAAACAACAAAAGGAACTTATCACTACATACCTTTGGAAATTTCGAAAACGTCAAACCTTGTGAGTTTCGGCAACTCCATTGCGCAGCCTATCTTCGGCATGCTTTAGTTCGCGTTCCAATTTTTTAATTTGCACATCTTTTTTGCTAACTTGATTTTTAGTAGTTTCCAGCTCAGCACGAAGTACGCGATTCTTTTTACTTAACTCCAATAACTTCGAGCTTGCTATAGACGAATTGCAACGCAACTCGTCAATGGGCACTGAGTTTAGCACTTCATTTAGACACTGTATTGAACGTTTTAAATCGGAGATTTCTGCATTTTTCGCAGTAATGGAATTGCTCAAATTTTGGTTCTCTTCGGAAACCTCAATCAATTTTTGTTTCAGCGGAACTTTAGGGGCTTTTTTAGCTCTCCCATCCCTAGCTGGATCATCCTTACTTGTGCCAATATCTTCAATGATTTTCGCCAATTTTTCTTTGCTGCGGCGCTTAGCCTGCGGTGTCTCAGTGACTGTAGCCTGATCCACCTTCTGTATAATATCCATTTAGTATAAAAATATATAACTATTTATGCAAATATATTATGTTATTTTATTATGAAAGATAGACGCATACATAAGTGGCTGCGAGGAAAAAAAAATTGTCTTAATCAAAAATTCCAAATGTCTGTCAGGCTATATTGTGAATGCTTTATTCACTGTTAGATAAGCTGGAATGTCAGCGTTGGCGGTATGTATTTAGCGAACCTCGTATAATCAACGTATTTACTTTCCCAAGAGAGTCTGGTCTACATTTTTGAATTATCCGAATTTATATCCGTCCCAGGACTCTCACATCAGAATCATTTCCCTCAGTTTTGCAATTTCACCTCTTTCATATGTAGATAAATAATTTTTCGACACCGGCTTCAGATTGCTTCAAACAACTTAAACAGATTTAATGCTCTAATGACTTTACCAGAGAACATCTAAATCGGTGATGTGTAATAACGCCATACACAAGAAAGCCTAATAGTTTTCTTTCACTTTGCGATTGGATATAAAACCACGATTTCGATAAAGCCTTAGTCCTAACTGGAAATGGAAATAAAATCATTATCAGATAACTTTTAAGAAAGAGAACCCCCAATTACGGATAGACGTACGTACTGTCAATAAATATCTAAACGCAACGAAGAGACCGTTAATTCAATGTATTTATGAACGTTCTCTGCTAAGAGTTGTATTCATATATACAGGGTTGGCCATATTAAACTGACCCATGTGATTATTAAAAAAATATGGAAAAAGAAACATTTTTTTGTGTTTCATTGTGAAAAACATTTAATTTAGTTCAAGGAGATTCGTTTACATCACTTTTTGAATATGATATCGCGCAAGTGGTCGCCCTTAGCTCGTATAGCGTAATGTGCCCGTTTTTCGGCGTTTTCCATAGTTTTGGCCAGCGTCTCGGCCGATATGGCGGCTATTTCCCGTCGGATATTGGCCTTAAGTGCGCCTAGTGTCTTTGGCTTGTTGACGTAAACCTTAGATTTCAAATTACAGTAAAAAGTTATAGGGTTACTCAATGGGTCAGTTTAATATGGCCAACCCTGTATAGTAGTTATGTGCATACAACAGCAACGAAAGCCGGAAATTATTAAACTCAAACGTACTCGTTAATTCACAATTAACTTCCCTGTAATTTAAAATGAATGTAGTTTCCTCAGTTATGAGTTGTGAGTCAATTGTGAATGATGGCAATTTTAAATTATGCTCTGCTCTAATATATTAGCAATAGATGGCGCTGTGAGTAATGTCTTTGGAGACTTTTTCGTACACACTAAATTCCTGTATTACCAGGTAATACTATAACCAAATAATTTCATCCGTTTGCAGGCAAGTTTACCTTTCTTTACGGAAATTTTTTATTTATTACTTTTAGTAAATATACGGTATCTGTACAATGATGCACAATTAATAAAATTTGGTCTAATGCATGTAATACATTTTCCTCTCCTTTTCATTACTTTGCAACCCTATAAGCGGTTGACGTGTAATATAAACTGTCAAATATCAGACGGTCAACAGCAAATAATCAACCGAAAATGGATGGATTTATGATGGTAAATTACTATAAAAAATAAATAAATTATATGTGAAAATGTTTAATAAATCTACTTCATTGCTAGGAGCCCACATTGAACATCATCAAAGGCATGTGCATCATGGACAATGATGGCAACCGTATATTGGCTAAGTACTATGACAAGAATGTGTTGCCCACAGTGAAGGAGCAAAAGGCTTTTGAAAAGAATTTATTCAGCAAAACACATCGCTCCAATACAGAGATTATTATGTTGGATGGCCTTACCTGCGTCTACAAGAGTAATGTCGATCTGTTTTTCTATGTAATGGGCAGCGCCTACGAGAATGAATTGATACTGTTGTCGGTGTTGAACTGCTTGTATGACACGATAAGTTTGATATTGAAGAAGAATGTAGAAAAGCGTTTAGTTTTGGATAATTTGGAAATTATTATGCTGGCTTTCGATGAGATCTGTGATGGCGGGTATGTGGCAGAAGTGCGAAACCCTTTCTAATAGTTAATTAATTAAGTTATAGCAATTTGTTGTTATTATAAATATGCTTTTTATGCTCGCAGAGTTATACTAGATGCCGATCCAGCCTCAGTGGTAAAACGTGTTGATTTGCGCAACGAAGACATTCCCATTGCCGAGCAGACCGTCGCGCAGGTAACTAATAAAATCAATGGACTATTTTGGTAGTCCGTCGCAATTATCGTATTGGTGCATCGTTGTTATTAAACAATACGCTCGATTATCTTTTACATATACTTATTTTAACTTCCTACACATTTGATTATTTTTGGTAAATTTAGTTTAAAAATAATCTCATATTTTCGTAATTCGTTTATACTTTTTTTGATTTGCGAAATTACATTATTTATAGCAATAAAAATTATGAATACAATACAGTAATTGCTTGCAGACGTAAGAAGTGCCTGTGTAAGAATGCCAAGCGCCCAAGTAGAAAAAGCCTTAGTAAAGTAAAAAAAGGTTCAAAGTGATAAAACATAGCTATTTGCATAAAGTTGTAAAGTTTATATAACGTATAAAAGCATGTTACGCATGTACTTCAATTGTGTAACCCATTAGATAGCTAAGGAAAAAGTTTGAGAATAAAAAATTGCAGAACGCAGAACGTGACAAACTCGTTTATATTTTCTTCGAATAATGCTTGGTCGTATATACGTACATACTTGATTTATTTATTTTTGTACAAAATAATTTTTTACGCATAAATGGAATTTTATTCATAACGTCGCTTGAAGATTACTTTCCAATAATACATATATGTATTACTGTATTTTAAAATTAATTTATTTACTATTTTTACCATTTTTCTTTACAAAATCTACACAAAAAAGCTGCTAAAGCGGAAACATTTTATTGCAATTTAGAAGTGCTTTTATATCCTTCTTAATATTGTTATATTATACCAATATAAAATAAATACGAAAAAGTCGAAGAAATTTTTATTTTATTTATGTAACACACAAGTACACAACTAAGTTCTTCCATAAGTTTGATAAGTCATTTGTAACCCTTTTTTAATTATTATCTACAAGAATCTCTTACATTTGCAGGTGCTACAGTCTGCGCGCGAACAATTCAAGTGGTCCATACTTAAGTGAACAATATGTAGATAAATCTGAATGTGCAGAGGAGACACAAAGAAAAAACAAGTTTTTTAAACTATACACAACTTTTCTAAAAGCGGAATACATTCGATTTTTATTGTTATTATAATATAATTTACTACCATATACAAATAATATATAGCAAAATATGCCAACATATAAATACTGTACAAATTGTGGAAGCACTTTCCTCGCATGCAATTCATTAGAGTTACGAAGATGTCTAACTACTCATGACAATCATCTGAATATCATCGTATATGCATAACTCTCTAAAACAAAATCCCTCAATGGAAAAATTCTGCTAAATATTTTGTTTTGCTGTACATATATTGCAAGATCAGCTTATTATCCGGCAGAGCAAAGGTAATAGAATTCATAAGTCACTCGGTATAAACTTTTAGCAGTTGCTACTAGAGTAACAGCCCTCAGCCTGAAATAAAACCTGATCGTTGTGGTAGCATATTACCCCATTGTAGTTGGGTAGTAGTTATTATCGTAAAAGTTTGCCGGCTATACAAGTAGTAGTTTCACCCCATTTGCTTTTAATTTTACGTCCAAGCTGACACCTTGTTGAAAATGTTCTTGTTAACAGAGAAATGGAATTCCAAAACGAAGATTTACTAAATTTTTCTACAACAAATTATATTTACTCGCTCAATTTATATTTAATTTAATTGGACCAAAAGAAGTTGGTTATTGGATTACGTAGTAGCGATAGTCAATATGAGCCAAAAAGCTTTTTCTGTTATTGCTGCCAATTCGGTTTGAAACATCTGTTTCGGCTTAGTGTGAGATCAATTAAGTGAATGCCATTACCTACTATGTTGTTTAGAGTAGTCATTGGTAAAAGAGACTCTTGAATTCAGAACCGTGACATCTTCCCATTCGTTCCTCTTTACGATTCTTGTCAAATTAGGTATTTCCAAGGCAACCAACCTGAAGCTTGAAGCTTATAATTGGCGCATACACTTCACACTCCTCCTCCTATTTGTGGTGTTAATCTTGATTTTGTTCCATAAATAGAGAGACTTACAGTTTTAAGCCGACTCCGAACGGCAACTGGTTTTTTATGAGGAGCTTTTCCAGAGCAGAAATACAATCGGAGGTTTGCCACTGCCTTATTAGAAACCACTTTTTCATTTCAGTGTTTCATACCCGGAGATCCGAACCTACGCATTCCCGAATGGTAGTCACGTACCAACCCATTCGGTTACGGCGGCCGAAATGGACTTCTTTATATCTAGTGTATAAATAGTCATAGATATTACTTAATAGTTGACTTTTATGTTTTAACACTAGACGTTTTATGAAACCATTATAATTTTCACTGTTGTTACAGTAAAGTAGTTGTAGTTAGCAAGAGTGGGAAGTATTCAGTCAAATTTTAACCAACAACGTCCCACTACCAGCAAAGCTGGTCACATGGAACGGATTTTGCAAACCATAATTTATTGGCAATACAAATTATTACGCCGCAGAGACTAGGAACAAAAATCTCTAAATCACCCTAAACAATAATAAAACAATAAAAAAATCAACAAATTTTATGGAACATTTTTACGAGTTTAGTTTAGCCTTTGTTATAAATGAGCAGTTTTTAATTACCATGCATTGCACGGCTCACGGTGTAGAGCTGCAACTATTTATAACACAACTACGGGCGCACTTCATTGGGTAATTGCGTGTAAAACTTGACCAATCTTGGTACACGTGTTGCTGCCCAACTAATTTAGATCTTACATATTTATTATTGAGGTCTGATAAAATCCCCGCCCACCTTTTTATAACTTAAAATATTATATAATTTCCGTTGTTGTTGTTGGAGTAGTAGTTTATCAATTACTACCGGTACGGTGTAGTTATCGGTCGTCATCGTCAATCTCATCTAACGGTAGGTCCAGGAAAAATGCTGTTTCAACGTGGGGTCCAAAGGGAGAGGGTTGTTGAATAAGTGGGCTTCAAGAGCATGAGAATGAATGGATAGTGTAATACGTGGTACTTTGACATGCCGGACATGTGTTGAATATGTTGAGATCGAGTCTGATTAGGTAGGAGTTTAAAGGTAAGTTTCTATTGAAAATTTACAAGGTCGGTCAATAATCACGCAGAATTCTCACATGACTAGGTTCAAACGGCACCAAATTTTATGTAATTGCCGAAAATTTTGGCAAAGTGTGTGAACTGGCTATTAATTATTGAAATCACATAAACTCATAGACAACAAGAAATTAAAGCATTTTCCCTATATTTACTATACCAGAGCCCAAATAAAATTTTACTAAAATGTGCGCGGGTATAAAAAGTTCGGTCCGGACCGGAATTTAGCACTTACTTGTTGTAATTAAACTTAAGCATTTTTGAGACGGATTACTGTTATAAATTAAATCCAATCGTAATCAAAAAAAAAATTTTTTTGATTTAAAGCAGTAGCCAAATGTACGACTGATAAGGTAATTTTGTTATTAGATTGCCAACAACAACAACTATGTAAGTTGCTATCGCGGGTATGGTTTGTGGTAAATGCAATGGCGGCCGCTGTACGGAGTAAGTTCGTTCGATTTTCGGTGAAACACCAAAATGAAGAAAAAGTGTTTTCTATTGTAATAGCGGTCGCCCCTCGGCAGGCAATGGTCAGAGGTTTGTATGTGTATTTATGCCATGAAAAAGCTCTTCATAAAAAATAACTGCCGGTTGGAGTCGACTGTAGGTCGGTCCCTCCATTTGTAAAACACCATCAAGATGCACGCCATAAACAGGTGGAGGAGCTTGGCCTTTATAAATATACTAGCAAACCCGGCCCCCTTCGCTGGGCACACTAAAATAGAATAGATATGGTTTAGAACAGAAAATACATATATGATTTTCATATTATTTATTTCTTTATTCTTTATTCAAGCGCTTTGGCATAAACAATATTTTTTGTTTTTCTATTTGTTTTTGAGTAAATATAAAATATAAATTGAAAATCAGGAAAAAAGAAGATTGTTTTTAAATTTCAAATCAACGCATATGAATAACTAAGAAACAATCGTCTTTTTTCCTGATCATCCATGAATTTTTCGTTTCAATTTATATGTTTTATTAAGCATTGGAGCATTTTTAACCATTATCCATTTATATTTTTCAAAAAAAAAAAAAACGAAAAAAATTGTTTTTTCCACGAACACATAATTTCATTCGGATTTCACATTAAATTCTCAAATTTCGTAAGAAATTATTCACTGTTCCAAAATCCACTCCAAAAAAATTCACAAACAATTTTTACATGTTGCACTTACGTTTTTTCCTTATGGCATCCAAATCAGAAAGAAATATTGACACATTGTAACTCACACTGTCAATTTGACAGTTCATAGGTATATATAATAGCTATCAATACAACATTAAAATTGTGTCTAGTTTCAGTTCCTAAAAATGTATTAGTGTGGGGTGAGAATTTATTTTTCAACAATCGATAGTAATTCATATCTTTCACATTGGAAAATTCGGTTGAAGTTTTGATAGAGTTTAAATATCACAAAAATATAAATTTATATAAAAAAAAAGTTAAAAAATCATATGTTTTATGACTTTATCATTTATGCATAGTAGGACCCCACGTTTGTGATTATTTCATTATGTAACAATGCACGCATGTTGCTCTAAAGCAGGGGTGGGCAAAAGCCGGCCCGCGGGCCGGATCCGGCCCTCTTGCTAATTTTATCCGGCCCGTTGAAAAATTCCGCACATAAATTTTTTTAAACTTTTTTATGAGATTTTGTTGACATCAGCATTATTAGTGTGCGTACTGTATATATAATAGTCTTAATAAAATGGGCGGTCGGCTAACTACACTAGTGTGGACGATGTCGTGAGCTTGAAACAATCCTCGTGTGTTTCACACGGGTCGCTCGCGACGATCGCTCTCAGGGCGGTTTTTTCGTCAAACACAAAGGAGATCGCGCTAGGTTCGAAATGCCTGTGAGTACGGCATATGCCATAGATTACTAGATGTGAAACTCTTTTTCTCGTGAAAGCGCTGAAAAATGTGCATTTTTTATAACATTTTCCACACCGGTAGAAACATGAATTGGGTATTTTTGAATCAAAGGTCTGGAATTTTTAGTTTCCACACCACCATTGAGGTTAGTATTTAGTGTGCGGTTGCTCAATAGCCTTATATCACTCGTAAACACCTACATATACTAAAAATAAGCACAATCCGTACGAAATATGTACATAAATAAGCAAAAAATTTAAAAATTTATATGTAAATGAAATTATTTAAAACTGAAATACAAAAGTAATTTAATAGTAATAAAGTTATGAACCCGAAAAACATAAGTTATAATTAAAAACATGACTTATTGCGATTTTTTAATATAACACAGAAAGTGGGTAACAAAAAAAAATTCTCAAACAACGAACAGAATAAGTTAAAGCAGATTACCTTTAATTTTTGTAAAATATCTCAAACACAAATTCAGTTCCCTTACCTACGCTTTTCAACCATAGAATATTTACGTATATATAAATTTACATAAACCAACACACAGTTTTCAATAAAATTACATTATGTACACAAGACTAATTAAAAGTAGAAGTCGAAAAGGATATAACGAGCTTTGGACTCTACAAACTCACTTAAATTCAAATTATTACATTTCAATTGAATTAATTTTAAGACCAATAATTATAAACATTTCAACACGTCATTTCTCCATTAAGCAAAAACGAACCGTTTTCGTCTGTTATTTTTGGCGCGTTTCTTCTGGCAGTCTGCCATTTCATTGACTGGTTTATCTAATAGACATTTATTTATAAAAATATTTCTTTAAAAATTACGTGACATATTTTATTCAAATTGAAATGATACTTAGTGTTTTTGTCAAAAAAAAAATTGGCAGGGAAAAAACTCCATCCAAAACATCCGCTTGCGCAAAGCATATGCGGTATATTCCTCCGGCCCGGGAGACATTTTGAAAATTTCATTTTGGCCCGCGCTTTAAAGTATTTGCCCACCCCTGCTCTAAAGCCTTTAAGGCCGGTAATAAAAGTGCCATGTTCCCGTATGTACATGTATAGCCAGACCACTGCTAGCCTTTTATTAATCTTAATTCTTTTTTTTTTTTGTAGCTATGACAAATCTAGAATTTTTTATAATTATAAGTCATATGAAATATAGAGACACATGCAACATCTTATTGTGGTTGTAACAAGAAAGTAGCATACAAAAAATCATTACTCAAATCAACCATTAATCACACGTCAAATCAAAATTAAAAGATTTTTATGAAGTTTTATAATTTCTAAATTTGTTCCTGATTATAAACATTTCAGTGGTATCTGCAACAAATTAAATGCATTCGAGAAATATGAATTTTTCTCGATTCTCAAAAATAAATTCTCACAAAAACATGATAAATTTTTAAAAATTGTAATTTTATAGTGATAACAAATTCCGAATAAAAATCTTCGCAATCCATCATCGCCTCCCTCCTATGCTTATCCCTCCACAGTCTTTGAACTGATGCCTACGCCATCAACAAAAAATCTTCTGACACAAATGTACCTATGTAGGTATACAAGTCACATGTGGCGCTTTCTGGCACGTGGAGATTATTCTAATCGCAAGCATCGATAAATATAATTGAGCAGGAAGAGTTAAAATTGCATGTACGAGTATGTACAGGGGCCGCCACTCTAAGTGTAACCAACTTCAGACCGCTCACGCAGCTGATGCCCATGCATCTGTTAGTTAGTCTGTTAATTGGCTAAATGAGAGTCCAGAGTATTGTTTACAAGCGCGAGGAAGCATTTTGCCGAGAGTAAATGCGAAAAAAGAAAATCAGCACCTTAAAGTAAATAAAGTTTTTGTTTATCGCACCATTACTTGTTACAATGATACTGGTAGTATCGCGAAACGTCACGGAGGTGTTCATCAAAAGACTACAACGTCACGTGAAATGGTTCAAAAAGTGAAGAAGCCACTTGAGCGAAATCCCCGACAAAGTGCCAAATGGCGAAAGAACTGAAAATATCTGACCGTAGCATCCTCCGGATACTGAAAAATGATCTCAAATTCAAGTCTTACAGAAATGAGAGAGCGAAGGAGTTGGTTCGCTTGGCCGAAAGCGGTTAATTTCCGAAAATTGTGTTTTCTGACGAGAAAATTTTTCAAACAATTCGTAAACTCCCAAAACGATAGGGTTTACTTGACCGACCGTTGGTACAAGAATTTGAGTCAACAATTGGCTACCAGGAAGCAACACCCGCCGCAGGTGATGGTTTGGGCCAAGTATTCTGGAGGTTGCTTTGAAGTCGTGGGGAAACAAACATATCGGTGGCAGAACATGGACCTTTCAACTGGACCGTCTCACAAAGCTCGAGTGAACTAAGATTGGCTAAAAAACAACGTTGAAACTTCATAACGTCCACACAATGGCTCTCAAATTCACCAGCCGCGAATCCGATGGTTTATTCTCTTTGAGTCATTTTGGAGAGCAAGGTCGGAACTAAAAGATTCACCAGTCTCGAGGCGCTGAAAAAAGCCATTGTCCGTGAGTGGACCAAAATACCTGCAAGTCACATTCGGGCAGTTTAGTTACCGTACCCTGTATTATATACGCAAACAATTTTATCAACATTATTTACAAGGTTTAAGTACATTGCCCACATATGTAAGTATATATTCATATATATAATATAATTGGCGCTTATACCCGTTTTGGGTGTTTGGCCGAGCTCCTCCTATTTGTGATGTTCTTCCACAAATGGAAGAACCTACAGTTTTAAGCGGACTCCTAACGTGAGATATTTTTATGAGGAGCTTTTTCATGGCAGAAATACACTTGGAGGTTTGCCATTACCTGCCGAGGGGCGACCGCTATTAGAATAAACTTTTTCTATCATTTTGGTGTTTCCTGCACGGAGATTCGAACCTACGCAGTTCCGGATATATAGGGTAATTTGAACTATTAATTTTAATAACTCTAAAAGTTAAAATAACATCCGTGGTATATCGGAAATTTAGTTTATAGTAGAAATTTACTTTTTGCTCAACAAATTTGAAAATGTTAAATTGGTTTCTTATAAGTTGCGATTTGTCTATATTGCACTATTTTTGTGAAATTAGGATTATGGTTGAGCCGAAACTTACGAAAATGTAGTGAAAATTGGATTGCCGCCGTTGCTTGACGCCTAAAAGGTGAATGATTCTTATTCTAAATTGTAAGAGTTACCTCAAAATATCCATAAAAAACGAAAGTCACTCAAACCTCTGACCGAATTCTATGGGCAAATAAGAAACAACGTAGATAATAGGCCGAATTGGGGTTCGAAAAAAATTGGAAAACCACAAAAAAACACTCTCGAGGATATCTAAAAATTGTTGGAGGCGCATGTATTATTATTTTTTTTTTAATTCGAAGCTTGAAGCATTTTTATGCGTAACCTGATCTAAACCTGGCTAAACATGTACGAAAAGGCTCAAAATAGGGCGTTTGAATTGGGCATAGCAGTATAAAGCATTCACTACAACTTACTTGGTAAAGGAAGGGCTTCAGTTAAAAGTAATAGAAATTAATAGAAATCGTAAAGCGCATAATTCCGCGAATTAGGTTATACTTGGCTTCAAACATCGAAATGAGTCGCTGCATTGGCTTAGTAGCCTTTAACTTCTTCAACAATTCTCCGTCAATTTCCGCCTTGCTTTTGATTAATCTAAAGCCTTTGGAAGTAAGAAGATCAGTCCTCTCGCTTTCATTTATTTATAACATCATCAATGCCAATATTGACTGCTGATTTCTTTTGGAAAGAATTCATTTTAATATACCACAGTGTAATCTTCGTAGCTCCTTACCTTCTATTGGGCTAAATGTAAAACGGAGTATTCGCGTAATGGTCCTCTTGTTCGAGCTGAATTGAGCGAAGTGAATTTAATTCGATCTCGGGTTCTACCCATCTAGATTTTTCTTTTCCGAAAAGGGGATTTTAATTACTTTATATTCTATTTTTTAGGTATTCAAATCATGCTCGATAATTATTCTACTTGTCGTTGTAAGTAGTCTGTATAGACTAAATAAATATAACTTTTAACACAAGTTAGTTTGGTATTGAAAATATGTATAAGCGGTCAATAACCACAACCACCTGCGATATAACAATAATTTTCAAAAATGAAAAAATAAAGCAGATTAAATAAAATTTGGTAAAAATAAATACCGCAAGTAAAATTTTACCATACACATTTCTGGCTAAATGTGTGTATCAGATACTGGCTTAAGAAATTTCGCCCACGTATTGCACCCCACCTCATTTAGATCCAACATATGTAATTATTATTCAGGTCGGCTAAAAACCTCGCCCACTTTTTATTTGTTAAGATGGAATTTCTGTCCTTCCCTCGGATGCAAACTCAAATGAAATTTTACTATTGTAAAATGTGGGCGAGTATTTAAAGTTCGGTCCGAACCGAATTTAGCATTCCTCACTTGTTGATTTTACGGTTTTATCTTCAAACAGTAATAGAAAAGTCCACAATTAACTGCAAATAGCCTAACATAGTGGTATACGCAAATTACCATGGTAACACAACAACGAAACGTATAGTATATATGTATGTTTGTATGTATTTGTCATCATTATTTACCAATGCCACCATGCCAGGCTATCTGCACTTAAATGTAAATTGCTTTAAGGGGTAACACCACTGTACACGCGTAAAATAAACACGATTTTTAAAGAATTTTTTTGTATAGAAGGGAAGGGAAAACAATCACTCTGATTTGGGAAGTTATTACTTATATACTAAAATACAAAACTACAAAGTTTGATCGTAAAATTTTACAAAATGGCGGCATTGGAGACATTTTTGTAATGTGGTTTCTCTTGAAGGAGCTCCGCGGCACGCAGCACAGAGGGTGCAAATTTTAATCTGGAACAAAGAAACATTTTTTTTCTTAATCTAGATAAGAATAGCTAGAGAAACACGTAGGGGATTTAAAAAATATTTATTTTTGTGGAATTAGCAAGCATTTGAAGGAAAAAACTCTATTTTGGAGTAAAAAAACGGGACTTAAATAATTATAACAATCGTTTAAATTAATCTATCGAAAATCCCCTACGCTCTTCTCTTAAGAAGGTTATTATACAGACGTAGTGAAAAACCTGATTAAAAATATTTAAAATTGTTTGAGTTATGCTGCGTGCCAATTTCAGAAAACGTGTTTTGAGAAAAACGCGTTTAAAGTTTGGAAATTTGGAGAAGTCGTTAGGTAGCAGTCACTAACGCTTGGTTAAAAGCTTCAAATATTTATGAAATAAACTTCGGTAACGTATAAAACTTTTTGTTCTGTATTTTAAAAGGTTCAAAGAATTTTTTAAGCTTATAAAAAAAAATCAATTTTTTGAAATTTCTACAGTGGTGTTACCCCTTAATGTAAATATTGCATTCGTTATACCGCGATACCGCTTCTTGGAACTCTGCATAATTTACATACATATATAATCAGTTGTTGGGTTGACGCTATTCCGGAGATTTATTAAATTTTTCTTTTACAAACAACACTTTTCTCTACATTCTGCCTAACGTGAATTAAGTTTAATTTTCGTTCACTAAAATTGGCTATTTTTACCATTTTTTCTCAGTTCCTTCCCATAGCTCATCCAAAATTACTAGTATGCGAAAATAACCTGTAGCTCACGAAAGGACTGTAAAGATTTTGACAGTGTTCAGTAATATTGTAGTTGTGGTTTTATATATATATATAGGAATGTACTTACACATACCACCTTGCAAAAGTGACGCTCTAAGTCAACTGATTTGAGTTCAGTTTATTTTTATTAGGTTCTACATCTGTGATTAACATCCCTACCAAAATTGCCATTACTTGACATTTGTAAAAGTTACACCATCTTGAGTAAATCTATAGTACCTCTGCACGTGCTTTTGATTTTTTACAGTTTCACAAATGGATTTAAATTTGCAACTTCGAGTTTGTATTAAATTTTGCGTTAAAAATGAATTCAATGGTACGAAATCATTAGAAATGTTGAAAAACAGTTTCGGTAATGATACTCTAACGAAAACAGACGTTTAAGAGTACCATGAACGCTTCAAAAGGGATCGTGAGTCCATCGAGGATGACGAACGTAGTCGCAGGCCATCGACATCGAAAACTGATGAAAGCCTCAATAAAATGAAAGAATAGTTGATCAATAAACACAAATGAATCATCGAAGAGTTGGCAGATGGCTTGAATATTGTATATGGATCCGTTCAGGATTTTGGATTTTGAAGTAAATGATTTGGGTTGACGGCGTGTTGCTGCCAAAGGACCTGAATTCCCCAATGAAATGATTGCCACTGTTCCATCCGACCCAACATTCATCAAACGCATAATTACTGGAGACCAGACGTGGGTACGAGGGTTTATGAGTACGACACGCAATCCAGACATCAGACGAATGAGTGGAGAGCTCCGAATGACCCAAGACCAAAAAACCCACGTCGTTTTCAGTCAAAACAGAAAGCGTTGCTCACAGTTTTTGTGGGTTAGAACAGGATTGTGAACCACGAATTTTTCCAGGAGGTTAGAAAGTTAATAAGATACTATGAAACGTTTAAGTAAAGCAATTCGCCAAAAACAAAAAAGATTTGTAGGAAAATAACTTGTGGATTTTTCACCATGACAACGCACCATTGCACAGTGCCATCATTATCCGAATTTTTGACCAAGAACGAAGCGAATACTGCCCAACAGCCATTGCATTCACCTGATAAGGCTCCCTGCGATTTTTTCTGTTTTCTCGAGTCGAAAAATCTCTACAAGGAACGCGTTTTAAAGTCCGAAAGGAAGTAATGGAAAAATCAAAGACGGCTCTGACGGCTATACCGAAAATAAAGTTAAATAAATGTTTCGAGAGCTGAATCTAACGCTGGGATAAGGAAGGCACTTTGAAGGCGATAGTATCAGTTTTGAGGAAAATAATTGTATTTTGAATTTGCTGAGTGTATTCCTGGCACATTTTAGTCAAGGTGGTATGCCAATATTTTGATGGCGATAGTCTAAATGAATAGGGCATAAGATGATTTCCATTACTTGGGTGAAGCAATTTTTGATTACATTTTACCAATTACACTCCGACTAATTTTTCTATCATTCGATAAAAAACGTGCAATATTACTTATACATATATACATATATGTGTGTGTGTTTTTTGGCGTTTCGTTTTTTGACAAAAACTTAAGAAGCACTAAATTTATATCGGCTTGTTTCAATCAAAGGAGCTATTAAGTGTTGTTATCAATATTTGCGAGTGCTGCGAAAATCACATTATAATTTTCGGCAAAATGAACTCACGTTCGCAACTGCATTCAGTGCTCATATACTACATATGGATATGTGTACATGTATGTACATCTCTATATACTTATACATCTGCACTATATATGTATACATAGAGTCCCGTGATATGTTGACATATGTCAACAACTATGCACAGAATGCTCCGTTTTCCATAAGATTTTTTTTCCATATTGGAACTAACCTCTTCTGCTACCAATTAAGATCAGCAATTGTATGTGTATGCGTATGTAATATACTATTAACTATTTACAAAAGTATAGGTGAATTAGGGTATACTCATGGCTGGCCTCCTCAGCTAAATTAAAAAAGGAACATTACTGATGATAACAATTTATTTCAATAAGTTATTGAATCTAAATGTTGGCCGTTGGATACACTAATGGCTGGCCCCCGTACCTGCCACTCGCTGGAGAAGTGATGTCGGGTCACCATTAAACTTGTGAACGATATTTTCCTTTGGTGCTGAGATGGCCGCTAGGTTTGTTTCATACGCTTTACTTTTGAGGTACCCTCACAAAAAAAGTCCATAAAGGGAAGATCGGGCGACCTGGGAAGCCAGGATATGCCTCCGAAATGGATCAGGAAAGAATCATGGCGTACCGCCATAGTCTCTCTGACCTGTGTGGCGTGGCGCCAACTTGCGAAAACCATGTGTGCGTCCAGATGGAAGGATGTTCTCTCATTATTAGTGGAAAATAATCGTTCAGCATGCGCCGATAAGAGACACCGTCCACAGAAATTGCTTGCTCCTGACGACTTTTAGAAATCAAAAACAATGTGGTCCAATTATTCCACTGCTTGACAATGCACACATACCATCACTTTGGGGCTGTAGCTGTTGATGTTCTAATAGTGGGTTGTAGCCTTTAGGTGAATAATAACCGGCTTGGGTAGGGTAGCGCATGACGGACTGCGTTGGCATTCCTGTTCAGTGGGGTTTGGCAAGTCATCAAGAATCGTTTAACGCCAGAACAACGCTTCTAAATTGTGGAAATTTACTTTGATAAAAAAGGGCATAGAGCATTAGCGGCGTCGTCTTTCGAAATGAGGAAGGAGCTGCCGTTATGGTGATTGGTGAGCACTATTGAGTCATTCTGACTGAGTTTTTGCTTCCAAAAAGTAATCAGATAAACATCGACGACTTTTGGTTCCAATAAGACGACACAACTTGCTGTATAACGCGCTTAAAAATCGATGCATTGCAATATTCTATGCACCTTTGACGCCATACGCCCAAATTTATTGGAAAAAGTAGTCAAAAATATACTGATCGAATGGACCATGTAACTCGAACCACGGCGGACATATTCCGGGTATCAATACCATGAAATTTCTACCAGATTATAATAAAACCAATTCATTTCAATAATATTTCTATTTTGTACATAATTATTTAATTTAAAAAGAAATATTAAGAAAATATATTTTGAAAAGATAAATTGTACTTTTGAATAAAAGCGACATTTGTACTAGTTTTATAACTATGGACGTTTTAAATATAATAATTTTTTTTTTTTTTTGTTTTTATTTTTTTTTTTTTTTTGTCTTTTTTACGACTAGGTTAAAAGTCCCTACTCATTTTCGAACTATCTCAAAACTACGGTCACTCACACTTATTTGATATAGATACGATTTTTTTGTAAGGTGTTCTATATTTCATATATGCAGACATCTTTGTATTTTACTTTGTTTCATTCCTCAACATAAAATACAAATAAAAAATAGTTTAAAAAAACTAAAAAGCACGCTTTTATTGCTAATCGAACTAAAAAGTAGAAAATAAATTTTAATGACAAAGGGACCTATAATGAAGTAATAGCAAATCGAACGATCAGTCATAGTCAACTACCTCAAAACAGAATTATAACAAAAATTAAGATACAAATAGAGTAATTCAAATTCGAGTTAAAAGCGTGGGATGCTTGATATAGTAAATATTACAATCATTCTATTGGCAACTACCTATGTACAGAGGGTTATGAAAGTGAGGCAAAATGCATTTATAGGTAGGTGTTTACGAGTAATATACTATTACACAACCGCACACTAAATACAACCCTCAATTGTGGTGTGAAAACTAAAAATTCCCAATTTTTGTTTAAAAAAATACCCAATTCATGTTTCTACCGGTGTGGCAATATTGGCAAATGTTATAAAAAATGCACAGTTTTCAGCGCTATCACGAGAAAAAGAGTTTCCCATCTAGTCATCTATGTTGTGTTTTCCAAGTCGATCAGATTTTTAGAAGCCAGTGAAAATTAAGCTCAAAGATTCCGTTACATTCATTCATACATACAACCCGAGCTAATAAAAGTATGTTAAAAAAAGAAAATATTAATCCTGGCAATCCTAATAAGGATAATGGAAAACTTTTATCAAATTATTGCATTGTCATCGGTCCTTGATAGCTGTGCAAAATTCCAAGTCGATTAGATTTTTAGAAGCCAGTGAAAATTAAGCTCAAAGATTCCGTTACATACATACATACAACCCGAACTAATAAAAGTGTGTTAAAAAATGTCCACTCATTTCATTGTAATGCACAAAATTCACGGCGCAAGAATTTACAAAAAAATCGTATCTGTGTGAGTGACTATATAAGGGATAGTGCTATTTCAACACAAACGAAGGTCGAATCGTTGAAAAATAATATATATACAGTGTACTCTCTCTGTCTAAACGGACACCTCCCATAAACAGAAAATTTTTGCAGTCGGCAACTCCTCTTCGTCATCAAACAGGGTCTTGTGGTTGTGCTGATTCCAAACCTTATTAAGGACCTCATTTCAGCCTCCGTTCAAACACGCTAGGTTGTTCGTGATCTACCTATATTTTGTGTTCGTCATCGCAGCGGAGTAGCCGATCCATTGTCATTTCTTTCTGCGAATTTCAGTCGTCACATCAACTTGATTAGCCTTCTACAGTAATTCGATGTTAGATATAGTTCGAGGCTAAAAAGATCGCATTATGCGGCGCAAGCAGCGTTTAATGAACGCTTGGAGACGCCTTGTGATCATTGCAGGGACCTTCCAAGTTCTACGGCCGTATAGCAGTACGGACTTGACGCATGTCTTGAAAATTCGCAGTTTCGTGGGCGTAGTTATGTTATTATTTTGCCAGAGCGGTGCAAGAGTGTCGAACGGCACTTTAGCTTTTGTAATTCTCGTTGTTTGCAATTGTTGGCATTGACTGAGTCATCGTCTTTAGATCGCACATTCTATTCGACAGCAATATATGTCGTCGGTATGCTAAATACTTAATATATTGTTGAGCGGCCGCCGTAGCCAAATGAGTTGGTATGTAACTACCGGGAGTGCGTAGGATCGAATCTCCGTGCAAGAACATCAAATAATAATAAAAGGTTTTTTCTAATAGTAGTCACCCCTCGGAAGACAATGGCAAATCTGCGAGAAATAACCATTTGCCGTTCGGAGTCGGTTTAAAACTGTAGGTCCCTCCATTTGTGGAAAAACATCAAGACGCACGCCACAAAGTGGAGGAGGAGCTCAGCCAAACACCTAACACCAGTGTACGCGCCAATTATTTATTTATTTATTTAATTGTTTGTTGTGGATCTGGCACCGAATACCTATTTGATGGTTTTCGTTAGCCAAAGAAGCGTCTTCAATTACCAGCAGGAAAAAAAATTGTTAAAAACAAGTACTAATGTACTGAGTGCCAATTGTCGCGGTCAATAACATCGTTGTAAAAAACAGGTAGTTGAAAGCATTGCTTGGTTATTGAGCCAAAACAGCTGGTACCATCGTTAAAAGGTCTATCTTTGCGCTAGTTCTGAGCCAGTTGGATTTTCTGTAGGGTAAATTCAATATTTTTTCGATTTGCACATTCCATTGTTTTTTTTTCGTAGTAGACACGCAACCCTCAAATTCAGAGAATTGGTTATTTGTAAAAATATTCTAAATTGCTTTATTGCGGCGCAGTTGAACTATTTTATTGTTGTTTTAAGACGAATTGCTCTTTCTTTAGGGTGCGTTTATGTTGGAATAGCGATAATAGCGGAGTATCTGGGTAACAGTAAATGTATGTCTTGTACATGTGGTATGTCGGAGCAGAGCTGTGAACAGAGACTAACGATAAGCGTGAAGAAAGTCGTTGATCAGGTATTTTTCATTTTGGTCGCTCTAGTCAATATGGACACTGAAGTGTCTATAAGGGAAATTTTCTTCAAAGTTTCAAAAATTTATAAAAAATTAACAAATTTGAATCAAAACCTTTTTAATCAAAATTTTATTTAATTTAAGCATAATAAATTGCATATTTAATATGGCCACTTTAGGCCGAATTCAACAAACCGTGGGCAAGCGACGGCAGAACAATCCCTTATCTATTTCTCCTGAGCGCTGTATTTTGAATGCAGAAATCCGTAGCATATTTCTGTTCTCATGAGCATATCATACCGTATCGATTATGTATTCTTAAGACGGCCGCAATTTAAGCTTAAGCAGATTATCGATCTAACTACTGCGATATCTGACTTCACTAACGCGTATGGATCGATAAATGCTTTAAATAAGCATCAACACCTGAGGGAGGTCTCATAAATAAATAATACTTTCAAAAGATGTTCTTCTTCTTGATTGGCGCGATAACCGCTTACACGATTTTGGCCGAGTTTAACAAAGCGCCGGTCGTTTCTTTCTCGTGCTAACCGGCGCCAGTTAGAAGCACCAAGTGAAGCCAAGTCCTTCTCCACGTAATCTCTTCAACCTTTAGGATGCCTTCCTCTTCCTCTGCTACCGTCAGCTGGTACCGCATCGGATATTTTTAAAGACGGAGCGTTCGTTTCAATTCGAACGACATGACTACGCCAACGTATCCGCTGGAACTTTATTCGCTGCGCTATGTCTATGTCGTCGTAAAACTCATACGGATCATTGTTCCATCGCCTACAATACTCGCCGTGACCAACGTGCAAACGTCCAAAAATCTTCCGCAAAATCTTTCTCTCAAAAACTGCAACTGACGCCTCATCGGATGTTGTCATCGTCCAGACTTCTGCGCCATACGTTAAATTGCCTATTCAGACCATAAATCTATCCTTACTTAAGAGTTGGACCAACGACAGTTGGTTCTTGGTACATTGGGCGAAGGTCTCTTTAATGTTGCCACTTAGAGGTTAAAAGAGTCTATAGTGGCGAGGTTGCTAAAATTCGAAGATTCCAAAGCCGCTGTCATTGACTTTGCACTCGGTCCAATATACCCAAATAAAAACTCATCCAATTTATTTTATTGTAAAACTTCATATTTTAGTTATAAAGGATTATGTTAAGAAGACAAATTTAGAGACATTTTGGGTAAGTCTGGAACCAGTAATAAACACTCAATCATTTATAATATTTTGAAATTTTTTGTTCTTCTCCTCATATTCTTTACAAATGAAAAAGTGGTCCATTAATCCACAGAGACTTATAAGAGAGCATGTGCACCTAGCGTGTATGGTATGGCTTTTCGAAGAAAAACAGATGTGAAAACCGATTTTCTGGCAAGGATGTCTGCAACTGGATTACCTCAATATCCTCTATAACTGTCTGCAATCCGAATGTGTGTTGTCGTATGTAAATGTAGAGCTTGTAAGACTAAGTCGCTTAGACCCATTCTGTAGTGTAGAAGGCGTTCGTTCATATTACGAGTAGTTTGATTTTATCCTCACCAAAATAAACAAAACCTATTAGTCTGTTTGCATTTTGCATTGATGCATTTCAACCTAGGAGCTGCGTATTTTTGTCATTGTACTGTAGCACATACTACATTTTGTTCCACCTATTCGGGTTTTCTTGAGTTTTCGACACTTTTGAAAATAAAAAAAATTATTGGGTATGGGAATAAGTTTCCGCCTTCGCTGCTGATACCATTTTTGTGTTCGCTCAAAATAGAAAGATTAGAAGTTTTGAAAAACCGATCTAGCTCATCATAATTATAGAAATAAATGGGAAAATTTCTTGGACTCGGACAAAACTGAAAAGTTATTACGAACCATACAAAAAGATCAAAAAGATCTTTCTGTTTATGGAACTACTTAACATTTTATTTTTCTGCAGTGCGCTGTTACTCCGTAATCAAACCTTTCGCTAAAATACCATATTCAGAATATTTCGTCTTAGCTTTATACCTAGCAACTGAAATCAATATTTACCTTTTGTTGAAATTGGGCTAACGCCCTATAATAATAATTTGATTTTATCATTTACTAATTACTCGAAAATCATACTTTGTGTATTGGTGTGCACTTTGTATATATGTAAGTATTTACGCGTATTCATATACAAATATGTGAATTCTCTTATGATAAGGAAGTGTGAGTTAGTGGGTTGTTATATCTCCATGAACAACTTCTTACAACCATAAAGTTTTTATTATCCATAACAAGTGAAATCGTCAAATTTTTCTGATTCAATTCCAAATCTTTTGCGTTAAATATAATATAAAAGCGTACATATAGAGACATTAGTGGGTGTGTACCTGTCTGAAAATATGCACATGATATATTTAAATATATACAAGGTGATTTAAATAAAAGCTTTTTTTCAATTTTGACATTGGCAGATATTGCCTGTTCGAAATCTGAGGTCCAAATTGGGGTTGTGCCACGGTTTGCTGGAAAAGAATCGAATAATCTAGGCAAGTGCAAAAAGTTCATAAGATGTCCATTGGATAACAAATGCTCACTTATTTCAGGTAACAACCTTATTAGCTTTTGATGACTACTTAACTCAGTATACTTAACACGGCCACAATTACCGGGCGATTTTGCAGGTAGGCTCACAAATTTCTCAAAAATATGTATTGTAATTTGTATATCTGTAAGGGTATATATAGTTGTTGTTGTATGGGTGCGTTTGCAAGTTTGATGCCAAGTCTCGCTAGTGCATTAGCCTTACAATAAGCTCCGATGTCACAGTGCTCATTGTTATATTTGGAATATACCGTAGAGGTTGCCGACTGCTTTGACAGAGAGGATCATAGATTACCAGATTTCGTCTTCAACCATGGTGAAAAACGAAATTGAGCGAGGAACTTCGGCTAGCATGTTACCGGATACTCCAAAGATGATAGATTTCAAGGTTTGTTTGATAGCTATAAGGAAAAACAAAATATCGAGGGGAACTTTGACTGTCACGTCACTTGGGATATGCTTAACAAATTTAGCTTGTGTTAGCTCAAAAAATTGTTAGAAAAAGTTGAATGGAAATCGTTTTATTTCGTTATACTCGTTATATTCAATACAAAAAACATATAATTATATATTTTATTATATTCATATACAGTTTCTAGAAGTGACGAATTTTTCTTGTTTTATTTTCATGTGACATACACAACATTTTCACAGGGCGTATGACAATGTTTACGTGATGTTGGCATATAATGAAGGAACATTTTTTCGAGAAAAGAAAAGAGTATGAGATGAGGTCCGCCATTTACGGCCATAGATACATTGTTTATACAAAAATGCGCCTTTTCGCTAAAAATAATTTTTTTTGCACTCATTTTGATAATAATAAAGTTATATCATACCATACATATTTTGCTATTATCAAGCAAAAACCAAGAAAAGAATTATAATTTCCACGATAACCATATCTACATACATTTCTTACCATCACGAGCCGAATTTATATCCTCTCACTTCAGCAGTAACAAAGCGCTTTTTCCTACTTCACATCATTAAACAAGTTTTCTATGGAGACTATTCTGCAAATCATTTTAAAGACTAGTACGGCTTTTTAGGTATCCAAAAAGGTGAGATATTATAAGAAAATTGAGTGAAAAAATACAAAGAAACATCCAAAAACGCCCCATGTCGATGCCGTTTCCTTTGGCCGATACCAACCGATACCGAGTAATCGGTCGGATTCTACAGTGCAAGCTTATAAGTATGTACATGCGCGTACTCGCACTGTTCGGGTTAACTGAACAATTCAAAGATATATGCAACGCAGCTGTTGATCGATTCTCTAAGGGCCGATTTTTCAATGCTAGTTTAGCCGTGAAGATTTTTTAAACTGAGATTAAGCCGGCAAAATGGAGCAGATCAACTTAGTTTAACTGAGTGAGTGCCTTAAAGTGAGTGAATGGAGTCGCGAAAGAAAATTTTTCATTCAGTTTAGTAACGAAATACTCAAAGTGTGAGAGTTAAATAAAATTTCTTAGTAATTGAAAAATTAACTGTTATGGAATTTCGATTAAAACAAAAATAATAATAATACATTAATAACACAGGTCTGCAAAAAAATGAGTTCGGAATGTCCTATAAAAGTGTAGTGTCATTTCCGAAGTTTCCATGTTTGTGAATTTTTCGATATTCGAAAATCCATTGAGATAACATGAGACGTGATACGGTCGATTACATAGTCGCACAAAAAAAATAAAAATAAACTTCAAAATCGATATCTCAGTGAAAAATAAAGATATTTAAGCAAACTCAACGGCATTTAAAAGAGGAAGACGTATACTTTTAAATACTGTGTTTACTTTTTTATGAAGAGCAAAATCTGCGTAGCTACATAACCTCAAAAATGGGCAAAAACAGCTTTTAGGTTAGGATATCTCAAAATCCTGACGTGATAGAGCAATTTAAACCCCGGATTCGGATTCTACGCAAAGAATTACTTCGGAAATAACCCTACACTTTTATAGGACAAAACATTGTCGACCTGTGTAATCATAAAAAATGTGTTTGCGTCAGATTACGAAACACTTTAAGCAATCACGTCGTAATTGAAGAGGCTTGAACACTTGCCTAAGGCATTAAAAAAAATATACAAAATTTGTCTTTTTGTAAGCAAAGAATAACTTCCTATATTTTTGGTTAAAATTTCGCATGCCGATGAATAGTGATAGCTATCACTTACGTACGGGTATTTAACTGAATTCATCACAAATGTTATAGAACTTCATATCAAATGTAATTGATCACTGCACATTCTGAACTACGTCAAAGTTTACTCGATGATTACGATAATGATTAGGAATGTAGACAGCAAATAATTTCGCAAGCAAAAAAATATGGACATATGCACATACAAACAATTATAGTTACTGTATAACGGTTAAAAACCACTTAATTCTGAATATTTTCGAGTTAACACTGATTTGCCTGTTAAGGTTTCAGGTTTTTCTACATATCTATTTACGCATAAAGTTTTGACAACTGCAGCTCTCACGGCATACATAGAGAAACACTCGTGCCGATTATCCCATTGAGGTGCTATTTCGAAAAGGCTTACTTCGTTCTTACATTTTCTTCGCGTAAATTTAAACTCTGCACTACTAAGTATTCAAAAAACCGTGGCACCGGCAGATATAACGCTAAACAATCTCCACTACCTCATCGTCCCTGCAGCAGGAGCAAAAGATATTAGTGTGGTTAAAAATACTTCTCTTTCGACTCAGGTCCTGGAGGGTAACAGAACTTCGTTAGCCAACTGTAGAAGTTTAAATTTCGGCAGACAATCCCGAAACTCCGAGTGTATTTTTGACATGAAAAAGTTCTTTATCAAAAACGATACGTCCTAAAACAGTAGGGTCCCCTATTTGTGGAAAACCATCTAAACACACACCACTAATAGGAGGAGGAGCTCGGCCAAACACCCAATAAAGGGTAATAATTATAAATAATAATAATGATAAAGCACCATATATATTTATATTATATATGTGTATATACAATATATGGAATTATGATTTAAAAGATAAATAAAAGAAGAATTACTTATGATAAAAATTTATTTCAATAACTATTACAAAGAAGGCAAGTGCGGATTTTATTTTTATTATTTATATTAAATTATTTTCTCTAAATGTTTACCATTACGTTGGACTCCGTATCGCTAGAGAATTTATATCGGGATGCCATTAAACCTCGCGAACAGTGCTTTTTTTAAAACTGAGATGGTCACTGGGCTTGTTTCATATACTTTACTTTTGAGGTCCTAGGTTATAATGGTTGCCCAGAAAGTGCCCCCCACTTCGACGAAGAATTCCAGTTTATCCTGAAGGAAACCGATATACCAATAGCGCCCTTGCATCCGTAGTGGGCTATTGTTACCTTCCATATCCTCTTATCAATGTTAGGCTTCCAAGTTGGCTTTTTGTCAAGGATTAGATCTAGGTACTTCACCTTGTCAGAAAGCACCAACCAAGCTCTCTCTATTGAGCTCTGAGTATTTTATATTTCCTCGTGAATAGAGCGAGCTCCGTCTCAAGAAGACTCACCGACTCACCAACAACTATGTTCAGATCCCTGCATCAAATCGTATTTGTGGCGTGCGTCTTGATATTGCTTCACAAATGGAGGCGCCTACAGCTTTAAACCGACTCCGAGCGGCAGATATTTTTTATGAAAAACTTTCTCATGGCAGAAATACATTCGGCTTGCCATTGCTTTTCCAAAAAAATGTTCATTTTGGTGTTTCATGCACGCAAATTTGAACCTACGCTCCCTCGAATGGTAGTTACGCACCATCCATTCGGCTATGGCAACTGATGATGATGTATGTGAATACTGGTTTTAAAAAGATCATATGCTACTATTTCGTGGTACAATATATATTTTTTTTAAATAAACTTTAAAGAAAAAATGTCGTTTAGGCTGAAACTATGTATTCTACTCAGAGTACTCGTCTTGTTTACTTCTCGCTCTCTCTTAATTAGTTGCACAGAATATCCTATGGGACTTTCAGAAAAGCTTCAAATTTTTGTAAAGTGTTATCAAAAAAAAAACACTACTAATTTATCATGTCTAAAATGGAAAGGTGCACTTGAATTGAAGGTAATGACTTGGATGGGCGGCTGTTAAGAAATGTTTGTGTTAGTGTTTATTTATTTAAAATATTGTTAAATATCAAAGTGTAGCAAATAAGATAACGAAGTCACGAGATTTTTAATATCTGGGCAATGATGTTAGAAATTCGATTGAGAAAAATATGTTTGACATATACACTTGTGCTTACATAATTCAGACACTGTATTGTAAAAATATTCATAATATTTTTCAATATTCATATAATTGGAGTTCATTATCAAAATCTGCTAAATCAAACTTCCATACTTTGTTCGAAATTCACAAAAAATTAGAAAATTTCAAAAACTATTCATGAACAATTTAAGTAGGAGTTTAACCAGCTGAAATATTCAGAACGTAATTCTGCCAAGGTTACGCGGGTCTCACGATTACGACATTCGGCGGTCGGCGGCTAAAGAAGGTGGTAAGGGTCCCCCGATAAATTTCGTTTATTGTGTGTCTAAACACTGCCTACTCCAGTAGTTGTCTGTACGTTCTGAACTGACGTGCCTGGGAGGTCCCTCTGGCTAAAGCAGATGTCTACATGGGTCAAGCCTGCGGTGGCATCCAAGTAGAAACTGTTTGCTGTGCAGTTTTTTTTTGCTCCTTTACAGGTGAAGGTGTGAAGAGGGAGCATCATGAGGCAATCCGTCGCTGTCCGAATTGCAGTGTTTTGGCAAGTCTCGAGCTTTATCCACTGCATGTCACTAGTTTCAGGTGACCAAACAGGCACAGCGCAAATGGCTGACAGTATCGAAAGCCTTCTTCAAGTCCAACGCTACTGGGACTGTTCTCTCGCAGGGGCGGTTTTGGTTGAGACCGCGGTTAATCTGATTTTATGACGGTGAATGATGTGGTGGTACTAAGGTCGGGTGGTACTAAGGTCGAATTGAGATCCCTTATGCGAGGATCATCGGGATCGACCTGGCGTAGGTGGTCACGCTCGTTTGCTAAAATAGTCGGCTGTGAAATTAGGACGTAAGTCCCTGATACTTCCAGCTGGAATGAAACGAGCCGCAGCAGCTGTGTGCAGCTTGCGGAATGCACCTTTGCCTATGCGCACATTAGTGGCGATGAAAGAGCGGCGAAGGCGTCCTCAGTGAATTCCGCGGCCCAATTAGCTTTATTGAAGTTAATGTATGAGCGGTGATCGCGGAAACAAAGTCAAATTTCGAGCTCGTCTATACTTTGACGTTCGAAGGTGCTGTCACTGCGCTATCTTACTTTACTTGCTTTTATTTAAGGGGTTAGGGGTAGTCAGAGGCCCGAAAAAATGATGATTTTCACGAATTTTTTTTTTGGTACTTAATTAATTTATTTAACAAAAATAAAAACATAGCATAAAAACATCATGTTTTAACTTGACTTCACCAAAATTTCAAAAAAAAAAATTAATAATTGCAAAAGTTATCACTGTTTGTGTGAAGCCCGTTTCTCCAGAAGTCCCTTGCGGTGAACATCACAAGTCCTTGCAGATTCATCTAAAACCAATCGGATGAGAAAAATTATTTTTATTGATAGATAATCTCGAGCCGGATCGAAGCTTTTTTTTCAAAATGAACAAAATGGCGGCCTCAGAAAATTTTTTCCAGATTTTAGAAAAAAAACCAACAGTTAATTGTTAAAAAAAAATCGAAATTTTTGAAAAAAAAAAATCCTTCGATCAGGCACAAGTTTTTTATGTTTTTCAAAAGCTGTATAAATTTTATTGAAATCTACGTAGCGGTTTTTAAGTTACAGTGTTCACCAGTTTGAAAAACATAGTTTTGAGAAAAACGCATTTAAAGTTTTGCTATCGGCTCCGGAGCGGCCGAACGCCCTTTGTTAATTGTTGAATAACTTGAAAAGTATTTGTCGGATTCACTTCAAATTTTTACACAATATTTTTAAAACATTATACTTTAAGAAAATTCAAAAAAAAAATCAATTTTTTGAAAATTCTGACTACCCCTAACCCCTTAAGCGTTTACAATCTCCCTGAAGGAAATCCACGATTTTTGAACTGGTGACATTCTAGACTTACATACATACACATGTGATCATTACAATAGGTACGAAATAGGAAGGTACTTAATGATTTTATTAAAAATGCTGTTTAAATTATCGAAGCTCAATCAATAACCACAGCGTCCACCATGATTATCAATGACGTTTTGCATTCGATTTTATATAAAATGTATAATCCTACGCAGGTTTCTGTGGGAGTAGAATACCATAGCTCTTTGATTGTTTGCCATAAATCCTTCTTATTTTTGAATGTTGCGTTCCCAATTCGCTTCTTTAAATCTCCCCAAAGGTTTTCAATGAGACTTAGGTCGGGTCACTGGCTTGGCCATCCCATAAATTTCACATTATTTTGTAGAACCATTAACGTACTAACATTTAGGAGTGTTTTTTTTTTTGTCTTGCATAAAAATCCGCCGAAGCGTCATATTTTCCTCTGCAAATCATGGCATCTCTTCTTGAAGTACATATGTCCTTGCAAATAAATTTGTCAATTTTATAGGTTATGAGGTGAATAGGTCTACTCCACTTCAATAGAAGCATCTCCGAATTATTATGTTTTTGCCACCGTGCTTGACTGGTTTTGTGTTTTTGTGTTTGTTCTTTTCAATACCGATTCCAATAGCCCGGCGCAATAAGCTGAAGCGTTCTCTTGGTGAAGAATACATTCCTTGTTCGTTCATAATTCGGCTATTTTTACTTATTTCTTCACGGTTATAGTTTAACCTTCAATTTCAGTTTTAGTTGCCAAATTTCGTTTTTTAAAATTCAAACTTGTGAAACTTAATTTTTTCTCCGTTTTTATTCGTGTATCCGAGCGCACTTTTGCAGAGTGGTATTGCACTTTTATTCACATACCGATTATACGCAGCAGCATAAAGGAATCGACTTAGATATGAATATAAGAGGCGTAAAATTAATCACCCTATGGGAAAACTTATAATTTTTGTAAATTGAATCATACGTCAACTATATTTGACACTTGTAAACTAGACAGCTAAAGGTCAAAATAAAGCCTTCCATCACTCGAAATCATTTATGTGTATTTAGTAAAAAAGTTATTCAAAAACAATATTGGTTGATTACTTTTGCGCCACTTCAATATATACAAAAACACGCAGAATGGTGGGATGAGTCGCTTTAGCCATGCCTATCCGTTCCTCCGTGTGAGCACTAACTCGAGCAGAAATTAATATATTTTAATGAAACTTGGTACACATAAATATTTTTTGTCCAAGTTAGTTTGACGAAATCAGCCGACAACTATTTCCATCTCCCATATAAGGGTATTTTTTAACGAAGAAACAATAAAGCCAAACTACTCAAATTAAAAGTAAAAGTGATAGACCCCAAAAAAAATTATGATGTAAGAAAAAGTTTGGAAAATAGACGGTGCCACGTCCATTTTTCTTGTATCGCGATAACGACTAAATAAGACCCCCACAATACTCATATTGCTCGCCTCATTTAGATTGGACTTAAACATTGTTGATATCGGATAAAAACCACGCCCACCTTTTGTGTTAAGAATGAATTAACATCCGTTCCTCTGAGGTTACAAACTATATTTCCCAAAGTCTATGAGTTTGTTTGAATCGAAAAATTAACAGCCAGCCCAACTTAAATTTAACTTAAATGTGGGCAGATATACGAGTATCAAGTTCGGCCCGGATTTAGCCTATTAGCCAATCCGGTTAGCCCTCAAGCCCGTTAACTCCAACTGCTTATATCAATTCGACTAGCTTATTTTTTGTTGCTGCTTACCGCGTAATTCGCTACACTTCGAATGTTCCTCTGCATGTCGGTTGCATATGATGAAATGTACATATTTACGTGTAACTTAAATAGAAAATGTCTGTGTGTGTATATTGAATCGCATCATTTAAATGTTTGACTGTGAAAAAATTATTGTTTTTTCATATTATTTCAGGGAAAACTTACTTTGGTGTCTTTTCGACTAGTTCAGAACTAGCTAGTGCTTGACTAGACAACACCACATACAACAGACCAGGCAATAATTCATTCATCAAAAAAGCTTAATTTAGCTTACGTCCGAGAATCGTTCGACTATTTTACCTTTTCCCCATAGGAATTGTGCAAAGAGTGAATGTTGACATTGCAGTTATGCACTCGTTGATGAAAGCGAAAAAACATTACCAGTATACTAAAGCAAAAACAAAGCGAAGTATCATGTTTCCATGAGGAATTCATTCAGGTAAAGTCAACTTTTTAATATACCTATAAAGATAAGACAAATATTTCAATAATGCTTCGTTTAATTGCTATCAACAGCCCCTTTGGCCTTTTGATTTGTCTTCTTTCCATACTATAGGCATGTGTAAGCATTGTTTACATGCGTGAATTGGTACTACTAGTTGTTGTTAATGATCAATCGGTAAAAACGTAAATCAAATATTAATATGAAATTGTGATCAGCAACCAACATTTGGTTGTAAATATGAATTAATGTATGTCTGTTTACAAAACAACTACAAATACGAGCTTTTACGTGTTTTTGAAGTTGTTAAATTCAAAGCGTTGCTAATGTGTTAGTTATTCATAACTTGCAATCATGAAAAAATTCTTTTAATATGGCGGAAATGTTCATATTAAACGTTCATTCAAACGTATCACAAATGCATATGTACTTATACAAGGTGAAGTCCAAAATAAAACAAAACTGAGCTAAAATAGAAACGGCAGGAGCTTTGTTCGGATATCTTCGAATTTATTTATTCAAACTAATTCCCTCTGGCCTCGATATATTGTTTTTCTTTCGATCTAAAAGCTTTTCGAAAGCGTGTTTCAGGTCATTGACCGGAATGTCCTCCAGGATGTATATAGATACAAGCCTTTTGGATGGCCTCTAGGAACGCAAAACGGACGAATTTAATAGGGAACGGAAATATTGAGGAATGTCGCAAAATCTGACACGGAATATAGGAATGATGTCACAAATTTTCTTTCCTTGATGTCTTAAAATTCCATCGGAATTCGATTTTATCTTGAGCAAAACCAATATTCGAGTCAGCTGATCTTGTTTCCTTATAAATTGTGGATTTGGAATAGTCAAGAATACAATTAATTTGTGCATTTATTTATTTTTGTTTCATTCTCTAGATAAAATAGTAATAAAAATTAAGAGTAGCTCTGTTATTTTACCCTTGCGTTTTATCCTAAAGTTTAAGAGATCACAGCAATCCTCTGCAACTTTCGGAATCTGCGTTGTTGCCTATTATATTATCAGCAACGAAGCGTTTGCGACGACCCTAAGCGCTACCGAAAAGTACATCCCCCAATTTTCATTTACTCAATCATCCATGCTTTTATTCCTAGGGGAAGGGTCAGAAGTGCAATAGGAAGCGATATAAAATAAAGTTGGAGTAAAAGCATCGTTTCAAATATCTGACAATAAATTTTTAGAGTTATGAAGAAAAAGTTTTTTCTAATAGCGGTCGCCCCTCGGCAAGTAATCGCAAACCTCCGAGTATATTTCTGCCATGAAAAAGCTCCTCATAAAAAATATCTGCCATTCGGAGTTGGCCTGAAACTGTAGGTCACTCCAATTGTGGAACAACATCAAGACGCACACCACAAAGAGGAGGAGGAGCTCGGCCGAACACCCAAAAAGGCTGTGCGCGCCAATTATATACAGATACTAACAACCATATGGATGAAAGCGAGGTAAAGCGTATACCTATATGAGTAAATTTTCCATAAATATAATATTATCTAATAATATTATCTGTTTGTTATTATTTTTAGCTCAATCTACTTGCTTTACTTTTACAGTTAGCAACTAACAGACAGATCACAATAATTATCCACTATTATTAAGTAATATATCAACCAGCTTACATGTAAACTAAATTATATTTACCTACGTGTACATATGGATGTGATCATATAACTTTTTCATATATCGTGCCTTATAATAATTTATCACCTGCCAATTAGAGCATTAACATGTGCTTAACACAGATGTGCTGTCTGACCCAGTGCACTCGGATCCTTAGTGACAGAAAAATTAAAAATCTAAGGGAGAGTTTTACATACACGCATACAGTGGTCACACAACTTCTTCGTACACTTTGCATAGCATATAAAAATTCAGATTTACGCAAAATGTTCTTTTGGCTTATTGTAAAAATATTATATTGTTTGCAAAAATACACAAAATAAAATCCCCGTTATTTCGCTTCACACTGAAGGAAAACAGAGAGGTGTAGCAAAATGCCTCAAAAAATCTGTTCGCACTTTTTCTAGTCATCATATCATCAAAACAATAGGAAAGTGCCAAACTATACTAATACTGGTCAATTGACATTAATCACCATCAAGCCGAAAGCCCAAAACTATTAACCCGCGTGAGAAGCGCAACATAGTAGCATCAAATCAATATCTAAAGCTAAATACACACCAGGTAACCGTTGAAGCAACGGTTGCAGCAACGTGTTGCCTTTGTTTAAGAAACACGTTGCAACCGTTACTTCAATCTCAGTATTGTGTATAACTGTGGTGCAGGAAAGGTACAAGCGGAAGATACGTAAAATTAAATTTTTTAAATGATCGACGAAATGCGTAAAATTACTTCTCTTATTATAATTGACGAACTTTTGTACGAAAATGAGGAAGAAGAGATGCAACAAAAGAAGAGAAAAAAAATCTGGTCCAAAAATTGGCTTTTAAAAAAATCGAATTTTCGAACGAGAGGCTGCTGAAAGAACTGAAGGAAAATGAGCCAGCGGACTATAAAAATTACATGAGGATGGACGAAGCCCTGCTTAGAAAATTGTTGGACTTCGTTAAGCCCAAAATAACGATACAAGATACCATAATGAGAAAGGCAATATCAGCAGAAATTAGACTGGCAATATGCGGTATCTTGCAACAGGGAACGCTTTTGCGGACTTGAAATTTTTATCAATTTTATTGTATTCATTTTTTAATTGTTCGTATGCTTTTTTTCTAAAATTTTTATTTTTATATTTTTCACTACTTATATCCCACAGCTCTCTCAAATTTTTATATTCGTTAATAAAATTAACATAATTTTCATTATTTTCAATTGCCATTTTTTCCTTTTTCACTTTATTTTGCTCCGACGAACCTTCTTCTTTGCTTGTGTTCAACGAACTGAACGAGTAAAAGCAGTAAACAATGATACACACGAAGCAACGGTTGCAGCAACCTATCCCAAAAATCAAATTTATTTGATATTTCAGGCAACGGTTGCAGCAACACGAAAATCATTTGGCAACACAGCTACACACGAGGCAACGGTTGCTTCAACATGGCCGAGTTACTGCAACGGTTGCCTGGTGTGTATTTAGCTTAACAGTTTTTATCTGTATGCATAATGCAGAGTGACATATCGCAAATCCCACATTTGTGATACCAATAAAAAAAAAGATATCGAAATTCGGCAAAAACTATTTATATATGTAAGAGAGCCAGATTATTTTTGGGAAATATCATCTACAGTGATGAGTCGAAATTTAATGTTTCAAGCAGCCTTCCAAAAGTTTGGGAAAAAATTAATAAAGAGCTGAATGAAAGGAATCTTACTTTTGCCGTTAAACATGGGATAGGAAATGGGAGGAACGGTTTATGGGTGTATGGGTCCATCTGGAATTGGGAATATGGTTTTCATTGACGATGCCTTACCATTTACCACTATAAGTGACTTAAAATTCCACCTCAGTCTCCAGATCTGAACCCGATTGAGGTTATCTGGTAGCTATTAGAAATGAGAATCAGAAAGCATAAAGTAGTATCAATGGCATCATTAAACACAGCTCTAAGCATTGAGTGGTATCAAATATCCGCTAATGAACCCTAAGTATTGGCAAAAAGTATGCATCGACCTTTAGAAGGTACAAGTAAAGTATTTTTTTAGATATTTGTTTTCAAATTTTCTTTATGTACTTATGTACGTATAATATTGTTGCTTAAAATTGGGCCCTATTTTTTCCTTCGTTTTTGTAATTACAAAAATTACGTTAAAAATTTTGTTTCTGAAATGTTGAATAAATGTGTTACTTTTTACAACTTTATAAACATTTTTTTTTTTTTTTGTTTTGTGTAAATCATGCTAAGTTTATTTGAAAATTGTGAGTGTACGATCAATTGTGGGACCACTGTATGTACATATGTACATACGTATGTATGCCATGTAGGGTGTGAAGTGCGCCTTGAAATGCGTAGAGCGGCGAGTGTCAGATGTGGAGTGGCTAAGTGGGGTTTACAACACGGAGAGCAACAGGTTGTTATTTTGTTTACAGTTTGATACTAAATATTTATTTGGTGGTTGAGGGTGAGAAAACTTTTCGAGTCGCTCGCTAACAATTGGTCAACATATCAATGTGAAACCTAGAGTAGTCGGAAACATAAACAAGTTAGGGAAATTTTTGTTCCAATGAGTCTGAAGTGTTTGTTTGAAATTATTGAAATTCCAACGGCTGTAATCATCAAAGTGGAAGTGAAATCAATAAAAATTATAAACGTCCCAGCGGAAAAATAATGTTCAATAGAGGGTTACTTTAGCGGGCGTATGTAAAATATTCATACAAAAACGTAAATATGTACACACTTTTGAGCATTTCCCTGAGTAAGGAAGAATCTTATTGATGATATTTTTATGAATTCAAGAAGTACTTTTCCATTCCTTGATGGAGCGTTGGAGGATGATTCTCCAAAGCTCCCTTATTGCTTGCTTAGGAAGAAAGTTAAAATTTTTAACAAAAACTACATCAAAACTAATTCGGATTTACGGGAAAATTCTGCAAAACTTGCCCATAGCTCGGCTGGGAAAAATGTGAAATAATTAATAAAAACGCATTAAATTGTTCGTTTGGGAGGCGAAAGGGAGTTCTTCCATTACTCGCCCTCTTGGGACAAGCAATTTAAAAAGCCGGTATGCAAAATAGCATGCTTATGTGTACATAGAGGTATTGGGAGTAAATGGGAGAGCAATGCCGTGCTGGCAAAGGAATACTCCCGAATAATTTAAACGATTATTTCTAGTTCTATTGGGTAGTACCGTTTGCATGTAGTTATTATAAATGAAAACATTCGAGTAGCGGATTCGATATAGAAGTGAAGAGGCACGTCTGTAATTAAAAACAAAGGGCCTGAGTGTAGTTTAAAAAATGTTAAACAACTTTGTGAACAGAAAAATAAATATTATTTATAATAGTCAAGTGAAAAATCGTATTTCGCCTTTATTATTATTTTATTAATTGCCCAAATTTACTTTTCAAAAAAATCTAAACATTAGCAATTGAGATATGGTGTTATCTGACGACAGATTGCATACTAAATCATTATATATATATAAAGGGTTTTTCAATTGGCGCGGGTCGATTTTGGCGCCCTGTGGCAGCCATTTTGTTTTGGTGACATCTGTCAAATCTTTTGTTTATTATTCAGTTGTTTATGCCAAATCATCATGGCAAGTTACACGGTTGAACAGCACGATCAAATGATAAAACTTTATTATCAAAATGAGTGTTCATTAACGCAAACGTTGCGCGCATTGCGCCCATTTTTCGGTAGACGTGGTGGCCCTTCCAATTTCTTATGGCCCATATTGAACCATATGGACCTAGACGACATGTGGTTCCAGCAGGACGGCGCTACGTGCCACACAGCAAAAGTCATTTTATTCCATTTCAACATCTACCCGCCCTTATTAAAAAACCTTTTATATATGTATATAATTGGCACTCACACGCTTTTTGGGTGTTTGGTCGAGCTCCTCCTGCTATTTGTGGCGAGCGTCTTGATGTTGTTTCACAAATTTAAATTCCACAGTTTTAATCCGACTCCGAACGGAAAATGATTTTTTATGAGTAGCTTTTTCATGGCAGAAATACACTCGGAGAGGGCGACCGCTATTAGAGAAAATCTTTTATTCATTTTCACGAAGATTCGAGCCTGCGTTCTCTCCGAATTCCGAATGGTAGTCACGCACCAATTCGGCGCCTCCCAAATCATTAGTCTCCCTTAATGCATGAAATACGTGAATCGAAATATTTCAAGAGCAGCGTGTTGTTATATATGAGTACATACATATATCATAGGTATACATTTATTTTACAAATTGACTTTTTCGAGATGCAAAATCGCAAACGAATAAAAATAATAATAGAGGTTTTTTCTATTGGTGAAACGTTCATGACTTTTTGATGGCACTTTATTGCCTGCTCCGTTCGAAAAACAATACATATCCACTGTAATGTTTTCGGACGGTAGTTGCTGTTAGTGCCGATATGGAAGTATGACGTGATGGATGTTTATCTTAATAGCATTACTATATGAACAATTTGAATTTAATTTAGGACAATTCACAATTCACAAATTCACAATTCATAGAAAGAACCTTTGGTCGCATCGTCCTTCTCTTCCGTCGGGGTGTGGACGCAAATTAGCGATATGTTAAAAAAAACGGGCTTTGATGCGGATTATTGCGAGACGCTCGTCTACAGGAGTGAACGGCAGTACTTGGCAACGAAGTCTCTCTCCCACAACAAATCCGTCCCCGAATTTGCGCTCCTTATATGGCAGCTGTAGTAGACGTCACAAGTTCCTATGGTTTTCTTGCCTTGCCCCGTCCATCGTATCTCTTGGATGGCAGTGGAGGACATCAACCAGCCGGGCAGAGGCACCTTCCCCATTAAGGGCCCGGACATTCCAGGTGCATGCTCTAGTTATCTAGTGGCAGCTCGTCCGCAAATGTCACTTATCGTCTTACAAAACCTAGACAAGCTTTCGGAGTTCTTAGTCCAGTGTGGACCTCACGCATTATTTCTTGTCGCACAAAGCTCAAAATCTTTCGCTCGAATGTTAAATCTATGCTGTACGAGTACGAAACATGGAATGCTGCGCCAAAAGATATACACAGAATGCAGGTCTTTGTCAATAAATACCTCCGCCAAAGCCTCAGAATCTGCTGCCCTAACACTGTTATAATAAACGATAAATTGTGGCAGAACAACATGCCGCACATCGCGCAAACCACCCAATGAAATTTCCAGACAGGATATTACATGGAATCCACAAGGCAGCAAACGTTGAGGACAGCCAGCACATAGCTGGAGAATTCAGCTGAAAAACGAATTCGAGTTTATCCAGCTATGTTTGGAAAAAAAGAACATTTGTGAATTACAGAAAAGCTTGGAAAATCTTGTTACGGCCCTTTACTCTTTAACGGTGTCATAGGAATATACAATACCCTATGATCTGAAATTACCAGGAATGTTTGAATAAAACCAAACAGAGTTAGATATCAGGCAAATTTCTTTTATCTCCTTCAAAATATTACCCGTCCGAAGCAACACACATGTGCCAACGTTTAACCCAGTCCTCCATGACCCCTGGTAGGCCGACGAAAGGATGGCCTTTAGCTCCTTCGTCGCATTCTCATCATGCAAAATCCAAGAATTGTTAGCCTATATTTCCGGCCGTTTGTGACATACAGCATCTCTCAAACGATCTGATGGCGCTAAAAAGTATAAGATGTGTGTGTACAGTCCTACGAACATAAGAAAAAAGTATGTACCGGTTCCCACGTGCGTGGTACGTTTAAATTAAACATTTCCGGTACTTTTTGATCGTAAGATATGTACTTATATAAGTATATGTACTTTTGCATACATATACCAAGTGCATTAAAGATCTTTTGAACAAAATACACAAGTCCCGTTGGAAAAAAGGGGCTATTAAAAATCCATGGAGCTTAGTGAAAAGTTGGATATAGAAACTCCTTTCAGATTAAGACCGCAAGTGATAGTAAGACTAGACAACTAAAGGAAAGCAATTAATCCCTTTAATGGCGGGAACTGTAATTATTATCATTCTTTATCCTCAAAAGTGACTCATGTCATTCAAAGATGGATTTACGGATGCGATTTACGGATTGGATCTTATCAGTGTATCTTCAGCCGCCAGATATGGATAATGTGTCAAGTTTTGGATAATGCCCGTGAAAGAAGAATAGACAAACACCAATTCTTTGCCGAGTTTAAAGCCGGTTGCGAGAGCTCGAAAAGCAAGTGAACACATGCAGCGATAATTGAATTTGGTATTTCCCTATTAGAGAAGGAAAAAACTGCTTATGCCATGCTTAATTGCGCCAGTGGTCAAATCGAATGGAAGCCGCCCACAAATTCACTCCTCTACGACGCTCCGAAATATTTAAACTGTTGGCCGTTGAGGGTTGTGAGTGATATCAGAGGAAAGCTAAGTGTCAACAACTGGCCGAATAATTTCCACCCCCTGCTGCTTCTTGAGTGATAGTGCAGATAAACTTTTGCCGCAACATATTAAATCATTCACTTAATTTTCCTATTGGCCGTTAGATGATAAAACAGATTTGCGTTATGACTGATTTTTCATACATTTGTGTATATCGCAGGAAAGTTAAGTGTTAGCAACGCGTGGTCCTGTTGTACGAATAGTTAAATGTTGTGATTTTGTTTTGCGAAAATTATTAAAATAAGTTTGAGCGCTTATCTGCCTAGGTAGGTGGATGAAATTGCCGGGTATATGCCAATGTTTGCATACAATGTATCTGATTACAAATTATTATTACTAATAGTTGTTGTTATAACGTACAATATATGAAAAATGTTGATAGTCTACTATGGTTGTAGTAGCAATTGAAAAACACTTCAAGTGCCCAGCAAAATATGCAAAGTCAGTTAACCGCTTGAGTAAGGGTATCTATTTGAGTGGGGTAGGTACAAAGCAACACAGCGATAAGCATTCTAACAAGACTCTCCCCAAAGGCTGCGCGCAATATTCCATTCAATCGCATTGCAGCAATTTGCGGGTAGACAACTCGCATGCACGCATACACACACATAATCGTGGCAACTCTAAAACACGAAGCGAAAATGATCGTGCCACCACTTAACGAATAGGTAGCAATTAATGTGTATGGCTTGCTGTCGTTTGGAACCTTGTTGGGGCGGCGCTTACTAACTGATTAACACAACAGTTAACGGCATTGGGACAGGCGACCGATGAAGACCGAGTGCATTGAATACACTGAACGCACTTCAGCCTCACAAACGATCGAACAACAAGGCGCGAATGGTAATCTTATCTTGTTTGTATCATAAATTAGACGGGAGTACAAGCAATTTGTGCGATATCGATAGGACGAAAGCAATTTTGTACAAATATATTGCCAGCAATAACAATGCGATGGTGAGCTTTGATATTCGAGTTCGCTTAAAAGACTATAGCAGCGGAAATTTGCCAACAGTTGAGCGAGTGATTTCATAACGTTAGCACTTGAAGGTTTCGGAAGTGAGTTTCGCTAGTAAATCATAGACAAAGACTTTTAAGTGAACATAGTATAATATTAGTTACATGCAATATAATATTATGTCTATGAATAAGCAAACGTTTAGTAAAAAGTAAATAACAACAAACACAAAACCAGAGACAATAACTCATTAAAAATAAAGTTAAGCAAAAACGATTCAAAACAAATGCGAAAAACTCAAGTCAAAGCGTTGCAACTGAAGAATAAAGAAAAGACTGCTTAGAAAAATCAAAAACGAGCAAGTGTCGTGTGTTTGTGTATTTCTTTTTGAATTCCACAAAATTTTAAAGTACAACAACGTTAGCTAAAATGAAGTTAAGGTGGGTAAAAAATGCATGCGCTTACAAACAAGTACAAAAAAAAATACAAAATGTATACCGTTTATCGGACATTTCTTACAGTGCTAACGCATATAAAATCGTACATACCAAGTCATAAATTACTCAAATTTTAAATTAAAAAAGGAAGATTCATTTTATGGGCATGGCATGTGATCGGATTGGATTGCTCATTATTGTGTAAGGGCGGTCATTGTGATTATTTGAATATTTTGCGGTTATTTTATTAGAGGAAATTAACGTTTTGGATTACAAATGTTATCAGCAATTAAAATTTAGAAGGCTGAAATTTGCTGAACTTTACACAAGCTTATTTGAAACGCTGAAGGGCAACATAATGAAAGAATAATTTTTACTACCATTGAATTGTAATATTCACATACATATGTATGTTTAGTGCAAAACACTAAGATGAAAAACTTATTATAATATGATTTGCTATTCTCCTGTGGGTATGCCTCGGTCATCCGAGACGATTACGTATGCTCATACATGTGTATGTATACGCAGTCTTTAAAGCCACGTATGAAAGCCGGGAAATACATGAGCAACCAGGAGTTGATGCGCCTTTACATACTGTTAACGATGTCCTTAAGATATTAGTGGGCGCTCTTACTATACATATATGCATCTTCTGTTCAAAAAGTGCCTGGCAACATCGAAAAACTTAAGCAAATTTTGATAGCTGTGCGTATTTCAGGCTGAAATTCTAGCCATTATCGAGATGGCTGTCTGATTAGGCAAAAATGTGACTGACTACCTTTAGCCCAGCGGCGATTAAATCTCCTGGTGGGGTTGTCACTACTATAAATCCATCATTGCCCGCAAATACCGTGCATCTCTTAACGATATGGCGGAATATTTCCGCATCCATTTGATATGGGTACCAGAGTATAATGGCATTAGCGAGCTATGGCACTACCACCCGCCTCCCTCTTCGTATGGAGATTGTAAGAAAACTTCTCTCAACCTACAAGTAACATTGTCACTTCAGTCAACACAGGATGGGTAGATATGTAACGTTACAAAAAGAATTCGGCCAAAAGGTGACGTCAGACGCTCAAAGATGCTACTTAGCCGGTCAAGGAAAAACGTCTCTTTGTTAGGTGCTTTGATCACAGGTCACTGTCTTAATTCGACTAATGCAGAAGCTGCAGGAATGAAGAGATAGAAGAGTCTATCATACATCTTCTCTGCCACTGTCCTGCATGGCGTGCCACTAAGTTTGCATAATTTGGCTCGTCGTTTTTGAAAGAAACTGATAATTTAGAGGTATAGGTGTCAGGCAGATCAATGGGTTTGTACCTAAAACAAATGGTTTCACGAGGAGTAGCAGGTAAACAGCTACTGTGGTATCACAATGGAACGGCAATGGTCTACGTGAGATGATTTAAAGGCCGACTGCTATTTCCACTGTATTTTAGGAAAGATACAAATTGAACCGTGGTTTATGCTGATAGTTTTGAATAACTCATAACTTCTGGTATAAAAAAGATGTTATGTACTTTTAAGATGGTATAGTAGACATTGTAGATCTGGTCGAGTTTAATACAAAACCAACTTCCAAATTTTCCATACATCACCGAAATGTTTATACATACATATATTTTTAAAGCTTCTTACTTGCTGCGTCGAAAGATTGATAATTTCGCTCCGATTTGAGACGATTTTATGAAGTGGAAGTCTAAAGCTTTTGAATCATTTACATGTATGTATATATCTATATAATCTTTATTTATTGCCAAAAACCTCGTCTTCCGATACTTGCTACATTAAAAAACTAGCAACTTCGCTCGCTTTCGACCGATTTGTTTTTTTTTTTTGACACGGTTTTATAAAGAAGAAGGTTCAAGCTTTCGAATCCAATGTGTACATATATCTACGTTTTCCTTTAGGTTTCTTCGAGTTTCAATCAAGAAACCCCCTCCTTCACAGTTGTTTATAAAGAAAATTAGCAATGAATAATCTTAGAAGTTGAAAAATGTGAAAAGGCAAATTTTTGTTTCAATTTTAAACCGTTCTTGAAAGAAATCAGCTATATTTTAGCAAATTGAAAATGCTTTACTTTGCAACTGTCAAAAAAGATGGCATCGAACTGTAACAGCTATCAAAACAAAAATATGTAGCAGCAGCTAAAACCGAAATTTAGCTTGAAATACAATTTTTATGTGAATCTTTTGGTCTTAAAAGTGACAAGAAATTTTGAGAACCACTCTTAGCTGCCTTTTCAAAAGGTGCTATAAAAAATTAGCATGCGCTCTTATGAAACTCATTATAAGTTATCTACTTATGTACGTGAAAGAGTCTAACAATTTGTTTCCCCATGCTCCTTGACTTTCTGCATGACACCTGTAATCTATGGACACTATACACACAAAGATAAAATCCCGCGTTTTTTAACACTATCAACGAAGCTGCCAGTCATGGCAGAACAAACACGAAAAATATTCCTTTCACTCAATCATTTCTGATTTTTTTAAGTATGTGCTAATAAAAAACAAAAGCTAAATTGTGTGATTATTTGAAAAGCATTGGTGCAATTCACAAAACTTTCAAGATGGTTTACTTTCCACTATGAAGATACACATTTGCATTTGTTTGTGTGTCTTTTCTGTATTATGTACATTTTTACATTTAATTACCTATCTGTAGTTGTAGGCTATTCTGTCAGATTATAATGTTATTCAGCTAAAGAAGTTTTTCGATTTATTAAAAAAATGTTTTTCAGTGTAATTGTTTGTTGTCTATGTGGAAAACGAACTTCCAACTCAATAACTGCGTTCCGCATATGGGCTATATAAGTAGATATATATATATGTGTATTATACTTACAACTTTCATTCACCAGGTGTTAAGAAAATCAAATACTTAAGATTAAAACCAGATTAAAACTGTTATCTGCACGATTATTGTTTTATTCGAAAACATAAAAATCGACTTTAACAGACTGAAGGGAAATTGCTGTCGACGCATTTTCCCAATTGGATCACCTGCACAAGTCGTGAAATGTGATCGATCCACATAAATAAATATTTTGCTACAAACAAAATGATTTTAATTACACATTTGTTCGATATATCAAAACGTGTAGGAGTCAAAAGGAAAATCGCTAAATTGTTTTATGTGTATCCCCACACGTTCATACATAAGTTATATCTACCTAATCGTTAGTGCTAATTGTCTAATTGAGGTATCATAAATTGCTGCGCAGTAGCGGTCGTTCGTGCATTCGTGCATTCGTTCATTCGTTCATGGATATGGGGGCGTCAATACCTGAAAATAACTGGCCCATATGTGGATATTGTGCGACCATACAAATGGATGACTGATTTACAGCTAAACTGTAAAGATATGATATAAACGTGCTGCTTAATTTTTGTTATTAGAATTATGGCAAACTCATTTAGATTTGAAGCAAGCGACTTTAATGCAGATTCTACTGGTCAAATTTTATTTGTTATTATTATTTTTGACAAAATGAAATTCTTTTAAGGGCATATATCTACACATATATGAATGTGTGGATGCATGCTTATATAGATAAGGACTCAGCCGCCTACACAATATTTATTACAGCAGTCTGATGAGTAGGTTTTCTATATTTGTAAATGGCTTTTAGTTGGAAAGAGATATTTATTGATTGATTACACTCTATAATACCACAAAAAAATAACGAGGTTCTAGCTGGATGGAAACTGATATATGCACAATTTTTTTACTATAGCAAATACTTTCAATATTTTTGCTTTGAATATAAACTAATATAAAAGAGATCATAAGGCTCTTTGATTTTAGTTCAAAAAATGTATATGAAAGAGTGAAACAAATAATGTGAGAATTTTAAATAGGTAATTGTTTTGTGCAGCGAAAAAGCACACGCATGCACCAGCATTAAAAATTGGTGTAGTATTTGAGACCCATGAATTTTTTTTTAATTTTCCAGACAAAATAAATTTTCCAGATCATTGATAATTCGGAAAAAACGAACTAGAACAAAATAATGCATGAATGCAAAAAGTGGAGCACTCGATTTCTCGGATAACGGGTAAAATTGGTAATAGCACCCAGTGCAAAGGAGCAGTCCCCTTGCAGTCCTTGTGATAATTATTTATGAAGTTTAAGAAATTAAAGCGAAAAAATATAACTGTTCGATTTTCATTTATTTGTGGGATATTCAAGTTTGATTAGTCAACTGTAACTAAAAATTATATCAATTGTGATTTGACACATCTATGAATATTTACCTCATCGTTAACTACAAAAAAGCATTTGAGCGTGCAGCATAGCAAACCCTTCGTTAAAAAAAACACGCCAAATCACACGTATTCTCACGTATCTGGCAACTTTCTCACATTAAGGGTGTGTTAAAAAATTTGCTCTTATCATTACCAAATATTTCCACCAACAGTGACCATCATATGATCGGTCAAATGAGTACTACTGTTCTTGTAGACGTGTTTCAAGTTTTCACCTCATTTTTTCTGAATATGTCAGAATTCACCTTTTCTTAGGATGAAGTAGCACACCTTACAAAACAATAACAAAATTAAGGCCACCCTTCAAAAGATTCAGACGTAAACTTTAAGAACTTTATTACTTGCAACCATTTGGCATATGTATGTATGTATGTACGAAGGCTTGTTGTTTTGAAAAAAAAAGACATCATAAGGTGCTATAAAAACTCTTAGCTAATTTTTTCGAAAAGCTATTCAACTTTTTTATTTCTGCAGCAATGGAGGTAGTAAATTTTTATGATAAAGAGGCATTTTCACACCCCTACATAAAATAGTGCTTAAAAACCTTAAATACTACGAGTACTAACTGTTGCCAATAATACTGCTTATCGCTACACTGAAAGTAATTAAATTTTGATTCGTTCGAATTGTCTGCCATCTAATTTACTTACTTTGACATTTCGTCAGCCATGCCTTTTTGCAAAAGATAAAGTGAATCACAATAGTGATTTCTTTTTAAAAGTTCAGTAAAATAACAAAAATTAATTTTTTATCTAGATCGTTATTGGGTCCGTTAACTTGACTTATTGTCGATAAACGCACTGTTTGGGCTACTCAAATAAGTTTGAAATATTTCCCAAAGTCGTTAAAGTATAACGACACGGGGATATGATCCTGACTTTTTGTCAAGATTTCCAGCGGAAAAGAGCTTTCACTATCAAAATAACATATGATTAAATTTAATGGGTTTGATTCGCGGTTGAAATATAGTAATACCGAAGGTTGTGCATGATGCGGCACCGCTTCTGGCTTTCTTACGTAATTGTTGATGTTTGTTTACATTTTTATATTTACAACAAACTTTTTTCTTTCGCCTCTTATTTCTATTATCTACCTTGTTTACCTTAACCTAGCCTAAATTTTCTCGTTTGTTTGCTATCGCTGGCTATTTTGGAACTCTCATCTAAATTCTCTCGTGTCGCTTATTGCATTTACGTCACGGCAGAGTTATGTATATCTCTTTCACTTCAATCCACCCAATCGTGCAAACTACATATTACGCTCGCAGTCTACTGTTAATGTAAACTGATACGCTTTCAATATGTAACTCTCAGTATGCAAAGAAAATGTATCACGCAAGAGTCTATTGTGGGTTTTAAAAAATTTAATGCATGAATTATTTTTGTGCGATCAATTTAAAATTTTCATACCCATCAAAAAATGTTAAATCTTTCTTTATTGCACTGTTTCCACGAATTACGAACAAATTGTCTTTTCTAATTTTTATCGGAAATTTATTGAAATTAATTGTAAAACAGTTAACTACCAAATTTATCGAAATTATTTGAACCAACCTTAAATAATAACTAGTAAAAGTTATTTTACAACACTGTAAGCAAAAACAGGCTTTGTTAAAAAAATAATAATTATATCGAGGAGGAGTGGAGATGTCCAGCAACTGCATCTTCTAAGAACTCTGAAGTTATCATTAACCTCTGAAAGTTTAACATTAAAGAAAGCAAGTCCTTTGAAAAGTTTATATTTCTTTCTTTTAAAGAACAAGAACAATTAAAAAAGCTACCAAAGTGAATTACGAATACGCTGTGGAAACAGTGTAACTCCCGATTTGCTTAGAGAGCCAATTACATGCTGTGAAACATAGCATTAGCGTGTATCATTCATCATGTTTTGGCAGCCAATTTCAATTGTTGAAATGGAAAAATTCCGTTCTGTTCAAGCGTTCGGGAACCACACATTAGTATCAGCTATATTGGTAATATAATCTTTCGTCTACAAATTACATTTGCCAGTTTAATTAGAAACTAATTCTCCTGCATTGCTATATGAAAAAAACAAAAAACAAACAGTTCTTGGTATTACTAATTGATATGGAACAATTCTAACACCAACGCAGAATCACATTCATCCCATATCTATGTATGTATCTATGTACTCCTACATATGAACTTCGACCTGAGCAAAATACACAAAATTACTTTTGTCAAAGAATTATTATGCACCTTCATAAATATTTATGCTTAAAATTAGAGACTTCGTTGCCAAATTTAGGCCATTGCCAATAGAGCTGTGACGCGCTCCACTATTTGTTTTTTTACTAAATTAGTAAAAAAAATTGTGTGTACATATTTATTTAAATTTTTGGCAAATATTGATATACATACATACATATGTACATATGCATGCATGCGCCTATTTTTTGCTTCCTATATTAATTTTTCCTTATTATTTTTAGACTTTTACGTTGTTTACGTCACACGAAGCCTCAAGGTCCCGACGAATTTCATACAACGCCGCAGGATGTGGAGCAGCAATTTACCGAAGTACGTAAATCGTTTCGTGAAGCCGTGAAAATTTTGTTGTTGGGTACAGCAGAATCTGGCAAGACAACTATTATCAAACAAATGCGTATATTGCATATAAATGGATACACAGATGAGTAAGTTGGATTTATAATGAAGAACAAGAGTTGTTTCCCAATACTTTTATGATTAATCGGGCAGCTTCTACAATTCATTTCCCAATTAACTTCAATGTAAATGCCAGGAAATTTCAATGAAATTCAATCGAAGTGAATTAGAGAACCTGCGCGAATATAAAGTAGTACTTAACCCGATTATAGTTAACGCCTGATAGCTGGGATGACAATTTTGATTAGATTTTTGTTGTACTTGAAAACCAAAAAAACCGATTTTCGCTAAAAAAATTAGCAAATTTATTATTGTAAAAGTAAACTGTGTACAGTACTGTGCAACATTTCACGATTGGTCCAGTAGCTTTTGAGTTATAGCGTACACTCACTTCAAAAATAACAAATTTCAGAAAAACGCTTCTAAACACGAAACCCGGCCTGGAGCAAGGGGCCCTCAAATACTCAAAACTTCGCCGATTTTGCCACGATCGACTTGACCCAATATTAATTTAAAACAATTTAGTTTACGTAAATGATGATGAATGAAACAAAGAAACGCAAACGACACAAATTAAGAAACAATTGTAAAGAGAATAAAATACAGCAGAGAGCATAAATTAAGTTGCAGGAAATTATAAGTGTATTATTTTGCTTATGAAGTAAGAAGTTTACTGCTTATCCAAACAGAATATTTATAATAGACATATGTCTTCCCACGGTGGATACAGATCCAGATTTCGTGGGGTATTGCTTCATGTTTAGCCATATTTTTTCCTACGCCTTCCCTATATTTGAAAAAAAAAAGTTACTTAAGCTTCTACATCCATATATATATATATATATATATGAATGTATATATGTATGCATGTGTTTATAATATACTTGGTATATATTAATGTATTTTTTTATTTTATTTGCAGAGAACGTTGTGATAAAATCCCTGAAATCTATCAAAATATTCACGAATCTATGTATCAGTTGGTGCAACACATGGCTATTCTTGGTCTACAGTATCAAAGTATAGCAAGTCGGAAGTGTGCGGAATATATACTCTCATTGGGAGATCAGGCGCCGGAATATATAAATGAGGTGTGTACCTATGTTTTCTATAAATTAATTTTGTTACTCAAGTATAAGTGAACAATAGTTAATACTAATTAGGGACGTTTTCTCATCTAACCAGTGAAATAAACTTTACTAACCGGTCCGATAAACTATTCCTAGCCTTAAAGTGCACTTTAGGTATTTTCTTCTTCTGAACTGCCTCACAAAAATAAATTTGCTAGTACCAAAGTTACGGCAAGGCTGGAAAGGAAAACCAATCAATTGCATCGAACTAATTTCACTCCCTTTTAAACTTAAATTATTATTTTATTTTATTTTTTATATTACATTTTATTTTATTTAAGAGTTAATTTACTTTAAATTATAATACAAGACAGAAATATTATTGGAATGATTTTTTTTTTTCTTATAATCTGGTAGGTCATTTCATGATATTTATTTTTTGATACCCGCCGTGGGATATTTTTTGACTAATTTTTCCAATAAAACTGGGCGTATGGCGTCTAGGGTGGATAGAAAATTGCAATAAATCGATTTCGCGCTGTACTATACAGCAAGTTATGCCATCTTATTGGAACCAAAAGTCATAGACGTTTAGCTGATTAGTATTTGGAAAAAAAATTGATCCCGAATAGTTTTTTTTTTTTTTTTTTCAAAGTTAATTTCCACAATTTGGAAGCGTCGCGTAAAATCGCGGGAATTTTGAAAAAGCCAAGTCGACGGTATTTAATATATTGAAAAAATATAATTCTTTTCTTAGAAAAAGTGGTACTGGAAAAGAATCCACAATTAACTCAAATGTGACCAACAGAAGGATTATGCATTTATTTGGGTTAAATGGCAGCCGTTTTGTGTGGAGAAAGGAAGGCACAGCGCTCAATCCGTCTAATATAGTTGGTACTATGACGCATGGTGCCGGGCATGTTATGATTTGGGCAGCAATGACGGCAAATTGAGTGGGCTCCTTGTGTTTTATTGAAAAAACTATGACTAAAGTAAATTATCTAGAAATATTGAAGGTGCCTATTCCCAAAACTGTCGAAGAATTACAGTTACCAGTTCACCTTCAAGCACGACAACGACCTAAAGCATACTGCGCTGATTGTAAGGGTTCCTTTACAATGTTAAAAAAGTCTTGCCCCTCCTTCTCAGACCCCAGATATCTATCATATTGAGCACTTGTGGCCTTATATTAAAAGATAATTGCGTAAGCGGCAGATTATATCTAAATATAATTGACGCGTACACCCTTTTTGGGTGTTTGGCCGAGCTCGTTCTCCTATTTGTGGAGCGTGTCTTGATGTTGTTCCACAAATGGAAGAACCTACAGTTTCAAGCCGACTCCGAACGGCAGATGTTTTTTATGAGAAATGCACTCGGAGGTTTGTCATTGCCCGCCGAGGGGGGAACCGTTATTAGAAACAACTTTTTTTCTTCATTTTGGTCTTTCACCGAGATTCGAACGTACATTCTAATTACGCACCAACTCGTTCGGAACCGACAGCCGTGGCAGATTAGTAGTAAAAATTACCTAAAATCACCCATGAATCCATGCAACGACGTCCACAAGCAGTAATTAATGTAAAGGGATACTGCACAAAATATTAGTTCGTAAATTTTCCTTTTTCTCCATGTTTTCATTACTGTCCCACTTTATGTTTGAGTTGTAAAATTAAGTTATTGTTTTGTTTACTGGAAAACGTCGAAATAATTAGAAATTTTTTTTATTTTCGTTTTTTATAATAAAATACTGAATGGAATACTTTATATTGGCTTTTGCCTTTTGAAAATTGATTGAACTGTTCTCACGTTATAGAGGATTGAAGTCAGAACAAACAAGTGTTCCAATTTTTTTTTTTTGGTTCACTGTACTTAATATTTTCATTGTGTTTTTCCAAAGAAATCATTTATGTATACGTATGTATGTATATGAGTATACAAATATGTTCATTAATATTTACGTCAACTGTAATCGCAAGTGGCTACTTCGATTTTTACATTTCATTGATTTTGAAGTAAGAACAAACACATATACACATACATACATATGTTAGTATAAATTTACACACTGTGCAATATAATGGGTTCTTTAGTTAATTGGAAAATTGAATTAAATTAAATGTGCGTTATAATGGAAAACCATCTGTCACCTTTTGGGATGCGCTTGCAACTATTAACTTATTGGAAAAACGTATGGTCGTACACAAATGCGAACAGTATATCACATAAATAAATTTCCACCCAGCAAAATTATGTTCAAAGTAGAACAATATATGTTTTGTTTATAAATGAAAATATTGAAATTTGTTTCCATAAATTAATATGATTTAATTATGAACCAATTAGTTTTTTGCGTGATGAAATTTCCGATTTTGGAGATAAGAAATACTTTTACAATGTATTCGAAAATAGGAGAAAGTATTTACTTCAATGCAATAGCTCTGGCTTCTGCTATAATTTTGGCATTCTTCCGCATTGCCAACAAAAAAGTGTTAGTCCATTTTTTTTTTTTTAATTTCCAATGAAACGAAAAGTTTCTCTAAGTTTACTTAATATGCCACACAATGTAGCGCTTGCTAGTTAGCCACCTTTACCAATTCCTTGACACACTTTTCTCAGTGGGATGGTGCATTATCACCAAGGGAAATAAATTTGTGCTGCATCTTTTGATATTTTAGGCATTTTTGAAATGAAGCCCGATTTAGTATGATTAGTTGTAGTTAATATGTGTATATTGAGTTAAGTAAAAATTCGGAGCATTAATGCGCTTTATTCCGATAATGGCAAAAACACAGTAACGATTATATGATGTAGATCAATTATGCGACGCTTTTTGCGATAGACTTTGTTAATTTTTAAGATATTTTCATAATTCCAATATTTTGTAAATGCTTGCCGACGTGATAATCCCTTGGTGCCAGGTCTGAATAAACGGTGGATGCAAAATAATCTCCCACTCAAGCTCACGGAGCTTCTGCCCCCTCGTAAAATAAGTGTGAGGCCTGGCGTTGTCCTGATGGAACCCAAGCCCCTTCCCATTCACCAATTCCATCCACTTCGATCTTCTAACAGCAGAGGATTGAATTAGGAGTTTGGTCCGAAAAAAGTAGCTCATAGGGGATGCTGCCTTCCAATCACACACGAAACAAACAGCAAAGCCTTCTGGTTCCATTCAAAACAGTATTGGGTTTACAAAAAACTTAAATTTGCTTGGCCGCCTGCTCAGACACATCGTCTTGGCCGTAGAAAAAAGAATTTCCTCAATTTTGGAACTCTGTAATACACAACCTATAAAATCAAGCTTTTGATGCAGCTGTGAAATTCATTCATTTATAGCTTGCACCTTCCATTTGAAAGATTTCTCCATAGTCATATTCCCACCTAATAAACCTTACCAGACCCGCATATTTTTAGATTTAATGGTAATATTTTGTTTTCCATCGCTCACAAGTGTGCAGCTAATTAAATTTTAGAAATGCATTTGAAATTTCAAGAAAGCAGCTCAATTAGAAATATTATATTATATATAAAATTTTATTTGCACTTTAAATCAAGGAAGGCCTGGCTAAACTCATCCGCGTAACGGAGTATTATTGATCATTTTCAGTAAAAGTTCGCCTGACCGTTAAAAAGTTAAACAATAGCAATTTTTTCCAGGTATTTATCCAACAAATTCCAAATGTTCTCTCTAACTAAACAGAGTAATGACTCACACCATCTCCGTAGTACCCACACTTATCGGCATGCTGATAGATAAGCTTATCATGGCCCATGCGCATGTAATGTGATTTTCCAAGTGCCTGGGTTGGTGGGGTAAGGAGTTGTTTTTACTATTTAATCAAATTAATCCATTGTTCAACCAAGCACAGGGTTGGTAAGACACTAACCGAGCGCTATTTCTAAATGCCTTTTGTCTGTTCATCTACCTGTAATAATAATAATAATAATAATAATAATAATTTAATAATAAAAATTGGAGCTTACATCCTTTGCTGTGTGTCTGACCGAGCTCCGCCACCTATTTGTGGTGTGCGTTTTGATTCCTTTCCACAAATGAAGGGACCTACAGTTTTATGTCGCCTCCGAATGGCAATAGGTTTTTTATGAGGAGCTTTTTCATGGCACAAATACACTCGGAGGTTTACCATTTCCCGCCGAGGGGTGTGGCTATATGGAAAAATGTGGTAAAAAATTATAAATTGTTACTGTTACACCAAAAAACGAATCAATCGATTCAAATATTTCTTCTTTGTTAGCTACATTGAGATGTTTAGTTAATTATTTTCTATTATAATCAAATTTTTTTTAAACAACAACTATGTGCAAAATTGGCCGAGTTACGTTCAGCGGGAATAAGTAGGCAAGCAAAGATAAGAAGCGCACACTTTCTTTACGTATCTTCCCATCTGTTTGGTACTGCTTTTTTGTTTTTTGCGTTTGGCGATGTCATGCAATATTGATTTTACGTTTATATTCTAATACTTGTTACTTGTATTTAAATATACGATATGCTGCTGCCTTTACTCTATACTATATAACATCACTAAAAATGTACGCACAAACATATTATATAAAAATATTTCTTTTATCTCTCGTCTCTACAGGATTATTGCGATCACATCCTCACTTTGTGGAATGATATTGGCATTCGCTCCTGTTTTGAACGTTCCAACGAATTTCCATTACTGGACAGTACGAAATAGTAAGTATTTCCACTTCACCGAAAAACACAAAATAACCAATTTTTTATTATGGTTTTTTAATTTCTCTTTCATTTTATTTTAGTTTCCTCGACAATTTCGAACGCATCTCCGATCCCGACTACATTCCGTCCACCGAGGACATACTACATAGTCGTAAGATCACCACTGGCATACACCAGATTACTTTCAAGGTGAAAGTGCCTCGCGCTATGGGTGGTGGAGTGCAAGAGTTTCGAATGTATGATGTTGGTGGCCAGCGTGATCAGCGTAACAAATGGATACAGGTCTTCGAGGGTATACAAGCGGTACTCTTTCTCATCTCCTGCGGTGATTTTGATCAGAGTCTGCGTGAAGATTCACGACAAAATCGGCTGCAAGAGGCGCTCAATTTGTTCCGCAGCGTTTGGCAAAATCGTTTTCTCGCCTCTGCCGGCTTCATTGTCTTCCTGAATAAGCGAGATGTGATGGAGCGTAAGATACGCGCTGGAAAGCATATTGTTGATTATTTTCCTGATTTTGAGGATTTTTGCAATTCACCGCAAGAGGGTAATTATTTCGATGAATCTGATTGGACGAAACGTTTCATTCAGCAGAAACTCATCGATATCACGCACGAAACATTTAAGCGCAATTCTCGAAATAATATTGACTATTCGAGGCGAGAGTGTTACTATCATTTTACCGTTGCCACTGATACAAGCTGTGTGCGGAAGGTCTTCAATGATGTACACCAGATGATTCTACATCAGAATATAAAGCAGATGGGACTACTGTGATGAGATTTTCATAACCTGCAAGAAAAATACTTTCTTCGACTGACCGAACCTCTAAAGCATTCACTGAAAAAACAACATACATACATATAATTAAAATAAATTTATAAAAATTTCATTTTATTGATCAGACTTAAGTAGACTAGTATAGAAAGAAGATTCGCATATTAGAAAAATATGCAATCCTACATTTACACAACAGGACACATCAGATTTTGTGTATTAACGTAAAATGCTGATGGAAGAAAAGAAACGAGAGACAAATGCATCAGCACTGCCAGTCACCGATGATAGAATTGTATGACAGTCAGATTTCTTGTAGTACGAATGAGTTGGTGCAGAGAAAATAGTGGCATATGCTCCCTCATACATAGCATAAATAGTATTCATACATACATAAGTGAACGCAAGAATAGTAATTTTTAATAGTATTAGGTCCTAGCTGAATCTTTGAATTTGCTGTTCAGCGCTATGATTTAGCAATTCCTATTCTGCAACTGTGATTTTAATAGGGCTAATTATTGTAGGCAACAATTAGTTTTAATGCGTAGAATTTTCTATTGAAGTATATATGTAATAATTTAAAACTAGCATATTAACAAATATTTGTAAACTATCACACAATATGTGTATACATACCTTAAGTTTTTACAGAAGACCGATTTTTGAACTTTTCTCAAAGCTAATAAAATAGAGCAAAATGATGTTTTGAGTTTTGAAATAATAAAAAAGGCTATTAATAAATTATATACACACATGTTTGAGTTGTGATATACAATTTGTATGCATATTCGGCCACCGTAGGCTAATGGTTCGTGCGTGACTATCATTCGATAAGGTCCGGGTTAGAAGTTCACTGCGGGCATAAAACTCCAATTGATAAAAACTCTTATTTCCAAAAGCGACAGCCCGGAGGGAAGCAATGGCAAACCTCCAAGTTGCCAAGAAAAAATGTCCTCATAAAAAATCATCTCCCGTTCAGAAGCGGCTGAAAACTGTTGATTTTTTTTATTTTTATTTTTTTTTTTTTTTATTTATATAAGCTTATACAATGTAATAAACATTCAGCGCTAACATCAGAGGCTATCAGCTGATACTGTAGATCTATTTGTGTGAATAACATCAAGGCGCACATCACAAATTGGGAGAAGAGCTCGGCCAAGCACCCAGTAAATATGCACGCGCTAATTATATGCAATTATACACATATATTGTATATACATACCAGGTGTATGCATTTGCAAAAGAATAATTGGATGGTGTGGTACAAATAAATATAAAATGTCGGTATGTTTCGAATAGAGACTGAATCGTGGCGGAATAATGACATTCAACTGCATTATACATATTTTACAATGTTGCCCATATCCATTGTGCGTTTTATGTGTTGCTTCTATGGAGGCAGGGCAATTTTTGCTATTGTCTTCAATTTATTATCAATTATTTATTTTCATAAAATTTTCATTTGAATAAAAAATGAAAAGTACCTAAGTCAAGTTGTGAAATTTACAGAAAAACGTGGACAGATGAAGACGTGGGTTTGCTCCATGTACCACCGAAGCAAGTTGGACTGGATGAGCGACTTTTACAAAATAAGTTTCTAAAACCGACGACGAAAGCACAAAGCGGTTATGCCAACCACTTTTGAGGTGTTAAAGTCATGCTATATTCCAATTTCTAATAAAAGCAACCCAAATCAATCAACCAAAATTAGTTAAGGGCTGTTTTGATGCACAGGTGCAATGTATTACATGTTAACTTGTGAGGAACACAGTACGTTTTCTCCAAATAAAATTTCTCACAATAATTCCTCTGAGTTTTATCACTGGATTGCTAAATAAAAGTCACAAGCTAATGGCATCACATCTTCATTGCTTTATTAAATCACTTAACTTTACGTTCACACGCTTAGCTTAAGTCTGATTACTTTGTGCGCATACGCCTTTGCTTATATACATGTGCTTATCAACTATCGTAATTTATAGATGTGGCAACTGGTATCTTGTCTCGCTTTATTCTGTGTTGTCATTTGGCGTCCAAGCGTGTTAATGTTTTCGTTTTAGCAACGCAAACTGAATACCAAGGGTGGCGGCACCTTCCCAAAACCCTTACTTTATTTTTCGAGACCACAATAGTGCAAAACAAACAAAAGGAAGAGAAATTGCATGTTTGTAAAATATCACTGAATGACTTCGTAACATTTTGATTTGTGACATTTAAACTAAACTAACTAATGAAAACGAAGTATCACGGTTCGCAAAATTTCATGTTTTAGCACACTGCACTCTACTTAAGTCTGATCGTTAGATTAGCCGATAGACTGCAATCCGCGGCCGACTAAAAACCCTCAGTCACCAGGGGGAGTCTCCCTGGTCTCCTACGCCGACGACTGCACGATAATGGTGTCGGACAATTACATTGATGTCCTGTGCGCCAAGGTAAACGACTACCTCGCCTGTCTTTCTCACTTCTTCACTGCGAGGAACCTACAACTTTCCCCCACGAAGTCTACGTCACCCTCTTCACCACCTGGACAAAGGAGGTGAAACTGCAAGGCATAAATCGATGGCACACCAATTCCGACTGTTAACAATCCGAAAAATTTGGGAGTTACCTTCGACAGTTTGCTCTCTTTCTCGGCACATACAACCGCTATTGCCACTTAAGTCCAAAATCGTTACAAGGTCCTCAAATCTCTTGCCGGCAGCATTTACTTGGGGCAAAGACAAAGAAATGATGCTATCGACATTTAAGGCCGGCCGGTTTTAAACTATGCTGCGCCTATCTGGTCGCCTGAAACCAGTGATTCGCAGTGGGCGAAGCTACAGACTTGTCAAAACACTGCCATTAGGACTGCGACAGGATGTCTTCTGATGTCCCCACATCAACGTCTACATGACGAGACCCATATGCTCCCTGTAAAAGAGCATAATAAACTGCTAAGCAACTAGTTCCTGTTAGGGTGTTACCGCAGGTCCCACCCATACAGACACCTGCTTGAGCCTGAGCCGCCTCCCAAGCATGTCAGGAGGCACCTCCTCAACTACCCCGACCCACGAATTCCGTCATCGGAGTCCAACCACCACCCATTGCAGGCGAAGAGCTCCAACTTCCCCGAGAGTGCCACATAACCTTAGCATAATTACGTTCTGAATACTGTAGCAGGTTAAACTTCTACACTACTTCCAGAATCGACCCAGACGGGAGGCCTTCACATGCCGGACATATGTTTAGTATGTCGGGGTCGATTTTGGATAAGTAAACTAGCCCTGTCTAGTGTACCGTATCCCGCCATGAGAATGCTCTCACATATCGGCTCACACAAGGCAGTTTTTGACCACTGAAAACATCGAATTAATGGGTCATCCGCCTTACATAAATCAGGGAATGTCATCAAACGATTTACTTTTGTTCACGAACATCAAAAATAAAACGCGAGGTCAACGTGTTTCAACGCCAGTCAAGAAGCTGTTGAAGACTTTAAACAGCTCGTTTTGGAGGTATCCACTTCCGAGTGACAACAGTGAGTTCAAGCCAATGAAGAAATCTGTTGACTTTCAAAAAGGATATGTTGAGAAACAATGAACCCATTTTCGTTAGAACAGACAAATCTCGTAAAATTAACAGACTCATCACGTCTCACCATTCTTGTTGTTTATTAATGAATATTTTTCCCATAAACGCTAGGTGAACTCTTTTATATATCGGGTATGGCGAATTGTCCTTACCTTCTTCGAACCTTCTTCGTTTTAATGTTCCCCATTTTTTCTTAGAAGTTACGAAAAAAATGTATGGCATGAATACCCCTTTAAAGCGGGCGCTATGAATTATAATTCTGTTCTTCCAAGCCAGCTCTTAAGAATCTTCTTGTTAGACACTTGTTATAATGTATATTTAGTTCACTTTGTTATTTGGTTATCTTATTTTTATCAAATAGTCTTAAAGTTTATTGTTTACTAACTAATAAATGAAATTAAAATAAGGGAATAAATCAAATTCTATGCCTTGAACCTAAAATGTTCAATGATGTCAAGGCATGTGATATTTTTTTTTTATACTAGTACTTTCAACTTAGGCTTAGGCATCATTGTGGTCTTCTTCATATTCATCTTCATCGTCCTCGTCATCTGAAAGAAAAATCGTAGTCGAAAAGCGATGTATAAATATTTGTTTACAAATTTTAAATGTTAGAAAGTTGTAGTTCTTGGCATAAAATATATATACACATATCTACATATGAACCCTTGACTTTAACGGTTTTCGTTCATATTTCAATAAAACTGATTCTGATTCTCATTGGTGAATGATAGCAGTTAAAATATTATTAAAATCCAACATTTTTATGGTTGGTAGATAGAAAGTGCCAATTCGAATTCTATTGCTGGGTCAAAAGTCCATAGCGAATAAACAACCTTAAGGGTGTCATGAAAATATATTTATCTAAAAGTTTACTAATTTTTAGTCAAATTGAAGATAATCGGCCTTATCATGAATTCTATGTGAGCAAACCAATCATCCAAGTGAGAGTAAATTCCAAACTTGTTTTTGTACTTGTTTTTGTATTGTGTTTTTGTGAAGTTTATGGCAATGATTGGCTCACATTAAATTCACGTTAAGGTCAAATGTAAATATAATTAGTATTTGTTAAATTTAGTATTGTGTCTAGGCAATAAAAACATAATTCTTATATATATTACGTCTAATATAAAAACATTGTTTTTTTTTACCATGTTCCCTTCGTTTCCGCGTGTAAGCCCGCTTCGCTAATGGCGCTTGATCGGTTTCGCCGTGTAGTAGCGAATTTCGATACAGTACAAGGGGTTGCCACTCTTCTGCTCTGCTCGATGGCATACCCGGCGATATCCGTCGATCGAGGAAGCTCAATATCACCTTTTTATCTTGCTTTAATAATTTGTTGTTGAATTCATTTAAAACTTCAAGGAATAAGAGACGTGTTGGTGCCGCTACTGGGTCTTCGGGTATATCGCCGACAGCAAAGAGTATGCCAGCTCGATGTAGGGCAATGACCGGTTCACGATTTTTAATGGCATCAAAACCAAAAGTCAGCGCAAATCGTTTAGCCAATTCCTTTAGATCAGAGAAATCATGGGAGTTTTTGGAAATTAAGCCGTTCTCAGACTGTTGCTGTAATTCTTTGAAAACTGCAATCAAACTGAGGAGCAAGGTCAAGGCGAAATTAATTTTATTTATTTCCCGCGCCTTTCCAAGTGTGGCTTTAATTATGTCGCCATACTCATTATAACACTAAAAGCATAAATGATTTTAATGTTAATGCGAATCATGTAAATTTCAGCTCACTATATTTATTCACCTTAACGTAATGTTTAAACATGCCGGCTGCACTTTTTGTGGGTATAATATTGTAAACGATAAGTTTGCAAAATGAAGCCAAGAAGTTACGTTTTTTGTGCAATTCCTCAATTCGTGTCTCGTCTTGAACAACTGCAATGAAATATACGCACTTTAACTTTAAAATAATTAAAAGTTTTTAGATACCTTCTTGTTTGATTGTAAAAACGTAATGCTGCACGAAGTTATTTAGAATTAATTGTTCGTCCAGCGTTGACTTATACTCCAAAGCGCGTATATATTCGTTGTCACTTTTCGAAAGTTTATCCGAAAAGACAATCAAAAGATCACATATCGACTGATAAGCCTGGTAGAAGAGTAACAAATACAATAAGTTCAAAAAATATATGCAGCATGAAAGTAACTCACTAACCGACTCTTGAATTTGTTCCGTTGGCCCGTCACGTGTTAGTTCAAGGCAAGCAGACATATATTTGATGAAGTTATCACGCAATTCAGTGCATACCATAGCAATGTTACTACTTTCGCATTGATTTTCAACAAAGTACAATCCCCAACTTATCGAAAAGTAGCACGCTTCAATACAATAGATCAAAGCTTCGTTGGGTAAAGTACGTTCAGAGTTCTCTCTTGACTGACACTCTTCCACATCTTGGAAGACTGATTCGAATAAATTCCAAGGATTAAGATTATGAGAAGCGTAGAGAATAGATATCACTTTGAGCGATATTGTTACATTGTAGATTTCATCTTCATTGGGCAGTTCTTCACCTGAAATTAATGCAACTTTATTATTTTTTCTCTCTAAATATGTTGTTCATTAACTTACCGGCAATCAAGTTCCGCCAGTCATCAATGGCATCCTTATATTTATTAACCGCAGTGTCGATAATATTCGACCGTGCTACATCACAGCGGGTATAAGTGGCGCTTCCTTCACTGCATAAGTACTCAAGTGTTTTAGCGCAGGTCTCAAGTACTTCTCGATCCGTATGTACAGACATTATGTAACTCATTTTATCTAACAAAGCCTGCAAGTTCGATTCCTGCCGATTTGTAGTATATATATCTAGTTCAAAATACTGCGGCACCGCTAATAAGTTAGCTAACTTCTCACTATCCGCTTGATATTTCTCCAGTAAAGGAGGAAGTGTTATAATGAAATGTTCAGTCAATCTAACTTTTTCATCCTGTATTGCTTTCAGCTCTTTTGAACTTAATGTTATTTTACGATTACTCGCACGTCCTACGGGCGCCTCACCTGTCGCTGACTGCTTTACGCTGCTGACCATTATTTCGATAAGAGTTGACTCCTGTTTATTATCAAGCACCTCTTCGTTGAGGCCCGGCTCCTCGATAAGTAGATCAGTCATGCATTCCCAATCTTTGACCATGGCATTATTGTCTATGAAAGAGTCTACCAGGTAGGCACCATGTTCATGCAGTTCCGATTCAATAAAAAACTGCACTAAGTCCCGTATTAGAGGTGTATTTGGGAGGCGTATTTTACCGCGTCTCGTTTTAGTCTCTTCCATATCGGCAGTTAAATGAAAGAGCCGTACATTTAAAAACTCAGCCGCAGCTTGCGCGACGCCGCGATGCGATGAGTATACCAGTTCATACACTATTTCACAATCTTTATCAGCCAATATGTCAGGGTGTATCCTTATTCAAAAAAAAATTATAAAGTTTAAATTTGTGAACTCTAAGTTCATTTAAATATTATTTACTTTAAGATGCTGATGACCAATTTAACGGCGTGTACCGCAACCTCAAACTCTTTATCTAAAGTCATGGCAACAATACGATCTTTGAATTTTGATGTAAACAGCTCCAATTTCCCTTTTAGTTCTTCTTTATCGTACAATGGTAGAAGCGCCTGTAGGCAACGAAGCCGAACCTCGCCGACTTTGTCATGTAATGTCCATCCAATATACTTTAGGTATGAGTCGTCAAGAAAATTTTGAGGATAATTTTCCATCCAGACACCGATTTCAGCCATACAAATTGCACGTATATCCGGTAATGTGTCCCTAAAATAAAGAAATTATAATATTTTTTCTCTCAAATTCAAAATTGATATAGAACCTGTATCGATGTACGAAAACGGATTTAAACATGTAAGTTAACATATTCTTAATTTCGTCCATGTTCTCCTCAAGCTCAGCACGCTTTGTCATCAAAGACTCGAGCCGGTCCGATGCACGGCGGTCTCGTGACTAAGTACAATTAAGTCAATAATGTATTGGAGTTTAAATTTAGGATGTTGAACTAACCTTAACTCGTTCAGCTTCGTATTGTTTTGCGGCATTTTCAAAATTATTTGAGACTAGCAAAGCTACATCCACCAAAGCTGTCATCAATTTCATAGCTGCCAAAGTTGCGGTATGACGGAAAGCACGCACTTGTGAATCAGAAAGACCCGTTAAAAGTGATATTACATTGTCCATAAGGAACTGATCATATATAATAGAATATTGGCACTGCTTCACCAGAGTTTGGACAAAATCGCAAAAATTCATTTTGAATTTTTTCCATTGTTGACCAGGCATTATTAATGGATATTCACCGCTCTCCTGTGTGACACAAAAAGAAAAATTGAAAACCAAAATATATATCCAATTTAAATCAGGTTAATAAGTTATTGACCTCATCAAATTCTTCAGTCATTTTGCGAATAACAGCGGTGTGTTCCATTGGATGTGGCATATCTTCAGATATTTTACCCTTGCAACCACTTGCATTTATGAAAAATTGCATTAGAGCAATTAGGGCAGAATCACGATTTTGTTTGTATTTTTCAATCCAATCATCAACAATACTCTGTAAGAAAATTTTGCGTGATACCGGAAGTTATAAAAATTTCCTGTTCCCTTTAATGTTTACTTACCGCTATTGCCGACTTGGAATGCCGTACAATATAGTACAAACTGTTCTCATCCGTAGTTACATCTCTCTCCATATCAACCCTCTCCTGTTCCTTTTCAATGTGCTCCTTTCGTGGTCTTTCCACGCGCTCACGACGTTCCCCTTGCGGTTTCCGCTGCCCTGGCTGTTTTCGTTTGCGCACCACAGGTGCAAAAAAATCGTCTTCATCGTCATCGATGATTGGCGGTTTGTCACGCACTCCTCCCCGAGCACGGAGTCGGGTCATTCGTTTCATAGGGCTATCGCCATCCGATGTACTTTCATTTAACGCTTCCCTGTGAATTGCACAAGAGCGCAAAGTTATTGAATTTTGTGTAAAAAAAAATATGTATAGAGACGTATGTGTACGTGACCCCGAAAGAATTTCTGCTATGAAAAAGCTCGTCAGAAAAACACGGCGGTACCTCGCCATTTTGAGGAACAACATCAAGACGCACGCCTCAAATAGGAGAAGGAGCTAGGCCGAACATCTGACAAATTAAATATTTATTTTTATATATAATGCAAAGTAGCATCTAGGCATCATTTGATTACTAACCAAGGCACATTAAACTGCTGCCTGTACCACATTCCCACGACAGTCGGTTCCACGTAATTGGAACGACCCGGATTTATATCCGGCGAAGGACTGGCACTTCAGCAGCATTCCCCGTATATGTATGGAGGATATTTATGCTTCTCCAACTACGACAGGAACAAGATTATTTTGTTTTTGCTTTTGGTGCCTACAATGTCAAATCCTATAAACAAATATTGACAGTTTAGAGTACCTTAAACAAAACTTGACAATTTGGAGAATAAATAAATAGAAAAAATCAAGCCTTCCCATGAGGTTCCCACAAGCCTGTTTTAAGTGTTTAAAGGCGAAATATGTTATGGATAGAGTAACTTCGGGTATTGTGATATGGGAGGGTAATGTTATATACCCGCTTATTTTCTGAACTATACATGTCTCAACAAGAACTTGAGTGGTGCGGTCGCAATAATTTAAGTGCGTACTTTGCAAACCAATTGCTTAGAATTTAACACAATTTTTTTTAAAAGAATATTTACTTTTCCATTAACGCGAGTCTATTTAGCTATAGATCAGGTAAGTTTTCAATAAAACTGAAGTGGGATTTTTAAAACCAAATTCAATTTGAAAAAGTAAAGTTCGGCTAATGTGATATAGCCTTTGTCGCCTAATGTGATATACCATATTACATTAAAAGTACAACCCATTGGCACCCAAAAAAATGATAAACTTTGCTATATTTTGTTAGGTCATGCCCAAGAAAGGTGATATTCGAAAGTGGGATGCCGAGAGTATGAAGAAAGCCATTTTAGCTGTGAGAGGAGAAAAGATGGACATAATCTTGGCTTCAAAAACATTTCGTGTGCCATTTGCAACGTAGCAAAGAGTCGCTCGCAGTGACCGATCTATAGACGATATTTTCAACACGCCATTAGGACTTAAAACCGTATTTAACCCAGATTTAGATATGGAATTAGTAAAGTATGTTAAGTATATGGAGTCGCGGTTTTTTTTCTTTTGATAAAGGAATGCACGGGTAAGGATTGGTTATATGGCTTTCTAAAAAGGCACAAGTTTGAAATAAGCCTACGAAGTGCGACAGGAACCTCAATGGCTAGGGTTAAGGGATTTAATGTGTAAAGTGTTAACAAATTTTTAGGCTTATTGGAGAACGAGTACGAAAAGTATAATTTCGCTCCAACGCAAATATGGAACGTGGACGAGACCGGATTGTCTATTGCTCAAAGTAGGCAGCCAAAAATTTTGGCGGCGAAAGAAAAAAGGCATATTGGAAGTATGACGTCAGCGGAAAGAGGATCACTCATTACCGTGGTGAACTGTATGAGTGCAAGGGCCGCCTTTGTTCCGCCCTTTTTTATTTTTCCCAGAAAAAAACCTTCACGGTTAATGAGACATGCCACTCCCGGCTCCGATTTTACTTGCCATATATTACTTGCCGAATATTCACTAAATGGTTTGAACATTTCCTACGATTCACAAATGGTTCAAAAGAAAACCCAGTGTTGCTCATTTTAACGGCTGCTGCGATAGTATTAACAACATCGCCATACAAAGCATCTTTGGAGGAGAGCATAAGAAATGTCGCCACTTAAATCCCGTAGCGGTAAGAAGCGTAGAAAGCCAAATAGGGAAAATTCGTCGAGCGAATCTGAAGAAAGTTTGCAGCTGCAAAGTTCAGACCAAAACCCTTGGATAGAAGCTCCACCTAGTAATGACACGGTGTGTGCTTTTTGTAACAAGGTAACGAAGGCAACCTAACATGGCTATCGTGTTTACAATGCGATTTAGTTTGGGCACACAATAAATGCCTCCCCAAACGGCAAGCTATTTTTGTATGCAAGTCTTGTAAGTCATCTTAGAAAATTCGGGCTTAGGATCTCTTCAAAACTTACTTATCTATCTATGTATTTTATTTGAAGTTTTTGTTAATTTAGTTTAAAACTTTCATAAATTATTTAAAGATATACATCTGTACATATGAATAAAATGTTTGTTTTTGTTTGAAGTTCTGAATAATAGATGAAACTATAAAAACATTTTATGGGTCTTACTTTTGTACATTTTTTTTGGGGCTTAACTTTTCCAGGAGTATAGGCGTGTAATGTGATACTATATATCACTTTGCCCGAATAGACTATATCACATTATCCGCCAAATTTTACAAACCTTCCTTTTCGACTTTTGATTTCAGTGGAAAATCTGCCGATTGACTGAAAATAGAATACTCCAAATTGAAAATTAGCTACACAATACATCAATACACTGTATTAAGCAATAATAAGTTAATAAAAGTTTGAAATTATGGAGTAAGCAGAAAAGGGATTACCTATATCACAATACCCGAAGTTCCTCTACACCGACTTTTGCGAGAAATTAATATGTCACAGCCAGGAACTAGATCTTCCAATAACTGTACATTTAGTAGCGATTTTTAAAGTCCATGATGCATTTACGCAAAAATCTCTAAAAAGTGTTTAAAAAAGTATACCTATAATCATATAATCTCTTATAATATTTAATCTCATGTCTTGGATTTTCCGCAATCGCGTTATCTAATTTCTTTATATGGATTCAAGTACATATTTAATTGTATTGCTTCATAAAATAATCGTGATAATTTCTAGGCATTCGGCGAGTTCTTGTAGAATTACTTACATAGAGGGTTTTGAAATCTTGATTGGATATACTATTTAGAAGGCAAGGGAGCACGCTTCCAACTCTTTATTGGAATTGTTTATCTATGTTAATTAAATTTTTCATGTTGACATAATTATTCCATGGATTTACTTTTAATAGTGTACAATTCTACAAATGTCTACAAATTATACTTTATAACATTTGTGTACTATGTACAAGAGTATATGTATAAAAAAACAAAGTCAAGTATATACATGCATATATATATAATTGGCGCTTGACCTTTTTTTTTTTTGGTGTTTGGCCGAGCTCCTCCTCCTATTTGTGGTGTGCGTCTTGATATTCTTCAACAAAGTCAAGTACCAGTTCCTAGAGTAGATAAAATTTTGTATATTCCTGCTCATTACCACTTTTACATAACCCAAGAAACACAAGCTTCCAATAAGGCAGTGCCAAATGCTGTTATTGCATAAAGTGTAAAGAGTGGCTGTACTTGGCCGGATACAAACCAGGATTGTTCCGATTGCGTGGAGCTGTCGGGCGAACGTGCAGTTTCAAATCTTTTGCACTACTCTTATTACTCCACCTTTGTGATTCCACCATTATACAGGGCTCTAGTTTGTACACATGTACAATTGTGCAAATCAAATTTACTTACCCATGTTCTTCATATTCTGGAGGTGGGTCATTCATCCGAATTCGCTTTCCACCCCGCCTCGCCATCATCACAGCGTGAGTTCGCACCGACTTAGTATTCTATAATTGCTAAAGATATAACAATGTACAAAATCAAATAAGAATTTAAAACAAAATTTTCTATATTTCTGTATTCGTAGGACGCACTCACAAATTGGATTCTAGGATTGTTGATATTATATCGATTAACCGGCAATACAGAAATGTTTCTTCCGCGTCGATATTCGATAATTGTTTTTAGAAGTGATCGATATATTTTAGATATAGTCATTTAGCACTCATGAAATTTTCATTTATAAAAAATTATCCAAGGTACATTCGTCAATTTAAAAGTGCCTCCCAAGTTAACCGAAAACGTTGAACAAATAGATGCGGTGTTTCATTAGAATTTGGGATTTCCGAACTCGAACAGAATTACATTAGCTATTAGGGTGTCAGCTCAAGACGTAGACGAAAAGTCGTTCCGTTCGCACTATTGTCTATGCTTCCGCTTCCAACTGCATGTCGGCTGTTTAACGTAGTTCACTCTTTCATTTTTCTTTTGTTGTGACATTATAATGTACCAAACGTTGTTGTTGGTCTAGTGCCACCAACTTTAAAGAATTTGCCTTATGCAGTATGTATAAACAAAACGGCACCGACTCGCCATTTCTCTGTATCTTGAAAATATACTAAAATTTTAAAGCAGTCTGAAACTGGTTAATGTAAGGTTTCGTAACTATAGCATATCTGCTGAGATGTTCTCGAGTCGCCAGAAAAAGGAACATGGTCCCTCTCCCTTCGATTCATCCATTTTTCAAACGGATCCTGCCTCCGATAAAATATGTTGTTATGAAACATAATATGTTCTGTTCGTCCAAATTTTAGTACCTTAACTAATATACCTCTGGAGATTTCCAGCAATTTCAATTTAGAAAAATTGCAGCTAAACTGTGACAGTGCCTTTGACAACGCAAATTGCTGGTTTTGAAATTTCAATTTGTTTGCTTTTATCATATATATATACATATAATGAATCATTTTGTGGTGGCTTTGGTACTATTTAATACTTTTATAAATTGGGTGCAATTTATACATTATATAGGATCCGGCACTCGAAGTGCAACCAATTAAAAAGACCACAAATTTAGTTTAGAAAATTACTTTTATTCAATTCAAACTAAAAAATATATGAAAATAGTACAAAATTAAGAATCATTTTACTTTTCTTCGATATCACCACCTTTGACACGGTCCAGAAACGAATAGTAAGCTGACCGAATGTGACTTGAATGTGTTTTGGTCCACTCGCGGACAATGGCTTTTTTCAACGTCTGGAGACTGGTGAATCTTTAAGTTCGGCCCTTGCTCTCCAAAGTGGCCCAAAGAGAATAATCCATCGAATTCGCATCTGGTGAATTTGATCCATTGTGTAGACTAATGAATCGGAACATTGTTTTTTAGTCATTCACTCGAGATTTGTGAGATCGTATCGAGTCCTGTTGAAACGCCCATGGTTTACCACCGAAATGTTTGTGTGCCCACAGCTTCAAAGCAACCTTCAGAATACGTTAACGCTTGGAGAGCGCCCATCTGCGTTTACAGCAGCCTACACCATTACCTGTGGCGATTACGTTCTGGATATTGTAACAGGTTAAACTCCTACTTATCCAGAATCTACCCCGACATACCAAACATATGTCCGGCATGTGATGGCACCCCGCACGACACTAACCACCTTTTCACATGCTCCCTAAAACCGACTCATCTAACACCCTTCTCCCTCTGGAACCATCACGTCGAAACAGCAAGTTTCCTGGGCCTACCTCTAGATGAGCTAGACGAAGGCGACCGGTGATATGCCCGACACTGGCGGGGCTACTATTACTGTCAACAAACAAACAAACAATTACCTGTGGCAGCTGCTGCCTCCTGGTGGCGAATCGATGACTCAAATTCTCGTATGAACGGTTGGTCAAATTAAACCTATCGTTGTCGGAGTTTACGAATTGTTCAATTTGAAAAATTTTCTCGTCGGAAAACACAATATTCCGGAATTAACCGCTTTCAGCCAAACGAAGCAACTTTTACGCTCTTTCAAGTCTGACTTATGGCTTTTGGATCTTGTAAGGCTTGACTTTGAGTTGCTATGGTCAGATATTTTCAGTTCTTTCGCCATTTGATATCTTTGTATAATTTTATGCTTAAGTACTGATATGTAACAGAAATAGTACAAGCACCACAAAGGGTTAATTCTTTTATTTACACCTTTTTAAAATAAAGGCACGTGTATCTTTCGCGTCGGGTTGGCATTCGCTTCGCTTTGACGCAACGCCAGTAACTCAAGTGATAGCCAAGGACAAGAATGATAGAGAAACAGATTGCACCTTCTCTATTCACCGTGTCCAAGGTGGATTTATTAAGGTCACAGCATTCACCCAGCTGAATTTTTCGCCGTATGTATGGCTTACGTCAAAATGATATGCTTTGTTTGTATGTATTGGTATGTTCACATTCGTATGTTTACATTTGATTACTGATTTTGACGTGATGCTTGGACCAAACGCAACAACAAATACATGTAGGGTTTTACTTATATGTGTTTGCTGTCACCTGTAATAAATTCGCCTTGGCCGTGTCGTAAGAGTCCAAGAATAAACAAGCAAAGGGAAGAAAAAAAGTAGGCGAAAGCAATGGAAACAACCAGACACAAGGAATTACGCTCAACTCGCCTTGACATTTAATAAATATTTCTTGGTAACAATGGTGGGCGCCAATTTACTACACCACAGCAAGGCGAATTAATAATGAATTCACCATGACCACAAGTAAGTTATTTGCAAGGTGGATTTAATAAGGTGACAGCATTCACCCAGCTGAATTTTTCGCCGTATGTATGGCTTACGTCAAAATGATATGCTTTGTTTGTATGTATTGGTATGTACACATTCGTATGTTTACATTTGATTACTGATTTTGACGTGATGCTTGGACCAAACGCAACAACAAATACATGTAGGGTTTTACTTATATGTGTTTGCTGTCACCTGTAATAAATTCGCCTTGGCCGTGTCGTAAGAGTCCAAGAATAAACAAGCAAAGGGAAGAAAAAAAGTAGGCGAAAGCAATGGAAACAACCAGACACAAGGAATTACGCTCAACTCGCCTTGACATTTAATAAATATTTCTTGGTAACAATGGTGGGCGCCAATTTACTACACCACAGCAAGGCGAATTAATAATGAATTCACCATGACCACAAGTAAGTTATTTGCGAATTATGTTATAGATTGTTTTCATCCCGCCATTTCCATACAAGTTAAGAAAGTAACATAAGTTGTTTGCGAATTAGACCGAAACATATCATTGTGTTAATACACCGTTGTGTAGAATAAAATATAGAAAATGCCTGATTTCAGTGCAAATATATTGCCGGAGGAGCTAACAAGTGAGGATGGTATTGCTTTTATTGCGTCGCTGGAGGATCCGAAGCGATGGGGAGCAATTCCCCTTCTGAACTACACTCCGCTGCATGAGTTGAAGGATATGAGCGTTGTGAGGTTTCGAGGCATGATTCAAGACATGCATGATCCTGAAATGTATTTGGAACGTTATGAAGTAACAAAAGAAGATAACACTTCTAGAATTCAAGAAGGGAAATATCGTGACTGTCTATTGTTAAATGATGGTGAGCGTGTAAACTACGAAACAAAGGCGAATGTGCATGGCGAACGCCGAACTTTTTTCGTAATATCTATCCCTGGTCTAAACGACTGGTGTCAAGATTATGAATCTGAGTGCAGTCGTAACACTTTGCCTAAACCTAGGATAACGGAAATGGCATCAGAAGGAGGTAAAAAACGTGGAGCGTCCACCGGATATGAATGCATGGATATTGAAATAGAAGCGGAAGCCGGAAATAATCCTCATTATGACGCCAATAAGCGCAAACGGACAGAGGTGTATCCAAATGATGCTTCTGAAAACAATGGAGTAGGTCGCACTTCAAATTCAGTCATTGGCATGGAGTACCATCTAAATTCGCCCATACCTGACCGTCCTAGCAAAGCTTGTATGATAAAAATTTATTATGACTTTGAAAAATATAAATTGAATACTATTCTTGATGTGGTCGGTTTCCTATCGGTAAATCCCGCATTAGACGCATCAACGATGGATGTTGATGCGTTTGATAACGTTAATGAAATCCAAGCACAAAATCCTCCGCCATCCCTTATACCGCGCCTTCATGCAATAGCCGTTCACTGCTTGCCACATCCAAACCCATTGCTGGATGAAAGATTTCTATCACCTTCGCAAGAAGGCTGCAGTCAAAATTTAACTAATACCTTCAATATGTTATCTATGCTTGATGAGTTCCGAGTTTTCTTAAAACTATGTTTATTCAATGATGATTTGGCAGCCGATTATTTTTTATCACATCTTATATCGTCAGTGTAAGTAGCTTTGGAAACCCTTTGGGGTTTCTCTGCATAATTGTAATTCCGGATCATTTCAGTAATGCAGTCACGACTTTTTGCACTGCATATAAAATATGGCCTTTAGTTGCTAAAATCAATCAATATGTACAATTTTGGTTTTTGATATTTATAGTTATTGTCGAGCAGAATGTCGATGCCTTGGAAGATTTCTTCTAAACATTTTCAATATACCGCAGAGTCGAATTCCAGAATACACAAAACAAGTTTACAAACTGTTAGGTTTGTTAATACCAGCCAGTCATTACATCGCAATGACCGCGGATACATTGAACGATTCAACTTTTGGGGCAAAGTAAAACACAAAGGAAAGACGTTTCGGTGAACAGTAATAATTTTCGTTTCTATTGTAGGAAAGATTATGAAACCAACAAATTAGTCTCGGGCATGCTTCAGCTTGCGCCGCAAACCCATCTAATTATAGACGAAACGTTTACCAAATCAGATACTTTAAACAGCAATGGTGTATTGTCTATGCAAATTCTTGGGCATGTAATGAAGCATCAGCAGCTAAAATGCAATTTCCAGTACTATGAAATCGAATATGAAGTGGACATACCGGTATTGTGTTTCAGTGAAAAGAAAAGTATTCTCCCGGTAAGTGGACGTTAATGAAACGATGTTAGTTAAATTATTATATTTATTTTTGAAACGTATTTCACAGTTCGATGCTTATGTCCCAATCGAGTATGATGAGCAATCACTTGATGTTATAGAAGAATCGTTAAAGGCTGCACGGCATTATTTGAATCCAACACGTCTACACCAATTTAGATGTTTCTTAACAACAGCTAAACTTGCCGAATTCAGTGTTAATGAAGCTGAAAGTGAAATGATTCAAAACGACTTTGTAGAAATGCGGAAAAACAAAAGTATTCGTGACGCGGAAGAGCTGCATCATTTATTAGTATTAGCTCGCTTACTGGCTGTTGCGCAAGGCAAAAACGTGCTAGATAAAGATGCATGGGAGCGGGCTAAGCAGATGGAATCAAATCGTCAAAAAAGAATCAGTGCATTGGCAAACGATGTAACACGACAATGTAGCATTTAATAAAGAACTTGTAGCGATACTTAAATGCGTTTGTTTAAATATCTTTGTTAAACCTATAGTATCTAAGGTGGCGCCATTAAAAAACGGTTACCATATTTTTCACGATTTTGACAAGTCTGACGTCAGCTTCCTTCAAAACAAATATCCTCTTCTTCTTCACAAACAATCTTGTATTTTTGCCATATAATGTCCTACCGTCTTAATTTTCACTACTAAAACTGATCGAAATTATTTTATTTATACCTATATTTTATTTGAAGTTTTATGTTACAATAAAATGGGTTTATTTAGTAGTTATAATTAAAAGTATTCATCTAACGGAACTCCAAAGTATTATCCCGATGCGAGTTACGCGGCCACCTTTGACCCGAAATTTACATACCTGAAAATAGAATTAATACATTAGGTCTATGTTTTAAATGCATATGTTGAATCCATTAAATTTTAAGAAAAAACATAAATTATCAGAATAATTTGCGTTGGATAATGGGACAGTTCTCTTCATGGTAAATCGAAGCGAGCTGGGTCAAAGTTTCATCATTTTAAATTTATGTATGTGGGTTAGGGCGGGTACAATATTTGATCTACTTTGCTTCGGCGCTATATTATTGTGCTGAACAAAAAAAAGTCCATGGAAGCATATTTCCAAAATGTATATTAAGCTTCCTTATTTTTAAACTTATTTAGCGGATGTTGTGTCTAGATTTTAATAAGCTGTCATTTCGTCATATATATGACTGAAAAATTGAAAACAAATAGGCCACGAACCTGTAACGCACGATGGCACCGCGATGGATTAACGTTAAGAAACGGAGATTACTCTTTAGCGAAGACTTTTGAGCAAAATTTAATTTATCGTACCCAAAACTGAAATATGGAGACGACGATCCTGTTGTGATATGTGACATTAACATGTCAGCTAGACACTAAAAAAATGTTTAGAAAAAAGCATGTTTGTTCAACAAGCATTAATGGCTTGTTCATAATATGATCAAAGTAGAATAAAGAACACAAAACTACCATTATTTTTTCTCACTTGCAACAGTTTGGGCCCCTCTCATTATATATGCGCATCTTTGATTTTACTCGATGTATGTATACAATATAAGCATTTCATTCTAGTAATTTTTTATATTAATTTAATTAATTTTCATTTAATTTAATTAACTCTCTAGTTTCAAAACAAAGAAGTCCGATTCCAAATTTTTTAAAATTCAAATTTAACATCTAATTGAGAAAATTTGAAAATGCAAGCCATTCGAGTCAATAACTTCACGCTTAAAATTTTTGCATTTTACATATATGGTGACTTATGTTATGCTAATAACTAGAGATCGGATTTTTATGCAAATTGAATATGCAAAATATGTGCAAAAGAGGTTTATTGGGTACAAACCAACAAACACATTTCATTTTTATATATATAGATTCTGCATATTTCTTGCATATTTTTTGCATATTATTTGCATTTTCAATTTGCATAAAAATCCGATCTCTACTAATAACATATATACGAGTATTTATTATATATATTACCTCAATTTTACTGTCACAACATAAAACTTTTTCCATGATCCGAGGGGTGAGGGTGACATACCCAACTGTCGTTTAATCGATGCTAACAATTAGCAAACCACTCTGCAAAAGATAACATAAATACATGGTTAATTTAAGGAAAACAATGCAATTGCAAATTATTATTTTCAACATCAGTTTGGATTTAGTGTCATTTAACAGTCAAATGATGGGGAATCCGAAAATATCTCATCACTAAGAAAATTACAATATACATTTTTTAAATTAATTTTACTTACATCAAGGAAAATTCATCAGAAGTAATTTGTGTCGTTCTAGAAAAAAAGAGAGATGTATTAAAAAAAATATTTTTAAAACATATTTTGCATAAATGCAGTATTTAGTTAATTCATCAGCAATTTTATTTTGCGTTGGATAATGGGACAGTTCTCTTCATGGTAAATCGAAGCGAGCTGGGTCAAAGTTTCATCATAGAATTATGTATATTAAATAACAAAAGCATAACGTAAGCTTTTATAAACTCGATGTATATTTACCTTTATTTCCTTAAGATCCCATTAAAAACAGGCATAAATCATTGGTGTGCACATCTAGATCAAAAGAAAAACAAATTTGAAAATTCATATTTACAATTTATGATATTATAATGCAAATTAGTTCGTCAGCAATTTTATTTTGCGTTGGATAATGGGACAGTTCTCTTCATGGTAAATCGAAGCGAGCTGGGTCAAAGTTTCATCAGATAATTTTGTATATTTATACATTAGTTTTCTACGAAAAATATATTTACCTAATTTATATCACATAATTCGGTCAAATTGGCATCTCTTTATCTGTAAGAGAAAAATTATAATTTTAATTTCTTCGCTAGGTAAAAATTCAGCATTAAGGGGGGGGTAGGGTCACAAAATCGAAATTTTTTTTCTTCACTCATCTTATAGTAAATCATTTCAAGAATGTTGTGTCAAAATTTTATGTGGATCGGAGCAGAACTCTCAAAGTTATAGCCTTTGTAGGCACTCTACCTCAAATGCGGAGCATCGATAATTTTTCAGAGTCATTTTTTCAAACGCGTTTTTCCCGAAACGACTTCTTAAAAGTCGGTGCCAATCACAACTCCGAAACTATTCAACCGATTCTTTTCAAATTTGGCACACGTTTTCTAAATCAAAAATACCTCCCCCCTACACTGTTTTTTTTTTATTTTTTGTTTTTTAAGGTTGTTTTTCACTTACAAATATGGCGAAATTTTTCGCCAAAAATGCTCGTTTTACGTTTTTTTGCCACCAAAACTACAAAAATGAAAAAAAAAAATTTTTATTAATGTAGGGGGGAGCATTACGTCATACTTTAACTGAAAAATTCGACTTTTTTAGTTTCAGATGATTCTACGATGAATGCCGATTGGCACCGCAGAGCACCTCTCGAAAAACATATCTCCAAAAAAACTCTGTCATGGGCTTATTTGTCAATATTTTATTATTAATATTTTTTAAAAACTTATTGAAAAGATGTACAATAACATGTAACTGATTTTATTAAAGTATCTTAAGCCATATTTCTGTAAAAAATTCACAAAAAAAGTGTTTTTTTTTTAGCGCTAAACCCTACCTCCCCCTTAAAAAATAAGGAAAAGTAATCAGATAGGATTTAGTGTCATTTAACAGTCAAATGATGGGGAATCCGAAAATATATCATCATCCAAGTTCAATTCACAAGAATACATGAAAAATATTAACGTACCTGATTTATATTTTGGGAGTCCACCTCTCTCACGTTCTCCGTCTTAAGAAATAGCGGGTATATGGTACTGAAAGGTAAAAAATCAAAAATTAAGTTTAATTATATTAAGAAAATATAAACAAGTTTATTCAAAAATCCAATCAGTGATCTAATTTTGCGTTGGTTAAGGAACAGTTATCTTCAATGTATTTTCAAAGCGAGCTGGGTAGGTTATCATCATTTGAGTTAAGCAATGTGAACAAGGTCACAAGGGTCTCTCCTAAAAAAAATTTAACTTACCTTATAAATGCATAGAAACATGAAGACAACGCACTTTCGCCATTCAATATTAAGGAACTGCAACAAAATAAAACAAAATATTTTATTAAGATAAAAAAAAAAAACAAAATACTATAATATATTAAAAAAAAAATCAGTTCTACTATCTATTTTGTAAAACTTACATCAAGATTCAAGTTACAATAAAAGTTATCATCAAATTAATCTTAAGAATTTTTTGGAGTTCGTCACTCTTACTTACCAAATGACATTATCCACTTAAAAGTATTTAGCAGGTAGAATTTTCTCTGCAAAAAAGAAAGACACTAAATTTATATTTCAGCATTTAGTTAAATCATATACAATTTAGCAAATTTAATCAGATAAAAGTTCACATCAAAAACATTTTCAAGAGTAGCAAATAATTCGATTACATCATGAAAAAATTCGAGACAAGGATTTATATAAAAAATGTATTAATACAAACCTTGATAAGACAGAAACATCCATTTACTTAAATTATATACATGATGCCTATCATTGTCGGCTTTGCTCTTAGAATCTTTTGTGCCCTCTACTCTTCATAATATTGAGCGTTAATATAATCTGAAACAATAAAAAAAAATCAGTTAGAAAAACAAATCTTTAGACTGCAAAAAACAATTTCTTGTGAAACCAAATCAGAAAGTAATGTCATCAAATCTTTTCAAGAGTAGCAAATAAAAATGGAACATCATGAGCTTCACAAGATACACATCGAATACAATAAAATACCATAACTTACCTTCTATTTAAGTAGTGTATCCATGGAAAAATCCAACTTACTGCAACAAAAAAAGTCAACATTATTAAGAGTTCACAAAGATCAAATATTATTTTATTGAAAGTTCGTGCATCAGAAAAAATTTGGCATCATTAACTTAAAGTCAGCGACGAAAAATATTGAGAACATCATATTAAATTTCACACACTTAACAAAAATACTAATTATAGAAAAATGTTTTACCTTTGTAACTGTAATGTCGGGATACCACCTTAGAAGAATTTACATCTGAAAAGAAAAATCGGAACGTCTTCCCTTCTATCTATCTTTCCACCTTTGCAAAAATAAATACAAGCTATTATTTAAATTTTTCTACAAAACTCCCATATATGAGAGCTTTGGTGGTTTTCTTTTCTTTATATCTTCTACATTATAAAATGAATGTTTTGTAATTCAATTCTTTGTTTAAACTGATTCCTGAACGGGTGGTTCGTAACCTTCGGGTCTTTCGACAACAGCACCTTCTGCCGAAACAACAGCATCAGTGCCTTTGCCACCACCATCACCGTGCAATTCTAACAATTTGGACAGATCAAAACGTGGCTTCTTCAACACCTTAACTTTACGAATGTAAACATCATGCAATGGGTAGATGCGTTGACATTTCTTTTCGATGTCCTTGGCAATGGAATCAAGTGCGAGCTTGTTTACCAATTGCTTCAAATCAGAACTGGTCACATCGTTGGTGATGATATCAGTCATTTTTGAGCGAATGTTACGCACTTGAGACTGTTGAGCGTAGCAAGTTTTACGCTGAGATTGTTGATCCTTGGCGGTGAAACCAATGCAGAAAACACGCAACATGTAGCCGTCAGTGGTCTTAGCCTCGACAATGGCTTCGATGAGCGTTTGCCATTTCTTTACCATTGACCTAAAAAACACAACAAATATAAGATCATTTTAAATGTATATATGTATATTATGTACATAATATTCAGTGGTACTGGTAAAAATGTCTACAAGCTAATCCCTAAATGGGGACGTTGAAGCAGTCCCTCAGGGTGCCGCTTGCAGTTATTTTTGATTTTGGAGCATCGTAGAGACAAAATACAATAAATATGTGCAGATTTGTCTGAATTATACGTCCGTATAAAAGTAGGTATATCTATATAACCTCACTTTTTCATTATTTGTGCTGCACAAAATTATGCACATACATACGTGAATGTATGTATTTATATATGTACATAGCATACTAAGCACGTTTCTTCACTGCGGTAATAATCATTAGCCGCTTTGATTCAATCACTTTATTTTTCTTACCTGTACTTATCTGTGGTCAAATCCATGCCGTGGAAATTGCAGAGCACGTTGCGGTCCTGAACATCTTCAGCAATCAAACGGAATTTGCGGAATGAACGATCAGAGTCATTGTCGTTCTGCAAATCGGCCAGCGACACTTCGAACACACGGCCCTTCAAGTAGTCAGAAGCGATTCTCTGACCTTGGGTGCGGTTCACTAAAGTTTTACCAATCTGGCGTGTTACAAACATGTTTGGAGCTTTCACATCGTACCAATCTTTGCGGGAGAAGGGATCTACTACCTTCTTTTTACCACCTTTTTTACCTCCTTTAGAGAGACCCTTATTTTTACCGACCGCCATCTTCAGTGCTCAAAGCGGAAAAAGATCGAATCACGTTGACGTCGTAATGTCAAAAGAAGGAAACCACAAATGGCTACCACTGAAGTGTAACTAGTATTGTGCTGCCATCGTTTTCAAAATATTTAGGGGTTTCACAAGACCCGTCAAGACAAAAAATCGTTCATATGAGCTGTGTTTTTTATCCGCATATGTATCTGCCCTTAAAATATTAATGAAACAATAAGCGTACAGTTTTATATGTGCTTGTAAAATAACTGCAGATAAAATCAAATTATTTTTATCTGTTTTAAGCAATTTTTTTCTCATTTGTTTTCGACATTATTTCTTATATCATTTGGCACCAGGACTTTCGGTGCTTATAGTTTTAATTAGATTAGATTAGATTATTTTTCGAGGTTTGCACTTCGACCTTATGGTTTTTTGTAGCCTCTACTCATCACAGTACCTCATCCGGACCCTGTTCCATTATTAAACTCAAGATAGAGTTGGGTTAGATTGAGCGGGCCTTTCTTCTGGCTGGAGTTGGTCAATATGTCTGAGTTTTCTTCGCGCTATAGCGTTACATTCCATCAGTTTTAATTACAAAATTACTTATTTCGAACTGTAGAAGCTGTATTTTGTTATGATTATCTGATTCGGCAAACTATCTGATCATCGTTAAAGATATTTTTTAGAGCTAGGCTGGACTATCAAATAGAATTAATTTACAGTTTGTGAAAAGATACTTGTATTTCGAATTTATAACATTTTTTGTAACAACCTTTGAACACCTCCATATTATTATTCGGGTTATCGACATATGGCAGCACAAGAAAGGGGAATGCCAGAAGAAAACACTTCGTAGGAATAGGAATATCAAATTAACTTCAAAGCAGAATAAAGTTTACAAGAAGTGCTAAAGAGGCAACGGGAGGCTGTCAAAATATTTGTGTATAGAAAACTACGAAAGTCAAACGAAAACAAATATACCTGTTTTCTGAAAAAATTTAAGTTCGATCGATAAATTAATATCCTTGTTTTGTTAAGTGGGTTCTGTAAGTTGTGATTGTAGTAGAAAGGAGGTAAATAACTAAGAACCTCATTAGAACCGGAGGGGGCCATTAGGTCCATTTGAAAATGTCACAAAGCGCAGTTCCTGTACCTCGTAGAAGTGGAGCTGCAGAAACTCCAAGATTTGGCGATGCTACAGAATGGGAAGCGCGCGAGGTAAACATCTTAGCATTATATATAAGCATATTTGTGTATATAACAGTTATAAATGTATCAGGCCCAAAGGCAGCGCGAACTGGACGAAGCACGGGCTCGAGCTGCCCAAATGGAAAAGACAATGAAATGGTGGTCAGATTGCACAGCTAATTGGCGCGAAAAATGGAGCAAGGTATGTATCATTTTCGATGCCGGCATATAACTTACCATAGTCACGATTCGATGTTTATAAACAAGTAAATTTGTTAAATCGATATACACCTACCTACATATCTACAACTAAAATGCTAACATTCGGTACAGGTACGCACAGAACGCAATAAAGCTCGAGAAGAAGCCAAACAGTTGAGGGCAAATCTTGATATAGCCATGAAGGAATCCAATTCGTATAAGCGAGAGAAAAATGACCTCGAGATGCAGATATCTCAACTCAAAAAAGAAATGGAAAAAGTCCACACACTAATGATGAAACATGCCGATCAATTTCATAAAGCAGGGTAACCAAATAAAATCTTCTGGGAAATTGTTTGTGCAAAAATACAATACATGCATATGTTCGCATTTTAGGATGTGTGATGTGTCTGAAGATGTTGAAGCAAATGGACGTGATGTTACCTGCTCGCCAGATGTTTCCTCTGATGGTTTAAAAAATGTAAACAGCGAAGATGGATTGGTACATTTGGAATACATATTTAAAGGGAGCAAACAATTGTATTTAATCTTTTAGGTCACTAAGGCAATTTGCAATGATATTAAAGATTTGGACATTGAAGAATATGTGCTAAAGGGCGCAGTGCCGAAAAATGTTTCTGACATAGGTACGTATTTGTTAAATTTGTATACCAATATTAATACATACGGAATTTTAAATGTACCAGATGAAGTGTCGGCTGAGGAAAAACGTCTGATTCAGCAATTATCTAAAGATGACTTTGATGAAGAGTATTTGCTTCAGAAAATTTCTATGCTTCAATTGCGTTTAGATGAAGGGCAGAAGACGGTGCAAGCAGAAAGAGAGTGAGTAGTTTTTATGTCTATATTCATGTGTTATGTTGCAACATTTGATTTGATTTGAGGAATACTAAATCAATTACTTTTGTTCGTGCATTTTGCCAAAGTTGTAAAGATGAAGTAAAAAATTGTCTTGCAATTGTTGTAACAAAACATTTTAAAGAAATTTCAAGGGGTACTGCTGTAGTTTCCCTTTCGATAATGTAGACCTGAGCTTCGAGAGATCGTGCCTGTTTTTTTCATCCTGAGTTCTTTGATAGATGGACCCTTGACGGACACTTAAGTTATATGTTTATTGTCGTACATACTGGCAGCTGTGCCTTCTGGGGTCTTTGAGCCATTTGTGTAGCAATGCAGGGTATCACTAAATTAAAGCAAAATGAAATCAGATTAACTTACAATTCTCACAATGTACTCTTTGCGTCCGTTTGCAAGTTTTCATGGCGCACAATTCAAAATCAAACGATCAAGAATAGTTTTTAAAAAACGACGTACAAACCTGCATACGGAAGATACGCTGCAATCTAAAAGCCCAGCTGAATTACTGGAAAAAGTTCAGGATTTCTCGACTATTCCTGTAGACACTGCAACAGTAAGAATTTAAAAAGTCAGTAACGTAATAATTATTTACATAAAAGCAAAACTGATGTTTGCATGCACATACGAATTCAACGATGTGAATAACTCATTCAATGAAAAATGCAGATACCCACATTTTAAACTAGGATTATACACAGCTATTTTTCTTACTGTAAAACTAGTACAAGTGAAAATGTATTTGCATAGTAAACATTTGCAATATCTCTTGTGATGAAATGGTACTCTTTCGCACTCTTTTCGCCCTTTTTGTGTACGAAAATATTGAAACAATTATTACAAATTTCATTTTACTAATTAAATTTTTTATATTTACAGAGAAAAAAATATTTTACACAAAACGATTGAAAAGTTAACTTTAGAGATACAAGAAGTACGAGATCGTCAAGAAGAGCTGCGTCTTGCTAAGCAGGTGATGAACAATTGAAATTACTAAAATAAATGAGTTTCTTCATAAATAACCCTATCGTTTTATAGGAAGCTGTACGTGAATTGCTTACACTACAGGAACAACACCGAGCTGAAATGCGTATAATAAACAATTCATTGCAAGAAGAATCTGCGTCGCGAGAAAATTTGGAAAGACGTTTGGCAGAACTACGAACTGAGGTAAATCCCAGAGAATATTAATTGAACAATGGTTATTTTTTACTAAATTAGTTAATTACTACTTTTTATGTAGTTGGAACGTCTACAGGCTGAAAATGCTTCAGAATGGGGTAAACGTGAGCGTCTCGAAACTGAGAAACTTGCGTTGGAGCGCGACAACAAAAAGCTACGAGCTGAAGTACGTGATTATCAAGAGCGTTCCGAACGTAAAGGGCGTCCCATGCAGGCGAATGACGTTGAAGTACGCGCGCTACAACAAGAGTTGTCAGATCGCAATAAAGAAATTAGTGAGATTAAACTATCACATTCCAAATTGAAGAAACTTTTAGCCGAAACTAATACAGAGTTAGGGCATGCCGTACGTCGAGCAGAACAATATGAAGCTGAGGTATGTACTCTATTTGACATTTACAAATTAATTATGTGCATATATCCATATATAAAAACTGAGAATTTCTACTCCATTACAAAATACCTCCTCTAATGAAAGAAAATATTAGTCCGAATTGAGAAATTAAAAAGTGTGAATTTTAAAAGTATCAAAATTATTTTATTATGATCTATTTGTGGATATTTCCAATCTTAGTGGTCTTTTAAAGTATAGATACATAAAAAATAAATGCAGATAAATACGAACATATCAATCGAATTTTAATTAGCGAACGCTGCTATTCCTGTAATACCACGTCCAAGAATAAGCGCATGAATATCGTGTGTTCCTTCATATGTATTGACCGCTTCCAAATTCATGCAATGTCGTATAACGTGATATTCATCGGATATACCATTACCACCAAGAACATCACGCATACTGCGAGCAATATCTAGAGCCTTTCCAGAATTATTTCGTTTGATAAGTGAAATCATTTCAGGAGTATGCAGTTTCTGATCCTTAAGGCGCCCCACTTGTAGACAAGCTTGTAAACCTAATGCTATATCGGTTAGGGCATCGGCAAATTTCTTTTGTATCAATTGATTTGCGGCCAGTGGTCGCTTAAATTGTTTCCGATCTAGTGTATATTGGCGCGCTATTTCCAAGCATGACTCCGCTGCACCTAAAGCACCCCAAGCAATGCCATAGCGCGCATTGTTCAAACAGCCGAATGGTCCCTTAAAACCCTCCACATTTGGTAATAGATTGCCTTCCGGCACATGTAAATCGTCCATCAGTATCATTCCGGTGGTGGAGGCACGAAGTGAGAATTTCCCTTCAATTACAGGTGTGGACAAGCCCTTTTTAGATTGTGCCCGATCTACTATGAAGCCTCTCACTTTGCCATCTTCGCATTTTGCCCATATAATGATAACGTCCGCAATTGGCGAGTTTGTTATCCATGTTTTCGAACCATTTATAATGTATGATTTGCTGGCACTATCATATTTCGCACGCGTCTCCATACCGGCTGGGTCGCTACCATGATTTGGTTCAGTTAAACCAAATGCCCCTATAAACAATTAAAATGCATAAATATTAGTTTTCTAATGTAGATGTTAGAACTAATAACAAGACCGTTATTTTGGAGAATTAATCTTAAGCCTATTTGGTTGCATGTCTTGATTTTCTATACAGCAACTGGTGAGTTTTCACTTCAATCGGTTTTACGTTAATAGAGTCACCCGAATTTATATCTGACCAAAAACTGTCTAGTAACATTCCCTAAAAAGTATTGGTGTTTTATGTTGTTACAGCGGATTCCTCTCTTTCAGTTAAGATTTTCCAGTGTTAATGTCTGTGTAGAATGCAACCCTTTCGAAACCGTCTGGAACAGCAAAGGAAGCTCTTTATGGAAATGTATCTCTATGCTTAGCCATAAAAACTACTTAGCAAATATGTTACCTCTTTTAGCCCGGCCCATCGAAACTATTACATTAACTGCCTTCACTTACTTAATTGCATATCATGGACGAATTTAAATATAATTGGTGCTTACACCCTTTTTGTGTGTTCGGCCGAGCTCCTCATCCGACATGTAGTGTTCGTCTTGATGTTGTTCCACAAATGGAACAGCCAACTTCGAACGCTGATATTTTTTATACGGAGCTTTTTCATGGTAGGAATACAGTATTAGGTTTGTCATTGCCTGTCAAGGGGCGACCGCTATTAGGAGAAAACTTTCTATCGTTTTGGGGTTTCATGCGCGGAGATTCGAACCTATGCACTCCCGAATGGTAATCACGTACCATCCCATTCATTAGTGGCGCCCGCGGAAGAATTTACTTATACTTACATCATTTGTATCTATTTTCAACCAAAAGGTTTACTACTTACCAATAAGTTTGCCCTGAGACATACGGGGTAGATAAGTTTCCTTCTGCACAGCAGAACCATAATCGAAAATTGCTCCCATCACCAGCGAACTCTGCACGCTCAAAGCAGATCGATAAGCCGAATCTACACGTTCTATTTCTCTGGCCAGCAAACCATAAGCCACATTTGATACACCGGCACAGCCATAACCTTGTAGTGTACAACCCAAAGCACCAAAACTGCCAATTTCTTCCATAATTTCTTTGTGGAACACCTCATTGCGATTGGCGGCAGTTATACGCTGCGACAGACTTGTTTGACAATAACTACGGAATGCGTCGCGTATAGCGATCTCATCTTCGGTCAGCTGTGATTCTAAATTGAGTGGATCATGCCAATCGAATTTTGGTGGCTCCGCTGTGGTTGCAAATTTTTTGGCAAAAATTGTTCTTGCATAGAGTTGTGGTCTCGGACGCAATGCCGATAGAAGGTATTTTGTAGTCATTATCAACTGTATTTTTATCTGATCAAAATCTTTTATAATTTATTACACTACTTGCAATGATTATTTTTTTGTTCCCCATACATTTAATTTTCTTATTAAATGTGTCCACACCGCTTGCGTGCTCTTCTACGATTGTTCACTTAAAACAGTGGCCAATTTAAATCTTGCGATAATATTTTTCGTGAATACTACCTTCAAAAAATATACTCATTCTACATTCCTATAAGTGTGATCTAAAATATTATGAATTTCATACTGTAGATTGTAATACAAGGCGAATTGAATATCTGTTAAGGTGCTCACACTCACCAACGTAAACGTACGCCCGTAGCAGCTGACACGATTAAACTAATGATAGCCCCATGTGAATCAATTCTCACCACCGTTTCGTTCCGTAGTATCGTAGATCGTTGTTTCATCGTGATACGGGCGTACGATTACGTTGGTGACTTTGAGTACCATCATTTTATCATTCTTGATTGTAATACCATTGAAGATCAAGGCAAATTGAGTATCAAAGGTGGCGCCCTTAAAAACAGTTTATTTTTCGCGATTTTGACAAGTCTGATGTCAGCTCCCTTCGCTCGCTGCCGTGTGTTAAATTCTGAAAGCACAAGTTATTATAAAATATTCAAATGCAGTTTATTTGCGTTTTTATGACGAAGACGGCGTAGTAAGAAAGTATGTGTGTGTGCGTATATTTGTTTGTGAAGAAGAAAGGTAGGCGAAAGCAATGGAAACAACCAAACACAAGAATTATACGCACGCACACATACTTTCTAGCCTCGACGTCTTCCGCATAAAAACGCATAAAACTGCGTTTGGAGGCTTTATATTCATTTGTACTTTAACAATTTAACACACGGCACTTCGTTTGCATTAGTTTAAATAGTTTTAATCACACAAATCACAATATTACCAAGCCATTCACTGAATTCTCACAAACAAGCAATTTCTCCTACTTTTGTTTGTTTTGAATTGCGAAGGGAGCTGACGTCAGACTTGTCAAAATCGCGAAAAATAAGGTAAGGGTTTTTTAATGGCGCCACCTCCACTACTCAATTCGGCTTGAATCATTGTTGCATATTGTGCATACGAATGAATACAAGGTGATAGCGGTAGATCTTATATAAATTCTCCTTGAATTCGTAAAATAACCATAGCACCGAGATTTATTGACAAGTTTTGACAATTTATTTGTATCACATATAATTTTTTTATGAAAATATAATACATGCATGTTAGTTATTCTCCTAAAAAAACCCTATAAATCCAATGGGTATTGTTTAGTATAATGTGACGTGGACAATTTTAGGCAAAGTACAATAATTTATTTAATGAAACTTTGTGGAGATGTTAGGGGGTGGTTCAGGAATAACCTTTACAACTCCCAATTTTCGGAAATAATATTTTTGCAATTTTTGGCCCTTCGGGAACTTCACTATAATTTGGCACATTATAAAGTATATTTTTCTAAACTCCACTTTAATTCATAAAATATACAGTCACACGGGTGTTTTTACTCGTATTAGAAATATTGCATTTATCAATATCAATACTTTACAATATTAAACGAGAACATCAATTCATTGGAATTGACAACAGTACCATGTTGCCAGATGCCTGCAAATGAAGATAAAAATACGAACAAAAGTGAAGTTGTAGCAAAGTTACTGCTACAACAACAACAACAGAAGGGAAGTATTTCAATTTAGTGTCCTGCCTTCATACTACACGCATGCATATGACGTTTTAATTTTTGGTTTAATGATTTTAACGTGGAAAGTAGTTCTACGTAAAAATATTGTGGATGGCGTAGCCGAGGTTGGACTGATGAGGGTTATTATTGTGAAGAGCGCCCGAAGGCCGCCCACGCGGATAGGAATTCTATGCAAAAATACTGTGGATGGCGTAGCCGGAGTTGGACTGAGGAGGGTTATTTTTTGGAGCGCGGCCGAAGATCGCCCACGCGAAAAGGAGTTCTATGCAAAAACCACGAATACCCCTTTGTAAAGCTTATTGAAGCAATACAATACACTTATAAACTGTACTTTTTAGTTCTTAATTAAAAAAAAAAATAAATAATTGGCGCGTACACTTCTGTTAGGTGTTTGGCCGAGCTCCTCCTCCTATTTGTGGTGTGCGTCTTGATGTTGTTCCACAAATGGAGGGACCTACAGTTTCAAGCCGACTCCGAACGGCAAATATTTTTATGAGGAGCTTTTTCATGGCAGAAATACACTCGGAGGTTTGCCATTGCCTGCCGAGGGGCGAGCGCTATTAGGTAAATGTTTTTTTTTTATTAATTTTGCTTTCACCGAGATTCGAACCAACGACCTCTCAGTGAATTCCGAATGGTAATCACGCACCAACCCATTCGGCTACGGCTTACTTTTTTTATTTTTTCTGATACCTTTTATATCATTCTTTTCAAGTTTCGGTGAGTCATATGCGTGTTTAATATAATCCAGACAATGGCGTGGTTTTTATTCCGAATTTTCTTCTGCGATGCATTTTGTCATTTAAAACAATTAGACGGAGAGCTGGCTACATAGATAGTGCCCGCATCAGGTACATGGCTAATTTATATTGAAAATAATAGTATTAGTGTAGACGAATAGAAAAATGACAGGGATTCTATGTACGGGAAAAGTTTGGTTATATATTTGAGAAAGTGTAAAAAAATTGGCAGACATTTTGCGAGGGGCTAACTCGCCGGCAGACTGCGCTGAAGATTGCAAAAATTAATTAAAAAAAATCATAAGATATCACCGGAGACTTAGAAAAACACCAAATTAAAAAAGATACTACTCAGTTGCAGAATTTTATAACTATATTAAAACAAAATATGAATCCTTTCAACACCGAAGATACTCAGAGCAGCGAAGACACTCAGAGCAGCGAAGATACTCGGAGCAGCGAAGATACTCGGAGCAGCGAAGATACTCGGAGCAGCGAAGATACTCGGAGCAATGAATTGTTTAATATTGCAACTGCACGAGCAGCATCGAAAGAAGTGAGCGACTTTTTATTAAATGTGGAAAGAACTGGCCGTGGTTTAAGAGAAAAGTTTATTTCTGAATGTGCTGCGCCTGATGATCGTTTGGAATTAACTATTAAACAAAATAAAATACTGAATTTCGCTACTTCAACCCAGAAAAGATTTGTCTCGATAAATAACAAAGTTCAAGAAGTACGACTACAGCGTGACTTGTTCGGCCGAATGTTAGCTATTTCAATGAATGACAATGCTAATGTTGAAAAACTATTGACTTATCCTCTAACACCCGTTCCAATGTGTATGTGTCACTTGGATGGATCGATTTATAAAACAGATAAATCTGTTTTGTTGAAGTCGTTGGAAAAAGATGTTCAAAGTACAGCCCCAAGCTACACTGACATTTGTTTAATAGACGGATTATTTCTCATACATTGTATCAAGGATTTACCAAAAACATTCGGAAGTATCTCCAAAAAAATACTTCAAATGGTGACTAACAATGCAGCCCGTGAAATTCATGTAATTTTTGATAGATATTGGTCACCATCTATCAAAGATTACGAAAGATCTCAGCGAAGTGGTTCCTCTGGTAATCGTATGTACGTGATTTCTGGACCTGCACAATCAAGACCATCAGACTTTAATAAAGAACTCCGAAATAGCTTTTTCAAAGAGGCACTCGTGAAATTTTTAATCGTCATCTGGCAAAATCAAGAATTAATTCCATTCTTTCAAAATAAAAAAAGTGCTACTCAATTTTGATAACTGTTATCAATATGAAGCTGTGAATGAAAGCATATTATTTTCAAAAAATGATAAGTTTACTCTCGATTTGCATGAAGAGGCGGATACAAAAATAGTATATCATGCGTGCAATATCGAGTCAACAGCGAACATTCTAATAAAATACTCAGATACGGATATTTTAATTATTATGTTGGCTAATATGATTCACGTACAACACAATAGCAAAGTTTATATTCAAACAGGGGTTTGGAATAAGCAACGAATAATTGACGTATCGACGTTACATGAAAAGTTAGGCGAGATAATGTGTCAATCTCTGCCAGGATTTCATGCTTTAATCCCGCATTATTTCGCAAGGGATAGCAACGTCCTTTACAGATTTTAAAGAAAAATGAAGACTTACAAAAAGCATTCGGTCAATTTGGACATGAAGACTGTGAGGAAACCGCTGTTTTCCCGATTCTATATCTGTAATTTGTACAACTTTCCGTTGTTGAGCTCCGTAAATGATGCACGATTCGCCTTATTTTTAAAAACCTATAAGGTCAACGATTTGGAGAAACCTTTCCGGAAAAAAAAATTGCAGAATTTTGACTCATCCACTTTGCCTCCTAGCCAGGCTGAATTAACGCAGCATTTATTGAGGACCAAATATATTGCTACAATAGGGAAAAATGCTCATAAGAAAATTCCATCATATTTACGACCAGAAACTTGCGGATGGATATTAGTAGAGGGAAAGTATACATTTAAATGGTTCGGCGGACCACAGCTGCCTAGTACAAAACAAGATATTATTGATCCTGGAACAAACGAAGGTAATATATTTATCCACAGAACATATAACTATTCCATTCTATTAAATGTCTAAAAATCATTTTGCTTTGTGCTTTGTAACAGGCGATGAAGACGTTAATGCAGAAAGCGAATCAAATGAAGATGAATATAGCGATAGCGAAGGAGATATCACGTTCGAATCAGATTCCGATTGCGAATGTGACTAAAAATGTTGATGTGTAGCGCACTTTTTAACGTCGTCTGCCGCGGCCTTACCCTCACTTTTTTGTCTGCCATTTTGTAAATGGCTTTTGGAATGTTTAAACTTTAAAATACAATAATTGGAATTCATGTACCTTATGATTTTTTTTAAATTCATTTTTGCAATCTTCAGCGCAGTCTGCCGGCGAGTTAGCCCCTCGCAAAATGTCTGCCAATTTTTTTACACTTTCTCAAATATATAACCAAACTTTTCCCGTACATAGAATCCCTGTAGCTTATGAATTTTTTCCCACCCAAAATTCACCCCTTTCACCGCGTATCCCCCCTTTGCGCCCCAGTTTTGCAATGGCAGACATTCACTTTTATATTCGTCTACACTAATACTATTATTTTAAAAATAAATTAGCCATGTACCTGATGCGGGCACTTTCATGTAGCCAGCTCTTAGACTAAATGTTTATATTTTCAAAAATGTTTCTATGTTCTAAACATAAGCAAAAAATACTCCAGATATACAAACATCCTTCCAGTGAATGTCTCTGCATTCGAACTTCGTTCTTATTTGAGGTGTCTGGCAACATCAAATTTTCGCTAAATTACACAACTCTAACAATAAATTTCTTAAAAACTAAAGGGTTTTTCAATTGGTGCGGGTCGATTTTGGCGCCCTGTGGCAGCCATTTTTTTGGTGACATCTGTCAAATCTTTTGTTTATTATTCAGTTGCTTATGCCAAATCATCATGGCAAGTTACACGATTGAACAGCACGTTCAAATGATAAAAATTTATTATCAAAATGAGTGTTCATTAACGCAAACGTTTTTCAACTGGCGCGGGTCGATTTTGGCGCCCGGTGGCAGCCATTTTTTTTGGTGACATCTCTCAAATCTTGTGTTTATTATTCAGTTACTTATGCCAAATCATCATGGCAAGTTACACGATTGAACAGCACGTTCAAATGATAAAACTTTATTATCAAAATGAGTGTTCATTAACGCAAACGTTGCGCGCATTGCGCCCATTTTTCGGTAGACGTGGTGGCCCTTCCAATTTCTTATGGCTTATATTGAACCATATGGACCTAGACGACACAGCAAACGCCATTTTATTCCATTTCAACATCTACCCGCCCTTATTGAAAAACTCTTTATAAGCATCCGGAGGCTGCTGTTTTCCCTATCCCTAACCCCCCTATTCTCCTTTTTTTCAAAGCGTGTTGCGTAATATTATATAAAATATTTTCCAATCCAAATTTCGAACTTTGTGCAATTACAACATTACACTTTTTAATCAGAATTTTTAGAAAATTCCGAGTATGTTGTTTTGTAGCCCACTCAATTTTGGTAATAATAAATTTAATTTGGCAAATTTCAAGTTGCTCAAAAAACGCGTTGATTTTTTATTTTTTTTTTTATTTTTTGCTGACGGGCATTCCTTTCCATATTAAAAAAGGAGAAACAGGAGTTACTATTAGTTCTTTATTTTCGGCCAACACGTTAACATCTACTATATGTACTACGTACATTAAGGGTGTCTCATCAAAACAAGTTGCGGTTTATAAAATTTGCTATATTATATTTGTTATATTACATTTTGAGACTTTGCGCCAGTTCGGAAAAATATTGAGATTTATGTGAGCTGGACCTACTTGAAAATACCTAAAAAAAATCCAGTTTTTTATAAATATACTTAGCTTTGAAAATATAAAAAAAAACCATCAGGCGAGAGAAGAGTTTTAGCTTGAAATGAATCAATGATCAATGGAATCAAAATAATGAGATTTTTGGTACGTTCATTTCGGTTAGGCTCCCGTAAATCTTAATAGTATTTATCATAAATATTGGGTATGGGAATAAGTTTCCACCCTCGTTGCTGATACTATTTTTGTGTTCGCTCAAGTAATTTACTTGTGATTTAAAGGTCTCGCAGTAGTTGACAATCGGTTCAAACGTAAAGATCCTTTTTTTATTTGACGTCAAAAATGTCTACGTTCGTCCCGAAAAAACAGCATTTGCGGGAAGTGAAGCTTCAGAATTAGCTTTTAAAGAAAAGTGCAGCTGATACGTGTCGTATATTGATCAATATTTACGGTAATCACGCTCCATCAAATGCAATTTGGAGAGTGGTTTCGACGCTTCCAAAGTGGCAATTTAGACGTGAGTGATAAAGATCGCGAGGGGGCACCGAAAAAAGTCGAAGATACTCAACGCATGTCGAACCCTTGACGATATATCTAAAGAGTTTGATGTTGATAGATCAATCGTCGGTAAACGTTTGCACGCGATGGGAATGGTCCAGAAACCAAGTAACTGGGTGCCACATCAATTGAAGGAGAGGGATGTCGAGAACGTTTGGTGAAGTGTGAGATGCTTTTTAAACGGCAGAAAAGAAAAGGTTTCTGCATCGCATCGTCATTGGCAATGAAAAATGGATCTATTATGATAACCGTAAGCGTTGAAAAAGTTGAAGCCTGCCAGGTGAACCAGGTCCATTGACAGCGAAAAAAAACATTCATGCTTCAAAGATTATGTTGTGCATCTGGTCGGAGAAGGGTGTCATCTGAAACCATCACTGGCGATCGTTACCGACTGCAGCTAATGCGATTGAATCGAGCTCTCAAAGAAAAACGGCCGGAATGGAACGGTAGACATGACAAACTGTTTTTGCTGCATGACAACGCCAGACCACACGTTGCTAAATCGGTCCAGAAATATTTAGAGGGGTTGAATTGGAAAATCTCGCCCCACCCGCCGTATTCCCCAGACATTGCACCTTCGGATTACCATCTGTTCCGATCGATGCAGTCAGCCCTTATTGGAGAGCGGTTCACTTCTTACGAGAGCATCACAAACTGGCTCAATGAATAGATCAAGTCAAAGGAACTCGAATTTTTCGTCAGAGGAATCCGTATGCTGCGTAAAAGATGCTGCCATAATATCATGTATTATTTAATACTCAATTATTCCCATACCCAAAAAATTGGCGGAAGTCTTGGAATATAATAAATCTTATAATGCATCCTAATGTACATATGTATATGTAATAAGTAAGTTGAAAAGTTAGAAGCAAGAGCAGCAGGGAAAGATTTTTCCTTCAATAAAAACTAAAAATTGTTCATTAGTATAAATGAGGAGCTCATCAAGTGAGTCTATCAGAATAATATTGAATCAGTAAAACAGATTGTACTAACAAATCTTCAAGAAAACTAATAAAAATGTATATTTACATATTAAAAAAAAAAAAATCAACAATTAATAGATTTTTTAAATATAAAAAAAAACTCTTTTGTATTATTAATTTAAAAGGTAAAATCTGAATCTTCGGCCGCCGTAGGCGAATGGGTTGGTGCGTGACTACCATTCGGATTTCAGAGAGAGAACGTTGGTTCGAATCTCGGTGAAAGACTAAAATTAATAAAAAGTTTTTTCTAATAGCGGTCGCCCCTCGGCATGCAAGGCAAACTCCGGTGTATTTCTGCCATAAAAAAGCTCCTCATAGAAAATATCTGCCGTTTGGAGTCAGCTTGAAACTGTGGGTCCCTCCATTTGTGGAACAACATCAAGACGCACACCGCAAATAGGAGGAGGAGCTCGGTAAACACCCAAAAAAGGGAGTACGCGCCAATTATATATGTATATATATAAAATCTAAATTAAAAGTTGACGTTTCTATTCTATTATTTCTTAAAATACTTATTTCAATAGAATATCTGTGAGATTATATTACTTTATTTGATTTCATTATAAAATAAATCATTTAATTTAGTACTAGAAATAAGGAAAAAATCGATGGCCTGTGCAAGTATTGTGTTCGCAAAATGGGGAAACTATTCAACAGTTAATGTTATAATGGTGTTTTTTAAGGCAGTTTATTTATTTCCAAACTTTCTGCTATGAAAATCAAGTCACGATCAAATAAAATGCATAGGAAACCCTGACCGTGGTAAACAAAAGCCACTTCTGTAAATGATAAACCTCCGAGTGCATTTATGCAATGACAAAAACTCCTCCTCATATAGAACCATTTGCCATTCGCAGGTGGTGTAAAACTGTAGGGCCCTCCATTTGTGGACGCAAGACTTACCACACAAATTGGAGAAAACACAAACATCCAATAAAGGGTGTAGTAGACCAATGCTTTGAGTACAAATATTTTTTAACAATTCGTAATTTCTAATTTTTTTTAGCCATAAATAAAAACTTATTGTTAAATGTTGTTTTAGGTAAAACGTTTACGTCAGCGAGTGGAAGAGTTGAAACGTGAATTAGCTGGTGCTGAAGATGAATTAGATTCGGCTGTAAATCAAGTACGCCGCTTGCAACGCACCAATGACGAATTAGTTGGCCAAACCGAAGGACTGCAAGTGCAAATACAACATTTACAAACCAGGTTTGTCATTCTTTAAGTTAACATTTCACAATTTGTTTGCTCTAAAGTCGAAATGTTGGCGCTTTTGTAAACCTTTGTATGTATTAACTGTTTAAAAAGGTTACATTTTCAATTAACATTTCGGATTGCTGCTTCTTGTAATGGATACTTATTGTCTAAATCGAAACGCATACGGTTTACTCATTCCATACACATTTATATACATATATATGTACATTAAATATATAAAATGTAAGACGTGCACACAGTCCTCAATTGCGCACCATCGGTGGTGTACAGTTGCGCAACAAGATCGCTGTAGAAATTCCTAGTGAATGCTTGCCCAATATTAATGATCTACGTCAGATTTTCGATGATCAACCAGCTGGTAGTCGTCATAGCCACAATGCGGCTAGTAGTTTACCAAATGGTGGTGGTGTTGCCGAAGTGGCCATTCCGAAACGCTCAAGTCACACTGAACGTACTTTGATGCAACAAACCAGCACTTTTTTCGATGCAAAACCGTCACATTTGGAAGAGAATATATTTGAGTCGAAATCGCGTAATCTCGAATTCGAGCGTGCCAAACAAAAATTTGATAATCCATCACATCTACAGCACCAACATCATCACCGCCAGCGCGAGCAGCGTGAACGATCATCGGGTAGATTTGCTGGTGGTCAAGCTGGCCAACAACAACAGACTGGTGGTAATCGCTCCAATCTGGCATTGCCACTAAAAACGACCACCAACTCGGGCATGGTCATTAGCGGTGGCGGGAGTGGCAGTGGCAGCGCGAGTTTGAATTCGAATTCGATTGCGACTTCGAATTCAAATCCCAATACAAGTAAAGATGATATAAATCGCCAATTATTTAATGATGATCATTCGCATTCCTCGACGTCTGGTGGTGGCAGTGTTGGTGTAGCAGGTGTGGTGGGTATTGGTGGTACTGCTAGTGCCACCAGCACTGGCCAATATACCAGAATGGATGCTGGTAGTGGCGGCGGAGGTAGTGCTTGTGGCAGTTATGCAAGGAACAGTATTAATTTAGATGGCCTCAAAGTGTCTGATGATGAGGTAAGCACTGCACACATGTGACTTGGGAAACTCTTGATTTCTGATTGCATTCGGGCGTGTATTTTATTTGTGCCTGAATAATTTTTTTTATTTTTGATTTTATTTACATTGATTTATAAAAACAATACTAATAACTTTTATTAACAAATCTTATTTAAAGTTGTATGCGTTTAAGTGTATGTAAGTATGCTTTGAGTTTATTTTAGTATCACAAATATATGTATGTACATACCTATATACAGCTATGGACAGAGGAATAGCCCATTTTTCCACAATAGCATATAAAAATGATTATTTTTACTGGACGACCTAGTAGAACAATTATTTTTGCTCAAATTATATTCTTCTATTTCGGTATTATAAAAAAAAAGCAAAATAAATAACAATTCAATATCTACAATTTTAAGGAGCTCGAAAAATCGGAATGAAAGAGACACTGACGCTCTTTTAGCGATCAGCAAGAAAAACAGAAATTAGTTATTTCAAATTGGTAAAATTTGTTTATTAATTACTTATATATATGTATATATAATATATATGTATATAATTGGCGCGCACACACTTTTTGGGTGTTTGGCCGAGCTCCTCCTCCTTTTTGTGTTGTGCGTTTTGATGTTGCTCCACAAATGGAGGGTCCAACAGTTTCAAGCCGACTCGGAACGGTAGATATTTTTTAGGAGGAGCTTTGTCATGGCAGAAATACACTCGGAAGTTTGCTATTGCCTGCCGAGGGGCGACCGCTATTAGAAAGAAATTTTTATTAATTTTAGTGTTTCACCGAGATTCAAACCTACGTTCTCTCTGAATTCCGAATGGTAGTCACGCTCCAACCCATACGGCTATTGACTAATACGTGCCTACTATTCGGAAGTGTGTATATTGAATCCCCATGCATGAAACACCGAAATGATAAGAAAAGTTTTTTCTAATAGCGGTCGCCCCTCGGCAGGAAATAGCAAACCTCCGAGTGTATTTCTGTCATGAGAAAGTACCTCATAAAAAAGAACATTTTCCATTCGGAGTCAGCTTTAAACTGTAGGTCCCTCAATTTGTGGATCAACATCAAGACGCACACCACAAATAGGGGAAGGCCAAACACTAAAAAATGGTTTAAGCGCCAATTATATATTTAAAAGGAAAACAATTTTTTAAAGGAAACAAATATATTTGTAATTATAACAAACCAGAATTTACCGAAAAAATTAACTTATTATTGAAATATGTATAACTGTGTTATTTTGTTGTCCAACGCAACAGTATGCATTTCGAGTAAAACATGGAAAAAATTTATTAAAAACTAACGGTACTTATTATACTTTTACATTGGCATAAAAATATGTAAGAATATCAGTTAATCATCTAAGGAATAACTATTCGTATAGGGGATACCTTAAATATGCTATTTCTATGTCCGTAGCTGTTTTTTTTTTTTTTTTTTGTAAAAATATTCGTAAATAAAAACTTAATATTTATATTCTTTGCTTATATTTACCATAACTATAATCTTTGGTTTTTATTTTTTCTCCACTCACTAATATTCGCAAAACGCCTGATAAATCCTAAATATCATAAAACTTTATGTAAAATCTATAGTAAAATTTAATTTAATTTCACAGACTCCGTAATTACGGCTCAACGAGCTTACTACTAGACGATGAAACTGAAGGAAACAGTGATGAGGGAATTTAAATCATCGACCGATTTTAAACACTAAAATATATAATCATATATTTAAAAGCAATAACATAAAAGTATTCCACATTCGACTATTTAAATAAATATATTATACATACATATATTCATACATACATACTTCTAAAGTTAGTTTTAAGCTATACTAATTTGTTCATGATTTTCTTGAATATATGCAACAAACTACATATATATGTCGCCTTTTTCATTTAACTGCATGATATGCTCCAAAGTAAAAAGGATGTTTTTAAAAATAAGAAGTATGAGTTTTGACAATTGAATTTTGTGTTATATTTAAATTCATCCCTTTCCGACTCAATGTCGCATAAGTATTTTATATTGTGGCAGGAATTTCTTCACAATTTTACACATTCCACTACATAGATAAATATATATACGTACATACTTCTATATTTAGTTTTAAGCTATGTCTACCATTTTATAATATGCATTTACATATGCGGTGAACCAGCCATGTTCGACGAATACGATCAACCAAATATTCAAAACGTGAAGGCACAGATGCAAGTAGTTGTCTGAATTAACGATGTGGCCCGGTAGAATAAACTCTTCGTTGGCAATGCAATTGCATTGATACTTAATGAGTTTTGTTTACCATAATCTAGTGCCTTCCACTCGTACTTGGATTCTTCTGGATCATATTAAAAACAAGGAGTCCGTTGTCCTTTGAAAGCTGAATTCCACGTCATTTCATTTAAGATGCAATAATTCCGCCTATATTCGTCTGAAATGCATGGAATATAGACAGTGCATCAGTGAAAGATCTACTTTTTCGACGCATGTAATTGTCCATAAAAATTCCTATTTTTGAAAAGCGCACTTTGCTTTGGAATGCATCTTTTATATTTACTCAGTGTACGCCAAAAAGCGCCAAAACATAATTCTTTCCTCATCACATTTTATTAATATTTCTCATCCACCATTTATCTTCCTAAAAGAGATTCGATTATCCAAGAAAACTGTCAGCATGGCCCTAATTCATGATCCCATGTCTCTTCATCGAAAATGTTGTAGGAGCTCGTAAATCGATGTATCGATCTCCTTTCTATGATCTATGCGAAAAAGAAGTACTTGGTAATCGAATCTGAAAAAGTAGCTACTAAGAATCAGCGGACTAAGTGACAGAACGCACTCAACTTTCGCTCTGTAACCTTCCGAAATAAATTGATTTAATGCATTTTTAAAAATTTGAAGCCCGTAAAATTTTTACACGGTTGTGCGAGTATTATGAAACTAAATTTTACTATATTCATACTCACTCAAAGGCGGCCGGCGTAGCCGAATGGGTTAGTGCGTGACTACCATTCGGAATTCACCGAGAGAACGTCGGTTCGAATCTCGGTGAAACACCAAAATTAAGAAAAACATTTTTCTAATAGCGGTCGCCCCTCGGCAGGCAATGACAAACCTCCGAGTGTATTTCTGCCATGAAAAAGCTCCTCATAAAAATATCTGCCGCTCGGAGTCGGCTTGAAACTGTAGGCCCCTCCATTTGTGGAACAACATCAAGACGTACACCACAAATAGGAGGAGGAGCTCGGCCAAACACCCAAAAAGGGTGTACGCACCAATTATATATATTATATGTATATACTCACTCAAATATTAGCGATTAAAATAATAGCAGCGCAATATATTTTAAAGTTTTGACCATTTATTAAATTTTTATTTAATTTAATTCGGAAAAATAAACAAATTTTCAGAAAAATCTTAAATTTTTTATTATCATTTTCTAGGTATGCAGTTTTGTTATAATAAAGTTTTTTTTTACGCACATATGTATTTGCACTTGGAGAAACAAAACAAAAACGCATATCGACCATTGTTCATAATTTGTAAAAATATTTAGCATAACTGTTCAACAAATATCAAATTGCAAAACACCAATAAAACTACATCAGAAACTTTCGAAAAATCGATTTCATCCGCAACCGCATGGTGGCGCAAAATGAATCACTCTAACGGAAGATGTATAATTTTTGCAAATTTTTGCTAGACAGCTGCATCATACCGTCCCCTTAGTATAACAATAGCCTATGTGCTCATAGGCTATTATTTTTTTATTGAATTTGTGGATTCTCCATCGTCGATTTTATATGTGGTCAAAATTTTGTCAAATTCTAGTTCCACAAAGTGGGTCAAAACGTCAGTCAAAAAATAATAAATATTTACAGACATAACGAGATTTGAGTGAGAGCTACTTTCGACAAAAAGTTTGAAATTCATTTTCTCAAAACATCAAAAAATTTATAGGCTATTTTAATACTAAGGGGACGATACAAACAGACAAACAAAAAGAGCGTAAAGGTCCAAATAAAGATTTACATCACTCAAATCATTTTTTTATTATATTAAGTAAAAGTTGTTCAAAAACAAAATTGATGATTAGTTTTGGGTTACCTTGCATTTCGTAAGCGCATACAAAACTGTGCGCTTATTGCTTCATACAAAATTTACGTATGTGCGTGTAAAAAGACACAGCTAATGTTGTGGAAGCTTAAACTTCGCCATGGCACTAATTTAAATTACACAAGCTAGCACTATTTACATATACAACTTACATACATAAGCGTTATACATATTCGATTGGGGGGGAAATGTTTGTATAAATTTTAAATTGTTTGATCGATACTTTATGAGATATCGATATCACAGCCATCTACCGAGAAAGTAATGCATTTCTTTTTCCCCCAATCGAATATGTAAATTGGGTTAAATAAGTAGAACAAGGACTTATTGATAAGTTTTAATAATTTATTTGTTCCTATTTAACTTCAATAATTTTCTATGAAAATATGGTTCATTCCCTACAAAAGCCAATAAATCCTAAAAATAAATTAGAAAAAAAAAAATTTCAAAATGGTAATCAAAATTTCAAACTTTAAAATCCAAATTTCAAGACTTTCCAAAATCGCTTAGATTTTTGGGAAATTTTGTTTTTGCTGACAGTGTTGAGAGTGTTCTTCCTTATAACTCTTATTAAATTACAGGTTTTCTTCCTAGACGTCGCGCATTTTTACAAGAATTATCCGAGCAATTATACATGCCATAAATGCTGAAAAGGGCAAGAATGGCACTTTTCTCCTCGAAGTGCTATAGAACGCTTGGCTGAGAAAAATGTTTAAATATGAACCAATCAGAATTCAATGAAATTTTCTCCATTGAAGGACAAAAGGATAGACATTCAAAAATTAAATGATGTTGCTTCGTGTGCTACCACGAAGAATTTAGAAGGAAAAGATCAACAAGAAAACTTTGTAATGTAGTGCAATAGTTGCTCAGAAAATAAACACTATATGCATTTTTACTCATAATAAGGAGTATATATTTATTTATCTTCCATATAACATAAAAGTTAAACTCAGTCATCAATTTTCCTAAAATATAGCAATGTTTACAAGTGTAAATAATGCTAGAGTTAGGTGAAAAAACGAAACAATTTTAACAAAAAGAAAAAAAAAAAACAAAAACAAAGAGCTAAAATTTGGGCTTGCTTACTGATCTCCGGAGAGAAAGCAAAATTTTACCCACTGAGTTGAAATAGTTTTTAGATTGGACCAAAACTCTAAAAGCCATATTATCTGAAAACTAAAACCTTTATAGATACAGTCGACTTTCGTTAATTCAAACCTGCGATGTTTCAAACCTCTCATTAATTCAAAGTTATCACGAGTCCCCAACAAAATCTCTTTATATTTCGAATTATGTCCATACATTTTTTTGCCTTCGGTAATTCGAACGAAAAAATCATTGCTACGACGCAGTAATTCGAACTCATATAGTCAAACACTCGACAATTCAAATTTGCAAAATTTCTTGGTGTGTTAGTAAGAACTTTGCATTTTGGGACTCCCCTGAAAATACCTTTACTGTGCGTGGTTGCGTGTTATGCATAAAGCATAGGCACATTGTGACGCACGCTTTCGCACGAATCGCTTCGTTGGTATAAAAATTAAAAATTTGAATTAAATATGAGCCCTAAAAAATATAAATGTTTGACGATTGCTGAAACGAGGAAATTAATTGAAAAAGTAGAAGGAGGTGAGAAGAAATGAAGATGTTACTGTCTTAGGATTACTAACCGATGGCGACATTTTATCTGTGACAGATACGAATAAAAAGAGCGACGATGAAGATGAAGACGATACATCAGAACCTTTGGCAGAGGTGTCAGTTAAGTTAGCAAGAGCCTCATTCGATAACTAGCTTTTTCTCCTTAAAAAAATGATTGAAAAGTCTAAGCAGCAGTAATGTGCTTCGAAGCACATCCGTATATATATATATATATATAATGATATAATATACATATAATTGGCGCGTACACCCGTTTTGGGTGTAAAACATTAGCAGTTAAATAAAAACACTTGATAATTCGAAGTTTTATTTATTTTCTCTAAAAAATTTCGAACCATTTAATATTTCAAACACTCGATAATTCGCAATATTTTAAGAGTCCCTCGAATTTCGAGTTAACGAGAGTCGACTGTATATGTAAATAATGCATGATGGAAAGAATAATGAGATGGCGCCTATCGTGGTCCCGTTGCTTTGCTCTCAGCGAATTTGATAACTAGTTACGTGATTTTAGCTCCAGTATGACCAGATTACCATTTTCGTAACTTGATTTAGCTTTTTTTTTGTTCTTTAGTCTCAGAGTTTTAGTTCTTTCTTCATGATATTTTTCTAGCCTGTTCTAATTAAAATTTAATGTTTATAATTTTGTAAAATATACATTTTTTAATAATTATTTAAATAATTCACCCAGTTTTATTTAGCTTTACTTTTTTTTAACATCTGGTGGCATTGCCCGCGATTGTAGCTGTTTCTCGCTACTGCAGTGTTGCCTAGCTTTGGATATAAAAACGCACTAAAATGCCCATTCAAAGAAAATAACCCAACAAATTTTTATTGAACCACTTAAAGAACTTTGTATACGTGACAAATTGTCTTTAAAATGTGCGTTTTTTTTTTAAAATAAATGTGTTATGCTTATGTACAATTTAATTTATGAGTTTTTTTTTGTTAAGCGAGACTCTTTTGTTAAGGGAACGACTTTTTTGCTGTATTTGAAATTATGTAATATAACTAGATAAGGTACTCTTTTTGTAAAAATGTCAGTATGGTTTCTTTAGTATTTCCTGGTATTTTGTTGCTTATTTTTACAACGAATACAACTCTTAATGCCCTATGTCTCACTAAGGATTGATGACCGGAAGAAACGATTTCACCTCTATGATTTTAATTCGCATTCAATAATGATATATGATTTTAATTCGCATTCATTAAGTTCAAACGCTTTTTAAAACGTGTAAGAAGGTTTTCAATTTTAAGAAGAGTTGAGAGAAGAAGATTTAATATTCTTGCATAACCTTAAATGGAGCCAAAAATTAAATTTGCACTTTCAACTTATCAAATTTTATAAGAGTAAAAAATTTTCATTAGCACTAAAATCTTCTCAGAGTGACCTTTTTTAACCGTTTTTTGTTTAATAATATTGTTTGTTTTTTAACTTAAAATTTCGGTAGCTTTAAATTTAAAAAAAGAAAGAAAACGAAACTTAAAAGTGTTTGCATTTTGGGTATAAAAAAGCATTAAATTTATTGTGAAGAGCAAATGTTTGGCAACACTGCACAACTCGGCAAACTCGACGTCACGCACTCTTGATGGGCGCAATCTTCTTTCTATCATTCTTGTAAATAATCCTTAGAGCGAAGCTCAAAATTCCTCAAAATTCGTGTTGATTTTTGATAATTTTTTTGTTGACGGTGTATTTTTTTATATGTAAGAAAATAAATAAAAAATTTCAAAAATCAATGGGAAGCTTGAGCGACTTTAAACTAGCGCGCCTATTATTTTAACCGCCTCTGCATATATCATACTTACATAAATAGTCTTTATAATCCGGGAGCCAGGGGTCGATTTTGGACTGCGTTTATATGCCATTAAATTCTTGACTATACTTGTGATTTAGCTTTCATGAATAACGAAAGTGAACGTCAGCTGGCGCACCCGCGGTGGGTGTGATTGTGGGAGGGTACGAAACGTGTCGAAAAAATATTTCTACCAACTCATTTAAAACCGGTTGAAAATTTTTTGTGTATTGTTGACATTTAGTAGAATAAAAAAAAATAGTGAGCTGCACCGTAGAGGTGGGAAAATACGTCAGCTGAATAGGCGAACTTTTTTCGACACGTTTCGCAGCATCCCACGCACGTACCCACCGCTACTGGACCAGCTGACGGTTCGTTTCGTCATCCATTGGATGGCGTCTGCCTTCAGTATTAAAATCAGTCGGCATGAAATGATGAGGTCAAAATGACCCCTGGCTCCCGGACTATTAGACTTGGATTCGAATAAGTGCATATTGGGGTTCGCTGTACACAATCGTATTGAAAAGTATTAAAATAGTTATTCAAAAATACACATATATATACATACATATATATATATATAGAAGTATATATACTTCCTATTTACATTACTAAAAACTAACTACATTACCTACATTAACTAACTACATGCATACCTAACATTTGTTAAATATAAAATACAGAAATGAAAAAAATGTCGTGTTCGAAATTAACACAATTGTATAGATATAAGTCATATACGTGCATGAGTGTATTGAGAATTTAACGGTATCTTGCAAAAGCATATTACATATAATACTCGTACTACTAAGAAATGTGCAACCTAAATACCATATAATACAAATACAGCCATGAAAATTGCATTCAGTACGAAATATCTCAAATAAATATAAAATGTAATAACTCTCTAACGTCATCAATTACGTTTTTTAAATCTCGATTCTGCACAACTTCAACCTTGCACATTGAACTATTGTTAGCTAAGGGAAATTTTTAGCATAAATTCGAAAAATAAAGTCAGATACTTGAAATTTGGTATAGTTGATTGTAATAGCATTTACAGGGTGGGCCATATAGCGTTTGCTTTTTGAACCTCCTATTTTTTTTAAAGGTTTGACATTTACGAAATGGGACGCTATACGCTTGAACAAAATTGGGAAATACTGAAAACCTATTTCCAAAGTGGGGAGTCTTCTTCTTCTTCCGCGGTTACAGTAAATGGCGAGCGTTACCGTGACATGCTCAACGAGTTGTTTCCAAAAATTGAAGAGGATGACATGGACGACATTTGGTTTCAACAGGACGATGCAACTTGTCACACTGCCAAAGTTACACTCGAACTTTTGGCTACCGTTTTTGAAAACCGAATAATCAGCCGAAACTCCGATATCAAATGGCCGCCTCGGAGCTGTGATTTAAGCCCGTTGGACTATTTTTTGTGGGGAGCCGTTAAGGACAAATGCTATGCGAACCATCCAGAGATGATTGATGCTTTAAAACACGAAATCGAAGTTGCCATTCACGAAATTGGAGCCCACACAATCGAGAATGTACTTAAAAATTGGGTTGATCGAATGGCCTACTGTAAAGCCAGTCGTGGCAGTCATTTGAACGATATTATTTTTATTCATAAATGACAATGTTCAATCTTCAAAATAAAAAAAAGTTTGAAAAAATATTGATCAGTTTTTTTTATAGCCGATTCAAAAAGCAAATTTTACATGGCTCTTCCGACCGTGCTAACTCTTACCGCTCGAATTTGAAATTACGATTAATACGAAAAATTCGATGAAACCCATATTAAAAAAATTTAAATACTTAGTCACATACTATTAACATATAAAATAAATAAATAATAAATTCTTAAATATCAATCTCTACGACGAATTCGCCATCTGGAGAAATACAATATATCTTTTTGTGTTGTTACAATCATTTAAAAAAATTAAGATTCTATCAATCAGTTCAATTACATTTGCTGAATAGTTTCTTTTTGTTTCAACTAATCATTTGAGAAAGAAACTAGATACACATAACATCGGACGGTGGTCACTTTTGTAGAATTTTTTGCGTGCATCTGAAGCGTTTTCCCCAAGTGAACCTTTTGGCAGCACTAACTGTATTTTATGTACAGTTGCTGACATTGGAGACCATGGACATACACGATGATATTGTTTCCAAACTATATTCTTGGAATTTATGAGCATTCATTGGAAGTTAGCAACCCCTGCCAAATGGAATGGTGCATGACTACAGTTCAGTAAAGCCCGGTTTCGAAACACTCGGCATGAAACATCTAATAGTAGTCGCCCCTCGGCAGGCAATGGCACATTTGCGAGTGTATTTCTGTCATGAAAAAGCTCCTCATACGAAAACGACCATCTGCCGTTCGGAGTCGGTATAAAACTGTAAGTACCTCCATTTGTGGAACAATATCAAGGCGCATACCAAAAACCGGAGGAAGAGCCCAACAAACACCCCATTAAAGGGTATACGCGGTAAATATGAAAAAAAATTAAGCTTGAAATCGCAGTAAATCTTAAGTAAAAATGCTCCCTTCGCTTTATTGCCGTTATTCCTGCACAATTTTTAATCAGCATTTACAATTTCCTTTTTCATCTCTTACTTACATTTTTTAAGTTCCAACCTGTATGAAATTTTTGATACAAACTCAAAAAATTTTATTCACGTGTGAAGTGGATTTGTGCACTTGATAAATTTGATATTCGCATAAAATCTTTAAGATTAGCCCCACAGAGAGCTAAATCCCTATATTTTTCTTTGAATTTTTTGGTCGAAACTTCAGCAAATTGCAACTTTCTCTTCAGGCTTGGTCCAGCATCGTAATATTCCCTGGGTGGACGTCTTACTGGATTCGATAATGTAATAATAATTCATTTAATTCATGTTCACTAAGTTGTTTAAATAACCAGCAGCAAACAGCGGAATCATTTGGATAGTTAGCAATCCAAATATTGAGCAGCGTTGAGGCCAGAACTCAACCTTGCCTACAAAATAAAAATGCCCTATAGGCCGCAAAAAGACTTTATATTATATTACTAGCGTACCCTCGCCCACTTCGCTAGGCGATAAATTCAATGATTTGCTGAAAGAGAATAAAATTAATACGTAACAAAGCAAATCTATATATATATAAATGAAATGATGTTCGTTTGTACGCATTTTTTTGGGCCGATACGAGGCCAATTTTATTCGTTCTTTTTTTCATATTATAGGGATCCACTTGCTCGATTCATAGACTAAGTTTCGAATTAACATTCATTTTATGTGTACAACTTTTTTTGAATAAATATACGAATTTTTCGTTATTGTGAAACGATTTGTGTCGTGTTGCTAAGTTGCAAATTTTTTTCGGCGGAGAGTAAACATAAACACAGAGGTTTGTACGCTCTTTATGAAGAGAAATGCTTCAGTACACATACACGAACGCCGAACTACTGATTTGTGTTTTGTGTGCAGTTCATTTGTAAGAGCAACAAGTGTGTTGACCAAGGATAATAGATTTACCAAGGTTTGCCAGACAAGAAACAGTTATTCGGCTCTCAGAGAATTTGACAGAAGTTGTTTTTGGGTTTACGTCAAACGAGATAAACATTTTGTAAGAACAAAAGAAATGTTCAAACGGTTTGTTTACGAATACCGCACACCAGAGCACACCACTTTATACTTTTCCCCATGTGATGTGGCAGAAAAAATTTTTTTGTTTTTGCAGTTTCAAGTAGACCTGATAAATCTATAGGCCTTTTGTGTTGACAGTTTTCTTTGAGTATTCATATCGATAAGATTACAATAGAATACATTGTTCTCGGATTGATACGAATTGAAAAAAATAACATTACATTTTCGGAATGGCAGATTTAAATAAAGTTGTGGATTTATTTACCGAAGAGGATGAACACATGAATACACAAAATTCAGATAACTCCAACGATATGAGCGTGTTTGAAGACATGGGAATTCAGATCAATGAGGACAATGTGATTGTTGTTTCAGACGAAAATTCAACGGACAACGAGTCAAAGACGGAAATTGTTCATCACGAAACGAAAACACAATCCGAAGTTCTCAATTGAGAACTGGAGCGTGAATACCATTATGATTGTAATGAACTAAACACAACAACAGCAACATGTTTATGATACAATCATGAATAATGTTAGCCATGGAACTGGTGGATTGTTTTTCTTGGATGCTCCGGGGGGAACACGAAAGACCTTTTTGATTTCATTGATATTAGCAACAATTCGATCAAATAATAACGTTGCATTGGCACTCGCTTCTTCCGGAATTGCGGCTACATTACTGGAAGGTGGTCGCAGGCATTGATACAGAGTGTGGCTCAGCGAAAGAGCAATTTTAGCTGGGAAAAATAAGGACGTAAATGATATAAATGTAGCTATTTTGGATCAAATACCTGGTGGCATAGTTGCATATAAGTAAGTCAATGGCCACTATTTACTGATCAAGATGATGTCGTAAATTATGCAACTGAATTCTTAAACTTACTCGATTAATGTGCCACGACTTTGCAACGGTACCAGACTCGTGACTGTGAAGAAGCTAATGGGTAACGTTATCGAAGCAACAATTTTGAAAGGGAAGTACAAAGGAGAAGACGTTTTGATACCCAGAATTCCACTGATTCCAACGGATTTACCATTCGATTTCAAACGTTTGCAGTTCCCATTCGCCTTGCCTTCGCTATGACAATTAATAATTTTTTCTCATGGACAATTGTATGTAGCTTGCTCACGAGTAGGCAAACCATCGTCATTATTCATTTACGCGAAAACGTTGTCTACCAAAAAGTGTTACAACCTAAATGAAATATCTTCTTTTTTAATAGTTGAAAATGAAATGTTTTGAAAAACTATAAAATTTTTTTCTAATATATTTTTGTACACATAAAATGAATGTCGATTCGAAACTTACTATAATCTAAGAATTGGTACAATATTTTGATTTTTTCGTTTTTTTTATATGAAGAAAATATTTAAAAGAAATTTTTTTTTGCTAAAAACCTTCCCCTAGTGTAGGGACGGGCAGCAGAGTGGCACGCTCGCAGCAGAGCGTGCTAGCAAAGTGCTAGATGGGGGGGCGACAAACTTACATCAGAAGGGTAAGCAATAGGCGTGTACGTATATTAATCACTTCTGAGCAACGCATATGTGTTTGTAAAAAAGAGAGTGAAGCTTTGCCAATAGCAAAGTTACCAGATAAGGGGACTTATTCCATGTTAGGGGATTTCGAAATGTTGATCGTTCATATTAAATAATAAAATGCTTTTGGTCTTTTTTTTATTGAGAAACCCTTCTTTGAATATTAACATCATCTTTGCAAATTTCTATTTTATTTACTTTTATAATTTTTGTAATCAAGAAGCATAGGCGATTTTATAATCAAGAAGTTTGAACATTCGCATGTCAAAGTTTCATAGTTGCTAAACTATGTGGAGAAAAATTTGTACTGACAAATCGGTGTATATTTTTCTGAATGAAAAAATTGTCTTCGTTTACATATAAGTATGTATGTATATCGTATGTTTTTATGTTAGTGCATTTTTTAAAGAATGTTGGTCACAACAGGCAACAGTAATCTCAAGCAGCCATGTTTTATTTAAACAATGCATGTTATACATTTTATTTTGTTAAAAAGGACAATTTATACATGTTTCCATTAAAAAAATAGAGGATTTTTTCAAAAAACATTGAGGAAATTATCATAGCAGAATGGGTATTCTTGGTGAGTACTTAGTTGCTCTCAAATTCAAATCACACACATATGGCAATCCGCACAGTATGACAAAGTACACAAAAATGATTAGAGAAATTTGTTTGCATCCACTCATGGATTTCGCACCATCGGTGGCAACGCAAACCACTTTTCGCCATGACACACCCATGCGTTCAGTACATTCATTAACACATTGAAATAAATCTTCACTTTTAGTAGTCCCTTTCATTGGAATAATGTCCAAAAGTTCTTCACATATATGTAGGTGGGCATCAACTCCTCGGATAAAAATCGCTAATTGGGCTATGTCGGATATATCTGTACTTTTGTCAATTGCCAACGAAATCGCTGTGAATGATTTTATACGCTCTTTTAACTGCGATTCTGTAATCTCCGCCATTTCATCTACTCGTCTGCTTATAGTCCTACGAGATAAGGGGACAAAATTCCTGCTGCTTTTAATATACAAGACTTCACCAATTCGCCATCCGAAAATGCACGATTCTCACGAACAAGGTTTAACGCGATTTCATAAGTTGCACGCTTTGCATCTACAACGTAATCTTCGTTTTCCTTAGAAATTAAAAAAAAATTTTAAGAATTTGAATTTTTCCGACCTTCTGTAATTTGGCACATCGAATCGGGCTCTTCGTTGAGACTTAAGGATTTGTATATACTTTTCCTTTCTTCTCGTACATTATTCATCATATTCACTCCTGTGCAGCTCATAATGTCTCTTTATGTTAAAAACCTTACATACCACACGTTTTTCACATACAAGGCATTGTGATTCTCCGTCTACATATTTGCATAAAAAATTTCACTCCACTTCGGATTCAAATTTAACAATGTTCTTTTATTTGAGGTCATGCTGAACCAAATGTTTTATATTTAATATTTTATTTAACTTTGTTTATCTAAATTAAAAGTTAAAACAGAGTAATATATTACACATTAGAAATAAATTTATGTTTTTGTCGGCAGTTGAACACTGTGCACTTTGTTTTGACGTTCGCCGTTTCAAATTTTTAAATAGAATTTTCAGCACTTTCACTGCATCCACACCATACAAATACACTTAATATTAGTCGTTTTTTATGCGACAATAATATGTAACTTACGGTCTCAAAAAATATCGTCGAAAAATGAAGAAATCACGAAAAAACTGATTTTATTTATGAAATGTCAAAACTTATGAGTAAGAGTTGCCGCAGTTGTTAAATGTGGGAATCAATTTTGGAAATTTTTGATTTTATTATTCATGATTTATGTACATAAGTATAAACTCTTGGTTGTTTATTTTTATTTGCAGTTGTGCATATCAGAGTGTATTAGATTTAGATGGACGAAATTAGCTGTCAATCACGTCTACTTTTTATGAAAAATAAAAGAAATAATGGAATCAGCTAAAATTCTGAAACATTTGACAAACTTCGGTAGCTGAAGAGAATCTGCAGTTTTATAAAGTAATTTGCTAAAAAATTTGATTTTCTGGATTTCTTAGCTGAATTCAAAAAACATCAATTTAAAAAAATATATCCGATCTCAAAAACCATTTAAGTAATCATAAGATAAGTGTGAATAATTTACAGATTCGTCAGTATAAGCAGTGATCAATATTATTGAAGATTTAACTGTCAGTGCTTTCCAATATGTAAGATTTTAATTTAATCTCAACTTAAATATTTTCAGAGGTCTTAATCTTCTTTACATCTAGCAATTAAAAAACAGTATTACGAGAACTTTTGAAATGTTTAGTTGCTTGTTTATTGTTCTTCATTATCTTAATTCATTATTATAATAGAAAGTTTAATATGTATTAAATTTAGTTATTGAAGAAAAATCTACCAAAAAAACCTCTTTTTTTAGAAATTTGTTGATATGAAGTTAAAAGTTGGCATCCCTGGTAAGAATTCATGAATAATTGCTCTCTCATTCAGGATACAAACACAGACACAACTCGCTCAATTTTTCCGTTTCTTCCCTGTGCTTTTTTATCCCCCTTCACCTAGCACTTTTAAGCACGCAGAAGCACACGCTGCCGCACAGTGCAAATGTGCTGAGTTTGCCCATCACTACCCTAGTGGATCCCTATAATATGAAAAAAGAACGAATAAAATTGGCCTCGTATCGGCCCAAAAAAATGCGTACAAACGAACATCATTTCATTTTTATATATATAGTAGTTAATTTTTGAAAATTCAACAAAAAATGAACAAAAATCTATTTTTTTTTAGTATTTTATTGGTTTATTCGAAAGAGCCACATTAATTCATTTGGCTACCGCGACTTGAATTGCAGTAACATCCTGTTAACTCCAAGACCTCGGTAACGGAATTTTGCTCACATCTCACGAATGACTTGCTTGAGTCCCTCGTCTCGAGGGTCTAAATTGTTAATGGATTGCTCACATAACAATGGTCCTTCACAGCATTCTACAAAAAAAATTTATCCGCATCAAATTGTAGCTCCGAGATGACCTATTTACATTGCCGTGACGGCTGACTACGCGATTATCGGGCACATGTGTAGTATGGCATGCCGTCCTGCTGAAACCAAAAATCATCCATGTCTATGTTTTCAACTTCTTGCCACAAAAAATAGTTTATCATTCCTTTGTAGCTCTCTCTCTCTCACCCGCTCCAAAATCCGCACCAAGCTGTCACTCTCTGAGGATGCATTGGTTTGATTTTTTTGTACCTAATATTATCTTCAGACGGGCACCTTAATTGAGGCAATTAAGTTTTTAATTAACTTATCGAATTTGCTGTTTTCAATTAATAGCTGAAAATGTTTTGATTTTGCTTGTGAAAGTAGAAAAATGGGAGGAAATTTATCTTTAAAAAATAAAATTTAGAGAAATTATTTGCATCAACTGCGTAGATCTGCCTACTTTTCTGTTGACTACGGAGCTACACTCGCCATGGCCGCAATCAAGGAAAGTGAGACGGCGCCCATTCTACCCCAACATGTTCCGCTTTTGTTTTGAAGAAATCAACTTTTGAAACAAAATTTGCATACTCTTTTTTTTTAAGTTACTCAATATTAATTTTTTCCTCCACATGCTTTTCCTTGTTCGTTTTCACATTTCCTTTTCTCATTGAAGCCAGATCTTTACAAAGAGCAGTTGACTCAAAGAACAAAGATATAGACAAGTCGCTTTACTTGCCTTACGCGAATAGCATCATAAGAACTGAAAAAAAACAAAAATATTTTGGTAGGAAATTTTGATGCCCAACGAGTCTCATCTCGCATTTTCAGAACTACGACTTTTGCGGCAATGATGGGATGATCATTCACGATCAGAAAGTGGCTATTCATTGCTTTATTCCTCTTTAGAGCTGGCGACACTCTTTGATGAATTTTAGCACAATTTGTATTACTACAAATGCGTGAATATGGCTTTTTGCTTTGCAAGTCCACGTGACTTTTGGTTATGAAAAAACGCATTTGACTTCATTGCACTACTTTTAGTTAAGATTTTCCAAAAGTAAAATTTCTGCTTACAACCCAGCTCTTCGGAAAGGCAACACTCGAGATGAAGCGGCAGCGATCTGGCAAGTGATGCTAGTATGAACTCACTATTGCTGCAACCAATAACGGTGACCTCTTAATCGACATCGGCTTTGAAAACATGTTGAATTAAATTTTCATATGCACCACGAGTATATTCAACATTGCCAAAGTTACATACTCAATAATTGCATTAGCCAGATTTTCGAAAACCTTCGATTTTTGATTTCCGGCAATATTTTGATTCGCTTACTACTAAAAAAAAAAATTAAAGTTAATCCCTAGTGTACCCCACTTAAGGTGCAGATATATAGATACATATCATATATTAGAACCGGTCGGAGAAAAATTTCGAAAAAAATGCTACTGAATATTAATGTTCAAGGGTTCGTCGATTGCTACATTCTAAGACAAGTGCTATCATCCCCGAAATCATATCTTACTTATTAAGTTATGTAAATGGAATTCTGTTTTTCAAAAATTAAAGCTCTCTAAAATTAATCAAAGTCCTGCCCAGGGTAACTTTTTGAAACTTTTGCTTTGTGATTGACTTAATATTAGTAGAGGTTTGTCGTCTTCCGAGTCGCACATAATCTGGTCATCGATTAGCGCAGACATTTTTGACATTTCGTGGGACCTAGTGGGAATGCGTGCACTTATTCAATTGTATAGAAGATGAAAATTAGCCAGAAAACCGTTTGGAACCATATTCATAAGTTTGGTCTTAAGAAGAAGCTCGATGAAGACGTACAAAAAGGTAAGTGGAGAATAACTGGCGATGAAAAGAAAAGATCGTAGTCAATCATCCAAGCCGGTTGCTCTATACTGGATACACCGTTTTAATTAAGTTTAAATTTCTGTAAATTAAAATTCACTTCATCGAATGTTTTTATGCATTTGAATTTTTATTTTGCAATTTATTATTTAGGTATTATTATAATTCCTTTATTGTATTTCAGTTTAGTTGTAATAAAAGCTTTAGCACATTGTCAGAAGAATGTAACTATTTTATATTTAACAAAGTGCACATACTTAGTTATTTATATTTATATATTTATCTTTTATGTTTTATGTAGGTATACATGCGTATATAATCGTTCGCGCCTGGTATTGATTTATTTATGCAACATATTACTTTTATGTAAAGGAAGTTTTTGGTACTGGTATGTTATTCTCTGTGTCGCTCCGTGGAAGAGGTACTTGCGATTTGTTAATAATTTAATGTTAGTCATTTTAGTGTTTAATAATTAATATACTATAATTAGCAAACATCATAAATTATAAAAATAAATTAACACGACGGGCCTCTTATAAGTTGGCGGCTTAAGGCAGTTAGCAACGACTCATCCTTACTTTTTGCTGTACAACCTTGTGTCTTCTGTGTTATCGACAATTACACCCAAGAGATTTGATCTCCTCCTTACAGGAATAGGCTAGTGGAGAAAATGTTAATATCGCCCTCGCTAGGGAACTTGGGACCCTAAACATTTTGCATTTAGCATGTCTGCAGTATCGTAAAGATTTTCTGCCTGAAAAATACTAGCAGTATTCAGCAATTTTAAGGGGGTGGTAGGGTTTAGCGCTAAAAAAAAACACTTTTTTTTTTAATTTTTTACAGAAATATGGCTTAAGATACTTTAATAAAATCAGTTGCATGTTATTGTACATCTTTTCAATAAGTTTTTAAAAAATATTAATAATAAAATATTGACAAATAAGCCCAAGACAGAGTTTTTTTGGAGATATGTTTTTCGAGAGGTGCTCTGCGGTGCCAATCGGCATTCGTCGTAGAATCATCTGAAACCAAAAAAGTCGAATTTTTCAGTTAAAGTATGACGTAATGCTCCCCCCACATGAATAAAATTTTTTTTTTCATTTTTGTAGTTTTGATGGCAAAAAAACGTAAAACGAGCATTTTTGGCGAAAAATTTCGCCATATTTGTAAGTGAAAAACAACCTTAAAAAAAATAAAATAAAAAAAAAACAGTGTAGGGGGGAGGTATTTTTGATTTAGAAAACGTGTGCCAAATTTGAAAAGAATCGGTTGAATAGTTTCGGAGTTGTGATTGGCACCGACTTTTAAGAAGTCGTTTCGGGAAAAACGCGTTTGAAAAAATGACTCTGAGAAATTATCGATGCTCCGCATTCGAGGTAGAGTGCCTACAAAGGCTATAACTTTGAGAGTTCTGCTCCGATCCACTTAAAATTTTGACACAACATTCTTGAAATGATTTACTATAAGATGAGTGAAGAAAAAAATTTCGATTTTGAATCTTCGATTCTATATATTACCATTTACCAAGCAACAGAGAAATTATGCAAAAATGCTTCTCTGTAATGCGTAAAGAAGCGAATAATTTGAAACTCTTTTAATTTACGCTTTAGTCTATGGAACGTTATACGTAGTTCTGTTTTTGTTTATAATAAAAAAATATCCCTATCTGAGCTAGGCGGCTATAAACAAAATCGCTTTTCATCGCCAAATTGTTGCTTTCACATACAAATACTTCGCTTGGCGAGTAGCGGAATTCTCTAGTAGCGAGCAGGAAGGGCAAATCGAAAGAGGCATATACATATACATATAAGGTGGCACAAAATTAATCACCCTGTCGGAGATCGATAATTTTTGTGAATGGCGTTGCACAAGTGGAGTATTATATATAAAAGTATAAACTGGCCAGCAAAGGAGCCTGTAAAGGTCAAAGTAAAAAGGATTTCCATCGCTTAAAAATATTTTTTTTTATTTTGTAAAAAAATCAAAAACAAAATTTGGATGATTGATTTTGCAGATTCTAGGTCAAAATCCCGAAAACACATGCCCGAATGGACATTCACCCGAAACCCAATCACCCGAAAATAATTTACCCGAATAAATTTGCCCGAATACGAATACCCGAATCTTATTAATTTTCCCGAAAAATGCCCGAAAAAATAAAAATAAATTTTATATAAAAATGTTAATAAATAATTAAAATTCAAAATTTTGTAAACAAGTTTTAATTATATGGCATGGTGTGAAAGAAATTGAATTGTGTGAATTTAGGATATTTGAATGTTGTATGCTAAATTAGTTAAGTATTCCAAAATTTTGTTTTCTTCTTTATATCTTTGGTATTCTTCCGTTATTGTGCGTAATCGTTTTTGGAGTGATATCCAGGTTTGACGTGGTGTCGCTCTAACTTTGCGTCCAAGACTCAGCTCTGTGAGGCTCGTTTCAGTGTCTTGTTGTTCTTTCTGTATTTGCGTCAAAAATGCATATAAATCTGGATGGTTTTTATTCACCATCAACCGAAAGCGGTTGTGCCACCCTTCGCTTACGTTATTTGTCCGATGAAGTCCTTGGAGGGTAGCTTCATACTGATTCCACAATTCGGGAGGGTAGCGGGGTGGCACAGCACGACGTCGACCTTGACCTCTTCGTCCGCGAACGTACGTGCGGTCAAAGTAATCTAAAACCTCCAATAAATCGTCCGAAACTTCATCTGACAATTCCTCAAAAGCATCAATGACATCAGACGGAGGAACAAATGCCAGACTTAAAATCATGTGAGTTTGTTTTCGTATCGTGTCGTCGTTGGGGTCGTTGTAGTTAATTTGTAATCCTTCGTTCTGTATTTTTCTGTACATCGCCTGTCCAAGATGAAAAAAGCAACATCTTATTGTAGTCTCCGAGTACACTAAACGACAAGCATTTATAATAGGTATTTCAAAATCGGAAACAATTCTCTGGGGTCTACAACCGTGTATTCCAGTTGATAAAGCTGCAGAATCTATTGCTCTCAAAACTGCCTCATATTGTTTAGTTTCCTTCGACGATAATAGAGCAAACACAAAAGGGAAAGCAATGACGGTTGGCTCTTCTCCTTGATTGCTGGGCTTTATCACTTTGCCAATGACGGTGAATATTTGAGTAAAAATGGAAGGTGAAACTTTAAAGGTGCCATCGAGAAACCAGGAGTCACTGTTAGCAAGACGTTCCAAATTATTGCGAGTTGTAAAAGCGAATACGCGACCTTCACCAAAATTCTCATCGTCCCGAGAATCATAAAAAAGGAAGCGATCGTTTGCCAATGTTTTTTGATAACGCTGAGGTAACTCGTCTATTTCCTCCAAACTTTTTGGATTTGGGGGCAGTGCACGTCTTCTTTCTCGTCTCAAAGATTTCTTAAGATTTTCACGCTCTGGTAGTTTGGCCAAAACACCAGGTTTCAAAGTAGAGAGATTATCGCGTAAAATCTGTTGAAAATTAAACCACATGTAGCAAATATAAAGGGAGTATAAAAAACCAAAAGAGGGAAAAAATATAACAAAAATAGAAATAAACAAAACTTTGTACTTGTGCTGGAGGGCATTCCGGATGATCTTCCGCGACTCGTTTTAAATTAACCTTCACTAATTCCGCTTTCGCTGTATCCTGATTGGGCGGATGTTCATGAGGAGATTTTTTAGGGCCTTTTAAAACTATTAACTCAGAAACTGTCTGCAATGTAATTGCCCGCGCTTTGCATTCTTTTCTTCGAACCAATTGACAGTCCCAATAGAATTGATTATTTTTCGACGGTTTGGATCTGACATAAATGTATCCTCCGATTATTAATTTTTTTCCGACAAGTTGTCCCACTTCCTCAATTTCTTCCATTTTTATGAATAATTAAGAACGAATGACTGACTGATGAATTTGACACAAGAATTTTGACAACATTTGTTATGAATAAATAAAGGAATAGCACTCTTTTGTTCTTTTCTTGCATGTACTTCAAGTGTATACTAATTCTTAATTATTTTAAATTTTTTTTTCTTTTCGGGTAAAAGGATTCGGGCAAATGGGTTCGGGCGAAGACGTTCGGGCAAAAAAATTCGGGAAACTGTCAATTCGGGGAAATATACATTCGGGCGTGTGGATTCGGGCGGGTGTTTTCGGGCGTTTGGGCGTAAACAGATTTTGCATCACCTTTTATATGAACATACATATGAAGAAATACACAATACACAAGTAAAAGTAAAAGTTTCATTCCTCAAAAATATGAAAAAAGCTGTGGCTCTGAAGATTTTCCAACGATAGTGAGAAAAGAACGATTGCAGATAGAATCTCGAAGATAAAATGAACAATAGTTTCTCAAAGGCTCACGTCTATATAAAAATGTGGTTTATACATCTAATGACATATGTATCTCATCCGATGGAAACTGTGTTGAACAATAAAAATACATAAATCACAAAGATCGCTTCTCAATTAACTACCAGACTGCTGACTTATACATATATTATATTATATATGTTATATGCTGCCATACTACGTACGTACTTTTATAATATGTTCTTTTACAGTTCATAAAAATTAAATTTCCTATTGAGTGCAATTGAGTTTTCACATGAGAAACGACACAAATTGTAATTTAAATGTTAAATATATTTTCGTAATACATTTTTTGGATATTTAAGATGCTTTTTATTTACTGGCATATATGTATGTACAGACACATGTTGTATTATTTATATATGTACTATGTAATTTATTTAGTTTAATTTTCAACGTCAAATCATTGGTAGTTGAAGGTTTCTCATAGCATATAAGGTACAAATGAAAGCATTCGAAGTCGGTATTTTTGTATTTTTTGTTTTACCAGGCCGAGTCTTAAAAAGTGAAAAGATCTACATGCATACATACTCACATATGTACGAGTATGCATTTTAATAAGTATTTGACGCATACAGTACTTTTTTATTGATTACGTTATTACGTAACGTTAGCGATATATTTACTAAATTTAGCTAAAATTATTTAATATTTAATATTAACTTAATTTCACGTTACTGTCCTGCAGAGGACTAAAAACATTTTCTCACACATCGATTTTCGTCGATCGATTTCCATTAATTCTTGTAATACTTTTCCTACACTCATACACCACTATACAAAAGCTAAATTTTCTAGATAAATACAAATTTCATGAACTTCCATGTTATATACATATCGTTACCAAAGTGCGCGAAGGACCTACATATTCCAAATTTGTAATATTGTATTTTTTTAATGACGGTTTATAAAAGCTATAAAGTTTTTTTTTTGCGGAGGTATATTTATTGTAGTATAGGGAATGGTACAACAGCTGTTACAAAAGAAATGTGGTCAGAGATTTTGGTAGCGATATGTAACTACATATCTACTACACATACACATCTATCTACACATACATATACATATATATATATATTACGTTTCCATGTGGGCAAGATTATTCATACCTATTAGCCCGTTGTTGCTCGAGGTAATATGATACTTCTTTGAAATTTTTTAAGGAAGTTTATGTATATACAAAGTGGCGCAAAATTTATTTCCCTCTAGGAAGATTTATAATTATTTGCAAATGGCGTCGTACGTCAATCGTGTTTGACACTTGTGACCTAGCCAGCTGCAGTATACAAACAGATAAGCAACGGATACTCCAAAGCTCAAAATAAAGATTTCCATCATTCAATTCAATCATTTTTTTTATTTAGTAAAACAAGTTGTTCAAATGAGAATGATTAATTTTGCGCCCCCTGTTACATACTTATAGGAGATAGAAGCTAGTGCTGTATAAATTATTATTTTTGATTGTAAACATGAACTATTTTCGACTTTGGCAAGTCCTTGGACTACAGTTATGAAATATTTGTGTCCTTTTTTAGACTTAGATACATACATATATTTATCATTGCAATATATGTATGTACATATATTCAAAATCATTTATACATTTTGTTCTTTTTCTACTTATATTCGAATACATATCTGTATAATATATGTATGTGTGTGCGTATGTATGTGCATACATTCAAGTACGAGATTTTTCTTTACAAATAGGTAACTAATTTGCTTTAGTGTAATAAAATTTAGATTTGTTTATTGAATTTTCTACAACGAATTTGATTGACAGCCACATCTACCTCCAGCAGAAATGTGATAGTAGGTACATGTGTATGTACAGTATCTTACACATAAAATGGAACAACTTCGTTTGCAGGCATAAATTTCGAATGTGAAGTTAACTAAGAATGCAAATATTTTGTGAGTTCTATTTTTTATATTTACTATATTTACTTTTTTATCATTTATTTACTTTCTATTTTTACATACTTATATACATATTCTTAGGAGTAGAATAATATACAGACATGTTCTGTAAATCGTACGATTTGAAATCGGCGCGGATTGCAAAATATATTATATTTGAATATTTGTAATGAAAATAATATATTTTTTAAATGGAAACTGCTAGAAATATATCATTTAGCTTATATATAATAATTTGGTACACCATTTTTGCTTTTTTGTTAAGAAATCTCCGAAATAGGTTTTGTACATCTCACTGACTTCAAATCGTACGATTTGCAAAACATTCCTGATAGTTTTATAGAATTGTTACACAAAATATTCACTTCCTCTGTTCTATAAGAATAAAATAAAAAATAATATAGGATTCGGAAAATTAGCGAAAATTTTAATTAAGCTATTACAGAAGATATAGGCATGCGCCAAAGGCCCGCTAGCTCCAACTGTTTAACATGAAGTATTGTTTTTTGTTTTTTTGAATGCAATATTTCTCGCTTCTGTAAAGGAAATCAGTATCGTTATAGCCTTGGTTCGCGTTACAATTGTTCTATGTTTATCCGGCTAAATGTTAAGTGTAAATGGCAAATAATGTTCACGCCTAAGCAATATAAAATGCAGTACGAATCTCATCGCATCTCTCATAAGCAACCACTTATTTTGTGATATCAAGGAAATAACGTTTAGAATCATGGGCTTGGTAAAATGTACATATCATAAGTTCGTCTGCTCTGCTTATATGTAGTATGAGAGAAATACGTTACATGTATTTATATGTTAGTCTGAAGAAAAAGAAATCCATTATTGCGCAAATGCTTTATACCTATTTTAAGGTCGATCTTTAGCTCCTGGGCGTTCCTACAACTAGTAACATGCCGGCAACTTCGACTATTTGTGGGACATTTCGACATTTTTAACACCAAAAATGCCGGAATGGAATTAACAAAACCATAATCGCACGTCAGTAGCTGTTACAGTATCGTCACCATCACTTTATCAAAGAAAAACTGTAAAATGTACAGCATTTTCTCTTTGTTGACTTCCATTTTTAGCACCCTGTAACTCACAACTGAATGAAACAAACAAAAAAAAAACAGCTAAAACAAGCATAAACTTTATGTTAAATTGTTTGATCGATACTTTACGAGATATCGATCACTTCAGTCATCTATCAAGAAAATAATGGCCTGTCAAGCTCAAATGAAAAAAAGGTAACGGAACGTTGAAAACGCATTCTTTTATTCTAACATACTTCATTTTGAAACGCAGTCAAAATATTTGTAATACCAACTAGCCTATCAGTAATAAACATTTAATGCTTTGTCATCAGAACATCAAAACTTTGTGCAAACATTGCATTTGCACGTTTTAGAAGTGAGACAGTCTGTCTTGATTGAATCCTGGTTTTAGGTTCGCATCGCAATATAGATCTAGCAGTTATTTACTCCACTGTGACTATTGAAAGTGCAGGGCTGATTAAAATTAATCTTTATCCCAGTCGTATTAATTAAGATTTTCTGAAAAATAAAAAACAATGTTTTATTTTGAAAACTATCACCGTCAGTTGGCGTCTCTTTGACAGATATTAAATATGCATGAAATCTACAACTCACTAAGAATTTGATGACGCTGTGAAAATGTAAAAATTAAACCACACTCGATATTTTTGTTCGTTACAGAGTCAGGAATAAAAAGTTAATCGAAAAATTTGACTGGTCATGCTTCGCATTTGACTTAAAAACACCAGTGCCGCTTCGTGCCGGCCGTTGAATTGAAAATGGGGGCTAGTGATGTTATCGAGATTTGTTAACAACTGTGTTGTGGACCATTGCCAAAATCGCCCGTTTCAACGCCTTTTAGAATATTTTTGTGCGGTCTTCTCAAAGTTATAGTTTGTGTGAATAATTTAAAAGCGATTGAAGGAATCCTTAACTTGAATAATCTTAGTTTAATTCGTAAATAAAACATGAAATTTGATGAAGTGGGAAACCAGCTTAAAGAAGTGTCAATTATCTTCATATGGAAAAGGATCTTTGACATACAAATGTGTTTTTTTGTCTCAAAGCTCTTTGTGAGCAACTTACTAAGTTTATTCTTCCGTTAAACTTGCATCACTATTTTTTGTGTTATGCTTAGCGATAAGGAGCTATTTATTAGTATTGCTAATCTAAAATCTAAACCGTTTCTGTCAATCCTCCTTTTGATTTCTAAAATGGGCCTTTACAGCCTTCATAAGATGTTGGGGTGCGCTTCTTCTTTGTAGTGTTGGTCGTCTTGATTCCTATCTAATATTTATTCACTTCCTGACGGTTTGAAATGTCATAGATGGCCGTTAACTTGTTTAAAATTCGATGCTTCATGTATGCAGGGGGCTTCGATCCTGTGATCAACCGAATAGCAGTCACGCACCTGGCCACTGTAATATGTAAAATTCAAAAGTTATGCATACATACAAGTATGCTGTGTCACACAGTTTTTGTTCCATTTTATGTGTCCTTAACTGTAAACTTTTAAAGCACATTCTTCAAATATTTTTTTATACCTTAATACCACAAACTACTTACATATGTGTACAACATTATTATATTAGACTTAAAGCGAAAGGTAAAAACAACTTTACAAAAAATTAATTTACAAGAATGGTTTTAAAATTTAAGAGTCCAAATATTACAGATATCGGCTTAATGAAAGACCCAGCAGCAGTAGAAATATGTTGACAAAAATACTTCCGGCATTACCACACAATTCGATTGAGCTTTCCTGTTAAAGATAGTTAAATGAATTGATTATGAACTTTTCATTTCCCTAAACCATTTACGACCGTTTTCTCAATATCAAACGCTTAATACGAATATAGTCAGTGGTTGGTTAAAAAAGTGATTTCTTAATGTCTGGTTAGCGAACATCTGTCAAACGTCTAATTAATTTTATTGGAAGATGGGCTACTGATTAGCTTATAACCGAAAACGTAACAAAAAATAGTTTAATATCTCATAGTATTACACCAAGCAAGGCTAACAAGTAATATTTTACGGTATATTTCATTGATAGCATACAAGCAATTGCAATTGTACAACATAACTATAACCCGTGGGCCACTAAGTCTCGAAGCTTGGTTCTTCGTAGTCCTCTTGTGTATATGGTTTCTCTAAGTGTTGAAGCTTCCGGGTTTATGTGATCTTCTAGCCTTTTCTCATGCTTTGCAATAAAGGTAGGTATAATGTCGACAACCTTTTTCACCGACAGATCGCTGTGCAGATCCGTAGTCCTTATATACCAAGGAGCATTGACCATGCCTGTGAGCACCTTATTTTGTTACCATTGAATAATTTCGATGTTTGATGCAGCGGTACCCACAATGGAACACCGTATGTCCATACTGGCTTTAAAACTTGATTGTAAAGAACTAATTTGTTTTGTATTGACAGTTCAGAGTTTCGACCAACAACCTTTTAAGCTTTTTTGATTTAATGCCAATTTCGTTTTCTTTTATTGTATTTTGACATGTTCCTTCCATTTTAGCCTCGTGTCCAATGCCATTCCCGAGTATTTAGCAATATTACTATAGGGTACTGTAACGGATAATATTTTCACCGGAATATAAGTAATCTTCTTGCTGGTGAAGTCAACCTGTACAAATTTGCTCTCGTTTAAGGGGTTAAATACCTTGTGTTGGACTAAAAAATTGAAAATTTTTTTATGACATATTCTAAAAGTACATCATCTTAAAAATATAATATAAATTCAAAAAATGATAAAGATCGGAGCACTAGAACGAAAGTTACAAACCGTGGAAACGCGCGACCTGTATAAAAATTTTCCATAAATGAAGTGCACGCAAAACTTTAGACGTGATTATCTCGAAGTCGTGTCTTTTGAAAATTACCGTCGCGGTGACCATTATTTATCAAAAAACTATTTGACTGATTTGCATAAACTTTTATTTAATTATTCGAAATTACAACCTTGTGAATCTGAACGGTTCACCTTTTATAAATATTTGCATAGTTCGCTGGAATTAATTTTTTTTTAATTTTTCAACCCCTTAAACATCGTTTTTTTGGGGAATAGCGGTTTTCATATTGAGAAGTTTTTTTTTGGGTAAATAAACCGTTCAGATTCACTAAAAAACATTTTTCTACAATAATCATTTAATTTTTTTGATCTCAGTTGGGCTGCTCATGCGCTACCGTGATCACGGCAAGTCTCTTCTAAAAAACGTCGTTTCGGGGGAGGGGCCATATCAACAATAAATAATAACATTTTTTAAAATAAAAACACCAAAATGTATTCTCCGAGAGTTTGACGCTAACGCTTTCCTTAATATGTAATCAAAATATTTTACACATGGTATTTGGGTACTGGGATAAGCTTTCATATGCGCCTTAATTTAGCTGTAAATTTTAGGTATCGTTATCCACGCTTTGCTTTGTCTTTGATGCCAGCGAAATTTATGTCACAAAAGTTAGTATACAGCAAACGATTGTTCAGTTAGTTACTTTTACGTATTGATTAAAAAGTTAAAGCTATTAAAAGGAAATAATTAAAGTGAGTATACAAATTTAGGGCAGTACGTTTTGTATTAATTTTTGCTAAATTTTTAGTAATGGCACCAAAAGGAAAAGAGCTTTCTGATGATTTAAAAAAAACGGATTATAATACTATATATCACAAGGAATATAAATCATTGCGAGGAATCGGTCGTTTGATAGATAGGAGTTTTGCTACAGTTCAAAAGGTTGTGAATAAATATAAAAGTGCGGGAAGCACCACTAATAAAGAGCGTTGTGGGCGTCCGCCGCTCTTAAGTCCCAGAGAAAAAAGCTTAGTCGTACGGAAAATCAGGACAAACCCCAAAATAAGTGCCCCCAAATTAAAATCTGAAGTTGAAAATGAGACTGGAAAACAATTTAGCACCCAAACTATTGGCCAGGCTTTGCATAGTGCTGGTTATCATGGGCGCAATGTAGGAAAAAGCCCTTCTTGAGTAGTGTCAATCGGAGTAAACGGATTTCATTCGCAAAAGATCATGAAAAATATGACCAAACGTTTTGGAACCAAGTCATATTTTCTGATGAGTGTAAGTTCAGTATCTGTGGATCTGATGGCCGTGAAAAAGTTTGGAGAAAAGTTAACGCGGAATTGGATCCAAATAATATGACCGGCACTGTGAAGCATGGAGGGGGTTCTGTGATGGTTTGGGGATGTATGGCTGCGAACGGCGTTGGAAACTTGGTATTTATCGAAAATATTATGGATCGATATGGTTACTTAAATATTTTGAAAAATATTTTAAAAGAAACCGCTACGAAATTGGGCCTTGGAGGAACGTTTATCTTCCAGCAGGATAATGACCTCAAGCACACATCCAACATTGTACGAGAGTGGCTGTTATACAATATGCGAAAACAGCTGAAAACACAGCACCAGTCCCCGGATACCAACCTAATCCAACATTTATGGGAACATTTAAAGCGGCAAATAGGTAAACATCCGATTAGAAATAAGGAGCAACTGAAAAACGTCCTTCAAGAGGAATGGAATAAAATACCACCAGCTGTAACTGAAAACTTGGTGAACACAATGACATCACGACTTAAAGCGATTGTAAAGTCTAATGGTAATCCTATTTTGATTTTAATTTTGTTTTTGATTTCACAAGGATTTTAATCCTAATTTGATTTTAATATTGTTTTTGATTTCACAAATTAATAATATGATGAACTGTCTACTTACTTTTGAGACATGAAGTTTTATAAAGTTTAATATAAAAAGCTATAATTTTGTTCCTTTTTAAAATTCTGTGATTATTTGGATCAAATATGACTTTTGTATTTCATTCATGTAAATAAAACACAATTTTGTTATAACTTAGGTTGTTTGAAGGAATCGATTGGGGGAAAATTGAAAACGTGTCCGGTTTATACTTACTTCTGTTACTAACTGTATGCCTCATTTGAATAAAAGCTCTAAAACATATTTAAAACAATTATGACATTCGTCCATTTTTTCGGGCTCACAAGGTATATAGCCCCTTAATTTAATATTCTAGGTTTTAGTCCACATTCAAATTTCATCCACCGATTGTTGTAATTTTCTGTTTGAATCGTGCTCGTTGTCTCTAACAGCTAGTATACATGTATCCTCAGCAAACGTGGCTACTCTGCTTGTAGTAAAAACTAGTCTGCTGTATAGAGTAAATATGGTCCAAGAATGCTGCCTTGAGGTACACCCGTTTCGATTTTTTTAACTATTGAGTAAGTCTGGCATGGCTCTCACGTTAAACAAAAAGAGCATTCGCACTCTCACAGGCGCCCTCACGGGTCACTTCACCTGCAACAAACACTTACATAAATTAGGCATAACTAACACCAGCGCCTGCAGATTTTGCTGCGAAGATGAGGAGTCTATAGAACATCTCATCATCGAATGTCCGGGGTTGATGCATAGAAGGAAAAAGTTTTTAAACAAGTTCATGCTTATAGATGAAGACCTTCAATCACTCCCTCAGAAGGAGCTGGTACAATTCGTAAGCACACTTAACAGTCAATAGACAGCATAGGGTGCACAATAGATCAATATGGTCGCAGTGCTAAAGGCCCATCCCTTAACCCTTTACTACCATTAACCATTAACCAAGTCTGATTTTGTTTGGCTCTAAAAAATCTCTCAACAGCATATGATTCGAGTAACTCGGTGTATTGATATGGCAGTATCGTTTTTAGTTTGTAGATCAGGCCTTCAGGCCACACTTTATCGAATGTCTGAGCTACATCAATATTATTGAACAAACTTGGCTTTGTTCTATAGCTTCTTCAATGATGTACTCGTATACTAAGCGATGTACATACTATATTTGATCGATAGTGGAATGTTTTTTTTCGAAAACCAAATTGGTGAGAAGGTATTATTTGTTTGTATTCTATTATTTGCTTTAGGCGTTTGGAAAATAATTTTTTCAAATAGCTTTCCGATTACTGGAAGTAATGCAAGTGGGCGGTAGGATGTGACCTCATAGTAAGCTTTGCAATTATTTTAATTTCAAAAATCTTGCAGTGCATTGGTATACTATATATTTGAATTTCAAGCATGCATTAATTATTGAAGTTAGGCGGTACCTTTTTTTATGCCATATTTTACATTTGTCAAATAGACAAGTGTACAAGCGCTAAAATTATTGAAACTTATTATGGAAATGGTCGGTCTTTAAGACCAACAATATTCATGATTTTTTTGGTGGAAATAATCATTCAAATGAGTCGACAATTCAATGTTTGGTGAAAACATTTAAAGAAATTGGTACTGTCGAGCATAGAAAATCGACTGACAGACCAAAAACTGTTACGTTCTGCTGAGAATATTACTGATTTAGCGCAAAGTATTGCTGAACAACTTTGAGCATCGATATCTCGACGTTCGCAATGATAGGCAATCATGAATTAACCATTTGGTGGATTTTACTTGTGGGCGTGCTTATGGTGGACATTTTTCACATACAATTCTTGAAAGTCGTATTTTGAATAAAAATTGTGAAACCTGAAAGAATCTAAATTTGTACATATTTTATTTTAAAACAACATCTAGCCGCATTTTTTAAAGTACTCATTATTTGTGTTTTCTATCGTTTTTCTACCGAATTTGAAAATTGTTTTCTAAAATTTTCACAAAGATCGACCTAACTCGGGGTCGGCTAGCCCGATATGGGTGAACATGGAATTGTGATTTCAAGCCATCATTCGGTGACCGGATTATTCTTATTAACCAGATATTGAGAAAACGACCGTTAATGGGTATATAAAGTTACAATTCGGTTGCGCTCGAATACAAACATTTTATATTTAAGTACATGCACTCTTTTACTTACATTTATATGCTTGTTTATACAACTAACTGGACGCACCCTCGAAAATTCACGATCATTCTTATAGCAAGCAAATGTTTGATTTTTATCTAGTGGATATGTAATATCGATTGGATTAACCGTCAGTTGTATCATTGTATCCCGTGGGCATCGTTGATCGATTACCACCAGAATCAAATTGCTATTCGGCACCGGTAACACAACAAATGGCCGCTCACATGCGTGAGCTGTCATATTGTAAACCACATTGTCCTTCTCATTGTACATAAGGTATAATTCGCGTTGCATGTCGCACGTCTTGAGGCGTGTCCGATGCAGCGTCACCATACGCAACAAATCGGTATTCTTTGTACTGGCCGGATAGTCACTCATGTCTTCGTCGATGTAATGATCGCTAATTTCGGCAATGGCCATATTAGTGAATTGCACAATATACCACAGCACCGTATGGAGCAACCATTTGAATATGCGCAGCAGGTGGAAGAATGGCTGTAAAAGCAATCATAAAATTAATTAGGCTCAAAATTACAACTTGAGACGTTAGAAACAGCAATTTGCATAGGTTTTAAAATAATACTTAAAATTATATATATATACGTATATATTAAAAAATGGCGCGAATACCCTTTTTTTCGGCCGAGTTCCTACTCCTATTTGTGGCGCTTGTTCTTGATGTTGTTCCACAAATGGAGGTACCTACAGTTTCAAGCCGATTTCGAACGACAAATATTTTTTATGAGGAACTTTGTTAATGCAAAAATACACTCGGTGGTTTGCCAATTTCTGCCGTGGGGCCACCGCTATTACAAAAATGTTTTCTTCATTTTGGTGTTTCAGCGAGATTCGAACCTACGTTCTCTCTGAATTCCGAATGGTAGTCACGCATCAAGCCATTCGGCTACGGCGGCCACCTTAATACGTAATACCTAAAATTACTTACCGATAATAAGCTATTTGATGCATTCATATCACCATCGGATTCAAAGCAAACCGCTTGATAGTCGTACACAATGACACGCTTAAAGACTTTCTCTTCCACTAAACGAAACATAATGCCGCCATTGATTTCACCAAAGAACTTGCCAGTCTCTTGGCGATACGGCGAAATAATAATAAATCCATTATTATCGATAACATAACACTCACGGTCCTCAACGGCGCATCCCTACAAAAGTGGGTATTGGTTAGTAAATAATATATGGGATTGTTTTACAAATTAGGTAACAAATTTAATTAAAATTTAAGCATTTAACGTTAAACATTAAATTTACACGAGTTGAGAAGGTTCTGTTGCCAAGATCTTTGCCTAAACGATCGTATCGGCGTTTTATCAGCTATTACGCTGTGTGACAAAAAAAAAAAAAAATTAAATATACTTTTATGGAGACCTAGCACAACTTGTGGGTATAGAAAAACTAAAAAAAGTGGTATAGGACAAATTTCCAATACACCTCCAAAATCTCATTTTATGGTCATAAAACCGTTTTTCAGTAGGTTGATGTGAAGAATCACTCCTAACTTCGCCAATTTCCATCCGATTTCGAATTTGTTTTTTTAGCTCGAAAGAAAAAAAACAAACCTTTTTGACAGTTTGTTGACAATTTTTCTGAAATGACAACTGACGAGACTGTAGACGGAAGTATTTGGAATTTTTTTATTTTTTCTCTATTTTTTGAACTTCGACATAATTTTTACGATGTTATCCGATATTGAGGATTTTTTTAGTACACTACTGTTATAGTAAATTTAATTTTGCGTCGAACGAGCTATATTTGACTGTAATTGAATTAAAATTAATAGAGTTGTGTGAGTTTTAAGATTTTTTTTTTTTTTTTGCTAATTTGGTATGTAGGTATAACTTACGCTAAATGGGAATAAGGGCGCGTTTCGAAGCATGAAAATGATAACAAGTGTCAGTATAAACACATAATATTTATAGGAGTATTGTGCAGTGCAGCACTGTACGGTATGGTACGGTGCGGTACGGTGCAGTACACAACGGAACTGGTTCCAAACTTAAAAATACATTGGAAACGTCCCTTTGGAGTTTAGTATGGTACGGTACATTTGTTATTCTCTTCATCAGTTTTGAATACTTCTCTGGAAGAAATTCGATCATCATCATTCATCTGAAGTCGTCATTAACTAAATTCCATTGTTTAAATGGAGAAGCGAGCGTTTCAGATTGTCTTCCCGATGGAAGTAAATCACGAGAAAGATCCTGAAAATCTGAATTTGATACAATGTGTCGTTCTGAAGACTTAGAACCAGACGGAAAGTACTCTTTATCATCAGGTTTATTGTTATCAGTTTGATCATCATCAGCAATGAGTTGAACTTCCTTCAGTTCATGACCTGCAGTTGAGTCAATCATATCGTCCAAGACTACGGGGTTCTTAACAGTTGCAACATCAGCATACTTTATGTGCCTTCGAGTTTTATAATGATGACCGTTTACGTCCGTTTTACAAAAATAACAATCATCAGGTTTATGATAAGGCTGATGATGCCACATCATCGGAGAATATAAAGAAATTCGACTTTTCTGGCAACGTTTTGATTTATATCTCTTGAATTTCAATGAACACTCAGTACAAGCAAATGCCGGTTCATACCAGCGATCAGAAGTAGTATAGTATGTATATGTAAGCTTAAAGAAATCGTTGTAGCCATCAACCAGAGCTTTATTACTCTGTAACTTCAAACAATGCTTTTGATCCACAAAACACATATGAAACAAAACTTATTGCGATTATCGCACATTTCGCACAAATTGAAGCAAAATAATAAAACTTTGACGTTTTAATAAGGTTAAATTATAATAACAAACTTCTTTTGTTAATCAATGTACAGTGTGAACTTTGGTACACTTGGGAGCTTTTTCATAGTTCTATTGAAAAAAAAAGTGTGATAATATGTCAGATATTTTCGTAAGTTGTAACCAGTTCTGTTGTATGCAACACAGTGTACTCTTATGTATACATATATACTCGAATAAATATTATGTATCTATCGTATAATAACGCATCAAAACACGTCCTTATTCCCATTTAGCGTAAGTTATACCTACATACCAAATTAGTAGAAAAAAAAAACAAAAAAATCTTAAAACTCACACAACTCTATTAAGTTTAATTCAATTACAGTCAAATATAGCTCTATCGACGTAAAATTAAATTTATTATAACAGCAGTGTACTAAAAAAATCCTCAATATCGGATAATATCGTAAAAATTATGTCAAAGTTCAAAAAATATAGAAAAAATAAAAAAAAATTCCAATATTTCCGTCTACAGTCTCGTCAGTTGTCATTTCAGAAAAATTGTCAATAAACTGTCAAAAAGGCTTGTTTTTGTTCTTTCGAACTAAAAAAACAAATTCGAAATCGGATGGAAATTGGCGAAGTTAGGAGTGATTCTTCACATCAACCTACTGAAAAACGGTTTTATGACCATAAAATGAGATTGTGGGGGTGTATTGGAAATTTCTCCTATACAATTTTTCTTAGTGTTACGATACCTACAAGTTGTGCTAGGTCTCCATAAAAGTATAATATCACTGTCGCACTGTGTTATTCGTTTCGCATGTGGAAATTTAGTCCACTAAATATTTCACTGCAACCAGCCTTTTTCAAACGTCAGAACTACTTCTTAAATTTTTTTGAAGTGCCGATATCTATACTTGTATATCATCACCTAAAATTTAAAGGCCATAACTAACAAATACTGCAAAAATTTACTTTATTACACAAAATGTGATAGTTGCGTGGGATAATAATAATTGGCGCTACACCTTTTCGTGGGTGTTTGTCCAGCTTCTCCTCCAATTTGTGGTATGCGTCTTGATGATTTTCCATGAATAGAGGAACCCCTAGTTTTATGCGCCTCCGAACGGTAGATGTATCCACATAAACCCTCTCAGCTACGTCAACCACATTATTTGATATTTTTGGGTGGAACTTAATTCGATGAAATATTTTTAGAAAATCACCTAATCCAGAAAAATGGAACACAGTACTAAAATTACGTGTCTTGGCAATTCTATGTGTAATTTTAACCTCTATACAGTGTTATATTTATGAGGGTCGTTTGAAAAATCCATACAACGGTAGAGAGATGGCACTGCTGGCGCGCATCGAGGTTAGCTAGTAGTATCTCTTGAAAGAACACAATCAGCCAGATCGGTCTATTTTTTTTTAGCTTCGCATCCTTTTGAATCGAGGAAGTTGATTGATTTTCCTGTTCCATCACGACAACGCACCAGATCACGCCTCGGCACTTATGGTCCCAAAATGAATGGACATAGGGTTCCAACTCTATTCACATCCCCCTTTTTTCCTTATTTGGCTCTCTCGGATTCCTCGGACCACTATTTGTTCTCACGCCTCAGCGCTTGTGGTCCCAAAATGAATAGAAATAGGGTTCCAACTCTATTCACATCCCCCTTTTTTCCATACTTGGCTCTCTCGGATTCCTCGGACGACTATTTGTTCCCCAATTTGCAGAAATGTCTGGCGGCAAAAAAATTTTATTCAAACGAAGAGGCGATTGAAGAAACCAATGATTATTTTTCAGACTTGGACAGATACTATTATTCGTAAGGGATCAACAAACTAGAACGGCGTTGGAAGTGTATAAGAATAAAATGTGACTAAGACGAAAAATAAAAGAGTTGGGGTAAACAAATAAGAAGTTTTTTATTTTTGCACGGACTTTTCAAAGCTCCCTCGTATATTGGATAACCTATGAATCCCAGAAAGTTTTACGTGTAATATGTAATATAGATATATAGACTAGATACCGTTGCCCCCAAACTATTAAGTTATTAAGAAGCTTAATCGCTCTTCTAGTACTTTATGACAAATATGTACTAAAAATTGCTTGTACATATGTACCTATTACTTATAATCCATTTTTAACTTTCATGCACAAATGACTTACATTGCCAGTAATATTACGGAAAAGCTTTTCCAGCGCAGAATGATGAAACTGAAATCCTACAACGGCTGCTGCTGCGGATTTGCCACCCTCAGTGTGAAAAACAGCATTACTCGCAGTTACAGTAATTTCTTCTGCAAGATCTTGGTAAAAAACAATACGGGAGTAAAATTCAGTGCTTTGTTATAGGTATGCCGAATTTAATATATGAATAAATAATTTAAGCTACCTCCCGCATCAAATGGTACCGAATAAACAAAACTGTCTTCATGGATGAAATGCTGATCCACTGCACGTTTGTACCACATCTCTTCTATAGCACGTTTATTTTGTTCGCTGAAAACCTCGCTGCATGAAATAAAAAGAAAAATTTTCTTTAAAGAATTTTTCTCTGAGTTTTCTGTCAGTCAAAAAAAAAAAAAAACGTTATCTCTTATGATCACAAGTAATCATCATAAAATAGAAATACATACATACACTTGTGCTCACATAATTGCATTAATTCTGAATAATGGCAGTTGATGGCAGTTTTGATGTTATGCAATAAACTATATTTTTTGGTTGTGCAATAAACTATATGTACTTTGTTTTTAATTAACGAATAAAATTTAAAAAATATAAAGTGACTTAATCATGTAAGCACAAGTGTATGGGAGCTAAAGACTTGTGTGAATTTGGCGAAATTGTTTAGTGCTATCTTCGATATTATTTAGGTGAAAGACTTTGAGTTTATTGAAAGCCGATACATTTATTTTAAGAGCTTGTACGAGGTGTTTGGGTTGATAGTAAATGCTTTTTCCGGTTGGCGCTCACAACCTTTCTTGGGTGTTTGGCTGAGACCCTCCTCTTATTTGTAGTTTGCGTCTTGATGTTGTTCCGCAAATGGAGGGAACTTCACTTTAATAATATTAAATTTAAGTTTTAGTATAACTTAGATTTACGTACATTCTGAATTTAATAATTTTTTTGTTCTGCTTCTTTAGGTAGTATTTTCCTTTTTTCTGTTAATGTTAACTTAAATGTTAACTGCAACCTTTCTACGTTTTTTTATTTTTTTATATATTTATATTTACAATATAACTCAAATATTTTACCCCGTGCCAGCTTCCTCGGCCATATTCGAATGAAACTCTTGCCATCTTGTAAGGCCGCTATGTGTTGCCAGAAATGCCACAGTGATGCCAAATCGTTGTTTAAATTCGTTTCTGTGGAAATGAAAACTTTCAAATTTATTGCTGTATAAAACAGAGTAACGAGCTATATAAAAATATTCAATATTAGTCGTATTTAAAAATATTATATAAGTTAAAAAAAATCGCATATTTGCAAATGTTCATATATGTATTAAAGATTTCCTTCTCAATATGTTACCTTGGCAACAAACCCATTAGAACGGCGATTGGGCTTGAAGCACTTGTGCTGATCCAAGTAAAATTTAATAGTTTATAAAATATGTATGTTGTGAGATAAAAAAAATTATTCACCAAAAAGCAACGTAGAAAACAGAGGAAGAAATTTATTTTGTGTAGAGAAAAAGAAACGCAGCAATTTAAAGGAACGTTTTAATTATGTAGGAATGTAGGCAGCTTATCTGTTATAAGTATGGTATAATTTAGTATTTTAAAATAATTGTAATAAGTTAGAGAGTTAATGAAGTTTATTTCAGATTTCACTTCTAATACCGAATATTTCGATTTAATTACAAGTATCCGGCGGTCGCCTACCATCCAGTTCACTTTGGACATGAAACATTAAAGATTATTTCTAATAGCGGTCGCCGCTCGGCAGGTGTTTTAGAGCTCGGGCACCACCGAATGATAGTCAGACACCTATCCATTCGGTTACAGCGGCCCCGAAAAATCTTTTTCAATAAAAAAGATAATATACTAACAAATTGATAGTTGGTCTTTGAATTTCAACTTCGCGGAGATAATGACTCGGACATTTCTTTCAGGTTGGTAGTACTGGTATGATTACATTTCATCTGAGAGCCATGCTGCCCAGTTTGCTTAAAGCTATTCTCTATTTGTGCGGACGCCTCCAGTCTCACAACCACCGTATTCGGCAGTTCCTCGAAAATTGTACCTTACTCTTAAACTACTTCCGGGATATCATTTTGAGTCCATAAAAGCGATACAACTTAAATCGCTGCGTTAAATGAATACCCTTTGAGAAATAGACTGAAACAAATGTTTCGAGAATTGGTAAACTGCTTGCCATAAGTAAGTTTTTTCGGAAGAGAATTGATTTGAGGGAAAGGTAATGGATTTGTATAAAAAATGTATACTGTGTTATATACATTATAAATAAGGTTCAATTGATCGCAATAAATAATAGAGTTGTTGTCCGATTTTTTATACCGCTTCTTTTTCATACCCTCGTACACCAGGGCTCATAACAGTTGTTTTTAATGGCTTAACCGAGTTGAGACAAATGCAAATATAAAATATATTATATACTAAAATGTTCAAATTGTCGGGAGAAAGCGATTTAACAAGTGGTCACTGAATTTATTCGTCCGTGCACAACCTGGATTAACAATGATATATTTTAAATAAAAAGAAGCTTGGGTTCTTAAGAGCTTAGCCGGAATTTCGGTTAATGATATGTGCTATTCATTTGCATCGACCAAAATAGATGGTAGTTTTAATGTTTTTATTATTAATTTATAGGATAGAATAGGACGATGATAGTAAAAGTAGGAAATGAAAGGGAGTGTTTCGAGTGTAATGTGTCTTGAAAAAGTCAAATCGATGATGGTGACTCTTAGTATTGTTGACTTAATAACGTCTGATGCACAATCAAAATTGAACATATCTTTCATGATAATTTTTCACGTTTGTGTAAATGTAATTTGATCAATTCCATTGCGATTCCATTTACCTCCTTCTCTATATCCATACAAAATATCTATCAAACAAATAAAATTAAAATTTTCTTTTGAAAAATGCAACCATTCTATCAATATTTTATTATGACGTTGTCACGTTAAACTATCGTCAGTAAACCGACTTAATAGACAACCTCTTTTTTTTATAAAAAATGCGGGCTGTGTTAAGTCAAAGTTTCACGCTTTGTACCATAATATAAAAAAGGTATTTTTATTGTCGTTTTTCGGGCACCATATTAATTACCTGACCCGAAGGTCTAGTCTAGACTTCATCCCAACCGCGTGAAGAAGAGGACAAGTAGGAAAAAATAAGAAAAACAACTATTAACTGGCGAAGTCCTTCAGGCTGATTGGTCTTATTTTCTTTGTATTAAAAGCAATGGGGACGATTGTTCACAATTAAATCAGATCAAACATTTTTCGACTGTGAGAAAACATAAATTTGTGGCTTCCCCGACATCAAAGGAGCTTTCGACAATGCTACTCACTCGAGAGTACGTCGCATAGTAGAGAAGAGGAACGTGCAAAGACCTGTCTGCAATTGGATAGAAACAAGGATAACTAAAACCGCAACGTCCAACAGTATTATCCAAATTTAAACGAACAAATGGTTCTTGTAAGGGGGTAGGGTCCTATCGCCCCTCCTAAGGAGCCGTCCATGACTTATTGCACTTGGTAGCAAACAATAACATTGAGGGAAATCAATATGGGCGGAGTTTATTGACCGGTTGGTTAAGTTAAATGCCTTGGCCTTATCTTGAATGCCAAGCTTAATTGAAAAAAAAAAATAGATGAGATGGATGTATGTCATGATAATTCTACCAATGATAACATATGGACCGGCAAAAAGAGATTCAGGCAACTCTTAACCCTTCCAAAGACCAACTGAGAAGGTTCACTGGCATTCTCACAGGCCTGGCATACTGATCTACTGGCCTGATCCACTGACTCCTGTCGTTTGCAATCAATCTCCGGAAACTCCACCACACCTTCTCAAATGTGATGCTATATCGAGAAGGATTAGATATCTCAGTCAGTTGCGGTTAGAAAAAAGGCACATACGCTCAGCACAACCCAGCTCTATTTGCGAGAACTGAGTTGGTATTACATTCTGTTATGAATAGAGGACACAAAATACCATCTATACCTCATTGTCATTCATTCCTTCATTTATTGTATTATGTACAGGTATATAAATATTTATACTTAGTTTCCTTTTACTCCGGTTGGAGCGTAGGACCACTGTATTAAGTTTTGTACAAAATAAAATTATTGCAAATAAAACCATAATTTCGATATCAGTCATCATCGTCGACATCATTTGATATAACGATAGGTCCAGAAGGCGAACAGTTTCGACGGGGTGGAACTAAGAGGTAATACTGTTAGATGAACGTTCCCACGACCGGAACGACACGGATTGATATCCGGCCAAGGACTTTCACTCCAGCATCATTCCCCGTACATGTATGAGAAATGTTTATGTTGCTACAATAACAGCAAAAACTGTTAGATGAACGTTCTCACGGAAGTGCTTATGCTGCTACAACTACAACAAATGAGACGAGTTCGCAGCAGACAAAGCTTCAGATCTGTCAGAGTATTGACATCAGGATAGCAACGGGATGTCTTCTAATGTCTCCCCTGCAACATCTCCACAACGAGGCGACTATGCTCCCGGTTAAGTAGCATAGAAAGATGCTCAGCAGCAATTTATTTTGGGTTGCTACCACAAAAACCATCTTTGCAGACACTTGTTAGAAGCTAAGCCACTTTCCAGGTGACTCAGGATGCATCTCTTCGACTATAGAGACGAAATACAGGATCTAATACAACTACAACTAATTGATCAGACAGTTTAAAGAGACGCATTAAATGACATTAATCGGGACTCTCTTACCACCTTCCTAAATTCCCGACCCCCGTATGCTATCATAGGAGTCCAAAAACCATCATCCTTCGCAGAAAAGTACTTCAGCTGCCTCGTGAGACCCGCGTATTTTTGGCTTAACTACGTTCTGGATATTGTAGCAGTTTAAATCCTATGCAGATTCGACCCCGATATGCTAAATATATTCCGTCATGCACGATACTAACCACATATTCATTTGCCGTCTTAAACCCACTCATCTAACACCCCTATCCCTTTTAATCCAACCCGTATTGGATCAATCTTCAGTGAAGTAGCAGTTTAACCTATGAACACATCCAGAACGTAATTGAACCTGGCCCTCACGGTGCAGCTGAAGCTTTTAAAAAATTCTAGTCATCTTAACATTTGACGTTATTCCATAGTTAAATCAAGGCTAGCCGAGTAAGCTTCAGAACAATCTATATACGGTAAAATAAATCTTCTTAATGAAAGTACTGTGATCGTGTGCTTATCGTTAAGATTTGTTTAAGTATCAAGTGTATTTAAGTTATAAGGAGGCTACTAACTATTCTTCTAATACTATTCTTGAAATTATTAACGTTAATGTATACAGCTGGCCGCCGTAGCCGAATGGGTTGGTGCGTGACTACCATTCGGAATTCACAGAGAGAACGTAGGTTCGAATCTCGGTGAAACACCAAAATTAAGAAAAACATTTTTTCTAACAGCCTTCGCCCCTCGGCAGGCAATGGCAAAACTCCGAGTGTATTTCTGCCATGAAAAATCTCCTCATAAAAATATCTGCCTTTCGGAGTCGGCTTGTAGGTGCCTCCATGTGTGGACGAACATCAAGACGCACACCACAAATAGGAGGAGGAGCTCGGCCAAACACCCAAAAAGGGTGTACGCGCCAATTATATATATACAGGGTGAACGATATGAATTGTTACCAACTTCACACCGCTTGTATCTGTAAAACAGCTCATGACATCAACGTCAAAATTGTTCTAATGACACTATAGTTTATAAGCCATCAAAAGCATTTGCGTCTCAGTTTTGTTGATTTTTTTTTCTGTGTGGAATTCAAACGTAATAGTGTGATTTCGTTATATTTGGCTGGAAAATCACAACCAGCCATTGTTCGTGAGCTCAGTCACCTCAAAGTGAATAAAATGTATGAAAATGTACGAAATTGTATGAAAAGTTACAATGATACTGGTAGCATTGCAAAACGCTATGGAGGTGGACCAAAAAAAACCGCAACAACGCCAGAAATGGTTCGGAAAGTGAAGGCTCGACTTGAACGAAATCCACGTCGAAGTGGAAGAAAAATGGCCAAAGAACTGAAAATATCACAAGACAACATTCGACGAATATTGAAAAATAAGCTCAAGATCAAGGCTTACAAGTTCCAAAAAGCACACGATCTTTCACCCCAGCAAAAAAAAAGTTCGGTGCAAAAGAGCAAAGAAGTTGTTGGGCTTGTACGAACGTGTCGAATTTCCTAACATTGTTTTTTCTGATGAAAAAAATTTCCCAATTGAGCAGTTCATAAACACTAAAAACGATCGATTTTACTTGACCGAACGGCCACTCGAAGCAATTTCCCATCGCAAGTAATGGTTTGGGCCGCAGTGACCGCTGATGGACGCTTTCCAATCGTTTTTTTTCGAGCCTGGTGTCAAAGTGAATGCGACTTATTATCGGAAAATGTTTTAGAAGCTGATTTAGAGTCACGCAAACATATCAGTCGTAGATCATGGACGTTCCAACCGGACTCGGCACCGTCTCATTAAGCTCGTGTGAACCAAGAATTGTTAAAAAATCATGTTCCACACTTCATTTCGTCCACACAATGGCTTTCGAATTCGCCAGACGCAAATCCGATGGACTATTCCATCTGGCCCATTTTGGAGAGCAAGATGAGGACTAAAAAATATGAAAAAAGCGATTATACGAGAATGGGCCAAAATACCTCAAAATCACATTCGTGCAGCATGCAATTCATTTTTTGACCCTTTGAAGGCTATGGTCAAGGCAAAAGGAGGTCATATCGAGCTAAAGTAAATATATGTTAAAATTATAATCATTTTTGAAAAATTTTGTCTTTGAAATCAATAAAAACTAATTTCACACAAAAAAGTTACGGTTTTTAGAAATATGAAAAAAACTTTGTAACTTTCTTATCGACTCAGTTTAATATACAGTCATTCCGAACCATATTCCATAACTTAAGGCAGGTATCATACTTAAATAATAATGTGAGATAGTGAAAATATAATTTCATCGAGACATACAAAAAACTGTAGGCTTAGTCGAGTGGAAAAAACTGAATACTCAGAATTATGAATTGACCCACGAAATTTGAACTTACCCGAAAAACCATAGGTTGAAGCTGCTTGAAACACAAAGTGATAGACAAATTGTTCCCCTAATAACGGCAGGCAATGGCAAACTTCCAAGTGTATTTCTACCATGGAGAAACTTTTCATAAAAAAACCATCTCCTGTTCGGAGGAGGCATACAACTTTTAATTTTATTCGCAACAAGCCATAAACTATTAAAATCCGTTGAGGCTCGGCTAAGACCTTTTTATTTCGTCATTCTGGAATATATGGAGAAAACTGGGAATTGGTGATTTTTTTATGATGAAACTTTCTCACCGGATAAATAAATACACAGGATTTTGAGAGATGGAAATCTTTATTTTGACACAACTTGCCATACAGCGTGCTTAACAATCGATTTATTGCAATATTAAAGTCATCATTGACGTCATACTTCCAGATTTATTGGAAAAAGAAGTAAAAAATTGGATTAATCGAATGGATCATGTGACTCGGTGAACATATGCCGGATATCATATTCATAAAATAAATACGTGAAATTATTCACCACATTATAATAAAAAAAATGTATTCCAACAATATTTTTGTTTTCTATTATCGTTTTAAGTTGTCAAGCTCTATATATCGGGTGTCTACATTCTTATTTTTGATGTATGCGATCCTGAGTCACACGGTTTTTTAAGATTTGTATGCAATACCAAAAAAGTGATTTTTAAAATTAGCGTATCTTTAATTTTAAATGGTTTGCATATTTAAATGCTTGTAGTTATTTAATTTTGACTCAAATTAAAAAAAATATATCCCAATTTGAATCCCTGGACGAGTCCCGAAATCACGACATCAATATTTTCCGATAATATTGGCAGCCCTAGTAAGTATGTATATGCGTCAACCTATGAAAAATTGATTTTTCGGTCCTAAGTACGAATTTTGAGGGTCAATTCAAAATTCTGAGTATGGCGTTGTTTTTCTACTTGCTTAAGCTCATAACCGTATACTATAAATCTGGAAAAACGTATATTAAAAAAAAAAATTATCACACAATGTTATTGCAATTATTTTAATTTTTTGTTTCTTTGAGTTTAGTTGAAATAATCAATCTTACCCCTTGTCATCTTTAGAATTAAAGCTTGTGTTCTTCGAAAACCATTCGGTAACCCTTGCATCAAAGACAAGTGATTGCATTAGCTGGCGATCACCTGAAACAAATACATAACTTGTGTTCAATTTCTGATAAAATTGTTGAAGTATATTCTATTTAACAATATTTGTATTCAATATAGAAGCACTCATATTGCTGGGCGTGAGGGTTTGTTCTTATATTTTTTATTTTTATTTATCATACTATGTATACTCAATGAAATGAGTAAACGATTTTTTGTAAGGAACAAATATTTTGTTTGATGATTATACAAAAAATTGCAATGTTATTTTTTTAACTTCCAGGATAGTGAGTACTTCTTCAATGTTACAATAAATATTGTATATGTATATATGCGAGTATATTTGGGGATTGCTTTGCAAACAATAAATCGACGTTGGTGCAGGTGAAAGAAAGATGGTTTTAGGTGTGGTTACACATTATAAATAATTTAGAAATAAATGTTAGATTTATAAATATGATTTAATCAATGAATTTGCAATGTGAAACATGCACAATACGTTGGCAAGTCCTCAGCTAACAATATAATATGAGACTTTCAAAATTTATTAGTTTTTAGTGGCAAAAAATAATTGTAGAAATTAATGCGGCGTAAACTATTAAAATAAATTAGTTTAATGGAGTGGTTATAGCAAAACAAAAGTGATGTAGCACTACTTTTTTGAAATTATTATTTGTAACTTATAAGAAAAATTACTTGTAATATTTAAAAATATAACACTGTGCAAGCTCAAAATTAGGTAATTAACAGTCTGGTCTTTCTAATGGAAGCGTGTACTTAGAATTGCGTTATAAAAAATTTATTTGCTGCTAAATAGAAGTATCCTTTTCGCAATATGCGTTGTGCAATTTGTTAACTTTGTGAGAAATTTAGAAAGCGTACACTGTTTTTACAAAATGAGTTCCACGCATGTAAAACGATTTGAAGCAGTACTTCTACGTACACACCCTAAAGGTCCAAAAATGTCACGCGTATCTGTAGCAAAATATTTGAAAAAGAACAAGACGTAAATAAATAGGAGCAACGGTATACCGAAGTTAAACACGTTGACGACTGCCTCGGACGAACCAAAAAAAAATACTAAAAATTAGATGATTATTGATTTGTATGTGACAAAGCTGAACTTATCGTTGCGTCAGGCTGAAACAATTTTAAGGAAAAGTGGTGTTAACATCTACAAAGACCAATTCGAGGACTTTTACATGCAGAAGACCTCAAATTTCGGAGAACATTGAAAATACCAGTGTTCTCATTAGCACACAATGAAAAGAGTATCCATGCATGGGCCAAGAAAGATTCAGAACGGAATTGGGCAAACGTAATATTCACGGATGAATCTTCCTTTTAAACGAATAGTTGCATACATCGCTGCTGGTGTACGGCTGATAATCGACAACTTCAACGAACTGTTAAGCATGCAGTTAAGGTTCATGCTTGGCGCTGCTTCTCCGAAAAAGGATTTGGCCGTTTATTTGTGTTTATCGTCAACTTGAATGCAGCTTTGTTGCATAAAATTTACCAAAATCATTATTACCGTCAGTTGCGAAGATTTTTATAAAAACTAGCCAACCTTGGACGGCGGCCGCCGTAGCCGAATTCCATTCGGAATTCACAGAGAGAACGTCGGTTCGAATCTCGGTGAAAACACCAAAATTAAGAAAAATATTTTTCTAATAGCGGTCGCCCCTCGGCAGGCAATGACAAACCTCCGAGTGTATTTCTGCCATGAAAAAACTACTCATAAAATATCTGCCGTTCGGAGTCGGCTTGAAACTGTAGGTCCCTCCATTTGTGGAACAACATCAAGGCGCACACCACAAATACGAGGAGGAGCTCGACCAAACACCCAAAAAAGGTGTACGCGCCAATTATATATATTTATATATATATATAAATATATATATATATATATATATATATAGCCAACCTTGGACTGATTGGAATTCGGCTGATTTGTACCCAACACAGCCTCCACAACTTGCGTCGAAATTTACACAAAGTATGCCTCGAAGTGAAGCCATTTTAGCTAATGGTGAACTTGCATTTTATTGTATATTTATACGCAATATTTACGGAATTGATATTATAAGCCCACATAATGCAGTTTGTTAGAACTGAATTGGTCAAATAGTTTCCAAGTTATGGCGGTCACGCTTCTATTAGACAGACTGTAAACCTTCTAATTTTAATGGTGTCCCCATTTTTTTCTGGTTTTCGAGACAAGGGTATTTGAAAATACTCCTTGGATCTCTGAAAGCTATATTTAGATATTCTGCTAAAATGTTACTTAATACAATGATGCAAGGTTGCTTCTAATGGGCACATCAAAAACTGGAGCCAATCTAAGATTTAAATTAAGAATACTATTGAAGTCAAAAGCTCCAATTCCCAGAATAAAGGTGAAAATCCGAGCACAGTGTAATTAAGAATTTGGTTGGCCAAAACAAAACATAAACAAAAAAATTAAAAGTGTCCAACTTTCTTAAAAAAACGCTAATACTTCAATTATTTCTTCTAAATTCATAAAATTGGTGATTTCTCGATTTCCTCGAAATAGGCCGCCGAGTGATTTCTTCATATTTGGGAACATAAAATAGTCGCAGCGTTTTGGGTATACTCATGGCTACTCTCTTCTCTCGTAGATAGTGACATAACAAAATTAAAACTGTCAAATATAGGATTTTCCAAACAGAGGAATCGACCCTGGCCTGTTGGCGGAGACCTTCTCTTTCACGTGGGCCCAAAGAAAAAAGTCACAAGGTGCTAAATCGCAAGATGTCGGTGGCCAATTGTGATCACCTCTTCGAGAGATAACACGCTCCAGAAACTTTTCCCGTAAAAGGTCAATGGTTTCGTTGCTTGTGTGGCACGTAACGCCGTCTTGTTGAAAATAAACGTTGTCCAGATCAATACCCTCCCATTCCGGCCATAAAAAATTGTTAATCAGCTCTCGATAGCGCAATCCTATTCAAAATACCACCTTGGAAAACCCTTTATTTGTTTGCTTTTTTGCGCCAACTATTGACTACTTGAATTTGCTAGCATGTTTTTCATAGGGATATTTTATCCAAATACATCACGCTTTAAAGCAAGGACTTGCATCAGAAGAACTCCTGAATACGGAAATAATTTGTTAGTTTTGCTACTTAATTTATGATTTTTCAGCTCTGTGTCTGCTTACATATTTTGAGCGGCGATAAATTGTCCTGGTCCATCATTTCTACTTGAAATCGGTGTCGAATTTCTTCAACAGTTCTGCATAATATTCTAGATATTTATATGTGCAAGTGATCGATTGTTGATCATTCCAAACAACTGTCGCCACCTTGTAGGTCGACATAATCAACAGCTCGGTTTACCACAAAAAGTCAATAATCTCGACTGTAACTTGGACCGAGATGCATTATGATGAACCAGCTTTCTGACCGCGATTACGAAACGGCGCAAAAAATGTTCCGGTTTGCGATTAAACATTGCCGAATATTGCTTTAAATTTTTCAAATCATTGCACTTGCTGTCAATTAAGAGCAAACACGGCAACCATCTTGCGGATAACTTTTTCATATCCAAATATTTATATCATAATAAAAGCCCGTTTCTGTAACTATTCTCGATTGAAATAGTCTCATATGTTGTGTTTCTGTAACAAAATTAGTTCAATTTATCGATAACCACGGTAGTCAACTGACTTGTTCCATTCCATTTTAGTACGAATATTCGATTGAAATGATTTGGGTAACCAATGGAACGAGATATTGTCGATAATTATTCTGTAAATGAGAATTCCGTGTTTTAATTTTACGCCGTTCAAGTAAAACAATGGTTAGAAAAGTGTTATGAGGACTCAGCTCTCTCAGAAACAAGAATGATGGTTTGCTGACTTCAAACGTGGTCGTAGAGACACCGATGATACACAATGCAGTGGACGTCCCCACGGGGCGGTAGCACCAGAAAATATCAAAAAAATCCATAAAATCCTTTTTGAATGATCGAAGAGTGAAGTAGCGTGAGTTAGCTGACATCGTAAAGATGTCAAACGAACGATTGGCTTTATGTGGCATGAGCATTTGATTATGAGAAAGCTCTGTTCAAAGTGCCGCGTTTGCTCATCAAGACAACGCACTGTACCACAAGTCAATCAAAGCAATGGCACAACTACCATACGTGAATTGAAATTCGAATTGCTCCCACATCCACCGTATGCGCCAGATTTGGCTCCCAGCGACTACTGGTTGTTCGCAGATCTAAAAAAATGCTCGCCGGTAAGAAATTTCGCTTGAATGAAGAGGTTAACGCTGAAACTCAGGCCTATTTTGAGCAAAAGGTAAATCGTTCTACAAAAGTGGTACTGAAATGTTAGAGCTACGCTAGAATGTTTGCGTTGTTTTTGATGGAAATTACGTTGATGAAAACAGCTAAATTTGAACAAAAAAAAACATGTTTTCCTTGTTAGGCCCGGGACTTTTCAGCACATGTGTTATGTACCTTAAATTGTGGACGCATTGTAAATTTTTTCCTAAGTGTTAGATTAGTCCGATATGTATCAGATGGTGGGCACATTATAGCGTTTCTAGCAAAAAGGGTAGCAACAATTTTTTTTTCTTAAGTGAAAATACTGATAAGTAAAATTAATTGATAAGGTCAAAAAATTATCGACAGAGTCATGGAGCTGACCGTGATTCCACATCTGCAACTACCGACAACAGTATCCGATTAAATGGTAAGCTACCTGTGATGTTAAAAGGTGGGGAAAAATTGTAGGGTTCTGACCGAGCGAAAAGATGCGGAAGGCGCGAAACGATGTATTCTATGACCCAGGTCCGAGCCTAGGATACACCTTGGAGAGTACTTACTCAATTATCACACTCGGGAAAATCATAAAATATAATATTAAAATATCATATTTGTAGTATACTCGTATAAATGAAAATGAAACTTGTAAACAAATTACTTTTGTTTAAAATTCTTATATTTTGGTTAGGTTAGCCTGGTTGGTAATTCTTATATTTGATGTGTTACAATTTTTTATTAAAACTACTGTCGGATAGCTGAATACCCATACTAAAAAACTGATTTGGGCGCAAAGAGTGAAATATGAATAGAAAATATGTACAATATGTAGTTGATTACAGAAGTGGTTTTTTAACACAGCATTTCGCACGACTCTTCACTAACTGACATTCTCAACATTTCTGAATGAAGTCATTAGCGACAGCTGCATCGGATATTCAAAGACTCCAAGACTTGTGTGGTGCCATTTGCAATGTATGAGTATCCATTTAGTATATGGGACTTAAATACGGTACTTCCTCAAATACAAACGTCGTGCGTATTTCCCCCGTATTTAGCACAATACAAATCGATTTTACATTATATTACATTTTGGGAGAAGTATAAGTAGTTATTTAACAATATAAACATATCTGTACACACATTTTGGTTTTCGTGCCTACTTTTCTCAATGTTGCCATAAAGAATTGTTGGCATACCATATCTCTCAATGTCTTGCATTTTGGGGATTAATGCTTTTAGAAACACTTTTTCTCGACAAATCGAGCAATTTGGCTCGAATGGAGGTGACGGCATTATAATCGACAATCATAGTTTGTAGAATGTTATGGGAGTGATATTCACTGGCCGTGCCATTCCGCTAACGTAGAATGGACTATCGTCCAAACGTGATATGCCTGTAGTTTCACTCACCGATGCACCATCGATTTGAATGACCATTTGGTATATCAAATTCGGCTACGAAATAAATAATGGAAATTACTTGCAACCTCATTCGAAATTAAAAAAAAAAAACAAGAAATTATACATGTATATTTGGTCAGAACCAATTTTAAATATGTATTAGTAAGATGCAATCAATGTTGAACTCAAAATAAATATTTACTTAGCATAAATTAGTTACTAGCATTGTGCTTTGGTGAGAATGCTTTTCGAAGTGTAAAATTAGTAATTAATATGAATATGTGTTACAATTGTAAGTGCTTTTCAGTGAAATTTACGATAACAAAAAACGATTTATTTAATAATTTTTTACTTTATATTTTTTACGAGCAATTGCAAAAATAAACACAATCGAAACTCAATTTTACTCACAATAGTAACTTTCTTTTTCATTTATGGATGGTAAGCGCCCGGAAGATGTGTTAGCTGTGGATTTGCATTTACATTTATAAATTATGATAATTACGGTAACATTTCTATATGATAAACTTAACGTGAAAATACAAACATATGTAAGTACGATTATGTCTAAAAACCATATAATCCATTTTAGAATGAAAGTTTTGTATTTATTGTTGCCCATCTTCTCTGCACTCTCCTAGACATAAAATAAGGGTATTCTTTTATATTATATAAGGGTACGCATTTTGCAGATAGCGCACAAGTCCGCAAACATTGTAATTATATGTATAACACCGAAATAACGTTAAGTTATATCGCCGCATGCTCTTACGATCAATATTAGTATAGACAGAACATTGGTGAAACCACGTGTCTTCCACTGGAAATGCCCAAGCCTAAATGCCTCAGTCAAAAATACTCAGAAGCCGGGAATTTAGAAATCATCTTTTAGTACCATATCATACTGCACCAGTTTGACGAATAGTATGATATGAGTCGAAATGGTGGGGTAGCTTGCGCGCAAACGAAGACACCTTGTGTACTCAACTTTAGTCAGTTTATGTAACTATATAGGTATAGGTCTGGACCAATATGAAAGCTCAACTGGTAGTAGGTTTGGATACGAAGTCTGAACGGTAAGTTAATTCTGGTAACATGGAAAATAGAAGCACTTTAAGTTCGGTCCAACCTGTTTTTAGGAATGGACCTTCATTTTGTGGTGGCTGTGTTTTGGCATCCATAGACAGGTAGAGTTCAACGTTGTCTCAACTTTATGTGGAGTTGCTTTGAATGGCGTGCCGGACTCAAAGTACGGTAAATTTTAAGATAAGCTTTTGGAGCTAGCGCGTCTACAAGGTGACACAAACCATCAATTTATCGGAAGATTTACAATTTTTTTACAATAGACAAGCACTGCAGCGCGTAAAAGCCACAATAAAGATTTATTGTTTATTCACAAACAAAATTCGATGATTAATTTTGCGCCACCTTGTATTTCGTATTTTTAATTGAGAAACGCATTGATTTGAAAAGCAAGACCCATGTAAAATTCTTCGGACGCTGCGCGGGTGCTTTATCTACAACCAATATAGTATCAACTCTGTTATCGAGCTTTGAGACATATGTATTTCGGGAAATAGACCTAGGTATAGTGGGTGTCGAAAAATCACGTAAAATATTTTTTAAGGTAATAGTAGAAACCAAAGTAAGCAAAAAAGTTTTAAAAAACATGGGCAGTAGATACCGACCTTGATCTTCCGGATAAATAGCGTTAAGTGGTTAATCAGCCGTTATCACGTAATCTTTGGTGAATTCTTCCAAACATAATCTGGTAATTTGGATATGTTTCAGGAGAAAGAGCTCGCATATACAAGTAAAATAGGAGTCACAAAAGCATCAAGTAACAAAGGAGCTAAAAATAAGGAACTACTTGCGATATCTCCAAATTCGTTAGTTTGCGGAACTATGTTTTTACGACATATTTGTTCTTTGGTTCATATTATTACTTCCTTAAATAGTTTGCATACTTTTTTAACACCCTGTTTAGTCCTATTACAATCTTGAAATGCTCTTCAATGATTTTACTAGTTTTCGGAGAATCTGTTAACCGATAGGTAACTAATTTGCTATATTTTGCTCTTGCTTTAGTTTTGATTAAAATTAGACGTTTTCAGGATATTCAAATAAATAGTTTCTTTGTAAATTTAATTTATTACTATGAAAAGTCGTGATCAACAAATTTGTTACTATGAAAAAGGAGTATATCTTCTTGTATATCTATTGAAGAACTTTTCATTTATATCTTACATTTTTTGGTGAAAAAAATTTGAATTTTGAAAAACTCGCATCAGCGGCTCCAAAAATCTCCGAGTAGAGAATTTTGATGAATTTAGCTCATAGTAATTTGCATTTCCATAGTTATCGCCGTTATGCAGGCTTTTAGGCTCGAGAAAGCTTTTTAGCGCATGAAAATTCATCGGAAATCAGCCTGTGTTATTTGTAAACGATTGTTATTTTATCAGAAGCGGGTGGGTAACCCTCGAAGCTCAGCATTAGAAATGCGAAAGTTTTTTTTCAGGCACCCTCTTTTACATTAGTAAACCAGTAATAATGAATTAATGGAGAATTAATGACAAGCTATTATGGAATTAATTTTTATATTCGCATGTTTTCGATTAACTATAAACACTATCTATGAATGGTGATAATCTACATATGTACATAGATGGTTTTCGAGTCTTAAGTTAGTAAAGAGCATATGCCGTAAACTATTTATGACTAATAATTGCGCTGTATGACATTTTATATATTTTAGGAGACTTTGGGCGATTTTCGGTATGCCAAGCGTCCTGCCTTGCATTCGATTAATGATCATAAGAATGGTCTGATTGCTTTGCACAATCACATACGAAAATTAATGGAAAAGTTCTAGAATATAATTAATTTTGATTTTATGTAGCCATATGTACCTGCATCAGGGGTGTCCCTATTTGCCGCAAGAAAGTCATAATGTAAAAAAAAAAATTCAAAATTTTCAATTTACTATGAATTTCTTAGTAAAAATAAAGTCAAAGTTCAGATATACATAGATATCGCCAAGAATTTTTTAAACAGCACAAAATATAGCACCATTATTCTGCATATTTATTTAAAAAAAATCGAGTTTACAAACATATATCCGTTATATAGCGGTGAATATGTTTTCCAAGTTTGAAAGCAAGGGCTATCTTTTGGATCGAAATATCATTCTGGAATGCAAAATTAATCGAAATAAATTCAGAAGAGTCTTAGCTTCGGCACACGTTTGGACTTAAAATAAAACGTGTTTCTTAATTAACTTGAGAGTGTTGTGTTCCTGTTCCTTTTTGTCATATCATTACCTATGTACATTTTTTTGTTGGCTACATAAATACGACTACCACATTTTTATCAATTTCTTTCACCGATCAACTTGCTTTTCGAATTTTTTTTTCGGATATGCCAAAGTGCAAAATCGCCTGGTCCATTACGATCAGCTGCGACTTGAGGAGTACACAATTAAAGCTGAAATTTATGGCTTACAATTTTTTATGGCGTTTTAAATAAGGACACCCCTTATCTATACGTATGTATATGCAAATTACCACAAATAGGTATATGCATAAGGCTTTATTTTAAATACTTAAATCTGCTTAGCTATAAATCAGCTTATAATTCAGCTTGGAAGTTTTTTTTTTTATTTTTCACTGAAGTTATACTTACAAAACAGCAGCGCTGCATGTTCTGGCGGCACCGCACTCCTACTAAGTGGCCACCTCCAACCAGGTTGTGACATTTTATTCAAAAACCAGACCAATTCTTCTTCAGGTGTTGTAAATGTTTTATTGTTGTGCTTGCAATACAACCTGAATATGGATTAAAAGACGAAATAATTTTGTTTTTTAATATAAATAGCAACTGATGTATGTGTGTATGTGAGTCGCGAAATTTAGAGAATTTAGTACAGTAATAAAAGTCAGAGTAAAATTACATAAATAAGAGGCTTTAAAATGGTTTCTATTTTCCGCGTCTTACAATGGGAGTTTCGTATTTTGAAAACTACCAAAATTTAATAAAGAAATGGGAACAATTTCACACTGACAGTTCTTAAAGTGTGTATGTCATTTAATCCAAATTACAATTTTACAATCTACTCGATGACTTTAGATGTTTTTAAACTGCAAAACGTGAGAATTAAGAATACAGTATATCTGAGATGCTTGGTGCATTTTCAACTATCTGAGGGAAGTGTTCGAGCCCTTAAGCCGCCGAATCAAATTAACGTTAAGCTACAAATGTCCCGACCAGTACAGAGGTTAAAATGGTTGAAATATGGATTATAGTCTTAAGGATTTCTATATACATACGTATTGTCGACATAAAATGCAGACTACTTAAGTAAACAATTCTGGCTTAAGCTTCAGAATCGACGGAATCTGTTTTTCTCTGCCTTATAATGTAGGCGCTGATCAGCCGACCACCCTAATATGTGTAAGTTCGTCTTCTTAATTGGCACGATAACGGCTTACCCGATTTTGAGAGAATTTAACAAAACCCGACAGTTTCTATCCCCTGCTAATCGGCGCCAGTTGGACACACCAAGTGAAACCAAGTCCTTTTGCACATGATCTTTCCAACGCAGAGGTACCGCAACGAAAACTTTCAAAGCCGGAGCGTTTGTATCCATTCGGCCGACATAACCCAGCCAACGAAAACGTTGAATCCTTATTCCCTGCACTATGTTTATGTCGTCGTAAAGCTCATACAGTTCATTCTTCCATCGTCTGCGAAATCCCCTGCGCCAATGGTAAAGTGCAAGGGACCAAAAATCTTCCGCAGAATCTTTCTCTCATACACTGCAAATGACGCCTTAACGGATGTTTTCATTGTCCAAGCTTCTGCGCCATACGTTAGGACGGGCATGCTGAAGGCTTTAGTTTTGTTCGTCGAGAGAGTAGTAAACTCAATTGCTTACTTAGTCCAAAGTATCACTTGTTTGCTAGAGAGACCTTATCAAACGGCTCGGAGAGGTCCTTTCTAATTCTAACGGCGCTACTAACCAATACCCGGCATGGGCTGCTATGCCTTTGAAGCAAAGTATACGGTGGGCCATGTAAAATTTGCTTTTTAAATCGGCTACAAAAAAAAACTAATCAATATTTTTTCAAACTTTTTTTTTATTTTGAAGATCGAACATTGTCATTTATGAATAAAAATAATATCGTTCAAATGACTGCCACGACTGGCTTTACAGTAGGCCATTCGATCAACCCAATTTTTAAGCACATTTTCGATTGTTTGGGCTCAAATTTCATGTATGGCAACGTCGATTTCGTGTTTTAAAGCATCAATCATCTCTGGATGGTTCGCATAGCATTTGTCCTCAACGGCTCCCCACAAAAAATAGTCCATCGGGCTTAAATCACAGCTCCGAGGCGGCCAATTGATATCGGAATTTCGGCTGATTATTCGGTTTTCAAAAACGGTAGCCAAAAGTTGGAGTGTAACTTTGGTAGTGTGACAAGTTGCACCGTCCTGTTGAAACCAAATGTCGTCCATGTCATCCTCTTCAATTTTTGGAAACAACTCGTTGAGCATGTCACGGTAACGCTCGCCACTTACTGTAACTGCGGCCCTCGCTCATTTTCGAAAAAAAATGGCCCGATGATGCTGCCAGACCAAAAACCGCACCAAACAGAGACTCGTTGTGGATGCATTTGCTTCTCTACAGTAACGTGTGGATTTCCCCAAATCCGACAATTTTGCTTATTGACGTAGCCACCGATGTGAAAATCAGAAAAGAAGAAGAAGACTCACCACTTTGGAAATAGATTTTGAATATTTCCCAATTTTGTTCAAGCGTATAGCGTCGCATTTCGTAAATGTCAAACCTAAATTATGAACACATTGGACATGTCATTTGTGTTACCATTCTCAAAAAAATAGGTAGTTCAAAAAGCGAACGCTATATGGCCCTCCCCGTATATTCAAAAGAGTAGTGAGCAACATAATAAAAAATCACCAGTGTGAAAATTAATTTTATGATTTTTTAATAAATTTTGGCTCATAAGCACGCCTCTTTTGTAAGTTTACGCAATTTTTGTAAAGCAAAAACCTTTCAGGAAAGACTATGCATATCGGGGTGAATATTTATTAGCATACATACGTACATAATATACATATATGGAGGTTTTTATTTTTTAAGATGTAGAGATTAAGCTCACTCTAATATAATATTAGGGTACACATACATACATTAGCGTGACCGGCTTGAATACATATGTTTTCTATAATTCCTGAAATCTATGAGCAAATCAATGGACTTACCAGGTTGGATGAATCCGCCAGCGTTTACCACCAAAGTAGTTCAACAAGTTATCACCTTTAATATTCATGCGGTGTATCTCATTTTCGGCACGTATGGACAAACGATGTACACCATATTGCTCGGGATATGTGATTACCAGCGTAAATGGTGTATTCGGTATCGCTCTCCAATAATATTGCCGTTTGATGCGAGCAACACGTTTCTGAAATAAAATTTGTATTTATCATTGCACTTTTTATATTTCGGTGAAATTTTTTCTTTACCATTTCGTCGAAATGATTTTTCACTAGCATCCATTTACTACCAGTTGATTGATTTATTATTGAATCACGTATCTATAAATTATTCATAAAAAAATAGGAAACATAAGTGAAAATTCTAAAAAAATAGTAAAGGAAATTAATACCGTTAGTAGTACTGGATTGAAATCTCTCGCTGCTCGATCATCGTCCAATAATTCGACTTCTATCATATCCACGCTATTGTAAGCGGGCTTCAAGATATTGCCTTGAAACTTTAAGGAAATGAAAAAGTGTTACAATTGATTTGTTAATGTAAAATTATTGTTAATTATTCAGAACTTACTATTGGACGAAAATCTGGATGGAATAGTATGTAACCGTTATTTGTTACAATAAATGCGTACCCGTTGACGCCGAGCTGTAGTTTAAAGAATCATTAATAGTCATAGATTTTAAATATATTATGTAATAATTCATGCATATAATTGCGAGATCTGGCAAGCTTTCGGATCTTTTTGAGATTATATTTTCAATTTGACAAATGTGCTAAAGGTACAAAAGATATTACCAACAATATCTTACACATAGATAATTGAACATAGATATTAATGAGGGGAAAACGCTGCCCACTCCCAAGCTGTGAAAGTGCCGGACGGTACTACGGCTCTTATAAGAAAATAGCCTGCGCTGACGAACGGTCACCCTCTATGTACAGGGCAGCAGTGGTCTTGCTGGGAGAGGTATGGGAAGGAGTCAAGCTGAAGGTAGTGAACAAAACGGATCTACCTCTGCGTTCGCGTGCACGTGTCTGGCTCCTTTCCGAATCCTTTGCTTCGAAGGAGATGGAGGGAATCCTCCGCTACTGCAATCCTAAACTTCCTACGCACAACTGTAGGGTAGTTAAGGTGGAAAATACTGAGGGATTCTATCGGCAAGCGCAGATTCTGCTGAATGCAGAGTCTCTTGGTCCTTTTCACTGAAGGTCAAGGTAGTTCTTAAGGTCTACCAAACCGATGCCAGAGGGGATGCCCCTCCATGTCTGCAGGTGCTGGGCGAAGAAAGACGAACAGTAGAGGAAGCTCCTGTGAGCATAGTGAACTTGTTTCTGGATGGATCGATGTTGGAAGGACAGGTTGGCGGAGAAGTTTTTTGCAAGGAGCTCCCCATCACACTCAAATTCAGGTTACTGGGCCGCTGCAGTATGTTCCGGACAGAGGTAGCCGCAATCAAGGAGGCAGCTGTCAAGAAAGTAAATATTTACTCCGACAGCCAATCGGCAATTAGGGCCCTCGGGTCAGTGACGGTGTATTCGAAACTGGTCAAGGAATATATCACTTTCGACTGCGTCCAAATTCTTTGACATAATCCTTATCTGGATTCCTAGCCATAGCGACATTGCGGGAAACTGTGAAGCGGATGAGCTGGCCAGACAAGGGACATGTGAGGTTATTTCCTTGCGAAGGGAGAGAATTGGGATCCCCCTGATTACCTGCGGTCTGCTCCTAGAAAGATGGACTACGCTCCAACTTAGCGAGCGCTGAACAAGTACACGAACTTGCAAGATCGCAAAACGCCTTCTGGCCATGTGTGGATCGGGGGCGCTCGGGTGAGCTTCTGAGGTTGACAAATTCTCGGCTTTCGAACTTCGAGGGTTTTCTCATAGGACACTATGCGCGAGGAGTGCATGCTGTGAGACTTGGAATTACTTCGAGTCCTTTTTGGGCCGTATGTATGGAGGAGGAGGTGGAATCATCTTAGCACCTTCTCCTAAGCTGCCCTTCTTTGGCGGGGCTAAGATCTAGGCGTTTTGGCTCTTACTTCTTTGCTACGCCTGCTGATATAACTGGCGTTGACATTTAAATCTGATGAACTTCATCAGCATCATAGAGCGGTTGACGCAAACGCAGCAGAGTCATCGTTCATAATCAACACACTCTAAACCCATCCTCCTCACCATCCCACTACCATCTCTCCCCGCCCTCTCCTTTCATACCATCGGTTTTTTCTTTCACAATGCTATCACAAAAGACGAATCCGGTTGTCTTCCTCCAAGTGTGCCCATTCCAACCTGACCTGACCTGACCTGAGGATTGAATTCTGTAAGACATTCGAAAACACACTCCGTTATGGCGTTTTACGTTATAAAGCTGCAGTACAAACTGAGAAAAATTCAGAATAAAAGAGCTCAGAGTGTAGACCCTGCCATAATCTAGGTCGATCCTTCGTTGTTCGGTAGTTTTCGATCTTTTGCTTCCCCGAGCTGCCTAATCGAGCAAACTAATCGAAACTGCATTAGTGTGAAACTCTTATTTTAATAAAACAGTAGAAGCATTACTGCTTCACTAGTCCTGGGATTAGGTTTGCCAAATATATATAAGTATACTCACCAAAAATGGGGATAGCATTTTTTTGATATCTCTAATAGGTACATCCGTGCCCGCAACACCCAGTAGATTGGCAATTTTCGTCTAAAGACAAGTTTAACGATATTATTACAGTGAAAAAATATAATATATGCATGTTGGTCCTACTCAAACTATTCATACAGATAGCAACAGGGAAGTAAATTTTCTACTATAAATATGTATATCTGTTGTCTAACAATACGATTACAGTCACTAGATGCCACAGAAAGAAGTTTTATTCTAAATATGTAGCAACTTATTAAGCAGTACAAATACATAGTTACATATAAGGAAGTTCATTTATACGTAAATACTTTCTAATAAAAATTATGTAAAGCTACTTAATCTGCTTTTGGTTTGTTTGAAAACACAGACCGACAATATTTGATTGTGGCAGTATTTTGAAGTACCACCATTACCCTTCTAGCCGATTATCATTCCAGGAATTTTTTTTTATTAATCTATGAGATATCCTTCGGAAAACTGTAGTTCTTCGAGTTCTTTGCTAAAATGTGGGTCAGCCTGTGTAATCTTAAGCGACTCATTACTTCTAACAAACTTGTTAAATATTTCATTCTAGATACCAAAATATCTATTATACATATTGTTATAGCTAAAACACAGTATATAATGGGTTAGAGTAATGGAATGTAGGAATTTTATATTGATTTTTATTTTACTTGTAAAACGCTATCAAATTGCTTAAAACTACTATACTAATAAATACAGAACGACCAAACCGAACATCGAACGGAACTTTTGGGCAAAACATGGCCGTGACCCATGTTCGGTCGGTCTGTACTAATAACTGACATATTTTCTTTAGTGTTGTTTTTTCAGCTAACCTCTACCATAACAATTCACTTTTGATGCCAATAAACACATTTTCGTTCTCTCATAAGCTTGCCGAACTCTCGGGCCGTTATATATAATGATTAGCTAATGTGAAGTTAAATTAATAGTCCGGGAGCCAGGGGTCATTTTCACTTCATCATTTCATGCCGACTGATTTTAATACTGAAGGCAGACGCCATCCAATGGATGACGAAACCAACCGTCAGCTGGTCCAGTAGCGGTGGGTACGTGCGTGGGATGCTGCGAATCGTGTCGAAAAAAAAATTTTAACAACTCATTTAATACCGACTGAACAGGAGAACTTGTAAAAAAACAAAAAGAAAAGTAAAACTACTTTATGCCGATTGAAATTTTTTTGGATAATTTTGGACACATATGAAAATATAATAATGATGTTTAGCTGCGTTTATAGCGGTGGGAAGACCGTCAGCCGAAGCAAGAATGTATGATTGCGTTCAGCTGACGTGTTTTCCCCCTTCTACCGCGCAGCTGACTATTTTTTTATTCTACTAAATGTCAAAAATACATAAAAAAAATTTCAGCGGGTATAAAATGAGTTGGTAGAAATTTCGTTTCGTACCCTCCCACAATCACACCCATCCTCCCACAAACACAACACACAAAATTTAAGACAAATTCTTTGTTCGATATTTTTATCCATAGTGAAAATCGCAGAGCACACCTGTGGTTGATATAATTAAATGCCAAAAACAAGCTAGGTCACGCTCAAACTCTGCGACACTATAGAGGGCAGTTGTACCAACATTCCAGCAAAAAAAATTTAGAGAAATGTGTAACGCGCGCTTTTTAAATGAACAATTCCCGATATTTTTTTGACAGAATGTATATGTATAATTGGCGCGTACAGCCCTTTTGGGTGTTAGGCCTCGCTCCTCTTCCTATTTGTGACGTTCCTCTTGATGTTGATATTTTTTATAAGGAGCTATTTCATGGCAGAAATACACTCGGATGTTTGCCATTGCCTGCCAAGGGGCGACCGCTATTAGAAAAAGCTTCTTCTTCATTTTGGTCTTTCACCTACATACGTTCTCTCTGAATTCCGAAAGGCAGTCACGCATCAACCCATTCGGCTACAGCGAAATGGTTTAAATTATGCTTTATCCTTTATATATTCTCGATTTAATCTCCACCGACTATTTTTAAATAAGAAGAAATGGCTCGGCTGTTAGAAATTTCAGAGGTCATCCAAGAAACGTGGGCCTACTGTAGCTGCCTCGCAGGAATTTTAATATTTTTAGGGCATCAATAAATTGAAAAATGTTAGAAGAAGTGTATCTGGCTAAAATGAGATTATGTTGAAAAATAAATTCTTTTGCAGAAAGTGAATTCCTTAATTGAAATTTCAAGCACTATTGACTTAAGTTTTCGGTAATATTCTTGGAAAAGTACTTATTTAGAAAAAACCAAAAATATTAAGGCTTCTCAAACGAACTTAAACTTAAATTTTTCTACAGTACCATCGGTATTTATTTAGTTATGGTAGAAAATATAATCTAAATGTATTGATTACTTTGACTCTAATTTCTTACACTATTTTCTGAAATTGAAATTTTCCAAAAAAATGTACATTTGCATAAATGGAATTAAAAGTCGAAAACTGAAAACAACGCTATGTAGAAATTGAAACGGATGAAAATTTAAATTAAAAATTTGGGACGATAATTTTAAGGTCGCAAGGTGTATCGTAAGTAATTTGATATCAGGAAAAACGAAAGGAATTGCTATTGTTTTTGTAGCAGTTCACTAGGCCCTGCCAGTGCGGTGTAATCACCGATCGTCATCGTCTAACTTATCTAACGACAGGAAACGTGCTGTTTTGACAGGCTGGGCCCAGAGGGAGAGGGATGTTAGGTAAGTGAGTTTGAGAGGGTATAACATATGAAAAGGTTGTTAGTGTCGTGCGGGTGCCTTCACATGCCGGGCATATATTGAGTATGTAGAGATCGATTCTGGATATGTAGGAGTTCTTTGTTGCTACAATATCCAGACCGTAATTGAGTGCCAGGTACGCGGGCTTCACGGGACAACTGAACCTCTTCGTCTGCAATGAGTGGTGGTTGGGCTCCGATAACGAGGTCGGGAGTTTTAGAAGCTGGCGAGAGTCTCTCGATGAATGCCGTTTAATATCTACATATAAATTGTCTGATTCAGTAGTTGCAGTCATATTTGGCCCAAGATCTCGCCGGTGTAGTCCAAGAGATAACTCGCCTGGGAGATAGAGCAGATTTTAGCAAGTATCTGCAGAGGTGATTCCTGCGTTAACACCCCAGCAGCAATTTCTTGCATTAATTTTCGCTGTGCTCTTTGACCGGGAGCATGGAAGCGTCATTGTGAAGGTGTTGCAGGGGAGACATCAGAGGCATCCTGGAGTTTTGCCCACTGCAAATCACTAGTAGCAGGGGATCAGACGGGCGCAGCATAACATAGTATCAATCGGCCAATTGCTTAAAATGTCGCCAGGAACATTTCTTGGTCTTTGCCGCAAGTTCTGCCGGCTAGCGATTTATTGATCTTGTAGTGGGTTTGGACAGTAGTAGGAATTGCTGCTGTATGTACCGCGAAGGAGAGCAAATTGTCGAAGGTAACACCGAAATATTTGGGGTTGTTAACGGTGGAGCGAATATATATAATACGCCATGTCTTGGAAAAGCAAGCAGAATTGAGACACACCACAAAATAAATACGTTGTTTAATACCAGCAGCGCCGTCAGAATTGGGAAGAAGTTTTCTGAGCTGTTTGATACTAAACGAGGTTTCAGGCAGGGTGACTCTCTGTAGTGTGACTTCTTTAATCGGTCAGGCAAAATATTTTACAAGACGGTACAATTGCTGGCGTATGCAGATAATGTCAACCAGCATTGGCACCAATAACAATGTCAGCTTTGAAATCTAACAGGAATATCTCTTGGCAACAAGTGCTATTTTGGACTAAGTAGACAATGGAGTGGTAAAGTTCTGTCAATGCTCGTATCAGGCACGATCTTTCGTATGGCGCAGAAGCCTAGGCGATGACAACATCAGAGGGGCGTCCCTGATTTGGGCAATGTAATCAAATTCAAGTAGGAAGTGGGAGAAAAATGAAGGGCAAAAACTTGAACGTTTAAAAGCACTGTAAAAGAGGGAATTAGAGGTATATTCTGACTTAGGATTGCTGCTCATGTGGCTTAAAATGCCTTTTTAAGGGATTATACACGCAGTTACACGCAAATTTGAAAAAGCGTTTCAGAGTGTCTGTAAAGTGCTTTTCAAACTTTAAACGCGTTTTTCTCAAAATGGTGTTTTCAAAGTCGGTGACCAAAATTACTCGAAAACGGCTAACGCGAGCTTTTTAAATATATTTTTTAGTAATTAATCGAAGATTTTTTCTCACCGATAAATATTTTTTTATAAACTATATTATTTAAGGCCGAAATTTTGATCAAAAAACGAATTTTTTTGTTTTGAGAAACCGCCAGTTTACTATTTTGCTTATTCCTTCGATTTATTACTAGTTTTAACATTACTTTAACGAAATCGGTTTGGTTTTGTTTTTTCCAAACAAATATTTTTACTATTACTAAGTCTTAAAATACGGTTAAAAGAAAACAATGTGCATACATTTTTTAGATCAATAAATTTAAATGTTTTCTCAGAAAAAATTCTGGAAGCTTCGTTTTTTTTCGGCCTTCTAACTGTATATAACCCCTTAAGGAATTTCACCGTCTTCAGATAGGTTAATAGCAATAAAATATGAAAAAGTGTAAATCAAATGATGACGCTAACAAAAAAATTCCATGGTTATTGAATTCGATCTCGATTTTACCTTATAAAAATTGTACCATGCATTTAGTTAGTATATGTATATTTTTATCAAAATTAATACAAGAGTATACAGATTTCATATCTACTTATGTATGTATATTAAAACGTTTTGTTGGTAAATAAAAATGTATAGGGAAAACTGCAATGCTGCTAGTTTTCTTAAGAATCTATGAAGCTTACTTTGTTAATTAAATACGTAAATGTAGTCTTCCACACACATGTTATACATACATTTGTATATAAATATTTTCCAACTAACTGATTTGCTCTACTTTTATATGTATGTGTTTTCAAGTGGTTCTAGCAAGTTTTTGTTTGTTTTTAATCAAATTTCTGTACTAGCTATGTATATATATATGTATTTATGTATGCAATTTAAGTTATGTTTATTTAAACGTATGACGCAACAACAATAAATTTACGCTAAGGATCTTAGCAACGGATTTCTGACTACGCGTTTTCACTGTTTTTTTCCAAATTTCTCTAGGTACCTCACGAGTTTGTAATTCCCAAAGCGCCTCATTTATTAAAACCTCTTCGGTGATATTCTGTTTGTGTAATATTTGATTGGTTTGTTCATTAGTATATACAGCAGGTAAAATATATGTATGTACATATGATAGTTCAACGTTATATTGAAATTTATATGTATTAAATATTTAATTTTTTGATAATTTTTTTGTACTTTTGCAATAAAAAATTATGATTAATTTTTCCATATGTTTTTGGATGAGATGTAAATGTTGTTAGTGTAATAAGTTTTTCCATATATATGTATACTTATATGTATTGATTAACTTACAGCATTCATGCGCCGATCATAAACAGGCATAGAGACAGTAGTCATAAATTGATATACTTCAGATTCGAGCGGTTGATTCCAGGCCTTCGTAAATAAATATCATATAAAAAAGATTGTTATGTTAAAATCTTTGTTGTTTGCTTGTTACATATATTAAATTAAAAACAAAATATTACAGTAATTCACAATTGGTGCAAATAATCTGACATCATGGCATTTGCCAAAACAATAATTAATATGCAAGAAAAATATTGTTTTCCGTTGCCAATCTGTATCCATATTTGAAGGGTTTTTCAATAACAGGTGTTACTTTAAATAGGATTGCGCTATCGAGAGCTGATTTACAGTTTTTTATGGCCGGAATTGGATGGTATTGATCTGGACAACGTTTATTTTCAACAAGACTGCGGTAAGTGCTTCACAAGCAACGAAACCATTGATCTTTTACGGAAAAGTTTCCGGACCGAAGAGATGATCACAATTGGCCACCGAGAACTTGTGATTTAACTCCTTGTGACTTTTTTCTTTGGGGCTCTCTTTATAATGAAATAAACATAAATGAATATTAAAAAATGGCAATTTTCTTCGTATATCAAAATAACACCTCTTATTGGAAAACCCTTTACATACATACTTATACATGTATAGTAATAATATGCGAATGCTTTTTTGGGACCGTTTGTTCGATTTTGAAAAATACAAAGTCGAATTAAATGCTGGTGCTATATTAAGTTCGATGGGGTGTTAGTACAGAGATTGTAATTCCATGATATTGTTACTCAGTGGTTCAACTTAGAGATTTTAATCTTATCTTAGAGCGAGTAAGAGAGTAAATGTGCAGAAATAAGTGATATTATATATAATTTTTAAACATATAGGTATGTGTATACAAAGTTTCCAGTTCGTACCACCTTGATCAAAAAGTTCCCGAACAACCAGGTGGCGCTCTAAATCAACTGAATTGAGTTTTGTTTTTTGTTAGGATGCCACCGCTGTGATACTCTAATGCAAATTATATAATGATGCTCTAAAGAAAACAGCCATTTACGAGTCTTTAGAAAAGACCGTAAATCCATCGAAGATAGCGAACTTTTTGGCAGGCCGTCGACATCGAAACTGATGAAAACATGAATAAAGTGAAACTAAAGTTGATCAACAACCGCAAATTAACCATCAGAGAGCTAACAGAGAACTTAAACATTGCTTCTGCACAATATTTTATTGTAGGTAATGATTTGACTAAACTCTCGCATATTAGTTATCAAGCAACAGAAAAAATAAACATTAGAAATAAGAGGGGAAAAATAGAAATATGTCACTGTTTTACTCTATGAAAGAGAAGAATTGATCATTTTAAGTAGACAATTATTTAATGAGCTAGAAGATGTCAGCACTGCGCAACTCAGTGATCTTCTAAAGTTTGTGAAAAATTCACATTGGTTTTGGGTGTTTCCAATAGCAGGCAACCGCTGAAACCTAACCTGACCTAACCTTACATTTAAGATTCTGTAAGTGGGAGATCATGGGGCGAATTACATATATAAAACTCTTATACGAATTGTGTACAAAGATTTCAGATGATCTTTTTACAAAGTGTTGCTGACAAACAACCATTAATCATTATAATTATGGATTCCCAGTTAGAGCCTCGAATTGGACCGAAAGATCATATTTTAAAAGAAATGCGTTTTCGTCACGACAGTCTAATATAGAAGATTCGGACTTGAACCTTTGAGCTTTACGACGACATACAAGTATGTAGATATAATGCAGCGAATAAAGATCCAGCGGTTAAGTTGCTTAGGTCATGTCGTCAGATGGATGCAAATGCTCCAGCTCTGGATGCGATACCTACTTTTAATAACAGAGGAAGAACGAGTTCTCGTTTACGTATGAAAGATCAGGTGGAGAAGGACTTGACTTTGCTTGGTGTGTCTAATTGGAACTCGCCCAAAATTGCTTAAGTGGTTATCACCTCAAATCTATCGACAGATTGATTAGTTGCCTTGATGGGCTATAAACAGGCCTGCCTCTGAGCTTCGTTTTGGCACGTTAGACTTTTTTGTAGGGTAGGCTGTAAGATCGAAACTGCGAGGTAGAGCTAGAAGCTGTCAACAAGGCTTAAAACTTTGTATTAATTTACGTAACTGCGAAGCCAGCGGAGGCAGTATAAGAAATATAGATATTATGGAAATATCGAATCACTCATGTAAAGGGGTCAATTTCTCACTAAAAGATGTTTTAAGCGGTTGAAAGGATTGGCCCTGGCAATTCCTCGCTCGTCTAATTTTCCTCGTTTATCCTAGTCCGACTTTTTTATGCACATTTGAATTCACTTTAGTGTAAGGAGTCTGTCGATATATTTAAAAATTTTGTATAAACAAATAATTACGTGTTTGTTTTTTTTTTTGTTCTATATACTTAAATCAATTTTGTCTGGTATTTAAACTCATACCGCTTTATTGCGTTGATAGATGCGTTTGTGCACTTGGCTGGGTTCCAGCATGCGGCTACCTTCTCGGCGAAATTCCAAAACATCCTCGCGCTGATCATCACACTGCTTCATTTCCCATAGCCAATCGGAGAGTTTTGGGTCCTTAAAATACAAAATTAATATTAGTCTACAATTCATACTATGTTAATTAATTTATTTTTCCTATAATTTTAGTTCGCACTTACAATAACATCAGCATACACCTGCGTCCACACAACAGGATGATCATGTTTACCTAGAACAAGGGGTCTCGCCATTACTGGTATATAATTGAGCACCATCTCACGGACCTCGGCCATATCACTCAAGTGTACATAGTAACCTTGATTAGCGCATGCCATCCACTTGATATCCTTAACATCGGCTACTTCCTTACCAATGAGATATGTGAAAACGCGCACAGGTTTGAATGGCAAATCGCGCCAATTGTATTGTTCAAATACATCCTCATAGGTAAAAGGCGCACCATCGCTAACGATCATGATGGCTTGATTGCATTGTGCACCACGAAGTTCCGTACGAAATTGTTCCAAAACTTCAAAAGCTTTCGTCAATGCAGCTGTGAAATTGGCAATGTTGGCAATTTTTATAGAGTCAACACCTTCCATGAGCTCCCGAATATTGCCAAGATTCGCCTGATGAATGGTGAACGGAAGGATATGTGAGTGTGTGTTTGGGATTATGAGTATGGAGATGCGTGACAAGTGATTTTGAAAAGTATTTGTAATAATAATATATAAAAAAGGCAAATAGGATAACCCAGATTATAACCAAGTATATATTCAAGTGAATACAAATACATAAATATATTATAAAAATTTATTAAAAAAATATTAGAAAACAAAGGTAAGTAAATGTAACTAAAAAAGCCAAACAAACTAAAAATTGAAATAGAGTATTTAATTATATTAGGTATCGAAAAACTTGTCGTGAGAGGCTTTGCCGGCTCTTTTGTATTATTGTCTGATTTTTCTTATTTTCGCGAGTATATGTTCTGCATAATATTTTGTGCTAACGGTACTACTACGGTACGGTACTTTTAGAATTAAAATAATCGCGCGAACTGGGGCGGCCCAGTGTAACATTAAACGAAATATGAGCTGGTCTTCATTCCAAGATTGGCTATCGAAAGGCTGCAAGTAAAAGTTCAAGGGCTTATTCTATTAATAACGGATCATTATCGAGTTTGTTCACTAGATTTTACGTTTTCAGACTTCAGATTTTGGTTAACCAATACTTTCTGCGAATTCGCCGAAATACGTGAGGGCGAGGAGCTTGAGATGCTGGTCAATAGGAACAACGCCCGAAAATTCTACCAGAAAGTTCGGCGGCTTACAGACTGGTGACTGACATCCAGAGCATTCTTAAATTATGCACTTCTCGAACCTATTAAATAGGGACAGCTGCGCATGTCAAAGAGAATGTGAAGATCCCGATACCCTAATCGTTGACGACGGAATTGTCGTTCCGTTACCCGACCATGACGAGGTGAGAATAGCGATAACGCGTCAAAAGAACAACAAAGCCGCGAGCGCCGACTGACTGCCGGCTGAGCTATTCAAACATGGCGGCGAGGAGCTGGTAATTGGAATTGGAATTTAAGTGTGCCCTGCCCAATTCATAAGATGGGCGATCCTGCAATCTGTGCCAATTACCGCGGGATTAGTCTTCTAAATATCGCCTATGAGGTTCTAGCGAGCGTGTTGTATGAAAGGTTGAAGGTGGGCAACCAACTTATTGGACCTTATCAGTGTGGCTTTAGACCTGGAAAGCCTACCATCGACCAAATATTCACAATACGCCAAATATTGGCGACCCATGAAAGGGGAATCGACACACACCATCTTTTTGTCGACTTTAAAGCTGCATTTGACAGTACGAAGAGGAGTTTCCTGTATGCCGCGATGTCTGAATTTGGTATCTCCGCAAAACTAATACGGCTATGCAAGGTGCCGTTGCTCAACACCAGCAGCGCCGTCAGAATTGAAAAGGACCTCTCCGAGCCTTTTGCGACCAAACGAGGTTTCAGACGGGGTGACTCGCTGTCGTGTGACTTCTCTACCCTGAAGTTGGAGAGCATCGTACGAGTTGCAGAACTTAATAGCTCAGGCACAATATTTTATAAGAGCGTACAATTGTTGGCGTATGCCGATGATATCGACATCGGCGGTTGTTACCGCGTTGTTAGTTCTGCCTTCTCCAAACGGGATAAAGAGGCAAAGCGAATGGGTCTGGTGGTGAACGAGGACAAAACGAAGTACCTCCTGTCTTCAAACAAACAATCGGCGCATTCGCGTAATGGCACCCACGTCGCTGTTGACAGTTATAATTTCAAGGTTGTAAAAGACTTCGTTTATTTAGGAACCAGCATTAACACCGATAACAATGTCAGCCTTGAAATCCAACGTAGAATCTCTCTTGCAAACAAGTGATAATTTGGACTAAGTAAGCAATTGAGCAGTAAAGTCCTCTCTCGACGAACAAAACTAACACTCTACAAGACTCTCATCATGCCCGTCCTAACGTATGGCGCAGAAGCGTGGACGATGACAACATCCGATGAAGCAACGCTTGGAGTGTTTGAGAGAAAGATTCTACGTAAGATAGATTTTTGGACCTTTGCACGTTGGAAACGGCGAATATCGCAGGCGATGGAACGATGAGCTGTATGAGCTTTACGACGACATAGACATAGAGCAGCGAATAAAGATCCAGCGGCTACGTTGGCTGGGTCATGTCGTCCGAATGGGTACAAACGCTCCAGCTCTGAAAGTATTCAATGCGGTACCAGTTCTTGGTAGTAGAGGAAGAGGAAGGCCTCCTCTGCATTGGAAAGATCAGGTGGAGAAGGACTTGGCTTCACTTGATGTGTCCAATTGGCGCCGGTTAGCACGAGAAAGAAACAACTGGCGCGCTTTGTTGAACTCGGCTAAAATCGCGTAAGCGGTTATCGCGTCAATTAAGAAGAAGAAGAATACTTTCTGGAAATAGTCCACTTTCTTCATCGGAGAACATAACAGTGTCCCAATCAGTTTCCAATTGCACGTGCTTTTGAGCGAAGTCTAAACGCATTTGTCTGTGATGCGTTCTCAATACAAACTTGCACACCGATTTTTTTCCAGTTTACGTAATCTGTGTTGCGATGTGCCTGGTTGCCACTGGAAGACCCAGCTTCTTTTTTATTTGAGTCGAGTATTATTTATTTGAGTTTAAAAAACTTTTCGTGGTTTTTAATTTGGTTTATTTAGCTGTTTGTCAGTTTTTTATTGCCTTCGGTAGGCTTCCTCAAGCCTTAATTTTTTCCTTTAAAAAAAAAAGAGCGCACAACCAAAAATAAGTACACCGCTTTTTTTTAATACGTTTGAATTAAACGAAAAATTTTGCATTACAAGGAGCTCGGATCTCACACGGTTGAAGTTTTTCAAAACTACAAATTTTCTACAAATAACACCGTAAGGCAAAACCAAAAATTTAAAAACACACGAAGAAATCAATATACGATAACTTGCAAAACCAAGAGCGAAATGTAGAAAAACTGTGATTGTAGGTTTTCTCTCTGACCTCAGGTTTTTCTAAAAGGGCTTTGAAAATTAAAGGATATGACTAATAAAAATTATTAAAATAATTCAGTGAAATGTAGAATAATAATATTGGTATCAAATTAAAAAACACAAGCACCAATAGGTATTAAAAACGTCCTTTTAAACATTATGCTTGAATACCCTCGAAAAATTTCCAATACTCATGTTTGAAAACAATATTGGTATACTACCACACACTTGAATTTCGTCTTTCTTACTTTATTGCAATGTAACCTCTTCTAACGGACACCTCGCTTGAACGGACATTTTTTTCTATATCTAATCCTATGTATTGGAAGAAGTTACCCCCCTTCGAGTGGATATCTCTATTGGACGAACAAAAGCTGGCTGACGATGAGTGACCGCCCACGAGAGGTTTCGCTGCAATTTGGGATTACAAATTGTAATATTTCTCTGTACAACAAACATATAAGATAAAGGGTTTTCCAATAACACGTGTTATCTATCGCTATCGAGAGATGATTAACGATTTTTTATGGCCGGAATTGGATTTTATTGATCTGGACAACGTTTATTTTCAACAAGACGGCGTTACGTGCCACACAAGCCACGAAAACATTGATCTTTTAGGGGAAAAGTTTCCGGACCGTGTTATCTCTCGAAGAGGTGATCACAATTGGCCACCGAGATATTGTGATTTAACACCTTGTGACTTTGAATATCAAAATAACAAATTTACTATAAGAGTATTTGAAGGGTATAAGGATGCCATTTAAAATGCATTTTATTAGTTGTTAATTTTATAGCAGATTTTTTACGAAAAATGTATGCGTTCGCGGCACAGCGACCAGCAATATTCGGAAATTATGTGTCCCAGAAAGCTGGTTTTCATCACCGCGTTGACATGGCGGAAATGTATCATATTGTATTTTAAGGGGTATATTCTCTTTTCGTAATAGGCGTCAATCATCTTGCGGGCAAGTGCCTTGTAATTTTCAGCAAACTCCTTATGCTCTAATAATATAGCATCTAATAATTGTGGTCCCCTGAAAAATACATGAAAATTAATAAAAACCTAAGTTTCACTATCGCACCACCTCGCGGCGGTGATTTTAGCGCCGTTTAGTTTTAGAAAAATTATTTTTAAAATAGTTATTTTAATTATAATTAGTGGCTTCAACATCATGACGCGCCAATAGCGCGAATAAAGTTTCGTATTAGTTCTAAGCGAAAGTATTAGTTTCGTGGAAGGAACTGTGATCGGTGCCACTGCTGCTAAGTGCATAAATTACCCGAGCCTACCATTTGTGGTTGGTGTAGTGTGATTCACTGGCGTCGAAGTCCTTTTTAAGCCGTTAGTATTTAGTATAATTTAAATCGCAGTACACTGTCTAACAATGAGTAGATATCGTATTTTATTATTTATATAACTTTCTTCTTATTGTAATTTTCGGTTGAAACCGTACTATAAAGAATGGGATCTCATTGAAATCCTTTCCCATTATTTAAAAGCACTCGTTTGAGACTAATAACCGATGAATTCCCATTGAACGGGAATACATTTGTGGTCTACGATGGCAAACGTTTTCTCCTATTAGCCGCTTATATTATGGCAGTTTCGTTATCGACGGCAAAAAATTCATAGAGCGCGTACGCATACTTATGTCTCCAGGTACTGAAGATCTGGTGACACTAGTCGCCACAATTGAGATTTCAGCATTTCTTTGGGACATATGATATGGATATCGCGCGTTAAGTCATTTGAATCTGATTGTATTATAAAATTAGGCTCTGCACAGTCTACGCCCTTTGTGTTGGTTGATATTCCGAAGAGTTATCAACATGTCTCTCGTTGCACAACGAAGCGGTTTCGCGAGTATCTAATGATTGCTGGGCTTAATTCACAACGTATCATTCGTATAATTGATTATGTTTTTTATTGCGCGCACTACTATGTCGCGTCGAAAAAATAGCACCACTATACGTAGTGCTCAGTGCGACGCATCCAAATCACTGGGTGTAGGGTATAGGTTTCGGGTTGTGATTTTCGATTTGAGTAAACCGCTGTAGTAGCAGACACAAACAGCTTCGAGCACGCTCCATAGCTTAGGCGGAAAGTTGATTACAAAATATTTCTCGTAACACTACTTACAAATAAGCCACAAACTACCCAAAACTTATTTCGATTTGGGCACTGCATTTTTGGTTTTTTCCCGTTGATACGATTCAGACAACGAAATACTTGACGGTAGTGCCAGTGGGATCGGTACTTTGACCGTAAAAGATTTATTTTGGGTTCAAGAAGTCCCCCATGGGGTTAGTCTTCCTTCTCATAAAAAAATAACCAATGACATAAGGGCCATACCTATATGGCATCGTATGGTCAATTTGTTCTTTTAGAGCGTAAACATGATTCCATAACAACTATTTCAGTATCGGCCATATTGCTTTTATCCTTATTTAATAAAGTTAGTATTGCGAAATTTGAGGATGTGGTAGTGTACATATTAGTTCTTTACATGCATGTTTTTCAAATATCCAAGGATAACGTTTTATCAGAACGTTTTAAATAAATATTCGTCCTCGAACACCAAAAACTTTATTAGTTTGCATTAATCACATCCTTGAAACTTCAAAGGCTCTTTTCAAAAAAATGCTAAAGCCAGAGAAAAAACTATGAACGCAGATTTAGTACATTTGGCCCTTAGTTTTGTGACTATATTGATTTCTTATGTATAAAATTCACTGTTGCACGGTGTAATAAATTATAGGAAAGAAAACAATTGGGGAAAAAGTATATTACTTAAGTTAAATTGTTATAAAAACTATACTTGAACTAGCGTGTCCTCAAAACATTTGACGGCCGGCTCTACTGTTTTGCCAAAGGTGAAGATGTTCACAAAGTCATTGGTACCCAATGTATCGAGTATTGTATTTACAACCTTCTTTGCGATATCTAGCCTCTGTCCCTTCATAGAGCCAGAACTGTCCAATAGTATGATGATGTCCTTGGGACTTGTCGCTGCCTCCATATACCATGAACGCAGTCGGCAATCATACAAATCGACTGGTTTAGCTTTCCACTTGGCTGCCGGAAATTGGCGCATGAAACCGGTCGAGCTGCCATAAAATTGCCATGACAATGTTGGATCGTTTTTGTAATTATCACGAAATATTTGATCTAAATTCTCCGACCACTGAATGCCTTTGATGACATCCTTGGCTGTTGCAGCCAAATTGAATGAGTGTGTTTTTGTTTATTTTTTGTAAATTTATAAATTTTCCATATTCATTTGGTGATGTAGTATTGTTGAATTTTTGTTGTCGATGAAAATTATATCGATTTGTGTGTTGTTATTTGGTGTTTTTGGAAGAAAAATGTAGGTTCACATTAGATTTGATTTTCCACTTTAAAGTAGTTACTTATACAAAAATTAAAAATATCACTTAAATGAGTAGATGAAGTAGATGTTATGTGATAAACTCGTCTGTGAATCATTCAGCGGTTTCTATTTAAAGTAAAGAGCTTATCGTTTGCTCGTCTTCTTATTGAGCCTCTTTTTTTATGTGACTATAACTAGAAATATCTCATAAAGCTTATGCTTTATTAATCTAGCTTTTCCAACACGGAGTGGCTTATCTCTTTTCTCTAACAGACATGACTTCGTAGGGCTTTTTGGGCGCCAATCGTGGACGTTATCGCAATATCATCCCAAATGTCGCCTCATCAGATAGTGCCATCATTTAAGCGTATGAGCCTCGCTACATACATATAGAACGGACTATAATTAGAGACCGGGAGATTTAACAGCGTAATTGTTTACACAGTCTAACTGATAAAAGTGATCCTCCATTGAATATTAATATTCACTTTTGATATTGGTATTATTGCCAGTTGGTAAACCGGGCAGGATCTTAAAGTAGTGTGGTCCTGTGGTAAAATTGATGGACCTATATCCGAAAGTAACTCGTATGTTTTATGTTCCACGTAGCAACGGGATTGGCCAAAAATATCAAAAGAGCTAAATTGTGGCTCGAAAATGCTGAAATGTTTTATCGAAATGAATTTTGACTTTACTCGATCGTTTATTAAAAGTTTTGTTTCAAGTTTGCTACTCTCACAATCTATTTGAGCTCCTTATATCTATAACATATAATTGGCGCTTACACCCTTTATTGGGTTTTGGCCGAGCTCCCACTCATATTTGTGTATGTACTGTTTTCCCACAAATGGTAGGTCCCTCCAGTTATGAGGAGTCTCTTCATGGCATGAATGCATTCGGAGGTTTGCCATTGCCTGTTGAGGGGCGACCGCTATTAGAAACACACTTTTGGGCGCCTGGGCACTTCCGAAAGGTAGTCACGCACCAACCCATTCCACTACGACCGCCGCCATTTGAGCTCCTTTGTCAAGCAAAATTAATGAAATAAGAGTGCCTTAGGAGCAACCAGCTATTTGAACAATCAAGTTCGTGGTTTGCACGATCGTAGAGAGGCCAATGTCCTCCGTAAACATCAGTTTAGTAGACTTGTGAAGTGATTCAAAGTGTCATTCGAATACAAGGATGGAAACAGCATTGTAGTCAACAAATAGCTAATAGAGCTATGGAGCAATAAAATAACTGAGTTTTCAGCTAAAAGTTGTGACTTTCGGCCTAATACTATGAAATGGTACCCGCCACCATCCAGAATGTTCTAGCAAATTAGATTCACATGGGCATGGGAATTTATTCCATCGATAATTGGAACTTTTATGCTTGGCAAAAAAGCAAACAAATGTTAATTTTATTTTCAAATGTTTACAAAGCAACCACTAAATGATTCACTACAACGTGAAGCAAAGTTAAAGAATTAATGCAGTGAGGAAATATGTTTTCAATTCTCACAAGTTTATGAATATTTCAAGCGATTGGTTTTTTACTCGCATTACAACAATTTGCTTTTTATAAATCAACTATTCGTATTCCAAGTAGTAGCGCATTACTCAATCAAAATAGTAATTCAATAACAACGTTCGTACGAGCAGGCTTGGACTTGACTCAACTTTGGCCAGAATCATTTACGCAGTCACTTTAGTGCATATAAAAGCATTTCAAGCATACATGTAAATATTAGTATAACAGGCGTTAAGGTACTGCGTGGGCACGAAATGTGTCTGCGCAAGATTTCCTGACGAAATTCTTTGCATTTCCAAGTGTGCTTTCCCAAATACACCACGTACATTAGAGCAAGCGTTGTATTTCAAAAAGCTTCAATGGTGCGATGGGTGAATGAGAATACTTCTTATGCTTATTATGTTTTTGTATATGTAATGTGTGTGCTCAAATAATAAAAAATGAATGAAGATACAACTCTTAAACTCAAACTCAAAATATTGCTAGAGAAAACCAAACCTCGATCGAAAACATTTAGGGGCACATGCACTGAACTGACGCTCAGATTGACTGGCGTATTGAAAAATTCAGCTTTCGGTGTTAGAACAATCTCTTTGGGCGGTACAAAAATGTGTGGTTCGCCCATATCGTCCAGCTCGCGCGGTGCGGGTGTTGGTATAGGATCGTCGGGTTCTCTCATATCTTTGGCGTTATAATAGGAGAAAAACTGATCTTCCTTCTCGTTCTGATGCGACAGTGCAGTATTTTCTGCCGTATCCATTATGCGCTTAAAATATTAACAATATTATGTTAACGTTGTTTCAAAATATACTCACATATGTGTACATGCATATACAAATATTTTTTTTAATTAATTGACTATTTTATTTCTTACTCGAACTGCGCTTATTTTCAAATCCATCATCATTTTTACATCGTGCGCCATGTTTTCAACAATTTTGGCCCCAGCTCGCGAAACCACTTGTGCTTCTTTGAAACTCTTTTCGTAAATTTGAACAATAAATATTAAAAGAAAATTTTATTATAAATATTAAAAATAGTGTCGAAAAGTAATATTAATATTCATATTTTTGCGAATAATTTTAACAATATACTTAACCTTTTGTCTACAAAATATTTTATATTCAATATTTCTTTTCTGTGTTAGAAAATTGAAAAACCCCATCAAAGCTCAGTTCTTCCCCACTTGGCTGCATATGTAGCTTCCGACCACCCACTAAGAGAGTATCTAATATTTATACATAGAAAATATTAGGCAAACTAAAACGTCCTGACCATTTTTCGACAAATGTTTAAATTGAGGCATATCTCACGATGTAAACATTGCAACAGGCCAAACTATAGGGCTGTTCAAAGGGGACAAAAAGTTACTTGAAAACGTGCTGTTTATGGACCCAATTAGGTATCAAAAGCAACAGTAAAGAGGTGGCCCCAATGATTTCTTTCTGATAATATGGAGCAGGGAGTTGAGCGATTAGCCCGGTGTGAATGAAGCGTAACACAGTACCTGTGCACACCAGGTACCTTGCATCTCTCACTTCAAGACCGCAGTGTGTGATAAGGAATGGCTTCCTACAAAAGGTGACCCTGTTTTTATATATACCTACGTTGATTAGGCTTACAGCCGCTAGGCTAGCTTCTAGTATCGGAACCCGAGGAGACAGACTTTGACACTCTCGTCGTGACTACAACTGAGCGCCAAATCCTAAGGCAATGAGGATTGACCTCCCGGTCCATGAGCAGATTTCCCACATCACTTAAACACAACATCTGCTGGTCTTCTTCTTTTATAAACCCTCCTCTGCGGTTTTCCTCTCGATTTTCTCCAAGAATGCTAAGTCGTATGAAGCAGAATTTGTTGATTAAAGTCTTGCGATCGGCGCTGACTAGAACTCTCATTATAGGGCTCTAACAACACTAACACTCGAGGTGAGTAACTTCTTGACTTTATATTAACCTAGCTAATGTAACTATAAGCAACCGTGACAAAGCGTCTAATTTTGTCACATCCAGCACAAAGGAAGCGCTGAATATCATTCTGGTGTCGAGTACCTCCTGGCATGTTTCTCTATTTTCATTTCAACTCTCTTTGAAAATTTCCTATCACCTATGAAAATCCTCCGTCAACACAATTTTCCTGGATAATTTTTTGATGACCAATTTGCCTTGGTTAATTATAAACTTATGTATGGTACACTAGTAACGCCCGTGGTCGAAATAATAATAACAATAACAATTCTTACACCCTTTACTGAGTGTTTGGCCGAGCTCCTTCTCCGATTTGGAATGTGCGTCTTGATGTTTTTCTACAAATGGAGGGACCTACAGTTTTAAGGCGACTCCGAATGGCAAATTGCTTTGTAAGAGGAGCTTTTTCATGGCAGAAATAGTCTCGGAGGTTCGCCATTGGCTGTCGAAGGGCGACCGCTATTACAAAAAAAGTTTGATGTTTCATGCCCGGACCGCCATAGTGATACAAATTTAGAGTTATTTTATTTTTGAATTTTTTTTACGAAATACGACCCTTGCACCATAGGTCGTTAGCCTGTTTTATAATTAACGATTCCGAATCATAATCGGACAAAAAATGACTAGTGAGTAAGCTTATTTTGACGTTATATTCTATTTCTATATATACTACTGTGGGCAAAAAGTAAGGTGAATTTATTTGTCAAACTTCGCGGGCCAACTTTCATGTGAATGTCATTATCAGTTACGAGTATATATTTAAGCTTGTGTTTACCAAACGACCAAGAGTGCATTTTTCGATTTTTACAATGTCTGATTTGATTGAGCAGAGAAGTGCCATCAAATTTTGTTTGCGGAATGAAATTTCGGCTGAGGAAACGTTTCGCATGTTGCAGAAGGCATTTGGTTATTCGACCATATCGCAGAAAAATGTTTATAAGTGGTACAAAGACTTCAAAGAGGGTCGAGAACGTGTTGATGACTTGGAGCGCTCCGGACGACCATCGACATCAACAGATGACCAACACTTCAATAAAGTGAAGGAGTTAGTGCTCAAAAATCGTCGGTTGACTGTTAAAGACCTTACTGATATGATCGGAACATCAGAAGGATCTGTGAAAACCATTTTGAAAGACCATTTGGGCCTACGAAAAGTCAAATCGCGTTTGGTACCGAAAACTGTTGATGTGTGTGAAACAATGCTTTCAGACTATCACTACAAGCTCAAATGCATCATTACGGGAGATGAGACTTGGATTTATGCTTACGACCCTGAAACAACCGACCAATCAAGCGAATATCGTACTAAAGGCGAGGCCAGACCGAAAAGAGCACGTCAAAGTCGTTCAAAAATAAAGGTCATGATGACAGTTTTTTTCGATTTTCGTGGTGTCGTGCACTATGAATTCCTTCCACCTGGCCAAACTGTTAATAGGGAATATTATTTGAGCGTTATGCGTCGTTTACGTGAAGCAATTCGTCTAAAAAGACCAGAATTATGGGCCAACAACTCTTGGTTTTTGCAACACGATAATGCACCGTCTCCCACTGCACTCGTTCTTCGTGACCATTTCGCCAAAAATTCCACGCATATCGTTCCGCAACCACCGTATTCGCCACATTTGGCTCCTTGTGACTTTTGGCTATTCCCAAAACTCAAGAGACACTCCGGGGAACGCGTTTCGAGTCGATTGAGGAGATAAAAGCTGAATCGAAGAAGGTGCTGATGGTTATACCGGAAATGGACTATTTGGCATGTTTCGGGGATTGGAAAAATCGTTGGCATAAGTGTATTTCATCGAGAGGGGATTATTTTGAAGGGGATGGAATTGATTTACAATAATAAATAAAGATTTTTCATTTTACAACCAAATTCACCTTACTTTTTGCCCACAGTAGTATAGTTATATATTCCACTTTTAATTTACTTACACTTGAACATTTTTTTGTTTTTGTATCTGTCTTTTAAATAATGTAACACCTACTGTCGAAAAGACGAGATAGTTGATATTATTAACTTAGTTGGTGAGAAAAGATGGAGCTCCATTTCTTCATGTGCTGTTTCGAAAAACCTGTGACCCCAGTACAATAGACGCAGGATTCAGAAACTCCTGGGGACTACATGCCATTCAATTTCCAAACTCGTAGCAGCTGTATTTACCTGTACCACTTAACCCCCCTTGCAGAAGCTGTGGGGAGATTGTACGTCCGGGCTTGGCAGAATATTACGGACACTTGGTGCTCCTAAATCCCATCAATATTCTCTGGCTACCTGAAGATATCTGCCTGTTGTAGGTCTCAAAACGGCGCCTTATTTTTACTTGGCAAGTGCCAGAGTGGTACTTCAACCAATTCACCTACCTACCTACCTGGTGATGTATGGAAAACAATAATTTGCGTGAATATAACTGCAAAAACACTCCTAGTCCCCATAAGTTTTGTTATGCTTGTAGAAAATATAATTTTGCACGGCCATGCAATTTTGTAAAAATCTTAATCTTGCAAAATGTTTTTCGTTTATATTTTTTTAAATATTCCGCAAAACTTTCCACGAGCCATGGAGACCGAGTGTCCTGTGCAGGATTTCATTTGAAAGCAAATGCCCAAGAATATATTGATTGATAAATTGATTCAGCGGAAAATTTTAATTAAATATTGTAATTTTACATTTTTGAAACTTTGTTGTTTTGTGTTATTAGCACTTTTAAAAATAGCAGTAAAAGTTTTATTTTTTTGGTTCTTCTGAATAATTTCGGTTTTGCAAATAGATGTTATTGAATATAAGCCCTCGATATGTGTTTTGTATTATTGAAAGAAATATCTTAAACCCCTCAAAAGCTCAAGAAACATGTTTGCTTTTGCTCAGGGCAAGCCATCATAAACGACTTAGCATTAAAGGCCAATTACGTCAGATGGCCCTCGTAATGCTAATGGCTCGTAAATTCCTAATGGCTTTAGCAAAATGTAATTAACCCATATTCCTCATAGAAATTTTTTAGGAAAAATCAATATTTTTTCATGCCTTTACGATTATGCTCACCTCTTGAACTTCCTTTCTTCTGGTAATGAAGTCACCCAAATGGAAGAGTTCCATGCCCAATTTATCGGCCCAAGAATGTGCACTGAATGCGGGTAGATTAAATATTTTTATTATGACATTGCGAGCTTCTCAAGTATTCAAAGAAATAAACTCACAGATTGTAATTGATTTTTTCGCCTGGGACGAAATTGGCACCGTTTGGATATAGTAGAAAGAAACATATTAGCAAATAATACGTCCGCGATATCAAACAGTTCGCCATCTTTTGATTAACTTTTAACAAATATATTTACTTTTTTATATATAGCAATTTAGACTATTTATATTTATGCAATAAAAAACACTTTATTCTGACATTCCTTCACTCATTTTTCCACATATGTACGATATGTACATATTACTCGCCCAATTACAATTGAAATATTTCTATGTGGTAACTTTTTCCTTTTTAACACAAAATAAATTTACTATTTAGCAATTAAATATTTAACTTTCTGATAAAATTTCTGTTGAAAAACTTCATGTGTCTACACCGTTTTTCACAAAGTTCGCTTATAACGTCAACACCGATGAGTCCATCACTTAAAAGCTGTGTGTTACAAAAGGAAAAATAGCAGTTACGGCAATTCATCGAGGGTAACTCTTCTAACGCAGTTCAGCGCACGCTCGAACTACAAAGCAGCGTTTGCGCTAAGCGATTGTTTATGTTTTTCTGTCACGTGGCCGGCATAGTGGGAGGCGTAACAAGTGTTTGTTTACTAGATGTGATAATGTTGATGTCTGGTCGGCGTTTTATCATGCCTTTCATTGAACTCAACTACTAAATGGCAGTTATAAACATAAACAATAACGTGGGCATGCGTATGAAGTATATTTTGAGCACACGCTTACGCACATACAATATGTGCATACATGTATGCATATAAGCAAAAGGTGGTCCATATAGTGGTTTCTTTTTAAAAATTAAAAAAATAACAAAAATCAACTTTTTTCGTAATATTATTAGTCTATTCGAAAGAGTGAAAATTTTCATTATTTATTGGGTAGGATTTCATTCATGTGGCTACCTTCGCAGTAGCTCATCTTGTTAACTCAGTGTTCCAAGACCTTGCTGACGGTTTCTGGTTCTATCGCACGAATGGCTTGCTTGCTATTCGCCTTACGGGCCTGAGTCGTTAATGGATTGTTCGTAAAGTATCGGCCCTCCACAGCACCTCACTAAAAAAACCTAACAGCCCGAGACGCGCAAAAGATTTATTGTGCCAGGGGCGGTGTGACACGACGTGACGCCATCCTGCTGAAACCAAAGATCGACCAAGTCCATATTCTCAATAATTTTACTTTTGAGTTAAGTTACGGTTTTCTTCATTACCAACATTCGCGCAAAATTGTAAATTAATGTTAAAATGTAAACTGTAATGTATGTAAAAATATTAAGAACCACGTCTATGATCCATATAACAGTATTTTTCAAATTTTAAAAACATTTAATATATCAAAAAATGGTACATAGAGTGATACCAAGGAATCATTATAGGAATCGTGAACATGTTGTATTTATTGCTCATACTATACTATACACCAAAACTCTCGATTTTGGTCGCACATTTCCAAACAGCTCCGACGCATGAGCAACGAGTACCCGAACAGCTGTTCGATGCCAATTACCCAAGAATTCCAAGCGTCTACTCGAGTACATCAAGTTTTTTCGAATAATTTGAGCGATGTTTGTTTTGATTATTTTTACTTTTTTGTTAGTACTTTTTTTAAGTTTTTCAAATTATTCATGCACAGGCTAACATTGGTGGAAATCTAAAGAAATTCGGACAAATAAAATTGACAATTTTTTTTCAACTGCAATTTAGAAGTTGGGCAGTAGTGCAGAGATTTAAAGGGGATATTAAGCTTCCAAAAGGCTTATTTGACAGTTTTTTGTGTGATGAAACAAGTTGTGTGTCACAGCGTTCCAAAATAAAGGTAAAAAAAGAGAAAATTCGACACATTATTCAGTACGACTGATGAAATTCAGTACCAAGATGAAATTCATTCTATTTATGGACTCCACAGTACAAAATGCAACAGCAAAACTGTAATTCCACCGATTCTGATCTGGTGATATGAATGTTAATGAGTCACGCTTTTGTGGACTTATTGATTGCCAATCACTTAGTCACTCGCTCAGGAACTGAAGATTAGTCCGAAAACTAGTTGGAATCATTTTCATAAGGCTAGTCTCAAGACGAAGCTCAATGCAGGGGTGTCACACAAATCCATGGGAAATAATCTTCTGGGCGATTTTTTCTGAAGCTTTAAAAACCACGCAATACACTATGAGTAGTTTCCATTGATTCAAAATACAATTCAGACCTCTATTGTCAACAATTGGTCCGTTGAGGCAGGCGATCGACGAGAAAGAGCCAGAACTGAAGAATAAATATATATGAAGAGATGGCCTACAAATGAAAAAATTTACAAAGTGCAGTATTTTGGTTGTTTAATTTTTAATTTTGGCGGTTTTCAAAGCCGCTATAAAAATAGTTAATTTTTTTTTAAACATCATAGGGTATTATTTTTTGGACCTTTATGAAAGAAAATTAAAAGGGGAAATGAAGTCATATCGATCTGTGAAAATTTCGTACTAAATTTACGAAAAGGTGTATGGGAATTCAAAGACAATTTTCAAAGTATTGGCAGCATGAGTAAATATGAAATTATATCTAATTTTTTTTACCATAAAACATATTTAAGGGGTAGTATCCTTTTTTTGTGGGCCATCCTAATACCATATATCGTGCAGCAGCTCATTTTCGGGTATATAAATAAATGTAATTCATTGACTACTGCCCCAGATTTTATAAGCTTTATTACGCTTAGATTTATATATCGCTGTTGTTGTTGTAGCAGTAGTTTATCTAACGGTAGGCCCAGGACATTTGCTGTTTCAACAGGTTGGGTCCAGAGGGAAAGGGGTATTGGATGAGTGGATGATGAGTGTCGTGTGGGATGCCCTCACATGTTGGATCGTTTTATTCGGTTAACGGATTCTCCAGATATTAGACATTTTTGTGATATAGCTCTTTTGCTTTAATCGAAAACTGTTATTTGGCAAATTTCGAAAACAGAAAAAAGTATGTGGATTTTCAGAGTGAGCAGCCGATTTTACTTAGAAAAAAATCATTAAACCTATGTTATTTGTTGATTTAAGGTTTGCATCTATTTTTTATGACTTTAATCCAATGTGCTCTAAACCACTGCTTTGCTGTTGTTGTAATATTCTTACCATGCTCTGCCAAGAGGTCATCTATCAATAAACTCAGGTAATGTGCTTATTACAATACCCAAATCGTAATTATTGTTCTCAAACTAAAAAGCAATCTGGATCTCCGTACGCAGATAATAGAGCGCAGTGTCCGTAGGCGTTCCATCCCTGTATGCATGTTTGTTTATGTTGATTTTGATGGAGACGTGATGTTCGCAGATTGATGTCATTGTCTTTTGCGATGCTCTCAATGCAAAGGAGGTAAGACTAAGCGTTCCCCCGACAGTCAATTCTACGTTATCGGAACGACCCGGATTTATTTTCGGCCGTACATCTATGGGGAATGTTTATACTGCTACAACAACAACAACATACTAATCGGTCTGAAAGACTTTGTGAGTAGCCATTTTTTTCCTAATTTTGGTATGAAAACCATCTTTTCCACTCTGTTAAGATATAAGTTAGTGAGAGATTATCCCGCATTACTACCATGCTGTAGCTCCACCGAAGCAACTCTTTCCAGTAATAGGGATTATTTCAAGGAGACGTCATGGCTCAATACCTTTCCACTCAGAAGATCAGGCAACACTCATGCTACCCTTGGTCCGCGGCCAAGTCCCGCTCTTTCAGCGTTATTTATGATATTCCGTTATTTCAAAATACATATAGTAAATTAAAAACTGCTTTCAAAATATAATATATATTTAAGTTTCACTGTGTATTTAAAAACTATAAAATTTTGTATACAATTAAGAATATGCAAAAAAGAGATATCCAAAATAATAGTTACCTACGATACTACATAAATTTTACAACTTTTTTAGTTTTAATGAATATTTACAATATATTTTAGTAATTAACAATAGTTGTCCCTCTTGAGCAACTAAGAATTTTAAACGTCTTATATTTTTATGTGGAACTACCAAGTGCACTAGTTAAATTCAATATACTCATCAAAGCTCCGACAAGTATTTTTTCCGAAGCATATAGTATGCCGCCTACTGTTGCTGTTATTGGCTGAAAATGCAAAAGTGAATTATCGACCATTTTTTACTGGTATTTGCAATGAATAGGCACTAAGTTCGAAATTGCACAAATACATACACCGAGCAGATATAATGTAACTAAGATTACGCGCTGCAGAATCACGATCACAATGGACAATCCCGTTAACATTCCCAGCAATGTTATTAAGGTCAACACCTCAACTAAGCGCACAGCAACCGACATTTTAACCTTTTTGAAACCTAAAATTTATGCGCGTTTGCTATTTTTAACTTTTTCCGTTAATTTTACAATTTTTAAGCGTCTTTGTTTGTAGATTTTTTGAATTTTCCTTTCATTATTTTTAATATATTTCCCTCACAGCAACTTTGATCTTGCTAAACTTTGAGATTTCCGCTTCATTCTTTGTCGAAAAGCTTTTGAGTGGAATTTCATTTATCGAAAATGTTAAATGCAAATTCAAGAAGTTTGGCCAATATCATTACCTAGAATATAAAATAACGAAAACATTGGTACATACATATATGTATATATGCACGAAATTATAAAGCTAAAATACTTACCAATGTGTCTGCAATGATACTAAATGATTTCATCATAATGGTTGTTATTTCTTCGGGATCATAAAATTGGAGTATTCGGAATACAACCTTCAAGAGCAGAATGAAATATTACATTTAGCTTTCATTTCCAAATACAGGCATGTGTGTATTACTTACAATAGCAGAAGCTATAATAAATAATGGCCAAATAACAGCCATTACTAAGCGTACTGCCCATATTATTGTATACCACGTAATGAGAAATAATCCTATGTAGGCAATGAGGGTACCGTAATCGTTAGGCAAATTCATGTTCTTCGTAAACCATTCATAGAGTACACAATGCAGCGGTAAGTCCTGTAATTAATTTAATTAATAGAATATTTACTCATTGTTCAAGAAATATGGTAGTGATTTGAATTTAATTTACTCACCGTCCAATTGCCTGCTTCAGTTGCTTGGAAAGGGGAATATGGCATTTTTTAAGAATTTTGAAGAATTAAAATTTTAAATGAAAGCTGTCATTCAATATTTCTGGGCTAAACTGTTTCCTGTAGATTTTCTGAAAGAAATCAAATAAAAGTTTTACATAAGCATTCACAATACGCCTTGTTATCAATATTGTTGGTTGAATTAATTTTGTAGTTCGAGCCTTAAATAAGATGTAACTTTATACACATGAGCTCTGAATATTGTTTATACAATTGTATTTAAGACGATTTTGTAAACTTTAACCGCAAAACTTTTTTGTACTATCAGAAATAGGATATTATGAATTAGCTTGTACCTTAAGCTATTCATGTTGTGGTCATATCTTTATCGATAAATATGATCGCAAAACAATGCAATACGTGTCCGAAGTCAATTGGGCGATTGCTTAGTTAATAGAAAACACATTTCAGCAATCTATATATTGTCTTTCATCGATGCAATTGTATACTCGCATGAACTTCATGTACATATATACTTATGTATTTTGATGCCGGTAGTTATTGTTGTATTCGTGGTTTTAGTATGTTTTGCTTCATGTATGTACGTTTGAAGCTTCCCTATTTTTATTTCTAAAAATATTTTTGAAGACTGAGGCAGAATCAAAAAATTATGTTTATTTGGCAAGTCTGGGTACATAATCATTGTACAGATCCAATTGTACAATTTACGTGATTCAATTATTATTAATAAATTATTTATTATTCATAAATCACGTCTTGCGTACGGAAAACGAATGCCATTGCTACCTGGCGAACTTTGTATTATAACATTATGATAAATATTGCTTATTGGCATTATTTATTTATTTTATGATGTCAAAGAATGTCAGAGAGAACTATAAACAAACTATGGGGAACATTCTGTTTTTTTGGTGTTTGTTTTGACATTCCTATTTTGACAGCTGTCAAAATAAGTGATAAGAAGCTGCCCAACTGTTAAAATTTGCAAGCAATTTAAATAAACGGTTTTGAATAAAACAAATGAAGCATTTTTGGATTTTTTAGTTTGTATGAAAATACTGCGGCCGCCGTAGCCGAATAAGTTGGTGCGTAACTGCCATTCGGAGTTTGGAGTACGTAGGCTTGAATCTCCGTGAAACTCCAAAATAAAGAAAAAGTTTTTTCTAATATCCGTCGCCCTTCAACGGGCGAGGGCAAACCACTGACTGTATTTATGCCATGAAAAAGCTCCTCATAAAAAATATCTGCCGCTTGCGGTCACCTTAAAAATTTAATTGCCTCCATTTGTGGAACATTATCAAGACGTACCCCACAAACAGGTGGAGCTCTGCCAAACATCCAAAAAGGGTGTAAGCGCCAATTATCTATAAATATATATAAACATGTTTCATATAAATATATATATATATGAAAATTCTAAATTATTAATATATAAAATTAAAATTAAAATAAATCTAAAATGTTTCTTACAATTATTTTATAGCATGAATGTACATATTCATTACTTTTACTCATTTTTCTTAACACATATGTATAGACAACAAGGCAAAAGCATAATGCACAAATTCTTATCTGTGTGTACTCGTTTAAAATTTGTTAAAAATGAGGTTTTAGATCGATATTAGTGTGTTGACTTTATGCGACGCTGTAAAAATAGCTAACAGGCATGATGTACAGCAGCTGCATTTGGAGGTATTTTTATAATTCGTACAAACAAGTAATTTCTCTTCCTCTTCTTTGTTTTGTTTATTTGTCTTATTTTACTTCAACTGCTGACGTCAACGGTTGTTAAAATTGCGAAAAATACATTACCAGTTTTCGGAAGGTATTATTCCTCAGTATTCTATACACCGTGGAGCTCACCTTATGTGAATTCACCTTGGCGGTTTAGACAAGTTTAGAAAAAAAAGTACGGGACGTCTCTTTTTATGTACATTTCTTTGTTTACATGGTTGTTAACAAATATAGAACGTTCCCATGACAGTCAGTTCTACGCAACCGGAATGACCCGGATTTTTATCCCGCCAAGGACTGTCACTTCAGCAGCATTCCTCGTATATGCATGGGGATTGTTTATGCTAACACAACAACAACAACAACTAAAGATAGAAAACAAGATGGTGTCTTCCGAATTCACTGCTTAAGAATATACAAAAAAAGAAAGTATTTTTCGAAGAACCAAGGATGATAGAATACAAGGTTCCGTCTTCCGAATTCGTGTGTCGGCAGGGGGATGAATAAAGGGGAATTACATGTTTGCGAAGACGAAGAGTACGCGAAAATAATAGAAACTACCAAACAAAAAGCCTTTCTTTTGCAGCAGGTTCTACGTTACCGGAATGACTCGGGCTTTCTCCGACCAAGTGGTGGCACCCCAGTAAACTAGCCCTGTCTAGCGAAACGTACCTTACCCTTCGTCTTTCGTCACTGGAGCAGATCTAAGTATGTAGCAAGACTGCTCCAAATACTTATTTTCAGGACTGGCACTGAAGCCACTGAGCCCCGGGACACGAAGTATACTTCTTCTGCGTATGCCATAAACGACTCCACTCTAACGCAAAATCGGTTAGATACAATCCGTTCGACTGGTGGTTCATTCCCATGATAGTCGGTTCTATGTTACCGGAATTACTCGGGTTTTCCTCGACCAAGGGCCGCCGCTCCAGTAACTAGCACTGTCTAGTGAACCGTATATCATCCCCCCTCTATCGTCTCAGGAGCAATTATAGGCAGCAATCTTGCTCCAAATACTTTTCCTCAGGGCTGGTATTGAATCCAACCCTGGGCCAGAGGGAGAGCACCCGTGAGTGGACAACGGACTACGTTCCCGCCTGCTGCTGAGCTCTGCACCCACAACCCCGCCTGTGGCGCGGCCGCTAATCTCTATCAGGCCGCAACAACAACAGCGGAATGTACAGCAGGCCAAACGTAGATAACCACACGCGTCCCTCACACCTCGAGTTACAACAGTCCCACCGAGAAGCTTCAAGATTCTGCAAATCAGCTGTAACGCACTAACGAGCAAAATAAATGAGATCGTCGACTTTATAAGCCGACACGGAATCCCAATAGCTGCGGTCCATGAAACCAAGCTGAACGCTAGCTATTCCCTGATAACCAGGAACGGCTATAACGTGCACAGGCAAGATCGCGAGAGAGACAGCGGTGGTGACCTAGTGCTTATAGTCTATTATACAGTGCGTATCGTCTTATTGATGAAGGCATCGACCGCAGGTGCTCTTTACAACGTCAAGGAATAGCTGTCCGGCCAAGTGATGCCGAGCTGAAAATATTCTACATATATGCCCGGCAGGATATCACCCTGTCAAAATACTGCTATCAAGGCAGACACGTAAACCCCCAGTCTCCCTGATCTCATACGCCGACGACTGCACCTGGACAAAGGAGGTCAAGCTACAACTCAAGGTAAAAGTCGATGACGCACAAATTCCGACGGTTAACAACCCCAAAATACTGGGAGTTACCTTTGACAGCTTGCTCTCCTTCTCAGCGCATCCAACCGCTATGCGGCGGCACTTGGGGCAAAGACAAGGAAATGTTGCTGTCGAATTTCAAGGCAATAGACCGACCGGTTCTAAACTATGCTGCGCCTGTCTGGTCGTCTGGAACCAGTGATTCGCAGTGGACGAAGCTTCAGACCTGCCAAAACCCTGCAATAAGAACCGCGACAGGATGTCTCTTGATGTCCCCGATACAACACCTACACGTCGAGGCCCACATGTTGCCTGTGAAGGAGCATAACAAACTGCTCAGCAAGCAGTTTCTGCTGGGGTGTTACCGCAGGCCTCACCTATGCAGACACCTGCTTGAGCCTGAGCCACTTCCCAGGCACGTCAGGAGGCATTTCCTCAACTACGCGGACGAGATCCAACACAAAACAGACAGGCCATAAACGACATTCATCGGGAGACCCTGACCATCTTCTTAAGCTCCCCACCCCCGAATGCCGTTATCGGAGCCCAACCACCACCTATCGCAGACGGAGAGCTCCAACTTATCCAGAATCGACCCCAACATACTAAACATATGTCCGGCATGTGAAGGCACCCCGCACGACACTAACCACCTTTTCACATGCCCCATCAAACCCACTCATCTAACACTCTGGACCCAACCCGTCGAAACAGCTACTTTCCTGGGCCTACCGTTAGATGAGCTAGACGAAGACGACCGGTGATTACACTACACTGACAGGGCAAAGTTACTGCTACAACAACAACAACGAAGAGCTTCAGCTGTCTTGTGTGACCCGTGCAACTTTGGCTCGATTAGGATCTGGATACTGTAGTAGGTTAAACTTATCCAAAACCGACCCCGACATATTTAATATATGTCCCGCATGATACTAACCACCTATTCATATGCCTTTCAACCTAACATCCCTCTCCCTTTTGACCCAACCTGTCGAAAAAGCACGTTTCTCGTGCCTACCGTTAGATGAGCGATCGGTAACTACACCGCATTGGCAGGCCCATCTGCACGGACACAACAACACTAACAAGGATACTTTTTTTCATAAACACAAAAAGGGTAGATAAACCGTAACCAATAACGAATAGTGATGTCTGAACGCTACTTACATAGTGTATATTGATCCAACTCCCTATTATTTATGAATGTTGCTTATTAACACGTTCCCTGTCCCAATACAAAAATGCAAAATTGACCGACAAGTCCAATATTTCACAACGTAAACATATAATCGGTTCTCGCCAATATTACGTTGCTGGCACTTTGTTGATAATGAAGCTCCAAGGGATCAAAACGAACGTCTATACAAAATAAAACCACTTTTGGACCTTGTTATCAATAACTGGAAGAGCTTACTAACACCTGGTGAATGTATCGTCATTGACGAGTCGATGATGCCGTTGAGAGGCAGGATATCATTCCGTCGATACAACCCATCAAAAGTTCATAAATACGGCTTGAAAATCTATAAACTGTGCACAGAAGAGGGTTTTGTCTGGAATTATGATATTTACATACGGGCGTGACCCCGAGATTGCTGATTTGGATAAGCCTGGGAGTGGCGTAATAAGAAATAATTAAAAATAATTTGTGATTTCTGCGTAAAATAAAAATATTTTTTCGTATGTCCCGGCGTTTTTCTTTACTTTATTATCGTACCATCGCGTCCAGTGCAGAAACTGTACAGTTCCGTTACGTCCAGTCGAATAATTTGCTTTAGAAGTTTCATATACCCCCTGACGCATATATGGCTCAGAAACGTATCAGTGCTTATCAGGCCATATATGCGTCAGGGGCTATGGAGATCATTACTAAGCTCTTTTTAAGGAATGACAGCATTAAATTTGTTTTTTTTTTTTTCTTTTAACGGCAAATGCCTTTATTTTCACACTCATTAAATTGAAATTACATACAGTTTAGTTATTTTATCAATAAAATTATTTATCATTTCGGTGTGGTAGTTTCTCTACTACATGTAGGTATACAGTTTACATTTTACATACATATTTGTATGTATATACTGAATGCATCTTATATATTTCGTGAATTCCGTTCTTACGATGCCTCTCCGATTGATCTTTTTATAACTTTTACTTTGAATTTGTTTTGTTTCCTATATTTTTCTTTTATATTTCTGTTTTACTTTTATATATACTTTGTAAATTTAGCTTAATTTTAAACTTAAAATTTTCAAATACCATTGTAACGTGTTTTGCTTTATTTGTATAAGTTTGTTGTTATGTTCATATTGCGTATCCTTTCGTATCTCTTTTCTGTAACGTTTGCCATTTTAACAAACGTTTGAAACTTAAGCAACTAATTCAAAGTGAAAAAATTTGTATTTAACCGAAACATCTTTAAAAATTCGAAATATTTTTTAAAGCAAAAATTTAAATATACAGCCAAAAGAAGCATTTAAAAGGCTTCGCAAATAAACGTAGAGATTATTAGAACCCCGGACACAACATTTTATACTCTGACCTCAGCTGCGTCGAAGTATTCTATACCTAGCATGATGCAATACTATTAGTGCATAATTGTAAATTCAGTGAAAAACTAAAATCATTTGAAATTAACAATTACAGAGTGTTTTCAAATCGATTCGCTTAGTCAACTTGGTAAATAATATATTGTACTCGTTTGTTTACTGCATTTTCTGAATTATAAATGCATTACAAACTTAGACAATGGGATTTTACCTTGCCACTTTAAGCGAGGATATAAAAAGGAAAACTGATTTTTTGTTATATCGAGCCATCATCACTTGTTGAACCGTATTTACTTATTGATGGACAAGCGTTCGACACTGGCAAGCAATTCATCCGCTGTCTGAGAAACGACTTGGTCTTGATCGTCGCTGGTACTCAAATTCTGCAGACGTTGCTCCAGCGCAGACAAATCCTCAAGTTCACGTTGCTGTTTTACCATGTAGCGCAAAATGAGCGTTGTGAGCATACACATATCTTCTAAAATTTTGGCGCACTCGGGAGTGGGACGGTCATAGCGTGTGCGTAATAGCCGTAGTTTTGCCTCGGCCAATTCCAGAGGAGTTTTACCACTGCGATCAAACATGTGCACACTTGCACCGCCCTGCAGAAGTACACGTACAACTACGTTAAAATTATTAGAGCTGGCCGAAATAACAGCAAGATGCAGTGGTGTATTGCCCAGAGAGTCCACAACATTTGGATTAGCGCCGAACTTCAGCAGCTGTTGGACGATTTGTATGTAGCCACGGCATGAGGCCAAATGTAGTGGGCTACGTTTGTACTCATCAGCCGCATTCGGATCCGCACCTGACTCTAATATGCGCGTTAATAACTCAATGTTGCAGGTGGCAGCAGCGGTGCGCAGCTTGCGACCATTTGACTCGGCTAAAATATTGTTATAGTTCGAACGTAAACGCTGCTTGCTACGCGTACGAAGACGCATTTTAAATTGGGAAAGATGGCTTCCTGACGGCAGGTTGCTCGGATGAAGTAAGTAATCCGAATTGAGGGGCAGTGGCGGCAAGTGTGGTAGCGCAAAATGTTCCCCACGATTCAGTTGGAATGCATTCGGACTGAAATTGGGCCACTCATGTGTGTTAGGCGAGGACGTTGGGGTAGGCGGCATTATGGCCGGTGGAGGTGTAATATCAATGATTTTACTTATGCCAGTTCCAATTCCCACTGATAATCCAATACCGAGACCGCTGACTCCATCATTGCTATCATTACTTGTCTCTACGCCGGAATCATTCGCGGCCATTGCGTTTGTGTGTACCTTGCGCCGTGCGCCTTATGATATAAATAATGCTTTTTACGCTTTTGACTGTATGTTGTATTATGCTTATATATTAATTTTTTAAATATGTCGATACTTTCGTAAATTCTCAGAGTATTTATCACGTTTTCTTAAATAAACAATATTTTTTCACACATCGGAAAATTTTTGTTTTGTGTATTTTGTGTTTTTTTCCTCTTCTTCGCCTATTTTCAATAACATCAGACTAATCCTGTCACATTTCATAGCTGCCAGCCTGTTAGGTTTGTTATGCTTTTAAAATTTACGGAGCATTCTGCGATTTTATGGCCAGTTAGTTCGTTAAAATTTTTTTTTTTTTTGCCTTCTTAAAACTACTTTAAAACAACAACAAAATTTGTTCAGATTACATTTAATGTTTAAAAAAAAAAAAATAAATAAATTTTCATATCAGAAACATGTTGAACAATTTCTGTATATTTCTCGCATGTCTTATGTATACATACATCCATACACAATTTTTAAATACATATGTTGTATAATACCGATTGGCATAAATTTGGTAAATATATGGTATATACGAATATATGAGTTGGGAAAAAGAAATGTCGTATTTTGTCAATTGAGCGCGACATTTAAACATATCTTGCGTTGTACTTATTGCATCTGGTCACACTAAACGGCGATTTGAAGACGACTATCTGTACACTGAGACACTTGTACTCTTTGACAGTATTGTGATCGTACGTTTAGGTCTTAAGTTATAGCGCGTCAAAGATGGGGTCCACCAAACAAGAAATTCGTCATATTTTACGTTTTTACTACCTTAGAGGTAAAAATGCATCGAAGTCGGCGGCAAAAATTTGTGAAGTTTATGGGCCTGATACTGTAACGATTCGCACAGCACAGGGTTGGTTCGATCGATTTCGTTCTGGTGTAGTAGATGTCGAAGATGCACCCCGTACTGGTAGGCCAATCGTCGTAGAGACTAATAAAATCGTTGAAATTATCCAAAGAGACCGGCATGTGAGCATTCGCTTAATTCGATTAATCAGGAACTAGGTGTAGACCACAAACCCGTTTGGAACCCTTTGCAGAAGATTGAATTCCAAAAAAAAAGCTGGATGTTTGGGTGCCACACGTGTTGACGCAAAAAAATCTCTGCTAAACAGAACGAACTTGACCCATTTTTGACGCGGATGGCGACTGGCGATGAAGAGTGGATCACGTACGACAACGCCAAGCGAAAAAGATCGTGGTCGAGAAGCGGCGAGCCGGCCCAAACCATCGCCAAGCCCGGATTGACCGCCAGCAAGGTTTTGCTATGTGTTTGGTGCGATTGGAAGGGAATTATCCACTATGAGCTGCTCAACTATGGCCAGACTCGGTCCTCTACTGTGAGCAACTTGACCGTTTGAAGCAAGCGATTGACCAGAAGCGACCAGAATTGGTCAATAGGAAAGGTGTTGTGTTTCACCAGAACAACGCTGGTCCTCCAACATCTTTGATGACCCGTCAGAAGCTACGGGAGCTCGGATGGGATGTCTTATCGCACCCACCATATAGTCCGGACCTGGCTCCAAGTGACCATCATCTCTTCCGGTCCATGCAAAACGCCCTTGGTGATACCAAGTTGGCCTCAAAAGAGGCTTGCGAAAACTCGTTGTCTGAGTTTTTTGCAAATAAGGAGGGGGGTTTTATAAAGGGAGGATAATGAAGTTGCCTTCTAAATGGCAACAAGTTTGCGAACAAAACGGGGCATATTTGACTTGAATCGGATAATTCTAAGAACGTTAAATAAAACGTCAAATTTCGATCACAAATACGACATTTCTTTTTCTCCAACCAATATTTCTGTGGCCGAAAGCTATAACCGCTTCGGTAAAAAATCCAAAATGAGATTCAATAGAATTTTTTATGTGAATTACAACGGTACTAAAAGCCGCATACGCTGATTAAAAATAAAATGGATAAATCGAATGTCAAAGAAAATAATGTCGAATTTGAAATCAATTAATATCTCATGAACTACTTGACCGTTTACAAAACCACGGATCATTGGAAAGGCATTTAAAATATTATGTGAGTTTTTAGAAACACGAAACGAAACAATTTCCTTTAGAAAGTTTAATGTACATATCATATAATATAATTTCGTTAAAACCCACGTTCCACACATGCCACATTACTACTTTTGCATTTTCTTTCGACAGCAAAATGGTGCGTTTTTTTTCAATTGCTGCGTCGAGTAGTGTACTACGGTTGTACTCCTTAGTCGCATTCGGATCCGCACCTGTCTCTAATATGCGCGTAAATAACTCAATGTTGCAGGTGACAGGCGCGGTACGCAGCTTCCGACCATTTGACTCGACTAAAATATTGTTTTGGTTCGAATGTGAAAGTCGGTTTTACTTGATCGAGAGGACCAAGATTTGCATCCGGCCAAGGATAGTCACAGTGACATTTTTTGCACTAGCTTCACAAAGTAAAAAGCTTTCAATGGAACCGATTAGATACGTTCCAAATTAAACAGGAACATTCATTGACACACACTGCTGACCGATTTCTTACCATATGTCATTTTTACTATCAGTCACTTTCTGAATGCATCTTGTTCGGCACTTTTCGATAAAAAAAATGGGTTTGTGAATGAAAGAAAACGTTTCTTGTCATCTAAAATACCGTCTGACACGCCTAAATTAAATCGATTTCGTCATTCATTTTATAATTATTATTCTTAAAAAGTCCTCGCACTTTGGTACTTGTGTAACATAAAGTATGGGATATTTATAGTAAAATTACCAATAATTCTTTACATTGAATTCAAAATTCAAAGTTGGCGATTTTCTATAATGCTAGAATTTATTTTAATTTAAAATATGTGTACGTACATTTTATAAAAGTTGAAATTACATGTATACACTACACTAATAATAAAACCACTAATTATTAAGTTAAGTGAAGGGGCAAATAATGTTCCTTTTTACCTAATAAATATGTATATTCAAAGATCTTCAAACATAATACTGTTAATATTTAGTTCTTATTATAATGAACATTTGTGCGTCTAATACTAACATTAAGAACGGAGTAAAAATTATGTAAAATAATATCGACGCTTGCTTTGAGATTATAATTTCTGTACGGCAAGATAAATACATGTATAAAATAATTTAAGACATTAAATTGTCAATGCATCTTTAAGTTGTGGCTTATTTTATATAAAATGGAGCTTGATGGGTAAATATATTATTAATATTCGCTTTATGTTCACAATATTTAAGTACATATGTTTTGTATATACAAAGATATACCAATTTGAATTCCCATTTCTTAGCCAGGTTTCAGTCTATTTTAAACGCTGCTAATAACAGCTTTTGATTAAAATATATGCTTCCTTTTAATCGAATGCTACCTTCCTAGTGAACGAAGTAAGCGATGAAATTTCACTAGGATTTGAATCAGAGGGTAAATGGCTAAATTCAATTTCTTCACTCGCGGCCGCAGCAACAATGTTTTCATTCGACTGTGTAGTTTCATCAGAGTTATTTGATGGCCATTGCTTGTGGCTTGGAGCATAGAGGATAAGTAGTGCAAAAATGTAAATATTCCACATTCCATAAACACCGGTCAGGAAAGCCGATGTTAATTGTATTTCCATATCCTCGTCCCATTTCCATTGGCCTTCTGCTACTTGCCCCATAATGAAGCCAGCCACTGTCAAACCGGCACAAAGTAGGGTTGCTAGCATCAGAAATTTGAATCGATATATAAGACCTAAAGATGTAACGATACAATTAGAAGGTTTTTTCTATCATAACATAAAAACAAATTAAAATGGATATAATAATGGTTGTTATATCTAATAATTATACGTTTAATCAACTGCCCTTGAATAGATTTTTAAGATATGACCATAAATTATTTAATAGGAACCGCTAAGTCGATTTAAATATAATATTTGCCAATAGTCTGCTGGTATATTCTAATATAATATCTCAATTCCGAATTGGCGTCAAATATTGAATATGTATTTAAAAAAAAACTTACCCTCATAATGTAATCGACGCGCATTAGACATAGATGGTAGTGAAGTACGTTTTGCGCCAATATTCCTGAAAACTTTCCAAACCATGTAGCACAGAAAAAGGAAATAAATAGCTGCAGAAATTGCAGCCAAAATTATGAAACTCATTGCCACTCTAGCGCCCAATGGAGTGGTCCAAATGGAAAAGAAGGGATTTCGCATCTGTACACCACGCTCACAGATATCAAAAATAAAAAGTGACAAACAGCCAACTACTACCGCGGACAAATGCTTCCAGTAGCGCGAACGTATTGTTGATTTATATGGTGATTCCTGAATTAACATATGTTCCCCAGCAAACACCAGCCAGAATGAGAGCAACATTGCGTAAAAAACTCCTTGGCGGATGTCACTCAATAGTAACATATATGGCATTTCTATGTATAAAGAAAGATACTCCAGAGGGAAATTTAAAAATGTTAATGCGCCTCCAAGATAGATAAGCATATATTCTAGTAGAGCCGGCGAACGTTGGAGGATGTGCACGCGACGCCAAAACCAAATCATTATAGCGACCACAAAGGGGAAAAGTACAGTTTTGAGTGAAAGCCACACTTTTGTGAAGCCACCATTCTGATGTATGACCGTTAGCGTTAAGTCGTGCATATGGCCCAAATTGATATTCATTTTCATATCAGTATCAATTGGAAAACGTAAATTAAGCAAATAGAAATCATGATGCAAATCACCCAATTCAAATAGTGGCACCATGTCACAAGAAAACAGCGATTCCTCCTGACTCGCTGTCTTCAGGCTGCAATCAAGATAACGTTTCTCTAAGGAATGTGCGTAAAGTTTCCAATCATTTTTCTTGTCACCTTTATTTCTGGAAAAAAATACACATATTTTAAAAATGCTCATATTTATATTTTCCTACTGACCTGTAAGCTAAACGAGCATCAACAATTAATTGTAGATCTTTTGGCGGTTCAACCAGTGACACATCCGAGTCATACGCAATATCCACTTGCAGCACGCCAATTAAATTTTGCTGCCACCGCGAATAATCTAATTCTTCTCCACGCGGCAAAGGCATTTGAAATATATACACTATCTCATTGGCCATTTTGGTGACGTGCCGCTCGATATCTTCCTGTGAGACCGCTGCACATTTTCCTTCCCCACGTAAGTGCAGCCAGAAGGTTGTGTCATTTTGACGTCTTGGTGTGTCCTTACATACCATACCTAATATTACCTGGTGCCCGGCTGGTAGCGGCGCCATAAAACCACCCAAAAGGAAGCATACTACTTGACTTAATAGTAAGAGAGTAACTAATATAGACAATTTCCGTCCACTAAGATTCTCGAGTATCGTACCCGACATATTTCGTGAATGTTAACACTAGATCTTTTTACGAAATGCAATTAATTAAATTAATTGGAATAAGAACACGAAAATTGTTACACTGTAATGGAAAAAGTAAGCATTGCCACCATTGCTGCCATCAATAACGACTGCGCAAGAAGAAGCAAGTTAGGTAGTGTTGCCAGAATTTTTCAGCACATCATATCCATATTGAGTTGTATTTATTTCCCCGTTGATAAGAAATATTAAAAACAAAATGTTTTCAATTGTGTTACGCGGCGTTTATGTGGGGATTCTGCTGTTTCCGTGGCGCCGCAATCTGACGACGGATTCTTATAGAACTCAACAAAAGAAAACGAAATGAAGAAGTAAAATTTTTTGATATTTCTCTTAGTTTTCGAGATATTGAATAAAAAAGGTCTCAAAATGCCCTTTGGAACTTCACTATAATTTGCCTATTACACTATATATTTTTTAACACTACACTAAAATTCACGCCCACGCGAAAAGGAATTCTACGCAAAAATACTGTGTTAATTAATTTAATTTTAATTACTTTATTATTTTTTGAGATACGCTTAATATCATTGTTTTTAAGTTTGAATGAGTTGTATGTTTTTATTTTCAAAATTATTTCTCAACTTAAAATTAGAGCAAAAATACTGCAGTTTTACAATGAACCTTCTACTGAACATCTCTGCATACGAACTTCGTTTTTATTTCAGGTGTATGGCAGCACCAACTTTGCGCTAAATTAGAGAACTTTAACACTAAATTACTTGAAAACTAACTTGTATAAAATACTGTAATACATGCTTGTAGGCGAGAAAACTTGTTGGTAGCGCTGAAAAAGAGCTGCCAAAAATGACATTTGTTTGGAAGCACTTAATGAGTATTAGAAAGACCGCGTTCATACCGGGAAACATGTGTTGCTTCAACTTGTTACATGCGATGCTCGTGCTTTGACAACACCCTTAGGTTCTCGTTCTTCTTAATGTTGTTGTTTCTATAGACTAAAAACCAAGGCGAATTGAGTATCTAAGGTAGCGCCATTAAAAAAAATTTATTTATTTTTCGCGGCTTTGACAAGTCTGATGTCAGGTCCATTACCAATACAAGACAAACACACAAAAGGGGGAGAAATTACATGTTAGTGAAAATTCGGTGTGAAAATGATTGCGCCTTTTGAATTCCCGTGTCGTAAAAGTTGATCTATAAACAAACAAACGGAAGGGAAATAACTTGTTTGTGAAGAAGAAAGGTAGGTGAAAGCAATGGAAACAACCGAACACAACAAATTATACGTACACACACACTTACTTTCTAGCCAACACGTCTTCCGCATAAAAATGCAAACAAACTGCATTGGAGGCTTTATATTAATTTGCACGTTCACAATTTAACACACGGCACTTCGTTTTTGTTTAGTTTGATTAGTTTAAATCTCACAAATCACAATATTACCAAGCCATTCAGTGAATTTTCACAAACAATAATATCTAGCCTTTTGTTTGTTTTGTATTGTGAAGGAAGCTGACATCAGACTTGTTAAAACCGCTAAAAATAAAGTAACTGTTGTTGAATGGCGCCACTTAAGATATGCAATTCGCCTTGGGTATTTGGTTTTACGACGGCGTTACTTTTTAATAGTTAGTTGTTTTCTTCTCATTTCACCATTTTCTGTAAAACGTCAAAAAGCAAAAAGAGACCCGTCCATTTGGCAAGAGCATAAAAGACATTTATTAAATGCTTTTAAGCCTATACATTTCTTTTAGTAGTTTGAAAACATAAATAATCTGTAAATTTTAACGAAAAATTGCAAGTACACCTAAGCGTAGTGAAATGGAACAGGATTGTGGCGAAGATATGGGAAACCAAGACGAACAAATAAAAAATGTTGCTGAAAAAGGGAAAGTAAAGCATCAAGGTGACGATAACGTTAGCATAGAGAACAATGGAAATGAAAACCAAGCCGTATCTGATTTGCCTCGTACGCAGATCGACTCTGCGAGTTCAACCATAGAAATACCAGAATGCATTAATGAAGGTTCGCCGACGGTGCCGCAAGTAGAAACAAATAACATCAGCATCGATTCAGAAAAACAGAGCGCTGCGAGTTTAGGTAAAAAAAATGATGAACAAGAAAGTTTCACTCAAGAAATTGTCACGCTTCAAGAAAAAACAAAAAAATTGCTCTTCAAATTAGGGTTACATCGACATGAACTGCAGCGGCAGATTACTGCTGTTTCTCAGTCGCCCCAAACTTGCCATGCCAATGATAGGTTGGCAGCGAAAGCAATGACTACTCTGCGTGTCAACACTTCTTGTAATGTTGATCACTCGGAAAGTACAAATACAGCGACACACTCCGCTACTGATATTAATCTAAAACCGGGAAATTCAACAGTTGAATCTCGGCGCACCACACGGCGAGAGCTTCAGGAACAATTGGAGGGCTTACAAGAATTGCTTCATCAATTAACTCTAAAGAACCCGCAGCTAAAGGACCGAGTGCAAGAATTAGCGCAAAGTAATCCCAAGCTACGGCAACTTGATATTTTTACAACAGGACTAAAAAAAGATTGTACAACAGTTGGTGCTAGTATTCAAACACCTCACACTTCAAAACAAAGGCGAGAATCAGAGGTTTCTAGTTCTAGCACAACAACATCGCAAAAAGACACAAAGGATAGCGCCAATAGCGTTCAAGGAGCCTATCGAAAGCGCAGCCAACGGAAGCGCAAAAATAAGGCAATCAAACCAGCTAAAAGCCAGGCGAGTGAAATGGAATCGTTGAGTAAATACATAAATAACATTGTGAGCGACTACTTGGGTGTAGATCAGAAAGAAAAAGCCAATGAATTAGAATTCAAAGGTACATTCGAGGATTTGGAGGCCCATGCACAGAAATTAGTGCAAGCTGGAATAGGGCGCATTGTTGAAGAAGAAATAAGAATTAACCGCAAGAACAACCGTCAGTCATTCATTACTATGTGTGGAGATCGGGAAGGCACTGAACGTGATGGCATTATCTTATTGCCTGTAGCACGCCGGTATGCCTTCGATGGTGATACAGTGCGAGCTTTTGTTATGAATATAGGAACTGCCTCACCACCTACTAACGTAAAAAATGGAACTGCCCTCAAGGCTGAAAAAAATAGAGAAGCTGTAGAATCTGCAATTAAGGGAGGAAAGGAAAATTCTTTTTGTCTGGGTAATAAATTAGAATTCCACATATTTCGATGTGTTATTATCTCTATGACACACTGAATAATTTCCTACTCTTTTTCCGTTATCATTCTAATTTTGGTTTTTATTTTTCAGCTGACGATGAAGATCCATTTGATGATACTGAATCACCCGATTCTGATGTCGATGTTGACCCTAATGAATTAGACGCCTCCGCTGTTATAGTGCCAGATAATTGCCCAAAATCCTTCGTCATCTCTATCGTTAAACAGACGCAGTTGCATGAAGTGGTGGGCACTATTTCCTTCAAAAATTCTATGAAGCTAAATGACGAAACTAAATATTACAAATTAAAACCGTACGACATGCGCGTACCAATGGTATACATTCCAGTAGAGGCATGTGCTTCACATTTAACATCCGACAATAAGGCTGATATTTGCGGGTTACTATATTTAGTGCGAATTACTGGAACTGATATTAATGGCCATTGCATTGGCGAATTAATACATCCAGTAGGAAAAGTTGGAAATATGGAGGCGGAAATGAAGGCAATACTTCTTCATAATGGATTAAAGAATATAAAACCTTTTGAGCAACGCTTCAATGATGTATATGCACAACCCGATCCAGCCATAAGCGCAACGGATTTGCACGGGAGGGAGGATTTACGTGGAAAATGTGTTTTCACTATTGATCCACTGACTGCGCGCGATCTTGACGATGCCGTCTCAATGGAGCGTTTGGGCGACGATTTATACGAAGTCGGTGTTCATATATCCGATGTAACTCGGTACTTGCACGAGGATAGTGAGCTAGATAATATTGTTAAAGAACGGGCTACCTCTATATATTTGGTGAATGAAGTTATTCACATGCTGCCTCAAAAATTATGTTTTAAGTGCTCTTTACTGCCGGGCGAGGATAAATTCGCATTCTCAGTTTTTTGGCACATGAATATTGGAGGCGAAATCCTGGGTCAACCGCGTTTTACACGTACAGTTATTAATTCATGCGTTCAGCTTGCTTATGAACACGCACAAAAAGTAATTGACAATCCGGATGAAGACTTCGAGGCCGACGATTTCCCAACGATTTGCAATGGCTTTAGTGTGCCCGACATCTGCTGGCGCATTAAAATTTTAAATACAATAGCCAAACAATTACGTCAGAAGCGTTTCGATGGTGGCGCGTTATCCATTAACAATCCAAAGCTACGTTTTAATTTAGATCCAAAAACTGGAGAGCCGTTGAGCTATGAAATAGACGTTCGTCAAGATGCTAATTTGTTGATTGAAGAATTTATGTTACTGGCAAATCAATCAGTTGCACGTTTCATATACGATCGATTTCCAAATATAGCTATCCTCCGCAACCATGCGGCACCGCTTTCGAAATCGATGAAAAATTTACGCGAAAAATTGGCCGGCTTGGGTATGGAGTTGGATTGTTCTAATTCGAAAACGGTTTATTCCAGCATGCAAAAAATTTGTCGAGAGGCAAAAGATCCCCAGGCAATGGATGCTTGTTTGAGCGTCTTGCTCACAAAGCCAATGGCACGCGCTAAGTATGTTGCATGTGTGCTCGAATATTTAACCACACATTAATAAACATCCTATTTTACTATTTTTTTAGGTATTTCTGTAGTGAAGGCAAATCAGAGGGAGCTGACTTGTGGCACTACGCTCTTTCAATACCCATATATACGCACTTTACTAGTCCAATTCGTCGCTACCCGGATATTCTTGTTCATAGGTATAGTATATGAGAGTAGAACAGATTTGCATACTCATTCAATTCCATATACAAATTCATACATACGCCGCATACCATATACACATAGTTAAAATGCGATTAAATAAATTTTTAATTTCTTATCGTTTAGAGTGCTTGCTGGTGCTTTAAATTACTGCCCGCCTCCCAAGCGTACCCCTGATGAACTGCACATGCTTGCCAAAATTTGTAATGACCAAAAATATAATGCTAAAAATGCTGGAGATGAATCCATTAATCTCTTCTTTAAACGTTACATCAAAGAAAAACAATCAATTGTGTTGCGAGCTGCGGTTACGGAGGTCTTTCAGCATCTTTTAAATGTGATCACTATTGAAACTGGACACTCAATCAGTATTAATTATAAAATGCAAAAGGTGTTAGTTGATACATCAAATGCCCCCGCATATGTACTAATTTCTGAGCGGAATTCAAAGAATCCACCCGTAAAATTGCAATTATTCTCCACCCTGGAAATAAAACTAGTTATCTGGGATGAGAAAGTTTGTGGCTTCTTCGTTTCTCCGGATCTTAAGCAACGTCAATTTAACAGTATTGAATTGTCGAAGAAAAAACAACAAACTAGTAGCGCTAATAATTCTATAAGTGAGTGTAGTGGCACACGGAAACAGCGTCGCACGTCGCAACGTTCAGCGCAAGAGTTGAATAATATACAATCGGAACAACATGCAGCGACAGCAAACGCGAAATCGAAATCAAAACATAATAATGAGAAGCGTATCTACGCCGTACAACCCGATAACGAAAGTAATTAAAATTGGACTGAACTTATTCAAGTTCCTTTTTACAAACCCTGACATAAACTAAAACGCATACATTACAATACACAATTTGATACTAAACCATCTATTAATTTCAAAATAAAAATTTTTTGGACTCTGGCTGTCATGCCTTACTTAAACCCATGACACAATATACAAACACACAAATGCTTACGAACACACACGGATTTATGGTGAATTTGGTCAAATTCTGGTGCTACGCCCTCGCATGTAATGTGTATTAATTTTTTAGCCTTTGTAACATATATACATAATTGAACGTACACAAATTTTTAATTGTTACCAACGGTTTCCCTGTGGGAACAGTTTTAAAGGCATACATTGTTGTTTTTACCATAAGCTACTGATACCGACCAAAATTTGTATATTGGAAAAGTGAAAACAAATAATTGATATGTGATCTTGATCATAATAAAAAAACAACGCAATTATTGTATGTATTCATATTTTAAGCTATTTTATATAGTTTAGCGATTTTTTACAAACAAATCGAATTTGAGAACCAAATATAAGTAATCTGATAAAAATAATTTTTTCGTTTTTTTTTTTAGCTTTGCCGTGTTTATTGCAATTTAGTTTTCTGATAAATGTGTAAATAAAATAATTGGGGTATTCACAAGAGTGTTATTGTTTTTGCAGCGGTTTACCAATTATGTGGAAATATTATATACTTTTATATAAATACTTGTTCTCTCCGCTCGGAAGCATAGGGCCTCGATTTTTCCATAGTACACGGTTCCGGGCCGTTGTTTTTGCGCCGTTCCATGTGACGTCGGCATCTGCGAGTACCTGTCCAGTGCCATTCTCGTATATACATACACAGTTTGTTTTTTAGTGTATTAATTAACTGAACCTTGCTTGCAAGTGTACAGTGGCACCATTTTGATTAATATGTACTGGGTGGGCCATATAGCGTTTGCTTTTTGAACCACCTATTTTTTTGAGAATGGTAACACAAATGACATGTCAAATGTGTTCATAATTTACTTAAAGGTTTGACATTTACGAAATGGGACGCTATACGCCTGAACAAAATTGGGAAATATTGAAAACCTATTTCCAAAGTGGTGAGTATTCTTCTTCTTTCCTGATTTTCACATCGGTGGCTACGTCAATAAGCAAAATTGTCGGATTTGGGGCTCAGAAAATCCACACGTTACTGTAGAGAAGCAAATGCATCCACAACGAGTCACTGTTTGGTGCAGTTTTTGGTCTGGCGGCATCATCGGGCCATTTTTTTTCGAAAATGAGCGAGGAGCCGCGGTTACAGTAAATTTCGAGCGTTACCGTGACATGCTCAACGAGTTGTTTCCAAAAATTGAAGAGGATGACATGGACGACATTTGGTTTCAACAGGACGGTGCAACTTGTCACACTGCCAAAGTTACACTCGAACTTTTGGCTACCGTTTTTGAAAACCGAATAATCAGCCGAAATTCCGATATCAATTGGCCGCCTCGGAGCTGTGATTTAAGCCCGATGGACTATTTTTTGTGGGGAGCCGTTGAGGACAAATGCTATGCGAACCATCCAGAGATGATTGATGCTTTAAAACACGAAATCGACGTTGCCATACATGAAATTTGAGCCCAAACAATCGAAAATGTGCTTAAAAATTGGGTTGATCGAATAGCCTACTGTAAAGCCAGTCGTGGTAGTCATTTGAACGATATTATTTTTTATTCATAAATGAAAATGTTCGATCTTCAAAATAAAAAAAAAGTTTGAAAAAATATTGATTAGTTTTTTTTTTTATAGCCGATTCAAAAAGCAAATTTTACATGGCCCACCCTATATTTGGGAGTTTATTAATTAAGTGGAAATATAATTTTGGCGTCCGCCGTGGTCGCGTGGCCGAATTGGTTGGTGCGTGATTACCATTCGGAATTCAGAGAGAGAACGTCGGTTCGAATCTCGGTGTAAGATCAAAAATTAAGAAAAAGTTTTTTCTAATAGCGGTCGCCCCTCGGCAGGCAATGGCAAAACCTCCGAGTGTATTTCTGCCATGAAAAAGCTCCTCATAAAAAAATATCTGCCGTTCGGAGTCGGCTTGAAACTGTAGGTCCCTCCATTTGTGAAACAACATCAAGACGCATACCACAAATAGGAGGAGGAGCTCGACCAAACACCCAAAAAGGGTGTACGCGCCAATTATATATACATATATATACAATTTTGTTCATTTAGTTCAATTACGGGGAATGCTGCTGGAGTGACTATCCTTGACCGAATATAAATCCGGGTCGTTCCGGTAAAGTAGAACCGACTACCATAGGAACGACTGTTGCTTGGTATTCGCAGATGAATGGAAATATAAATAAAATAAAGACGTAAAATATTATTTTATAACTTAACATTTACAAAAAATACGCAACGCAGTTGAATTATAATGAAAAAAAGTGGTGGCAATGCTGTTAAGTTTTGATTAAAGAATATTTAAATATATTTAATTTGATGCGCTTTCTGTACTGCTTCAATAAACTTTTCAATAATTAAAATGTTTAATTAAATTAAATTTTATTCACCTTGTCTGGGATTAGAGTGGCGTTCACAGTACAAGCAGCGCGACATATAAAGTTTTGAAAATTTATTTATAGTTAATAATTTTTTTTTTTATTTATACTACAACAAAAGTTATGTAACTCAAAGTTTTAAATTTTGTACAAAATTTCAAAAAATTTAACTAATTTTCATGAACATATAAACATTTTTATGTATTCTGGGTGTGTCTGCGTTCGAAGCCTCGTGCATGAAACTCGAAATGATAGAAAAAGTTTTGTTTTCAATTGCGATCGCCCTCGGCAGGCAATGACAAACCTCCGAGTGTATCTCTGCCTTTTAAGAGATCTTCATAAACAAAAGGAAAAAGCGGCGGCATACAATTATAAGTTCCTCCATTTGTGCAAAAGTATCAAGGCGCGCACCACAAATTAAATATGCATATATATATTTATATATTGTATATTGTGCAAGTTTATGGTGGCTAAAAATTCAAGTTTATTTTCAATAGAATATTTTTCGCTCATGGTGATTTTCTGCTATTAAAATAAATCGAGCAATCGTTAAATTGAATGGATTTCAGAACAGCAAACTCAGAATTTTTCCGATAAAGTTCAGAGTTTTGTTAATTTTTTTTTTTTTTAATTTTTTCCCACGTTGAAAACTTTGAGTTAGATGGTTGCGGCCAACACACCGTCGGATATAATTATAAAACTCGTATATGCAACTTGTTATTGGTTCTATTAGTCCATTTGATGTTAGTCCATTAAGTGCGATGAAGTCATCGGTCGTTATCGTTATCTCATTTAACGGTAGGCCCAGAACACATCCAGTTTTGACGCGGGCCTCACGAGGTAATTGAATCTCTTTGTGTGCAATTAGTGGTGGTTCGATTCTGTTATATACTGGGAAGTCCAGTGATTGTCAAGTATAGTCCTCGATTTCGTCAGTCAAGTTATGTAAATGCCTACTAATGGGCCTAGGGGTGGATCCAATGGTAGAACCCGAGCAGGAACTGCTTGCTGAGTATAATATTAAAAGCTCATTAAGAAAGATGATATTTGCTAAAACATCTAAAATTTTTCCAACTAACTATGACATTTTCGATCTAAAGCTCGCCTTTGTAAAGAACTTTATTCATCTTGGTGTCGATTTTAAAGGGTTTATAAGGTCAAAAAAATCAATTTTTTTTTTCGTTTTAAGCGATTCCTAATATATTTCAGAATATTCGCACAAAGTTACAGAGCCTATGTAATTCTCTATATTTCCGTAGATACAAAGCCAAAGGTAGGCGAGCGTTAGGTAGTTACGCTGTGACCGGAAAGCTATAGTACAAACTTTATCTTCTTTTCTCGACTTTTCATTTTTGTGATTTCTTTGAATTGGCGTACATGAATGAAAAAAAAAAAAAATACCAGTCTAACGGTTAGACGCGATAGAAGTGAAACCTTCCGTAAAACAAACTGAGAGAGAATAAGACGAAAGCAGCATTAGGAGCGGGATAATTATAGGTTCATTATATATTAATATTGCTATAAAGTTCATATTTTATTTTCTTCATTTTATTATTATTCATCCTCAATGTTTTCAATTTCAACAAATGATACGAGTGGCTTATGATAGCTAAAATATGATACAAATGCTTTGGTTTCGATGTTGTCAACATATCTTTGAAATACCGCGTCAATTGTTGTTTTTGATCGTGTTGTCGATTCAGTGCGATTGTTACACATTTTTAAATTGAATGTTGTATTGAGAACGTCAATTAAAGGAACCGCTGTGTCCAATGCAAAATTTACGTTAAAATCGCCACTTAAAATCATTGGAACTTTATTGTAATCTTTTCTAAGTATCCGCGATACTTCTGGTGTATACTTTATTAAATTTTCGTGAATGAATTCCGTGATGCTATTTATTGATCTGTCGATATTCACGACACTTTTCTGCATTATTTTTCGGCATAATTGCGGTAAATATTTAAAAATGAAAATATTTACGAATATAAAAATACACACGCGGTTGCTATTATGAGCGTCCCCAGCAAAACCTGCGTGACCGAAACTCTAACACAATTACATTTTTTTGAATATTACAAACACATATGCACGCAGGTTTTGCAGGGGCGTGACCGAAACTCTAACACAATTACACATATGCACTCGTATTTGTTTGAAAATCGACTTTTTTTTTTGGTTCTCCGTCACCTTTGGAAAATGTGTAAACAGTAAGTAAACTTTATTCATATATTTTTCCTCATTTTTGCATCAGTAAAATTAAACAAACGCCGTAGCCGAATGGGTTGGTGCGTGACTACTATTCAGAATTCACAGAGAGAACGTCAGTTCGAATCTCGGTGAAAACACCAAAATTAAGGAAAACTATTTTTCTAATAGCGCTCACCCCTCAGCAGGCAATGGCAAAACACCGAGTGTATTTCTGCCATGAAAAAAAGCTCCTCATAAACATATCATAAAATAAAATAAAATAACTGTATAAAAAAATTTTTTTTCTTGTGATTCGAACCAAGAATTTTGGATCGGAAGCTCACATTGCTAGCCGCTCGGCTATCGCGCCATGCTGTCGGCGCTGGCCTAAAAGTAATTTAGTTCGTCGCTACGTTTATATGTAATATTCGTAGCCAAGAGTGTCGCTTTTTTCGTTTCACTTTTTCTCAAATCACTCCCAACGATTCTAAAGAAGTTTTCACTTCAAAAAAACTAATAAACCTTTTGAAATGAATCATAGCTTGTTCCCTTCAGTATTAAATTCTCTTCTATTTGAACTAACAAAAAAGATAAAACAAAATTTTTCGAGATTTTTATATCAAGTTGAAGTGAATTTTTTTTTTATAGAAAGGCATTTTTTTCTTTAAAACCTCCAAAAAGTTGAAATTTTGGAATTTCTCTCGGTTTTCTTAGTTCATCTAGAATAAAAAATCATGATAATTAGAAATCCATTTGAATTTTTTGCTTTAGATAATAATTACGAGCTGTATCTTGTACGCCAGTTGGAAACTCCAGCGTTGCAGCGCTCTACTAATTTCTATGTTAAACATTTTTTTCAACTTATTTTAACCAGTACAAAAATTTTTTATACTTTTTAAATGTTCATTAAAAGATAGAAAAAACTTTGCAGTGCTAAATTAATTTTTTCCTTAAAAAAAAAATCGCAGAGAGATGCAATTTTTAGAACTCATAAACCAGGCTCCCCCCTTAACTAAAACTTTACCTATGTGAATCACATAAGCTACATTCTTCGAATGCATATAGAAACGTACTCTTTCTGCGAGCATAGGCGAAGGACTAGGACAAGAATGCCTATACGAATGCAGAAGATATATACATACATTCCCTCATGTTTGCAAATCATTAATTGCCCGGAATTACTTGAGCATATCGGCTTCAATGTCCCTAAAGGATGTTGCACTAATTTCCACCCATGAACAATACTTATATATTACTTCGGCTAAAGCTAATTATTGTGGTCAAGCATCGATACGGAAGGCTCTTACTGAATTTTATAAAGCCTCAAAAATCTCTACCAATAGGCAGTCATTTGGACGTTTAATTGAATTTGTGTATTCGTAGTGTAGTTTTTCTCTTTTTTCCCTGTTAACTTTATTGTAAATACTTAATTGAATTTAATCATTAAGTATCTCCGCAAATTTTTGTAATCGGATCTATAAGGCTGCAAGATCATATACTGAATCAAATTAAATTTAAAATGTCAAGCAATGATTCTTTGCTTCTTATTGCTGTTTTGGATCTTAATGGTAATCGTGGCTGTATTCGCCTTCGTCCTGTTTGTGAATAGGGTCGTTGTGGATTTAGTGAGGGAATGCTGGAGATTCCTTGCAGGGTAGAAGTGAGAAAAATTCGAGACAGAGAAAGACCTTTGAATACAAATCATCGCTGTCATTACCGGACGCCATTGTCGAGCAATGGACAGAGTATGAGGTCCAGGGAACTCGCTCTGGTGGTTAAGGAAGGGTTGAAATATAAAAGCTGAGAAGCAAGGGAGATAGGACACCACTCTGCGTCTTCTTAATTTATCCTCCTCTGTTTAGCGATTTGACCTCGAAGAGAGTAGATTGTTCGTTGTCAACTAGTAGCGCAGCATGTCTGACTGTGTCGAAAGACTTAGACAAATACAACGCTATTAGAACTGTTCTGCTGCAGGGATGGTTTTGTTTGAGTCAGCGGTTTATGTGGTGATCTGTGTACTTTACAGAAACCGCGTTGATGTATCATATCACACGGGTCAGTTGTTGCGTAAAGATCGGGAGTAGAAGGCCTTTAAGTGTTTACACTACTGGGGAAAGGAGAGAAATCGGATGTTATGGCTTTCTTTGGTTGATGGGTTTTCCAGGTTATAAGAGGACATAGATAATTGAACACCTTAATTAAATATGTTCCTTTCATTGAGTTTTTTTATACGTCAACATGATCAATCCATCGGGTCCCATGGCTTTGGATGCCGTTGCCTTCCTGATGGCCGCTTGAATTTCATCCCTGGTAAAAGCAAGCGGTACACTGCTGCTTGGCATATTGTGTAACCTTCTGGTTGCCGTAAGGACTGCCATATTTTAGGATTTCACGAAACACACTCACCGCATGTTTCTCTGCCATCGTCGGGTTGGACAGGGAGGGACCTTACGGTCGACTAGAGCTTACTCACAATAGAGGTGAAGTAACGGGTATGCAAGTCCTCCATCTATTTAATGCGTTTATGTAGATTTACCAGTTACCAGATTTCCGAATAGAGATCTCATAAACTAGGATCTTGAGATCGGCCAGGTGTAGGTGGTCACACTCGTTTGCTGTGAAATTTGGATGAATGACCTTAAGAATTTCAACAGAAATGAAGCAGGCGTAGCAGCAGCGAAAATGAAATTAACAAATTTTGTTTAGTATCAGGGGAGCTAATACCCATATTAGTTGCCTGCGATCAATCTTTTACTCACAAAACTTCTCAATAGACATATCAGCTGTTCAGTAATCCGCGTAACAATCATCTGCCACACTACAATTTCAAACAGATTAAGGTAAGATTATAATAATAAGAATGAGATTCATACCGAGCACGTCAAGCGTAGTAATAAGTCCGCGTTTCACGTGAAATGGCTGTCAAAATCCATACAAGTTTAATTGCCGTGAAATATGTGTGAAATTTCGAAAGTAGTATTCAGTTCGTGCCGTGATAAAACCGTGCAAAATGTACATACATGCCATTTAAAATTGAGCGAAAGCTGAAAGTTTGTATGCGAGTGAAGTCCCTTAGTTCGAATACTACGAAAATATGTCATTTTTAAGCGAAACGTCTTCTCAAAGAATGTAAGTAATCTTCTTTATATTTTTTTGTGTCAAAATTTTGTGTATTAATTTGTTTGAAAACACTTTTCTCCCAAAAATTTGTTGATTGCTCCTGGGGTGAGGCTCATAAATTTGTCGTTTCTTCCAATTTGACAGTTAAAGTTGCTAGCAACACTTCACGGCTGGGAAGTTAGTGCTAGCCTTAGTAACTTGCTATAAATTGGTCTTTGTTTCTTATGAAATGTATTATAACATGAATGCTTATTGAAGCGAAAGAATGTTTTAATAGAATTTATGGTAGTCTTAAACACGACTGGTTTGGTGGGTGCGACCATTACGTCGAGATCGGGGCGCACATCCATTTTTTAGGACATCTTGGTTAATTCTAGTCTTTTCTATACTCTTTCAAGCTTTTTAAGCTTTCATTGAAAATATAAGGTTGCATTTTAATTGACTCAATTAATTTTAATTCCATTTATTTTCTCCGCCAAGGCATACGACACATATGTGGCGCCTTCGACTCAAATACACATAATTTATTTTGCTGTCAGTCAAATTCGGTGCCGCAACGGATCCAGTATGACGAGTCTATTAGGCTATGTGAACGTGTTCCTAAAAATGTATGTATTCATAGTCAGCTGTTGAAGCCGACGCCAATGCAAAGTTGTATGTAGACAGGCCTTTATGCAGCTTCCGAACGGCAGATTGTTGGTATTAAATGTTTTTCCTGCCTGCAGAGGACTAATCGCTTTTAGAAAAAACTTTTATTATTATTATTATTTATTAAACAAAGTATAAAATTCAACGCTTAAAGTCTATAATAGAGTACAAGCAGCTAGGCCATTGACTCTCCAATTTAATGTTAAGTATGAGAATACATATGAAATACGTGAACTATAATAAAAAAAGCTAATAATCATTAGATGTTTTATATTTACAGTGCGCATCGACTCGGGGACCAATCGAATGGTTATCACGCACTTACACACGGCTACGGCGGTCACTTGCCTTAGCTGACCTTATACAATATAAGAGAATTCCCCCAGCATCCAATTGAGAAAACAGGGCTTTCTTTGCGTAGCAGAGCAGAGCTGAGAGCATCACTGCGCAAGTGTATGTTGAGATGGATATGTATGTATGAACATAAAGTTTTTATGAGTTGGCGATCGATTGGCTCCAGCATGGGTCTTCCCATTCATGGTTGTATAAAACCGATGGGGGAAATTTGCTTTGTGTTAAGTTGATTGCAGAAGTTGGTCGGGGAATAACGTGGCGTGGCTCAAACAAATATTTAATTGCAGATTAATATACAAAATTAAAAAGTGATAAACATGAATTCAAAATTAGTTCTACTGTGTACTTTCGGTAGGTGAAATTATTATTTTGTTAATTTTAAAAAAGTTATCAAGTTTTTTCTTTCATATCAGCTTATTTATGCACAATTGTGAATGCACGCCCACAGCAGTGGCAGGGTCCGACTTTTTCAAACCCATTTTTTCCGAATTTTCCTGGTAAGTCTATTAATGCATATATGAGTATTAATGTACCAGTGCTTACTATATACTCGCATACTATATGTATTTATCTATGCAAGTATCATATGTTTGAATATGTACATACATATGTAGTCTTGCATTTCCATGGTGCATTTGTGGATATGTATATATGCACATGTCTGCTTTTAATACTCAAGTAAATGTTGTTTGAATTCCTTGGTAAAGATACCTCTTCTACCACCACAACCGCACCACCTGCCTCTTCGACCACGGTCCCTTCACCAAGGTACTTAGCTTGTTTGCGCGCCTGTCCTTCCACCATGGAATACAATCCAGTTTGTGGCAGCGACAGCCAGAATTATCACAATCAAGCTCGTCTGGATTGTGCGGCACGATGCGGCCAAGGTTAGTATGGAATGTTTCTAAAAAAAAATTAACTTGAAAATTTGTACACAAAATAAATTTTTTTTTCTTTTTATTTCCTTTCAGATGTTGTTTTTGTACGGATAGGCACATGTAACGCTTTGTAAAGCCATAGTTTTTAATATGAAATCGAATTTTTTTTAATTTTGTAACTAATAAGTAAAACAAAATATTAATTCATTGACTGAAACACTCCATTTATGTATTTGGGGTTTCGCTACCGTTAAGTTGTGTCTTCCAATTAAATAAAAACAATTTTTTTTCGATTTACATTTTTTTTCAATATAATTCTAATTAAATACTCGTATGCATGCTTGTACTTCAAAAAGTGTGTTATCCGGGGTTATCAAATGTTACGTGAAAGCTGTTTTCTTGCTTTCCGTAAATCAAACGCCATTGAACTTTCAAAGAGCGTCGAATCATTCAATTAATCTGTACAATTGAATACACGTATGCATGTGTATGTGTGTAAGTATATGTGCGTCAATAAATTGCCTGTTGATTAACACTTAAATCACTGCCCATTATATCCGTTAGGTTCACTCTAAGATCGGCGATTTTCTTGTTTGAAAATGAAAAATAAATACATATAGGAAATTTAAAATTCATCTATTTATTAACCTTATAACTAATATAAATAAATGTAGCTTTTAATATAAGTTTAATAATTTCTCAGGGCATTATATCTTTGAAAGTAAGTTCTTTATGAAAAGGTACAGCATAAAAGTTGCAAATATGCCTTGTGTGGGTTGCACAGACTCGACATGCCCGTATTGGAAATTTTATTCACATAAGTTAGGTTTTTTCTTGACATTATTCAAGAGAATCTAATTTTCTTTAAACTGAAAATATTAAGAGAATACCAACCAAACGGCGTCATCTATGCAAACGGCTTCAACAGCTCAAGACATAGATAACATAGATCATAGATAACTAGATGTGAAACTTATTCATTTTGAGAGAGAGCGCGCCCATGAGGACGTTTCAAAACTTGGCAGCACTCACACATTATGGGATTTTGAACAGCTGATAGGCGAAATGGCTGGCTGCCAGAAGAAATGCGCCAAAAATAACTGACGAAAACAGTTCCTTTTTGCTTAATGGAGAAATGGCGCGTTGAAATGTTTATAATTATTTGTCTTAAAATTAATTAAATTGAAATGTAATAATTTGAATTTAAGTGAGTTTGTAGAATCCAAAGCTCGTTATATCCTTTTCGACTTCTACTTTTAATTAGTCTTGTGTACATAATGTAATTTTATTGAAAACTGTGTGTTGGTTTATGTAAATTTGTATATACGTAAATATTCTATGGTTGAAAAGCGTACAAAAATTAAAGGTAATCTGCTTTAACTTATTCTGTTCGTTGTTTGAGAATTTTTTTTGTTACCCAATTTCTGTGTTACATTAAAAAATCGGAATAAGTCATGTTTTTAATTATAACTTATGTTTTTCGCGTTCATTACTTTATTATTATTAAATTACTTTTGTATTTCAGTTTCAAATAATTTCATTTACATAAAAATTTTTAAATTTTTTGCTTATTTATGTAGATATTTCATACGGATTGTGCTTATTTTTAGTATATGTAGGTGTTTTCGAGTGATATAAGGCTATTGGGCAACCGCACACTAAATACTAACCTCAATGGTGGTGTGGAAACTAAAAATTCCAGAACTTTGGTTCAAAAATATACAATTCATGTTTCTACCGGTGTGGCAATATTGGAAAATGTTATAAAAAATGCACATTTTTCAGCGCTTTCACGAGAAAAAGAGTTTCACATCTAGTCATCTCTGTTATTATCTATGGGTCATCTATGTTATCTATGCTACATAGATAACCTATGCTATGATCTATGGTAAGAAAGCTGAAAAATGCTTGCAAAAGCTATATTTTAGCAAAGAACGCACAAGTTGACTTAGTATAAGAAAAGAAACAAAACTGAACTTATCTGGTTGCAAAAAGGCAAAGTGATTAATAATTATTGCATACGTAAATAGAATTTGGAATAACAAAAGCGAAGGAGTTGTTGGTACACAACGATGGTTATCTTGATTTCCATTTAAAGAAACACATTGCTTGCTTTTTGTCATTCATTTGTTCATTTACCTACTCGCCCAACCAAAAGGTATTTACTTGGAAGCTGGTAAGTACGTGCCCATTGTTGAAGGTAAAATTTTCTTTATTTTATGCAACCGTAAAAAGTATTTTTATTTTGTCTTTGTTTACACCAAATAGCAAAAAGTAATATGCAATATTTTCTTTCTCATTTTCATTGGCGTATGCTACAACGCTCTGCTTACGCTTGCCGGCCATTGTTTCTATATTTTCCGTTTCATTCTCGCCACAAATTACTAAGCCATTTTAATGATGCCACCGACCCAACGGATTTTGGTGAAAAGCGGTGGTTTTTCAACGCAACTAGCACGTCATGTACAGGAGAAAATCGATGGAGATCCTTTGTGGGGTTCACGTTTTGATCAGAAGAATCCCACGGCTGTTTTGCAAACACATTTGGATTTTCTTCAGAGTAAGTAGATGTAAGGAGTTGGTTAATTCGAATATCGCAGTGTGACAGGACTTAGTAAATATTTTTGTTAAATAACAAGGAAACACATTTTTTAACCAGTTTAATATATTTATCTGTAATCCTAAATAGATGGCGCTCAAATCATAGTTTCCAATACCTATCAATCCAGCATTGAGGGTTTCATGAAACAGTTGCTACTGAGCCGTGAGGAAAGCATACAGTTGATGCGTAAAAGTGTGCAGCTTGCCAAGGAGGCTAAATCTAAATATATCGAAATGGTGGAGAAAACGAATGGCACGCAGGAGTCTGGTCTGCCACTTGTAATGGCATCGATCGGCCCCTATGGTGCACACTTACATGATGGTTCCGAATATAAAGGCAGTTATTCGGAACGTGTCTCAAGCGCAGATTTACAAAATTGGCATCGGCCGAGAATTGATGCTTGTCTAGCGGAGGGTGTTGACGGCTTGGCTGTGGAAACAATACCATGTCAGGTGTATGCGCAAGTTTGATTTGTTGGCAAGTGCATGGTTATAATATTTTGGAATTTGTCTTTGTAGATGGAAGCTGAATCTGTTGTTGATATGTTGCTAAACGATTATCCTGATGTAAAATTCTGGGTTTCATTTCAGTGTAAGGTGAGTCATGAAGAATTTGAAAAGTTTTTAGAGAATTCATATTTGTTTTTTTGTCTTATTCATAGGATAATGAAGCATTGGCGCACGGCGAACTATTTTCAAATGCAGCCTATTCAATATGGAATAAAGTAAAGAAGGCAAACGCTGTTGAACGTTTAATTGCCATTGGTGTAAACTGTGTCAATCCAAAGGTAATGAATAAATTTGTAATAATTTGAGAGCAAAATTTATGTATATGTAATATTTAAGTTAGTTTTTGTTGTTGTTGCTCTAGTAGTAATTTTGCCCTACCAGTGTAGTGTAATCACCGGCTATCTTCGTTTCGACAGGTTGGGTCCAGAGGGAGAGGGGTGCTAGATGAGTGGGTTTGATGGGGTGTGGTGAAAATAGGTGGTTAGTGTCGTGCGGTGTGTCTTCACATGCTGGACATATGTTTAGTATGTCGGGGTCGATTCTGGATAGGTAGGAGTTTAACCTACTACAGTATCCAGAACGTAATTGTGCCAATGTAACGCGGGACTCTCGGGTTAGTTGGAGCTCTTCCTCTGTGGTTGGAGTCCGATGACGGCATTCGGGGGTCGGAAGCTTAAGAGGGCGGTAAAATGATACTCCTTAATTGTCTGTCTGTACAAAGTCTGATCCAGTAATTGTCGGTCTGTTTTGTTCTGGATTTCGTCCGCGTAGTTAGTTTTTGTAGCAGGATTTACTTATAAGATTTTTTAATGAACTCCGACTGTTTTCCTGCCTTGAAAAAGCTCCTCATAAAAAACTAGCTGCCGCTCGGAATCGGCTTAAAACTGTAGGCCCTGCCTTTTTGTAGAGCAACATTAAGACGCGCACCACAAATAGAAGGAGGAGCTCGACTAAACACCCAAAAGGATTGTGTTTGGTTGAGTCAATTTCGATAGCAACTTTTCAAAATCGAATGCAAATAGTAAGTCGAGGGCTGCGGGAAAGTTATCAAAGATTTTTTTTTTACTTAAAGTTATCAAAGTTTTTTACCTATAGTCTGAGGTTAAGCACGACCACTTAAAATTTGAGGTTAAGTTCAACCGCCAGATGCGTTTTTGGGATAACCTCTTTGCGAGTTTAGAAGTGACCAGTATTACGATAATGTTTATTTCCTTTATATATTGTACATATTTTTTAACTCACAAGTGCTCGAGATTGAATTTCAATGGAATTTCGGAAATATTGGCGGTTGAATTAGTTTTAAAGGTGACACACAGATGGCGCTATTTATCACTTTATCGCGTTGGCAATACTGAATATATATTCATGACAAAGCCTCATCCCTAGGCTTTGTTTATCAGTATCTGTCATTTCGCTGAAGTATAAACAACGCAGTGTTTTCGTGCTCCGAGTATGTCAACTTTCGTGCCGTCGGAACGCAATTTGCGGGAAGCTTTGCTTTTCTGCTTCAATTTGAAAAAAAATACAGCCCAAGCCCGTGAATTGCTGCAGGAGGCCTACCCAGACCATACTCCATCGATTTCAACATGTGAGTACTGGTTTCGACGATTCAAAAGTGGTGATTTTCACACCGAAGACAAGGAGCGTCTTGGCCAGCCCAAAAAGTTCGAGGACGCGGAATTGGGGGAATTGGTAAACGAAGACTCGTGCCAAACCCAAGAAGAGCTTGCTGAATCATTGAGCGTTGATAAATCAACCGTTTGCAAGCGTCTAAAAGCGATGGGAATGATCCAAAAGCATGATCCACGAGTTGAAGCTGCGCGACGTCGAACGGCGATTCTTACGTGCGAATTGCTGATCGAGCGACAAAATCGGAAGGGTTTTTTGCATCGGGTGGTGACTGGCGACGAAAAATGGATCCACTACGATAACCCAAAACGCAAAAAATCATGGGGTTTGCCCGGCCACGCATCAACGTCGACGGCCAAGCAGAATATTCACGGCAAGAAAATCATGCTCTGCATTTGGTGGGATCAGGTCGGCGTCGTATATTTTGAGCTGCTCCAACCGGGCGAAACAATCACGGGGGATCGTTACCGACTGCAATTGATGCGTTTAAGCCGGGCATTGAAAGAAAAACGGCCGGAAACGGTAAAAAGGCACGACAAGGTTATTTTGCAACATGACAACGCTCGGCCGCATGTTGCTCAACCTGTCAAAAAATACCTTGGAACGCTTGGCTGGGAAGTGTTACCCCACCCGCCGTATAGTCCAGACATAGCTCCCTCCGATTATCATTTGTTCCGGCATATGAGTCTCGATTTGGCGGACCAGCGGTTCTCCTCGTACGAGGCTACCAAAATATGGGTTGAGTCATGGATAGCCAAGCAGCGGCCAGAATTTTGGAGAAACGGCATCCGGAAATTGCCCGAAAGATGGGCGAAAGTTGTAGCTAGCGATGGCCAATACTTCGAATAAAATATTTTGTACCGTTTTTTCACAATAAAGCCCCAAATCTTCGAAAAAAACCTTTAAAACTAATTCAACCTCCACTAACTTCTTTTGCAATAGTGCGTTTATATTTTTTGGTTTAAAAAATATGTTTGATGTTTCATGTGCCAGGTATTCAACCCAGTGGCACGGTAACTCTCTTGTCTATAGCGGATTTATGCTTAATGATATTTTCCTTTTCTAAATCAAAATATGTATATTGTTATGTTTGAAAGCTTCACTTGTGTATCACCCAGTCGCTAACATAGAATTTTTAAATGCCACTTTGGACTTTAACTTGCGTTGGAATGCTTTTTTTGGTTCCAATCATCCACATTCGTATTTGCAAAAAGTAATGTCGTAATTTGTAAAGCAAATTGAGTTACAAAGAACTATTTGCTATTCGATTAGATAAATCTAAACTCACTTACTTTTTTCTTTCAGTTCGTTAAACCGCTCTTTAAATCGCTGCACGTACTGGCCAATGCCGAATCCATACCTCTCATTGTGTACAGCAATCGTGGCGAATTTTACGATGAAAAACAAGGGGAATGGACAGGTCACGATGATTGCATACCGCTGGAGTCTTATGTACCTGAATGGATTGAGCTTGGCGCATGCATAATTGGAGGTTGTTGTCGTGTTTATCCTGAGGATATTCTACGGATCAGGAAATGTATTGATAATATGGGAAATGATAACTAAACATTAATGTACATATGTATATAATTTTATTAATTTTTAAGCTTGATGCTTATATGAAAAAGAAATAAAAGAAGGTATGTTTGACATGCAAAAATGTGAGGTTTAAATTAACTTATTTATAAGTGTAAAAGTATAAGTCGTTGCAATGCTTTTGTAAGAGCGTTGATCTTCTTATAAAGCATGCATCTAATCGCCAGTGAATTAACCCATGCAGTCGAGTATTTAATTCGATCTGTTAGCAAAATGTTCAGATGTTCTAATGCCGAAAAACATGTGCAAGGTCGATCTCTGGAACCACCACCAAGGCATCATCAAAGGTTATCGCTCTGGCAGTTTGTATTGCGATAACAGTGCGGTATTGAAATATGTTTCTAGGTATTTCATATTTCTTTGACATTCATTTATTTATGTTTTCTTTTGTTTTTGTGATGCTATTAATTATCACCAACGATGTCTATAAACTATACTTGTGTATACATCACTTTTGCTATGAAAATATTGCATCAGACTCAGAGTTGTTTATAAAACAAGAATTAAATAATAATAATTATACAGACCTGCGCCAAGAGGTATTCAATTATGAACTTTTGAGATTAGTTTCATCATCAAATACAACTCAGCCACGTCTGCTACTTGGGACTGCGCCATTTTTGTATTTCTAACAACATAAAATGTTCTCCATACATTTTAGGGAAATGTCGCTTAACGACAGTGTTGACTTTGTTTGTCATGGGAAGTTGTTGTTGTTGTTTTAACATGTCATGGGAAGTCTGGGGGATCCCCTATACGAGATTCAGCGTTTTTTGTAGCAAGCGGCTCATTGCATAAAGAAAACAATAGAAACAAATTTCAATGGTTGTTGTTGTAGCACATTACTAAACCCTACCAGTGCGTTATGGTCACCGGTCGTTCTCGTCTCACTCAGCTAACGTTAGACCCAGAAAACGTGCTGTTTCGACAGGTTGGGTTCAAAGGGAGGTGGGTAGGTTTGATGGGGTATGGGAAAAATAGGCTAATGTCGGGCGGCTTACTTTCACATGCTTGCCATATATTTTGCGGTCGTTTCAGTGTAAGTAGGAGTTGACTCTACTATTATACAATATCCAGAACGTAATTGGGTCTCGCGGGGCAGCTGAAGCTCTTCATCTACAATAGGTCGTGGGTGGACTCCGAGAACGACATTCGCGGATCGCGAGTTTAGGAAGGTAGTCAGAGTCTCCCGATGAATTTCGTTTAATGTCCATCTATATACTGCCCGATCCAGTAGTTGCCGTCAACTTTGATCTTGGATCTCGTCGGTGTAGTCGAAGAGATGCCGCACAACATGCCGCGGGACATACCCTATTATCAGAAAGCTGGGAATGTTTAAATAAAACAAAACAGAGTTAAATTTCAGGCAAATTTATTTTATTTCCTTCAAAGTATGACCCTCTGAAGCAACACACATGTGCCAACGTTTAACCCAGTCCCCCATGCATCCCTGGCAGGCCGACGAAGGGATGGTTTGATCTCCTCTATCGACCGAAATCTCCTTCCTTCAATTTGGGAAACAAAAAGAAGTCGCACAGAGCCATATCAGGTGGCCGTTTGCGACGTACAACATCTCTCAAACGCTTCGAAATGGATAAATAATATTCTTTATTAACTGTCTGGCCTGATGGAAGGTACTCATGGTGCACAACGCCTTGGCAATCGAAGAAAACAGTCAACATCACTTTCCCCATGCTTTTTGAGCATAGGGTATATGCATTGGCAATGCGACTTTAGTAACAGTGCTATATATATAAATCCAGGACGTTCCGACTGTCATGGGAACGATCTGTCTATTAATAAACTCCTTTGTCTAATAAGTCACAAAATTCAATATCAATAACTCTCACAATTAATAATGTAAATTATTATATTTTATAAATTTAGTTTCCCAACATATATGTATATACATACATGCATACACTTGCCAGAAAAAGTATCCGTACACAAAGAAATGAAAGCAATATATTAAGAAATTCATTGTAAAAAGAACTAAAACATTTAACACTTTTATGAGAAACGTTTAGTAAGTAATTTTTCTATAATTTTTAAAAGATTTTTCCTAAGTACATCTTTAAAAATTAAATTTTACAAAGCAAAAACAAAAAAACTTCATTTAAACGAAGTGTCCGTACACATGAAAACAGGGATTCCCCCCAGTATGCAGTGGCATATTCATACCCAATAACGGTTTTATTTTAGTGTGTAATTGATTTTGCTGTGAGTAAATTGCTTTGGAGTTATTTTAAAGTTTTGGTGTACAAGAAATAGCGATGGCCCTCAAAACCAAGGAAATTAGTGCTGGCGAGAGAAAAATTATCCTGAAACTAAGGAATGAAGGTAAAGCTTTCCGCGAAATTGGGCAAATCATAGAAAAAAGCCAGTCTTCTGTGCAGTATGTCGTGCAAACATACAATACAACTGGTTCAATTGTGTCAAAGCCACATTGCAATCAGTGAAAAATAATACTCGAATAACGGCTCCTCAAATATGTAAAAACATTTCAAATTCCTTTGACAAGCATGTGAACGACGATACTGTACGTAAAATACTTAAAAAAGATGGGTATCGCGGACGTTAAGCACGTAGAAAACCGTACATATCCGAAATCAACAGAAAAAAACGCATAGATTTTGCAAACGAATATATTATTGTAACAAGGCTCCAGAATTTTGGAATCGTGTTCTATTTTCGGATGAAAGCAAACACACGCAACTCTGTTTTGACACGGTAGATACGTTCCTTAGAAATGCGTGCAAAAAGATACATGCGACATATGGTAAATTTGGCGATATGTTCCACAACTTAAAAAAACGTGTAAGATGACAAAACTTTAAATATTTTTCCAAAAAAATTAACAAAAGAAATAGTAAAGAAATCTATATTAAATATATAAGAATTTATAAAATAAAACCTATTAATTTTTATTACAAAAAAAAAAAAATAAATTAAAGTTAATGTACGGTTAAAATTCAATCCAGAAGTACAAATCATATAAAATTTCAGAACAAAAATCATTTTTGCAACTATTCAACTTTACAACGTGCAGGCAAATTTATTATCGACTGGACCAAAAATGCTATCATCAGTAGATATGACAAACGCTATGTATGTGTATATGTCGTGTAAAAAATACCGTGTAAAAAGAGAGTTGGGTATGGCGTAAGAGCGGTACTGCGCTCGTAAAAGAAAATCTTGTACCAACTGTGAAGCATGGCGGGGGAGGTGTGATGGTCCGGCGGTGTATGGTGGGGCAAGGAATGGGCAAACTTGTTTTTATAGAGTCAACAATGGATCAATTTTTTTATATAAAAACTTTTAATGCTAGCGTTTAACAGTTGGAGCTTGGTGATGATTTCCAGTTTCAGCATGATAATGATCCCAAGCATTCGGCATATAATGTTAAGCTCTGGTTGCTGCATAACACAAATGACCAATTGCGCACGCTGTCCCAATCCCCAGACCTCAATTCCATTGAGCATTTGTGGAATTTACTGGAGCGCAGAATCCGTCAGCACAGCACAACCCCAAGGTAATGCTTAAAAACGTAATATATAATTAATGAGTGGAGCAAAATTATCAAAGATGTACTTCTATGTATATTGGTCCATTCCATGCCACATCAACTTGCGGAGGTCCTCAAACGGAAAAGTTATCCCATAAGTTACTAACACCTAAACACATAATTTTTTATTGTTAAATATGAATACTCTAACCGTATATTGCAATGTACGAATACTTTTTCTACTTCGTTGAAGTGAAGTTTTTTGTTTTGTGAAATTTAATTTTTAATGATGTACTTAGGAAAAAATTTATAGAAATTGTAGAAAAATTACTAACTAAACCTTTCTCATAAAAGTTTAAAATGTTTTAGTTTTTTTACAATGAATTTCTTAATATGTGTTTTTCATTTCTTTGTGTACGGATAATTTTTCTGACAAGTGTATGTTCCTAGATGTTCGAAATCAAAACTGATTGGTCCTGATGTACTGATACCTTTATAAATAATATTCTTTAAACTGGCTCAGTCATTGGCTTTTCTAGGAGAGAACTTTTTGGGTAAATACATTATTTTTATTTTTCTCAAAACATTATTTTTAGACTGTAATCCGCAAGTTCAGTGACCCGATTACAAAATTTATATATTGTACATATGCATGTATGTATAACACCAAAGAAAAATTCTGCTTCGATTAGACTTTTGACAAAGTCAAGTGAATGGTGCAGGAAAACCATCATTTAAGCTTAGCTCGTGACCTTAGCGTGTCTCACGAATCAATTCGCAACATTTTACACCATCAATTAGGCACGCGACGCGTGGCTGCTCGACTCATTCCAAGAGAGTTGAATTGCTTTCAAAAAATTAATCGACACCCAAAAAAAAAAGCCAAAGTCGGTCAAAAGTGAAAGTCATGCTACTCGTTTTCGTTCCAAATGGCACTCGGAATTCGTTCCAAATGGCTCTAGGGTAAATAGAAAATTTGCGCAGGAAACGGCCCAACTTGGGGAAAGAAAACTCATGAATCTTGCACCATGATAACGCACTGTCTCACAAGGCTTATATTGTGAACACTTGTTTGACCAAAAACTCAACAAATATCATCGAACAACCACCGTGTTCACCGGATTTAGCCCCCTGTGACTTTTCCTTTTCCCAAAACTTAGGCCATTAAGGAGAATTCGCTGAAGGAGCTGGAGATCTCTTCAAACGCGTTTAAAACGTACTTTGATGACTTGGCTAAACATTGGCATACATGTGTATTGCTTCGAATGGAGCCTATTTTCAAGGCGACAAAATAAAACTTGATGATTAAACAATTATTTTGCGTTTTTTTTAACAATTCCCGGTACTTTTTTGACAGAATGTAAGTGTTTCTGCTGAGCCACGTCTCTATCGGCGCCTCGACAAAATGTCCAGCACAGCTGTCTGCCCGGCGAAATCTTCGTCAGTGGAGGATCGGGAGCTGGACCTTCGCCCAAGCACATCCAAGGGTGCGGCCAAGCCATCCTATAGCGAGAAGGCTGCTGGCCCACGACCTGTGGCTGTGATTGGAAAACTGGGGCCTGACCATCAGCTGACGGATGCAGAAATCAAATACTGCAAAAGCCAGCTGATGCGTCGGGTTATTGCCTCCGGTGCGGAAGCCAACGCGAAGGGCTATGAGACAAAGGACGGCACCATAAAGGTGACGTGCGCGTCTCTGGCCAACTTCGAGTGGATCAGGACCGTGGTCAATAACGTGCCCCCCATGGGGACCACTCGCTTCGCAGTCTACAGCGAGGAGAGTGTACCCCTCAGGAAGGCCATCTGCTGGATTCCGGATCCAGACCTGTCTACGGCGGATGTCCTATCCTGTCTACGTGCCCAGAATCCGGGCATCAACACGAGGCTTTGGCGAGTCGTCTCGTACACCAAGAGTAAAAACCGGGACGGGAAGGAAGGGGCTACTCTTGTGGTGCGAGTGGACGAGGCCAGTGTTGATGTCATGGGCTCACGGTACGGGAACCGTCTGAGTCTCTTCTTTGGGACGGCCAGCTTCCATGTCTTTCCCAAATGATTGACTCGGACGATTCCTGTAGCTATCGTCCCTTGACGGTGACGCAAATTAACTTGCAGCATTCCAAAGCCGCTACTGCACTACTAAGTAGAAGGCTTTCCCAGCTGCACACATTACCCCACATAACAGCAGTGCAAGAGCCCTGGGTCTTTAGGGGCCGTCTCTGTGGCTTAAGTGCGCTGAAAGGGGCCACGTTACTATATGACAGGAGTTCTAGCAGACCTAGGCCCTGTCTTATAGTATCATCCCATCTCACTGTGACGGGTCTTGAGCAATTCTGTTGCCAAGACCTGGTAGCGGCTGAGGTGTGTTATAGAGGTAGACGCGGATGGTCGAAGTTTGTGATTGCATCTGCTTACTTTCCTTACGATGCTCTGGAAGGGCCACCACCCGGGAAGGCCACTAGTCTCGTGAGGTTCTGTGAGCGGCGCAGTCTGGGCCTCATCCTATGTTGCGATGCTAATGCCCAGCATACAATCTGGGGCAGCAGCAAGTGCAATGGACGGGGCTCTCGACTATTCGAATTTATCGCGTCCTCCTGCCTAGACATACAAAACAAGGGCTCACAGCCAACGTTTGTAACGTCTAGAAGACAGGAGGTGATTGATCTAACCCTATCAAACTCAAAACTTGGGTGGTCAATCAAGAACTGGAGAGTCCTTGCCGAAGATTCGTGCTCGGACCACAGGTACATTGAGTTTCAGTGTGGCGAGGAGGCACAAATGCCATTGCCCTCTAGAAACCCAAGAAAAACAGACTGGCAGAAGTTTAGGGAGGCGTTGCGGGACCTTGACGTTGCGCCACCAAGACTTCGAAAAGAACAGTCCATTGAGGCGGCTGTTGAGAAACTCAACGCTGCCCTAACCGACTGTTTTGAGTCAGCCTGTCCAACTCGACCTCTCCCGAGCCGGACTCCCGTTCCGTGGTGGAACCAAGAGCTCCAGATGTTGAGGTGTGAGTCGAGAAAACTTCTAAGCCGGGCCCTCAAGACTAACCTTGCAGAGGACTGGGAGCGATACCGTGATGTTCAGAAGAACTACAAGAGGTTTATTCGGGAATCGAAAAAAGCCTCATATAGGGAATTCTGCAGCGGTATTGAATCTCTGAGTGACACGGCGAAGTTGGTTAGGATCCAGAAAAGGGACCCAACGGCAAAGCTGGGGTCACTTAGGAAATCTGATGGCTCCTTCACGGAGCGGAAAAGTGAGACACTCAGCTTGCTGATGGAGTCTCACTTTCCTGGTAATCAGATAAGCATCAGCCGGCAACAGCCCTTATTGATAGAGGCAGTTGCTGCTACACCTTCTCGGTATGACTGGTTCGTTGCCAGATCTGTGGTGAATGAGGCCGCCATTCGATTTGCCATCAAATCTTTTGGCGACTACAAGTCGCCCGGACCAGATGGCATATTTCCTGCCATGCTGAAGGAGGGTGCAGAGTTCGTGACAGCAGCCCTGAAGAAAATCTTCTCGGCATGCCTGGCACTGGCTTACATACCACGCTCTTGGAGGATGGTGAGGGTCGCTTTCATCCCAAAGGTTGGAAAAGACGACTACACCAGCCCCAAAAGCTTTAGACCAATCAGCATGACCTCTTTCATGCTGAAAAGTCTCGAACGACTGGTGGAACTGCGCATACGTCAGAAGTCGCTGAAGGCTCACCCTCTGTCTCTATTTCAGCATGCCTATCAGAGTGGAAAATCCTGCGAGTCGGCACTGCAAAACCTTGTTGCTAGGATAGAGCTGGCCATCGACAGGAGGGACTACGCTATGGGCATCTTTTTAGACATAGAGGGGGCGTTTGATAATGCCACTTTTGATAGTATGTGTAACTCTGCTAGTAGGCACGGCGTAGACCGGGTGCTAGTAAATTGGATTCGTTCGATGCTGGCCCAAATAATCGTTTCGGTGCGAGCAGAGGAAGATCTGCTGGTGTCATCTGGGGTTAACAGAGGCTGCCCCCAAGGCGGTGTGCTGTCTCCGTTACTCTGGTGCATGGTAATCGATCCTCTACTCACCACCTTAAACGATTCGGGAGTCTACGCACAAGCATATGCGGACGACGTTGCTTGTTTGGTAACAGGCTCCTCGCTTATGAACATCTGCAGGAAAGTGCAGAAAACTCTGGATCGGATTGACACTTGGTGCTGTGCGAACGGGCTGTCGGCAAATCCCGCCAAGACTGGTATTGTCCTTTTTACCAGAAGGAGGAAGCTTGACGGAATCGTTCTGCCAAAGCTAAAAGGAGTCACAATCCAGCTATCCAAGGAAATTAAATATCTAGGAGTAATCCTCGATAGTAAGCTCCTATGGAAATCACACGTTGAGACAAAGGCATCCAAAGCGCTGACAGCTTTCTGGCAGTGCAAAGGTGTCTTTGGGAAAACGTGGGGTCTCTCTCCTAGCAAGGTCCTATGGATCTACACAGCTATGATAAGACCCATTATCACCTATGCATCAGTGGTCTGGATGAGTAGACTATCCCTAGTGGGAGTCAGGAGGACCTTATCGAGACTACAACGCACTGTGGCCATCTGTTGCACCGGAGCTTTTCCGACTACTTCAGGCCCGGCACTAGATGCTCTGATTGGTTTACCACCACTTGATGCTTTCATCCGAGGAGAGGCCCTGAAGGCCATCTGCAGACTGAAACACAGTGGGAACTGGTACGGCCCTTGTCCGGCATTGGAACACAGAGAAGGCATGGACATCGATCCAACGATTCTCTCCATGCCCCTTGACTCAATGCCATCAAGAGTCGTACTTGAAAAGAGATACAGTGTAGTGCTACCAGAGGCTCAGTTGTGGGGAGACTCAGAAAATGAGCCCGGCAAACACTGTTTTCGCATTTTTACGGATGGCTCCAGGACCGAGCATAGCTCCGGCTCTGGGGTCTACGTGGAATCCAGCGGGACAAAACTGCACTTTGCTCTTGGAATGCATGCATCTGTGTTTCAAGCGGAGGTGTATGCAGTTCAAGAAGCGATGAACTTTGTTGTGGAAAAACGATGGAGAGGCAGATCTATATGTGTCTGCAGCGACAGCCAAGCAGCGCTTATGGCCTTAGACAGCCCTCAAACCACATCAGGGGTAGTGAAGTCCTGTAAATCCAGGCTGAACTATGTCGGCAGACATAACAGCCTGATGCTAACATGGGTCCCGGGACACGTGGGTATCGCGGGTAACGAGACCTCTGACTCCTTAGCTAAGATGGGCTCTGAAGCCAACTTCTTTGGCCCAGAGCCCGCTTTGCCACTCCCCTCTGCGGCCATCACGGCCACGGTTAGCAAATGGGTAACTACTACCCACAAGCGAGCTTGGCAGGCTGAGAGAGGCTGCAGATGGACAAAACTGATGCTACCTGCCATGTCCGATCGACTGTCGCAAACCCTTCTGTCATTAAGCAGAGGGGAGTGCAGACGGCTGGTTGGACTGATGACGGGCCACTTTCTGTGGGCAAAGCACATGGAAAGGTTGGGCATCTCAGACAGTGTACTCTGCCCAGCTTGTGAAGAGGAGGATGAGACGGCGGACCACTTCCTGTGTGTCTGCCCCGCCTTCGCCCGAATCAGGTTTGAGGTCTTTGGCACTGATGTGTTAAGAAGCGACCATCTTGGCTCCTTGGCACCACAAGATCTACTCAGATTTCTTCGGAGATCGGGTAGATTTAAAGAAAATTAAAAGGGAATCCAAGTGTAGTACAATGGACTCAATTAATGTCTGAGTGCTGCACTTGCTAGTAAAAAAAAAAAAAAAGTGTTTATGTGGACGGCCGACGTAGCCGAATAGGTATGTGACTATCATTTGGTAGGGCCAGGGTTTGAAAGACCCGAGCATGAAATAGCAAAGAAAAAGTCTTTTTTAATACCAGTCGCCTCTCAACAATGGCAAACCTCTGACTGTATTTTTGATCCGTCTGACGCTCTGAGGCGACATAACTAGCACAAAGTGTACGAAGATTCCTTTATTTTTTAAATAAATGTCAAGATGCGCCCCATAAAAAGGAGGAGGAGCTGGGCCAAGTACCCAAGAAAGGGTGTAAACACCAATTATATGCATATATAATGTATGTATATATGTGTGTTTGTATAATAATTACCCTTGAAAAAGATTTTCAATCTATGGAAAAATGCACAGTGCAGCAAAACAATTATCGCCACTTTAATAGTTTAATATTGGTTTTATACTTGGCAAATTCACAAAATCACCATTGATTTCTCACTATGGGAAATCCTGGAAAAGATCCTAGAAAAAATCGACTCACTACTCGTTCATCGACTTTAGAGCCGCCTTAAATAACACGAAGTGAAGCTACCTACAAGTCGCCATGTTCTCACCTCTACCAGCCTTTCGAACCCAGTCAAGGCTCTAGCCAAGGTGGCACAATTTAATGCGAAATGTTTAATTTGACATTTCTTATTTGTAGAATCACAGCGTACGAAAACAATATTGATGCAGTTGGTCGAATCACGTAAGTAAAGTCAGCCTGGTTTACTCCGGCTCAAAAAGGGAAACAAAAACAGCAGGGCATATATTTTTTTTCTTCTTCATTCCTCTCGGGAGCATAGGGCATCGACAAGACTCTTCCATCGTACACGGTTCTGTGCTGTTGTTTTTGCACCGTCCCATGAGATGTCGGCATCTGCTAGTTCGCGCAACATCGATCTCCTCCAATTGTTTTTTGGTCGACTGCGACCTCTGCTCCTTTGCAGGTTCCAGTCCAGTTCCATTCTCGTGATGCTATCCGGTGGCTTTCTCAATGTGTGACCTATCCATCGCCACTTTCTGCGTTTGATATACCTAAGGATGGGTTCCTCGCTCGTTAATCTCCACAGTGCGTCGTTACTGACGGTTTTTGGCCAGAATATTCTGCAGATGATGTGGAGGCGTTTGTTGATGAAGGATTGTAGCCTCTGTGTGATGGTGTTAGAGACCATTAATGTTTCGGGCATATATTGCAAAATATAAAGAACCAAATACAATTCGTTCAGGTATTTTGAAGAACTTTTTCTACTAAAGAATAAACATTTTTAAATACTACCAACAACGTCAGTGAATGGAAATGAAATTGCCAATGAATTGGCCAACTGCGTATCAGTTACGCCACAGAGGCCCGCGCCTATAATCGAAATCAGTTCTACAGGAATTTACATAAAGAGCGATGATCCAGTCTAGAATACTGCAGTGCTGCAAAGTCTTTTGTGACAAATTCGAACAGAAAATTGTCGAACTTTCTTCTAAAACTAGGAAGAAAACACGTTCGGTTGATAGTCGGTATTACAGCATATGACCACCATTGGAATCATTGAAACGTGGAAAGTCAATCAAAGTTGAGAGCGTGGGGAGTAACTGAGATAACTGTTCTATGCAAACTACACCGTCCAGTTCGCGTAGGAAAGCGATTGAACTGGCTATGTCATAGCAGAAATATGAGAAAAATGGGTGCACTTGCTCGTATAGGTGTTGGAACCCTGCACTTATTCGGGCAGATGTCAAAAACCGGTAAGCCAAAAATCTTAAAAATTGTTAACTCACATATCTATATATATAAAAATGAAATGATGTTCGTTCGTCCGCATTTTTTTGGGCCGATACGAGGCCAATTTTATTCGTTCTTTTTTCATATTATAGGGATCCACTAGGGGAAGGTTTTTAGCAAAAAAAAATTTCTTTTAAATATTTTCTTCATATAAAAAAAAGAAAAAATCAAAATATTGTCCAAAACAAAACTTGCTCGATTGTTAGATTAAAGTAAGTTTCGAATCGACATTCATTTTATGTGTACAACTTTTTTTGAATTTTTTGTATTTGTATTGTGATACAGAAATGTATTGTATACAGAAATTTCAAATGATTCGAATGAAAATTTTTTTTTTTTTTTTATTTCTTCCATAAAATATTACACCTGTCGTTAGACAATAAGTAATTTGATTTACAAAAAGATGGAATGAGAGTGATATTGAAGGGCCAATGCCCCCAAGCTCATTTAGAAGAAATATATACATATTATTTAAAAACAAGTGGTTAACAAACAATGATATATACGATTAGTTGACAATTGATTACAAGGATTTTGCAAGATCTGTTGGTGTTTGACGGTTAAGCCGACTTTGGGTAGATTTTTCTTTATTTGGTAGTCTTCTCATCATAGGATTTGTATGCCTTAATAGTCTATTTATGTGTCTTCTGCTAGCGCTTTGTATTGTTTCATCAATAGTATCGATGTCAAGGTCGCGATGAATATCTGCGTTAGGTATGTACCAAGGTGCATTAGTTAAGGTCCTAAGTATTTATGAAAATAATGTTTCAATTCAATTGAGCAATGCTTTCTTTGACCAATTCTATATGGAAATGAATGCGTTTGCAAACGATGTTTTCGGCTATGAACAAATGTTGGAATCGAATGAAAAAGGAAAGAAACACGAAATGATAAAAAAAATTCTTGGAAAATTTAAAATGAATGGTGCTTCATTGGAAAAATTCAAAGGTAATAAGAACATACACAAGATAAAGTTAGAATTCGAATTTTTAGATTTATTTTGTTTATTTCTCATTTTTTTCAGAAGTACACCACACAACAACTCATTCCAACTCTGATTTTGAAATCCTGTTGGAATTGGTGATCGATAATTTTGTCACTATAATGGTCAATGGAAATTTGCGTGTATCAGACCCTGCATATTATTTACCATATCAACTTTTTATGGAACATATGGACCAAATGAACACAAAAAAATAATTTAGTTTTGTTTTGATTTTTTGCAACATTTTGGTTTTCAGTTAATACAATAAAAACAATACTGTTTTTTCGTGAACACAAAATTCTAAATTTATTACGTTGTTTGTTTAGAATTTTTTTAGAAAAAAAGTAAATTTTTTGGTTTTGAGGAAATTTGTTTATTGTTGCTATTTGTGAAAGCGTAGATATTTGTAAGTATTTGACTATAATCCTAAAAGTTAATGGAATACCACTATGACACATAGAAAACATTTTTTCAAAGGGGTGTTTTTCGAAAATTATAAAAAAAATTGTTTTCAAAAATTTGGAAGAAATAAAGTAAAATAAAAAAATTTCGAAATCATGAAATTTTTTCAAAACCAAATTTTCCTCAAAAAGATAAAAGAAATTTCTTCGAAGAGGTGTTTTTCTAAAATTACAAAAAAAAAAATTTTAAACAAATAAAATAAAATAAAACTTTTTCAAGGGTATGAAATTTTTTCAAAACAAAATTTTCTGAAAACCAAACAAAATTAAAAAAAAAATGGTGTTTTCAAAGCATTTCATATTCCACTATTAATAGAGAATACATTTTTTCGAGGGGGTGTTTTTCAAAGCGGAAAAAATTTTTTTTAACAAATCAATTTAAACTTTTACAAAAGTATGAAAATTTTTCAAGAACAAAATTTTCTCAAAAACGTTAAATTAAAAAAAATAGTTTTTTCAAAATATTTAATTTTCAGCAATTAACTGAGAAGAAATTTGTTAGAGCGAAGTGTTTTTCAAAACTTCAAAAAACACTTTTTAACCTAAAAAAATAAACCTTTTTTCAAAAACAACAGGAATGATAACATTGCCTAACAATTTCTGCACTTTTGCACAGTCTAAAGAGGCATTGATACAGAGTGTATTTCCAAACATAGTTCAACATTACAAAAACCATGATTGACTCAGCGAAACAGCAATTTTAGCTGGGAAAAATAAGGACGTCAATGATATAAATTCAGCTATTTTAGATCAAATACCTATTGACATAGTTGCGTATAAGTCAATAGACACTATTACTGATCAAGATGAGGTCGTAAATTATCCAACTGAATTCTTAAACTCACTCGATTTGCCAGGCTTACCACCTCATAATTTACGATTAAAAATTGGAGCACCGATTATTATGCTGCGCAATAGTAATGTGCCCCGACTTTGCAACGGTACCAGACTCGCTGTGAAGAAGCTAATGGGTAACGTTATCGAAGCAACAATTTTGAAAGGGAAGTACAAAGGAGAAGACATTTTGATACCCTGAATTCCACTGATTCCGGCGGATTTACCATTCGATTTCAAACGTTTGCAGTTCCCTATTCGCCTTGCCTTCGCTATGAGAATTAATAAGGCGCAAGGACAGTATCTACAAATGTGCGGTATTAATTTAGAATACCCAATTTTTTCTCATGGACAATTGTATGTAGCTTGCTCACGAGTTGGCAAACCATCGTCATTATTCACGCGAAAGATGAAAAAACCAAAAACGTTGTCTACCAAAAAGTGTTACAATAAAGTTCGAATGAAATTGTATCAAAGAATTTGCTTTGTTTCGTATTAATTTTATTCTCTTTCAGCAAATCATTGAATTTATCGTCTAGCGAAGCGGGCGAGGGTACGCTAGTATAATATATTACTACAACTTACGTGTAATTGTAGACGTAAAGCGCGAGGACTTGCTCGCGTAGGTGTTGCGCATGCATCTACGTACAGCATATTATTCTAGATCGGGTAAGGTATCGGCGTGCACAGCCAGTTCGGAAGCCAAATTGATTTCAGTGGTAGCAGTACTAGGCACATAATGACCGTCACATGTCAAACACTTAACTAGGTATTTGCACCATCATACACAGCACGCTCAATGTGATGGTGATATGGTGATCACTATTATATTTGCAAAAACGCTGTTCTAAAAACCTATGAATGAAAAAGTTTAAGAAGAATTTTTGCAAATGTCTCATCTGGACTTACGTATATTAAAATTCATAAACCGGTGGTTTTCTACAGCAGAAAGCCGACTCCAAATAATAGACTACCACCATATACTTTCATGTATTGTATAATGTATGACTCTCGTACACATACATGAGTACTTACGTATGTTCGCCAATTTAAGAAAACACTTGTAAAGCTTTGCGTATTACGTTAAACCACAAGTTATTGTTTTAGACGTTTAGCTTTTAAACTATATAGCCGATCCGCACAGTTCAAGAATAAAGCAGTAATTGATTTATGCTTAGTTGGTAATTAGTGTAAGAGTTGAAATTATAGATTCAAAATGGGAAGATAATATAGAGAACTAAGTTGAAAAGGAGTTTATAGAAAGAGTACGAAGAGCGGATAACGGTTATATTAGAAGAAATAAATGAGCAATATTTATATTGAGAAATTAATGATTTTAACCGTGATAAATACAAATTAGGTAAATAAGTAAATAGGGTGTTACTAACATAAATATATACGGGGTTGTCGGTGTGGGTACATTTATGTAACTATATGGAAGACATAATCGACCTAAATAGTGAAAAACGACATTAATTTACAAAATAATTAGCTTTTATTATTATACTTACTTGAACGTTTACAAACAGATAAATGGTTTTCAACGAATAATAACAAGGCAAAGTGTCAAAGTGGAAACGGTGTTGCCGACCATATAATTTGCACCAAAAGTTTAATTTTTACTACAATTTAAAAGTTTTTTCATAAAACATGTACGCATATTTGTAAAGAAGCAACATGTTTTCAAATAAGGGAGCCGATATGTCAAGAGGGAGCGAGAAAGCTGCTTCTTACCTAGCCTTCTATTATATGATTAAATCATGTCTACGTGCACAGTATATTCTGCAATGAAAAACATTAAATATCGTGGTGATATTGAATTCTAATTTTCGGAACCTTTAAAGGTAAAACAAATTTATGATTGCTGAAAATTTATAAGGGCATTTCGCCATCAATTAGTTCAATAGAAATGTGGGTTGCTGAATTTAAACGTGCAAGCCTTGAAGACGTTCCACGTAAAGAACGTCCGAAAACAGCAACAATGCCAGAAATCGTAAACAAAATGCAGAATATCGTATTGGAAAATCGTCGAGTGACTGAAAAAGATTTAGCAGAAGCCCTAGGCGTCTTATTGGGCAGGATAAGCAATATTTTGACTGAAGTATACGGTTTCAGAAAGCAGAGTGTGCATAATAGGTGCCGCGTTCGCTAATAATGAAACAAACACACATTCGAATGCGACTTTCGACTTTCTCAGCAACATTTAGAGCGTTTTCGAAAAGACGAAGTGGATTTGTGAGTTGATTCATAACTATGAATGAGACTTGGATCTATCACCATGATTCTAAATCAAAACAAGCGGCTGTGAAAGAGTGGTGTGAACCTGGTTCATCGTGTCCAGAAATCGGCCAATAAATAAAATATTAAAACCCTTTTTTTGCGTATAGCTCACACGATTTCATTGAAACATAAATTCGTTTAGTGCAGAAATTATAACCCCGATATATAGGGAGGGTGAAGTCTGACATATACCAAAATGTGAAAACGAATATATCTTTCAAACCAATTAAGCTGGGAAACTGAAACTTGGCACGCATACATAAAATGTACACAGTGTTCTTAGGATGAAAAGTGGTAGGCATTGGAAAAGCGGTCGTGGCACCTCCCATATAAACTGAAATTTCCAAAATGTTTTTCTTCGGGGGCCGAAAAGCCTAAATAATATTTTTTTCATAACATAAAAGTTGGGGTCCCGAAATGATAAAAAAAATATAGTTTCAAGTTGTATTCAACCATACCTATAACCTACAGTACATAATTTGTCGGTTATATTTTCAATATAGCTCCGCAAAAACGCATAAAAATGCATCTCACACAATATAAATGAACGGTGTCCAAGTAACAGCTATTGGAGCAATAGCAGGTCAACAAAAGCAAGAGCAGTAGCAGTAGCGGTAGTGCACGACAGATGGTGGAGCAGATGAAATTTTCAACTGCAGGCTAAACAAAGCAAGGGCGGCATTCGGGCGAATGCATACAATATGGGGAGTTCGCAAATCTCCAGGCGCGCTAAACTACGAATATTTGGCTCATGTAAAGGCAGTATTGTTGTACGGAAGCGAAACATGGCTGGTCTCTAACACCATCACACAGAGACTACAATCCTTCATCAACAAGTGCCTCCGCATCATCTGCCGAATATTCTGGCCAAATACCATCAGTAACGACGCACTATGGTGATTAACGAACGAGGAACCCATACTTAGGCAAATCAAACGCAGAAAGTGGCGATGGATAGGTCACACATTAAGAAAACCACTGGATAGCATCACGAAAATAGCACTGGGCTGGAACCCGCAAGGGAGCAGAGGTCGCGGTCGACCAAAAAACCGTTGGAGAAGGTAGATGTTCCGTGAATTAGTAGATGCCGACATCTCATGGGACGGTGCAAAAACAACAGCACAGAATCGTGTACGATGGAAGAGTCTTATCGAGGCCTTAAGCTCCCGAGAGGAGTGAATAAGGAAAAAAATCCGGCCGACTACTTTGCTAATATACTACTCCGACTACAAATGGCACTTAATTTTTTTTTATTTGTGCTTTTAACAACAAGAGTATTGAAACGTAGCTAGGAGCGGAGCAAAACAGATGCTACTGTGTTTTGCGCTACCTGCTCTACTACTTATCTGTTCAAGTTGAGAGTAGTAGCGAGAGCAAAATTGAAAACTGAGATATAGCGTAGCAATTTCAATTACTGAATTAAACAATTAAAGAAAAAACAGGTAAGTAACCAGGTAAGTGCGCAAAATTATAGAATTATACAGAATAAATAAATGACCATTATGAAAACAAATCTCAGCTGATATGAATATTTCTTGTATTCCCAAATGTTCTTTGTAAATTCTCTCGGAGATAGCCAGAGTTAAGGCTTTTTATGTAGCTCCTTTTCACAAGGTTTCGTTTTTGAAGACCGAACGTCATAGGTATACCCGAGAATACAATTGTTTCCATATTAGTATAATTACTCTAGACGTAAACTTACCAGAAGCTTTTAAATAAGCATACGAATACAGCTTCATGCTAAATAAAAATGACCGTGCAATTTTTTCATATGTTTTTCTCTTCAGTTTCACATCAAGTAAATTAATGTCACATAAAAAATTTTCGAAGACTTATTGAATTAATAAGAAATCAATCATATGCCATATGTGAATGGGTAGATTATTTTTTGTGGATTTATTACTAATCACTGCATATGTGAACATACTCTTACTACGTAAAAAAATTTCAAACTCCTTAGCCCAAAATTCATACATAAAAAAAATAAAAATTAAAAAAATAGGTTGCGCTGCAAATATATATATTTTGACACAAAAATCAAATTTAAAGAAAAAACGTGACAGGAACAGCGTGCGCAATATGTAAAACCGCAATTTATTTAACAATTTTATTGTTATTTAAGCTTTAAAGAAAAGCAATAAAAAGATCTTAGATTAAGCGAATATACTGATAAACTATTATTAAAATTAATTAAATTTGAAAATACAAGCAAATTTCAGAATCCAAAAGGAAGATGTGAAGATAATCCTTATTATTAAAAGGTTTTTAAATATTTGGATTAGGATATTAAATTATTGTCTTATTTAATATTTCATTCTGTATCTGGCTAAGACATTGCAGTCGCACAAATAGCCCGGGAGCCAGGATTGAAATTTGTTTACATAATTTTGGACACATATGAAAATATAATACTGATGGTCAGCTGTGTTTATAGCGGTGGGAAGACCGTCAGCCGAAGCAAAAATGAATCATTGCGTTCAGTTGACGTGTTGTCCCCCTCTACCGCGCAGCTGGAAATTTTTTTTTTCTACTAAATGTCAACCATACATGAAAAAATGTCAGCCGGTATAAAATGAGTTGGCAGAAACTTTTTTCGACACGTTTCGTACTCTCCCACAATCACACACCCGGTGTGGTGCGCCAGCTGACGTTCACTTTCCCTATTCATGAAAGCTAAATCACAAGTATAGTCAAAAATTTAACGATATAAAAACGCAGTCCAAAATCGACCCCTGGCTCCCGGACTAAAAGAGTGCTTCAACGTCTCTTCGCTCTCAAAACAAAGTCGATAAGCTTTCTCTCTTAAGCAAGGCTAAACTTAGTAAGCTTGGCAGTTTTATGCCCCTTCTATTTAAGACGTATCGAAAAGGCTTGCCCACGGATGGCTGAGTATTATCAACTCAGTGATTAATCTTTTGGATGATGGCCAGCGAAAGCCGCACAAAAAATCTGGAGCACATGTTAAGCCTAAGCCCAGATGGTACAAAATAATTTTAAGTGACAGTGTGTCAGTATTTTATAAATGCTTCAGTATGGATGAAATGAGAATCAACGGGGAAGCTTTGAAGGCACACAAACTTACATCAAATACTTATTCCACTTTGTTTAATATAGTACACTTTGATTAAATCAGAATCATGTTTTATTTTAAGTATATTAATATACAGAAAATAGCGGGAAAGAAGAACAGCACTAGCTCAAGGCCATCAGCTGGTTTTACAATAAACTAGGATTAATTACAATATTTGCTAATCTTATCTATATTTAAAATAAGGAATATATGTGTAATAAAAGTATATAAAATATGTCTAAGTGTAGGTATGTATACTAAATTAAATGAGCTATGTTACACAGTACAAGAAAGTTAGATATAGTATTTACATTTGATAATGTTGTATTTACTAGAAGTTGTGATGGGAGAGCTGTGCCAAAAATCCTTCGCCTGGTATTGGTAAACTGGGTGCATTCATCTAGGATATGCTTTACTGATGTTCTAGATGACCTACAAAAACAGCAGGATGCATCTCCAGAGTTTAACAAATAACTGTGAGTGATCTGCGCGTAACCTAAACGAAGTCGTGAGAACAACAAAATGTCTGCAAGTTTAGATTCCGTTGGATAGATAGGCTTTACTCTGAGGGGATTAATTGTCGCATAATGATGAGAGTACTCATTCCATTTCAATAGAGCCTTGTTATGTAGGTACTGCTTTATTAGACGTTTTAAGTCAGTTTTTTCCAGAACATCAAAATACAGAACCGGTTCCTTATGCACACTTTTCGCGACACAATCAGCGAACTCATTGCCTTTAATTCCGCAGTGACCTGGTATCCACATCAATTTAATTTTGTTTGTTTGCGTGACAAGTAAATCTCGAACATGAGTTACCACAACACTGTTATTGTTGAAATTTCTTACGGCATCGATGGCAGATTGACTGTCGGTACAAATGCAAAATTTATCTTTCGTTTTGGAGGCTATTAGAGCGTCTTGGTATATAGCAAAGATTTCACTAGTTAGTGTTGAGCAGTGATTGTGCAGCAAACCTTTTTTTTAGAACTAGTAGATCCTCAGATGTAACCGCGAAAGAGGTTGAGATGTTAGTTTTGGAGCCATCGGTAAATATGAATTTGAAAGATTCTTGATTTAACTCTCGTTTGTGCTGAAGGAAAATCTGTTGGCAGATAAGACCACAAGACTTTTCCTTTCGATAATCCTGAAAGCAATTAACAAATGACGAGTTCGAAAGAAGCCAAGGTGGACACTTACTGTGGGTTTGAAGAGTAGGTTTAAAATGGATATTCATTTTTCTGGCCAAGTCAACCACATGATATAACGCCGACAGCCTCTTTGGAAAACATTTTCTATTTGCTGCATTAATTGTGATTTTATAAAGGTGATCATTACTGCAGGATAACACTTTGTATATAAGGCCAGCAGTCATATATTCCACCCGCTCACTTAAACTAGGAAGTCCGGATTCAGCCCAGATGTTACAAATAGGAGTAGTGGGGAAGGCACGTAGGCTTCTAAGCAGAGCAGCATGATATGGAGCACACAGAAGGTTTAAGTTGCTTTTGGCACAGCTTCCATAAATTGGTAAAGCATAGTCAATTACAGATAAAAGTAGCGATTTAACAATGTAACAAAGTGTAGAAGTATGTACAAAGGACTTTTTTGATGAAAAGTATTTTACAATGCTAAGACGATTAATTAATTTATTTCTAATGTAATTGCAATGAAATTTAAAAGTGTATTTACAATCAAAGAAAATTCCAAATATTTTTAATTGGCTCACGTTACTTATAGGTATATTATGGTGAGTCAGTTTTACACCCGAACAGCACTTCCTCCGACAAATATGAAGGATATTTGATTTTTCGCATGATATAATCGCTCCAGATTCGAGCGACCATACAGCAATGTCCTCAATGATTTTTTTAAAGATGGTTCTAACTGTAACTAAATTATCGAGTTTAGTAAATATCAAAACATCATCCGCGTAAATACAATGCTTAATATTGTGCTTATCTATGATTTTACCTATTTCGTCAAACGCGATAACAAATAAAACCACCGAAAGAGGCGAACCCTGAGGAATCCCGTTTTCTAAGTTGTATCTGTCGGAAAAAGAGCTCTTCGGTTTGTTAGGAAGCTTCTTATAAAGTTGTATGTTTTAGGACCAACCGCCCATTTCCTTAGTTGCCTTAGAATAATGTGTATCCCGATGCGATCGAAGGCTTTTTCGAAGTCAAGGGAAAGTGCTGTAATATGTTTCTTATTAGACAGGGCACATGAAGAGAAATGGTCGAAAGATAAAAGTGCATCGACAGTGCTATGTCCTTTTCTAAAGGCAACCTGACTGGAGTTTAAAAATTTATGTTTGGACGCAAACCACATTAGTCGGTTAGCAACTATTTTCTCTAAAATCTTGCTGGTGCATGGCAATAAGGAAATCGGGCGAAAGTTGGACGGCTTATCTGCTGATTTGGCATGCTTAGGAATAGGTAATATACAAGCGAATTTCCAATTTTGTGGTATGATACCAGAAGTGAAAATGGAGTTGTATAGTTTTAATAACCTAGTTTTAATAGAATCAGGTAGATTTTTAACCATGGAGTAACTAATGCGGTCATAACCAGGAGCGGAGCCTCTGGCCTGGTTAACAAAATGATCAAACTCTTGGATGGTGATGGGATTGTCAATCTCTCTTGCAGGGGGAGTGAGATTTTGTGGTGCAAAATATATTTCATTTAAAATTCTGGATTTTTGTGCAACAAAGTCATGAGAAAAATTAATGTTATCTGAGTACTCAGACCAATGTTTAGCGAAAGAATTTCCAATTTCTTTGGGGCAAGAAATGAGCTTGTCATTTACGATAAGTTGTGGGACAGTAAAATTGCTATAGGAGCCCGACAGCTTTTTGATACTTTTCCATATTTGTTTTGGAGAGGATGACGGATTGATGTTGCTAGAGATGCTAATAAAGCAGTCTTGTTTTGCCCTTTTTGCGAAATGTTTAAACTTTGCATTTGCTGCCTTATATAACATCAGGTTTTGGTTGGAGCGCATGCGTTTAAAATTATACCATGCATTTTGCTTTATTGCACGTAACTCGGCAAGATCCTTGCTCCACCAGGGGACACATTTTTTATGAAAGTAGGGACGGGATTGAGGAATGGATAACGTAGCTGCGCTGAGGACAATCTTTTTAATAGAACTAGCTTCCTTATTGATATTATTACTAAGAGGGTGGATTTGACTTTGTTCGTCGCACTGAAACCTGTATTTTGACCAATCTGCTTTATCGGTTTTAAATCGGGGTATGTGACCGGTCTTACTTCTCCTTTCACAATTTAAGTGGAAAACAATTGGATAGTGGTCACTACCACAAAGATTATCTAGAATTCTCCAAGAAAGGAGTGGGTAAATGCTGGTGGAGGATATCGTAACATCAACATGCGTGAATGAATTATGTGTGGAAAAGTGTGTCGGAGATTTATCGTTTAAGACAATTAAATCTTGGGTCACAATTAGATCTTCAATTGCTTTACCCCTCTTGTTTTGTGTGGAAGAGCCCCAAAGTGGACTCCAGGCATTGACATCTCCACAAAGAATAAGTGGATGAGGTAGTGAAATCATAATTGATTTAAACTCGTCCATATCGAAATCTTTACCAGGTGGAAAATAAACTGATATCACCGTTAAGGTTATATTGGTTTTAATTTCGAAAGCAATAATGTTTAAATTTGTTTGAATGTCGATTCTTTTATGCCAAATACCTTTTTTAATAAGGATACCAGTCCCGTGTTTATTCGTGATACTTGAGTTATGGAAATAGGCAGTGTAAGGCGAAGGAGGACAAGGATTAATGGAAAATGCAAGGTGGGTTTCTTGTAAAGCTACAAGATCGGGTTTAAGATCTGAAAGAAGTAGGAGAAGCTCATCGTAATTGTTAAAAAAGCCGTTTATATTCCATTGCAAGAAAGTTAACATTGTGATTGGTAAAAAAGGAAATTATTGAGAAAATTATTTGTAACTGGAAATTTACTATTTTGAGCATCATTTATCAGAAGAATTTGACGTAGTAGATGACTGAGTAAGAGAAAGAACTCTATCTATAGATGGAAGTGGTGAGAATGTACAATTAATGAAGCTGTTGTCCGTTATAGCTTTGGTATTATTAAGAGAATAACTAGAAATACAATGATCTATGTCCGACTGGGCGCTGTCATTACTGCTTTCTGAATTTGCAAGAGAAGCATTATCTTCTTTATGTTGTTGATTAGCTAAGTTGTTGCTTGTATAGAGAGATGTTTGATCGTTGGAGGCTTCTGGATTTGGAGAGGCATTTAATTTAGTATTCTCTGATTTAATGTAGTTGTTATCTTGGTTTTCTATTGTTTTAGAAGTAGAGGTACTTTGTGCAAGATGAGCACGCGAGGTTTCTGCTGATGAAAATGCAGTACTTTGAGAGTTCTTTTGTTTGTTATTCGATGATTGTAAGTGGTTGATTTCTTTATTTAATGTTGTTTTTGAAGTAGAGGTATTTTGGGTAGAGTGGCATTTGGAGTTTCTGCTAATGAAAGAACAGCAGCATAGGATGTTGAAGAATTAAGTGGGGGTAAAGTAATTTGTGTACGATAGATATTTCTAGCCTCCATCATGGAGCATTTTTGTTTTGTTTTTATAGCTAAGATTTCTTTAGCTTGTTTAAATTTTTTGCATTCATTGGAGGATGAAGGATGTTGTTCTGAACAGTTTGCACACATAATACGAGTGCAATCGTCTGGTTGATGTGGAGGTAGGGCACACCCAACCCATATTGGTTGATTCTTGCACCATTTTGTGGTGTGACCAAGTAGTTGACACAGTTTGCACCGCATGGGATTAGGAATGTACTCCCTAACTTTTACGGAATGCCATGACACATCAATTTTGTTAGGTAATTTGTAAGAATCAAAAGATAGTAGGATAACACCACTGGGAGTTAGTTTTCCATTGAACATTTTATTGAATTTATAAATAGAAGTAACACCTTGGCTGCTGAGTTCATTCACAATTTCTTCATCAGACACTTTATTAAGATAAGGGGCATAGATTGTCCCCTTGGTGATGTTGAGTGAAGAATGAAATGAAAATGTGACACGACACAGTCCTTGTAATTGCGTGGTAGACAAAAATTTTTGTGCTGTTTTCTTGTCCTTTACCAGTAGCAGAAGGTTACCATCCCTGAGTTCGGAGATCGATATTACCTCTTTACTGATAAGCTGAATTGCCTTATGGACGGCAAAACATGAATAGTCTGAAATTTTTTTATTTTCATCACTGCAGGATAAGACCAGAAACTTAGGATCTGCCACAGTAACACTCGGTAATTCAGGGAAAAGGTTAACTGATGAACCATTACTTAATTTTTTTTTCTTGCGTGGGGTATCGCTTGCGAGTAAAGCAAAGCGATTCTCCCGGTTATCAGTTGCCCCGGGGGGCATTATTGCAATTAGGAAAACTCACCAAATCGGAACAAAACTAAGATTTATATTTCAATAGAAATAAATAATGCAATGCTTTTAGCTAATCAAAGAAGAGAAAAATATAACCGAACAACCCGCACTGAATAACACAACGATAGCGGACCTAAGACCAAACACCTTGAATGCTAGACGCTGACTCACACTTTGATTAAAATGACAAACTGAAAGGCACTGAAGTACTCAAACTGTAAGTCTTGCCCATATGAGTCATATTTTATAATTATTCAGTAGTCATTTATTATTTCTACTGCTTTCGATAGAAAATAAGAAAATCTATTCGAAGCTCATCTTAATGAGCGTAACTCAAAAATTATTTTGAATAAGAAATCAAGAAAACAAGCTTGCTGAGTACACAAACATACATGCGACAACAACAACCTATGAATGCCAATATTAGCGATAGTTGCTGATTCCGGGATTTCATGGTAATCTTACTATAATTTCTTATTCAATAAACCTTTTGCTTGTTTCTTAATAAATAATAACAAATACTAAGAACGACTAAATTCTGGTCATGTTCGACCACAAAATTTTGTATTGGTCTCTGCTTGGCTTCGGCCAAAAAAGAACATAACTTAGGGCGACGTTTTCTGTAAATTTTTGTTTAGAAATGTATACTATATACTCTTAGTTTTGGTAACATTTTAGCATATACCTACATATCTTATGATCAGAAAGTACCGGGAAGGTGATGTTGACTGTTTGCTTCGATCGTCAGGGCGTAGTGCTCCTACCTTCCATCGGGCCAGATAGTCAATAAAGAATATTATTTATCCGTTTTGAAGCGTTTGAGAGATGCTGTACGTCGCAAACGGCCGGAAATGTGGGCAAACAATTCTTGGATTTTGCATGATGATAATGCGTCATCGCACCGAGCCCAAATTAAGCTGGATTATTTGACCAAACACCAAGTAAATACCATCGTGAAAGCACCGTATTCACCTGATATGACCCCGTGTGACTTTTTTCGTTTCCCAAGTTGAAGTTACCACTTCGTGAAAGGAGATTTCAGTCGATAGAGGAGCTCAAAAAGAATGCAACGAAGGAGCTGAAGGCCATCCCTTCGACGGCCTACCAGGGGCGCATGGAGGACTGGGTTAAACGTTGGCACATGTGTGTTGATTCAGAGGGTCATATTTTAAAGGAGATAAAATAAATTTCCCTGAAAGTTAACTCTATTTTGTTTTATTTAAACATTCCCGATACCTTCTGATCATAGGTAAACAATCCTTAAAAAAGCTGACAAAAGAAAGTGTAAAAACTACCGCGGAATATCGCTTCTCAATAAAACATACAATTACTAGCAAAAATAGTCAACAAAGTCATTAGCTATGCCGAAAAAGTTTTACCAGAACTCCAATTTGGTTTCAGACCCGGAAGAGCGACGACTATGGAAAAATGCTATGAGCGCAACATCAACCTACGCATGCTGTTTATTGATTTTAAGCCTGCATTTGACAGCATGAACAGTAATATTTGAGCAATGTGGAATCTCCAAAAAATTGGCACACATGGTAATGATGACTCTGCGCAATACCGAATCGAGAGTTTGGGTACAAGACAGATTATATGAGGTCTTTAAAATACAGACTGGAGTTAGGCAAGGCGGCACTCTTTCCTCAACCGTTTTTAATGTTTTATTGTGCTGCGCAATAGACGAACTTACTGATGCAAAAAGAACTGGGCATATACTTAACAGTACTACGCAAATATACGTGTATGCAGATGTTATTGCGATAACCATCAAAAACCTGAATGCATTAGCAAATACTTTCTGTGTCATAGAAAACGCAACCGGTATAATTGGATTGAGAATTAACGAGGAGAAAACAAAATACATGTTGATGTCCAAAAAAAACAAAACGATCTGGTATCTAGCACAATCCAAATCGGGGCATATGAGTTTGAAGCGGTGAAAACGTTCACGTATCTGGTGTTTAAACCACGACAACGCAATGAGCATTACAATCGACAAGAGAATACAAGCAGCAAATAGAGCTTTCTACTCACTTATTGAACTCTTTAAATCGAAGCTGCTGAACAAAACTAGCAAAATTTCGCTGTTCTTTGCTACGGATCGGAGTCTTGGACAATGAGTGGAAAAGACAAAACAAAGCTCCAAGTATTCGAGAGAAAAATTTTGAGGCAAATCTTCGGTGCAGTCAAAGACAACGGCGAGTGGCGAATAAGAGGGGAAAATGTTGTGCGGTTCATCAAAGCTCAAAGACTAAGATGGCTAGGCCATACCATGAGAATGGACCCCACGAGAGCTCAACGAAAATTAGAATAATTTAAAGCTATGTACATACACTTGTAAACTCACACAAAAACTTAACCAAAATGGAATACTGGTAATGATTAAAGTTAGAGAAAGAATTACTTAGTGTCATACGTCAGGTGTAATTAATAAAGGAGGCGGCCGCCGGAGCCGAATGGGTTGGTGCGTGACTACCATTCGCAATTCACAGAGAGAACGTCGGTTCGAATCTCGGAGAAACACTAAATTAAGAAAAACATTTTTCTAATAGTGGTCGCCTCTCGGCAGGCAATGGCAAAGCTCCGAGTGTATTTCTGCCATGAAAAAGCTCCTCATAAAAATATCTGCCGTTCGGAGTCGGCTTAAAACTGTAGGTCCCTCCATTTGAAAACTCAACGTGCGTATAAAAAATTAAATAATGTGAAAAGTGCGCCTTCTAAGAACACCATTAAACGTTTGTACGAAAGGTTTTCGACTGGTGATGCTCTTTCTAATCCAAAGAGGCCAAATCACCAATCAAGGACATCCTAAAATCGCCGTTCTCAGCAGTTGGGCATTGCTCGGATCACTTTACAACGAATTATCCGCATTGATTTGCATATATTCCCTTATAAGATTCAACCTGCGGACAAGCCTCGTCGATGGGAATGGGCCCAAAGAGTCATCGAAATCCATCGGGCCCGTCGAATATGGGCAACCCGTATATATAATTATTAAAAAAGCAAAAAAAAAAGAAAGAAAAATTAATTAATGCTAAAAAATTTGCAACGAAAGCAAGAGACAGACCAAGATCAAGATGGGTTGACGAACTAGAAGACGACATGAGAAGATCGGGCCAAGAGACATTTGGTGCAGCAGGCCAAAGCTCACACAGAGCTGTAGCGCCAAATGATGATTGGCTGTTACACCCTTTTTGGGTGCTTCGCCAAGCTCCTCCTCTATTTGTGAACCAACTCATTCGGCTACGGCAAGAGATTAGAGAGATTATCTATGAGAGATTAGTACATTTTTTAGATCGTACATTATTAAGTTTAGTTTATTTCTTCTCGAATTGGTTGTATTGTAAAATTTCTCAGAAATATCAAAGTTTGTATGAATATCTCGGTTTTTTTGTTTGGAAATTACCAAAATCTTTATAATATATTAGAAGTATAATATTTGTGGGCTAAAAAGTTTCCGAAAGCTTTAAAAGTTCTGGATAACGCAGGCCACTAAATTTTCAGATATGGATTTCTTTAAATACAATGTTTCCGTAACATTTGAATGAGTTTACTTCAGATTTTTAACCTTTAGAAAGAAATGAAAGAGAAAATTTTATAATTTCGATTAATGTCCCACCATTTAACTAGCCTAAGTTAATGAATTACCTCGGGACTAGTAGATTAGATACGCATGGAATCACCGAGTGCAGGTAGCCCGGGATTGGCATCTCCAATTTACTTATGTTTATGTATGCAGGGCTGTACGTAGACGTAAGAGTATTTGTGTAAGAAGAAATCAAGTAAAGAATTATATCTTTATGCCACAGTATTCATATGAAAGATCAGTAGAGAGTCGACTTTTGAAGAGAAAAGGCGCTATTCAACAGACTACAACAATAGTAATACATATAAACAAATAAATAACGTCAACAATTGGATAAAAAGCGTGTCAACTAAGATTTTGGACTAGGAAAGAAAGCAAAGTCGGTGTAAAAACCAAAAATGAAATCGTTTAAATTTATATTTGCGCTTGGTAAGCTTATACTCGTATGAAAATAATAAATTTTGCAAACACAAAAAATTTTGATAATTAGCCAGCTATCTATAATATATTATGTTTTACAATTTTTAATTGGAAATGTATAAAATATAATATATAAAATGTACATCACTATATAATATGATTTTTTTATCTGTTTACAGGCATCTTTATTGTTTACTGCTCACATTTTAATGCCGCCTTTCCACAGCCCGCAAACAATCCTAATGCCGAATATGAACTTATAAATGGTGGGCCGCAGGTTGGACCCAAGCCGAGCTTTGTACCGGCTACACGGAAACCGTTGATAATAAATACACCACCACCGACTCCCGCAAATTCCAAGAATTTTGCTTTTGATCCACTAACCAAAACATGGACACAAGTCAAAAAAGATGATCCCATACCATCAGAGGGTACCCTCTTATGGAACCAAAGCAATGACAAATGGCTGACCGAAACGGCTAGGCGCATATAATGCTCTGATCAGCATCAATGAACTTCTCAACTGGTCTGTTAATTCTCAACTGTGTTAATTAGAAAAAAAGGCAAAAAATATTCAGAAGGCCATATGAATTTTTTTATTAGTGACAATATGAGTTAATATTTTAATTGATCACTACACATGCACGAATAAAAAGGCTTGTTAAAATACATATGTATGTATGTGCATATATATTTTCATGCACGTGTGTGAGTAGTCTTATTAATGATGTACACAATTCAATGCGAAAATAATAAACAAACATTGCACATTACATCTGTGTATGTAGGTGTGTGTATATATATGTACCTACCATATGCATTTAACTGTTTGTTTTTTATAACCTATTTCATTAAATTTTATACGTATTCTTATTAAAAACTTAAAGCTTTTTTATTATGCAGCTTTTGAAAAGTAACTCATCCGCTGGTCAATACTGAAAGGATGCTTTTTGCTCAAGATGAATTTTTATCCGACACATTTCCTCAGCTGTAAAGGTTAGCTTCTTGCTGGCGCTTTCCGCAAAACTGTCCAATTTGTGGCTGATCTCACGTAGTTGCTCGCGCAGAGACAAAACTTCGGCGCGCACGTCTGAAATGCCATTGACCTGGCTTTTCAACTTTACAGCCACCTCACTTTCGGCCATCAACTGATCGTGTACATTCGTAGCCGAACGTGGACGTAGGAGACAGTCATTTTCACGGGAGGTCATTGCAATATTCGGTTCTTTAAGGTCATTACACAATTTTTTATTATTCACATTACTGTTCTTTGGCGTTGAAATGGCCGCCGTTTTATCAGCCGACAACCCCACTGGTATGGCAGTGCAGCGTTTCTTTTCCTCATATTGCCGCTGTAAGCTCTGATTGAACATATTGTAATTGCTTTCGAGCTTGCGACGTCGTAAACTCATATTTCGATCGCGCCTTTCCGCTACCAGTTTGTAAATATTTAACTTGATATCCTCGGGCAACTGGTTGTCACGCGGATCATTTGGTCGTGTCATGAACTGTAATTTGTTGCGTGAAGTGCGCAGCAGTGCACTTCGCTTGCAAAGTTGCATTAGCTTGACTGGCGCACGCCGAAGTAAGCGAGAAAAGAATAAGCTTTCTAGTCGTGAAATTAGTTCCGCCTGACGTACGAGCCGATCTAATGTAGCAGATACTTGCAGCCCCTGAATATCACTAACAGCTAAGCCTACCATTAGATTGGTAAGTATGACTGTGACGAGTAGAACAAAACAGAGAAACAAAATGTGTGAGGTGACAGGAAACTTCACTGGTATATCGCCGTAAAATATATCCTCAAACTCCAATTCACCGGACATCATTGTAATGGCTTTGAGTAGTGACCTAGTGGAGTAAAAGTTGATGATTAATGATGAAACACTTGAAAAACAGTACAAGTTCTTTTACCAAGTTATGTTTTCAAACGGTGGATAATCATTGAAGAGTACAGAGAAGCTGAGACAAAAAGCGATTAGCAAACAGATGTAGGCCAGCAAGAATTTGCAGAAGTTACCGGCAACTATAAAAGAGTATAAAAAGAGCAAGGAAATGTTTCATTGGATTAAAATTGCTTCGCTACTTCCTAGTTTTCATTTTTACTCTTGCTAATGCTCTGACCTTAAACAGATGAGTGGTGGAGCAGGTAGCGCAAAACGCGCGATGAACTGTTTAATCCGCTCCAAGCTACGTCTCGTTACTGCTAGCAGCTCGGGGTACTAGTCAAAAAAAAGTTCAGTACTCTCTGTAGTATCATATTTACTTATGATATATGATTTGCCATAGAATGTGATATAGTATTATATTCCAAATAATAATAATAAGTCGTGAAGTAGCAACTATGCGAGTAGTAGTAGCGCAACAAAAGTGAGAGTAGTAGCGATAGCTGGAGTACACATACAATAAATAATCACGCAAGTAGCGCTCTGGCCGATTCTAAGTTTTCTGTTACTACTCCAACCACAGAGAGTACTGAACATTTTTTTAACTAGTACTCTGAGTTGCTAGCAGTAATGGAACGTAGCTTGGAGCATAGTAAAACAGTTGATCGCATTTTGCGCTACCTGCTACACTCCTCATCTGTTCAAGTTCAGAGTAGTAGCATGAGCAGAGCAATGTTTTCCGTAATATTACTGCTACGAAGTAACACATCGGTCAATAAGTCCCCGGTCTGACATATAGAGGGCGCCACTAACATAAAATTAGCTTTATGGTTCGAAAGAACATACCCTTTTAGGTATACTGTCAAATTTGTATGTCATTCGGATCATTATTGTGTGAGTTATTGAAGCTTTAGTGACGCTACTTTTGTTATTTTCAGAACAATGGAAAAAAAAGAATTTCGTGTGCTCATTAAACACTGCTTTTTGATGGGAAAAAATACCGTCGAAGCAAAACAATGGTTGGACGATCATTATGGCACCTCTGCACCAGGCAAATCAACAGTGATCGACTGGTATGCTGATTTTAAACGCGGTCGTACGGACACCAACGATGCACACCGCTCTGGTCGCCCAAATGAGGCAGTTGTTTCCAAAAAAATCAAGCAGGTCCATAAATTGGTTTTGGCCGACCGTAAATTGAAGCTGGATAATATTGCTGACATCGTAAAGATATCAAAGGGAAGTGTTTTCACCATTTTACACGACCATTTGTCGATGCGGAAGCTATGTTCGAAGTGGGTGCCGCGTTTGCTGACTGTGGACCAAAAACAGCAACGTCTCGATGATTCCGAGAGTTCTACAAAACTGGCATCGAACGTTTGGAAAGGTGTTGGACTGACTGTATAGCCTTAGAAGGAAACTATATTGATGAATAAACTCGAATTTTGATGTAACTCTTGTGTTTTCTTTGTTAGACCGGGGACTTATTGACCGATGTGTTAGTTAATGCAAACCCTGTTGTCGTACATATTTCACATTCCATTTTAACACTAAGACTTTGAACCGCTCAATTAGAAAATCTCATTTCAAGGAATGCTGTTGCTACAAGGAATTAGCTACGACACGCAACATGCGAATGAACCAAATGAACTTTGGAAATTTCAAATATATTCGTATGTATGTAAGTACGAGATGTAACCATTAAATTAAGAGATTGATATTGAAAAACATTTTATTTTGACCTCGTACTTACCTATTATTGAATTTTTAAGGCTTCTTATTCTGTATGGGAATTAGAATTTTGTATTTATTGACTAAATAAACAAAGAAAATACTCTCTGCCTTATCGTTATACAGCTCCATACGAATCTTCCATTGTTCGAGGCCCTGCTGGCAGACTTCTTCTGGCAGCTCCTTCTTCGCATGTAACAGTTACAGACAACCGATCTTCTAATTTTGTATCTAAACCTAAACTCAGTAAAGTCACAGAACAATGTAAACCACATTTCCAAGTCTAAATACAAGAATATATAGTATATCAGCTCCTAATCTTACCCAGTGAAATCTGGGCGATTGCTATCGGTAGATCTATGCGCTTAAATAAACCATTTGTCTGAGCCGAATTAAGCCCATGATTTTGTATTAAATTAATTTCAGTACTGATTCATTTGGCAAACTCGAAGTCTTGAACGATGTTTTATCTCATGTCAAGGTTGCTGATAATGCTTGTTTTTACTAGGCAAATCCTTAGCTCAATCAGCGCAGGCTAGGTTAACCTGGACGGTGGTCCTTAGTGTAAACACTTCTACGCAATGCTAGCCGACGGAGTCCAAAATGCCGTTTTTTTTATATTTCTTTAGGTTAGGGAGAGTGGGGGAATCGAGGATAATGGGAGTGATACCTGAGCTTCTGCGTGAGGTCCTTTCCGCGCACATCAGTGAGGTACGATTAAACTTCTTTGGATACCATATATTTGTTGAACCTTGTGCTCGATGATTTTTGGAAAGAGGAGGAGCTTCTTAACGCGACACCTTGATACGGAATGTATTTTTTGAGCTTCGAGATGAACTCTAGACTTGGGCTTGTTATCTCGTGAGTTTTGTTAGCGCCCACCTATCTACCACCTGGAACGCGTCCGATGGGAGATCAGGCAACTCCTCACGGGGTGTACGAGAGTACTATTGGGATGAAGAGGTAGAGCGTGATGCGATGAGGTGAGACCTGTGCAGGTCTGTAATAGGCACGCAGGATATACTTTAAGTTTACCATTTCAGAAGTCCTTTGAGAGATGCAGATTTGTCTCCTCGACAAATAAAATGATAAACAAAAGTAACTTGCTGCATACTTATAGCCGTAAATGCATTTAAGCGGAAGTCGCTTAAAAAATAATCTTTTATTTTTTTCCAATACATCCAGAAATTAAACAAATAAATTCAATTTTATAATATATTCATCGTCGTCCTTTTTAAACTCTTTTTTGGCACGTTTTGTTGCCACAGATGCTGTAAAATTTCCCTTCAGCAGATTCGTAATATATTTTGATCTGAGACCCTTACGTGTCTAGCTAGCACTTGAGGTCTTTGTCTGGCTAATGCTGGGCAATGATAGAGAAGGTATTGCATAGCAACACTCTGCCCAAAATGGCAGTGAGAGTGACTAAAGATTTTGTGGTTTGAACACTAATATAGAATGCACAGGAGATCATACAAAGTATTAAGTAATTTAGCATAACTCATGGAGCATCAATTTTTTTTATTTTTTACTGCTATTTTATGCTCCAAACAATTTATAGCAAATATTTTAAAACTGCGAAGATAAATCTAGATATACGAGCATGAACAAAAATGTATTTGTTAGACTTAATTTTACTGATTCTTTCTCTCTTAGTTGTGACCATCCCTAGCTTTTTGTCAGATTGTTTGCTAGCCTTACCTTTTGTAAACATTTGCACATACACGCCGAATATGGGAAAACGTCCCACCAACATCATTAACTCCAGCCAAACCAATAACACCACAATAGCTGCCACATGATGCTGCCACGTTGGCACTGCCAACAAGTTGCTCGGCACCAAAATCTCAGGTGTCTAAGAAGGGAAAGAAAAGTTATGCAGCATTTAAAATGGAGCAGCTCTATTGACCCACCACACATAACAAAACACCGAACACAATAGCCCATTGCAACCAATTTTCCCAATATTTCGCATAACCTTGTAAGCCGTGCGCCATCTGTAATTATTCGATACATACGAGTATAATACATAAACTTTACATTATTCTAAGCTTACCTGAAAACATTCTTTCCCCATCAATATTAAATTCAGTATGATAACGAAATAGCCCACTGTGCTTATATATCCCGGCGCTTCGCATTTCGGATTCTTATCACAATTGCGTGCATATACCCCCACAATGTACATTGTAAATAGGATCACATAAATTGCATGATATAAAAGGCTCATCAGAAAGAATTTTCGTATACGTCGCCATTTTAGAAAGAGAAAAGTTTCGCATAGAGGATGCATCAATAAACGTTTCTGGCCTACTTCGATCAGCGACAATAGTAATTCAGTCTCTCCGCGTTCCAAAGATGTTGGCGGCACCAATAGACGAAAGTCCAATTTAATCTCACAATCAACGTCACCGATTTCATGATCGTTCACCTTAATAGAACTATCCATTTTGGCCGTAAGTTTCGGTATAATTTCTGGAGTACGCCGCACAATGAAAGACAAGGCCGATACATTACCCATGGTACGTGCTGTTATATCAGCGCCGTGCTCTATAAATAGGAAAAATTACTAAATTATAATAATCACAAACTTCTTCACTTTTTGTTAAAAGTATTTGAAAATGTTATATCGGAAAGAGGTACACCATCAAAAAAGTATATCTAGTATTGAAAATACCACATTGATCAACAATTTCCCGGATATATCTCAAAAGTGATATGAACGCCTTCAAAGACTCCCCATCAACTGCAACGCACTTATGCCAGCGTCTCGTTCAACTCTTGAAACATTTTTGCAACTCTATTTTCGGTATAGCCATCATGGCTGTTAAAACGCGTTCCGTGTAGTGTTTTTTTTGACTCGATCAAACAGAAAAATCGCACGGCTGTTGGATGGTATTCGTTCCGTTCCTGGTCAAAAATTCATGGATAATGCAGAGTCCACGAGTTGTTTCGCCACAAATCCTTCCTTTTTTGACGAATTGCTTCACGTAAACGTCTGATGGCGTCCAAATAACAGCTCTTATTAATTGTCTAACCCTCTGGCAAAAATTCGTGGTATACAATTACGTTGTAATCCATACCGTGAGCATCGCTTTCTTTTTTGACTGAAATCATGTCTTTAGCGAAATGACTGCGGTCCCTCTTTGCATGAAATTCAAAGCTCTCTGATGGTTAATTTAAAGTTATTGATCAACTTCTTTTCACTTTATTGATGTTTACATCAATTTTCAATGTCGACGGCCTGCCACTGCCCCTACGTACGTCATCCTGGTTTGGTTCCAGAAGTTCATAATAAACAATACCGGGTGAAGGCCATCTCTAGGGGTCGGTTCTGATGTTTCATCTTTATCTAACCATTGGCGTTTGCGAACAGGATTATTGTAAAGGACTCATTTTTCATCACCAGTAACGATACGGTTCAACTTTCATTTTCAAGCCGTTGCAACAGCTGAGAACACACATTCACTCTCTGCTGAAGGTTGGTGACGGAAAATCTATGCGGAACCCATTTTCCCGGATTTGAAATCTTTCCGAACTGAACCAGGTGCCTGTGAACTGTTCCATGCGATGAATTTAACCTCTGAGCTATCATATCGACTGTCAAATTGGTTCAGCTTACACGATCTCCAGCAAGGCGTCGGAGTTAAAGACTTCAGGACGACCAGCGCGCGGGTCATCCTCCACGTCGCAGTTACTACTTCGGAATTTTGAAAACCACTTTTGCGCAGTCCTTACACTCACGGTATCCTCTCCGTGAACAGTGTTTATTTCTGCAGCAGCAGTTGTTGCTTTTTTTCCACTTTCTAGTAAGTATTGGATGCGATACTTGTCGAATTAAAAATACCAAGTGAACATGAACTTGGTTCCACATAGTCTGGAATCCGACAGACGTGTTTTCTGTTCAAGTGTTGCTTACTGCAATAAAGTCGCCCGAAATCCGATGGTGTCCGATGCGGGTCTTTTGAATTGTCTGCTCTGAGAAAAATACATACTGATAGCAGCCTACTGACAATGGAAAGTTAATTTAAACTGTGATGTTTTGATTAGGGGATCACATTCCTCTGTATAAAAGTGTAGTTTAGATCCCGACTAGGTTGAGCAAGGGCTGTCCTTCTGCTTTAGCAATCTTTTAGCCTTCTTAGACAAGTAAGGTGTTGGCGTCAATATTTTCATCACTATCATATATTCTATCAGGTTCCTCTCACTGCTAGCAAGCCACAGTTGCTTACGAAGGCCGAGCAACTGTCAAACCTTATGTAAAGGAAGATAGGTCCGTCTGCTTAAGGAGTGATAAATTGGTTCTACTTTAAATAACAATTTTAAGGCTTGGCTTACATAAAAAAATAATTACATCAGAAATAGGCGCATTAATCGACTCGGTTTTTCCGTAAAAATACTTTTTTTGTGGAAAAATTTTGTTTATTTATAGACAGCTTTTTTATGGCAGAAATACACTCGCAGGGTTGCCATTTCCTGCCGAGGGGCGACCGATATTGAAAACACTTTTTCTTCATTTTGGTGTTTCACTGAGATTCTATCCTACGTTCTCTCCGAATTTCGAATGGTAGTAACGCATCAACCTATTCGGTTACGGCGGCCGCAGTATTGCTTAGCTCTGGCCAAATTGATGTTGTTGTTGTAGCAGCAATCCCCATAAATATACTGGGAATGCCGCTGAAGTAACAGTCCTTGGCCGGATATAAATCCGGGTCGTTCCGGTTACACAGAATCGACTGTCGTGGGAACGAAGGAGCCAACTATCGCTAAGCCTTGTATAAGTGTTGCGCCATCTGGGTCAGGTCAAATGAAAAGGGATTTTAGATGGAATCGCCCGTTTGCTGAAAGAACGTCATAACCTGAAAATTTGGTTTTGAGTTAAGTCTGCAGAAAGTATCTGCAATATCTTCTTTTGTGCCATTTGAGTTATGAGGCTCCTGCAGCAAATCAGCGAAAGGGCATGAATAGTCGTGTGAAGAATGTTCTGTCTCATACTGGACACATGCCCAGTATGTCGAGTTTCTTCCGAACTAGAATAATAGTAATATAAAGAAGCGTGTAATTGGAATACCGCCGGTTTTAATCAACAAAAGGTTCTAAGTATGAAATTTTCCAATATTTTCAGAAATCTATATAAATATGTATATGTAGGTGGCAGTAAATGGGTGTCAAGCTTACCAATAAAAGTATACACACAATTGCTGAACTCATTCAAAGCTGCGATATGTAGCGGTGTATAGCCAAAATTATCCGCTTTGTTGACATTGGCACCCGCCTTCAGCAATGCATTGCAACAGTCCAAACTTCGTGATTGCTTGACGATTGCAGCATGCAGGGCTGTGCGACCATCTCTATAGATTGCATTCACATTGGCACCATGCCTAATCAACAAGTCGACAGTTTCAATGGATTGTGATAGGCAGGCCAAATGCAATGGAGTCTGATGGCTGGCATTACGGCAATCCACATCAGCGCCATGTTCCAGTAACAAACGGACACATTCAACGTAATCATTCTCAGCGGCTGCGGTTGGATAGGAGAAAGGTATCGTTAGGTGTGCAGTACAGTTGTAAGTGAACTTGTTTATTTGTTTTTGTTTTATGTAAATTGACAGTGAAAATTTGCAGCTGCTAATCACATAACATACCCAAGTGCAAGGCTGTCAATTTCCCTTCGCCGAATTGGGAGCGCACATCTGCGCCATGATTCAATAACAATTCCACACATTTGCTGAAGCCCAATGCGCAAGCAGTGTGTAGAGGTGTTTCCGTATATACCTATGATGTGATAAATAAATGTGGAAAGGTGGAAGATATTTAGTATTTAAAGAATAAAATTAAATTTATGTCACGCTATTATCGCCTACCTGTGGTGTATTGGGATCCGCACCATATTTGAGCAGTGTCTCCACACACTCGACCGCATTGCGATCGATAGCGAAATGCAACGCCGAACGCTTCTCAATGCCAATGTTGATGTGCGCTTTCCGTTTCAGAAGCAGCAAAATGCATTCCACGCTCTTTGCGCTACCACCATGAGACGGTTCAACAATCGCGAACGACCGGGAGGGGTATGTGTTCGTGATTATTATCGTGGTTACGAACGATTTGGCGCGCGGACAATTGCCACAAGGCCAGAAATAAAACGAAGAAAAAAATCATTTATTCAAATATACGTTTTCTTTTCCGTTCGTGTCAAAAATTGTTGGTCTAATTGTTTTTGTTTATAACTATGCCATGATGTGTGAATGAAAAGCGGCGCATCGAAATGTAGATGTGTTGACAACACACTAACAACATGCAATGACTAACCTGGCTGCACAATGTAAGGGTGTAACTTCTTTTTTGCCATCGTAGCGATTTGGATCGCCGCCTCGATCCAACAGCACTTTGGCGATGTGTGCATTGCCGCGACAACAAGCGAAATGGAGCGGAGTGCGGCCACGCAAGTCCTTGCAATTCGGGTCGGCAGAATAGCGATCCAGCAAAAAGAGAACATTTTCTATACAACCATAGATGGAGGAATAGAGTAGAGCCAAATTGGCATCACTAGAGCCGGGAATAAGTTCTGGGGCGGATTATTGAGAAATATTACTTTAGTGGATAGTTATTGAGTAAAATTTACCGAAATTGCAAACCTATAAAACAATTTGATTTGACCATTTCGAATATTGCAAGCGAACCCGGTGTCAGACTGAGTGTCTCCTCGATTTCATGTTGATCCCAGATCATTTGATGCTGTTGCTGCCACAAAAAGATTTCGTGCGCCTCATCGCTAAAAACTGCATCGCTATTGCTGCTGTTCTCGCTGGAAATGCTACGCTTGTCAAAGAAGAGATCGTTTGTGTCATGGCTCTCTGAATGCCATTTGAGATCATTCTCCTGAAATGTTATCCAACATCAATATTTAAGTAAATATTTAATAATAGAAGAAGGAGAAAATATTGTACTATTTAAAATGTGTGGCTAGAAAAAATTCAAGTCTTACAATTATGGAAAAGCGAACATTTTCCATGGTGACCGGTGTTGAAACACGATTAAAGTATGCAATTATTTCTTTTGCAAAGGGCTGCACTTTCGCTGGAATCCGTAGTTTTTGCCTGATTGTTTGATGCAGCATTCGAGTTATTACCAAACACAAAAAAAAAACATTAAAAAGATTTTGAGTAACACTGTAAATTATACTGATTTTAATTGAATTTCTAATTATTCATGTGAGGCAGCCCATTGGAAGTTACTCATGCGATCACAAATAGACCGCACAAGAAAATAACGCAGTACGCAACTTTAGCACTCCAGTTGCATAGACATACATATATAAATATATATATATATATATATATATATATATATATATATATGTATGCTTACTCAATTTTAAGTATTTACTGACCAATTTCTTTCAGATTTATATATCACAATGTAATTTCCATAGAAATATGCATACAGCCATACATACATATGGCCACAAAACCAAGGGAATCTCCAGTGCTTGCACAATTCTTTTTATATCTTTGTTAAATATTATTGAATATAAATTTCTTATACATATTTAGAATATAAACAATAGGACGTTTTCATGATCTCATTGATGCGGCAAAACACTTTTCCAATTTTCAAAATCAGCGCAACCGTTCGCACCAAAGTGCTAAGAAGAACTGAGTGTTTACGCTTTTAGCCACAATTTTCATTAGCGATCTTCAGTTTTTGCATAGCCATTCAGAAACCACTTACAATTTAATATATCAGCTCATTCTGATAAGTGAGTATGTCTGTATGTGCATACAAAACATTAATGGAAACCAAATGTGCTCGTGGCTCTTTGCTTGGCACAATTTTGGTCCAGAGTATGGCTGGAATAATAAACAATACAACGGCTCATTGCGATATAGCTACAAATATTATATATGGTTGGTTGATTAGCGTCAGTTTTTTAGTGTATGTTTGGATCTGTTCTCCAGTTACACTAAGGCGAAAACTCCACCTTGCATAGTGAATTTAGTTTCGTCCGAGTAGCACCGAAAACTTGGCCCTTAATATTGTATCGCCCTTAATTCCTTAGCGCCTAGAATATAAAGCTCTCATGATCTACGAAATTTTTTCAAAATACAAATATACAAAATACATATTCAATTCAATGAAATGCTCAGTACAGCCGTTCGAGAATCGTGGAATCCTGATCTTCATATCTTCAAATATGTTCTTCTTGATCGCGTAAGCGCTTTTCAGCGACCGCTTTAGTTGAGTGGTTTTGCTATGCGTTCGGCTAATTTCAGAGTTCCACACAATTTCCCGATATCGCTTTTATAATTGTTTGTAGGTTTCGGTGCAAGGCGCATTCAGATGCCAGCAAAGCAGCTGATTTCTTTTTTTTTTTACCCTAATTTATTTATATTGTGTTTGAAATTTTGAATTTCCAACTACCTAATCGCGAAAAACGAAATATCGAGTGTTTTTTTAACCCTTTACCGCACATGAGCCCATATATGGTATTGCAGTTCTGATTCAATTTTTTCCCATTTAAGTTTTAGAAAGTAATTCAAACTATATCCATCAAATATATATTTTGTAATAATAAAACGCAAAAAAATGTTCTATGATTTTATGACATTTTGAAATAACCTCACTTTTGTGCAAGTAGGTGAAAAAGCAGAATTGAAGTGCGCGCTGGATTATTTTTCAAAAACTATAACAGAGGGAAGCGTAAGTTCTTTTTGACAATCTTTCTGAACGGATAACTGTTTAATATACTTTACAACTAGTTTTCATAAAAGTTATTTCCACCGTGAAACAATTTTTTCCAAAGCTTTATTAATTCGTGCAGTAAAGGGTTAAGAGGAGGAAATTACGATCTGGTAAATAATTTCATAGCACTAATTTTTTGAATATGATACCCGACATAGGACTGTCCAATTTTTGACTACTGTTTCCAATAAATCTGAATGATAAATGTAAATGACAACAAAAAAGCCTCATAAACGATGGTCATTTGGCTCCCATTATTGCACGAGCTGTATTTTATAGACACATAAGCCAAGATCCTTACGTAAAATTGTTCAAAGCCGAAGGACAAAGGCCAACAAGGGGAGAACGACGGCAAATCGACATTTTGGCGTCTTCTTCAATACTTGGCTCTATGAACTTTGCAAGCAGGTTTACTTTTCTGGCGTTAAATGATTCATGATGACTTGCATAGGTATCGATATCGATATCTCTCATGCAGCTAAAAAAAACACCCACATTTTTTAAGCATATAACACATGGACCGAAAAGTCCGGGCAAACGTGGTCGTAGAGACGCCGATGATGCACATGGTGAACGTTCAAGTGAGACGGTAACACCAGAAAACAAAAAAAAAACTCCACAAATCGTTTTGAATGATCGAAAAGTGAAGTTGCGTGAATTAGCTGATATCGTAAGGATATCAAAAGAATGTTGACTTTATATCGCAATAGCATTTGACTATGAGAAACCTCTGTTCAAAGTGGGTGCCGCGGTTGCTCACTGTTTTATTTCATCAAGAACGCACCGTGTCACAAATCAATCAAAATATTGGCAAAACTACATGAATTGAACTTCCAATTGCTCTCACATCCGCCGTATTCGCCAGATTTGGCTCTCAGCACCTACTAGCTGTTCGCAGACCTAAACAATTGCTCGCTGGTAAGAAATTTCGCTCGAATGAAGGGGTTATCGCTGAGACTGAGGCCTATTTTGAGGCAAAAGATAAATCGTTCTACAAAAGTGGTATTGAAATGTTAGAGCGGTGCTGGAATGGTTGCGTTGTTGTTGATGAGTAAAACTAAAAAAATCGTGTTTTCCTTGTTAGGCTCGAGACTTTTCAGCCCATGTGTAAGGCTGAAAAAATGAGTTCCATACATACTTAATCAATTTGAATTCAAGTTGTGTAAAAGAGATTTTCTAGTAATTTTTTTATTATAATGAGTAAGAGAACGATTAATTCCTTCTTTGAATCATGAAGTGAATATGTACAGTGACAAACAAAAATCAATGCATAAAATCTTATTTAAATAATAATTTTTTAACAATTTTTCGCATTTTCCCTTAAGGGGGTCTTCTAGTCTAGAAATTTGAAAAAATCGAAAAATTTTTTTTTTCATAATTTGATAGTTTAACTATTCAAAAATATCTCCCTAAAAGGATTTTTTAAAATTCGAATTATTTTCGAAGCTACAACGATTTTAGTGACGTGGCAGCTAAACTGATTTGAGGGGACGGTAAAACTTTAAACGCGTGTTTCTCGAAACTACTTCGTTCGATACGGTTGTCACGATACCTCAAGTTCTAATCAACCGATTTGCTTGAAATTTGTCATGAATATTCCTTAAATATATCTCTATCGTATGAACCTCGAAAAACTGGAAATTTCAATTTTTTAATATGTGTAAACAATTCGAGAAAGCTTAAAAATAAGAGAAAAATCGACCTCAATTTTTTGAGTAGCCGCCATTTTATGGAAAATTTTTTTTTTCCGTTTTTTCTGGTTCATACGATAATGACATTCATATTAATTAAGAATTTGTATTTTTTTTTTTTCAGATGACCACAAGGGTAGAAATCGTGACGACGAGGGCACTGCAGGGCATAGCAAAATTTGCGGTCGCCGTAGCCGAATGGATTGGTGCGTGATTACCATTCGGAATTCATAGAGAGAACTTTGGTTCGAATCTCGGTGAAACACCAAAATTAAGAAAACGATTTTTCTAATAGCGGTCGCCCCTCGGCAGGCAATGGCAAACATCCGAGTGTATTTCTGCCATGGAAAAGCTCCTCATAAAAATATTGCCGTTCGGAGTCGGCTTGAAACTGTAGGTCCCTCCATTTGTGGAACAACATCAAGACGCACACCACAAATAGGAGGAGGAGCTCGGCCAAACACCAAAAAAGGGTGTACGCGCCATATACTATATATTGTCAAAGAAAAAATTGGTTAGTAACTGTATATATACATATACGAGTATACACGATGCAATTTATAGTTGGATTGGCAGTTACTAACCAATTTTTTCTTTGACAAAATATATCAACGCACGACAACAGAATAAAAATTGTGAAAGTATTGGTGGTAGGCATACGTCGACGATTTGGATATCAAATTAATCGAGATAATTATGTCGGATTATGCCAGAGAACTATTTTCGTTGCTCCATCTATATACCCTTTCTTCTAGATGCAAGATTTAAAAAGAAGAATTGCCGAATATATTGCCCCTTAAAGCAATTGGTTTAATAAGCACGCTCGGTATGGTCCGAACTTTTTGTACTAATTGGCATTTTCGGAAAATTTAATTTGGGCGAGAATATAGAAAATATTAGGAAAAATGCTTTGGTTTCTCGTTGTCTATAATTCCAAATATTAATAGCCAGTCTAAATTATGTTTTACTAAAATGTGTACGGGCATAAAAAGTTTGATCACGTCTGAACTTAAACATTTTTTACCTGCGTAAAAACTACTGTTATATGGCTGGTGGGCATGTTTATTGACAAGTTTCGTAAATTTTCAATAGAAACTTATCTTTTATCGATTTATAGGTGTAACAGGTGGCGCAAAATTAATCAATTATGGAAAGACTGATAATATTTGCAAATATCGTCCTACGGCCATAATATTTGACACTTGTGAGCTAGACAGCTGCAGCATACAAACAGACAAGCAATGGAGCGCGTTTTCTCTTGCTTGAAAATTACCGTTATATGGGAGAAATTTGTGGACCTGGGATAAAGAGTTCTATATGTACCAAGTTTCATTGAATTTGTGCTAGAGTTATTGTATGCTCCGACGGATGGAAGGACATTTATAGCTTAATCGTCTTCTCTCATCAATCTGAGCATTATGGTATATGCTCGTACGTATATATATATAATATATAGGATTCCAAAAGATTTTCGAATCGGTTTACGGTATTATATATATATATATATATATAATTGGCGCGTACACCATTTTTGGTTGTTTGGCCGATCTCCACACAAATGGAGAGACCTACAGTTTCAAGCCGACTCCGAACGGCATTATTTTTATGAGGAGCTTTTCCATGGCAGAAATACACTCGGATGTTTGCCATTGCCTGCCGAGGGGGCGACCGCTATTAGAAAAATTATTTTATTAATTTTGGTTTCACCGAGATTCGAATCAACGTTCTCTCTGTGAATTCCGAATGGTAATCACGCACCAACCCATTCGGCTACGGCGGCCGCCGGTATCGCAAATACAAATAAAAACAAATATGCAATTGTGGTATACATACATTGATATACATTTGCATTATTAATTAATACAGAAATATTTGGAAATTAAATTAAATGGAATACTTACACGCATACATACACATGTACATACCTACATTTATATGTACACTGCTGCAATTTAAGGCAGCTGGTTCGGCAAAAAGGATAAATCCACAAATAAAATACAAAAAACTGTAATAACATCCCTGTGTCTGTGCATATATACATTTACCTGACTGCTCGTAATGTACCATACATTTACCTGGGTAATGAAGACATACACAATACTGGCTAAAAAGTATATAAAAATATACGAGTATCTATATGTATGTATGATTAGTCTATCTTTTAAGTACTTTTAAAGGGGGTTGCTACTTGGTTGTCAAGGAAGGGATTCTTTTAGATTTTCACACGCTTCAAATGCTTTTCAAGTCCAACTTTACAGCCGTTACTTTAAACTGAGGTAGTTTTTTTTGCACATTTTCGCATTTCGTAAATAAGCATACCTAAGTTAAATTCCATGCTAACATATGAACACATATATGTACATAGCATATACATACATACATGTAGATAAGTATATGTACACAAACATACAGTTTGTCTAATAGAAGCGTAACCGGGAAAATTCAAACTTAAGTTCCGTTATAAAAAAATGTAAATGCTGCTGAATAGATGCATATTTTTAGCAATACGTGAGAAAATGTTCGTTATTTGTACAAAATGAGTTTCACGCATGTAAAACGATTTGAAGCAGCGTTCCTATGTACGAACTCGAAATGTCCAAAAATGTCACGTGCATTTGTAAATGGGTACCGATCAATAAATGGTAAACCGAAGTTAGAAACGTTGACGACTTCCCCGAAGGAGGCAAAAAAAAAAAAATAATTATGAAAGAAGCCGTTTTAAGGAGAAATGTTGTTAATGTGTCCAAAGACCACCGTAGCCGAATGGATTGGTGCGTGACTACCTTTCGGGAGAAGTAGGCTCGAATCTCCGTGTATGAAACACCAATTTGGTGAAAAAGTTTTTTCTAATAGCGGTTACTCCTCGGCAGGCAATGGCTAACCTTCGAGGTATATTTCAGCCATGAAAAAGCTCCTCAAAAACAAAAATTGAGTTGGCATAAAACAACATCAAGACGCATACCACAAATAGGAGGAGAAGCTCGGTCAAACACATAACAGAAGTGTTTGACCCGGCCCTTTTTTATCGCGTATCTGAAAACACTATTCGGGGACGTTTACCTGCAGAAGACCTAAAATTCCGGATCACATTAAAACAACCGCTGCTCTCACTATCACACATTGAAAAAATATTCGCATGGACTGGGAAAAATTCAGAACGGAATTGGGCGAACGTAATATTCACGGATGAATCTTCTTCTAGGGCGGAATAGTTGCATACGTCGATTGTGGTGTACTGCTAATAATTGTTAAGCTAATGCTGTTAAGCATCCAGTTAAGGTTCATGTCTGTGGATGCTTCTCCGAAAAAGTATTTGAACGTTTATTTGTGCTTACCGACAATTTGAATGCAGTTTTGAAGCATACAATTTACTAAAAAGCATTATTACCCTACGCTGTGAAAATGTTTGGAAGAACTAGATAACTTTGGATTTTAAAGAAACACAACAAAATTATTTAATTAATATAAAGAGGATATTGTAAGCTCATACAATGCAGTTTGTTAGAATCGAATTGGTCAAATAGTTATGGCGGGCAGGCTTCTACATACCTACTGTATAAATTTGTGGTGTTTTATTTAATCGTAATAATATTGCAGACATTTGACATCCAGAGCATACTTAAATTATGGTGGGAACACTTCTCGAACCTGTTAAATAGTAACAGCTGCGTATGTCACAGAGAATGTGAATCCCGATACCCCAATAATTGACAACGGAACTGTTGTTCCGCTACCCGACCATGACGAGGGGAGAATAGCAATAACGCGGCTAAAGGACAACAAAGCTGCGGACGCCGACGGATTGGCGGCTGAGCTATTCAAACATGGCGGCGAGGAGCTGCTAAGGTGTATGCATCAGCTTCTATGCAAAATATGGTCGGATGAAGGCAGGCCTGTCGATTGGAGTTTACGTGTGCTCTGCCCAATCCATAAGAAGGGTGATCCTGCAATCTGTGCCATTTATCGCGGGACTAGTCTTCTAAATATCGCCTATAAGGTTCTAACGGGCGTATTGTTTGAAAGACTAAACCCTACTATCAACCAACTGATTGGACCTTATCAGTGTGGCATTAGACCTAGAAAGTCTACCATCGACCAAATATTCACAATACGCCAAATCTTGGAAAAGACCCATGAAAGGAGAATCGACACACACCATCTTTTCGTCGACTTTAAAGCTGCATTCGACAGTACGGAAAGAAGTTACTTGTATGCCGCGATGTCTGATTTTAGTATCCCCGCAAAACTAATACGGCTATGCAAGATCACGTTGCTCAACACCAGCAGCGCCGCCAGAATTGGGAAGGACCTCTCCGAGCCCTTTGATACCAAACGAGGTTTCAGAGAAGCACAGGAAGGAAAGGACTGGCGCGCTTTGTTAAACTCGGCCACAATCGCGAAAGCGGTTATCGCGCCAATCAAGAAGAAGAATACAGGCCCGGAAGTAGAGTCCTCATATCTTTTTTACAATATACATATATGTACATACATACAAAGGCAAGATATTTTCAAATATAAGTTCTCAATATTCCCACAGAGCATTGAAAACCAAGTGCTGTAAGCCTCGGTTCGTTCCTCTAAAAATCATTTTGTACCAATTTGATTTAATTGAACTTTACTGCTTTTAAATGTGGCGAAATGTGCATGCTTGTAGCAACGCAGCACAACAATAAATCAGCCGGCAGAAGTTTTTGGAAAAATCTTGCCCGAATAAAGCTAACAAGCAAAAAACAATCAAAAAAAATTAGAAATGCAAAAACAATTTTCGTGATATTGCAGTTCGGCACAATTGGCCATTGCAATTGGCACACAAACAGCTTTTTTGTGAGAAAGGGTTACCTTTGCTTGAAAAATTTTGCTTACATTAGAAATGATTAAATAATTTTATTGATGTACGCATTTCAAAGTTGTAACTAAACTAAAAGAAGGAATATTTCTATCGACTGATTCGGTTTTGATGTAACAGCTATAACTGATGATTCTATTTCAAATTCTTGCATATTGCCACGCCCCTTTTATAGACTCCTGATGTCAAAATTAACGTTCTCGGATAGCCCAGCTCTAAAATACAGAAATCCCCCTGTAAATCGGAGCGTGCAAATCGAAGTTATTACATTACGTACACATTTCGAGACATTGCTCCGTAAGATTTATAAATATAATATATAAAATGTATCTATTCAAGATTATACCTCACATGAATCCATACATATGTATGTCTTTAGTTAGGGGAAGTATTAATACAATTTTCGCTCATTGGATGGGCAATATGTTATGCTAAGTACGAAAAAGGTAGAGACAAAAATAGCTCAGGTAGCATAACGGCAAATGTATCCAAAGGGTGCCCGCAAGGTGGTGTACTATCATTTCAAGCGTACACCAACAACGTGGTCAAAATATGTAAAAGGAAATTCGAAGGTACTTGAAATTCGTAGGTGGTGAGTCAAGGTGAGGCTCAGCATAAATCCAGCACAAAAGGCTATCGTAACATTAGCAAGAAAATACAAACTCACTCATTTTAAACCAATTTTTTTTGATGGAATTGAGGTAAAAATTCAGAGGGAAGTATAATTTTTGAGCATAACATTTGACCAGAAATTATTGTACTATGAAAAGCACACATAGAAGAGATCGTGAGAAATACCATTAGAGTATTTATGACATGTAAACCGATTCCAGGTAAAAGCTGGGGATGTACAACACCTTGTACGGCTGTAGACAGACCTATGATTTTCTACGAGACAGTATTTTGGGAGAATCGCACGAGAAAACAACCAGCAATAAACACAACTAAGACTCCAACTCCAAAGACTTGCGTGTGCAGGCATAACATCTCCCACGGCATCAATGGAGATTCTTCTAGAACTCACACCTCTTCACATGCATACCCAATCCAAATCGAGGAGGGTTACCTAAGCTACCATTAGCTCTGACGTTTATCGAAATCGCAGGAAGTTTAATATTTTTGTTAATACTGATGTTCAGTTCTGTCAAATGCTTCAAGATTGAACTGGGCAATAAAAAGATTTTGGATCGGCTATCTAAAATAAGATAAACCAGAATTTTATAATATGGTACACGAGCAGACGGGTTCCTCACCGAGGAAGGTCCAGGGGCAGGTGTCTACGGACCAGAGAAAATATATGTATGCGGAGGCTCTAGGCAAGTATACAAATATAATATTATATCTATGTACATATACTATATACATATATTTCAATTGGAAGTCGACGCGATAGAGAGATGTGTTGATTTTATTCATAAACGCAACTATAACAACAGAAGTATAGCTATCCTTACTGATAGCCAGGCAGCAATCAAAACTCTCAACTCTTTTCCGGTTACATCAAAACCGGGGTTAGAACGTCAGAGCAACCAGACCTTTGGGTTCCAGTGTATATAGAAATTACTGAAAACGAAATAGCAGATAAATTAGCCAGGAAAGGGACAGCCTCCCCATTTATAGGCCCAGAGCCATTTTTTAACCAAACAAAAGGTAAATTCTCCTCTCTTATTCAGGAATTAGAAGAAAAGCAAAGAAGATCAATACTGGAACAATTTACCGGGTTTATCGCAATGAAAATCAAATAATCATTGCTTAAACTGATTTAATGACTCCATTGGAATTAAATAAGTGTAATTTTATAATCATCACAGTAACTATAAATACTCCAATGGAGCTTGCAGGTATCAAATCAAATAGGGCAAATACTAAAATTTATTGAGGAAGTTGGGCGCAGTCGCAGCGCTAAGTCCCCTAATAATAATAATATGTAGTAATAATGGAGAGACTTTGAATTGTATTCCTCTTCTTGCCATTATAGTCCGTAAGCCAACGACAGATTTTCACGACCAAGTTCCTCTCAGTCGATAATTCGTAAAATGCCTCAGATAGTTGCATTATGAAGCGTTGTAAACGTCAGCTGCGGCTCCGAGGGTGGGTTGAGCAGTTGTAGCCGCCCACGCACGTAAAAAAAAATATTTTTAGTCATTTACTCCCGATTAAAACATTGATCAAATTAAAGTTAGACTAATATTTTGAAGAAATAAAATTGTCAGCTAATTATAAAGTGGTGGATTATACGTCAGCTGGTCACACAAATATGAAAAAAATATATATTTTTTCAGTGATTTCCTCCCAAAGGAATTACGTTGTTTTGGAATTTGCTCAGCTCTATTGGCATTGTGTATATAATTTCGTAAGGTATGTACATGCGCAAATGCGGCTCACGATTCTGTACGTCATACGCCATACTTTGAAATTCTGGTTATTCGGAGCTACATTTGATACAACATTTCAACATATGCATACATACATACTTACCTACACCAGTATATACATACATACATAACTTGCTGACAAATGTTCATTTACTTCAACAGGGACAAATACCAATATCTTTCTGTATATGCATGGGTATTTCTGCTTTGTCTTTTGAATCAAGTAATTATGCTTTTTCAGGAAAGCTATCTTACATGATTCATGATGTACATATATACACATATGTATATATGTATGTATGTATATTGTATTCGACATCTACTTATGTTTCGGACAACTTCTTAAAAGAATGCCAACGAAGAAAATATAATAATATGAATACACATCCCAAACAATAAACCTATGCAAATATATGTGTATATGAATGTAGGTATGCAAGTTCAGGTATAAAACCGACAACCTTACCAGCTAACTAGTCCACTACTAGTACTAGACTATACAGTAATATTTCACATATGAATGCATACTTACCTACATATATATGTATGTACCTACATATGTATGTGTTTTTTATATCGCTACAATAAACATATTTATGTATACATATGTACATATGTATGTAGATTCTCGCAGCGTGGATGCATATTGTGTTAAGTGATTGACTTCATCACTGCCTAATGGTACAAAATGTTTTTTTTTATTTTTTTTTAAATCGAAATCAAAATAAATTATACTGGCAAAATTGCTTTGGGGTTTTGAGAAGTTTGGAAGAACGTAGACATGACCTTGTCCAAAGACCCTACCCTTTAGATTATATATAAGACTAGCTTATACAGCTCCGGAAAGCTAGGGCTACTATGCATCAACTCTGGTAGCGATTGTACATATGTATGTATATCAGAAGTAATAACACGGCGAAAAAAATAATACACACGTACACGCATATATACATATGTATATGAATTAAGAAATACACCCCATTTGGTAAATAGTTTGCCAAATGTATGTATATTAAAAAAATGTATATAATTCATAAGAAAAGTGAAATAGCATTCGTCTGGTAACATTTTTTCTTTCATTCTTAATTCCGAATTTTAGGAAACGACCAGAAAGCGATAACCAACAAATTGTCGTTACTAATCAAAGAGCGGAATATAATTTTGGGTGCATTTTTTACCTGCCAATAATAGAGAATTGCTCCAGGTAATACACAAACATTTTTTCACAGTATATTTGCATTTTACCCTGAGCATCTAGAAAGGTAACACATCTGGCGGGGTATAAGTGCGTGATTGCGAAAATCTACCCAAAGTAGGTACTACTTTGTGTGCTTTGGCGGAGGAATATTGGCATTTGTATGGCAGCCAGAGTATAAATACGAGGCTGCAATGTAGAAAATTTCACAGTTATTGGCGAGCAGTGATGGAGTGTAAATCGTTTTGAAGTGGATTTGAAAAGCACACATTTCATTGTGCAGCATTATAGCAGATCTGAGCTGAGTCATTAAAGTTCAAGGCTGAACTAAAGGTGTGTGTGTGTGTGTAAATATATATAAATTTGTGTAATACAATTTTGAACAAAGGATAGCGGCTAAATTAAAAAGAAAACGTTGTGCAAGCTGAAACAAATTCTACGTGTGCTGCAAAATGACAAAACTGAAAATAATTCCAGGTTTTGAAAATAATTTTGTTGAAGATGCGTCGACACTACGTGCTTGGGTACGAAATTTTCGTATTAAACGGTCACAAATGAAAAAAAAGCACCGTGGCGATTTACGTGTAAATGCAATGTTAAATACGGCACTGTTGACTGCCGAAGCTGACTTATGTCGCAAGCAAAATGAATGTTTTCGTACCCGACTGATGTTTCATCAAAGATCGGAGAAGGGCTATGTGATGGGACATGTGTTGGACGAGGAGAGAGCAAAGCAACGAGAAACGATCAATAATATATGGAAAAGTGAGATAAATGACCTGGATTCATTTATGCGTTCGCTGAACAGTAGCAATAGAAGTTGCGGTGACAAAACCACTAGAAATGAAAATACTTATAATTTAAAAAGTGTTAACAGCAGTACTTTACAGTATAGTATTGCTGTAGTTAGTTGATAATGTTAAATATGTTTTTTCCTGAAATAATTTTCATTGTAGATGTGTAAAATGTGTACCTCTAGAATAGATTTATTATGCAAGTTTTTCATTTGCAGTCATCGAAGCATCTTCCGAATACTTCGACAATGTGAAAACTGAGAGTTGACACCATATTCTGGTTGAGAATAGCCAGCGAGCCTGGACTGGGCATGCCCGAGTTCTGGGAGCCTGGTATGGGGTGATGCGCACGCACAACTGATGTGTGGAAAATTAGCTCAGATGTTGCTCAATCGGTTCGTAAAATTAGCATTTAAAAAATTATATAACTCTTTTTTTTTTGTCTTATATACGAAAACTATCTATTTTCTCAAAACAAAGTAAAACAAATCGCCATTTTGTTTTATGTAACGTTCGTTTGCGCATGGCGCCATAGGCAGCCATGTTAAACTTCGAAATGTGTATGGATTATAAATTGATATTTTTTCTTTTAATAGTTTGTCGGATTTTGTTTTTATCTTGGTTTAAATTTCATAAACTTAATCAAAATTATGATATGTATTTCATTTTGGAAGAATTTACCTGCAAGGACAGTAAAGAGGTCATTTGACCGATAATTGTAGTTACTGTTCACGAAAATACTCGGCAATGCTCGGAGAAAAGTTACTATCTCATTCTTCATGAGTAATGTGAAGAAATTGGGAGAGACCGTTGTATAGTGTGATTTTGCATCTCTCTCTAACTTATGTATACGCTCATTGTACTCGATGAAGTAAATGGTATAATTTTTAGTCAGTTGACTAATGAGACTTAATGTAAATATCCATCGCATATAAATTGAAATCGAAAAATTTTGATTATAACGTATTTTTCGTGCACAAAGAACAGCAAGAGAAGCATTTTGGCTATTTCGTCTTAGGTGCAATCACAAACTAGGTGCTCCAATTTTCGTATTGCCACCTTGCATTCACATACCGTCTGCACAAATCAGTATCTGATATTTGTTTCACTCTTTCATAAAGTTACAAAGAGTAGTATGTCCTCTTATGCATCAGTTCATGTCAAAAGAAAATATGTCGACGAAATATTTTTATGTATACATACATACATTAAATTTGTTTGCATAAGTGGAACATACTTTCTCCGTATTGTTGGCCTGTATGTATGCAATTTAGCAAGAATAAATGAGATGGCGCTAGTTACTTTGTTTTAAGTTGCCGTAGGTAGTGTATGCAATACCCGCTAAGTACCTGAAAAATAGGCCTTGATTCATATTGAATTTTAATGTTCCTAGATAGTGCAATAAGGATGTAAAAAATATTTTAATCTTTGAATATTTATACTAATTATAAAGAACTGATTTACGAAAAGAATAAACAAGAATATAGATTGATACAAAAATGTAGTGCAAATTTATTTTCAATTTTTTAAAATCACACCATAAATGCAATTTTGTTTTACAGTTCGTTTTTTGCCGATAATGACGTATGACGTGAATACAGTCAGTAAAAGTGAGGTATTCGATACAACAACAGTGGGTGAGCTAAAACAATGAAATCAAAAATTCTACACAAATTGCTGTGGTTGGTGTTACTTCGGATCTATCCGGAATGTGAAAGTGGAGGAAGCGACGGTATGAGCTCATTGATGTGCTATAGATTTCGTTAGTCTGGTCTGTTGTATAAATAATGCAAGCTACACTAAGCTGACGTCGTGGAAAAACTAGCAGCAAAGTATTTGCATCTGTGACATCTGTAGTAAGCCATACTCGTCTATTAACCACGGCAGTCAACCAATGCAGAACACGATGATTATAAAAAAAAAAACGCATGTGGAATTTTACGGGGATTATAATAGCTAACAACCGACGTGTGGTTGCGAATGGTATTTTCCAAATATTTTCGTAGCAAACAACCTTTAATTTTTCAGCTATACCAAACAGTTGAACGTGCCTGTTGGTATTAAAAAAACAAAAAGGAAGTGATTTCAAATGTGATGAGGCAGACGGGCCAAAGAGATTTTAGAGAGAGTCTGTCCAGAAGTCTTAAAAAATGATTGTTCTGAGAAATCGGGTCGTATATATTGAGAAAGATTGACGTAAGCCAAATGGATTTCCTTTTCCGATATTTACCGTTACAGAGTCTGCCGTAATTCTTTCCTTCTGTCCTTAATTATGAAGATAATACTCCTAGCGCTGGTTAAAGAGATGTCTTGCGTGTCTATCGTTTCGTTTCTTTTTTGTTTTTGTCGTTCTTGGTTTTTGTTTTTTCTCTTTACGATTTTGTTACAGCGATACGACGCAGTTGATCAGTTCCTGTGTGTATCGATTGGCCATTAATTTCATCATACTAATGTCTACAAACACCGCAATTCCAAGAGTTTGGTATCTGAATATTTCTGGCAAATAGCATTGGGACTGTTCGTTCAAGTCTGATAGACGATCGTTGTTGACCATCTCTAAGCAGAGTAAAGTTATAAAACTGCAAGAACAGATGGGATTGAGTATTAAAACATAGAAAACATATAGTTGTTTCTCATTTAGAGGAAAATGAGCAAACTAGACAATTTTCTTTCCGTTTTGCAGCGATACATTGCAGTTAATACACCTGTGATTATCCTGACGGTAAAGATTGCAGTGACGTGGACAGTTAGAACCGCTACAAACGTTAAAGGCGACGAAGTGGTGAGGTTAGGTCCAACCTATCTTAAACTAATTTATACCATTACAGCATCAAGAAAGGGAATCCAATACATAATCAGCCACAAATTCTAGATCTGCAAAGAAAACGCATCGAAGTAGTATCAACGAGTACTTTTGCTTAGACTTTTTTTTTTTAGCGATGCGACACAGTTGAACGTTCCTGTGCGTATCTGAATGCATCTGTTAACAACGTGAAGTTTTACTAAATTGCGCAGCAACTACCAGCGGAATATTAGAAAATATTGAGAGCAACGCTGTTTCGATCTTATTCGATTGTAAGGCCAATTGATATTTTCTCTTAACTAATGCCTAATTTATAGGAAGACATGTCACAATTGATCGTGCCTGAGTAAACATAAAAATTACCGGAAAGACGCAATAAGTTCAGGAAGTTATGGCGTATTTACCATCGACACCTTTTAACACATTGGGAACAACCAACTTTGTTTCTACCCTTTACGATTGTAAGGCGATATGAAAATTTCCTTTCACTAATTGGGTAATTTATAGGAAGCGATGCGACAGAGTTGAACATTGCCCGCATTTAAATTCATCTTAAAAATGGCGAGGTTTAGAAAGTGTCCCATACTTTCCATCAACACCATAAACACAATGAGAGCATCTCTACATTTTTTTCGATAACATACCATTGTAAGGCCAAATACAATTTTCTTTTGACTAATGCATAATTTGTAGATGTAAATATCGTCGACTTTGAGCACAAATCTAGCCGCAAGGGCGTAACTTAAAGTATACCATTGGGAGACCTGACGTATCTATCGATAAGCTTGCAAAAACAACAAAGAATGCAACAAAATGTATAAAAATGGCAAAAGGGAATCGTGCCAAAATAATACCAGATGAGCAGTTTTTATCGGAGGTTAGGTAGATTGTAATACCTATGGTCACAATATTTTTCAGTTATTTCAACGGAAAAATTGAAGCAAAGACCAGAAATTGTAGCCCCTACTACCTAGGCGATTTCGGTTCGAATGGACAACTGATGCAGTGTGCTTTTTATAAATCTCAAGTACCATCTGTTAAATATATATTTCTATCGTTTATATCTTGAATTGTATTGTGAACAATCCAAAAGAGAAGCAGTTTTCCATATTTTGCAGCGGTACAACGTAGTTGATCGGTGCCTACGTGTACCTAACTGTTAGCAGCTTTAAGGTCCTTAAATTCTCGATTGGTATTTGTGCTCCAAAGAAGCCTTGTATTTTAAACGCCACGTAAACAAGATATGCCAACAAAGAGTAAGGTATCATTCCTTATGTGAAATTAATCAATTTCTTGTAGAATTCAAAGTTCATCCACAAGTGGTTTATGTGTGACGGATCACTAAGCAATTATTGTGCGTAGGATACACAATTGCAACAGTACATAAGATAAAAGATATAATTTTTTCTCAACCTGGAATGTAAACTTGCAAAAATCAATTCTGAAATTTGAGATTTCGAAGACACAGTTATATTTCCGAACTTTTTTCCAGAAATTTTACCGAGCTGCAACTCGGCATTTAAACGGTTTTACTTTTTTGGCAATAAGGGAATCATGCCAACAACAGGTGCGAGCAGCAAAATACTTAATCTCTGCGGCGGCGGCCATACTTCTATTAAGGGAAGAGGTTAGGAATACATCTTTGTGCAACGAAAGCAAGCGGTATTCATAATTTTACCATTTTAAATACGAATTGACCATCGAGTTTGGAGAATCTGCAATTTTGAAAATTTTTCTTGATAATTATTTTTTTTTCTCGAAAACGTACGATTTTTTCATTATAATTTATAGCGATATATCGCAGTTGATCGGTGCCTGCGAATATCACATCTGTGAACTGGCTATAGGGAATCAAGCCATACGACACTCGGTTACAACGCACCCTTCGCGAACTCGCATCGACGAATAAATTTATTATGAGTAACGGAAGATGACCAAAGTGAGAATTCAACTATAACCTGAGTTCAAGCAGTTGTTATTTATTCTACTTTGCCTGGTAAAATTTAACCCCTCAGTTTGAGAAAAAATGTCCACATAACTTTACAATTTTACTTTCCTCGAGCAAAAATGCGCACAAAACCATCGAAAAAATAGTTTATTTATTACAGCGATATGATGCAGTTGAACTGTGCCTGTACATATCTTCTATGTGAAGTCTCAAATTGGTAGAGTCCCAACAAACCTGACCTGATCTAAAACCATCAAAGAGCACACAGTGGAAATTTGGGAAACTGAAGGTGCTTTGTATATGAAGCTTTCCACTTAAAATTTTATTTACAGTTTCACGATATTTGCCCATTTTATTGAAATCTGCAAGGGAATTTATGATTAGCGGCGCAGATATCTGCATCATAAGTATGGAGCGTAGCAACACCCCACACTTAGAAATAGATTTAACGAACTTGCCGAAAGCTCTCACTCGTCTATAACCCAATTAAGGAACCTGATCGCAGTCTCGAGTCTCTTCAAATATGAGGTCATTACATGAAATATGTCAATACATTTAAATAGTCTATTTGCAGTATAAATATTGTGATGCGGTTGAATGTAATTGTATGGGATTGCATCTTTGCCACGAAGATCAAGCGAAAGATATTTCTGGCGGCATTGCACGCATCCAGATGATCGTTAAAGGGAATCGAACGATACAACTAGAAGTGGCCGTCCATATAAATATCTCGTTAACTCCAATAACGCCTGCATCAGTTTTGTTTTAATTGTGCGTCTTTCATCTAGTAACTTGCGTTTGTGCGGTTAGTCACATTTTCACTGCATCGTTGGTTCTCTACTTTGTTCGTTTATGTGCGAATCCGTACGAGTCGCCGCTCTGCCTGCCCCCTGGTATTGAGCAATGGCACGGAGAGCTCTGAAGAATCTGGCCCTGAGTTGGGCGAAGAAATGTTTCGAAAGGGAATCAAAGAAACACGCGTAAGACTTGTTACGGTTCGTTCTATTAGCATAAACTTGTATATTTACAGGTCATCTGTGACTAACAAGTCATAAAATTGACTTTTCTGCATGTAACTCCATCTAATGGTGTTCGAGATGTCTTAATGAACAGGTTAAATAGGCGAACAATGGCCACAGCTTATCTTGTTAACATATTAAATATGTGCTACTACCTATTCTTGCATATTAATGTACTATATGTTGAAAATTTTATTAGCCAAATTTTTGAAATCGTTATAAAAACGAATAGTCTGTTAAAATAACTTCTGTCAATACACCGTAAAGAGAATTGTTGCCAAAGTCAATCAAGTTCAAAATTTTAGTTCAAATAGATAAATGTAACCGAATTAATTATATTCCTAAGAGGAAAAGAAATAATATGAAGAACAATTGTGCATAAACTACTAAATGGAGAAAATGTAAATGCTAATCAATTTAAAAAAAAAAAGATTGAAGTTCCATCCTCTGTTGACAGAAAATGCTCACATATTGCGACAATTCGTATTGATGTGAAATATGGCAATTTCTTTGCATTGTAATATTAAAATATTTAATTTGATTTGTAAATTCATTCCATATGCAACTTTCAATATTCTTACCTTGTAATTTGACATGTAAAATTCCCAAGAAAATGTAATTTGTTAGATGGTTTAACTGATTTGCGTAGCACACGACACAAACCAGTAAGAACTCTTTCCATGTAAAATTTAAAATCATGTTATTTGATATGTATGATACTTTAGAACATATAATCCTTTGATATACTAACTGACTTGGCATAAGGCACATACTGTCCACATGCTGTTACAAAATCAAGCGTTCGTTGGTGACCAGTGAGTGAAAGATGGCATTTAGTCTTACAATCAGTCTTGCCGTGTGATGCAGCGCAGTATCATTTTGGGAGCAGAGGGATTTGCGTCTGATCAAATTGGGTGATTCTAACTACACAACTTACATTCAGAGCAAGAGCGAAAAAACAGGAGAGAGGGAGATCAAGATAAGCATAGTTTCATATAGGGAAAACATCAAAATCGACTGTTCGATTCCGGAAATTGACTTAATTTTAAAGATACTACGCGAAAGATCCTATTCTTTAAAATCATTTGGCCGTACCAACTATGACGCATGGCATGTGCTCTAAGTGCTTTATAAAGTCCTACATTCGAATTCCATCCTTAAAAATACATGAGCGGTACACGCATCTTTTGCAAATCAGCAGAGCTTCAGGCAGTGGGTTCTACGTTGCCGGAAGGGCCCGGATTCATATCAGGGCAAGGACTTTCACTCCAGCAGCATTTCCCAAACATTTATAGGGAGTGCTTATGCTGTTACAACAACAACCACCACAGTCTCGTCCGACATCGTTCGTATTGGTCGGATGTTCACATGTATATCCATCTAGCGTCCTATGGCTACTTCACTGCAAGCATGCAAGCACGCACGCATATTTACGACAATACCACCGTTTTTTTTTAATCCGGCCGGAGTCTAAACCAATAGTACAGCAACCAGAAATTCTGCCTTCACCTTGTGGGGATACTTGTATCTACGATGATGTTGAATCGATTAAATTACATTCTAATTCCTGATAAGCCATTCTCGTCCATTTTCAAGACGTATACTTCGTATTCTGTCGTTTATACATCGTCCGGATTGTATAACTGCGTCGAGTCACAATGCGAGTAATTTCTTGGAAAGATTTTGGCTTCACGAGTGGTGGTCAATTGTGTGCTGAGCTGTGCGTTCTCTTGCAAAGGCAGGGGCTGCGGTGGCGGCGGCATGTATTGCTTTGCAGAAAGTATGAGGACAAACTATCGATTTGCTTGTTCAACCAATCATCTTTGTTTATTACTACTGGGAAATCCTTAATCCTGATAATCACTACACGAAAGTATGGGGCTTTTGTATGTTTGGTGCTCATCTTCATCATTCCTTAATCCATCACTTTGATTTGGAGAGACAGAGAGAAGGCAATCCCTGCAACCCTATAAATCTTCTAAGTAACTTGTTCTGGGACGTCAGTTCTGTTTCATTTGCTCCGAGGAAATCGTCTTTAATGGGAAGGCAGAAATTTAATTAGTAAACTTAAAACATCGATAATCTACAAGCATTGACCGCGGCGAGGGATATGAAGTATTGACGGCAGCGTGGGATACCAAGTTTTGACGGCAGCGCGGGATACCAAGTATTGACGGCGGCGTGGGATACCAAATTTTGACGGCAGCGCGGGATACCAAGTATTGACGGCAGCGCGGGATACTAAGTGTTGACAGCAGCGTGGGAGCTACCAGCAGTTCATCGTGGGGTTGTAAATTTTATTTCTTCGAGGGATTAGTGTAGACTGCGGCGTGGGAAGCTATGTTGAGACGGCGGCGTGGGATACCAAGTATTGACTGCGGCGTGGGATACCAAGTATTGACGGCTGCGTGGGATCCAAATATTGACGGCGGCGAGGGATGCTAAGAGTTGACGGCTGCGTGGGATACCTTTCTGGGACGGCGGCGTGGGAAGCCTCTTCGATGGATTTATCAACAGCTTATTTTATTGTGTTTGTACTGCCTACTGTCTCGTATCCCATTTTTTCCGTTATCCTTTACGATGCAAATTTGTTATATAGGGCAATATCTGAGTGAATCGACGCTTTTTTGTTTTACTTATCATTGCCCAACATTTATCTTGTTAAGAAAGCAGATAAGGTTCAAGCAGTCTTGTTTTCAAACTAAGATCCCTTAAAATCTGCGATTACTTGTAAAAATGAGTCATTAAAATGGGGACAAATATAATAACCACGAAGCAAATTGTGTAGAATTTGTAGGCAGGGTTTTTAAACTTGAATTTGTATTTTATTTAAATAAATGTATAATGTTTTTTGAAAAAAGTATACAAAGCGCTTTAAATAATTTGTGGAATAAATTGGATTTAACGTAGAAGAAATGAATGAGTATTTTATTGGGCTTTCGACGGTTATGGGGGTTGTATGTGTAAGTATGGATGTGTTCGAGCTTAATTTATTTGGTAAAGTGGAGTACGCTCGCATTTGAAAAAAACTCAGGAGTGTACCCTGTGCGCTAAGCGTACTGGTACACCGACATTCCCATGGCAGTCGGTTCTACGTACCGGAATGACTCGAGTTTTTCCCGACCAAGGGCTGCTGCCCCAGTATGGCTATGTTCAGAAACGCATTATAATGCGCAGTACTTGCAGCGCTGGCAGCACTGTCAATGTGACAATTCATGTAACTGATAGATTTGTTGAAAAATTGCAAATAGATTTGTTGCATTTATGAACGCGCTGTGCAGTAAAATGGAATTGTTACTAAGTTTGGCCATGGACGATGTACACATAGTTACTAAATTATACATACGGGAGCGTAAGTCCTATTTTTTGGTAAGAAATCAAACATGATATATAAATGTTAAACTTAAAAGCATTTTATTTCATATATTAATAAAAACAAAATAAACAAAAATGTAAATTTCACTTAAATATGCTTAAATATTGTAATTTTGTCAAATTACACTTATTCGCTATGTGACTAAAGTATGCATACGGCTGTTTAATAATTAAAAAAATATATATTTTAGTATCTCGTATGGCTTCCTTTGGCATCTACTACAGCAGATAATCTAGCTGGTATGGACAGTGCCAATTTTCTTGTTGTTTCTGCCGATATTAAATCCCATTCTTGAATTAAAGCCTCTTTTAATGATGGAATGGACGTTATGTTTCGTTTTTTTAAGGCTCTTTTCAGATGATCCCATAAATGTTCAATTGCATTTAAATCTGGTGATTGGGGTGGATGTTCCTGTTTATTTTTTACGTTATATATATTAGCAGCCACTCTTTCACCAGATTCGAGGAATGCTTGGGATAGTTGTCGTGCATGAATATAGCATTTTCTGCGAGACCAAGTTTTTGCGTGCTGGAAATGTAACTGTCTTTTAAAATTTCAATGTACATGGTCTTATTCATAGTACCTTCTATAAACCTTAAATTTCCAACACCATTTGCTGCCATACATCCCCATACCATAAGAGATCCTCCACCATGTTTCACAGTTGCATTAACGTTTTGTGGCAAAAACTCCATGTTTGGTTTTCTCCAAACTTTAGCGCGCCCGTCTCCTCCAAATACCATAAACTTGCATTCGTCCGTAAATATAACTCGTTCCCAAAATGTTGCATCGCTAACATGGACATTTTTATACTTTTCAGCATATTCCAACCGTTTAACAACATTTACGGCTCTCAGTAGGGGCTTTTTTCGGGCAACTCTGCTTAAAAACCCATTCCTCTTAATGCAACGACGTACCGTTTGGCTACAAACCTCAATATCGTGATTCAACCTTATTTCATTGTTAATTGCAACCGCACTTTTTTTTCGATTATCCTTCACTGTTCGAATAATAGTCCGCTCCAGTCTTTCAGTAAGCTTACGTGGGCGACCAGATCGATGTTTGTTCGCACAATTTCCATTATTTTCGAAATTTTTTATTATTGTCTGTACAGTAGGTTTTGTTAAATTTAAAATTTCACCAATTCCTTGTAAAGATTTTCCTTCGCGCCTTAGTTTTACAACCATTTTACGAATATCCTCGGATATTTCTTTAGTTTTAGGCATTTTTTACGTTTTTTTATCTTAAATAACAATTAAGTCTGGAAAAACTGATATCAGTCGTAACACTGATTTTCTATTAATGAGCAAAACGCATTTTCATAAAATTTCTAACGGTATTATTAGCGGCGTATAAAAAAAACTACTCGCGTATGTATACTTATGTAACATTACTGGGATGCATTATTAGTGTTTTTAGTACATATATCAACGCTGACAAAAAAATATACAGGGTGTTGTTAAAATAATAAGACCAATTTAATTTATTAGGGTAGGATACAAAAAATAAGAAAAACAATTTTAATCTAAGAAAATAAGAAATATTTTATCGTATGTATACTTTAGTAACTATGTGTATGTGAGGAAAAAACCGATAGTCTTTTATTAAATTTAAGAAAAAAAAAGCTTAAAAGAAGGACATATCTTGTCAAAAGTTTAATATCTTTTTTTTATTCGCTTATATGTGATGAGTAAATTAGAAAATTTTCGCTGGGCGATGTTTCTATCTATTTTTAAATCTTTATTAACTTTTTTTACTTCATCTACGACCTTAGCCCAGAGCACGCTCTTTTTCCTCCTTCCCGACGTGAACTCGTTCTCCATGATCAGTCGGACTCTGAGCAGTAATTTTATCTCCGATGTACTAAAGTAATCACTAAAACCAAGAAAAGTATAATAAAATAAAGTTTAAATATCGTATTTTTCATCAATTTTTGTATTAAAAGCTAAAATAAATAATTAAATACCCACTTTTCATCAGACATTGTACTAGCGTATTTATTGGCAGTGTGAAAATTTTTGCTGCAAATAATGCACGACTTTTGATACAAAAATGACGTTTAAGAACGCGTTGCATTTGCAGTACTGCCATATTTGCATTTCTGAACGCATTGCCAACACTGCAAAAGTACGTTGCGCATTATAATGCGTTATTGAATATATCCTTTCCCATAGGTACGGCCTAATCAACTGCTGGAGAGCCCAATCGGGCATGTGGCAGTCGAAAAGACTCGTAGATCCAGAACGGATAAAGGCAAATGCAATCCTTAATCTAAGCAGAAAGGACTACTAACAGGACACAGTAATCACATGAAAAAGATAGGAGCGATAGAAAACGATTCTTGTAGACTCTGCAAAGAGGCACAAGAAACAGCGGGGCATTCGCAGTGGCACGACACAGACTAAATTACCTGGGAAATGGGGCTATAGATCTAAACCTACTGGTAGAAATTAAGCCTACAGCAGTTTTAGGATTTCTTAACAGCCTAAAACAGTTTCAGTAGGCTACATGGCTGCACAATAGATCTCTTTAAATGGCTAATCAATAATATCTAATAATAAAGGGCGGGAAAAGTTCCAACGTTTACTATTTATATTCATCGACTTTTCTGTGTACATAAAATACAACTGAAGTACACTGCTAAGGCAAATGCCTTCAGTCTCGAATTTCAGGCACAAGCAGCTGAAAGGCGAAACTTTTTCGTTTTCTCTGGCTGCAATCGGAAGGATTCAGGTTTTTAAGTTTTAAATCCTCGGAAGGTATTTTCGAAAACTCGTAGTCTAAAGTGCTTCATTGGTTTAGCAGTATTTATATAGCAGTAGATAAAATATTTTTGAGCGCCTAGCGCCTCTCTTTTACAAGTTTTATATTGCTCCGATCACGTTTCATTCAAAAAATTTACGTGTTTGGTTTACTCTAAATAAATTAATGCTCGATGGGGTTGTCTCTTCTTCGCTCTCATACCTAATATGAGTCAAACATATTTATGATTGTTTTTATTTCATTTTTATTATTTTGCTAATACATATCACTCCATTGAAACAATGCTATCTAAGCCTTAAATGCATTTACAAATAACTAATAATTTTGGGGAAAATTCATCAGATGCTCAAATAAACAGATTAGCATAAGGACTTAACGGGGGTTGCCGGTGACCATTCGGATAGCTTACGTTAGCTAGTAATGCATTAGAGTTCCAAGAAGCACCATCAGCCAAAGGTGCGAGTGGTGTTCCGTAACTCGAACTACCAATAAAACCGCTATGGGGGGATTGGCTATTGTGTCCATCGCCTAAGGCGACAGCGCCAGGGTAACCAGAGTTAATGGGACCTGTACCACCTTTGCCAAAAGTTGCATTTTGGGCATTGCCATTATTTCCAATCAGCTGGGTATTACTGGGAGCACGTGAATTCCCAAAGGGATACGAGTTATTGCCTGCACCACTTTTCCAATTTGCGCTAATATGCGGGTCCGTCGGCGCAATAAAACCTGAGCTGGGCGATAGTGGGCTGCCGGGCACATGCCAACCGACGCCGAAAATTTGTCCACCGGATGTCGAATTATATTTGGACCGTCCAATATCCCAAGTACCAGCTGTTGCTGGACCGCCTTGATGGTTACTGCTTCTTATCGGTTGTCGAGTGGTTGAAATATTTTGAGCTAAGTTTCGGTGAAAAGGGGCCCAATTGTCGTATTTTTGGTTGCTGCTGCGATTATTATTAACCAGCTCTTGATAGGGAGCTCTCCAACCAGCTGTACCGCTTGTTCCCAAAGAAACGCTGCTATTCGATTGTTTAGCAGCTGCGGGACTTGAACGATTACCAAAACCAGGCACTTGGATATAAGGATGTGATTGGTTATTATTTAACCAGAGTCGTTCTCCTTGTCGCTGATAATTAGTGCCCAGTAATTGGCGTGTGCCATTCCCCCGTGGCAAACTGTTTGCGTTGTAGTTATTTCGGTCCCTAATTTGGGAACCAGTATTATTTGCTAATAGCCAATTCCAGCCCCCATTTGACTGCCAGTTCGTTTGCGTAGTCTGGATATTTTGCTGCCAACGGTTGTTGTAAGCGTTGGGAGGCGAATGGGACCAGTTGTGGCCAACTTGCGGAAGGCCATCTATGTGGTGAGCCAAAGATGCACATAGGAATACTGTATATGAAATGAGAAGGATCGATTATTCCTCGTTATATAAATGTACTTATGCATAGGTTAATTAATTTATTTATTTATTACGGTCTTTAGACCTAATTTATACAATTATAATATATGCTTATGTGACAAATAGTTCAATAATAATATTGCTGCATATAAAAATGTGCAATAAAACAAATTATAGTTTACAAGTCTTTACAGCGTAATTTACAGTTTAACAAGTTAATGCAATGCAGATTCCCTGCTTGGAAAGGAAGGGTCTAATTTCGGCAACGTTTTACAGTGATTAAATAGCAGCCTCTTGAAAGTCTTCTGTTAACAGAATTTTTTATTTGAGTTGGTGGCTCGTTAAAACATTTTAATCCATTGTAGAATACATTTTTCTTATCAACTTCTGTTCTAAACAGCGGTTGGCTAAAACTATTACTTTCCCTGAGTAAATATGAGTGGGTTCCGTTTATGTACACACAAGGTTAAGTGTGCTATTACATATACTTATGCATACTCGTATTTACATATTTCGAGCTTTTGCTAGAACAGCGTATTCGACTTCAGCAGGTTGGCAATATATTATATTTAGATCTTCTATAAAAAAATTTAATATTTTAATCAAGTTTTATTGAGATGATTCTTAAGGGGGAGGTAGGGTTTAGCGCTAAAAAAAAACACTTTTTTTGTGAATTTTTTACAGAAATATGGCTTAAGATACTTTAATAAAATCAGTTGCATGTTATTGTACATCTTTTCAATAAGTTTTTAAAAAATATTAATAATAAAATATTGACAAATAAGCCCATGACAGAGTTTTTTTGGAGATATGTTTTTCGAGAGGTGCTCTGCGGTGCCAATCGGCATTCGTCGTAGAATCATCTGAAACTAAAAAAGTCGAATTTTTCAGTTAAAGTATGACGTAATGCTCCCCCCTACATTAATAAAATTTTTTTTTTTTAATTTTTGTAGTTTTGGTGGCAAAAAAACGTAAAACGAGCATTTTTGGCGAAAAATTTCGCCATATTTGTAAGTGAAAAACAACCTTAAAAACAAAAAATAAAAAAAAAAACAGTGTAGGGGGGAGGTATTTTTGATTTAGAAAACGTGTGCAAAATTTGAAAAGAATCGGTTGAATAGTTTCGGAGTTGTGATTGGCACCGACTTTTAAGAAGTCGTTTCGGGAAAAACGCGTTTGAAAAAATGACTCTGAGAAATTATCGATGCTCCGCATTCGAGGTAGAGTGCCTGCAAAGGCTATAACTTTGAGAGTTGTGCTCCGATCCACTTAAAATTTTGACACAACATTCTTGAAATGATTTACTATAAGATGAGTGAAGAAAAAAAATTTCGATTTTGTGAAAATTTTGTTATTATGTTTCAAAATGCAAATTGTTTTCACATTGAGGTTGAAAAAATTATAAAGTAAGCCCTTGATCAATGCTGAAAAGTTCAAGATATATTTCGTTCTGCTTTTTGCTGCGTAATAGTCCCGCTCAAGGGCTACGACGCCATCGCTAACTCAGGATAGTGTCGTTTATGAACGCATTCGAGGGGCCGAAAATATCTTACGCCGTGGATGCAGAAGTAATTAAAATATCAAAAAAGTTTTTTGTGATGTGGAATCAGCGGTATAAAGTGTACAAAAATGTTGATGACTTTTACGAGCGCGGTTTGAAGCGAGTAACGATAAAAAAACAGGATAAAGTGGCGTCCAACTTTTTAAACGAGATCCTTCTTTGTGACTACGCCAAGCACGCACAATTCTTGCTAAAAAGGGAATAGATGTGAGTATCAACACCATCGAATGTCGACTGAAGGAGGTGAACATATCCTACCTTCCCACATCATCAAAATCGTTCCACTTCATCAAAAACACATTGAAGAATAACAAAACAACAAAATGTGTGGGGAACTATGAAAACCCATCTTGCCGGAAAACCAGCCCACGATTTAAAGCAATTCGTGCGTAAAGTTCGCAAAATCTGGTCCTCTTTGACGACGAGCCACGCAAAAAAGCATGCCGAGAAGATGTCAGGCTATACTCGACAACGATGGAGGCTACGCAGCTTATTGAGTAATTGCGACTCCTAGTTTTGTACATACATACATTTATGTAAACAAAAATTGTAAATATATATCTTTTATTTTTCATGAATAATCGCGGTTCCTTTTTTCTGACACAGACTATAAATAGCGCTTACACTCCTTTTGGGTGTTTGGCCGAGCTTCCCTTCCTAATTATGCCGTGTGTCTTGATTTTGCTCCACGAATGGAGGGACCAAACGGCAGATGAGTTTCGTGGCAGAAATACACTCGGCGGTTTGCCATTGCCTGCCGAGGGGCGACCTCTATTCGAAAAAAGTTGTTCGATCATTTTGGTTTTTCATGCACGGACCTTCTATTTTTCTATTGTAAATTGTCGAAAAAAACCGTTAGGCGTCATATGTGTTACAATGGCACTGCACTTCAATTGACAGACATTTTTGTTTGTGTTGTGACTCTTCAAGTTCGCTGATAACTACCGGTTATTGAAAACACACCTTTTCCGAGTTTTAACTCTATCTTTTTCATTTACTTTACACACATAAAAATATGTAAATAATAAATTCGTGAAAATTTTATTAAAAGAGTCAAAATTTAAAAAAATTGTTTTTCCAACGAGTTTCAAAACCATTTTTTCATATGATTTTTGAAGACCTTTTCTTCCCAATAAACAACGTTTTATTTTTCTAAAAAAATTTATAAGTTAAAAAACAGTGTTTTCCGTTTTATTATAAATGTCAAGTTTTGAGTTGTGGCTCTTTTGAAGAGGGTGTGCGATATTTCCATATTTATGTCGCTGTGTCTTTACTTGCACTATGTTTAACTTCATATTTTATAAACTACGTGTATATTAATAAATAATATTTACCCACTAAAATCGTAACATTTCTTGAATGCTTAATTTTTGGTAGCTTTATAATTTTTTCAACACAATTCTATCGCGCACTGGATGCTGTTAATTACTAAAATACGAATGCTCAAATCTATTAAGGTTTTGATAATTTTTCACAAGGTTACCATACAAATCTCAATAAATGCCAAGAATATACATATGTATGTGTGCATGCTTGTACCCTCTAAGAAAACGTGCTAGTTCCGAAATAATGTCTATTAAGTGTTCAACTACTGTATTCCTTTCGATAGTTTGGGTTTAGTACTTGATTCGATACGATTCAGATGCCACAGTATAGTATGGGACTGAGTATAGTATGGGACTCACATAATGGCATTACAAATTTCTTCTTCATGCAGCCGAGGTGTAGACCTAAACACAGCTGATCTATGGCCATGTTGAAAATAATTGATGACATTAGGAAACAATTTGACAATGATAATCTAACTCTCCTCTGCCTTTTGGATTTTTCTAACGCGTTTGACTTAGTAAATCCTGACCTACTTTGCCAAAACCGTAAATATTTTTTTTTTGATTTTCCTATAGCTCTGGACCTGTAGCTAGGCTATGATGAGTAATCTTGCACGAATATGTAAAAAGTGACTTGTAAGACCGCCTCCTCTGGCAGTTTGTTCTCCTTATCGGTCTTCAGAGGCCCAAAACCGCAACAAGGTCTTCAAAACGCCAGCCGGCAGCACTTGGGACAAAGACAAATAAATATTGCTGTCGACATTTAAGGGGGGAAGCTGGTCTAGAGAGCAAAAAATGAGCATATTTTATGAATTTATTTTGACTCAACAAAGGAATCAATCGAAAATCTGTGAAAAATACAAAATGGTACAAATACAAAATTTTTCGTCTGAATTAATTTCAAAATGGCCGCTGTCCAGCAGTTCTCCTAAGGCGCCTTTTTTTCTAGTGGGTCCATTGCCGAAGACGTAAACTCCTTAATTTTTGTCGTGGATCAAAAAATAAAATTTTTTTAGTTTCTATATAACAACAGAAAGAGACGTACGTAGGATTTTTTCGATATTTTGTTTTTTCGCGAAATGGTGCACGTTTGAACAAAAAGTTACAATTTTCACTATAAAGAACGACATAAAATTGTTGATTAAAAAAAAACTATGTAATATAAATAAAAAATCCTACGTACGTCTCCGGAGAAAGGTATTTCGAATGTATTGTCAAAATTTCGTAAGAATCGGTAAAGATTTGTTCGAGTTATGTCTTCGGCCAGTTTAAAAAAAGTGATTTCGAGAAAAACGCGTTTAAAGTTGTAAGTAGCGTTCGGGGCATACCTGCGAGGCACTGCCGTCGAATGAAAAATTTGGGCATTTAGACATTTTTGCTGGCATCCCTCATTTGGTATATTATTTCTAAGACCCTAAAGCACCTTTTAAGACAAAAAAAAAATTTTCGATTTTTTCAAAATTCTAGACCAGCTTCCCCCCTTAAGGGAATTGCCAAGTCGGCTCTAAATTACCCTGCTAGACTGGCGTCTGGTACTAGTGATTCGCAGTGGACAAATCTTCAGACCTGTCAGAATACTGCCTTCAGGACAGCCACTAGATGCCTTTTGATGTTTCCTCAGCAAGATTTACACAACGAAGCGTTTATGCTCCTGGTTAAAGAGCGTAGTAGTATGCTCAGCAAGCAAGTTAGGCTGGGGTGCTACCGCAGGAATCACATGAAAGCCTTCCGTCGCTCAACTGGTCATCTTTTGACAACGCGCTTGAAGAAAATTAGACTCAACAGATGCAATAAGTTTCTTCGATGGCACGCTGTCAACGGCCATGAAAATATTCTTTTCACAGATGAGAAAATGTTCACTGTTGAAAAAAGTTTTTAATAAGCAAAACGACAAAATTTATGCTAAAACTTCTAAAGACACAAAAAATGTTCTTCCAAGAGCTCAGTGTGGCCACGATCCAGCCTGCGTAATGCTTTGGTGGGGAGTGTCATGTAAAGTCGTTACTTCTCTTCATTTCTGCGAATAATGGGTTACGACCGGAGAAGAGTGTAACAGGAGGATGTCTTAGAAGACGTGGTGGAGCAGTTGAGCAGTACTCTCTTTCAGCAAGATTCCGCTCCAGCCCATAAGACAAAAACCACCCACCAGTGGCTAAGAGACAATAAACCTGGGTTCATAGCCGCAGAAAATTGGCCGTCTGGAAGTCTATATCTGAATTCATTGGATTACAGTATGTGGTCAGAATTGGGGAACATGGCCTGTCGAAGACTTCACAGTAATTTGGAGAGTCTCAAACAATCTATGGTTCGAGCAGGGATGTCAATATCCATCGAAGCCGTGCGTGTTGAAATAGCTGAAAGGCCTAATCGTCTGAAGGCTTGTGTAACGGACCTATTTTGTAACAGAACTTATTGTAGGACTAAGTATATATAAGTCATCTGTAAGGCCTAGAAGTGCAGGAAGGGATATCTGTGTCATTGATATATAGACTGCATTAGTTCGTGTTAAGAATATAATCTGCATCAATGCTAAATCCAAAGTATGCGTTATGTTCCACATATAACGCATAATATACCTATAAGTAGTTCCTTATGCTCAAAGGCAATTTATTTTTGGACTGTTGAAGAATAATATAGTAAATATAATGTTTACACTAGGGTGGTTCTCATGCGTTGAATTAAAATTGAGGAAGAAATTGAACTCCATAGTTCAGGCTTTCCCGGCAGGGTAGTCATAAATGCTCTAAAAAGTTTTTTTGTTCCTTATCTCTTGATTTCATTCATTTATTTGAATTGTAAATAATTGTATACAGTTCATTTTAATGCTTAGCGAAAGAAGGCATGGCATCAGTTTTACAATTTCAATATACTTAAAGCGGGCCACAAACAATCCTTCATAATTATATTTCTAATAAATAAATAATTGAATGAGGACCTCAAATATTTGTTCAAAATCCAGCCATCACTGTGGAAACATAAGAGCGATGAATATAAAGACAGAAATATAAAATAAAAGTCGTGACAAATTTTATTAGAAAAATATAAAAATGTAGAAAAATCACTAATATAGAAAGTGTGAAAAAAATCTTCCTCTCCCACTTTTTTTCAAGCACAAATAAATACCATACATGACAATCATTTTTTTCCGTGCTCGATGTACACTCAGCAACGAACAGCGTGAAACTAAAATTTTCAACAAATTCACACGTGTGTGGCAAAAAGAGTTTCAACCGATTGTTCGGATTTGTTTTCCGTTTGTGGCCGGCTTTAGAGCCATGGCCGTGGCCGTGAGAGTTAACGTTTCGTTTAAGCTTTGAATTTTTACTAAGTGTTGTTTGTAACAAAATAAGTAATTTTTATCACATTTGTTTGTATACAGGGTCCGCCACTCGAACCCACTTCAGACCCCACGTCATCTAAATATTAGTTGTCTAAATGACAGTCCAGAGTAGGAAGCATTTTGCCGAGAGTAAACGCGAAAAGAGAAAATCCGTAGTGAACGATTGCATTATAGTTGGCTTGAAAATCACAGCCAGCGATTGTTCGTGAGCTCGAGCACCTTAAAGTAAATGAATTCTGTTTATCGCCTCGTCATGGAGGTGGTCATCAAAACATTGCAACGTCACGTGAAATGGTTCAAAAAGTGAAAAAGCGACTTGACCGAAGTCTCCGACGAAGTGCCAATCAAATGGCGAAAGAACTGAAAATCTCTGACGGTGGCATCCACCGCGTACTGAAAAATGATCTCAAAGTCAAGCCTTCTTTACAAGATCCATAAGCCGCATGACCTCACACCAAATCAGCAACATGTCAGTCTTGAGAGAGCGAAGGAGTTGCTTTGCTTGACCGAAAGCGGTTAATTTCCGAACATTGTGTTTTCTGAGGAGAAAATTTTTCAAATTGAGCAATTCTTTAACTCGCAAAGCGATAAGATTTATTTGACCAACCGTTCATACGAGAATTTGAGTCATCGATTGACCATCAAGAGGCATCACCCGCCACAGGTAATGGTTTGGGCCCTTGTAAGCGCAGATGGGCGCTCTCCAATCGTTTTCATCGAGCCTGGCGTCAAGGTAAATGTGAAATATTATCGAGAAAGTATTGTAGAGGTTGCTGTGAAGCCGTCGACAAACATTTCGGTGGCAGTCCATTGACGTTTCAACAGGACTCGGCACCGTCTCACAAAGCCCGAGTGAACCATGAATGGGTAAAAAACAACGTTCCGAACTTCATAACGCCCACACAATGGCTCTCAAATTCACCAGACGCGAATGCGGTGGATTATTCTCTTTGGGCCATTTTGTAGCGCAAGGTCCGAACTAAAAGATTAATCAGTTTCGAGGCGCTGAAAAAAGCCATTGTCTGCGAGTGGGCCAAAATAGCTACAAGCCACATTTGGGCAGCTTAGTATTCGTTCCTGGACCGTTTCAAGACCATAGTCAAGGCAAAAGGTGGTCATATCGAGCAAAATTAAATTGATTCTGAATTTTGTATTATATTCACACATTTTTTACTTTGAATTGAAAAAAGTAATTTTCCAAACTAAATTTATTGACTGTTTAATTGGTTACACTTCGAGTGCCGAACTCTGTAGTATGTACTCGTACACCCAAACAAAATTAGATAAAAATCTCGGCAGAATCTTCCTTCTTACTATTTTTTTTTGTGCATAAAATGTAGGGGTTTTTCGTATCTCGCTAATTGTTATCGCTTATAAATATTAAAATAAACCAGATAAGCCTCTTATCTCTTGCGTTTTTTAGTAGACTTGAATATTATGATAATTATTTATTCTATGCATCACATGCATAAAAACATGATTTCGTGGAAAGCGTAATTTTCTATGGTATTTCTGAAGCATTGTAAATAAGTAGCACATATTGGGATTTTTTTGTTAAAAATCAGAATTAAGTACTTAAGTTTGAAGTATATATTAATTACAAATTAAAGAAGATAAATTTAAAAAAGTGAAAATATTTGCTCATACAGGTACAAGGTCATTTGAGACATTAGAGTTTTGACACTCCCTTGCAAAAAGTTGCATTTAAGAGTGAAGAAAGTGGACAATTAATACCTTTCGGTAAAAATGACAGCAAAAAGTATTTTTTTTCATTTAAATGGAAATAAACGGTTTAAAAACTAGTTTAAAATTAATCTTTGAATGTAAATATGTATATTACATAATATAATTTATGGACACCGTAAATATAATTCATATATACCATAAGGAAATTCATATATGGTACAAAATATATATGCGATATTAAAAGAAAAAATGATTTGACATAATCCAAGAATTATATTTTGTGAATTTTTTCGCCAATATGAAGCTAATAAAGTTGCCTAAGCAAAAAATGAGTTTTTTCATTGAATTCATGATAAATTTAATCAACGAAAAATCTGCTGAAATATGAACGAGACGGTATCAATAAAACGGTCCGCGGATGACATATGGCAAAAATACATTTTTTGTTTTTTGGTAGGACTGTTATAAGCTTACATGGCAAATTTCAGCGTGATATGTCACATAGTTTGTTTTCTGTGCTACTGTAAACAAGTCAAGCTCAAGTGTGTTCTTCGAATTCTCTTTTATGACTTCAATTGTCTCAAAATGGAACAGATGGAATACTCCATCGAATTTGCGTCTGACTAGCCATTGTGTGGACGAAATGAAGTGTGGACCATGATTTTTTAACCATTCTTGGTTCAAACGAGCTTTATGAGACGGTGCCGAGTCCTGTTGGAACGTCCATGGTCTAAGACCGAAATATTTGCGAGCCCACGGCTCTAAAGCAGCTTTGAAAACATTTCCCGATAACAAGTCGCATTCACTTTGACACCAGGCTCGATAAAAACGATTGGAGAGCGTCCATCAGCGGTCACTGCGGTCCAAACCATTACTTGCGATGGGAAATTGCTTCGAGTGGCCATACATAGGCTCAAATTCTCGTATGATTGTTCGGCCAAGTAAACACGATCGTTTTGAGTGTTTATGAACTGCTCAATTGGGAAATTTTTTTCATCAGAAAACACAATGTTAGGAAATTCGCCACGTTCGTGCAAGCGCAACAACTCCTTTGCTCTTTCGCACCGAACTTTTTTTTGCTGGGGTGAAAGACCGTGTGCTTTTTGGAACTTGTAAGCCTTGACCTTGAGCTCATTTTTCAATATGCGTCGAAAGCTGTCTTGCGATATTTTCAGTTCTTTGGCAATTTTTCTTTCACATCGACGTGGATTTCGTTCAAGTCGAGACTTCACTTTCCGAACCATTTCTGGCGTTGTTGCGGTTTTTTTGGTCCACCTCCATAGCGTTTTGCAATGCTACCAGTATCACTGTAACGTTTTATAGTGCGATACACAAACATTTTATTTAATTTGAGGTGACTGAGCTCACGAGCAATGGCTGGTTGTGATTTTCCAGCCAAATATAATGCAATCACACTATTACGTTTGAATTCCATCACAGAAAAAAAAAAAAAAAATCAACAAAACTGAGACGCAAATGCTTTTGATGGCTTATAAACAATATATTGAACTGTCATTAGAACAATTTTGACGTTGATGTCATGAGCTGTTTTACAGATACAAGCAGTGTGAAGTTGGTAACACTTTATATCGTTCACCCACATATTTTTTCCTCTTTTGAGTTAAGTTTACAGTAAAAAATGTTTTTTTTTGCATTAAATCCTTTCCATTTTATCGGAAATATTAATGTCCTTATTTTTACCAAACACATAATAAAAAACGGCATCAAATTTTTCTTTTTATGAACGTTCTTTTCGCCATATTTCAAACATATCGTTTTTTTTATATCGAGGATGCCTAAAGAAAAGTGGAATTACTCTTAAAATGCGAAAAATCGCAATTTGAAATCAATTGTCAATAACTCATTAAATAACATTCCATCTATATTTTCTAATTTGAAAGAGGTTCAATGGGGTCAATATTTATAGGGCTTCCAGAAAATCAATGTGGAAGATAACTTGTATCATTCCAAGGTTATGTAGGCTAATAAGTTATTTACAAATATAGCAACATAAATATCAAGCGTTTTAATTAAATACATATATGTATACGTACTTACATGCCTCTTTATTTTCCATTTTATACTAATGAATTATTTTCAACACAATTCGAGAAAGGCGGACACGAAAAATTATATCGTTCTCATGCGCTGCGTGACAAGACATATTGTCTAAGAAGTTCTTGGCATCTAATTTGAGTCGTACAAAGTTTTTTATCATGCCACGATAATCTTAACCAGCGTTACCAAAATCATATTCGTAGAAGTACGGCCCAATGACTCCACCAGCCTAAAAACTACACCAAACTGTGACTCGTTGCGGCGCATAGGTCTTTCATGAATAATATTTGAATTTTCAGCACCTCAAATGCCGCAGTTTTGCTTGTTGACGTATACGTCTTTTCGACTAGACCAAGGCGTAGTGCACCATGAGTACCTTCCATCGGGCCAGACAGTCAATAAAAAATACTATTTATTCGTTTGAGAGATGCTGTACGTCGTAAACAGCCGGATATAGGCAAACAATTTTTGGATTTTGCATGATGATACATCGCACCGAGCCCAAATTGTGCTGGATTATTTAACCAAACAACAAACACCAAGTAAATACCATCGTGCAAGCACCGCATTCACCTGATATGACCCCGTGCGACTTCCTTTTGTTTCCCAAGTTGAAGTTACCACTTCGTGGAAGGAGATTTCAGTCGATAGAGGAGATCAAAAAGAATGCGACGAAGGAGCTGAAGGCCATGCCTTCGTCGGTCTGTATCCCTTCATCGGAGTGCATAGAGGACTGGGTTAAACGTTGGCACATGTGTGTTGCTTCAGACATATTTTGAAGGGGATAAAATAAATTTGCTTGAAATTTAACTCTGTTTTATTTTATTTAAGGGGGAAGTCTACTGTGACAAGGGAAAAAACAGGCTTATTTTCCGGATTTTATTTCTAACAAAATATTGCTCGAACATAAAATCTATTTAAACTCTTATCTTTATTATATATTTAAGTTTTTGAAAAAAAAATTTTAAGTCAAAATATTCAAAATGGCCGCTGTGGCACTTCTGCAAGCGCAGGTCCGCTTTTCTTAGGTGCCTAAACGGTGTACATGAAATCTTACGTTTCGGTGATCTAAAACAAAAAAACAAAATATTGTTATCATATACATAGTATTGACTCTCGTCTGACGTAGGATTATGTCGATAAAAAATTTTGGCGTTGAAAAAAAAATTCTTGAAATTTTTTTCTTTTTTTTTCTAAAATTGATGTTACTATTGTTTATAACAATTTAACAAAAAACGATATCAAAAAAATCCTATGTCAGACGAGAGACACTATTACAGAGAATATATAATTAAATTTTTAAGCTGATTCATTTATCAGAACTCGAGATATCGTGTACACCGTATACAAAAACTTAGTTTCGAGAAAAATGCGTTTAAAGTTTCAGTATTAGCAGGTACGCGCTTTGGAGCGCTTCGGGAAAAGGTCGAAATTTCAACGAAGAAAAATTTAGCCAGCTGTAACACATATTGTACCTTATTTAAGAGGGTTCAAAGTATTTTTTAAGCTAATAAAAAAAATCGATTTTTTGAAAAATTCACAGTAGACTTCCCCCTTAAACATTCCTGGTACTCTCTGTTCATAGGGTATACATATATATAATTGGTGCTTACACTCTCTTTGGGTGTTTGGCTGAGCTTCTCCTATTTGTGGCGTGCGTCTTGATTTTCTTCCCCAAATGGTGGGACCTACAGCTTTAAGTCGACTCCGAACGGTAAATAATTTTTATGAGGAGATTTTTCATGGCAGAAATAGACTCGAAGGTTTGCCATTGCGTGCCGAGTGGCGACCGCTGTTAGAAAAAAACATTTTCTTCATTGTGGTGTATCACGGAGATTCGAACCTACGTCTTCCGAATGGTAGTCACGCACTACATATTCGGTTACGGCGGCCGATCAATGCTTTAATAATTTAATTTTCAGGGTAGCCAGATAAGTCTATTTAAGCCCTTTTCAGGGTCGCCATATATTTCCAAAGAAAAAACAAGGTTTCAACAATATATAAGGGGCTGTTTTTCAGGGTCGCAAAATACTTTTAAGCAAAGAGATCAAAAGTTTTACATTATAAAAAGGTAATAACTGTTGTTGGCATTTGTAGGGTGCTATTTAAAAAAGGCATAATATATTAATTTCTTAATTGAAGACTCGAATATTCTTATACTTCTAATGGATGTCCTGTTACCTTTGCTTAAGTCAGGTATTGCAAAGATAAACGACAAGCACTCGAATCGTATTAAAGTACAAAGTATAAGTACTGCCGTGCCTTATCAAGCGCCAGCTAGCATCAGGGGATAAAAGTGCATTTGAATTTAGGCTGGAAGATTCTGAAACAAACAATATTTTAGAAATTGCGAACATTGGATTTTTTTACTAATCTCCTTACCCTGAATTCCGGTCTATGTAGTGCTGTGGTTGAATTCCACGCCGTGTTTCTAAAATCCATTAAACATGTTTTTACAATACTACATGGTTGGGTCACATCCAGAGACAAGTTAGGTAGTTATCGGTTGATTCAGACATTATTGATGAAGGAATAACGGGCACTAGTCACACGCACCAAGATCCAGCATAGATGTACACTTTGCAGTAGCAATAAAAATGCTGTGAATATAATTTTTTACTCATATTGCAATTTAATTTGCATTACCAGAAAACTTTTGTTGATTACTGAAAAAAATTGCAGTAAAAATATTTTTTTACTGATTACTGAAAGAAACTGATTACTGTTATTTGTAATGCTGTAAATATGTATATAATGCAGTGTGCCCATCTATGGTAAACAGGTAAAATAATTTTGATTCTGATTCTACAACTTTTAAAAATAAAATGCTCTATAAAAAATTAAATAATATAATAAGAAGCTCACGAGCTCAGAATACTAACATATACTTTTTACTTACGAGTATATGGTGTGCTGGTTAAATAATCTTTGTTTTTTGTTTATTTTTTATTTAGTTTATTTGTTTGCTTTTATTTGATTTTTTTCACATATCTTAACAAAACTAGTTTAACGAATTCAGGAATATGTATGAGCACAAAAAACAAAAACAAAAAAAAAATTAGCAACTTGCATCATAAAATAACAGGTATCACAATATATGTATTTATATTGATTATTGGCTAGCCTAACAAGACATGCATGCACACACATGCATACATACATACATATGTACATATACTCCAACTTAAAAAAATTCTGTATGCATTATTTTTGCGGCGAAAAATTATTCAGCAAATCAGTTCGGTTGCCCCAAGATTTCGTACATATGTACACATCGGTCATATATACTTACAAACACTTATGTACACATACATAAAATTTAAGTCTATAAATGTGCATAAGTATAACTTATAATGCTCTTATCCGCGTTGCATGGGAAATAGACCTTCACAGCTGCCGCGTCGCACGATTTGGATGTCTGCAGGGATAATGAGAATGCATGTGATGAAAATTGTAGGTACATATACATATGTAATAATATTGATTAGCCTTAATTTAAGTAGGCAGTGTTTAAAACGTTTTTCATGCGTACGAGATGCATGCAAGGTAAAGGTAACTAAGTAAAAAATTCAAGGTAATCGTAAATAATTTTTGGTTTTGTAAAGTCAAAATTTAATGACATTATTCAGTTGACCATGGAAAGGTAACAGGTATGTATAATTCAAATATACACACAGGGTCCGGCACTCAAAGTGTAACAAATTAAAAGGGCATAAATTTAGTTTGGAAAATTACTTTTTTCAATACAAAGTAAAAAATGTGTAAAAATAATACAAAATTAAGAATCAATTTACTTTTGCTCGATATGACCACCTTTTGTCTTGACTATGGACACAATGTTCGGAAATTAACCGCTTTCGGCCAAGCGAAGCAACTCCTTCGCTCTCTCAAGTTTGACATGCTGCTGCTTTGATGTAAGAGCATATGGCTTTTATATCTTATAAGGCTTGACTTTGAGATATTTTCAGTTCTTTCGCCCTTTGATTCGTCGGGGACTTCGCTCAAGTCGCTTTTTCACTTTGAACCATTTTACGTGACGTTGCAATCGAAGTTCTGCGATGTTACCAGTATTATTGTAACGAGTAATGGTGCGATAAACAAAAACTGTATTTGCCTGTTACCTTTCCAACAGACAGCTGATGCCCGAGCGGTCTGAAGTTGGTTACACTTCGGGTGCCGGACCCTGTATACGAGTATACATGCATCTGAACAAGAATTTTCAGTCTAAATTGTTGAACAATGAAGTAATTTTTTTTATATTGCAAGGCTTTTCGTTTTTAAAATCAAGTAGTATATAAATAGTAAGTATTATTAGTATACAGTAAGGAAAATAGTTCCATTTTCGTTCGCCAAGCAGATTATGACATTTCGTGCTCATTTCCGAATAACGAAAATCTTTTTTATTTTTCTTTTTATTCAAAATGTAAAAAAGGTGCGTACATTATTTCACGATAACTTGAGGGTAACACAAGTGAATATTTTGAATAAAATTTAATGGAACTTGAAGAATTTTTTACACAACATTAACTTATTGTAATACAATATTAAGAGTTAACCGCTGCGTATCTACCGTGTACATAATTCTTTGGAAAATTTTGGTTTTGAAGGTTTGAATAAATGGTTTTGGTTAAAAAAATATTAAAAAAAAATCTAGCTCGACAAACATTGCAAATAGTAATAAAAAATCATGCACTCAGTTATGCTCTCCACTGTAGGCTAATTTTTTTGTAACATTTTCTATATTTAACCTGATTGTATCTTAAACAAAATTTTCAAATCAATTTAGACGCATAGAAAAGCAAGGGGACAGCTATTTGAAAAGAAGAAATCGCCGGTTGAAGCGCCCTATATTTGAATTAACATGCGTTTAACTGAATTTTTTTCTCACTAAAAACCAACTATCAAATAAATAAATGTATGAGAGTATATTTCTATGTATGAGCATAGAAGTACATATATCTACATACATACAATATATGTAAACAAATTACTCACCTGCGCCACAACGTCGCGCACAATCGAACTTTTGTTGATTCTGGTATTGCTGCTGATTGCTAGCGCATACCGGATTATACTCCGAGGTAGTGGGACAGCTGCCAAAACAGTTCAAAAATTGTGGCGAAGCTGTAGTGCGTGCTGTGAATGGCGCCATGGTAGCAACCATGGGTCGATTATTTATAAAAACAACATCCGAATCACCAATGTTAGATGATTGTTGTGTCTTTGGCGTTGTTGTTTGGCTAGGTGTTTGCTGCCCCTCATTGCTGAATATCAACGGTTGCCCAGGTCCTGGACGGTTAAATTGCGGTCGAGCAAATGGATTTATATTGAAAATATTTGGAGCTGGGAAGAAAAGTGGATCGCTGTTCGCACCAAAATCGCTGGGGAAGATTTGTCGCCTAAGCCGTTGTGAGGTGTCGTCTGATTGATTTCTTTGTTCTTGTGGTGCTCCATGCGTGACGGCAGTTAATATAAAAACACCTAAGTATGTAGAAAATTAAAGGATTGCGAATAATATGAACTTCTCTCCTTTTATCTTTGGCACTCACCTGTCCATATACAACAACTATGCACCATTTTATTGAGTGGATTAAAAATGTTAACACTACGATCTGCGAAACTTGACTGCTTTCTGGTTCGGTGCTTAACTGGTTATATGTAATCAAAATCAGCGCTAAAGCTGAGAAGCAATCAGAAAAGACAAAACAAAACACTTAAGCGTAACTTAACGACCAAACGAGAAATAATTAACCCGCTCATGCGCGATTTGTCCGTAAACTGTTTTTTGTTTTTGAATTTCATGTAAGGATAACCATTTCAAAGACAACTATGTACAGGTTTATTAGTTTTAAAACATTACTCGAAAGCAATCCAGATTAATAGAATTTAATTTAATTTTTATTTTTCTGATTTTCATCCATAATTACTAGAACAAATTTTGTTATACTCTGCCTTTGCCTCTACTTATGTACAGGGTGCGTGAACAAAATTTAAGGAAACTTGAAGAATTATTTTCACAACATTAACTTATTATATATCCATAAAATTATTTAATAAAACTTTCATTAGCAGCAATAATCTTTTCGATCCGAAGTTAGGCGGCCACAAGTTCGATGTTATGTGGTCATGGAAATTTTCAGCCATCCATTCTTTTGCCGCAATCGTTTTGTGTGTAGGAGCAGAGTCCTTATGAAGATATATGGGCTGTCACCGTGTACACTATCAATCCAGGGTTTCATTACTGTCTGTAGAACCTCGATAAATACAGCAGAATTCACTCAAAATCTTTGAGTAAAGAAGTGTGGTGGGATGGCATGCCCTTTATTGCTCACAACACCTAAAACCATAACAACTGCAACTGGAAACTTCTTGTGCATGACAACTGGAGCTTCTGTAGGATTGGATACATAGCCGCCTGACACTCTGGTCAGTTCTGCGATTGATCTTTGGGGCTTGGTCAACATTTCTTCCCCAGAAAAAAACCATAACATCTCAGACGCTTCAGGGGGTTTAATTCTGTTTAGAAGCCGTTTTGATCGGATGACTCGCTGTTCTCGTGTTTTCTCCGACATAAACTGTCTTCTGCGCAAAACGGAGGATTTATACGGATGTCTTCATGGGCAACTCAACGTATCTCAACGGATCTCATTCATTTTGACGGATCCTCATTGTCGCTTACAGTGTCACTTGTTGAATAAATACTCAGGTCGAACAGAGTCAGAAAGTTCTTCGTGTTTTTTACGAACCTTAAGAAAATTAGAAATTTCTAAATCAGTGTGATTGATACACAGATTGCAACGATAACTGCATGTCTCTTCGTTTCTTGAGTAAAGCTGTATTTCTCCATTTGAAAGAGAACAAAAAGAAAAATAATAGTTTCAGGAAGCTATAGCCACATATCAAACACTTATGATACATATATTTTTTTGTAAGAGTGATTCTTACGGTAAAAAATCCCATGAGGATACAAACAAAGATGCAGGCATCTTTGACAATCAAGACACAAAATTGTAAAATCTCGGCAACAAAATGTATTGATTTGCCTAATACTGTGATTTCAGGTTATTTGCAATTACCATAATTGTGAATTGCCACATCGTTTTTTTCTTACTTTTTGCCCTCATCATCATCTTTTGGCTCTACAGCTCTTTGTGAGCTTTGGCCTGCTCCACGTGGGACCTCCATACGTCTCGAACGCTTGCGACTTTTTTCCAGTTCGTTATCCTAAGTTTCTTGATGTCGTCCTCTAGTTCGTCGGTTCATCTTGTTCTCGGCCTTCCTCTTGCTCTAGTGTTGAACGCTCCCGCTTCTACGATTTTCTTCTGCGCCTCCGTACCGTCCATTCTTGTAATGTGACCCAGCCATCTTAACCGCTGCGCTTTGATGAAACATATAACATTTTCACCCTTTATCAGTTGATCTAGCTCGTCGTTCCATCTTATCCGCCACTCGCCGTGATCTTTGATTGCTCCGAAAATTCTTCTGAGTACTTTTCGTCCGAAGGCTTGCAGTTTTGTTTTATCTGCTTCAATTAGCGTCTACGATTCAGCTGCATAGCATAATACTGGTCTAATGATGGTTTTATACAGAGTCAATTTGCATTGTCTGTTTAATAGTTTTTGGATTTGAAGAGTTTCATTAACGACGCATTCGATCTGTTCGCTGCTAGAATTCGCTCATCGATGGTGAAGCTCATTGAATTTTTGCCCTCACTTTTTCAAAAAAAAAAAGAGTTCGCTTATTCTGATATCAACGAAACTTGTATAAACCTCCTCAATTTATACCCAATCAGGACTAAATAGTTTGAGTTTAGTTGAAGAATAGTAAAATAAGAATGGTAAGGGGAAGAAAATGTGCTCTAGGGCACTACTGTGTGTAAAAGGGTTAAGATATAAGTACATATGCAAATATTTACAAACTATACTCTCATCTGAAACGAAGCAAACTTGTAAAACCACGTGGAGAAGGCAAATAGGGCCCCGTTATCCCCAAACAAATTACAAATCATGAACTTGACTTTCAAAGCGGCAAAATAACATTCGTTGAGATGATATACATGCATATATAATTACCATACCCTCTTGCGTTTCTTATAGCGGCGGTAATTGAAAAACATACATACATATGAAGATACATATATTCATTAGGCACATCTATTACAAAAGGAATAAAAAATAATTACGAAATATTTTAATTAACCGCAGATATCATAAATAATACGATTGTATACATATGTATATAAAAAAATAAGTCAGCTTTATAGTTTACACGTAATAAGTTCTCGTACGCCATTTTCCACATTTTTGTGTAATTTTTCTTGCCGCTGAGTCAAGAATGTAAATTGGAATTCCCGCGAACTTCAAAATTAGAACAAATGCGTTAGGGATGAGTCGGTTTTGTATCGCATTACTGGGAGGGAATTTTCGCATTAAGATATTAAATATTTAGTGCTAAATGTCATCTGTTCGTTTTGACCGTGTATGAGTACAGGGTCCGGCATTCGAAGTGTAACCAATTTCAGACCGCTCGCGCAGCTGATGCACGTCGGCTACTACCAGCCGGTACCGCAACGAATACTTTCAGATCCGGGACGTTTGTATCCATTCGGATGACATGACCTAGCCAGTGGAGCCTGCACTATATTCTCATATAGCCCAAGGTCCAAAAACTTTTCGCAGAATCTTTCTCTCAAATGCTTCATGCTCTGCGCTCTACAATAGAACGGGCAATTAAATGTTTAGTATGGAAAGCTGGGGCTGAAAAGAAACGAAAGTAGCATCTGCCAGAATGACAAGGCTGTAGAATAATAATCAGTTTAATCGTTTCAGATGTCCTGAAGAGCCGAATCCTGTTGACAAGCCACCTATCTTTTTTTAAGATGCTTACTTCGGTGCCACACTACTACAAATAAATATGTCAAAACAAAAAAAAAAAACTATTTGATGTCAATAATAACATACTATAAAATCAAAACGATTGCATTTTATTTGCTTAAAAAAATTTCTAAAAAATATCTATAAAAAATGAGTATTTGACTAGACTACTACCATAAATGACAAATAATCACCGAAAACTCCATCGAAATTGTTCGTCAATTTATCAAAAATGAATCGAAATCATCGTTAAAATTTATGAAATCGGAATTGAATATCTCCAAAACATCGATTTATTGCATTTTAACTGATCATTTGGGCTTATAAAAGGTCTGTGCACCTTTCATTCCGCACAAGTTAACGGAGCACCAAAAATTGGTCAAAACTAAACATTCGAAAGACCTCATTAAAAAGACGATGAAAGACGAGAAGTTCCTTTACAACATTATAACTGAAACTAAGCGTCAAAGTGTCGAATGGAAGGCCCCAGACACCCAAAAACAGGCGTTTGGAGAAGTTAAAAATCAATTCGATGCTCATTTGTTTTTACGATTCCAAGGGAATTGTCCGCAAGTAGTTCGTGCCAACGGGCCAAACCGTCAATGAAATTTTCTATCTTGGCGTTTTGAAGCGTTTGTTGCATAGCATTCGTCAAATTCTTTTGGGTTGTAATTGCGGATTTCTCTCATAGATGGCTTCAGTTGAAATTATAGGTTTATAGACTTAGTACAAAAGTAAAACACATTTTGTTATTTGATAGTTGGCAATTCAGCTATCAATCAGTAAAAAACTTGTTTGATCGGTTGCGTAGTCTTCGTTTGGCGTTCGTTGAAAAATGGAAAATCAAAAGGAACATTTTCTTCATATTTTTCTTTTTTACTTCCACAAAGGGAAAACCGCATCGTAAGCTCATAAAAAGTGATGTGTTGTTTATGGTGACGTAGCCTTAAATGAATGGCAGTGTCAAAATTGGTTTGCCAAATTTCGTTCTAGTGATATTTCACTCAAAGATGAAAAACGCTCCGGTCGTCCTGTTGAAGTTGATGACGCCTTAATCAAAGCAATAATGGATTCGGATCGCCACAGTACAACACGTGAGATTGCAGAGAAGCTTCATGTATAACATACATGCATTGAAAATCACTTAAAACAACTTGACTATGTGCAAAACTCGATACATGGGTTCCTCACGAACTGAAAGAAACGCATTTAACGAAACGCATTAACAGATGCGATTTGCTAAAAAAACGTAATGAAAATGATAAATTTTTAAAACGACTGATAAGTGGCGATGAAAAATGGGGTCTTTATAACAATATCAAGCGGAAAAGATCGTGAAGCAGGCCGGTGAACCAACTCAAATAACATTAAAAGGTGATATTCATCAAAAGAAGGTTTCGTTATCAATTTGGTGGGGTCACAAAGGAATTTTCTACTTTAAACTCTTATCACCCAACCGAACCATCAAGTTTGATGTCTACATTGAACAACTAACGAAATTAAACAATGCAGTTGAAGAAAAGCGGCCCGAATTGACAAATCTTTGGCCACTCGGCAAAAATTATTGGATGAGATGTTTTGCCCCATCTACCATATAGTCCTGAACTTGCACCATCTGATTACTTTTTGTTTCGATTTTTACAAAACTCCTTGTATGGTAAATATTTCAGTAATGATGATGTTGTCAAATCGTACCTGATTCAGATTTTTGCTAATAAAAACGAGAAGTTTTATGAACGTGGGATTATGATGTTGCCTGAAAGATGGCAAAAGGTCATTGACCAAAACGGGCAATACATTACAGAATAAGGTTATTTAGTTACATGAAAGAATTGTTTTTGCCAACCCAATAGACTGCGCAAATCAGAGTATCGAGGCCAGAAGGGAATATTTTGAATAAATAAACTCGAAGTTATCAGAAAAAAGCTCCTGTCGTTTCTATTTTAGTTCAGTCTTGTTTATTTTGGACTTCCCCTTGTACAGGGTTTGATTGAAAAGTAATGAGCCTTCCCGCGAGGAGCGTCTGCCAAGCGATCAACCGAATCGGCTGGTGGGGTGAAAATGATCGTTGGACCTTCCCCTTCCACTAGAAACCGGTCCCAGTTCGCTGGCAACAGCGGTGCAGTCAACATCGCTCCGCGCGTGAGAGCTGTTTTAAAAGTGTGTTAGGATTTTGCAGTGGCGAAAATGCAGCGTACGTTGGAGCAACGTTACTCGATCAAATTTTGCGTAAAGCTAAACAAAATGAGTACCGAAACCATTGGGCTACTCAAGGAGGCTTACGGGGACCTATCTCTGTCCAGTGCCCAGGTAAAACGGTGACACAAGTCGTTCAAGGAAGGCCGGGAGGACGTCGAAGACGAGCAGTGATCTGGAAGGCCTTCGACGACGCAAACAGACGAAGATGTGAACCGCCTTCCTCCGCCCCTCTGCATTGGCCAAAATGGGGACTTCTTCTTGTTCCCACGCCTGAAAAGAAAGCGGAAGGGGAGGCGTTTTGACTCCATCGAGGCGATCCAAAAAACTGTGACAGCCGAATTGAACGCGATTCCGGCGGATGAGTTAAAAAAATGTTTCCTGCAGTGGAAGGAGCGCTACCAGCGGTGTATTGACGCTCAGGGCCCTATTTTGAAGAATATTAGTTGTATAAGCCAAAACGTTTAATAAAACTGCTTAAAAAAAAATAAGGCTCATTACTTTTCAATCAAACCCTGTATATACATATAATTGACGCATACACAATTTTTGGGTGTTTGGACGAGCTCCACCTTCTATCTGCGGTGTGCGTCTGATTGTTGTTCCACAAAATGGAGGGCCTACAGTTTCAAGCCGACTTCGAACGGCAGATATTTTTTTATGAGGAGCTTTTTCATGTCAGAAATACACTCGGAGGTTTGCCATAGCCTATCGAGGGGCGACCCCGACTTTTTCTTTATTTTGGTCTTTCACCAAGATTCGAACCTACGTTCACTCTAAATTCCGTATGGTAGTTACGCACCAACGTATTCGGCTACGGCGCTCAAATGTTTACTACTGTTTGCTTATGTATAATTCGAATTACGTTTATTTTATCATCAAATGAAGCGAAACATTGTAGAGAGCTGTTAGAATCACCTAATATACTATATAAATATATGTGCATAAGATATACACATACACTTTTTATTAGCATTCGTACTTGGCCAAATTTTTTGACTCATGCATTTAACAAAATGAAAAGATAGAGAAAGTAAGATATGAAAAACATTAAGCATTATTGATTTCTGTTAATTGATTAAATTTATATTTTTAATGTAATATATTATATATTTTTATAAATCTTATGTACATTTTTTGAAGCAGTTTTATGCCATCAACTACGTAAATACCCAAATGTATGCTTTGTGTAAAATGGCGCACGGCTTATTTGTTGAGTTAATGCACATTTTGTTAATATTATATTAATTTTGGATATTGCGAGTAATGTTTTCTCTATTGACTCAAGCAATATGTAGAACATGATAAGCCGTTTCCGTCAGACGTGGTTGAGGCATAGTGGCGATTGGTGAGATGTGCTTCATTGAATTCTCCCATTCCTTGTAGCTGGGTGGATGTTTTTGCCAACCAATTAAAGCTGTTATGAAAAGAGAATAGTTTAAAATTCTATAAATGATATTTATATATATGTACATATATGTATGCATGTGCAAATGCAAATTAGGATCAGCCTAATCAGCCTAACAGCTGCACCTAATATATTATATGTAAGTATTTCGCGGCGAAGAATTTTTTTTATGCAAGTCACGCCCTCAATTTCGGCTAGTCTCATACAAGCGGCATATGCATGAGGAACTTAATTGTGTTGCGTAATATGTTAAATAGTTTTCTTGTTACTCCATTTATAAGTAAAAACAAGTCTGTATTAAGTATCTATCCCTTGACTTAAAGAAGTATAGTATAATCCTCAAAAGACTTTTCTTGGATCAATGCTTGAAATAGCAATCTATACTAATATTATAAAGAGGAAAACTTTGTTTTAATTAAAAATTCTTTCACCATTCGAAAGCTACATCATCCACGAGTAACATGGATTATATTTTATTTTGGAAATAGGGCTCGAGATATAGGTCAAAACGTGGACCCGGGTAACCTTCGGATGTGTATGTACAATATGGGTATCAAATGTAAGCTGTTGGTGAATGCTTTAGTCCAGAGTATTTTTCACGCCGCTCTGTGACTAGGGTCTCGAGATATAGGTCAAAACGTGGACCCGGGTAACCTTTGGTTGTGTATGTACAATATGGGTATCAAATGAAAGCTGTTGGTGAATGCTTTAGCACAGAGTATTTTTCATGCCGCTCCGTGACTGGGGTCTCGAGATATAGGTCAAAACGTGGACCCGGATAACCTTTGGTTGTGTATGTACAATATGGGTATCAAATGAAAGCTGTTGATAAGTGCTTTAATACGGGGTAATTTTCATACCTATTGATGACTAGGGTCTCGAAATATATGCCAAAACGTGGACCCGCCGTGTCTTTGAACCGAAGTAAACCAAACTTACACACATTGTTAAGTAGGTATTGAAGATGATTTTCGTATAGTTTGATTACCTATTGGTAGATAGGGTCTCGAGATATAGGTCAAAACGTGGACCCGGGTAACCTTTGGTTGTGTATGTACAATATGGGTATCAAATGAAAGCTGTACTTTGTTAATGCTTGGGGCGGAACTGAACTGTCAAATTGACAGTGTGAGTTACAATGTGTCAATATTTCTTTCTGATTTGGATGCCATAAGGAAAAAACGTAAGTGCAACATGTAAAAATTGTTTGTGAATTTTTTTGGAGTGGATTTTGGAACAGAGAATAATTTCTTACGAAATTTGAGAATTTAATGTGAAATCCGAATGAAATTATGTGTTCGTGGAAAAAAAATTTTTTTTCGTTTTTTTTTTTGAAAAATATAAATGGATAATGGTTAAAAAAGCTCCAATGCTTAAACATATAAATTGAAACGAAAAATTCATGGATGATCAGGAAAAAAGACGATTGCTTATTCATATGCGTTGATTTGAAATTTAAAAACAATCTTCTTTTTTCCTGATTTTCAATTTATATTTCATATTTACTCAAAAACAAATAGAAAAACAAAAAATATTGTTTATGCCTTTAAGCGCTTGAATAAAAAATAAAGAAATAAATAATATGAAAATCATATATTTTCTGTTCTAAACCATATCTATTCTATTTTAGTGTGCCCAGCGAAGGGGGCCGGGTTTGCTAGTAGTTTATAAACGACAAACAAGTTTGCGCATTGAGTGCCACTATAAATATTCTCTTAACGGATTCTCTCCCAAAAAAGTAATATATCTATTATAAAAGTTAGTCAAGGGGGCACCAAATTAATCATCCAATTTTGTTTTTGGATAACTGTTTTAATAAAAAAAATGTTTTGAATGATGCAAACCTTTATTTTGACATTTACGCCCTTCAAAACTTGTCTTTTTGCATGCTGCAGTTCACAAGTATCAAATATAATTAACAAACAAGGCCTTTTGCAAATTTCTACACAGGGTGCGTATGGTATTTGAGGACATGCATATATGTATATGTCTATAACTTCCCGAAACATGGAAGACTCCAACTTAACTCAAGAAATGAGGAGACTTGCAGTTATCATCGCTTTATGTGCAAATCGCACCGATTTACAAATCTCTAATTTTCTTAAGTGGGCCCGGTAATTCGTTCATAAGGTACGTCGTAAATTGGAAGCATCACAGGCGGGGATGCAGAATCTGTTGCAAAACGCAAAAAACATGAAAAACGGTCTGATAATGTCCGATCTGCAGAATTTATTCAACAAGCGATCATTGAGCACCCCTCAAAATCAATGAGAGCCCTTGCGAGGGTGCTTAATATTTCTGAGGGCCTTTTCCGTCGAGTTGTCCATGAAGAATTCCAGTATAAATCTTCCATTATTCGCAGAAGACTCGTTAAATCCTATATTACGTCGGACAAAATACAAGAACGGTTAGTTATCCGAGCAAAACGCCTTCTAAACAAAATTAAACACCCTGAAGCTCCTGAGATGTTTTGGTTGCTATCTGAAAAAAAAAACAAATTTTACCAAGACCTAAATACCAACCGCAGAGATGACAGATGGCTTTGTTCAAATTCTACAGAGGTTCCTGTTGTCGTGCACAAGAAGTTTCCAGTCACTATTATAGTTTTAGAAGTTGTGAGCAATAAAGGACATGTCCCTACATACTCAAAGATTTCGAGTGAATTCTGCTGTATATATCGAGATTCTGAGACAGTAATTAAGCCCATACATCTTCAGCAGGACTCTGCTTCTGCACACAAAGCGATGGCGACACAAGAATGGATGGCCGAAAATTTTCATGACCTTATAATATCGAGCTTATGGCCGTCTACCTCCCCAGATCTTAATGCCCTGGATTACTACGCATGCGGCGTAGTTGAACCTGGAAGCAAAAATCATCTTCATAACATCATTTCTTCTCTGAAGGCTGCAATTAATACCGTTAAGGTCAATATAAGGTCTCCTCGCCGATCGAGGAGATTATTGCAGCTAATGGCAATTTCAGCCCTCGTAGCCGAATGGGTTGGTGCGTGACTACCATTCGGAATTCACAGAGAGAACGTCGGTTCGAATTTCGGTGAAACACCAAATTATTGCAGCTAATGGAAATTTCAGCCCTCGTAGCCGAATGGGTTGGTGCGTGACTACCATTCGGAATTCACAGAGAGAACGTCGGTTCGAATCTCGGTGAAACACCAAAATTAAGAAAAACATTATTCTAGTAGCGGTCGCCCCTCGGCAGGCAATGGCAAGCCTCCGGGTGTATTTCTGCCATGAAAAAGCTCCTCATAAAAATATCTGCCGTTCGGAGTCGGCTTGAAACTGTAGGTCCCTCCATTTATGGAACAACATCAAGACGCACACCAACATTAGGAGGAGGAGCTCGGCCAAACACCCAAAAAAGGTGTACGCGCCAATTATATATATACATATATATATGTATATAAATTATATATATTATATATAATGGAAATTTCATTAAATGATTTTATAGATACTCGTATATAATAAGTTAATATGGTGCAAGAAAAGTTTCATTAAATTTTGTTCAAAATAAAAGCTAATTTGTTTTATTCCCAAGTTGCCCTCAAATACCGTACGCACCCTGTGTGTATGTATGTATACCTATATAAGTGGCGCTTACATCGTTTATTTGGTGCTATTCCATAAATCTTCCGATAGGGTGGTTAATTTGTAGTCGCCACCTTGTAGTTACGTTTATAATAACACATTTTAAGTATTTTTTTGTCAATTTTGTTGAAGGAAGTACACCTATAATATTTTGAGCATATGGGCGTTTTCCAAAACGCCTGTTGCTTTGTGTTCGATCAAAGTATCATGAGCTTCATGAGAGTAAACGGGGAAAAAGATAATCAGTAGTGGATTTCAAAAGTAATGGTGCGTTTGCATTATATTTGTCTGGAAAATCACAACCAGCGTTTATTCAGGAGCTCGAGCATCTTAAAGTTAATAACGTTTTTGTTTATCGCACCATTGCTCGTTAAAATGATACTGATACCATCGCGAAACGTCATGGAGGTAGTCATCAAAAGACTGCAACGTCACGTGAAATGGTACAAAAAATGAGGAAGTGACTTAACGAAATCCCCGGCGACCAATCAAGCCAATCTAATGGCGAACGAATTGAAAATATCTGACCGTATCACCCACGCATACTGAAAAATGATCTCAAAGACAAACCTTACAAGATCCAAAAGACGTATGATCTCACACCAAAACAGCAACGTGTCAGACTTGAGAGAGCGAAGGAGTTGCTTCGCTTAGCCGGAAGCGGTCAATTTCCGTTTGGTTTTCTGAGGAGAAGATGTTTCAAATTGAGCAATTCTTTAACTCGCAAAACTGGCGCATTTGACTCATCGATTGGCCATCAGCAGGCGGCACCCGCCACAGGTAATGGTTTGGGACGTTGTAACCGCAGATGAGCGCTGTCCAATCGTTTTCATCCAGCCTGGTGTCAAGGTAAATGCGAAATATTATCGGGAAAGTATTCTGGAGGTTGTTTTGAAGTCGTGGGCAGACAAACATTTCGGTGGCAGACCATGGATATTGCAACAGGACTCGGCACCGTCTCACAAAGCTCGAGTGAACCAAAAATGGCTAGAAAACAACGTTCTGAACTTCGTAACGTCCACACAATAGCTCTCAAATTCACCAGATGCGAGTCCGAATAATCTCTTTGGGCCATTTTGGAGAGCAAGGTCCGAACTAAAAGATTCACCGCGAGTGGGCCAAAATACCTGCAAGTCACATTCGGGAAGCCATAGGCAAGGCAAAAGGTGTTCATATCTAGCAAAAGTAAATTGATTATTTTGTATTATTTTCACACATTTTTTACTTTGTATTGAAAAAAGTAATTTTCCAAACTAAATTTATGGTCTTTTTAATTAGTTATACTTCATGCCCTATCTTTTATAATTTATAAACGAATCGTTTATCGTTGTACTATTGAAAAAGAGTAAATGCCAAATTTATGGGTATTTTAACTACACAGGAAAGCATTTTGGATAGTGTTTGAACTTATGACAATAGAAAAAACACAAAAAAAAGCGAACTAAATTTCTTCAAAAATTTTTATCAATTAGGTTCACCCTTATGCACATGATCACGTACAATTAGCGGTTTTCGGAAATGATACACCAGTCGCGCGTGCGCCCTCAGTTTTTGCACTCTGCCCTTGCATGGAAGCATTGTTGATTTCGCCAGTTGTTGATGAGTTTTTGCTAAACTTATTTTCTGTCTTTTGTAGGCATTTCAAAATATGCGTTTCACTGCGTTGTCGTCCACAACGACACGTAGCTAACATTGCCGTATACATATTTGGTGAAAGGAAAAATGAGTCACCTTGACCGGTGTATTTGAAGGGGCATAGTTCTGAAAAAATGATACAATGCCAAAGTCATCATTAAGTTATATTACTCACTGTGTATACACCTATGTATTTATGTAACATACATACAGTTGAACCAAATTGTCCCAGTGGTGGTTGAAAATAGCGTAAAATTACGTGTATTGAACGGATTTAGGAAGCATCTATTATTTAGTGCAATGAAATTTCAGCCATAAAGAGGGGTATATTACTTTCGAAATAGGATAATTTTATAAACAAAAATTTACATATTTTATTTAAAATAAAATCAGTACAAATAAAAATAAATATTTCATTCAACAAATCAATACAAATTACATATTAATTGGTTTGGCGTAGTTAAGAAGACTTGGTTGTTTGGTTTTGCGAAATAAATTTTAACTGCTTTGGCGCGAATATTTAGTAAATTAATCAATTCGCTGGAATCGTTATTGCGCACCACCACAAAACATCGCGAAGCCACGCTATACAAAGTGAACAGCACAAAGAAGTTCGTTAAAATGCATGGCCTTTATGACCTTCAAATGATCAGAAATTTTAACAGCTCTCAAAACGCAACCAAAAAGCTACTTTTTTAGAGTAATAATTTACCTATGAGTAATCTATGCGGTTGCGTTTATTGGGGAGCTCCTTTTTGAGAGATTCAACTGTATATACATACATATATACTCGTATACATATGTATATGCGTAAGTATGTGTTCGTCTTTATATACATACAGGATGGCGCAAATTTAATCATCCAAAATTTATCGGAAGATTTATAAAGTTTGCAAATGGGGTCATGCTTCAATCATATTTGTCACGTGTGAAGGGAGACAGCTGCAGTAAAAATACAAACAGAGAAGCAATGGAGCACGTAAAGGTCTAAATAAAGATTCCCATCACACAAAATTATTTTTTTCTTTAGTAAAAGAGTTATTCAAAAACAAAATCGAATGACTGTTTTTGCGCCACCTTGTATATTCTGGCCAAATATTGGTATTGCTGAGCTGCTCACCTTGTTTCCTGAGTGTATCTTTCAACTGTTGATTAACTTCGTTTTGATTGTAGACTCTGTTTAGTTTTTCGTCGGCAAGTTTAGCCCATTTTTTCTGAAAATTTCTACGTGCCAACTGCTCTATTCTCGCTGTCTCCTTACTGTGGAGTTTAAGGATGCTTCACATGGAAAGTACATGGTTTAACATATTTCAGTAACTCACCCTATTCCAAGTTGCTTAGTGGCATCCATACTTTTTTTTCGATTTGATTTTCCTTCTTTTTCTTCTGAGATATTCTGGCAGGATCTTTAATCTGTTAATATTTAAATGCTATTTTAGTGTAATGTGTTGTTATTTGTACGTATTACAACTGGTTACCAAGGCTATCACTTTATTTATTTGGTTGCATTAGTTACAAGTATCTGGATATGGTTTGTTGAAAGCCGATGATGAAAATACATACATACGTAAATATACTATTCGTGAATGTTCCAGGCGATAGAAAACAGAAAGACAGAAGCTAAAAATTGTTCAGCTTTCAAAGACCCTTTTCACATCTCTGACGAAATATGTGCAGTTCAGAGAAATGTTTGCTTTTAAAAAATTGAAGTTAAATAACAAAATATTTTCGAAATATTTCATTTGAAATATTATATTTCAAATAAAAGTCAGACAAGTAAAAATGCAAAACTTTAAAGAAATGTTTGAAAATGAGGCAACCCAGTTATAAAAAATATTTTGCATGAGACCAAGGCGCACTCATTAAAGGTGGTGACACTTTTGATTGTCAAAGCAAAGTATTGAGAAACTAGATAACAAATTCGCCTTGTTTCATTCTAAGCTGACAGCCACTTGGACAATTAATAACAATAATTGTATTTTTTGAGTTATTCAATTTTTTATTAGTTCTGAGGCTTGAAATGGAATGCCAAGGAAGCGAAAATCAACATTTTCGACACCTGCTCTTCTTTGCTTCTTATCGACATCAAAAAGCTGCCGAAGTAGCCCGGGACATTTGCGACATGTTTGAAAATGGTGGGCCTACAGTACGGAAATACAATAGTTTGCAAAGTTCAAAAATGGCGACTTTGACGTTGATCCTGCAGCGGAAGGCCTTCTGAAAAAATGAACGATCATACAACGATTCTCAATCACCTTCATTCAATGAGATTTACCGAAAAATTGGAAGCCTGGGTGTCTCACGAGTTCAACGAAAAAAAAACTAAGAAAGTCGCTATTAAATTACTTGTCAGCATCTTGCCTGCCATCGAGCAACCCGCGGTCATAAACAGCGTGTTTTGTACCGAATCGTCACGGGGGATGAGAAATGGTGAAGCAAAGAAAGGAGTGGATGGCTCCTGGAGATACGCCAAAGCCTAGAGTTAAGCTGGATTTTCAACCAAAGAAGTTCATGATATGTGTTTGGTGGGACTGGGAGAGCATAGTGCACTGGGAAATGCTCGAAAAAAATGCCACGGTCAATAAGGAGCTCTACATTGCCCTGCTACACCGCGTGAATGAGGCTGTTCGACTGAAAATACCTCATCTATATGGTGAAACCATACACACGACAACGCCAGGCTTTATGTTGCACAAATCGTCAAAGCTGCACTCCAAGAGCTCCAATGCGAGGTCCTTCAGCAACCGCCGTATTCTCCGGACCTTGCAGCAACCGATTACCATCTTTTCCGCTCCCTGTCAAACCACACATGAAAGGCGTTCAATAATAAAGAGGTCCTAAAAATTGGCTGAACAACTGCTTTGGTGTCAAAGGCCTGGCGATTTTTGGCGGAACGGCATGAATAAATTGGTGGAGAGGTGGGAAGAGGTTGTAAACAGCAACAGCGAGTATATAGTTGATGAACTTATTGATATAATTATTGTTTTTTGTTTTTCGGTAAACACGCTACGAACATATTCCCCAACCTAATATGCTTTGCTTGCAGTTCGTTTTCGAAGATAAAAGACAAAATTTACAAAGAAATCACTTAAGAACTATTATTAACTGAACAACTGTGGGTTTCATTGGAAAATTCTTAATACTTCTCACAAAAAAAAAAAAAAAATCGAACGGGCCATCGTACAAACACCTAGCCAAAAATACCAGTGCTACCCAGTTGATATTCAATTTCATGGCATTATTACTAATACAAACGCAGTTTATGTTTTTTAATTTTCGAGTCTTTATTTAATTTTTTTTTCACTTCGCTAGAATTTGAAATTTCTGTTTAAACTCCAAACGGACGTTGAAGATCTGGTGATTATTTTTTTGAATTGCTGCATGATTTTTATTATATAATTAAATATATATTTTTTATTTGTATGTATATAGATTCAAGTATTTATGTATATATGTATATTTTTGCAATCTTTTGGTTTTGCCTGTCATTTATTTTAATTTTAATTATTTTAAATTTTTCGACAACAACAATAATAATAAGTAGTTTACATTTTTATACATCTAACTGCTTACCATTTATCACTACTAACATTCGTGCGCTCCTATTTTATGTATTTTTTTCACGTCAATGCTACTTTTTTGCATAATCTTTTATCTTTAAAAAATTTTGCTAATCTTTTTCGTAGTTGTCTGTGTTTTATTTAACTGGTTTGTGTATCTGAGTTGTTTAAGATTGAATTCATTACAACAGAAGAAAAGCAGTTGTGAAAGTAAATTTATATTTATTAATTGAGCTTTGCATTTAGAAGTTGGAAGAAAATTGGTTATTTTGAGTTGATACAAATTTTTTTTGGCTGAAAGCAAAGGCAGACAAACTGCAATATGCATGTAAAAATACATATGTATTTGTGGAATTTTTGCTAAATATTTGATTTTATTCTTCTTGTTTGGAAAATTTGCGCTTGGCGCAGAAATAAAAAAAATATAGAAAATAATTTTTTTCTTCTACGTTAGCAACTGCTCCGCTTAATGTATTATGAATACGGTTTCGCTTTATTTACGTTTTGCCATGACATTATTGATTAATTATTTATAATTCGTTCCTTGTTTCTAATTTAAAATTACTTATTGCATTTCATTTTGATTTAATTGAGTTGATTTAAAAAATATATGTATTAATTTTTATTATACGTATGTAATACTCGAAAAGTGGAGTCCGATTCCGGTGCATGCGCTACCATTTAACACTTAGTAAATCGCTTTATTTGTTTTTTCATAATTTTTATTTTCATTTTCATAAATATGTAGGTTCTTTACTGGCTTTACACTTTATGGCCGTATGTCGTTTTATACAATTATTTACAATTTTATGGAATTTTAAATTCTTTAGCGTGCCTGCAATTTAATTCAATTAATTTAGATTATTTTTTCTAGTTTGAAACATTAAAATATCAGTCGATGATTTAAATGTTCTCACACAAATATATTGCACCCCGCTGATCATGCTAAAGAGAGCCTTTCAAAATTAAAAACAGGGTAAAATTTTTCCCATCAACTGCATTCTTTCAAGATCATCAATAAAACTCTTCAACGGACCAGCGAGTGCCAGCGACTTAAGTTTAACTACCAATTTGCTTTTGAAATTTAAATATCTGTATTTATGTATTTTCATAAAACTTCGATTTGTTTAATTAAATTTAGAAAATGATTGTTCCATTTCTAACACTTGAACATTTATTCATAGTGCAATCAACATTTTTTTTATTTAAATTTTAATATTTATTTACTTCGTAAAATAATTTGCATAATTTTTTACTTACATTACTGCTGCCGATTTTTCACGCAACATATTCGATTACTTAATTGTAAATGGAGGTAGTTTAAATTAGGTTTAAAACTAGAAGTCAACTTTTCTTAACTTTTTTTAAGTAGTAATTATAATATTTAGATAATAATACACTCACTCAATTTGGCACCCAAAAAATAAAATGTACATACATTAAAAAATATAAGAATCTTTTAATCAAAATCGATATTGTGCGATCATGGATGCATCCCCTATTTCTTGCATCCCCTGCGGCTAATCCCTGAATAGGATGAAGGAGCCCAGTCACTCCGAGAATGATAGAATACGACATGCTGCAGATTAGAGTGGAGTTTTGAGAATTATTTTGCCATGACATAGTTTCAGAAGAGTAGTCAAATGAACTCGGAGGAGGTAAAAAATAGAAATTAAGATAAGTCCGTGTAAACATGGAGAGTTTTTTGTAAACAAAAACACTTAAAAAAAATCTAAAATCAAGTTATCTCAACATCTAATTCATATATGGCATTCCTCTTATCCTGGACATAGACGGAAAACAAATCCCAACAATCGGTTGAAATTAATTTTGGATTTGTATTTGGATTTGTTTAAGTTTCGCGCTGTTCATTGCCGAGTGGACATCGAACGCGGAAAAAAATTATTGTCATGTATGGTATTTATTTGTGCTTGAAGAGAAGAGGGAGAGGAAGGTTTTTTTCACACTTTCTATATTAGCGGTTTTGTCTACTTCGTTATATTTTTCTAATAAAATTTGCCATGATTTTTATATTTCTGTCTTTATATTCAACTCTCTCCACAATGATGGCTGCAACAAATCTTTGTTTTCCTCAATAAATAATTTATTTATTAGAATTCGTATTATTTATGGGCCTGCCTCAATAAATTTTTTGCTTAATGCTGTCCTTTGTCCGCTCATGTGCACACTTCAAAATTTCTAAAGAAATGGGAAAAATTGTCAACTTCGCCATACACGCAACCGATTGCAAGTTGACAAAATTTTTTGACAATTTTCGATCGGTTTGACAACACGCATCAATCTGTTTAAATTTCAACCTATTGTTTGGATTTGTTGTCCGTCTGTGCCCAGCTTAAGGGGAAATTGATGTCTCATTTTGAGATGGAGTTGTAAATTTTTACATATAAGGATTTGCCAGCACGAAAAACAGCTATTTACAAATACGTGCTCATACAATGAGTAAATACAAGGCTGATTTATGAAAAAGTGCATGATATACATATAAATATACCCTATGATCAAAATGTACCGCGAAGGTGGTGTTGACTGTTTTCTCGATTGCCAAGGCGTAGTGCACCATGAGTACCTTCCATCTTGCCAAACAGTCGATAAAGAATATTATTTAATCGTTTTGAAGCGTTTGAGAGATGCTGTACGTCGCAAATGGTCGGAAATGTGGGTAAACAATTCTTGCCCAAATTGTGCTGGATTATTTGACCAAACACCAAACACCAAGTAATTACCATCGTGCAAGCACCGTATTCACCTGATATAACCCCGTGCGACTTCTTTTTGTTTCCCAAGTTGAAGTTACCACTTCGTGGAAGGAGATTTCAGTCGATAGAGGAGATCAAAGAGAATGCGAAAAAGGGAAATGCCATCCCTTCGCCGGCCTACCAGGGCTGCATGGAGAACTAGGGTAAACGTTGGCATATGTGTGTTGCTTCAGACGGGTCATATTTTGAAGGAGATGAAATAAATTTGCCTAAAATTTAACTCTGTTTTGTTTTATTTAAACATTCCCGACACTTTCTGTTCACAGGATATGCATACAAATAGGAAAAATGTGCAATTATACCTAAATTAATGTAGGAGGCCAACCTGTTGCAACTACTAAGCTGATATTTCGCACTTATTTTACATAGAGAGGTTAAGATAAATAGGTTAATAAAAATAATGGAGTTTTCTATGTATAAACAATTTCCTAATTTCGATATCGACCATATGTTACTATTGAAAATGACAAAGAAAATAATGAAGCAATCGTGCAAACAAAATTTTTATGAGGCCAATTTAAAGGAATTTGCGCGCTGCAAGGACCATATTTTGGACAGTTAGATCGTTATGCTTTTGCCCAAAGTTTCAAGAATTTTACATCGGGGAATGATGCTATAAAATATCGGGCAACTCAGCGTTTGTGATTGCATCTTGAACAAGCCCGTAATCGCGCAGGAGAACTAGTCTTCTCTACCATACACACATACATAAGTGTGTATGTACGTTATATTTAGATAAAACTCAAGTAATGATTAAAAATAACAATTTTATTCCGTTAGTAACAACTATTAACGGGAATCTTTAGTATTATTCTTCGGAGTTTTAACGAAGGCGTCGCTTACATACAAACATAAGGAGGATTTGTAAGTATATGTATGCGCGGTTATCGTTGTTCAGTTGAAATCTAGTAAATAATAATAGTGTTATGGCCATATACTACATACATATGTATGTATATATATTTGGTTGTAATACCGTTTGCATTTTTATAATACAATATGTACGTATCTATGTACTTTATGTGTAGGTATAAAGTTAACGCATTAAATAATAGTTTTCGATGAATATTTTTCAGTGAGGGAAGTGAAGGGAGGGAGCCTTGTCACACGAGAAATGCCAAGCGTAAGCGCCATTGAAGTTGTCTTATTTTGTGGACTTTTAAAACAGTATTTTTGTTTTTTTAAATAGACACAAACAGTTTGAATATTCTTTAAGTCACTTATATTTTTTTATTATCAGTAAACTTAGCAATGTTGCTTTCTAAGTTCCATTAATTAGTTTCATATTATCCAAATTTAATTTCTAGCAACACACTAAGTACTCTAACTGTTTTTCTTGTATTTTATTTTAGTATTTTTACATATGCACATTAGTAGACATGTCGTTATTTTTTAATTTGTTTAGAATACCTCTTTCAACTTTTCAATTTTGTTGCTTGATTTTGTTTTTGCGATACTTGTTTTTTTCAGGGTTATTTTTGGACTATTTCATTAGACAACAAGAAGAGATTAATGTACATAAATACTGAATTTGGATATTACATTTTCTTATTTTTTCTAGTAAATATTTAATTGGTTTGGGAAAAAACATGATTATGTGAAAAAAATGCTGCCAATATTAAAATCAAATCAATTTTTTTTTATTTAAAAACAAACAAAAAAATATTGAAAAAATTAAATAATACAACATAAAATGAAATAATTTAAAACAAAATGAAGATGGAATACAATTTTTTTTATGAACGTTTTATTTTTTATTTTTTTAATAACTTATGTTATAATTTGCAAATGTGAAATTTGCGAATGAAATGAGTTACTCCGTTTTTAGATGAAAACAAGATATTTCGTATGAAGTATTAGGTGAGACTATTACATAAAGAGAATGACGCTCCAAAACATTTTTACATTTAATCATGCAAGGTGGCATAAAATTAATCACCCTATCGGAAGATTTATAATTTTTGCAAATGACGTCGTAGGTCAATTACATTTGAGACTTGCGAACTAGGCAGCTGCAGTATACAAACAGGCAGGCAATGAAGCCCGCAAGGGAGTTTGGCCGTGCTCATACTCCTATTTGTGGTATGCATCTTGGATCTTCTCCACAAATGGAGGGATCTACGGTTTCAAACCAATTCCCAAAGGCAAATGGTTTTTTAGGAGGAGTTTTTTCATGGCAGAAATATACTAGGAGGCTTGCCATTGTCTGCTGAGGGGCGAACGCCAGGTAAAATTGTTCCTAGCATTTGATGTTTCATGTTCAGAGGCTCGAACCTGGGTACTTCCGAATGACAGTTATGCATCAACCCATTTTGCTACGGCGGTCGCAATACTCCTTGTTTGAAACTGGGAAGCTAAAAACTTTTCGGTTCTAACATATTACTTTAGGAAATCGAGCAAGGATTTGATAATAGTAATGTTGATTAATAGTTTAACAAATACTTAATAGTTCAGTCTAAGTAGCGGATCTTTCAAGTAGCATGCAATATTTAACAACCGTTCGTTGCTCCATTTGAATTCGAAAAAAGGCTATGGCTATAATGATTTGCTTATATATACATTAACTGAGAGGTACAATGTTTAAAATATTTCGCTGGCGTTTGACTCTATAGCAGCGTCAGACTCGTTATTTATTAACCACACCTCGTGTTTTAGAAGGATGCTACTTTTGTGGAAAAAAGTTGTTATGTAAGTAAAATATCTTTTGCATTGCTCAACCATCTTCTCTTGTCCCATACATACTACAATATATTTTAGGTAGGCTAAAAACTTACTACTTAATACGTCCATTGTGAGAAGTTGGCAGTTCTTTTCACAGTTTAATTTGTAATTTTGTGTTTTAAAACTAAATACGTGTAATTGTGATAATTTTCCGCTAAATGTTTTTTTTTTAATATTTTAACTATAATTGATCGTTCGACGCAATTTCTTGAAACCATTTGATGAAATATTTTATAGACACTTGGCTTAAAAGAAAAACTGAAGTGAGAATGAAGATTAGAAAATAAAAGTTGTGCAATAACTGTTGCACAAACAAATTCCTCTCAAATTAAATAATTCTTTCAAGTTGTCTCATTCGATGCAAGTTTGTCATAAATAGAAGAGTTTAAGCGATTAAAGTATAGCTGCACAATTGTGTTTATTAGCATGTTTTTGTTGTAAAATACTTCTTAAGGGATTGTCATTCTGATATTCAGCTAAAATATGAAATTATCAATATTAAATAAATAATTTAAATTTTATGGCATATCACTAAGGAGAGACAAGTAATTTTCGATTTAAATTTGTGGCACTGGGTCTAATTTTGGCCTCATGAATTAGTTGCAAGATTCAAGATTATTCAGATTCACCAGAAAATTCAAGATAAAGTACCAAAAGAATACCAGGCAATATTAAAAATATGCTATGAACATTCTGTCAAAAAAATATCGGGAATTGTTCATTTAAAAAGCGCGTATTACACATTCCTGTATGTCTAATTTTTTTTTGCTGGAATGTTGGTACAACTGTCCTCTATAGTGTCGCAGAGTGTGAGCGTGATCTGTCAATTAATTTATTTTGGCATTTAATTATATCAGTCAACCGCAGGTGTGCTCTGCGATTTCCATTATGGATAAAAATAACGAACAAATAATTTGTCTTAAATTTCGTGTTTTGAACGGAATTTCGTGTGCCGAATCGTTGAAAATGTTGCAGAAAGCCTATGGCGAGTGTGCTTCATCAAAAACACGGGTCTACGAGTGGTATAAGACTTTCGTAGAGGGCCAACGTCTTCAACGGATGAAAACGTCGACAAAGTCAAGGAAATGGTGATATAAAACGATTATTTAAGTTTGAGATAGGTAGCTCGTGACCATAGCGTGTCTCACGAATCAATTCGCAACATTTTACACCATCAATTGGGCATGAGACGCGTGGCTGCTCGACTCGTTCCAAGAGAGTTGAATTTCTTTCAAAGATTCATCGGAAGGAGTTGGCTGAAAACATGCTTGAGCAAGTGAATTCGGACCTAACGTTTGTTTAGCGCATCATACCAGGTGATGAGACGTGGATATATGAGTTTGGCATGCAAACTAGTCAACAGGCGGCTGAATGGCGCTATGGGCGAGACCCAAAAAATCACGTCAAAGTCGGTCAAAAGTGAAAGTCATGCTAGTCGTTTTCTTTGATTGCCATAATGTTGTGCACTCGGTGTTATGAATTCATTCTAAATGGTTCTACGGTAAATAAAGATTATTATTTGGAAGTTATGCGACGTTTGAGAGAGATTGTGCGTAGAAATCGGCCCATTTTGTAGAAAGAAAACTCGTGGAACTTGGACCATAATAATGCCCCGTCTCACAAGGCTCATATTGTGAAAACTTTTTTTTACCAAAAACCCGACAAATATCATCGAACAACCACCGTATTCATTTTAGATTTAGCACATTTGGATTTGAGGTTATGTAGCCTTGCAGATGTTTTCTTTCACCAAAATTAAAGGATGGCATCTTTAAATACAATCCTTCTTTTTTCAAATGGCGTTTTGTTTGCTCAAATATCATTTTTTTCGCAGAGATATCGCATAACCTCAAATATGGGCAAAAATGGTGTTTTTTGCACTTTTAGGTTAGGATATCTCAAAAACCAGAGCTGATAGAGCAATTCTGAGGCCAGATTTGGATTCAGCGCATCATAAACCTTCGGAAATATATAGTCTGGTTTCTGGGTCTGAATGTTGGTTAAATTTTGTCGGCCTAGTTCCATTAAACACGAAAGATACGATTATCGTAAAAGCTCAAACTAATAAATTAATTTTAGTTATCAATCCGAATTTTGCATGGACAGAGAAGCAGATATTAGTTTAAATTATTTCGGATACTTTTCCTTGTAGACTAGTGTTATTAAAGGTTTGCTCACTAGTGACACTTGATTTTTGACACTCCCTTACAAAAGGTTGTATTTAAGAAGGTGAATAAAGTGGAACAAATTAAATCCTTTTTGGTAAAAATGGTAGCAAAACAGAATAAAAGTTATTAGCGGAAATTGCCAAGTCTAATATTAAAACAAGAAATTATTTCACTTAATCCAATATTTAAATATATTAAATTAAAATATTTCTTGAATTAATTATTAGATTTAAAATGATCGTGGAATTAAGAAGCTTCGCCAATATGAAATTATTTTGTTAAAAATAAATAAATAATTGGCACGTACAATTCTGTTAGTTGTTTGGCCGAGATTCTCCTCTTATTTGTGGCGCGTGTCTTGATCTTGTTCCACAAATGAAAGGACAGTTTTAAGCCGATTCAGGCAGATGGTTTTTTATAAGAAGCTTTTTCATACTGGTACTGTGCTTTGCTAAGTCTCCTCTGGGCACTTCATCCATTCATGGTAAGGTGGGCTCATCGAAAACAAGTTCCGTCAATCTCAACTTTTTTATAACGAGGTATGCAATGTTATCGGTCGCGTCGGGACTATCCAATTATTCTCACTGTCGTAACTCTTTGGAAATGCTAGCTCTTCAAAACATCACAAGAAATAAAGCTTAGTAAATTCTCCACTTATCGATCTTAGATTACGCCAAATACTCTATCATGTCCTAACTTAAGCGGTATGTATTCCATGTCATACTACCATAGTCTGAACATACCGATGAGAACTCTTTAGCGAGTTGTTGCTCGTAAGCAGACCATTTTAAAAATGAAATGTTTTTTCTACAACTTTTACTTTTCCTCCATTGTTACTCAAAATTTCTAGAGCTAGCAACCCAGTGTCTTGTTAAGGGAGCCGATTTGTCAAGAGAGAACGAGAAAGCTGCTTACTGAGCAAACCTTTTATCATTGAATCATGCTCGTAGATTATATTCAGGTAACTTTAGGCAATTAATATTACGAAGAAAAATTAAGTCAAATAAATCCAATTTATAACAAAAGCAAAGTTTGTAATAATTTTGAGGCGTGTGATATTTTTCAAGAGAATTAAAGGATTACGAAAAAGTTCTTAGTCGCATTGATCAAATCACTACTTTCTTAAAAACTGTCGCCATCACTTTGGTAAAATATATTCTCTATTCCTGCCAATACGGAGCTGGGTATTCCGAAAAAGGTTCACCACAATACTGAAATTATTTGTTCTGTAGCAACTGATACAAATTACTCTCAAATAAACAATAGTGAATATGTTAAATATTCCCCACATTTCAATGCTGTATCAGAACGTCGTGGGCGAATTGGCCGAATAAATGCATGACGTTCTGATTCTTCAAATGTAATATACCCAAAGGGTTAATGTACCCACTCTCTGTCTTTGGATGCGCTTTAAATTATGCTAAATAAGTTTTACATATTTACAATAATTAGCACTGCTAACATGTCATTTCCTGTAAGACCAGACATTTCCTGTAGACAAGTTGAGTTAATTCCGTTCTGATAGAGTGCTTACGAGCTTTGGCTTAACAAAAATTATATGGGGATTTGAGCAACTAAATGCGATTTTTAACTGTAGTTGAGTGTAAACATTAGTTAAGGTTCGTTGAAAATAGGCTAGAAGAAATTAATGGCCTTCAGCAATACTTGTGAACAAATTTTAACCAAGTAAATAATCGTGCATAAATTTTCAGCATATACGTACCAGGTACTTGGAAAAAAAATTTTACAGGAATATGCGGCCTTATAGATATAGTGTATAACTTTATACGTTAACCAACAACACAACTATTATTTAAAAATTTCTAAGACAGATACACATTGAAAATTCCAAAATTAGTCGAGATTAACTAGCTACCTACGAGCTAGTTAGTGGCTTGTTGTGATATAGTATAGGGTTTCCCAATAACAGGTGTTAGGTGTTAAACAGGAGAGATGATTAACAATTTTTTATGGCCGGAATTGGATGGTATTGATCTGGGCAACGTTTATTTTCAACAAGACGGCGCTACGTGCTACACAAGCAACGAAACCATTGATCTTTTACAGGAAAAGTTTCCGGGCCGTGTTATCTCTCGAAAAGGTGATCACAATTGGCCACCGAGATCTTTTTTCTTTGGAGCCATGTGAAAATGAAGATCTGCGCCAACAGCCCAGGATTGGTTCAATACCTCAAAGATGGAATTCGTGAGGCTATCGAGGACATAGGGCAGTCACTTTCCAATTCGGTTATGGAAAATTTCATGAAAAGGATATTGCCCTGTAAGTGTGGTCGGGGTGATCATTTGCTTGATGTTATTTTCCACTATTAACGACATACCTTCCTCTTTATAATGTAATAAACATCCGATCATTTATACTACAATAAAAAATAGAATTTTTCTTTGAACATCAAAATAACACCTCTGTTTTGAAAACCTTATGTATGTATTTAAAAAAAAAAATTTCGTGGACTTTAAACTTTTGATTTTTAGCTTATTAAGGGGTTAGGAGTGGACAGATTTAAAAAAAAATTGGATTTTTTTTTCATTTTCTTAAAAATCTTAAAAATATTGTGTGAAAATTTTAAGTCAATCCAAAAAATACTTTCCGCTCGGGTGTTCCGGAGCGGATAGGAGAACTTTAAATGCGTTTTTCTCAAAACTATGTTTTTTGAACTGGTGATCACTGTAACTTAAAAACCGCTAGGTAGATTTCAGTAACATGTTTACTGCTTTTGAAAAACATAAAAAACTCGTGCCTGATCTTTTGTTTTCAAAAATTTCGATTTTTTGATTAATTAATTGTCGTTTTTTTCGAAAATTTGGAAAATATTTCCTGAGGCCCCGATATTGTTAATTTAGAAAAAATAAAGTTTCGATCTAGCACAAGATTATCTATTAATAGAACTAATTTCTCTTATCCGGTTGATTTTAGATAAATCTCCAAGGACTTGTGATGATCACCGCAAGGGACTTCTGGAGAAACGGGCTCCACACAAACAGCGATAACATTTACAATTATTACTTTTTTTTAGAATTTTGCCTAAGTCAAGTCGAAAAAAATAGTAAAATAAAGCAATTGACTAGAAAAAAAAAAAAATTATTGAAAATCATAATTTTTTCGGGTCTCTGACTACTCCTAACCTCTTAATTAATCAGCGTTTTTTCTCGCAAAGAAAGTCACACATTTTATAAGCGTTGTTTTAGTTAATACTATTTTCTACTGTTGAAAATATTAAAAGTTTTAGGTTATGGTCTTTCCATCAGGTGTTTGAGTATATATATTAGAAGAAATTAAGAAATATTAGTACGTGAAAATGTACGTGCTTAGCTTTCAGGTATTCGCTTGATCGAACGAAAGTAATATTTAATCACTACACAGATTTACGTGTGTGTGTGTTTTTTTTGCTTTTTGATATGACACTGGTTTCGGATGCACTTTCTGCGCAAAACGCGATTCTTGTGTTTAAAAGTTATTGTTGTGGAATGTGAATTGATTAGAGCATAGGTCGAAGTCTCAAGCTCGATTGGGAAAAGTTGGGTTTGTTATATAAAACACGCTTTCGTGGATTTTTACCCCGCATTTATTTCAAAATTATGACGTGACGGGCACTTTTGGATCCCAGAATTGTATTCAGCGCACAAAAATTCATCGGAAACCAGTCTCACTCTAAAAAAAAGTGAATTTCGATTACTTTTATGATCTATTGGTGCCGTATGCCACGAGTAGTGTGCTCGATATTGGTTTCCAAGGCTTCAATATGTGTTGGTTGGGAAAAATATCCCTTGTTGGATGATTGGCCGGCCCTCGCTGCTGATTTTCATTTCTGATCATTAAGTTTAGGGCTAAAAGTTTTATGAATAGCAGAATTCAGAAAGAGATCATAGTTAAGATGCCCGAAATCGCATGATTTTGGCGGCCACCATTACTGGAGCACTTATTTTATTTTTCAGATTATTTTGATGCACTTTTGGTGCATTGCACCTCATTGAATTTCTTCTTCTTAATTGGCGCTATAACCGCTTACGCGATTTTGGCCGAGTTTAACAAAGCGCGCCAGTCGCTTCTTTCTCGTGCTAACCGGCGCCAATTGGACACACCAAGTGAAGCGCAGTCCTTCTCCACCTGATCTTTCCAACGCAGAGGAGGACTTGCTCTTCCTCTGCTACCACCAACTGGTACCGCATCAAATACTTTCGGAGCGTTTGCATCCATTCGGACGACATGACCCAGCCAGCGTAGCCGCTGGATCTTTATTCGCTGCGCTATGTCTATGTCGTTGAAAAGCTAATACAGCTCATCGTTCCATCGCCTGCGACATTCGGCGCTGCCAACATGTAAAGGTCCAAAAATCTTGCACAGAATCTTTCTCTCAAACACTCCAAGCGTCGCTTCACCGGATGTTGTCATCGTCCAAGCTCATAAAGCTTTAATAAATTAAGATTTCATTAAGTCGCTGGCGCACATTTCATAAAAACAATCTGTGTTGGTGGTTGGGGACTTAAGCACTACTTGTGGGTTACCATCGTACACAAGGGATAAATTTGTTATTGCCATGCAAAAGTGAGACTTAATCCTCCACAAATTCGTGCGTACTCCAATATTCGATGTATGTATGTCATTACCAAGAATCTAATCCGATCTGCAATTGATTCATTTATCTAATTTTTTGCTATTACCTGATTACTTTATCAGCTCCCTTAGAGAGATATGTTAAAAGGTTATTATGACAGTTCGCCATGTGATGAGTTGCGTTTAATTTACGATTTTTGGTGGCATGTAATGTTATGTTCTTGGCAATTCACACGTTGAACATCATTTTCTCTGTCTTCTATTTCAATATGCAATTAAGACATTTTCAACCAAAAATAGTCAGCACAATTTTTAAAACGCAATTTAAATCCTCAACTGTTTTGCTGTGAATGACACTAGTGAAAATGAATGAAATGAACTAGAATGCAGTGAATTTGCAAACTGTTTTATCGATCGGGAAAGAGAATACCCCAGCATTTCTAAATTCGATTTGCATTCGCCCTGGCAAGTAGCCAGTGTTTACCAGATTAGGTATGATTTTCGATGACTTGTGAACCGTTTTTACTAAATGCTGATTTGGAATGAAATAAATTTCTACGTTTTCTAAATCCTTCGAGAAGCAAGGTTATAAAAAGGATTTTTTATTAATTTTAATAGATCCTAAAAACTGCTAACATCAATAAGTCCATGGTGAATTAGCGCATAACATAATTTTTGGGGTCCAGCTCTATTTTCTTATTGCTGGATTTATTAATCGAAAAAACTGTTGTTGCATACCCTATGATCAAAAAGTACCGGAAAGGTGATGTTGACTGTTTGCTTCGATTGTCAGGGCGTAGTGCACCATGAGTACCTTCCATCGGGCCAGATAGTCAATAAAGAATATTATTTAACAGTTTTGAAGCGTTTGAGAGATGCTGTACGTCGCAAACGGCCGGAAATGTGAGCAAACAATTCTTGGATTTTGCATGATGATAACGCGTCATCGCACCGAGCCTAAATTGTGCTGGCACCGCATTTACCTGATATGACCCCGTGCGACTTCCTTTTGTTTCCCAAGTTGAAGTTACCACTTCGTGGAAGGAGATTTCAGTCGAGAGAGGAGATCAAAGAGAATGCGAAAAAGAAGCTGAAGGCCATCACTTCGTCGGCCTACCAGGGGTGCATGGAGAACTGGGGTAAACGTTGGCACATGTGTGTTGCTTCAGACGGGTCATATTTTGAAGGATATAAAATAAATTTTTTACATTCCCAATACTTTCTGATCATAGGGTATATCGGCCTGGTTGCATCAACGGCCAATTAGTTTCTTCGAAAATGTGTCTTTTTTGGAGTTTATACTTTGCGGCAACAAGCACAATCCGTGAGTGGAGTGCTACTTTATTGCTATTTAGCCTGATATGTAAAAAATGAACCAGATAAAATTGTAATAGAGTGTGAATTTTTAGTATTTGTCGCGTCAGTTAACACATGGGCTGAAAAGTCCCGGGCCTAACACATGGATGGCACTAGTTTTATTGCATTCAGCTATTTTTCAGTTAGTAGTACCCTTAAAAAGACAGCTGTTAAAATTTCTTGATATTCTATTTATTAGTTCGTGAGTTATTGTGCTAAGAGAGACGCTACTTTTGTTATTTTCAAAACAACGGATCAAAAAGAGTTTCGCGTTTTAATTTTACATCGTTCAAGCAAAGCATTGCCTTAAAAAGTATTATGGGGACTCCGCTCCATCAGAAACAACAATAAATCGATGGTTTGCTGACTTCAAACGTGGTCGTAGAGACGCCGATGATGCACAACACGGGGCTCGTTCAAATGAGGCGGTAACACCAGAAAACATAAAAAAACTCCACAAAATCGTTTTGAATGATCGAAAAGTGAAGTTGCGTGAATTAGCTTACATCGTAAGGATATCAAAAGAATGTTGACTTTATATCGCCTGAGCATTTGACTATGAGAAACCTCTGTTCAAACTGGGTGCCACGTGTGCTCACTGTTTTGTTTCATCAATAACGCACCGTGTCACAAATCAATCAAAATATTGGCAAAACTACACGAATTGAACTTCCAGTTGATCCCATATCCGCCGTATTCGCCAGATTTGGCTATCAGCGATTACTGGCTGTTCGCAGACCTAAAAAAATGCTCGGTGGTAAGAAACTTTGCTTGAGTCAAGAGGTTATCGCTGAAACTGGGCCCTATTTTGTGATAAAAGATAAATCGTTCTACAAAAGTGGTATTGAAATGTTAGAGCGGCGGTGGAATGATTGCGTTGTTCGTGATGGAAATTACGTTGATGAAAAAGGTAATTTTGAACAACCAAAAAACCTGTTTTCTTTGTATGGTCCTGTGCAGTCCATGTGCTTTTTCATACATAACCCTCCTTGTATGTATAATTTATGAAACCAAAAAGGCAAAGAAAAAACTGAACTTTTAAATTCAAATCAGTGTGTAGGGTGTTGGAGTACGATTCGAGTTACTTTTTATGCCTTTTCTTACTTTTACAGTATGCAGAAAAATAAGCATTCACAACGTACCTTTACTGAACAAATCGCCTAACGATTAAAACTGATTTTTTTTTACTTTATCTTTTGAAATTATGACAGTCTTGATGCAAACGAGCGACATTTGCTCGAAATAATATCTGCGAATTTTAACAAAACAATGCAAATCGGCTTAACTCATTATATGTCGAAAGTACTAATTGCTGGCCTATAATTTGATTTCTTTTTATTTAAAAATAAAAGTTAAATTTAAATATTAAAAATATTTATGACACATAAAAGAGACGTTAAGCAAAAACTGTTACAGTGAATAAAGCTTTTTGATAATGAAAAGTTCACATATGTATACAGCATTTTGATTACACGGTGCAACACTGAAAATACACCTGACAAATTACACACTGTAGGTTGTTTATATGGTCGAATAATGCATAAAAATATTTTTGTTATTTTTGTTGTACCCTCCAATTTTTATTTATTTATAAAAAAACCGTTTTTTCAGACTTTGCGCGGTAATCTACGGATATCTCGGTCATTTTTTCACCGATTTTCAATATTTTATATGTTTTGAAAATGATATTGTCAGACCTTTCAAATGATGTACAACAAGTAATTATTCAAACTAGTAAGTTCTGATTTTTATTTGATTAAACCTGGAGAAAGTGTTTTTTTTATCTTTTTTTTAACTTTAACAATTTTTTATTGCATAATTTTACAACAAAATTAAAGATGTTTGTTAATATTCTTTGAGTGCATTTATTAACGAAGAAATTAATGTATTACTTTTAATAATCGGACAAAAATTGCGTAAACTACGTTAGTTTTTCGTTAATAGAAAATATGGTTTCGTAGCAGTTAGCACTTCGGGATACTTTATACTGTTACGTGTTTTGAAGCGCTGACCTTGAAGGTTGGTTTGGCAAAAGTAGCAGTCTTCTGGTCTGTGAATGACTTGATGATGCCAAACCATTGGGCTCGAAAATGGCAAACGATCTTGAGATTTCCACTTTTTAGTGATATGGAGCACGTGGAACATATATATTCTGGTTCATACCAGCGACTTTTACTATAATTGCGCTCAAAGTGAAGATTGTATGCTTCAACCACGATAGTATTTGTTTTTAATTCACGGCGATGTTGTTTATCAACAAATAAACCGCAAACGTAGCAGAAATTATTGCGTTTGTCACACATCTTTAACTAACTTATAAACAATTTTAACAAAAAAACACACTTGAGAAAAACGCGATTTTGGAAGAAGGAGATAAAAAGGCACTGCCAACCAAAGACTGGTCTAATAGCTGTTTCAGACTAAGGTGCGTTTCATAACTATAGGACACATAACATGAATATTTAATCTTTACTCCAAAAATATGTAGGTACTCTGTAAAAATAAATGAATATATGGAATAATACCGTTATTCTTCTTAGTATCAATAAACAACAACTTTTCATCGTGGTGTTTTTGTGTTTGTTTGTACCGTTACTTTGAGCACGAGTCAGAGCAATTCGTTACTACTTTTGCCGTTTCATAACTATAGAACGCATTAGGAATTGAAGCTTTAAAGTGCATTTATGTGTTCGCTGAGTACAACTTTTAATTTAAATCGTTTTTTAAGTAAATAAATATCAATATGCCACGCGGTTCAAAACTTACCGAATTAGAGAGAGGTAAAATTACTGCGTGGGAGGAGGGTCTCTGCGCCTCAGAAATCGCGCGAAAATTATGTCGCAAAATTATGTAGAAACACGTTTGTAATTTATGATAAATTGTCATTGTTAAACATTTATTGTCAATACATAAAGAATGCAGTGATTTTTCCAAGTAAATAATCATTAAAGACAAAAATTATGGCTCCACAAATGGATAGATATTCAAAGCATTTTTTTCTATTTACGGAAAACTAGCGTAGTTTACGCAATTTTTGTCCGATTATTAAAAGTAATACATTAATTTCTTCGTTAATAAATGCACTCAAAGAATATTAACAAACATCTTTAATTTTGTTGTAAAATTGTGCAATAAAAAATTGTTAAAGTTAAAAAAATGATAAAAAAACACTTTCTCCAGGTTTAATCAAATAAAAATCAGAACTAACTAGTTTGAATAATTACTTGTTGTACATCATTTGAAAGGTCTGACAATATCATTTTCAAAACATATAAAATATTGAAAATCGGTGAAAAAATGACCGAGATATCCGTAGATTACCGCGCAAAGTCTGAATAAATAAAAATTGGAGGGTGCTACAAAAATAACAAAAAAATTTTTATGCATTATTCGACCATATAAACAACCTACAGTGTGTAATATGTCAGGTGTATTTCGTTTTTTTTTTTTTTGTAGCACTGTGTTATTAATACACACACAAATGGGGCATATAAAGTTTAAGTTATAGAATTTGGAAATATTAAAAAAGAATTATATGTGTTTTTCTTTTATAAACATTTTTCAACGAATAATCTAGAAATTTTTTGGTATCGCGAATTTATTCTCTTTGATGTTTTGTTAATTCACTTCTTACAAACCAAAAATAAAAATAAATAAAAAGCAATGTAATGTTTAAACTTTTTGAGAATTTATTTTTGCTATCTGCTTGATGAAATAAAAATTATAATAGCATACAGCATATATGCATATGTGTTTGATTTAATTATCCATTTACTTCTACTTTCGCTCTATTTTATGCTAATTAAAATCCATTTTTTAAATAATCTTTGCTTTTCACTTACAATACATACATACAGTATCCATAACGCTAACATTAACTATGCTAACATTTATGTTTATTTACATGTATTTGTTTTACTTAAATATAAAAATATTTTATCCGATAATAACCTTTAGAAATTAAACTCGTTTAAAAACGCAACAGCAGCATCTAACAACATAATGAGAATGGGCGCGCAGTGCGAATACTTGTGTGCCTTAATTTTGCCAGCGTGTTGAGTTCGATAATTATTTTAATATAATTTGCTAATAGAGGCATTTATGTACATATACATATGTACGTGTATACATATTAGATAAGAGCATGAACACAATACACTCAGTTTCCTTCACGTTTTGCCTTTTGGCTTCGAACAAAATTTGCTGATAATTGACTAAAATAAATTTGGAATAGTTACAAATACAATAAACAAAAAAAAAAAAATGTAATAGTTAGTAAATTAATTTACAAAGTATAAAAATTTGTATTAAAATTGTTTAGGCCGTGCATAAATATGAATAATCTAAGCTTAATACAATCATAGAAAATAATTTATTTTTAAAACCTCGGCTGGCAGAGCACACTCGGCGGCAACCACTGCGCGTTATGATATAGTACACATACGAACTACTTACATACAGTGAACTTAAAATTTGTGTGTTTTAATTTCGTTTTACTTTTTATGCTGTTTGCCTCTACTGCTGCGTTTGGAAATGATGTGAATACATAGTTCTATGAAACCAGCGTACAAAGTAGTTCGATAGTCAACATAAATAATCAAAACTGTTGTGCAACATATTGCATCATATGTATATGTATGTGTATATACACATAGACATACTTATTCTTCCAATTTTCCTCCATCGCCCTTACGCATACAGGAATTTGTTGCTAGTTTATGCACAACTTATTCACGCTGCGCTGTACCCTTGTCTTTTTTCGTCGTCTTCATTCTTCCAACTCTTCTGCGACTTTTCTTTTGCCTATGCAATCTCCGCAATTTCGATGCCTTCGTCTGTCAAGCTTGCTAATCGCTGCCGCTATGTTGTTGTAGTTGGCGTGCAAGATTTGCAGTCTTTGCTGTTACAATTGCAACTATTGCCATCAATGGGCGTATTTGGCGTACGCGAACGTGTTGCCGCTGCAGTCGGTGGATAGCAATCCATTGCCACCAAGCTATTACGGCTACTATTTCGCTCGGCAGCGCCAGTAGTCGCCAAATTACAGCTGCTACTCTTGAGCGATTGCAATGATGTGGTAGGCGTGGCACTTTCGGCAACAATGCTGTCTAATAGCATTTGTTGCTGTTGTTGCTGGTATAAACGCTGCTGATGCTGGTGGTGATGATGATAGTGATGGTGGTGGTAGCCACCAATGGGCACCGTCACCGAGAGTGGGGGTGTTGGTATACGCTCAATTGTTGCGGGTGTAGCTGTTGGCGAGACGCCGATAGTAGTCAGTAGTTGCGTACTGGGTGCCAGACCTGCAGTTATTGACGGTGGCGTGGACGATTGTGATGAACTGGCGCCATAACTGCAAGCGGTCGTTTTCAGCGTTGCTGCTGTCGATATTGGTATGGATGGTATGGGGGCCGATGACAGTGACGAAGCTGATGAGGATATGGATGCGGAAGGCGATATGGCTGTAGCTGCAGCGGATGTGGCGTTAGTTCCACCAGTTGCAGATGCTATCGACGACGCTGAGGACGATGCTGATGCGGGCATGGACGATATCGACGCGGACGAGGCCAGCGAAGAGCAAGCTGACGTGGAAGAGGATGACGATGATAATGCTGTAGGCGATTTGGGTGAACTTTTGCGCGAGAAAAGCTTTGTGATCACGTTTGGCTTTGATTTTTGTGGCTGTTGTTGTAGTGGCTGCGACGCGGCTGTAGAACTACCTGCCACCGCATACAGGGTCATATTGGATCCGCTGAGCGCCGAAAGCGCACTAAAATTATACGATGATTGTTCCGGAACGTCCTTTATCGTTTTATTCGGTGGTGGCTTGATATAGGAACGCGTTAATTCCGATTGCTAAGACACGAAAAGTAGGAAGAATATTGAAATGTATATTAGCACAGAATTATTGCAAGCAAAAGCATTAAAAAATCTTTGCTAACCTGATAGCTTGCGCGTATTTGCATACTGCGATCCTGACCCCATTCGCTGTCCGGTAACGGTACATGATGTGGGCATCGCGGCGTCACTTGCTGGTTCAGCTGCTTCGCTTGCTGATAATGCTGATGGTGATCGATGCTGTGACTGTTGCAGGAGCTATTGCTGCCGCAGGAACTGCCCGTTTTGCTGCTGTCATAGCCGCCAATGCTACCACTCCCGCTGCCCATGCTGCCGTATTTGAGCGTGGCCGCCTCAATGCCACCGCGCATGAAATTGCTGCTGCTATTGCTATTGCTAATACTTGTATTGCTACGTGCTGGCATGTTGCTACTGGGTGCATTATTCCCACTGCCGCCCACTAACTTCTGCTGCTGCTGTTCTCGTTGTTGCGCTGGCATGCGCTGGTAATGTTGTTGTTGCTGGTTATGGTGGTGACGTTGTTGTTGCTGCTGCTGGTAATGGTGATGATGCTGTTGCTGTTGATGGTGGGAATGTTGATTGTGATGTTCTTGATGTAGTTGTTGTTGTTGTTGTTGCAGTTGATGAGTGTTGCTGTCGCCACCGTTGGCAGTGGCCATACAACTGCTCGTACAGCTACTGCTAGTGTTGTTGCTACGGATCACAGTTTCGCTACGTACTAAAATCTCTCGCGCCGGCAGCGTTTCCACTCGCATTCTACAGCTGTATTGCCCTCTGGGGAGAGGAAAGAGCAGAGAGTTAGCAAGTTTTTATATAAAATGTAAAATTACGTCATATTACCTATCGTCAGGTGGTGAGTTAAGTGTTGTGCGGGTCGGAACGCCGAGCCGCTCCATTCCCGCGTAGCCGGCAGTCTGTACCGATAGCATCTGCAATGAAAAGTAGAAGAAATACATTAATTAGATAGTTTAGTTTAATATTCAATCTAAGCATTTATGAGCCATATTCTTAACGGGAGAAAACGTAGAACGACTACACGATCGCCCTGCATTATGCGAGGGAAGATACCTACTTTTAAGCAGAGCTGAGTGTAGCAGCAAAGTGGAAGATACGAGAGCTGTTTTTCCCACGTCAGTCGGTTCTACGTAACCGGAACGACTATCACTTTAGCAGCATCCCCCGTATAAGTATGGGTAATGATTATGCTTTTACAGCAATAACTGTTCTAGTTTAAAAGTGAGTAGAAGTTTTGAAGACATGTGACATCATAAAAGCCAAATGCAGTTCTAGGTGTGCTGTCAAAATTGTCAGCAGCCACATCTAAATAATCTAACTTGACATAATCTAGTAAATTCAATAGGCGTAGAGGGATTTTGGCTCTGAATAAACTGAAGAAGCTTCGAAGCACAATTTAGTCGAAGCACAAATTAATACTGTTTGGAAGCAGACAAATGAGATTTAATATGCTTCGCGTCTCTATACTTTTTTCGAAAGTTCCGTACCATTTCTAAATTTAAAAAAAATATTATACATATATTATTCATCGAAAGGCAATATATTTTTGTAAAAAGTGGCGCAAAATTAGTCACCCTATCAGAAGATTTATAATTTTTGAAAACAGCGTCGTACGTCAATCATATTTGACAATTGAGAACTTGACAATTGCAGTACTATAAGATCAAATTTAAGATTTTTGTGATAAACAATTTTTTTTATTTTGCAAAAAATTATTCAAGAACAAAGTTGGATGATTAATTTTGCGCCACCCCGCGTACAATAATTAACATGCGTGCAATAACTTTTGCAGATGTTTTTCCCACACTCCTTTGAAAGCCAGATTCATTCAAAAACCGAGTTGCTTTAAATGAGAAGCAAAAAAATTTCATAATGTGTACTTTTGTTGGAGTAGTAGGTGGACAGGAACCGACGAACACAATTATGCACAGTCAACAACAATAACCGAACATAATCACAATTGCTTTGGTTTCAGCCACAAAATTTTAGTTCGGTTCCGGCCGAACATTTCGATATATTATTTTTTTCTCAAAATGTCAATTACTGCTGGCAACCCTTCGACCCAAACCACTGACTGAGAATCGACACAGGCGGAGATGAACTACTCAGTTGGAAAACAGGAGGAAATCAGGAGCTGAAATTGGCTAAAGTTCGTCTTGGCCTTAAAATCGATGTTCGCTCGTTCTCTAATTCAGGCACATCTAAGGGATCGAAATGGTAACGTAGGACCGTTTGTTGAATACATAATACAAAGTAACCGTGAACGTAGTTAATGCACTAATTTTTTCGTTTCTTTAAAAAAAAAATTATTTTAAGGCTAATTTTTTGGTTGAATTAAAAACAAATCACAACAAATCGGACAGGCTCTGTAATTCCACACTGAGCGAATTAAAATGCGATTGCCAGAAAATTTCAATGGTATTCATTCCGAAGTTAATTTCAAAACCGGCTGGAGTAATTCGTTTTTCAGAACACCACTCGAATCTAGGTTTATTTTCATAACCTTACTTATTTACTTTATTTAATTAAAATTGTATAAGTAATTAAAAAATAATTGAAGTAAATTATACTACTCGGGCGCAGCAGAACTTAAATGATGGTGCTTTGCGCGGCATATAATGATTTTAGTTTCGTCGATGGGTTTTTGCATTCTTAATCCACGTCGTAAAGAAGAAATGTTATTTTATTTCATTAATGTTTTCATTTATTGCATTCCAAAAAAGAAGTAATTTACATTAATTGTTATTCCATTATTATTATTATTATTTTATTATTATTAATTTCATTGTACATTTTTTTATTACGAATATTATTGCAAATTTTTCAATTCAATTATTTATTATGTTGTGTTTGGTATAATAAAGCGTTAAATAGACTTGACTGACGTAAAAGAATTCAAAATTGAGCTAGAGTTTAAAATGCCCTTTTCAACCTGTAACAATTTTCCTACCGCACTTAATTTTCCACTCCGTAACAAAACAAACACTTCTGCCTTTCCGAACAAATAGAAACCCTTTGAAAGCATACAATAAATATTTAGTAAGGCACAGTTGGCGATTACAGGCGTTTGCAACACCAAACTTACACCTCGACAATAATGCGAGTACATACCCACATACCTACATATATTCAGAAACACAAAATGCAGCAAATGAGAACAACACGTTTGTCAGATTATTTTTTCTTCTGTTTTTATAATTTTTTATTTCATTTTTCTTTGCTGCAGACTGAGTGTCTGAGAAGACGACGAAATTAACGTTGTTTGTCGGTTATTACTATTCCTGTTTGTCTGTCTGACTGACTGTGCCAGACTGCACTGATTGCGTCTTCGTATCTCTTTTGTTACTTCTTGCGGATTTTTAGTTTTTTATTTATTTGTCTGGTAACTGTATTTCAACGGGTAAATATGTACGTACTTAAGTATATACACACATATGTATTCAAGTATGTATGTATGTGCTTGTGAGGCATTTCTAGTAGTCACTTTATCTGTCCGTCGGTTGCTGTGCGTGTATTTCCTTTTTTGATTTTTGCTGCCGGCAACTAAGAACAGCAGGCAGCATGTTGACGTTGCAGTTGCCTCAGTTGGCGAAATTCCAAGAATAAAAATAAAAAACCAAACCAAAAAATAGTAAAGAGCTAGCAAATAAATACAAAAACAAATACAAACATTAGAAAATGGTGAAAATTTTGAAGGAGGAAACTGTATATAAGCAAGCAATACAGACACCTACAATTGTACGGGCATATGTATATACATATGTAGGTATATGCACGTATGTGGGTATGATTTCGGTTTTGACGCAAAAGCGCATTCTTATCATCAGACATATAAGTACGTATGTACATACATACATACATATGTGCTTACTAATGTTTATTGGTATTTGGTTGACGCGCTAGTCTGCTGCTGTTTGTGATGGTTTCGAATTTGGTCGGAACTTAAATATTTTGTATGTATACATCTTATATATAAAAATGGAGACGTTTTTTTCTGTTCGTTAGTCGCCGATTCACGCCTAAACGCATTCACCGATTTCAATCAAATTTTCACAGATCATTGGTATTGGTCCATAGATGGTTTATGTGAAGTTTTAAAGAAATCGGTAAAAGTATGCGTGCGTTGTGTAAGTGTGAAAAATACAATATTTGCGTGTTTCCCTTTTGCGGACATTACGTATACGGAATGAGAATACACGCAAATGAATAGAATATACACAGTCATGAATAACATTGTTTCGATGTCGGGTGCCGTATGCGACTGTATTATTCGTAACGCAATAGTTGTCCTCTCTTTTCTTTCCTTTTTATGCATGCATGACACGGCATCAAAGCACATTGCTTTTTTTTTAAGTGGAAAAATATTTTGAGCCTCATTTGAACGTTTTATGATTTAGATAAAATAAAAATTCGTTAAATATATTTGATTCCATTAATAACCATAAGCCTGTATTTTTCGAAGCTCAAAGTTTTTGGACAAATATTGAAACGTTTACTTAAATTAAATGTTAAATACATATATGTATATAAATGCTCAAATGTAAAAGTTTAGATGGATTTAAAATATACGAAATTATTCAGCGGTTGAATCCATACATTTTTTGAAATCCATCATATGGATCGACAGTCGCCATAAATGTTTTGTTTCAAAAATAAAATGTGTTAATTTGATGGTAGCTCGAGTATTAAGATCAGGTTTCTATTAGTATAACTTTGTTCATGGGTTTGCGTAATTTTTCTGTGATGAAAGTCTAAAACCAAGAAAAGAAAACGCGAAAGCCGACGAGCAAAATGTAAAAAATAAATCCTCCTGCATGTATACACATATACTCGAAAAAGTTATGCTAACACTTTTTTCATGCATTTACGTAGACAATTTTATATGGGCAAACGTACGTTTACGAGATAAATGCCTAAAAGCAGGTATAACTAAAATAGCGCTCTCAGGCATTTCTGTTACAATTCTTCTGTAAATTTCATGCTCCAAGTGTTCGAGCATTGGTATAGCGCTGAAGACAAATGCTCAGGATATAATACAAAAATGCATATTTACTTGATTTCACATAGTAATATTATCATTGTTAAAAGAGAACAAGTTTGTATTAGGTAATAATTAAATAATGCAACCTTATGTGCTGCTTTGACGAGTGGGAAACCCAAAATAAATAATTATATTTGTATGTGTGTTTAAAAGAGTTGGATTATTTTGTGAGTGTAAGCAGTTTCAAAGTCAAAGAGTAGTTGCAACATTAAAAAGTACCTGAAACACATTTTCATTTAACAACTAAAATCGCAAATATGAGTGTGTTTTTCATTGTTGTTTTTTTTTTTTGGGAAAAAATTTATAAAAATAAAATATATTGTGCGTAAAATTTTAATAATCAGTGAAAATAAAAAAACGGTGGTTTCGTTGTTGTTGTTAGCGATTGTAATGCACATTGTAAGTTTTTCATGTTTTTTTGATTAAATTCATTACTTTTCAATTATTTTGTTTTAACTTATTGGAAATCAACTTATGCGGCCAAAAGAATTAGAAATTTAATTTGAACAATAGAAAAAAGAAAATTATATTACTTACTGGAATGGGAAGAGTTTTGCAACAATGCAAATTAAATGTGTGGGATGAATGTGCAATGGCACATAAAAAATCAGTGGAGGCATTGGATAGAACTTTGAAAGATTTACGTAATAATCAAGAAATATTTGGTGGTGCTTTAATATTATTGTCTGGTGATTTTCGTCAAACTTTGCCAGTAATTCCCCGTTCAACACCAGCAGGTGAATTAAAAGCATGTTTAAAGACATCCCATTTATGGAGGCACGTAAAAACTTTGACTTTGAAAACAAATCTGCGAGTTTATTTGCAAAATTATGCATCGGCTGAAGAATTTTCAAGACAACTTCTGAAGATAGGAAATGGACAAATTCCTATTGATGCTGCTATTGGCTTAATCACTTTGCCAGATAATTTTTGTAATTTTGCACACACGAAACAAGAATTAGTTTCAAGTGTTTTTCCAAATATTGCGCAAAATTATCAAAATCACAATTGGTTAGCTGAAAGAGCAATACTGGCTGCGAAAAATAAGGATGTTCGTCAATTGAATGCGAATATTTTAAATGATATGCCTGGTGAGATTCTAACATTTAAATTAATTGATACAGTTATAAATCAAGATGACGCTGTAAATTATTCAACAGAATTTGTAAATTCCTTGGATTTACCTGGACTGCCGACTCATCGCTTACATATTTAAAGTTGGTGCACCAATTATTTTACTTAGCAGATTAGCAGAAGCAAAAAGGTCATTAATAATCTTATTGAAGCAACAATTTTAAAAGGAAAATTCAAAGGTGAAGACGTATTGATTCCGCGTATTCCGCCGATTCCACCAGATTTAGCTTTTGACTTCAAAAGATTGCAATTTCCAATACGTCTTGCATTTGCAATGACAATATACAAAGCACAAGGACAATCGCTGGAATTATACGGAATTGGCTTAGAATATCCATGCTTCTCCCACGGACAATTATATGTATCATGTTCACGTGTAGGAAAGCCATCAGTTCTGTTTATTTATACCACAACTCAGGGCAAAACAAAAAATGTAGTTTACGAAAAGGGTTTGCGTTAGTTTAAGTTTAAAATTAACATTAATTTTATGTAAAAAAAGAATAAATACACATAGAGTGAATCTAAATCGAGTGTTCATTATTCATTTATAATTTTGATATGCCTAGCGAAGCAGGCAGAGGGTCCGCTAGTATTATTATATTATTAAAAGTCTATTCAAGCGTTGAGTGAATTTAAGCAGCGTCCAGGTCAACCGGTTGAGGCGACATACGCCTACAATTGTGAAAAAGTCGAAAAATTTGTTCTGTAACCCTTGCGAGCAATTTTAACACCCTTCAATGTCTGATATGTCTGGGCTCAGCGGAAATCAAGTGAAAGTAACCATTTCAGAAGCGACAGCTCTCATCAAGAAGCCACACAAATTTTTGAATCTCTCTAGCAAGAACATCTGCAAATGGTTATCTAAGAACGATACTTTGGTGTAGGCAGAAGGCTGTAATTGCTTATAACTGCTTGCAAAGTGCTAGTTAATTTAGATAACTTTTGGATAATAGTAAAATATTGGCAAGCCTGACGCAAGGCTATCCTATGTGAGACCAAATCGTTTATTCCTCCGGCGTAATAATTTCTCTAGCAGTTTTCAAAAAAATATATTTTTTATTGATCGTATAACAGTTAGCTGAAAGTTAAGAATATTCACGTTTGATATATGTATATTATGTACATATGTATAAGTACATACTATTTTCAGGTTCGAGTCTTGTTTCCTACAACATATCTTCATGAACAACTCTGCAGACAATGCTGTTATGGTTAAGAGAGGTCATCAAAACAAAATACATATATACAACGAATATTTTAGGGACTAAAAAAAGGGGGGAGAGAAAAATCGTTGATTGTGTTTAGTCCTTTTATAATACTTCAGATGTCAAACGAAATACATACATACACGCGCATCATTACTACTTTTAACATTATCTCTTAAATGAAAATAATAAGAATGAGTAGTCGTGGTTTGGGGCTTTGGCATACCATAAGAAAAACCTTAATTATAATTTATGCAACTCTAATTCTAGTCAATAAGAAATATATATCTACTTATATGTAACGCTTACAGCCCTTGTGGGGCTCACTCCTTTTATTTGTGGTGCGCGTTTTTATGTTTTTCTAAAAATGGAAGGGCCTATTAGAAACACCTTTTCCTTTCATTTCTTGTTTCGTGCCCGAGCTTGCCGTCAATAAGTCAATAAGAAGTAGCATTCGTAATATTTAACAATGAATCTTAACGTAACATTGTACATTATTAATATCGTCAGATCTGCATATGCGGAATCTCAAATTTGTTAGACTTCAAAGTTCATTCCGCCCACTGATTCGTTTGGCATGGTTGGATATGTATTTTCACTTATACTTCTTTAAAGCTTTCCAGTTAGTGCCAAAAACAAAAGAAATTTCATCAAGTAGTTTTAATAAAAAAAATTTCCCTCATACTTTGTATGCAAATATGTACTTATATATTAACTACGGACGTTTGATAACTACATTTGTGATAGCAAGAATTTATAGTAAGACTTAATGAATTTTAACAAAGATGAAGAAAATTTATATCGTACATAATTTCTGTAGATATGAATCAGTACATACATATGTACATGTTTGTAGTCGAAAGCAAAATAAAACTATATTAAATCTGTCCGAATGTTGCGCATAGCAGGAATAATACAAAAGAAAAACGGCAAATAAATAATTCAAATTGCACCCATCACTGCGCACCAAAGGCGAGTAGCAAAATTTCATGAATGAAAAACTTTTTTGGAAACGAAGTGAAATAACATTAATACCAAATTAAAAATAAATAAAAATGGCCAAAAATAAATGGCCAAATCAAACAAAATGAAATTATTTCTTTTCAGAAATCTTTACAAAAATGTTTTTGTTGCGTTGAAATTCCATAGGGCATCGAGTACAAATGTATGTGTGTGTGAGTAATTTTCTTTTATTTATTATTACTTGTGCAAATGTATTATGTATATATATGTGTGTGTGTGTGATATGTGTGAGACGTAGGTGTTGCTTTCCTACCTCACTGACGCAACCAACTTTCGGTTGCACCGCGGCCACCCGCGGAAGGCGCGCTTGTTTCAAATTTGTTGACTTTTTTTGTTTTTTTGCTGCCAGACCAGCTCTTAGACCGGCAGTCGGACAGTATGTCTGGCTGCCGTTGCTTCATAGAGTCAGCGGATCATAGCTGCTGGCAGATATAACAGAATGACTTAACCCCTTTAAAACGCTATGCTTTAAACGCTGTGCTTTGAAATATTTGCAACGATTGCTACTTTGGTTATTCACACTGTGTGGCGGGAGTGGTGGTAGTGGTTCGCTTGATGTTGACTGGGCATTTATTATTTATTATTATTTACGTTTCTTTTTTTTCTTTTCGCCTGTCTGCATTCTTCGCCGCTGTTTTAATTTTTATTTGTTTCAATTTTTTTTTGTTTTTTTTTTGTTACATTTAGTTCTTTGCTTTCTTTGAGTTTCCTCGTACCGTTTTGGTGTGTAAACATAATTTAGTTACTGTTACTATCTGCGAGAAGGTTTTTTTTATACATATTTGTTTAAGTCAAGTCGTTCCTTAATTAGCTTTAGTGAAGTTATAAAAATAAAAATAAAATAACAGCCACCTGTAGAAGTATAGTTAAATGTAGCAATTCCTTTATATAGATTTTAAATATTTTCTGTGCGCAGAATTTATGTAAATACTTCTAATACTTTTCGACGCAGGATTTTTAATGCAAATAACCCAACTTAAGGGGAAAGATACCTGAAGAGTTTCGAAAAAAACTTTGTTTTTTATAAAATGTTAATATAACCCTTTAAGAATATGTCAAAAAAAATTTAGAACGTAAATTTAAGTATTTCTTATATTATAGATCGTCAACCGTGACGACTCTATTCTTTGCGTTCGAGCGCTGGGAGAGGAATTTTCATGTATTCAAACTTTAGACGCGTTTTTCTCAAAATTATATTTTTCGAATTGGCGTACACGATAATTCGAAAAGTTATAGACCGATCTCCCTGAAATTTTGCACACATCTTTTTTACGATATTACTTTCTATGTAAATTTACAAGTTTTTGAAAATTTTTCGAAAAAATAATTTTTTCCAAGAAAAAATTGTAGGAAAGTTCGCCCCAAAATTAATTTTTTTTGAGTCATATTTTTCCGCGAATTTTATATTATTTTTTCCCGTTTGTTTTAATTCATATAGAAATTATGACATTAATCTACAAAAAAAGTTTTGGTTTTTTGTATTAAGGAGGTTTTTTGTATTGAGAAACCCCGCTGCGACCTTCCTGGAAGAATTGAGTGTACATCCGCTATTTTAAATGATTCAAAAAAAAAAAAATTATATTATTTTAATGTATAAACTGTTTTCCAATTTTGAAAAAAATATATTGACTTCTTCATTTTAAATAATTTGAATGAAAATCAGGAAAAATATGACTGTTTACAGGTATCTGCCCCCTTAACAGGAATTATTTTATTTTACAAATTAATATTCTAAAATATACAGCATTTTGAGATCTTTGTCATAAAAAAACTAGCGTATGAAAACACTCAACGCCAAAATAAGTCAGAGAGTAATTTGAAATACTTCAATACAAAACTTGTATTAATTTATATTAAGAAAGTAGCAATACATCTCCTTCTTTTTCTTCCAGTCCTCAATTTCTCGTGGGACATAGGGTATCAGTCACGCCTGCGCGCCACTTAGTGCAGTTTTTGGCAATGCACTTTAATTCGCGCCAGCTCTTCCTGATGCTTTTAGTTTCCCTTTAGACTTATTATTATTATTATTATTATTGAAAAAGGATAATATAATTATGCCTTAACAATCTAGAGAAAGCGTTAGCAACTAAGGCCATCAGCTTCTTAAAATTAATTTATTTCTACTATGTGTACAAATAAGACTTATGTATATATATATCACACTTCAAAATAAATGTTTAGTTTAGTTATAAATCTTATAAATTCTTTTATGTTGGTGTGTGTTACATTTGAGAGCAATTCCCTTATATTGGGGTTGGTCATAGATTGGCGTATTGTTTCAAGCGCTAGGCATCCTTCGATTATATGTGGTATTGTTAAGTTCGCATCGTAGCAAAAATAGCAGAGTGGTGGTTGGACGTTTTGGAAGAGATGTTGTTGGGTTAGCCTGGTGTGTCCTAGACGGAAGCGGGTGTAAATAATCTGTTGCCTTCTTGTTATATTTGTTGGTAGTGTTGTTGGCTGACGAGTTGGGTTTATCTGCTTGTAGTAATGAGTATATTCAGACCATTGGGTAATTTCATTTCTTAGGCAGTTTTTGTAAGCCAGTTTTTTAATGTCCTTTTTGTTGATGGTGTTGATGAGTTTAACTGGGGATTTCGTAGCTAATTTGGCAGCAGAGTCGGCAAGTGTATTACCTTGTATTCCGATGTGGCCTGGAACCCATAATAGCTTGATTTTTTCGGTGTATTTAATAAGAATGTCTCTTATCTGTGATATTGTTGGGTCGGCAAAATTAGCATTTAAGATTGCTTCGATTGCTCCTAAGGAGTCGCTGCATATAAGGTATCGGTGTTTATGTTTTGCGGCATATCGGCAGGCAAAGAAGATTGCTGTTGCTTCTGCTGAAAAGACTGATGAGTACCATGGTAGTACTGCAGATAGGATTGTTGAGGTATCGTCCACTACGCTACACCCAATGATATTACTGTTTTTGGATCCGTCTGTATATAGGGCTCTCCAGTTTACATGTGAGTTGCGTATATTTAGAAAGGATTGTAAATATACTGATATAGGTGTAGTTTCTTTTTTGTATTTCGTTAGGTCGAGCATGATGGAGTTTTTTTCCAGAGTCCAAGGAGGTGCACGAAGTGGGAGTGTTGGTAATGGAGTAATTGATATATCTTCCTCTTTTACCAATTCTATAAGTTTCTGCAGAGTAGAAGTTCTCCTCGTATTACGTTTTCTTTTTAATCTTTTTTTCAAAATAGCTTGAACTGGGGATCCTTCGTTATATGCCAACTTAAAGATCATCCCTGTATTGATGTAAACTATCCGACCCTTTAGTGTTGGGAGTCCAGCTTCTGTTAATATATTTATGATGGGGGTGGTACGAAATGCTCCAATGGCCAGTCTTGCTGCTGTATGGTAGATTGATGATAATTTTGATAAATTTCTTTTTGATGTTAGGGAAAATATTGGAAGGCCGTAATCTATTTTAGCTAATATTGTCGCTTTTATAATTCGCACAAGTGTGTTGGAATTGCTCTCCAATTTTATATTGCTTAAAGATTTTATTACATTCAATCTGCTTTGAAGTGAGTTGTGCAGATATGTGATGTGACCATTCCAGGTGTACTTATTATTAAACACTAAGCCTAGTATTTTAAGACTATTTACATTAGTAATATTGTTATTATTTATACATATGTTTATTTCTTGACAATTTTGTTTGTAGCAAATGTGTAGATGTTTAGATTTATTAGCAGATATAATTGTTCCGCTGGCATTACACCAATTAGAAATTTTTTGGAGTAAAGAGTTTGTTTGGAATAAGAAATTATCGATATTCCGAACAGTAGCAAATACGTAAAGGTCATCCGCGTAAATAACGTGGTTGAAAAACTTGTGTTCTTTTATAAGACAGCTTAGTCGGTCGAATGCTATGAGAAATAGGACTACAGAAAGGGGTGACCCCTGGGGGATGCCATTTTCGATTGGCCACTGCTCAGATATCTTATTGCCGACTTTGACACAAATTTTTCGATTTTGTAAGTAGTGGCGTATATAGTTAATAATTTTTGGGCCGACTTTCCAGTTTATTAGCTGTTCTATTATTGTATGTAAGCCAACACGATCGAAGGCCTTTTCCATATCTAACGAAAGTATTGAAAAATGATTCTTGCAGGAGATGGAGTTAGATATCTGTTCGTCGAGTGCTAGTAAAGCATCTATTGTGCCACATCCTGGTTTGAAGGCGGTTTGATGGTTTGAAAATAGTTTTTTTGTTGTTGCAAACCACATTAGTCTTCGTGCTATCATTTTCTCCATGACTTTTGATAAACAAGGTATAAGTGATATGGGGCGGTATCCCTCAATGGTATTTTTTGGCTTGTTAGGCTTAGAGATTGGAATAATTAAACTGGTTTTCCATTGTTGAGGGATTATGCTCGTTGTGAAAATTATATTGTAAAGGCTGCATAGTTTAGATTTTCCTATAAGCGGTAAGTTTTTGATGAGAGGGTAAGAGATGTTATCTAAGCCTGGGGTTTTGCCTTTAAGTGTCGAAATGCAAGCATTGAGTTCCAGTGGAGAAAAAGGGGCTTCTAATTGCATTGCTATCTTATCAGCTATATAGCCAGTGTTGACGGGGTTGGTATAAAGATTTTTTTTGTGGACAAATTCGTTGGAGAAAGTTCGGTTTTTAGAAAGTTCTGACCACGTTTTGACGAAGAAACGTCCGATTTCTTCATTAGAGGATGCGGAGGAGTTTTCGGATGTTTGTATGACATGTATTCTGTTCGAAGGGAAGTTACCGTGTAGGATATTAACCTTCTTCCAAAGAGTACTTGATGGGGTTTGGTGATTTATATCTCTGGTAAATTCTACGAAGCGTTCCCTTTTCGAAATTTTGGCTTCTCTTTTGAATTTGGCATTTGCCTTTTTGTATTCTAAAATATTTTCTTTTGTGGGGTTGCGCTTTGCAGTTTTCCAGAGATAAACTTTTTCGCGTCTGAGAGAGGATAAATTTTCATTCCACCAGTAAGTAACCCGACTGTGATGGTTTGGTGTACGAGTGGGAATTGATGCGTTCGCGCAAAGTTTAATTTTCCTTGTTAGGATTGCTGTTGATTGGTTGCTGTTGTTTATGTTTAGTGTAAGATTGTCAAAGTGATAATCTATGAGGGTCTGGTAGGTGGTCCAATCTGCTAGCTCTAAGTTGTAGCGTTTGGTATTATCTGTGTGTGGCAGAGTGTTGTGATTAAATAAGTTTAGTGAAATTGGGTAGTGGTCGCTGCCGTAAGGCTCATCAAAGATTTTCCATGTAGCAGCGATGTTGAGGGGAGGATTGCAGATGCTAAGGTCTATGTGGGTGTGTGTGGATCTTGTTGAAAAATGTGTTGGGGATTTGTCGTTAAGTAAAATCAAATTACTGTTTTGAATGAAGTTAGTTATTATTCTTCCTTTTTTGTTAAAGTTCGGGGAGCCCCAAAGCGGACTCCAGGCGTTTAAATCGCCCAAAAGCAAGGATGGGGTATTTGAGTTTGGAAAAAGATGCTGTAAATCAATTTCTGTGAGGCTATCTGTAGGCGATATGTAAGTACTAATTACTGTGAAATGGATATTAGATTTAATTTTAACTGAGATCGATAAAATATTGGTGTTCGTGTTTATTACAGTGTGTTCTAATGTGTTATTTATAAGCAGAGCAACTCCTCTTTTTGCTACAGAGTTTGGTTCTATATCGTTGTTTGTGTAGATAGAGAAATTTTTCGGTATTCTGTTTGATGGTGGGTTTGAGTGAAGGTGGGTTTCTTGCAGAGCGATTATATCGTATTTATTTTCTTTTATGAGTAAAGTGAGCTCATTATAATTATTCAGATAACCATTAAGATTCCATTGCAGAATCTTAAGTACCATGATAAGCAAACTGAGTGAAGTTTAGAATCTCTACTAGCGAAAAACTGGTTTTCGGTAGTAAGAGTTCTTTTTATTGTTCCATGTCGGCAGGTGAATTAGAGCCATAGTGATTGGGAGTTAGAGAGGAATATGAGTAATTATTGGGAAGCGTCATGTTATCAGTATTGTGTAGTTGTGGCGTGCTATTAATTATTTGAGACAAAAATGTTTGTACATTGGGAATAGTGAGATTGTTGCTGTCTGATAAAGAGAGGTTCATAGAGTTGCTATTTATTGTTGAGTTTATTGTTTGTTGGCTTGTGGGTGAACTAAGCATGTGGTTTTGAGTAGTTAAATGGTTTTCTATAGTATTTGTGTAGTTTGAGTTGTTAGAGAGAGGAATAGTATTGTTGGGTAAAGGACAATGATTTGGTGAGTTATCTTGGTTAACTGTATTCTGTGTTTCTATTATAGAGTTTTCTTGTTGAGTAGTGGATGGATTAAAAGTGGCTCTTTGAGTGGTTTCTGTGCTTTCAGTAGTATGGGAGGGATTTGGTATGTTGGGTATAGTCGGCAAGTTATTGTTGTTGTTGTTTTGAGTATATGTTTTCTGTTCTTTTGGTTTTGTTACCTTTTTTTGAATTGCTTCTTCTAGATTTTCCCGTGGGGAAATATATTCTTTTTGATTATGATTAACTGCTTCAGTGGCTTCGCGAAAAGAGCACTTGTTTAATGTTTTGTAGGTAAGTATATCTTTCCTCTTTTGTAATGTTGGACATTTGATGTTGTTGGATCTATGCTGTTGCTTACAATTAATGCACTCAACTTTTGTACATGGTGAGGGGTCGTGAAATGTAGAGGAACACACGTTGCATTTATTTTCAGATTTACAATATTTTAATGTATGACCTAAAGTATAGCAATTTTTGCATTGCATTGGGGATGGGATATAGGGCTCCACCTTTACTTTCAGCCAAGCTACATTGACTTCGACAGGAAGTTCGTATGCGTTAAAAGTAATAATATGCAAGGGAGTGTTTATGACTTTACCGTCTTTAAATTTAGTAATTTTTTTGCATTCTGTGGCTCCTTGGTTTTGTAGACCTTCAACGATTTCATTTTCTGTTAAGGTGGATAGAAAAGTAGAGTAAATCACACCTTTTATAGTATTGAGTGTGGGGTGAAGGCTCACTGAAATATCACATAAATTTGATAATTTGGTAGCTTTAAGAAATTTTGTGGTTTGTTGATTATTTTTTGTTAATATGAGGAGATCTCCATCTCTAGTAAATGAAATTGAGTTTGGCTGCTCTGTAGTGATTGATTCTAGGGCCTTTTGTAGTAAAAATATATTAAATGTTTTTAATGGTTTCGTGTTGTCTTTGTTTTTCACAATAATAAATTTTGGGCAAACTGTTGGGTTGACGTTTAATGGTTTGTTGTTTTTCTTGAGGTAAGGAAAGTCACGTGTATTGTTAAGGTTAAGGTTTTTACGTTTAGGGGGGGGCTCTTCCCCGAGAATTGCAAAGTAATTATGATCCCTCCCTCCTCGCTCTGAGGACATGGTGGATACTTTTTTTATTCACACTGCGTTTACTTATATAGTTAAGTTTCACGTGTTGGGTGTAAAATTAAACGAATGAAAATTAGAATAGCACTATACAACAACACAAAATTTGATCGCTTTGCTAGTATAGAGACACAGTAAGAAGATGTGAACTGGTAGACAGTCAATTACTCACTGTTCCCTTTAGACTGTTCACCTCCAGCTTTCCCTTGACCTACTAAGCTTGCGACCAGCATTCGCAACATATAACGCTTATCAAAACGCAATCAAAAAATAAATGCCATGGTTACCACATTAACTAATTTGTCCGAATTATTTTACAATGCAAAATTTTACTAAAGTTCTAAAGGAAAGAATTGCTGAACATTCACTACTCTTATCACATCATTTTGTACCTTGGCAAAATAAACCAATACCGAATTTTCGGAATTTTTAAATGTTTTCTCGGGATTCCGAAAATAATTTCCTGGAAAATTTTTAAATCAAAAAACGAAAATATTTAATTTAAGCCAAAAAATATCATTGAGTAAAAATCTGACAAAGTATTTAACATTCTATTTAAAAGATTGTTATGGCCAAGACTTTTATGATTTTAATTTTACATAAAATATTATAATATACATATATTTCTAACTTAGCTATGTTCATGAAACTGTATATGTCTTCCTCATTTTTTTTACTTTTTTCCTTTTACTTATTTTTGGTTGCAAACATCACTTGTGGATAAGAAAAATTTGTGCGCTTGTAAAGTTAAAAGTTACAAAAAATTATTAAATAAACAAATATTATTTGTTATTTAGTATTAGAAGTTTTTTCCAAGCAAATATAATAAGCTCTTAATAATTTCACGCATGAATTGTATACCAGCATATTACGATATTACAAAATTAAAATGGCCTAATAAGAGGTTTTGGTCAACACTGCGTATGCGTGATTTAGTTGTCTATGCAATGAGTCTATCGCCGCACAAAAAAAATTCGATGAGGAGCACGGTCTAAGCCTCTCAAAGAATTATGCGGCAAGCTATTCAAATTATATTTGATACGTATTTATATGCATTTCCTCCCGCCCCTATCAAAGCTTGAAACTTGTAAAAATGTATACCAAGCTTGTCTGTTGTTGAAAATTTAAAGGCCAAATGAACCGAAGTTTTCACCGATTTAAATGCAATTTTTTCAAATAAACTGACACATAACACAAATTTATAATCAATAATTTTTTTTCTCAAACTCTACATAGTACATATTTTTTATTTACATATTCCATTTATTGCGGTGAATGCCACTGCCATTGCGTTGATTTAGCTTGAAGTGAGTTTGTTTGCATTTGTGAGAGAGCGAACGACCGGCGACGACGGTTGACGGCATCATTGCAGTGTCAGTACTCGCTTTCGCATCGTTAGTGGTAATTTTGTTGCTTTTTTGCCCTGACTGTTATTTCTGTAGTTGTTATTATTATTATTTTTATTGCCGCTCCAACTGCATGCATTGGTTGTTGTTTTTCACTGTAAATATATACGAGCAATTACTCTTGTTGTTTGCCTGCGTTGTTGTTGTTATTATTGTTGTTTGTTACTGCTTGCTTTTGTTTCAGTTGCCGTCGTTGACGGTTCATTATCAAAATGTGCCAATTAAAGTTCAGTGGCATTGCATTTTGTGTCAACGTTGCGAGCATTTGGCGAGTCGACGCTCTGTTGTTTTTATTGCTGTTCACGTTGTTTGCAGTTGCAATTCGTAATCTACATGACACGACATAACAGGGAGGAGAGTGGGAAGCCAGAAATACTGGCAAGCAGACGAATGGTCGAACCAGCGGACAGACAGGCACACGGACAAATAATCACGCCATCACAATAATCATCAGCACCAGACGATGGGAACCCAAACAATCACAGACTAAGTGCCAGTGCAGCTGTACCGCATGCAGCGACGCATTGTGAGATGATGAACCATATGGACGTACAGTATAGCTGGAGCAAGAAAGGAGTAGCACCAACAAAAGTAACAACCGAAGCAGTCATTTCCATAGGGGAGTTAAATAGATATGTAAATCTTGTAAATACATACGTATGTACCATATATGTATGCGCAGTTGTATATATCTACGTATGCGCAAGTGCAAGTGTATGATTTCTTGTTGGCAAACCAGTATTTTTGAGGTTGATAACATTATTTTCATATCGGTTATTCATACCGACTTTTTTTAAATATATTAGTGTACTGCATGTGTAATGCATGTATGTACATATAATATATGTATATGCTTACTATATATATATATATATATATATTTGCGCCTTTTCAGTGTCATTTAGAAAGCTTTCTACGTATGTTTGTTAAAATAAACTTAGATTTATTTTTATTTGAACCCTCGATATTATTGCAATATTTTAACTTTTCAACGCGTCGTTGGGCACCCGGGTCTGGCCAGACTTTTTCGACTTTAGACGTGAATTTAAAATATTTCTGTTATAGCTAACGACTTAAGTTTCCAGGAGGCTCCCTAAAATTTAATTAACTATCGATTTATGGATATAATCATTTAAAAAGGATTCTCGAATAGGAAGAAAGAAGGCCAAGCCCGGGTGCCGAACCGAAGGCTTTAAAAAAGGTCCAATGGGTTAATCATTTTTTGTTGGAAATGATTTGAAGATGAAAGACTGCATATTCATCAATCTTATCGAAGACTGCAAGGCTCAGGGCATAATAGCATTATGTGAAAGAACAAAGAACAAGCCACAGCTTCGCTGCTTCAAGTCATATACAATACAATACATTCATACTTTTATGGTCGTGAAAACTTTGAAAACTATGAAAATTGTGGGAATAATTTAAAATTTTTTTTAATTTTACATTTTATATTTGTTTAAATTAAAGTCTTAGATAAGTGTCGTTTAACATATTAAAATGAAAATAGAAATTCTATCAGAATTCTGCCAGTTTCTGCTGACAGTGCACAATGTTTCTGTTAATAGACGTATTTATTTACTTATATTACATACCTAGAAAAAAGGAAGCCTTTTAAATTGGGGTTCATCGAATTTCTGAGAAAGGTTTGAAATCAGGTTTGAAACTAAGTAAAGAAATTGCTGCCATAACTGCAATGCAATGTTTCAGTCTACACGCAGAAAAAAGGGGTTGAGTCCGTTTCTCGTATAATTTCCCTGCTGTTATATTTTAAATTGATATTTTGTTTGTTCTGTAAAGGCGTGCAGTGTTGCTTAGCATACGTAATGAACATAATTATAGTAATGTAATGAACAGAGTAGAGCATACAGCATATTTATAACGTAATTCTGTTGCTACTCTGTCTATTACCAGAGAATGTTAATGCAATGAGAAGGTGCAAATGTTACTGTAAGCTTTTTTTAGTACAATTGAGATCTGAAAGATTTGTAATAAGGTCATTTAGCACACCGAGTTTATAGACACCTCACTGACTTTTGCCCACACAAAAATTAGAAACACCACACATCTTTCACCTCAACACACAACACATTTCTCACCTCGACATTAAACCAATTAAATTTGTACTATTTTCGTATTTTTGAAATAATAAGCGAATACGTAAAATTTATTACATAATTTTTTTTTTCAATTACATTAAAAAAAAAAAAAAAACGATTTTAAAAAATAAAATTTATAAAAAAAAGTTTGCACCGGGAATTGAACTCGAGTCTAACATGTGGCGTGGAAAAATAGGCGGTGCGTTTATTTCTTCGACTGCTTATTTTTTGACCATTTTGTTACTTTTGAAATGATAAGCGGATACATAAAATTTATTAAAAATTTTTTACGATTACATTAAAAAAAACACATTTAAAAAAAAAAAAAAAATTGGCGCCGAGAATTGATGCCGAGTCACATGGGGAGGATAAATACGCAGTGCGTTTATTTCTGCGCCTGCGTTGTGAACCAAGGTTTTGTGCATGCGCGCGACGCGAATTAATTTTAATAAAGTTCTGAAAGTAATTCATGAAGTTTTTCATTACATACATTCATAAATGAACGTATACTCTATATGTACATAAATGATGGTATATGACAATATACATACATACATAATATGTATGTACATGTCAATAGGAGGTATTTGCATTAAGAAAAAAAAAACGGTTTAAGATAAATCAACACTTATTTTATATTGTATGCCAATTTATAGTTTATGTATTCGACAGCATTTACATACATATGTAGGTATGTACATTTGTATATTATATGAAAAACAATAATGCACAAGCGCAAGAACATCATCTTCCTTTCATACATATGTACATATGCATGTATGCCCAAATAACCTTGACTTATGTATGTACACAAGTCACAGCACATCACATTCTTACAAGACAAATACGCATACGCACTAGCGAGTTTCTTCCTAACAAGTGCAAAAACAATTCTGCTCTATGTATGTATTATGTCCTAGCATATATACATACATATATACCTACTTGCCTTCTAAACTTCCTACAAAATAATTGTATTCATATGTTACTACATCCATGCACGTTCATACATTCATGCATATGTATATGCGCGAGCACAGCTCTCCCTTCTTGCTTCCGTGTACTTTTGTCTTTCACCAGTCGATATTCCTAATATTGTACTTACAAAAACACGATATGTACTTTGATAGACGCAAAAGCAACAGCAAGCGCAACGCCATGGCCGCTTTGCCACCGCACATTCTAAAATGTTCTAGAACACAACAAAAACACATACCTCACATGCGCATGTCGCCCAAAGCTAAAATCTAAGCCTGGCGACTACAAAAATAAAATACATTCGTAGACGCAGTCGCAGCGGCCATAATTCTATCAGCGACTGCGCTGAACAATTTAGAAGAAAAACAAAAAGTTCATTCATAAGTTAGAGCTCATATTTCAATTTCATTCATAAAACGAGCCGCCCATATGCCAATTTTCGCGACCATTCGAAAATAGTCAATATTGGAATATTTCGCGTGGAATTATTTGCCAATATTTGATAAATCTTAAATTTTTGTCATGTCGAGTGGCCGCGGCTCCGTATGTATGTATGCACCCTTATATGTATGTAAATATGTCTTCTAACTGTGCGACAGTCGCGAGTTAATGCGACTTCCAGCGAATCACACATTGCTGTCCGCAAAGCCGCAAGTATGTACCTTATGATCAGAAAGTACCGGGAATGTTTAAATTAAACAAAACAGAGTTAAATTTAAGGCAAATTTATATTATCTTCTTCAAAATATGACCCGTCTGAAGCAACACACATGTGCCAACGTTTAACCCAGTCCTCCAAACACCCCCGGCAGGCCGATTTGTATTCTCTTTGATCAGTGCGATGGCGCGTTATCATCATGCAAAATCTGAGAATTGTTTGCTCACATTTCCGGCGGTTTGCAACACACAGCATCTCTCTAAGGTTTCAAAACGGATAAATAATATTCTCTATTGACTGTCTGGCCCGATGGAAGGTACTCATGGTGGACTATGCCTTGGCAATCGAAGGAAGCAGTCAACATCACCTTCCCGGTTCTTTTTGCTCATAGGGTATACATATCCCATGTGTCAAGTGTGCGCAGAAGCTTGTGTTCTGGGTTTTGTTAGAATGGTGGTGGTTTGTGCATATATTTAAACACATATGTGAGTATGCGCGTTAGGCTTCCTGGATGGATATTAGAATATTTTCTCATCAATATGTGTATGTAAGTAGTTCAGATTTGACTGAAGAAATTAAATATAGGAATGCATATTCATATGATTGACTTTATGGCTGTTTTACATATAAATCAATTCAAATGAATAATGTTATATAGAAAATAAATTTCTAAATAACTGGTATTAGAAAAACCTGAATACACTATTTTAAATCAATTTCAATTAAACCAAATATAAAAAATGAAATAAAAATATCGAATAAAAAACTGTGCACAGGATTTGAACCTGAGTCGAATATGAGACGATGTACTGCATATACGACACGTCTTTCACGATTGCGCTAATCTACAATTATTAATGATCTTTTCTAAATCACTCATTTATTCGATTCGCAGTTTTATATGTACATATTCTGCGTTAGTTGAAAGTTTGTATGCGTAATTATATGAATATGCATCTGTGTATGCGCGTTTGGCTTTCTGGACGGATATTAGAATGATATTTTCTCATCAATATAATTTGGATTTGATGAAATAGATTATAGACATATGTATGTACATATTTTCTGTTTTGATTGATTTATATAAAAATCAGGTCATATCCAGTATGAACTATTTTATACCGAAAAGAAATTTCCATTTATAAAATACAAAAAACAGTATTTTAAAGAAATTTTAATTAAAATAAACTCAAAAATTTTACCAAACTTTCCTGGTTTGAATTGTAAAAAAAAAAAATGTGCAAGAAAAAAAATATGACTTCAGGATTTGAACCTGAATTATATACGTGCCAAAAAACAAAACGAATAATTCCGCCGACTTTAGCTTCTGCACCACAAACTAACTACCGCGCGGTCTTCTTAATCGCAATTTTATTCGCTTCGATTTCCTTAGTAGTGTGCCGAAAAATCTTATGAACGTCCTCAATAGTATGGTAAACGCAGAAAATATCTGAATTCTTGGCCTAGCGTGGTAAGTAAATATAGAAACCCTCCACTCGCGTCACTCGCGTGGTAAATATCTGCAATTCCGACCTCTTCAGGAAAGTTGAATTTGAAATGACCTTATTATGAATCTATAAATCTGCGGTTCATCGAATTACTGAGTGAAGCTTGAAATAATATAAATGCATTGCTGAAAAATGGCATTATCCAATGGCAGTGTTTAACTCGAAATCAAGCTTCACAGATGAAATATAGAAGAAAGACCGGATGGGTATAAAAATTGGTAGCCTTCCACAAATATGACAATCTTATGATTTAACATTATATAATATTTATCTTACTGTTTCAACCAGCTTTTTGCCAGTTGTTTCGTTTTTGAGTTTAAATTGAATAAATTTAAAATGCATTTAAGACATGGAAACTGTTACCAGCTACCTTCAACTACCTAACATACCCTGTACTTGTTTGTCGGTATGTATGTAGAAAGCAGTAATTTGCAATTTTTTTTCGAATAGGTATATGTACATACTTCTCTTCTTCGCTTGTTGAAAAGTTGAAAATTCGAGATTCTAAAGTGCTTATAGTGGTATGTCTGGCATATTTACATACATACATACTCGTATGCAGGACGGAATGTAGGAATTTGTTGATGAGATGGAGTTTCATAGTTTCATCACATATGCTTGCATTCATATGAGCATATGTATGTACATATATGGTATATGTATAGTAGATACATACTTTCCCAGCAATGCGGCCACGTATTACTGGCATTGAAATTTGTTTACAAATTATTTAAGAACATTGAAGAGGAAACTGAATTGTGCTTTTAGGTACAGAAATATGGCATACCAATAATTCGATTAAATATTATACCAGTATACGTTCGTATGTATCTATTAAGAGGTTTGCTTTTACAAAACCAAATAGAGTAGAGTATATAATTTCTGGCTACTGGTTTATTTGGGTATATATGTATATACATGAATACTTATACATACATATATACATATATATGCATGTCTTCCAACAGTCTAAAATTAGTTTGTTTTAGTTTATTACAGAATTGCTACACTTTTCAACGAAATATATGCTTTGTTTGATCTCCTTCTGTTGACAGTCGTTATACACAACCGGCTTGCAGCACTTTGCACTGCGTCTGGTCCAAACAGGATGTTTTGTATTGAATTTCGTCGGCTGCAATAAATGCCGAATAACAAAAAGTAGTGCAACCTGCACATATGTATGTATGTACATATCAATATGGTTGCATGTGTGTACATACGTACGTATAAGTCGATGTGTATGAACAGCGGGAGTAAATTCATACATATAAAAAATTGTTATTGTAATATGAAACCTTTGTTCACTGAAAAACTAAAAATTCCCGTATGTATTATAATTCGTGCATACATACATACATACGTATGCAAGAATGAATAAAGTATCAATGGCAAAATAGTTGAGTCGCTTGCTAGTCGACCGCATTGATGACTGGCAGGAGTTAAGCAAAAAAATTTAATAAAATAATAGTTGGTGTGGAGCATCCAACCTTCAATGGTTTAGGCCGCACGGTAGTTTTTTATGGTATTAAAAAGAACATTTAGAACATAACTGAAAAATTAAGCTTCGCAAACATAGGACATTTTGCTACATTCCCAATCAGAAAAAGAAAAACAGATGTATGTATGTATATAAAATGATGACTCTTGTCAAATGCAGCAAGAAGAGTTTTAATCAAGGCTTCGTTTATATAAAGCAACTGTTTCATATTTGATAGAAACCCTTGTTATTGAAGAAACCCGTAATAACAGAGGAATTCCAATTTCCAAGGTCTGACAACACATCGGTTTTTAGTAAGAAATGTCCACCAAAGTGGCCTAGGTGAGTAAAATTAATTGGAGTGGACAGTGTATTTAATTTAACAATTAATATTGGCTATTTCAGGCGACGCTTATGGAATGTCTCAGCGTAGTGTATGAAATATAATAATAAATATTTGGAGGTCGTCTTTGATACTTCATTGCGTAATATATTCGACTGGTCATGCGTTGATCTAATTAAAAGACGAAGAAGAAATTTTGAAATATATTTAAAAAAAAATCGGTTAGCACAGGGTGAACTTGCAAAAATACTCATATTTCTTGATAGTAAAAGATTTTCCAATAACAGGTGTCATTAAGATTAGATTTGAGATTTTTTATGGCCGGAATTGGGAATCGGAATTTTCAACAAGACGGCACTACGTGTCACACAAGTAACAAAACCATTGATCTTTTGCGGGAAAAGTTTTCCGACCGTGTTATCTCTCGAAGAGGTGATCACAATTGGCCACCCAGATCTTGTGATTTAACATCTTGTGACTTTTTTTCTTTGGGGTCACGTGAAAGAGACGGTCTACGCCAACATCCCAGGGTCGATTCAAGACCTCAAAGTGAGAATTCGTGAGGCTATCGAGGACATAGGGCAGCCACTTTGCAATTCGGTTATGGAAAATTTCATGAAAATTTTCATGAAATATTGTCCGTGTGTTCGTGGTGGTCATTTGTCTGATGTTTTTTTCCAATAATAACGACATACCTTCCTCTTTATAATGAAATAAACGTCCGATCATTTATATGAAAAAATAGCATTTTTCTTTGAATATCATAATAACACCTTTGTTTTGAAAACCCTATATATAAAAAGAAAAAATTAAGTGAAAAATCAATAATAGTAATTGAATTTTACTTAGTTAATATTTTTCTTTCACATGAATGACTTTGTTAAGAGTATATCTAGCAAAACCTGCCTCTAATACGTACTGCATTTTTTAAGTTAGAAGTTAGCCGGTAGCTTATTCTCCACAAAAATAGGAAGTACTCGTACAATTAGTAGATGAAATCCACGATAGAGTGAATTCTGAAGGTGTGACCAAAAAAATCAGACTATTAACTGGCTCTAAGTGATTTCGAAAGAATCAGCTGATTTGCTCGCGTAACAGGGGATGTGGCAGCGGTTTGTTTACAACAAAGTTGAGGATGTGCTAGTGATATACGAAAAAAATCAACGTAGCCTCCAAAAAAATATTATTTAGTTGCCGTCTAAACAACGACTGACTGAACGAGTGTAAGAATGCGTGTGAACTGAGCGGATACAATTCTGCTGCCGAAACCCCTCTGACGTGACAGCCGAAGTTTGCTCTCAAAATTTTGCTTCAGAAGAAGACTCAGTATTGTACGATTATTCGTTTGGACATGCATTTCTTTGGTTTTGTTTGTTTTTGTTTTTTTTTTAAGAAAATGTTGTGAAAACTTAAAACTTTTGTATATGACGAAATAAATTAAGTTATTATGAAATAAAATCAGTGTATATTATTTTAAATTAAACAAATTTTCTCTTTTAAAACTAATATTTAAGATGAGCCCTCTGCATGTACGATTAGACGCTTGAACCACTGTAGGTATTACCTGCATTCTGATGCGGTTTTAGAAGCAAAACGGCATTTTCTTCATTTTTTGTTGGTTTCTCTTAATTCCAAGAAAACTTGAATCGATTGATTAAATATGGCGGCTCAGAGTAATAATTTTGAGTCCAAAAAATTGTGTCCAGAATCGGAGTAGCGAGCTTTATGCATTTCAATTCAAAGCTAATTTTAAAGAATGAAAAGAGGAGTAGGCCGGTTGCTTTAGCTAACCATCAAATGCCTAGTGGTATCACTAAAAACAAACTACATCTTTTGAGAATAGTTTGGATGTTGTATAGGTAAGCTTGAAATTACTGTATCTTTGAATTATTCTTAGTAGACCATGACATACATATATGACCGTTATTCATGCTGTAGTGGGGCCGTTTTTTTTAATTGTATGCTTAAATCTCGCCAAAAATGAAATGTTGAGGTTTAAGTTTATTACATTGCGTGCTTTAATAGAGATCTTCAGAACAGTCTTTACTTTTATGATATTTTTAAATTTCAGTAAATAATCCCATTTCATAATAAAAGCTACATATTTCACTATTAAACATTTCTGAGTCTCTTAAACGACTTCGGTTCTGTAGGCAGTCTATCTGTTTAGATAGTTTAACACTCAATTACCAAAAAAGTCCTGGAACAAATTTGATTTAGAATAAGACATCAAATATATTTATTTCGAGTGAAAAGAAATTTTTGAGCTTTAAGGGTTAATATAAGTATAAAATATTTCCAACTGAAAAACTATATGTAGATACATCTGTACTTATATGTACATACATACTAAATTTTATTTAATTTCTTCAATTTGCTTATTAAATATTCTTATTCGCACTAACAAACTACAAAACCTCAAAAATACATATGTATGGTATAAACTAGGGGTGGGACTATTCGAATAAAAATTATTCGAATAATAAAATCTTTTATTCGAGAGGTATTCGTAATTCGAATAATATTTATTCGAATTTTTTATTCGTTTATTCGAATGATGCTATTCGAATACCTCACTATTCGAATACCTCACTATTCGAATATCTTACTATTCGAATACCTTACTATTCGAATACCTTACTATTCGAATACATCACTATTCGAATACTTCACTATTCGAATATTTTTGGTAAATATTTATTTAGATTAGCGGACTACTAATCGGTTTATGTACAAGTGCATGCACCATGAGAAGGGCCAATGTAATTTTTATATTTTTAAAATCATTTTCTCCCTGATGTAAATGAATATATAGTGAGGTATTCGAATAGTGAGGTATTCGAATAGTAAACTATTCGAATAGTGAGGTATTCGAATAGTAAGGTATTCGAATAATGAACTATTCGAATTATTTGAAACGAATAGTATTATTCGTTTTATTCGAATAATGTTTATTCGAATATTATTCGAAAATAATCCCACCCCTAGTATAAACAGCTGCAAACATTTACATACATATGAATGTACGTATTTCTGACCGTGAAATTTAATTACTATGTTGTCCTTCGAAGTACTGTTCTTTTAACTTATTTTATTGTGTGTTGTTTTCTTCGCATATCAAAATAATTTCTTTGGTATTTTGTTTTCAGCGGCCTTTGCTGATTATCGTCCGTTGGTTGTATGAATATGCATGTATTTGAAGTACTGCATTTATACCGCGTTCATACAGGGCAACTCTTGTTACGCTAATTTGTTGTCGAGAGAGCGACGAGAAAAAGGGAGATTACCGTTTTTTATGCAAACTTTTTAACTTTTCTTTTAAATGAGGTTGTTTTTTGGGAAATTTTTTTAAACTGATTTATTTTCAAAAATTTGAATTTTGGATGCAATTTTCAAATCGTCCCAGCAACCGGAAATTTTAATATTTCTCCAAAATATTTTTTTGGAAGTCTTTAAATGTAATAAATATTATGTGAGGCACCTTAATTTATATAAATTGCGTTTTCTAAATTTTTTAATTTTTTTTAAGCGTTGGGTTTGTGTTCTCGTTCTTATCAAAGTTGTTGTTGATTGTAGGCAGCAAAACAGAAATAATTGCAAGTTACGGAGTTGCCTTTTGTTATGCCGACAAAAGTTTCGTTATAGGAATGCTGTCTAAGCATTTGAGGTATAAATATTATCTTCTTCTCGAGGTTTGATTTTTAACTGAGATTTTGCTGTTATGCCGACAAAAGTTTCGCTATAGGAACGCTGTCTAAGCATTTGACGCATAAATATTATCTTCATTCTCGATTTTTGATTTTTAACTGAAATTTTGCTTTGCATTTTGTTGCTTGTTTGATGGTGTCTAACGTTGTTTTGTATTTATTTTTTATTTCATCTAAACAAGGTTAATTTTGTATGCAGCGTCTGCTTGTTTTTAATCAAGTTGCGTCTTGTTTCATGAATCTCTCTTAACTTTTTACATATTTTAATTATTGTTTCTTTTTATTCGTTTGCTTGTTTTGTCTACGCCCTGCAGCTTTCATGAATATGTATGCATATCAGCACTCTTGGCATTAACGTCAGCAGCTTGAATTTTTTGACGTTTTCTCGCTGATTCAGTTTCGCCGCATTTGACTTTGATTTTATCTTCATGGCTCTAACTTTGTTTTTGTGGAGCCCTGATTTAAACCGTTTGGTTAACAGGTCTTTAAATGCGCATCTACGTCTGCGTTGGCGTCTACGACAACATTAATTAAAAAAAAACTTTTTCATTTGTACATCCCAAATTTTGTACGCACGTGCCGACACATAACTTGCATTCATTTTTTGTTCGATTGATTTCAAGACGTTTTCATGGTCTTCTAAGTTATTATTCAAATTATTATTATAATAAAAATTACTATTATTTTATTTAAAATTTTTATTTATATTTATTTCTTTAAAATCGTAAATTTCATACATTAATAGCTGTGTAAAATTTCGTTTATTTTCTTCAATTAGAATAGGCTGGGGAAACGCAGGGTAATATTTTATGAATTTAATTAATTATGATAAAGATAGCGTTTCATTGCTATGCCAGTACCAAAAAATAAATAAATAAAATATGTTCTGATACTATCGCCCCACCATAATTTACATATATCATATTAGGGTGCATCACTCTCCATACACACAAAACTCGATATTGTTTTTCCTACGGAATTATAAAGCAACATCTTTTAGATCTTCAGACTTCCACCAAAATATTTGGAAAAAATATCAAATTTTATTACTGATGCTTTCCATTTCAATTCAACCGGGCTATTCGGGACATGTTCTTCGATTTCGATGTAACTCAAATATGTTGCTCTCTGGCCAAAATAATGAGACATGTAAAAATCGATTTTTTTTAATGATATAAGAACATTTTTTTTTAATTGCTCATAATTTAGTCACAAATGAACCGATTTTATTGATACTGAGTTCAAAATGATGGTTATTACTTGCACGAGCGACTTCATGTACAATACAAACAATAGCAAAAAAGTAGTTGCACATTTTTTATTTTGCAAAAAAACAAGAAGCCAAAAATTTTTTCGAAATTCAATATTTCAAAAAGTGTATTTTTTGTTTTTTACTTTTTCCAAATCAAGAGGACACCTCAAACTTCAATTGAGCTGAATGCCCAGTAGCTAAAATCAGTTGTTTTTGAGTAATGAATTTTTGGTTAAAAACCTGTTTCGCACTTTTTGTTTTCGTGCAACTAATGACTATCAGTTTGAACCCAGAATTGGCGGCCGGCGTAGCCAAATGGGTTGGTGCGTGATTACCATTCGGAATTCACAGAGAGAACGTCGGTTCGAATCTCGGAGAAACACTAAATTAAGAAAAACATTTTTCTAATAGTGGTCGCCTCTCGGCAGGCAATGGCAAACCTCCGAGTGTATTTCTGCCATGAAAAAGCTCCTCATAAAAATATCTGCCGTTCGGAGTCGGCTTAAGACTGTAGGTCCCTCCATTTGTGGAACAACATCAAGACGCACACAAAAAATAGGAGGAGGAGCTCGGCTAAACAACCAAAAAGGGTGTACGCACGAATTATATATATATATATGAGCAATTAAAAAAAAAAATTTATATAAATAAAAAAATCGATTTTGAGCCGAAAAACAAAATTGCCGGTAAATCTTGAGAAAAATGTTTTTCGGGCGAACCAAAAAATACGTGTCTCATTATTTTGACCAGAGAGCAACATATTTGAGTTACATCGAAATCGAAGAACATGTCCCGAATAGCCCGGTTGAATTGAAATGGAAAGCATCTACTTCTAAATCGAGTGTTTTTATATATAAAATTAGCTTTTGAAAATATTTATTTCAAAAAATCGGCTAAGATCTTAGGGTGGTTTAAGCTCACCCACATCTTGACCTATTTATTATTATTTATCATATGTAGAAATGCTTATATCTAAAAAAAAAAGACTAATGAAGCTTCCAAAATAACATTGTAGAGTATTTTTTCAATATCTTTATTTCTTCGAAGGTTAACCCGTTTGCGTCCAACCCTTTTTTTACAAACATGAACATTTTTCCTTTCCGTGAAATAAATAATAAAAACGAATTATTTCATTATTTTACTAACTCCATCATATATAACTAGCATGTCGATATTGTTATTAGAAAAAATACTGCATTAGGCTGTGCTCATATTTGAGGAAGATTTATTTATTTTTTATTTTTGAACTTATACTCAAAAACAGGCTTAGCAATAAAAGGCCACTAATAATAAAATAGCTATTCAAACACACGCACGCATATTAAATTAATTGGCAATGGCTTGCACGTGCCAGACACCTTTGCAAATTATATGGCTAAGCTAAATGGAGTGTTTGCTAAAGAGTCTTCTCCACTGCACCTTCATTAAAATACTCACTATGTACATACGTATGTACGCACAACTGTCACAGCACGTTTTCTCTTGCGACCTGCACACTCAGCATTTTTGTTGTTGTTCTTGTTGCCAATTTCAGCACACAAAATTGCATGGCTACATCTTAGCAGTTTTGCTTCATGCGTTTTCATTTCCATGTGCTTTCTTTTACACAGCCATTTAATCGACTTTCAAAGTTTATTCAGCGGCAGCGTAAATTGGTTCGGGGTTTCAGACGTTTTATGCGTTTTCATACCAGATTATTTAGACTAAATATGTTTGTATTTAGTTAAGTGACAACAATTTTTGTCTACGTGTTTATTTTTTGCCATGTTATATATTTTTTGCTCACTATTTCTCCTCTTTGCGTCACTTCGTTGCCCAGAAGGAAGCAAAAGTCCTTGAAGTATTCGGTAGACGCCTCAAATTGCTTCCACTTTAGATATATTTGTACGATGCATAGCGCCAGTTGAGCCTGAAATTCACTCAGCTGAGTTTTGTACAATTATTTCTCCTACTTATTTCTCGATTTCTCGTTTTCTCGCTTACACTTTTTCTTCATTTGTATGTTATATACTTATACTTTACTCACTTTTTCTGTATTCGTGCTCTCGTCACTTTGCATTTGTGTTTGTGTCTGTTATTATTCAACGAAGGCATGCCACTACAGTAATTTGTTGTTGTTATTGTTTTCGGTTTGTTGTTTTCTTCTTTGATTTTTCGAAGTTTGCGGCTGTTTTTTTCTTGGGCTTGCATAATCGCTTAAGGAAATTATATCTCACGAAATCACACATTGGCTGAGAGGTATCCACTTGAATGGTACCCATTACGATCAAAAAGGAATGATTATCTCATAGTCAAAAATTGCTCGGATTCTTTTGAATATTGAAAAACCTCTATCAATTTGTTTCAAGAAAATAATTTCGTTTGAAAAGTACTAAAGTATGAAGTAGTCATAGTCGCAGGAAAATTGTAGTTTAACTACTTTCCCTTTCTTCTAGCAGCAGGAATTTTATCAGGAGAATCAAATTCAAAATTCAAATTTGAATTCAACAAAACATTTCTCAATTTCATAAACCTATTCCCCATGAAAAATATTTATATTTATTCTCTTCCTTCCTTTTGAAAATCCTCTCCTTTCATAATTTTCCTTATTTAAAAGTTTATTATATTTTACATCTACTTTCCTTCGTTCAAGTCTCTTTGCTTTGTTTATTTGATTTCTTTCATTTTGTTTGCTTTGCTTTTGCTTAAAAGCTCTTACAATTTTCTTCAAGGACGTCTGCAGTCTAATAGTCTGCGTCTCTTATTTCCGCGTGACTTAACTTATGTAGACGCATTCCTTTTGCATATTTTGGGTATGCTTAGAAATTTTGGTTACAAAAAAGTTAACGAAAGCGACGCCTCATTGCTTAGACGGATGTTGTTTAGGTGAACTTTTGTTAAGGAAATCGTATGCTTAGGCATGTATATATGTATATGTATAAAAATATATAATTTATGCATGCATTCCTATATTAGATTATTTCTACAGGTTTACATGGCTGTTTCGACGTGATGGACCCTTTTGTACCCCAAAATCGTGTTAAGCGCACAAAAATTTATTGGAAACCAGTCTTATATACAAAAAAAAGTGATTTTTGTAGATCTGTGGCATTAGTTAAAATTATAGGTCTGTGCCTGGCAACGAGCAAAATTCTGCTGCTAATCGGATACATTATTCAAGCTCGAAAAATTTAAGAACAAATTTATTTTATTAAAGTACGAACACATATGTACATAGGTAAGTGGTGAGCAAGCAGTTAAACTTCAAATGCCTTGATGGGCGTTGATTTTGATGAAATGCTTTTTCTCTTAATGTTACTCATACGCACTGCGGGACAGTGGCTTAGCACATGACTAAGGTATGGGTAGATGCATACATTTGTAGAACAATAGCAAGGCGCACAGTACAATGGTAGAGAGAAAAGATCAGCCAAACATTTTTAAGTGAGCGCTAATTTCATATATTTTAAGTAGATCAAGAATTTGATTAACGGAAATAAGGCAATTCAGCTGAAAGTGCGAACATCTCTTAAGTAAATAAATTATTGGAAAATTTAACCAAATTATCTTAAACTTACAATAATGTGTTGGTGCAATTAAGCATATTGGTCTATAAATCTCTGTATTCATCTATTTTTTGCTGCTTAGATTTATTTTCCTTATTTCGACATATATTTGAGCTTTTTTTAAAAGCAGCTAATGTCGAAAACTGCATAGCAATCCAATTATAAAACTCATGAGTATGCATTTATGTCTATATATCTATGCACAAATAAAGAACATGTACATATGTACATGCATATCAGCTTCGTATATGTATATGTATGTATTTTTAAAATCGAATCACCTCCATATATGTAAGTCTGTATGTATGTGCAATGTGTGCGTTAGCGTTTAAGTAAAAAGGCGCATGCGATACGGCACGTTATCTATGTCAAATGCAAGGCCAGACGCATAAATTGATTAATAAAAAGGCTTTTAAAAACGCTTTTTGGTGGAAAGTGGAGACTAATATGCGTTTGTAATTTACCTGTAGACAGCAAATAAAGGTATTTGCTAGTAGTCGGCATAACAAGCACACCAAAGTAAACAATTAAAGGATGTATGCATGTTTAAGTACATACATACATACTAAATGAGAATGTTTGATAACTACAATACTGGGAAATATGTATATATATGTATTAGCCATCCACATATTTGTATGCCCCTGTATGTATTTACGGATAAAGCCAGACAGAAGGTCATAAGCAACAATATGCTACATAAGTATGTACTTACATATAAACGTTGTAATCAAAATGCATATAAGTAAGTGTGTGTGTATTTCGATTTGCAAAACTTCAGACAACAATTTTTCCAATTCACTGGATCGCTTTTAAGTTAGCATGCATATATGTAAGTATGTATATGTACCACCATTAGCTATGCCTGTATTTATTTCAATAGGTTTTGGCAATACTTACATATATACATACTTGCAGTCATAAACGTAAGTCATGTCTGGCTGGATATGTATCCCTTTTTCACCTAATACTACATTCGCTTAGCTAAAAATCGCTGACGCACAAAGTATCCCCTTTTTTCTTTTACTTTTTCTCCATTTTTGTTTTGTCTACGAATAAAGCCATTAGCTTTGAACAAAAGAGGAAATTGAAGCATTAAAATTTTATTGTATGCCAAATTCGGGTAAGAATTGCACTTTGGTATAATTTGAATTGTTATTGCAGTGACAGTAGCTGGTGGATAATATTTCGCAATTCACGCACTAACATGCATACAGAAATATGTATGTAGTCATATACATGCATTTGTATACATACTCGTTTGTATATACACATTCTGGTATTGATAAAGCATTTGCTTAACTTTATTGTAAAATAGCTTTTGGATAATAATTTTGAATTTACCTGTGTTTACCTGTGCCTGCGTCATACGATAGATAACCTCGCACTTGATAATTGTATTACAGAACGTAAGATGCCTGGGGAGTTACCATGTAAAATGAATTCGATATTCACAAGAGCATAGGAAAATGTGTTTTCTAGTAGTGGTCGCTCTTCGACAGACAATGGCAAATTTCCAAGTGCATTTCTGCCGAATGGGTTGGTGCGTGACTACCATTTGAAATTCACAGAGAGAACGTTGGTTCGAACCCCGGTGAAAACACCAAAATTAAGAAAAACAGTTTTCTAATAGCGGTCGCCCCTCGGCAGGCAATGGCAAACCGCCGAGTGTATTACTGCCATGAAAAAACTCCTCATAAAAATATCTGCCATTGGAGTCGGCTTGAAACTGTAGGCAGCTCCATTTGTGGAACAACATCAAGACGCACACCACAAATACGAGGCATTTACAGCATTTCTGATTTGTATAAGTTAAAGAGAACGGGCTCTAAGTGGGTGGACTAATATGCAAGGAAACGCATTATCAATTGGTCAACTATCTAAGAACGAAGAACGTGACATTTCAGCCTCTCGAAAAACAAATAATACGCCTTTTCAGGCAGGACGTATCCTCATATAACGATTTTTGAAGGAGCTGTAGAGTAAGAAGGAGAACTGATTCAGTTCTTACTGTGCGAATGCAAACCATTTCGAAGAATGGGGTTCAGTTTACTAGGATACAACCTCTTGAGGATCAGAACATTGGCGAATAGTCTCTTGGAACGGTTAATCGTATCAGGCATGAATCAAGATAGGGCGGAAGAAATATTCCCTGATCCCAAAAAAAAAAAAAATATCTGTGTGAATTCTTGGTAAAACAGTACCCTAATATAACTTTGAAACTGTTAAGATGGAAATTGTGAAGTTGTTTCTGGAGAAATTTGTATTGTTAGAATTAATTTGAGAACTCATTATTTCAAAATCACCTTTATATTATCTATTATGAAAATATTTTAAACTTTAAAGAATTCCAGAAAAAATTTAGAAAGCTTTGATTTTAATATTATTATGTTTTTTTGTGGTTTACTTACGGGTACAGGATTGTCCGGCTCAGTGTGCAGAAGTGTCTGATCTTCGGGCAACAGTGGAATTGGTAATGTCAGAGCGACAGTGGCACGACGTTTCAGCGCCGTGACACGATAACAATTTATGGCAACAATCAAAACGCTGATGCATGCGACGCTCAATGAAATGCCAACTGCAATCAATAATATACGACCTGCAAAGGTACAAAGAGAAATAAACTGTGTAAGAGATATTACAAAATATGGGTAATTTTGCACAACTAAATACTAGGGAATTACTCTGAAATATTTATGCAATAATAAGTAAATAATGCAAGTTGCGTGATACACCATAGAATTCATCATACAGGCATTTATCAATAGCAGTTTTCCCAAAATTGGCGCGTTTTCTGGCCTGGCTCCATCACTAACATCGACCTTTGGGCATTAACGAAGTAAATACCCGTTCATCTTGACATCCGACGTCGAAAGTGGAAATGGATTCGCTACACACCGCGAAAATCATGTGGAGATAGTACAAAAGTAGCCCTAAACTGGAACCAGGAAGGCAGTCGGAGATATGGTAGGCCATCTAACACGTGGAGTCGACTAGTGGAAGCAGAAGCACTACAAGAAGGTCGCATTTGGCGACAAAACAAATTCTTAGCTTTAAATAAGGGAAGGGGGTATGTATAAATAATGCAGGTTGTTTATTTAATTATTATGTTGTTGCTAATGAGGTAAGGAAAGTCTCATTGCACCTTTTGGCCAATTTCTTCCCCCTGATGATCCAATTGTGTACATTTCAGGTTTAAATTAAGAGTATGACTGTAAGTACCAATCCCACCAAATATACAAAAAATGCAAAACTTCTTGACCGTAAATTCTGATTTGGCTACCGTTTGCGCCAGCTCATCTCGTTTTGATCACGACCATTAGTACTTGATGCTATCTCACGTAGTTCAAGCTCCCATGATACCCCCACATACATTCATATGTGTATACAGCGCTTCTTTTTGTGTCCAATTTTATTCAAGCGGTTTCAATATTTAGTTCGCTAGTATTAAAATTGATCGAACGAAATCCATGAAAATTGCGCTTGATTAGCTTTTAAAGCATTAGTACCATGAAAACTGTTACCGTTTTCAGCCACGAGGCTCGCTTTTAGCGAGCAAAAACTGTAAAAATGACTAAAACACTCTATAGGAAACAAAATGGTTTTTTTTTAGTACGTCAACTCCCAATGATTCGAAAAATTGTATAAAATCTAAATGTAAAAATTGTAACCTTTTAATGAATTTCTTGTAAACAACATTGTTACATATTTTGCTATGAATAGTTTTACCCACTAATGTATTGCGTGTTTGTTACCAAGCCAACATCGCAGAGCATTCGACTATTTGTTTGCAACTTTGTGGGCGAGTGAATGTAAAGACCTTGAGACGCCTTGCTCAAGCGTAGCGTGCGCAACGCCAGACATAAGGGCTAGACAGCCCGGCAACTAGCTAGCGAGGCAACAAAAATAAAAAACAACTACCAACCAAAACATGCATAGTTGCAAAGCAAGAAAAAGAAATGCGAGCATGTATTAGTTATAAAGGGTGTTAAAAAAAGTATGCAAAATATTTACGCCTTCGTCTTCGATTCGCCACTTCTCTTCTCGTTATGTGTGGGGTCTGCTCGCTCAACGCAAAACGCGCATATGAAAGCAAACACTGCAACAACAGCAAAACTGGTATGATTCCCTATATTCAATGCTATCAACTCTCTTCTGTGGTATTAGTAAGTTTCATTGCTAATACTCATTAAGCGCTTCCAAATAAATGTAGTTTTTTGGCGCTGCTAACATAAGTTTATGTAAATGTCAGTTGCTGCTAGCACAAGGCGAATCGAAGACGTCCAAAGCCTTAATAAATATGGGTACCATTTTGGAGGAATGCATATCTATTCTGTGTTTTCGCTCTTTTGTTACATGCATGTAATTGATTACACAATGGTTCTCATTTATGTGGTGCCGTTAGAGAACATTTTCATCAAACTATTCCACGTACGTGGGCAGGGCATGTACTAGCCTGAAAGGTTGCCTGATTCAAATGCTCTAGGTTTATGTCTTGGGTATATTTGAAATTATTAGTCGATGGTAAGCCTATAAACAGCCTTGACGAGCTTTAGCTAGGAATTAATTAAATACCAAAGAATCCACCCAGGAGATTTTAGAACTAAATCGAATGTCCTACAGGAAAAGACGTGCTTGCTTGGGAATAGAAAGTGGCCACTTTTGTACAACTTTTTTTCTTATTCTTTGCTTACTTGTACATGCCAAATAAACAGGTGATTGGAAATGAAATTTTCAGAAAAGAATAACTTGTCATATTTTTAAAATATTTAGCTCTCGGACCCATGCTCATTTGGATTTATTTGCTTTTTTCGGTGTATACTTATACTCTCACACTCTTAAATATTTTAGATTATTTTTTGATCACCCTGTAGAGAAGATAATGATAGAAATAAAATAGTTGCTTATACTTGCTACCACACTTGTCTTTATCGAGCTGCAGCATTCATTAGACATATTTAATACAATTTTCATTATTTTTGCGCGGTATAATGTATTATTTCCCAACTCAACCATGCATGCGCATATTCTGTACACACTTATATACATACATTTCCTCACATTTGCGTGATTTTCACAGTCACCTAAGCATAATACAATAAATAAAATGAAAATAGAAAAAAATATGGCCGATATTTATTTAACCATTTTTTTTGCCTTCACCACAGCAAATGGCTTGTAATCAGTTATGATTTTCAACAATACAGAATACAGCTGCAATGGCACAAATGCTAGCGGCACGGCATAGCGAACGACGTTGCCACGCTTAGTGGCTGGTGTTTGCTACATAAAGCTGCTGGCGTGTTGACAGCAACATTTGACACCCGCAATTGACACCTCATGCATCAACAGCAGCCGCAACAGTGTTGGCACCGATTGTAACTATAAAAGCTGTTTATACATATACTTATACATATACATACGTATGGTATGGATATGGTATGTAAATATGGTAAGCAGGTTTGTTGTTGCTTTTCTATACAATTATTGGCTTTTGTGTGGATTGTCTTTCCAGTTGTTTGACATTTCGAAATTAATGGAGTAAATTTGATTTATAATTTAGATTATGTGCAGAAAATTATTTTTAGATATTAATTTACTTACTTGAATTTTTTTAGTGGGCAACTGATATTAGATCTCAATAGAAAAATAAAATTAAGTCAACAATAATTTACGTATTCTATATATGTAAATCATGAACTGAAAATCGAGCTGATATAAATCTGCACTTATTTGACTTAAACGGATTTTGCCTGGTATTTCAGAGAAAACCGAATATTTTCATTCAACTTTATTGAGATGGATTCTTAAGGCTATGGCTCCCGGTGCATCGAAATTCGCTCTCCATAAGCAGGCATATCACTGATGATCGCCAATGCACCACCGGTGGTAAATTTCTGATCCTTATACTTTCGGTTCTCCTTCTACAGTGGGAAGAGTATAAGGGAACTTACAAATAAATATATTTTATTCCATAGAAAACAAAGCAATTGGTCCATGAAAAGTAATCAATTCAAAACGATTTGATCGCCAGTGATACACTGGCATATGGAGCACGATTTTTGCTCTGATCAGCAGTGATGCATTGGCCTTGAATGATTATTATTTTAAGTTTTGCATGAGAATCTAGGAATTTAGGGATTAACAGGGAAAAAGTGCTAAGTCGGGTTGAGTTGTTTTGTTAGGTGAATGGCTGATCAACAATAAACTCACTTAGACCAAAGTTGATTGTTTCAGAAGCTACTCTTGATGCACCCTTGTAATTACTGTTTCGTGACCTTGATGCGTATGAAAAAATTGTGACTTACGAATTTACGTGACTAGCCTAATAACGCTAATAATTTCTTTAACATACTAAGATGATATGTGAATGTTCTTCTTTTTTATTAAAGAGCGCGCCAATATTATATTTATATGAAAATTAACTGTTTTTGCTTTTTAATATTCTTAAAGAACTCAAAAGCTTTCGCTGAGAGTTATTTATTATTGGTTAGGGAAATTTAATTCGTCCATTGCAACACCGCCCAAAAGGCAATTGATTTTTATGAGCAACTCTTTCAGGGCAGAAATACACTCGGAAGTTTGTTATTGCTTGATAAGTGGTTACCGTTTTATTATTATAGAATCGACTTTTTTACAGTTCGATATTTAGTGTTTCCACGGCGACTAAGGCCGTCATAAGTCATCTACAAGCGTACTAGAAAACAGCTAGAAACGTCTTCTGAAAATTATTGAGGTTGAATTAGTTTTAAAGGTGACACACAGATGGCGCTATTTATCACTTTATCGCGTTGGCAATACTGAGTATATATTCATGACAAAGCCTCATCCCTAGGTTTTGTTTATCAGTATCTGTCATTTCGCTGAAGTATAAACAACGCAGTGTTTTCGTGCTCCGAGTATGTCAACTTTCGTGCCGTCGAAACGCAATTTGCGGGAAGCTTTGCTTTTCTGCTTCAATTTGAAAAAAAATACAGCCCAAGCCCGTGAATTGCTGCAGGAGGCCTACCCAGACCATACTCCGTCGATTTCAACATGTGAGTACTGGTTTCGACGATTCAAAAGTGGTGATTTTCACACCGAAGACAAGGAGCGTCTTGGCCAGCCCAAAAAGTTCGACGACGCGGAATTGGGGGAATTGGTAAACGAGGACTCGTGCCAAACCCAAGAAGAGCTTGCTGAATCATTGGGCGTTGATAAATCAACCGTTTGCAAGCGTCTAAAAGCGATGGGAATGATCCAAAAGCAAGGACATTGGGTCCCGTACGAGTTGAAGCTGCGCGACATCGAACGGCGATTTTTTACGTGCGAATCGCTGATCGAGCGACAAAATCGGAAGGGTTTTTTGCATCGGAAGGGTTTTTTGCAAAACGCAAAAAATCATGGGGTTTGCTCGGCCACGCATCAACGTCGACGGCCAAGCAGAATATTCACGGCAAGAAAATCATGCTCTGCATTTGGTGGGATCAGGTCGGCATCGTATATTTTGAGCTGCTCCAACCGGGCGAAACAATCACGGGGGATCGTTACCGACTGCAATTGATGCGTTTAAGCCGGGCATTGAAAGAAAAACGGCCGGAAACGGTAAAAAGGCACGACAAGGTTATTTTGCAACATAACAACGCTCGGCCGCATGTTGCTCAACCTGTCAAAAAATACCTTGGAACGCTTGGCTGGGAAGTGTTACCCCACCCGCCGTATAGTCCAGACATAGCTCCCTCCGATTATCATTTGTTCCGGCATATGAGTCTCGATTTGGCGGACCAGCGGTTCTCCTCGTACGAGGCTACCAAAATATGGGTTGAGTCATGGATAGCCAAGCAGCGGCCAGAATTTTGGAGAAACGGCATCCGGAAATTGCCCGAAAGATGGGCGAAAGTTGTAGCTAGCGATGGCCAATACTTCGAATAAAATATTTTGTACCGTTTTTTCACAATAAATCCCCAAATCTTCGAAAAAAACCTTTAAAACTAATTCAACCTCCCAATATTATACACTTTATGCATTATTTGCTTGCAATAATAACGGAGGAACACAATTCCAAATAATCCCACGCAATTATGGCACTAATTCCAGCACTCACTTTTGCATTACTGATACTTTGAACCACTCATTTCAAACTCAAACCCATTGTTAGTAATACATATTACGCAATTTTCCATATCGGCAATTTATCACAAGTATTGCAAGTTTCTTGAACCAAAGAGTTTCTTAATTAATGACATATTGACACTAATTCCACAGCCAGACACTATGCAGCTCTATGCGGATATCCACACAAATGGTGTGGTTTCACTGTCGATTTCGAAAGAAGAACACACACTCACATACACATACGTATAACTATAAGTGCCCGATTAATTCACTCATCGATATTGATTATATCATTTCCCTTAATTACCAAATGGCGCAGGCTAAATATTTTTGTTTTTGTTGAGCTTTCGTCTCCTTGAAAAAATAAAAATTGTGCTTCTAAATTTAAAAACCACAAATACTCGATTCAAAAGAAATTGCACTCCACGCTTTGGTTTGCCGACTGTTGCCTTTCTACGGGCATTTTTGTTCTTTTATATGGTTCTCCTCATTTATATGTAGGGGTTTTTTCGTTTTTTTGCAACTCATGGAATTCTGCAAGTGGATACTCACTTGAATTTATTGCCAGAAAATTACAAAATAGCTAACTGAGTTTATAGGAGAAAGGAGTGGGTTGTCTGCTGGGTGCGGTAAGTGCTTGTCTTAAGGCTAGACAAGTAGACAGCCACACATACACATATGTATGTGTGTGTGTAAATGCGGACATGACTTACACGAGCCATGCAACAGAGATAACAGCTGCGACACACAAGCAAACAATTGATTGGCTGCAGACGGGTAAAGCGTCAAATCGACAAAGCGCCAGCCAGACAACAGCCGGTGGTACATATGTGTGTATATGTGTGTACACATACACGTGGGTAAGCTTTGCAGCTTATGGGCACGTATACGCCGTGTAACAGGGCCATGAAAGAAGAAACTGTAAACAAAAAGCCTGTTAAGCAAACGAAGAAATAAAAAAAAAACACTAATCATGTTGGAAAATAGTTTCACAAGCTTGCTATTATTGTTGTGTCTGATGAACGGATTAAATGAATTTCTGTAACGCTAACCTAAAAAATGCTTGTAAATCAGTATTACCAGAATGTGTGCAGTCCAAAGTGCGATGCGCCAGCGATAAGGCCACGGTAATGAGTGTGTGAGTGTGTGCTCGTGTGCGAGAGGGTCAGCGAAAGAGTGCACGAGTCTATTTTTTTATGTATACGAGCGTATGCGCATACGAAAGAGAGCGAATGATAAAGTGAAACAATACTCGAAATACATATGTATGTACGTTATTTTCGATGCGTTTACATATATTTTAAACGCACTCAATTAGTCAGCAACTGAACCACCGCCACACTTCGCTCCTCACCGCCTTGCTGGATCGTGTGACTTTTTATGTGCATAGTCGTGTGTATGCATGGTCGGATTAATGATCGCACTGCACTTGAGTCACCATAAAAGTCACCTGTTTACCTGCCTGACTGCCTGTTTGTCTGTCTGTCTGCTTTTCTACCTGTTTGGCTAGTCTATAACACTCCCGCTATGCCGCACTGCGCTCACCTGTCTGCGTTCGGTGATCGTTCAAGTTGCAGTGACAGAGCGCAGACAGGCGAGAGCGGGCAGTCGCGGTGTGAATTGATGGCGGCGATTAATTTCAGTGGCGTTACTCACGTTCGGCCACCTATGTATACGCTATTTGTTAATGGCACACAAACTCTAAGCGTATTAACTAAATATGAATGAGTGCGTGTGCGCCAACGTTTGATTAATTGTTCAAACAAGAAAAGCAAACACAACATATATTGTACTTACTTGTAAGTGGAAATTTCTTAGTAATTATTTTTATTACATATAATTTGGTGGATCGTTTTAGTCGGGCGCTGTTCAATGCTTTATAGCCATATAAATATAATATTATTGAGTTTATATCGTAATTCTTTTGCAAGTGGAATCGTATAAGCTTCCCACGTGACTAATTCCTGAGAAGAAGAAAAAACTGAGGTTGAAATACATACATACATGTACTTATAATTATTTTGGCATAATGTTCATGTCAGCTTTGAGTCTGAACCTGCAATAGGTGGTGAGCAGGATTACTATGATTTCGGTGCTTTGAAATAATAAGTAATAATCTTACCCTTGTTTATATCTAGGTTTTTTTATTAAAACAATTTATGTAAACAACGTACATTTATTTATATAGTACGTTTGGGTCTTTTTATGAGGTTTTCCAAAGGTTTTGCAGAGGTTTTCATTGCATTTTTTGGTTTTGGGTAAAATATGGATACAATTTTGTTTATTTAATTACAACTTAAATAAAAATCATTTTGCTTGCTTTTAAATGGAAAAAGGTATTGTATACTACCTCACTGGACTTTTTGTGCAGTTTTATGGAATTTTTACATGGAGTATTTGAATACATATTTTTTATGAGGAGCTTTTTCATGGCAGAAATACACTCGGGGGCTTTGCATTACCTGCCGAGAAGCGACCGCTATTAGAAAACACTTTTTCTTCATTTTGGTCTTTCACCGAGATTCGAACCCACGTTCCATTTGGCTATCTATTTAGAACAACATCAAGATGCACGTCACAAATAGGATGAGGAGCTCGGCCAAACAACCGAAAAGGGTGTACGAGCCCATTATATATACATATATATTTATTTGAATGTATAAGGTTTTTGAAAATGCTGGAATGCATCATCTTTTCTAGGCAAATGTACTTTGTGCAAATGAAATGAAGGAATGACTTAGTGTTGAGGTTAGATTATTTTAGTTAGGAATACCTGTCGAAATTTTATAAGAACATCTATGCATACTCGAATAGGAATAATATTATTTAGAATAAATAAAAAAAAAATTGTCTCAGAAATCCTGCCTATTTGATTTGAGGAGAAACACACAATAAAAACCTCTCAAGATTTGATATTAAAATTGAATTGTAATTGGGACACAATAATACACATTACTCATAAATAATACACATTACACATATAAAAAATTACAAATTAAAATAAATACTGTAACACGCATTTTTATGACTCACTGTATGCTAATGTTTGCAACACATTAGTCGCGAATGTCGAATTTTCTTTGCCAATATTCGCTGTAAAAAAATAAAATACGAGTTCAATAAGGTGACGTCGCTATAGCAGCTAATTTGCTGTCAAAGTGCCCAGCTTTTTTGTTACTGCCATTTTTGTTATCATATTGTTTACATTCTCACTAACAATTAAACTACCGAATTGCGAAAACAAAGTACATGCAAATGATGCTATTGCTCAAGCGAAGTTAACTTTTATGAATTCGCTTTAGTATATGCGATTGAGCGATATGCTCACAACGACGAAATCCGCCATACACGAAATTCAAAAATATAACATTTTGGTAAAAGCCATTATTGCTGTTATTTGTAAAAATTTAACCCTATCGAAAGCTTTTTTGTGTTCTTGTTGAACGATGTATTTTTTTATGTTCCTCTTATTTAATAAAAATTTTCTATTTTCCCTTTATGAACTGTAACGTCATCTAAAATCAAATACAAGTTTGTTGTTGACATATTTGCGTTATAATTGTGCTTAAGTAAGCGAATTTGCGCCATTCGCCGGAATTGTGTTCGCGCTATAATTTATTAAAAACTTGTTTCATTCATTCACCTCATTCGAGTTTGACTACTCATTTTTGATATTTATGCATGCCTGTGTATGTCTATATACATACATGTGCATGCGTATGAGTGTCTGGCGACGTCAGTATTTGCGTCAGCGTGCCAGTTTCTTGTCGAGTATTTCCTGTATTACATCGTGAACGTCCATAGATCAGGTAGTTTGAACTTGTGTCTCAGCCTAAGCAATTACAATAGTTGATAGGCTGGAGTTGTTTTAGAAGCATATGTATGTATGTATAAAGGTATGTTCACCATAACAAATTTGCATGTGTAATTAAACGAGCAATAAAACGTCTGGTGGATCAGGCAAGCAATCAACCAAGCGTATATCTAATATTAAACTTTACACTCACTTCCCATTAGGAAATGTGAGCCCTCCGCAATGTAGGTACGTCGAAGATATTTCTCTTCACGGGGTAGTCCATTTCCTTTTAACACACTTTGTCACTGAGTATTCTCTCTCACCGACTGCTTAATTTCTATGGAATACAAAAGTTTTGGAGAGTCCAAAGAGCTTAATTTAAATTTTTGTTTCGCTCCAACCAGTTTTTAATAAATTTAATCAAATAAAAATTAATTCAAAAAATTTCTGCTGACTCGTGTGTTTGCCCTAGTAATATACTGGTGTTTTGAAGGTGGATATGTGAGGTCTCAATCGCAGTAGTTGACATTCGTTTGAACCGTCAAGATCATTTTTTATCTGACGTCAAAAATGTCTACGTTCATCCTAAAAGAACAGCATTTGCGGGAGGTCATGCTATTATCTTTTAAAGAAAAGTGCAGCTGAAACGTGTTGTATATTGATCAATATTTACGGTAATTACGCTCCATCAGATACAACTTGTAAAGAGTGATTTCGACGCTTCCAAAGTGGTAATTGCGACGTGATTGCCATCGTAAAAAATTCGAAGATACTCAACTATAACAATTATTGGATAAAGACGTATGTCGAACCCTTGATGGTATGCCTAAAGAGTTGGATGCTGACAGAGCAACCGGTGATAAACGTTTGCAAACGATGGGAATGGTTCAGAAAGCAGATAACTGGGTGCCACATCAGTTGAAGGAGAGGGATATCGAGAAACGCTTGGCGACGCTTCTTGAACGGCAGAAAAGAAAAGGCAAAGACAAATCGATCTATTATGATAACTCTAAGCGTCGACACACATACACTCTTATATATATACAAATTTAATAACACTCCGTGTATACATATCTGATAAAAAGCTTAAGGTATGTCAAATAAATCTCCCTGCAAAAAAGTTTAAAAACGGAGGAGGAGTCTCTTGTCTCCATTTTGTATGAGACAAAACCTATATACACATGTAATATGGTTTGAATTTGAAATGATAGTTGGAACTTAACTTTATTATTTATATGCACATATTTTTCCCGCTATTCACACCTCTCGGGAGCATAAGGCCTTGACAAGACTCAGTCTTACGTTGGTTTCGTTAATCTGTTTTTGATTTCTAACAGGGTAGCCTGCCGCTACCAGTGGGAATGCCCACCTGTCGCTTAGGAACAACGCCTTCTTATTGCTTGGAGCGCCATCTGTATTTCACATTTTTCTGGCAGAAGGATCGCACAGATGGTTAAGAACTGCACTAAATTTCCTGTGCCTGCGCTATTACCGCGGTCGCCCGCTTCCTCTTGCTTGCGCCACTAGTGCAATGTATAACTGTGTGTTTTTCTTTGTTTTTTGCTTTTTTAGGCAGCCACAATGCAAATAATGCGCAGACTATTGTGCGGGAGTAAGAATGGAAAGGATAAGTTTTTGAGGTCGAGGAATGGAATTGGAGGATTTTGTTTTTTTTGTTTAGAAACAGGGAAAGTAGGTAAATTTGAAAAAGTGCGAGGCGAGAGCTTCACTCAAGCTTTTTGAAAAAAGCGAAAAGGGAATAGGAAATTTTAAAACTCCTCGATAAATTATAAGGAATCTACCCATTTTACTTCCAAGTTGAAGCATTCCGCATTTTCCAAGAGGGTTTTACACAAGTCTAGCTGCGTAAGTACTTAAGTGCGTGTGCGTGTATGTGTGTTAATGACTTTCCAACAAGCTTAGCTAAGCATACCGTAAAGCTACGATATTGGAGAAAAATGATAAAAAAATTTAAAAGTAGCATCTAGTTTGTATAAATGAATTGACGCATTTGTTTCAATAAATGTTATTAGAGCTAACAAACATATATTAGTGTGTATATATATACATATATGTTCATATGTGTATATGGCATCTACAAAGTCTCGTATTTTATTTAAATAAACTATTTTGCGTAAAACTGTGTTGCTTTTTACTCTAGCACTTGCCATGTCTATGTGCGTATATGCTTGCAGGCTTGTATGGACATACATATGTGTGTATGTATGTCTGTGCGATCACAGCTCATTTGCCATTCCTCAACCAATTCCGTTGTCTGCTACCACGTCTAGACGTCTATATGTGCTGACATTGTTTTATTATTATTATATACATATGAATGTACTTATGTATGTGCGCACAAAAACGCTGTCTCCTTTTATTTGTTTAGGTTTCTAGCTGCTTGTTTTTTGCTGGTATTTTAATTTTATAATTTAGTTTTTGCATTCACTGCTACTGACTCGGCAACAATTGTTTTCAGACAACCCAAAATTTTTAATGGCAAAAGAGTCAAAAAATAAAAAGAAAACAGAAACAAATCGAGAACAAAAAAATAAATGAATGAAAGAATATAGCACATACGCATGTATATAAATATTGTTTATTTCTCTAGATAGACAATTCTTCATTTATGCACTAATGATCAAGCCATTACGCCCCTGTAGGGAAGAATTTTCGCTAAGTGTGGAGCCAAGTAGCGGATTTGGGATCATGACGCGTTTGCGATTGATCTTCCTTCAAATAGATATGTATGTATGTATGCATGTCGTTATTGGATCTAAAAATATATTTGACATATTTGGCTCATTAATTGTATAATCTTTCGAAATTTTTCAGATCTTGCAAGCTTTCCAGCATGCGGATATTAATTGCATTGCCCACTAATCGAATATTTATCAGAATAATGTTAGGAATCATTTGTATAAGAATAAATATAACTATGCTACTTTATCATCAAAATAAAGCGATAACAAGTAGAACACTTTTTAATTCAACTGATATTTTGATCAATATAGAATTTTACGAAGTACTGTTATCAACTAAAACAATAAGACGCCAATGAGCATAAAATATCTTATTTAGTATAGTTAATTTGAATTAATTTATTATCTTTCTCTCCTTTTTGACTAAATAGTCCATATATAAAATATTTATGAAAGGTAGAAACAGTAAATCATTGCTATAATTATTGGATCCAGTACTAAATTCCATGTGTAATGGCAAAAAGTGTAAGATTTGCTGTTACTTCGCAGCACAGATTTTTTGTAAGGCAAGAGAAATTCTATCTTCAAAGCATTATTCATTGAAGGTTCGTTTGCTTTCTTATATTTTTTTATGCTTTTTTTCGTTTCCAATTATCTTAATATTTCAAATATAGATCTTCATATTCAAAAAATTGTGGTTGCATTCAACTGTGATATATAGTAAGCTGAGAATGGGATGAGCTGGGATTTTAGTTGTAAGTACAAGAAAGACTGCGGATTCAGTATGATCGGCTTCTCCTCAATATCATGTTAGAAACGATAATTAAATATACATACGTGCATTGACAGAATATGTACGATCTTCTAAAAGTCCATGAACTCTTGTTTTGCGTAGATGATATGCTTCTTCTTGTTAGCTCAAAAAACATATTTAGAAAAATGAAAATATGTGTGAAATTAACAACAATCTCTTGGCTATGAGAAAACAAACACTAGTCTACCTAGAAATTCGATAGCGAAAGAGGAAATGGACTGCCGATACTTAACGGAAACCCAATAGAGACATTTCCAAGTTGGTCTCAATTTAGAAAGTTCCCCAAGACCTTGGACTAATGAAACATGCAACTGTGTATATTGTACTGAAACCCCGACACCTTTAGTATGATTGCCGATGTGAATTAATTAATCGGAGTAAATATACAGGCTGTGTCTATTGTGGGCCCAATTCAGTCATTTCCGTTTACTTTTAGTTGGTGAGTCAATGAGCCCATATACTACCTTACTGGTACCCACTTGCTGAAATAACAGTAGTTATGAATTATAAATGTTTTACATGTTGTTACAACAGGTTTTTTCGGCAGGGACACCCCTGTATATGTAAACAAAATTTGTAAACTTACATTTGCACAATGCATTCTACATACAAGGTGAAGTCCAAAATAAACAAGACTGGTGTCATAAAAATGTTTTTGATGGCGCCATTCTTTTAATGAGTTAGTGACTGGGAAGATACATTCCTAGCTGACCTCCAGTGAAAGTTTGGTGACATTCGGTTCAGGGGAAAGCGAAGTTAATGCGTCTAAAGTGTCAGTATGTTTGTGTCATCGGTACAAACATGAGTTTCGAACCCAGAGCTAATATCAAATTTTGTTTTAAAATCGGTAAAATGTTTACCGAACTATTTGAATTGATGAAAAAAGTGTATGGCGATGATTATCTATTTCGTGCCAGAGTTCATGAGTGGTTCACACGTTTCAGAGATGTCCTCACAGCACATAAATGAGAATAAACATACGGGTCGCCCAAAATCAGTAATCACCGAAAACTCCATCGAAATTGTTGATAAATTTATCGAAAATGAACCAAAATCATCGTTGAAATTCATTCAATCGGAGTTGAATTTCTCCAAAACATCGATTTATTGCATTTTAAGAAGGAGGAAGCTGGCGCTTATTGCATGATAATGCACCATCTCATCGGTCCACCCTTATGACAGATTCTTTGACTAGAAATCGCATTTTAACTATCAATCAGTCACCACATTCCCCTCCCTGTGACTTCTACCTATTCGAAAAATTGCATTTGGCCATGAAAGGAAAACGTTTAGAGGCCATCAAAAGACTTCTACCGATATCCTGAAGGGCATTCCGGTCAATGACCTGAAACACTCTTTCGAAAAGCTTTTAGATTGCGTAAAACATTGTATCGAGGCCAGAGTATACTATTTTGAATAAATAAACTCGAAGTTATCAGAATAAGACTCCTGTCGTTTCTATTTTAGCTCAGTCTTGTTTATTTTGGACTTCACCTTGTATATACAATACGAGTACATATGTATATGCATCTATTTGAATGCTTAAATGCCGCTTTATTGCCACATGCCAATGCATACATACACACACTTTTATACATATGTATGCACATAGTTTATGCATTACTTTTCCGCAATGAAAGCTATTTGTTTTACCGCAGTTGCTGTTGTTATTATTGTTTTAATTGTCTGCATACCAGTTAGGCGCATTTATTTTATCGTGGGTTTGTCTGGGATTTTTTGTTTGCAAATTAAACGCACACAACATTCCCACTACTGTCTAAATGTGTATGTAGTAGGATGTATGTATGTATGCACATGCACCTTAATGTCTAATTAATGACCGCTGGTTGTTCGACCGTTTGCCTTGTGTGATTTGAATTCTTTTCTACTCTTCTACCCTACGGTGCCTTTTGTTTTTAGTATTTTTATTCAATCGGCTTTATTTGTCTGTTCGTAATTTCTTTTAAATTGTTTAAATAAACATTTCTAAATAACTGCGTCTGCGGTTGGCCGTAAATTCATTTCACAAAGCTCAAATCCATCGAATCATAGCGGTGCTTCGTTAGATTTTCAATTTCCTAGACTTAACAATAATAATGAGTTTTTCAAGTATTTACTATGCATAACCATTTGGTCAGCTACCTGAGCTATACCTATAAAATTTAGTATTTTTTGTTTGTTTTACAGTAAGTAATTTGCATAAATTTGCGACACGTGCCGTTTCTAGTTGCAATAATTTGAATATTTAATTCTTAGCGCTCAAAGTAAACAACAATCGGGATCATGTATAGAATTAAAGTTCACATTTTTCGGACATTTAATTTTAATTCGAACTCGAAAATTTAATCCTACAGACACTCTAAGGTGAAATGTTGATAAATGACCGTAAATTTTGATCACAGAAAATTCAACCCAAAGTTCGATAATTCGACGCTGAGAAACTTTGGTTAAAAATTAAAATGAAAGCGAGCCACATACAAACGTTCATTAAGTAAAGCATTCAGCTTTAAGAAATTTCTTAAGCTATGCACATATTTGAGACTATTTATATTTGTCGTTTAGTCACCAGCTTTTGTACTCTACACGCACACATCTATACATAGAATATTCTCCTATGCCCATGTATGAGTAGATTTTTTCACAATTTTATTAACATTGAGTTAGACTAAAATTAAGATAAGTAAGTGCTAACATCAGAAAGGTTAAAGAAAAGCTTAAACATTGATAGAACTAGGGCAAAGAAGATTATTGTGATTCGACGGCACAGCACAGTGCGCTTAACTGAATTTTTATTAAAAAATAAGAACTTTTCGTTCATAATATAAGTAAACCTATAGCTAGAATTTTTCAATAGTTAAAAGAATGAATGAAATACCAGGTTATGCTCGAATTTTATCTAAAAAGTTAATCTTTTGATTTTCAATTTAAACATAAAATCTTTCAAGAAATGATCAATATTTTATGGTTTATAAGTAATTTCGCGCTTATCTGGACTTTTTGTTATAAATTCTATGCAGTCGGTACAATTTGTACTATTGTACTTTCTCAGCCTTTTCTCCATAACAATGTCGGCTTTTTAGTCAATAATCCCAGCTTGTTTATCAGTCTGCAGGAGTTATACGGGCTAAATGACTAAATGAAATTCACCCTTAGAGATGCTTTTATTCGCTGTATGGCATTGATGTGGATAACCAAAAAGTCTCGAATAATTTTATTGTAGCACTCGTGTTTGATAACAACGTTAGCTCCATCTTCGGGTTCAATGTTGACTTGTGCGTACAAAAATCACAAACGAGTTATTTAGTCGACGCGTATTCTAATTTGATTATTCGAATAACTGCTAAACCAGTAAGAAACCCTGTTACTGAACATTTGTATGTTTGTTACATGATGATTTTGAAAGTTTCACGAATTTGAAACATTGTACGGGCATACATTATTACATTATTATGCCTTTGCATAGTAATTTACCACAGTAAACTGAATATTAAAATGCGTGAGATGCGCAACATCGGTAAGGGTAAAATTTTAAAATTCAGATTTTAAAGTCTAGTTAGCTATGAGTCACATGCCAGAAATTTTATTGAAAACTCCAATTAAAAATGGTGGAATGGAAATGAAACGTTTTTGGAATAGTTTCAATTTTTGTGTAAACTTTGAAACTTGACTTTATCAAAACATTGATGTGCTATATTTTGTTACAGGCTGTATATGTATATAGAGGGAAGTAAACATTTTTCAAGCAAAAAAGGGGTTCAAGCCTTTTGTATAGATATATATGTATATTTTTCTTCACAGATTTTATCTCGAGGCTGCGAAACTTCTGCCATCGATGTACTCTTGCGAAGGATGGCTAAAGTGTAAAATTTTTGTAAATAATTACTTTTAAGTCAGCTGGCCACAAAAGCATATTCGCACTCTCTGTCGCATACGTAGGCGCTTGAAGCTTTGATATTTATAATTAACTCGCAGCTTTAGTCAAAAACCTTCGGCAATAATTACGCTTACTATTTAACTTATGGTTTAGAATTTGCTTTATTATTATTTACATACATACATATGCAAATAACATAAATTTGTATTTCACTTATTTCTAAGTAATCGATCGAAATCATTTACGTAAATATTTATTTTAAGATTTTATACTATTAACATAAAAAAAAAATATTTATAAATACGTATATGCATTGTATATGTATATGTGTATATATAATTTCTCCAATACAAATTAACTGATGGTCATTTAAATAGTCAAGTTCTTTGACCGTTCCAGTTGTAGAATTTGTGCACAAAATCCTGCTGAAATATATCATATTTATTCATATTGTTGTTATCGCAGTATAGTCAGGTATTTCATTGTCTACAATTCAGTATCAAATCGTCCCCTTAGTATTAAAATAGCCTATAAATTTTTTGATGTTTTGAGAAAATGAATTTCAAACTTTTTGTCGAAAGTAGCTCTCACTCAAATCTCGTTATGTCTGTAAATATTTATTATTTTTTGACTGACGTTTTGACCCACTTTGTGGAACTAGAATTTGACAAAATTTTGACCACATATAAAATCGACGATGGAGAATCCAAAAATTCAATAAAAAAATAATAGCCTATGAGCACATAGGCTATTGTTATACTAAGGGGACGAAAAGTGCTTTATCGAAATTACTTGGAATACAGTTTTTTTTATCCACATACGAAAATTTAGCAATTCAAATTTCTAAAAGCGCAATAATAAAAAATCTCTACTAAGTGACGAAGAAAGAAACATTTTCAAATGCAATTGTTGTGCAAAAAATTAATAATATTTTATACATATGCATGCACATACATATATTTGTAGTTTCTTTACTTTTTATGGACAATTCAATTTCACGCCATATATTTCGTTAGGGGTGACAGTAAATTTTAGGAAATCTACTCTGGAACCAGCCACATCAGAAGCATTAAACTTAAAATATGATAATATTAATTTAATGTTTGCTAATAACGGCGATGATGGCAGTAGCTTCATGAGCAGCAAAGTCAGCTAGTCGCCCAGTGCGCTTTTGTTGATGTAGCGGGGAGTGAATGAGCGCTGAAATGCTCTTAAGTGCATTGTGAGCGATTGCCGTTTGGGGGATCAGTGACATTTCAATTAATGTCAAGGTTGTCAATGTACATTTGAAGGTACTTGCCAGGCATGCACATATGTATGTACCCACATAAATATTAATAATGATATATGTATATATGTATGTATACACATATGTACGAACGTGTTGTGTGGGGACAAGTTAAGGCACTCGTTCCCATTTAGTGACTATATTTGCTCATGTGCAGAAGCATACGTGCATGGGCAGATGTATATAACACTTTGGATTATGCGAATGGCATTGAACTTGAAATAAATTAAGTTTGAACTATCAACGCCGAGAGCGTCTTGCAGGAAAAACATGAATTAGTGAAATAAATTTATTCTTTAGAGCTGGCAAACAATAATCTTTTTTGTGGGTTAAAGTCGTGCCCTCATGGGATGATTCTTCTTCATCTTCTTGATAGACGCTGTAACTGCTTAAGCGATTTTGACTGAGTTTACTAAAGCGCACCAATCTCACTCGCACCAATCTCACTCGCACCACTCTCACTCGCACTAACTGTCGTAAACAGGAAATTCTCTCGAGCACTTGCAGGTCCGCCTTATTATCTATCTTTACGGCACACTCTTAAAGAGTGCCTTTTTTTAGGTGGTACAGCATTTTACTTCCCAAATGCCTACTCAGTTGAAGTTGGTACTTGTTGGCCAGAGACACTTTCCGGTATTATTGTTGTAGCTGTAAAAATCACTCTCTAACAATTTATAATTTAATGATATAAATCCTCATCGTTTCTATAAAGAATACCCCTGTTAACATTGGGGCGAGGATATAATTTCTCAAATGCAAAATTGGTTCAGAATTACCTATCAGAAAAGGAATGCAGAGGTACATTTTTTTGTTCAAATTAGTACATGTTCCTTCAAATTAATACCTGTACCTCGGCAAGCAATGGCAAACCTCCGAGTGTATGTCTACCATGAAAAAGCTCCTCATAAAAAATATCTGCCGTTCGGAGTCGGCTTGAAACTGTAGGTCCCTCCATTTGTGGAACAACATCAAGACGCACACCGCAAATAGGAGGAGGAGTCCGATCATACACCCAGAAAGGGTGTATGCGCTAATTATATTTATGTATATATATATAGTACCCGATCCCAACTAAGGAAAAAGTAATACAACAGGAAATGAATTATACATCCTAAGGAACTGTGTTGCTTATATACGAAAGTTAGGGAAAGAAAACTAGGCGTGGTTCTAAATATACTAGAATCACGGATCCATTTGGAAAAGATTTTCCAGCAGGGTAGCTGCATCAACATCAAAATTCAAATAACATAAAGAGTCACAGCTTCTGCAGCAGCAATTTACGTGCGATGTATGCCATTAAAAAGTGGCTTTGAAAATGCCTTGGTGGCGTTGAGTACGTAAATTAGATTTGTGATCCAGCTTTTGTTGAAACTTGTTAAATAAGCAAATAGCTATACATAAACATATGTGTACATATATACAAGCATGCATATATTAATATTTGCGTGCTGATTTATGATTTAACACAAATTTAATCTAAAACAATAGCAACATTGTTGAGTTTTTTATTTATTCTATGAACACAAGTTTCTTACAGACTATTTATCGGATTTAGATTTCAATACATGAAAAATAATATTAAGTAACTGAAAATACATTTATTGGAGATGAAAAATGTATAACTAAGTTATTTGGGTTGGCAAGTGATTGAGTTGAAAAATGATCAGCAGGGCGTGTGATTGATGTGCATTTTGTCTAAGGAAATAAAATAAGGCCATTGCATATTTGAAAACGAAATATTATCTAGAAGCCCCAAGCAAAGGCTAGTTATTAAATTTGACTTGGCAATTCTAATAAAGTATCAATACTTATATATATGTTATATATATATATACATTTTTTTTATTATTTTATTTTATTATTGGTTTCTCGATACCAAAATAAGGCTTTATAGTCGATGGCGCTTGTTTTTGCGGATGAGGGAGTCTAAAGTTGCCGTCGCATCAATGGTATGTCCGAAGACTAAACAACTAGTTTGGAAACGTACAGGTATAGAATACTCATTGCAGTTAAATATTGAAGCAAACATAAGCGCTATAAAAAAAAGTCAATGACAGTACGAGGGTATGTCAGTGCATACGAAGGTGTGTTAATAAGTCTTTGCAAATTGAAGTGTAAATGGTCGTACGTCAATCATATTTCATACTTCTGATCTAAACAACAGCAGTATACAAGCAGACAAGCAAAAAGCACATAAAGGTAAAAATAAAGATTGCCATCACTCAAACTAATTTTTTATTTAATAAAAAAATTATTCAAAAACAAAACTAGATGATTACATTGTACAGATCTTATCCTATTTTAAGAATAATACGCCTCTAACCTCGTTGATGCGACAGTACATAGTTCCGGCTGAGAATCCCCTTCAACTTCTCATACTATCGAAAAACATTAAAATAAAGTTAATAAATAAAAAAAAATGTGTTTTCAGTATACTACATACGCTACTAAAGGGTAATCAAATTGGTGATACTTTTTCCAAAACGGGGTTTTGACAGATCACACGTGACTACTGTCAAACTAAATAGTGAATGGCGAATGCTATCGAAGCATCATAAACGACTTTTTGATGCCGTAAATTGGCCGTCGTAGCCGAATGGGTTGGTGCGTGACTACCATTCGGAAATCACATAGAGAACGTAGATTCGAATCTCGGTGAAACACCAAAATTAAGAAAAACATTTTTCTAATAGCGGTCGCCCCTCGGCAGGCAGTGGCAAACTTCCGAGTGTATTTCTGCCATGAAAAAGCTCCTCATAAAAATATTTGCCGTTCGGAGTCGGCATGAAACTCTAGGTCCCACCATTTGTAGAAAAACATCAAGACGCACACCACAAATAGGAGGGGGAGCTCGGTCAAATACCCAAAAAAAGGGTGTACGCGCCAATTATAAAGGGATTTTCAATAAGGGCGGGTAGATGTTGAAATGGAATAAAATGGCGTTTGCTGTGTGGCACGTAGCGCCGTCCTGCTGGAACCACATGTCGTTTAGGTCCATATGGTTCAATATGGGCCATAAGAAATTGGAAGGGCCACCACGTTTGCCTTAATGAACACTCATTTTGATAATAAAGTTTTATCATTTGAACGTGCTGTTCAATCGTGTAACTTGCCATGATGATTTGGTATAAACAACTGAATAATAAACAAAAGATTTGACAATTGTCACCAAAACAAAATGGCTGCCACAGGGCGCCAAAATCGACCCGCGCCAATTGAAAAACCCTTATATATGTATATATAAATTGAATCCCATGACCTCCACTACATTTGGTTCCAACAAGACGGCGCTACTTGCTATTCATTCCTTGAAGCAATGGATTTACTGCGTCGTCGTTTTGGTGAGCAATTTATCGTCTCGGACCAGTAGATTTGCCACAAAGATCGTGTGATATTGCCCTTTGGACTTTTATTGTGTGTAAAGTCTAAATGCTTTGTGGATAAACCAGCTTCGATTGAGGTATTGAGAGCCAACATTGCTGAAGGTATTCATGGGGTATGGACCGAAGCCCTCCAGCGAGTCATTCAAAATTGGTGTTTTCAGATGACCGATTTACTACACAGTTGTGGTCAACATTTGAAAGGGATTATCTTTAAAAAATAAATGTTATGAATGGTTTTACAAAAAATTAAAAAGATTGCCCAATCAATTTGAATTTTCATTGATGTTTTTTTTCAATTTAAAATGCGAAACCTATAATTTGATCACCCTTTATAAATGGATTAAGATATGCAAAATAATGTTTATAATCACATTTTATGAGATTTAAAATAAAAAATGAGCTTCAATTGATATGAAAAGTGATATACATCCAATACTGACTCGTGGTTTATTATTTTCCAATTGAACTGCTTTGTCTTTTTAAATATGTGACGAACTTACGAGTAGGTATTATTCAGACAACTATAGCCACAATTGCTACTACTCAAGTACCACATTAGATACCTAATATTTGTATAGTCTTGAAATTTCATTAGTTTGAAATTAAATATATTTATTTAACACTACAAATGCTCCCAAAATTAAGTTATTCGATTTTTGTCATTTCTTATATTTATGTGTTTAGGTCTGACGCAAGTTGTACATTATTGTACGTTATTTCACATATTTGTTTTTATTTGCATGTGCCTCGTGCATATGCCGTTATTTTCTTACTAATTTTAACATTTTCACTTGCTGACTTTATTAGCCGTATGGAATGCCATATTTGTATTGTGAAAACAACCAGCCAGTTTAATTTTTTAAACTAACATTTTAAAGTTATTGAAATCAAAAATGGCATGTGTATGCACGTATATGTACTTATATATATATATGTATGTATGTGTACATGTATAATATTCATTTGCGTAAATATTTCGTAGCTGCAAAAGTGGCTGCTTTGCTAAAGGCGTTGCTCTTTGACGCGCACAAAAATGAATTAATCGCTGATAAAACACAAATGAAAACAAGAAAATGGAGATAAAAAGTCATGAAATGAATGACGTAATGTCTAGCCGAAAGGCGATTAAATACGTTTTTGTGCTAAATGCTCAAGTTCGATGTATTGGCTTTGAGAGCGCTATTGGCGGGCTTGAATTTGTAATTAGTGAGTTAAATAAATCTAAAAGTTGACACGGCGTTAATTGGTTAGTTGCCTTCTCAGGCTCTATTAAATAAAAATTCGAATACACTAAAATAAAAATATTAGAACACAAGTAAAATACATTTTTTTTCCGTTTTCCGATTTCAGTACAAAAACATTATATATCAATTTATTTGTTGTGATTGAGTGAGTGCATGCTTTCAGTGCTTTATGAATGCCTACATACTAACTATCTGAGGGTACAGCAAAATGACTTGGATAGTTATATTAGTAAAAAAAGCGATCATTTAACGAAGGCTCGATACTGAAAACCTGAAATTGCAACATATGGCAGTCGCATTGAGTATGTATTTAGCTTTTATTGTTGCTCTCAGGGAGCTGTTTCAGATATGAGCACTTTATTGAGATGCGAGAATAGTATCCTTATTCTGAAGAATATTAACATGCAATATAATATGAATGGATTAGAAATTCGATCAGTTTAATCGATTTACACGATTTCACAATGTTTAAAGGGTTACATACGTCCAGAATTTTCAAAAAATCGATTTTTTTCGATATTTCGAGTGTATAGTATCTTAAGAATGTACTGTGAAATTTTCATGCAGAAATTCCCAATATTATAGCTTCTACAGTCCATTAACTATGTAGGTAGAGAGAGGTAGAGAGCGGTCAGCGCGCTCCTGTACCTCAAACTTTAAACAAATTTTTCTCGAAACTACTTTTTCCGGCACGCTCTGCATGATAACTCATACAGTTTTTAATATTTTTGATGCTGTGTTTTTTAATATTCGAAAGTGTTTTCTTTATACATTAGATTTTTGATATTTTTATCAACAAATTTTATAAACATAATTAAAGTGTGACATTTAGGACGTATATACGTACTTTTCTTATATGACGTAAATTTCAAAATTTTTCGAAATTCCCGGATAGACTGTAACTACAACTTTATTTTACAAGATTTTTTTTTTTACTTTTTACAGATCCATCAACATTTCAAGGAGAAATGATGCAGACCGTGGACCAACTTTTTTCCATTGTACTTAGGGTGACGCGATTTTTTATATATTATAATAATTTTTGTAAAGAAAAGTTAAAAAAAAACTTGTTTATGAAGTTTAAGTACTAATAAGCAATATATACAATTTTCTTATATTTATTTCTGTTGTTATCCCTTCTAAAAACAGTTTTTCTTTTACTGTATTTTTGGCGCTGCTGGACGTATGTAACCCCTTAAATTTCATGTTATTTGATTATTTTATATTTTTGTGTATCTTGTATGAGTATTTGCTATAGTACAAACCATATTCTTACAGAAATTATATTTAAATTTAAAAAGAATTAAAGAAATAGTAAAAACTTATCAACTCGATAGGTTGTGACCTTACAATGTTGCAATGGATTATAGTAAGTATTTAAATATATATATCGGGTGTTTTTAGTTGCATGAAACTATCGATATCAATTACTGTTGCATTTTTGCTGATTCCACTCATTTATTATTCAGATTTATTGGAAAAATTAGTCAAAAATTTAAGCGATCGAATAGACTCGTACTCGTTACTGGTTACCGCGACGGACATATGTCGGATATCATATTCAAAAATAAATCAAATGAAATTGTATGCCAGATTATAATTAAAAAAATTCATTCCAACAATATTTTTGATTTATATTGTCATTTTAAATTCTCAAGCTCTTAAGAAACACCCGATACAAGTTAATAAGTATTTGTTGTGCGCGTCTTGGTGTTGCTATAGATGGTTTTACGCCAACTCATAGTACCAGATAATTTTTATGAGAACCATTTTCATAGCAGTAAAACCTTTTTCTATTACATGATTAATCACAATCGCAGTAAACATCGAATATGTGACCAAACGAATGGTAAGCATGCAAAAATCTATTCGGCCGATTTATTGTTATTTTTTTTAATTTTTTTTTTCCAAAACTTTGTGTCATATTTTTTCTATCCGAATATCGTTTCAGACAAAATTTCGTCACTCTTATTATATTATCGATTTTTCGCATATTTGCATAACTACGCTTATGCACATATCTGTGCTCGTACAATAGAAACATCTGCATACAGTATCTGCCATGCATGGGAATTTGCATATCAACGCACCAAGGGACGAGGAACACACGAACAGCCAACAAAATTGCAGCTGACGTTTGAAATGAAAGAAAGTTGCAAAATAAGGGAGACAAAATGAAAAGTACAAAAAAAAAACAAAAAAAAATTCTGGCAAAAGCTAACAAAGCTAACCAAACTAAGATGTCAGTTACAGTGGCCCTAATGCCAACACTAACACCAACGCCATTGGCTTTGTCTGACTATTGTCGCCCATGCTGTCACCCAGTTGCTATCCTTCGGTAAAATTCAAGATATGCGAAGAGATAAGTGAGAGACGACAGAAATAATGGTAAATCTTAGTCAGTGGATAAGCAGATAGGCAGTCTGGTAGGTTCTTTAACTAAGAAAGCTGTGTTGTGATTTTGGTTGAGCTAAAGTACACTTGTACAAGTACTACATATGTATGCGTGCACATATATGAACGAATAGGTGGAAGTAAATGCACAACTACGTTTCATAAAATATATGTATATGCATGTATGTATTATACGAGTAGGCGTTGAGTATATATGCGCTATGTTTTTGTTTGTACATGCAAGCAACTGGATGTACTCGTATATATCTTCTTACTAATATACAAGTTAGCGGTATATGCCCTATGTTTGCTTTCAACCGATTTTCGCTTCATGGTAGGCACTTTTCCATGGCGTATGTTTCCCATGTATGAGAGGTGTTTTTGGGAGCCTTCAGTTATTTATTTTCCTAAAGTATTATTTGATACATTGGTAAATTCTACGTCTGAGTTTTATTTAATATTCTTGCTACCTCTGTGTGCACCTGCTTCGAACGAAACACCTCAACAGACTTAGTTGACTTTAAAAGCTTGTAGTTGACAAAAAAATCTACTATGCTCAGGATTTAAAATTATTAGGTAAATACATACCTGTATGAATAATTGTAGAAATATATTTACGGCATGTGACTAATATTCGGTTGGTCCCACGTACTTTGCCCACTGTGGACATGAAGCTATAAAAATAGAAAAAGTAACAGCGGTGGTCAGGCAATGGCAAGTGTCCGTGAGCATTTTTGTTGTGGAATTACTTTTTAGAAAAACCATATGGTATTCAGAAGTGGACGGACAGATGCACATAAGGTAGTCATTAGGGAATCACCCACAATGGCGTACCCTATGTAAATTATACTTTGCATTGACGATTACGTATAAATGTTCCCCCGACAGTTGGATCTACGTTACCGGAACGACCCGAATTTAAATTCGGTCAAAGAGAGCCACTTTAGCAGCATTCTTAAAAAAATTGGGGAAGTTTAGTGCTGCATCAATTTGCATCTTTTCTGTTTTAGACGTACTCTGGTATCGACCGCAATCGCCTGATAATTTGCAGATGAGCAGTAGCAAAAGAACTTTGATAAATTTTTCAGAAATAACCGGCTTGTAGATTTGTAGGGCTTTATGTGCTTCATCACTTCCGACATTATCTTCACCCAAGCGCTCTTTCCATTTTATGTAATCATGGTGTTGGCTAGGCACCCGAAGGCCAACGGTATGGCAATGTTTGAGCCATCTAGTTAAAAGCTTACGACGGATGTTGTCAACTGCTTTTTGGGGGATTTCAACTTGGGATATTGAATTACATTGCATCAGGTGCATCACGTTCTTCTTGATTACCATCAATTTCATTCAAAAAACTATTAATACTTGGAAGACGAAATTAAACACAAATGCCAAAAGTGAATATATACCGCAAATCATTTTTTTCTGGTAATAATGTTACATTTAGTCTGCCTAGCGCCAGGGCTGTAAAATTTTTGTGTTATTTTCTTAGTATATTTATAAGATTACGTGTTCTTTTCCCAAAACTTGGTGACGGATTTTTTAAAAATGCTATTTCCTATAGCCACTTCGTTGTGTCTAAAAAGAAAAGAAGAGAATTCCAAACGAGGAATTTCTTGCATGGTGTTGAGGAATGTTTTGCCGAAAGCTCGTAATCTTGCTCTTGACAGCCCGAGTAATTGTAAAGATTGTGAAAAGTGAAGTGATAGTTGGTATTATACGGTATGCTAACCGGAATCCCCTAACTTCCAGAGCTCTGTAGGAAATGTCAGGTCGACCACACCCAAGCAGTTGTTTGGTATTTGAAGACTTTCTGGACATTGCACCGGTTGATAGGTCTTCCATCGTCTATTTGGAATGCTGTAATAATAAAAATTATGCTTCGCCTTAGTCCGGCTGAAGAAAAAAAAAGAAATATTGAAAAGAAAATTATAATTTACACACATTTTTTTCTTTTGTGAAGAGTCAGTTATATAAAAATATAGTACTCTGTGCATGCATGTTGGTGATGCTGTGTGCACTACGTGACGTATGAGTGATATCTAATTTGCATTATAATGGCGACACATGCAGCCGAGCGCCAACATGGCATAAAAATAACGTTACAATTTGGCTCAGTTTTCTTTTTGAGTGATGAGTACACAAAAAAGGAAATAAAAAAAAATTGGGGTTAACTGCAGAAAGTTTCAGACGCGGATAACAAGTGACAAAGTTGAATCAAAATTCATATGCGCATACATATGCGTGCACCTACATACAAACTTATCCATATATAAAACCAATGAAATATGTGTTTGACAAATAATGCAGCAGACATCGAAAAAAGAGCTAAAAAGTAACTGTTTTGTGTGCTTTTATGCCGACAAAGGCATAAGAGGCCAGACATTTGGCGACACTGCAATGGGCTGGGATAACAGGGCGCCTGAAGTCGAGAATAGTGCCAAGAAAAGCAGACAGGAAGCAGTAGAAGTAGCTGCTAGCACGAATATGCTCACATGTTTTTATCCTTCCATACTCATGAATATGTACTCGTATTTTTATGGAATGGCATGTATGTATGCATGATTGTTTGAATGCATGACTGCAGCACAGGCTTGTGAATTTTGAGTGTTGCCTGTGACGGAGGCTTAGTAAGTTTCTCATGCCATATCAAATGGTGTGGAATGGTTATAAAAAATAGTAAATAGCAGAATAGATGGCAAACCATTTTACCGCGACACGAAATTATAGGATGTAAAGAATTTGCACATTCAAATGAATGCAAAGTTTTGTGATATTCTATAAATGTGTAAGTGTAGATGTTTTAAGTATGAACAAATCTTGTTGCAACGCAATACAGAGCCATCGAAAGGAATGTTTTTGGGGTAAATGGTACAGGTCAAGCTAGGTTAAAGTGGCTGCCACTACAGCGAATGGTCAAAAATAGAGGCTGGTTCATTTACGACAGTAGGCATAACTTTTCTAGCAAATCAACTGAAATGTTCAAATGTTTCTATATTTATGTGGTATATGCTCTATATACATATATGGTATATGTCATATTTAATTTTAGGAATCAGAGCTCCTTTAATAAAAATGTAGAATGTACAAGAAAGAATATTGAAGTGTACGAGTATAGCTTTTAAGCTCAATTCAGTCTCATTTTTTAGTAATTTTTAACAAAGATCTGTGCTAGCTACAGGATCCGGCACTGAAGTGTAACTAACTTCACGTGCATCAGCTGTGTGTTAGTTGACTAAATGACAGTCTAGAATATTGTTTACAAGCGCGCAGAAGCATTTTGTCGAGATTAACGCGAAAGAAGAAAATCAGTAATGGATTTCAAACGTAATAGTGTGATTGCATTATATTCGACTGGAAATCGCAGCCAACGATTGTTCGTGAGCTCGAGCACCTTAAAGTAAATAAAGTTTTTATTTCGTTTTATTATTACAATGATACTGCTAGCATCGCGAAACGTCATGGAGGTAGTCATCAAAAGACTGCAACGTCACGTGAAATGGTACAAAAAGTGAAGAAGCGACTTGAGCGAAATCTCCGACGACCAATCAAGGCAATCAAATTGCAAACGAACTGAAAATATTTGACCGTATCATCGACCGCATACTGAAAAATGATTGCAAAGTCAAACCTTTCAAGATCCAAAAGGCGTATTATCTCACACCAAAGCAGCAACATGTCAAACTTGAGAGAGCGAAGGAGTTGCTTCACTTGGCCGAAAGCGGCCAATTTCCGAACATTGTGTTTTTTGATGAGAAAATTTTTCAAATTGAGTAATTCGTAAACTTCCATAACGATAGGGTTTATTGCACTACCACTCTATACGAGAATTTGAGTCATCGATTGGCCACCAGGAGGCAGCAACCACTGATGGGCGCTCTCCAGTCGATTTCATCGAACCTGTCGTCAAGGTAAATGCGAAATATTATCGGGAAAGTATTCCGGAGGTTCCTTTCATGTCGTGGGCAGACAAACGGTGGCATACAATGGACCTTTCAACAGGCACCGTCTCACATAGCTCGAGTGAATCAAGAATAGCTAAATAGTTGATCAATTAATTAGAAGCTTATTTCCCTACAGGGTAGTTGATGTTGTCGAACAAAAACAGAACATCTTATATCTATTGTATTTCTTAGTAACTACACCAACACCAAAGGTTACAAGTTGTTTGATCATTTTGAGGCACCTCAACGGTGCTGGCATTTGGCCTAAGAAGCAACCCAACTCATATCTACGTAGATAACAAGTCACGTATACATAACAACATATATACATACTCATATACATACGCATATATGTACGAATATGTACTTGGTATTTAAAGCTGGCATTTATGTAGTATTAGTATGTATGTGGGGCTGGTTGACTGGTCGACTATTTAGCTCAGGGTAGCAAGAATTTGCTGCATGACACCCACTAACGCTAGTGGCAAGCATGCGTAGCTTTCATGAGACTCGTCGTACTATCGCCAACAGCATACTGTTATAGCATTTATGCACTATTACTTTTAGTACTAATACAACTAACTATGTTATACATGGGGTACATATGTGTGCACATATATGTCCCCCAAGTGGGCCATAAAGCGAAGAAAAGAAACGCTACAAATTAAGCGGGGCAAATGAAATTCGGGTCAATGAGTCATTGACCTCATGTTGAACACATGAACATTTGTAAGTATATACGTACATGCATACACTATATACATATATATATCTGCATACTCGTAAAAGGGTCTAAAAGTATGTATGTAAATGTGAGAACAGCTAAACGGAAGGGTTACCTTTATGTAGTACTTATGTCATTGTGGTGTGCAGTTTTTTCTAGGCGAATAAACTACTTGAGGGTTAGAAAATGCTCGTAAGCAAAAAAAGGGGATGCATAAGTCGATCTGGGCATATGCAAGTGTAAAGAACTGAAAGAAATTTTAAATGTCTTTCGACATGCCAGGGCAAATGAATGCGAAGTCCGCAGTGCAGCTCCATATTTCTTTCATATTTAAAGTCTGTAGTAGTAATGATGGAAATCGAACAAAAAATGTATGTAAGCTTATATGAAATTGCGTATTCGTGTCTAGATATGACAACTAAAGAAACTGAAATACAAGCAATCAGCATTTTTCTTTTCAACGCTTTTTTTTTAGCTAGAAAAGGGCAGTGATAAGCAATACGTAGTTTATTATATTATAAAAAAAAATTGCAAGATTTACCAGACAGCCGATATGCTTATAAGTAGTCATGCAGTCGCCATAAAATAATCGCACATGGGACACGGGCTGCGGGCCAGCAGTTCGAAAGCGTGCTTGCCATATCGCTCACACATATATACTTGCATATTAGGATGGCTCTAAACAAGTTTTTTGTTCTAAGCGCTATCCCCTAAATTTTTGCTATGTCATGGAAAATGAGAAAGCTATTTTATATTGTATTATATTTAAAACTGCTGCCAACGCTTCCAAAAAATTACCATTATATTTCTCTGGGGAAAATGCACTTTGCCGTAAATTTTGTATAAAACGCTTACAAATTGATATTATTATTTATAAATTGATACCAAAAATTAAAAAAGGAGATCTTTGTTTTTTTGGAATACTAACATTTTCTTAAATTTTGAAGACTCTTCGGGGTTCCTGTAAAATATTGTTAATTTTGTTTTAAATATAGCACAGGGTATCGTTTCTTGGATGTTCGTTAAGCGTTAGAAGCGACTAAATAGTACTGATATGGAAATATTTTACCGAAAGTGCATCTTTTCCGTGGGAATTTAATGATAATTTAAAAGCATTGAGAGCTCAGGTAAATATCAAATAAATATGATGATTTTTCTAATAGCGGTCGCCCTTCGGCGATCGAGTGTATTTCTGCCATGAAAAAGCTCCTCATAAAAAAAAATATCTGCCGTTCGGAGACGACTTGTAACTGTAGGACCCTCCATTTGTGGAACAATGATAACATGATATACAATTGTACTTGTATAGTCGTATTGTTCTCGTTGAAGATTTATGTACCAAAATAAATGGTGATTTGTCTGCTATTTCTGTTTGGGCTACTTATAACTTTTTCATAAACGCAGTTAAAGTGTGGAACTTATTACCCGATACTGTGAAGGCTGGACTTGAAAAGTGTTTGATTACATTGAATTAGGGCATTAAATTTCTCTCTATATTCTCTAATTACTGCTTTTGCTTTTTCTTTTCTAAATGTTTCTTTTCTTTTCCTACTACCAAAGCATTATCTTTTTATTATTATAGTTAAGTTAAATATATTGGACTGTTTTGTTAATGAACTGGTGTAAAAATTTAGATTAAGAAACTTTCATGTTAAAATCATTCTAGTTGTACGTGAATATACTAATGTTGAAGTATCATACTATTAAAAGACCTTAGTCTTACTCTGTACTATTGATATAAATAAATAAAATAAATAATTAAAAAATAAAATAAAGTATAGAAAATTAGGCGAATAAAAACAAAAAAATTGCCCAAACGGTTTTTATAAAATATAAAAATATATTTTCTTGGCCATAGAACATACTGATGGCGTGAACAAGAAAATAATTTGTTCTTGGGCTGCTTTTATTTTTATCTCCCCTATCTCTACATTTCTTTGTTTGTTTTTTTTTTTTTTTTTAATTTAATTATTTGTACACAGCAATAATGATGTTGCACTTTTTTAATGCCAGGTTGTTGAACAAATTTGAATTATTTTCTGCCAGTGCTACAGAAATTATTTTTAATAAACTAAGAATCTATAAGAAATGAAAATGAATCTATAACTAAAAAAGAAAACAAGAATAAATATAAAAAATGAAAATATTAATAAATAAATAAAAATGAGTACCTAAATAGATATGAAAAATAAACAAATAAATAAGAATAAGTATAAAGATATGAAAAAACTAATAAACAAATAAAAGTTTTTAAATACCACGAGGAAACTAATATATTACAAGGTCTCTCTTTGTTTTTTGAGAGGATTTGCTATGCGGCAGCAAGGTTACCCCTGATTTGTGAGTATTAGTGCATTAAATATCATATATAATAAAGTGAAATAATTTAAGAAGCTTAATTTTACAAATTTGTGAATATGGCTCGACTGTGGCAAACTTATAAAAATAAAATCATAAGCCAAGGTATAAAATCCAAATGATAGAAAAAGTTTCTCTCAATAGCGTGCGCCCCTCGCCAGGCGATAGCAAACCTCCGAGCGTAGTTCTACCATGAAAAAGCCCATCACAAAAAAACCTCTAAACGCACACTACAAATAGGAGGAGGAGCTACGCACCCACAGAGTGTGTAAGCGCCAATTATATAAATATTTGTTTTACTAAATTAAAAAATAATTATTTTTACAAACGGGTTGATTTAATATAACTAAATAATGCAATGCTATTTTAACTTTGAAAAGCGAACAATTAAATTTTTATACTTGTCAATAGTGTGGCCACCGGTTTACTGATAAAACAATGCTTTTAAAAAAGGAGAAGTGAATGCAAAGTCGCACGTTTTCAAACATTTTGTATGTGGTTGAAAGAAAACGTGTTTGGCTTTAAATTTTATTAGAAAGTTATCTAACAAAAAACAAAAATTAATAAAAATGATGACATTCCATTATATTTAGTCAGCTTGCCACGTTTCCAAGAATGCAGTTTACAATCATTTGATTCCCTGAAAATCGCTTTGTTAATTGCATAGACAGTCGAGAGGGCTTGATTTACTAAAATCACCGTAGAATAAGACCTCGAACATTCAAATAAGCTGGCGATGAAAGAAAAGCCGCACAGAATAGTAAAGCTACAATCGAATCATCAAAGTTGCCGCACAAACTTGCAGTGCAGCTACGTTATGGAGCAGCTGCAACTGCAACCGCAACTGCCAATGCAATTGTGGCTTCTGCAACAGGGAAATTGAATGTTATGCAGTTGATTTACATTTGGTCGCTTTATTGTACTCGAATATCGGCAGCTTGTTGTCAAGCCTTTTCACACCTTTGCCGTTCGCACAAGGCAAAACATATGTATGTATATGTATGCGTGCAAAGGTAAACGCGTTCTACTATATGTGCAAATAATGTTCAGAAAGAGAATCTCGGCAGTTTTGAATTACACAAAGCATAAAATTAACGCCGCAAACGGCTAAGTGCCTCTCGGTAGGGTGGCAAGTGTGCACGTAAGCATAAATGTACAGGGTCGCAGAGGTAAATCCGGAAATCAGCTAGGGAGGCCTGCAAAAGTGGTGTAAAGCCAGAAACTGCTGATTGAGTGATATATTTTTAGTGTATTTGCTTTTTGATTGACAGTGGATTGCGGGGGTAGGAGATAATTGAGTGGTTTGGTATGCACCTTGCGCTCGTTGAAAGAGAATACGTGTTTCAGCAGGATTCCGCACATGCTCATGGGGCAAACACAGAAAGACACAGGCTAGGCGTCATGGCAACATCCTTTGGCACTAATCGACAGATTTCATCGCAATGGACAAAGAAGAGCTGGCTCATGCATGCAAACACTATAGATCTCGGCTGGAGTAGCTTATTTTCTCTAACGGAGGATGAATTACTTTGTTCCAAGATGCTTTCAAATTGAATTATTTTCGAGCGCATATCCATTAGTTGTATTTGTATGTTATATTTTCCGGATTTACCTCGAAGACCCTGTACATATATACATACATATACATATGTATATAGCTATACATATACATACAATTATACAATTACTAGAAATTCAGTTCAAAGCAGCAGATATCACTTTGTTAATTGCAGCTATGACTCGCTTAGGTAGATGCATATGCAAGTATGAGTAATTATGGTTTTTGGTGTTTACCGCTACCACTGTTTTCGCACCCTGGATGGAGGGGTTAGTTAGTTGCAGTACTTGCCAAGTGTCTGCTCAGGAGTTCATAAGCGTTTTTGTCTTAATAATGCTGGGTGCACAGGAAATGAAGAGCAGTTTCCTTGCAATTATCCTCGTGACAGCTGCAGCAGATTTATTATTACAGTACATACATAGCTGTTATAACTCGAAATAAATTAGATTTTAGTAGTTTTCGTTTTGCAGTTGTTAGGTCAAAGCTGTTTTGGAATTTTACATGTTTGTTTGCACGACCACCTAATCTTTACCGAGTAATTTTTGAACAAGACTGCTTCACAGCTTGTTCAAAAAGATTTCTGTCCTAACTAATTCATCTACACAGCCAAGATTCCATTTTGCGTTTATTTACTACATCGCTTGAATTAGATATCGTTGACAGTATCGCCCAGATGTCAGCATATATTGCTACTTTGCTTCTATTCATGACCTTATTTCTTAAGATCTTACCACCATCGCTTGGGAGACGTATTTTAGTCTTTCCTGCTTGTATGAGAAACAAGCTATCAAGGTATGGTGAACAAGAAAATTGTGAGGGTTACTGCTGCCGAATTCTGCACGATCACTTCAGATGCATTCACACACTCGTCCAATCAGTCGTTGTTCAGACGGCAACGAAGTGTCATAGGTTGTTTTTTCGTATTTCACCAACACAATCTCAGTTTTTTTGTAAGCACCCGTTTAAAAATCTTTTCACCATGTCTGAAAGTGCATGCCCAAATTTAGGCCGGCTTACCCTACAGCCTGTGGCCCTGCCGATTGTTTATATATACACATGTTTTTCCTAAACACTCCATGCGAAGTGCTCCAAAATACTTAAAAATAATGTTAATAGTGGCAAATATGGTATAAGCTTTTCCAACATGGCCGAGCACATTTTAATGACGAACCGCAACACGTCAAGAAGAGATGAAAACGATGAATCAATATTAGAAAAGTTGCTGAGGATGTAGGCACGTTGGTAGGCTAGCGCTGTGATTCTTCGGGAGTTTCAGGCATCACACGTGTGTGCTTCCGAGGATGTTTAATTTTGGCCAGAAGAACACTCGTATGAGCAGCGTTCTGGAGCTGTTGAATTACTTTTTCCGTTTCCAAAACAGAAAGGACGGAAATTGTATAGCTGGAAGAGCTCAACGGAACGACAAAAAGTGCTTTAAGGGTTGGATGAAGTGTTGAAGGGGACGGAATACATAGATATTTTTGACGAATTAATAATTTGTTGATGAAAACAAAAAGTCAATTTAATTTTTGAATAGTCCACGTACATATATCAAAAGAACTCAGGGGCAAGACAACGTTTAGTGTCTAAGAATTGTGTGTCGAATAGGGGTGGGATTATTTTCGAATAATGTTCGAATTCATCGTTATTCGATTAAAACGAATAATACTATTCGTTTCAAATAATTCGAATAGTTCATTATTCGAATACCTTACTATTCGAATACCTCACTATATATTCATTAACATCAGGGAGAAAATGTTTTTAAAAATATAAAAATTACATTTGCCCTTCTCCTGGTGCATGCACTTGTACATAAACCGATTAGTAGTCCGCTAATCTAAATAAATATTTACCAAAAATATTCGAATAGTGCAGTATTCGAATAGTGATGTATTCGAATAGTAAGGTATTCGAATAGTAAGGTATTCGAATAGTAAGGTATTCGAATAGTGAGGTATTCGAATAGTGAGGTATTCGAATAGCATTATTCGAATAAACGAATAAAAAATTCGAATAAATATTATTCGAATTACGACTACCTCTCGAATAAAAGATTTTATTATTCGAATAATTTTTATTCGAATAGTCGCACCCCTAGTGTCGAATTAATGTCGAAGAATATCTCATTAAAGCTATTATCCCCGCACCTGCATTGTCCATCCGCAATATACATCCATATTTTTATAACTACATATACATTTCATATGCAATGCATTTGCCGTACTACACACAAACATTGGTAAAACTTTTAATAAATTATTAATTCTAAAATACAAATATACTGATTATAATCTCCATTTCACAATTGCTAACTAAAAAATTTGTTTTGTTATCGCTCCTGTCTATTAATGTCTAATTTCACAATGCCAGCAAAAGATTTGTATAGTCTATGCTCTAAATGTCAGACAGTCAGGTTTGTATAAGCATTAGTCAGTTTTAAATCACGTGTGCGAAATATTAATAAATATGAACGCAAGTACAAGGTGGCGTAAAATGAATAACCCTATCGGAAGATTTATAAGTTTGACAAGTGGCGTCGTACGTCAATCGTATGTAACACTCGTGAACTAGACAGCTGCAGTATACAAATAGGCAAGTAATGGAGGGTGCAAAAGGTAAAGTAAAGTTTTCCATCACTCAAAATCATATTTTTTATTTCTTATTCTTGATTGTTATGTATATTTAAGAATACAGGCAGAAAATTTAATATTGTTCCGGTGAATATTTTTGAAGTTACGCGCAAATTTGAAAAGGCGTTGCTTTTCAAACTTTAAACGCGTTTTTCTCAAAATGGTGTTACTCGAAAATGGCTAAACCGATTAGTCTCAAATTTTAACACGAACTTCTTAAACATATTTTTTAGTAATTATTCGAAGATTTTTTCTCACTGATGAATTTTTTTTGTGTAAACAATTTAAGGCCGAAATTTTGGTAAAAAATCGACTTTTTTTTAGAAACGCCCATTAATTGCTAGATTTAACATTACTTTAACGAAATCAGTTTGGTTTTTTAATTTCAGAGGAACCAGTTCAGAGATATAGTGGTCATCGCAAAACGTCTTTTTTGAGAGAAGCGCCTGAAGATTAGCTGTAGCTCCTTCTCAAATAAATATTTTTACTAATACTAAATCTTAAAATTAACTCTATGTGAACAGACAAGACAACATAATATGGCTTTAGATCAATAAATTCAAAAGTTTTCTCAGAAAAAATTCTGGAAAATTCGGTTTTTTCTGCCCTTCTAACTGTATATAACCCCTTAAGCGATTTTGGCCGTTTTTCATTGGGAAAGGATTTTTACGTGGCGTGTCCCAAACCAGCGCACAACCAGATGTCCTAGGCTGCTTTGCCTTGATACTTCAGCTCGCTCTCAAACGGATGTTCGGAAGCTACACAGTGGACACTTGGGCGAAGCCAGTGTAATCGTCTTGGCCACTTCCAAGTGAAAGGCGATAAGGGACTTTCCCACTTGCCTACACATAGAACTATTTCTTTTTTATTTAGTAACGGCTCAAATAAATATTTCCATCATTCAAAAAAAATTTTTTTTTATTTAGTAAATTTATTCAAAAATAAAATTAATGTTCCATCTTGTAATTATATATAGGTATACCGATATTTTTTGCGGTTGCCTCATAGCTTGTTTAATTAATCCATATTATATTTCCGATTGAAGAATTAACCACAATACATTTTTGCGATGCGTATTTAATATTTGTGGACATTAATAGATGACACAAAGCTCTTACACAAAAATTATAACCATTCGGCGTTCCTTAGTTTCGGTTACTTAAGACTTAATTATCTTTATGTTCTAAACATGATTAAGCATATTTTTACTATAAATAACTCTAGCGAAGTCTAAGCTAACCATGACGTCCTGAAAATGGCACCTTTACTTCCGGCCTTATTATTGGATATTTTTTTTTTTTTTTTATCTCCCCTTTATTTATTACAGTCTGTTATATATTAACAATATGTAATTTTTGTACAATTAGGGTCTATTATGTTCTTTTACCAATGTAAGAAGAATCCGTTATTATTATTATTGTTTTTTGTGATTACACTGTAAATCTTATAGTTAGATCAGTCGGTGTGTGTCGCTTTAATCTTCGTTTGATATTTTCTGCCGGTGCTATTTTACGCATTTCTTCGTTTTGGTGGACTGACAGTCGCTGTATATGCTTAGTGCTACATTTTGTGATTGTTTCTTGGATAGTGTCTACGTTTAAGTCACGATGTATGGCTTCATTGGAAATAAACCAACCAGCATTTGTTATATTTCGTAATATTTTGGATTGTGGTCGCTGTATGAGCTGAATATTTGTGTTTTTAGCCGTTCCCCATATTTCTATTCCGTATTTCCAGATAGGAGTAATAATTGTTTTGTATATAGTCACCTTATTATACAGTGATAGTTTTGATGCTCGTCCGATTAGCCAACTTAATTGCCGGTACTTATTCTTGATTTGATTTCTTTTGTTAATGATATGCTGCTTCCATGTTAGTTTTTCGTCAATAGTTATTCCAAGATATTTTGCTGCTGGGCAGATTTTTATTTTGTTGTTTTTTAAGGTTAGATTATATTTTGATGTCTTTTTGTTTGTATATATAACTTGTATAGTTTTGTCTTTATTAACTTCTATACCCCATTCGTCAAACCAATTTACTGTATGGTTTATTAATTTTTGAAGTATAGAGGTCGCCAGTTTTTCGTCATTGTTTGATGCCATTAATACAGTATCATCCGCGAACGTTGCTATCATAGTATTATCTGTTGTCGGAGTTGGCACATCTGCGGTGTATATTAGATATAAGAGAGGACCTAATACACTGCCTTGCGGTACTCCAGCTGTCATTGGTAGAATATCGGAATATTCGTCTTCATATCTTATATAAAATTTTCGATCAGTTATGTAGCTCTTCAAAAGTTCAAAGTAGTTTTGTGGAAAGATTCGTTTGAGCTTATGCAAAAGTCCTTTATGCCAAACTTTATCAAAAGCTTTAGCAATGTCTAGGTATACAGCTACACAATATTTTTTGTCATTCATATCGTTAAGTATTTTGTTAGTAACCCTGTGGATTTGTTGGACTGTTGAGTGTTGCCGTCTAAATCCGAATTGATGGCTTGGTATCACTTTTTTTGCTGTCAAAATTGGTTCTAGTCGGTCGAACAATATTTTTTCAAACACTTTTGAAAGAATTGGCAATAGGCTGATGGGTCGATATGAGGCAGTTTTGGTGGCATCTTTTCCTGGTTTGGGTATGGCGGTAATTTGAGCAATTTTCCATGGTCGTGAGAAGTATTTAGTCTTTAACATGCAATTGAATATATTTCTTATGAATTGCAATGCTATTTCAGGTAACTCTTTTAGAATTTTTCCATTTATTAAATCATATCCTGGAGCTTTTTTATCGCTTAGCTGTCTTATTTGATTTTTAATTTCGCTTATGGTGGTCTTTCTTGTTTTGATTTGCGGAACGTTTATTATGTTATCAGATTTAATGTTATTGTTTTGATTATCCATTTCGCTTGTAAATGTGTCTAATATTTGATGCAAGCTTATTGAATTTCTTATGTACATATATGTACATACATATGTATGTAAGCAGGAACAAACAAATGAACATATAGCGGAAATATGGAAATGTATATTGTGTAACAAAATACATAATGAGAACGGGAACAAAACACCAAACATGTTCAGTTTTATGTGAGTGCATTGAGTATGTATGTATGTAAATATATAAAAGCGATGGCTAGCGATGAATTCGTGCATGGCCCATATTTTAAATCGCGAAATCAAAACAAAATTTTCCGCATGCCACTGCATGTCTTGAACAAAAACAACAACGGCATGTGGCAACCAAACTTTTTAATACATGCATACAGAAAACGCCATGCCACATTACGCTACGACACACACATACACAGCCATGCATAAAAATATAAATGCAACAATGTGAGTATGTCTACAGATTATGCCGGCTGTTTCATTCGCTTGCAATGGTGCAACTTGTTTATTTTGTTTGCTACGATTTTTTCGTTAAAAATAGACAGACACATTGTCGCGACATGTAAATTGTAGACGATGGTGTGCAAATATTTCCCATATACTCGTACAATGCATATGTAGGTATGTATGCATGTATGTACGTATGTGTTTATGAGTACGGTTGCGCTAATGCACAAAGCTGATTTCTACATGTTGTGTTGTGTTGTTCTTACGCTGGCTAAGCTAAATTCCAGTGAATGTAAGCAAGTTTGTATCTGTATTTATGTTTTTCCTGCTAGCTAAGTTGTTGCCAGTGTCGTCACGAATGACGTACATACCCACTTGCGCACTTAAATATGTAAATTATCGGCTTCTTTATTTAAATGCCGAAAGATATGATTTTGTTCGTCAGGAGTGACTTTTATTATTTGAGCTTTATGTAAAAACTAAATTTACTATATCAACGTATTACTCGTACAGTAATGACATGTGCCAGCATCATGTATTTATCATCAGTGAATACAATAGTGGATTCTAGGAACGGCCCACTTATGCGACGCAAGTTGCTTTTACTTTACTTTACTTTGCTGAATCGACTGGGTTAAATATACTATTATGGAAATATGGGCTTCAAATATAATTATGTTAACGTCGACTGTCTTGGCAAAATTGGACTAATTCCTTATTGAGAAATAATATTATGTTAACGTCATTTCCAACTATCAACATTGATGGCGTTAACTACATTATCACGTATTTTTGTTGGTTTCAAAGCCTAAAAAGTTAATTGAAAATTGTGTTGGCACCGAAGTTTCAGCAGCTTGAGAGAATTTAGGGTTCGATCCATATATACATATATTTATAATACATATACATATGTACATGCTCATCATACCTTTGATTTAATATACAATGTTTTAAGAAATTTTCATAAGAAGATCAGTATAAAGCGAAAACTATATTTTGAACAATAAAAAATTAAAATATTACCTCTTGAAAATTCCTTTTACGTGAGTTGAGTGCTCGTTTAGTTTACAAAATGAGTCTAAAAGAAATCAGTAGTTGCTTAAAAGCGTGAATTAGGGCATACACACCCAACTATAGCTGCTCGCCAGACACGCAACTGTCTGATTGCTTGATGGAGTAGCAGCCTTCCTGGAATTCGTTGGCGTTGGAGTTGGCGAAACATTTGAACAATTAATTATTGACCTACATTCGACGGCGGCGCAACGATGGCTGGCACTCAAGGACACATTAAGACAGACGGGATCGATAGCAAGAATGTATAAAAAAGGAACAAAATAATTGTAAAGAAATAAGAAACTAAAAAATGGTATGCGCAGTAGATTCCGTATAAGAAATTTTTGCAGAAAAGAGGCTAATAACAAAGCATAAAGAAAGAAAAAAAAAAAATTGAATCAGACACGAACAACCTGTGTGTCAAAAAAAGTCAATGAAAAACTGAAAATGTATGCGTCTGATATGTTATATTTTAAGGATATGTATTTGTGAATGTGTGTACTGCATTACGAGGATTCCCGGTAAACAGCAGCGCAATTTTAAAACAGATGCCACAGCCATGATGCGGCACACGTGATACGCATATAAATCACACAAAAAACATGGAATTGGGGACGCGAATGTAAAAAAAGAAAAAAATCAACGCAACCATACATGAATCTTAAGGCGAAAAAAGCGGGAAGCAGCAATACGTGAGAGAGGCTAAACAGAGTCTAAGAGAGTTTGCCTAATGCCTAAAAGCAAGCGACAGTCTTTTGGGATAGGTCGACAAGTAGACAGGCGGTAGAATAATCAAGCAAAGGTAGCTTTTGCGTTTATAAGAAACACACAAAGGAAATGTAGCCCAATAAACCAATTACTAAAGACGTAGAATGAGTACATACAGAAGGGTGAGCCAAACATATGATGAGAGACAACATTTGAGTATCGACTGGATGTTTCTTCCTTTGCTGTGAATATGCTTACGTACATATGCATGTATGTATGTATGTGTATAAGTATGAGGAAGAAAAAATAAATACAAAAAAAAAGAACAAAAACCTTTTGACTTCAATTTTCAATTCAAATGTAGCACACATTTTACGTGAGAGATGAAATTCCGCAATTTCCATAAGACGAAGGGTGTGAAATGGTGTTAAGATCTACTACTACATACATTGGAGTCGAACATAAAACAGTTGAAGTTGTATTTTTCAGTCAACATTCGAAGCGGTTCATAAAAGTTATTGTCTCTTAGATATGTATACCATACTTCCAGAATTTATGTATATCGGAATTGTAGTAGTATTATTTTCAACAAATCCAGATCTGCTTTAGACAGTGTATAAGAGCATTACACTATAGCCTGAGTCTAATGCAATAAACATTGGGAAATTTTTCCATGATCCTTTTCAAGCATTATTTGATTATCTTCAAGAGGCTACTGTTGCATGTTGCATGCAAGATACTGATACTACATCCAAGAAGCATACTTTAGACTTTTCGGAGCACTTAACTATGGCGGCATTGGAAGAAATAAACAATTCCAAAAGGTATGTACATAAATATGACATAAGTTCGATAAATATAGAAAACTAAACATCTTCTTAATTGGCGCGATAACCGCTTACGCGATTTTGGCCGAGTTTAACAAAGCGCGCCAGTCTTTATCGTGCTAACCGGCGCCAGTTGGACGCACCAAGTGAAGCCAAGTCCTTATCCACCTGATCTTTCCCACGCAGAGGAGGACTTGCTCTTTCTCTGCTACCGCCAGCTGGTACCGCATCGATTACTTTCAAAGCCATTCATCCATTCGGCCAACATGACCCAGCCAGCGTAACCGCTGCGCTATGTCTATGTCGTCGTAAAGCTCATACAGGTCATTGTTCGATCGCCTGCAATATTCGCCATTGCCAACGTGCAAAGGTCCAAAAATTTTCAGCAGAGTCTTTCTCTCAAACAGTCCAAGCGCCGCTTCATCGGATATTGTCATCGTCCATGCTTCTGCGCCGTACGTTAGGACGGGCATGATGAGAGCCTTGTAAAGTGTTAGTTTTGCTCGTCGAGAAAAGAATTTAAACCAAATATACGAGTATATACATATATATTTGATACGTTATTTTATGTATTACAGTCAACTACTACTTTCATTTCGTTAATAGGCAGTTGAAATGCGTCGCACGTGCGTCATGTACCGTTTCAGGCAAATTACTTAGCAACAAACTACTCAAACCCAGAGTTAATAATGCAAAAGCGAAGAAGCAACCAAAAATTAAAAATACATAAGTGTAAATTATTTATTGAAGTTGGCGTAAACTGTTTATTGACATCATTTATTTTACCAATTTAATATGAAGTATCCCGAACGGAAATAAACTTTTAACGTCGCAAAGCGCGAAGACTTAGCAACAAAAGAAAGACAAGAAAAAAATCTCGCGTAAGTGTGTTTCGACTTAAAAGTTTGCAAAATGCTACTCAAACCAAACATTTATTGCTGACCGCTTTGGTGCCCTTCAATTATGACAGCACTACCACTATCTCAAATGTGAGGCGCGAAATGAGAGAAATAAGAAATAAAAAATTAGTTCGTTTCTTTTTGGGTTTTTCATATCTTATATTGGCCGACACAAATGAGTTTTGCACTTTGTTTTAGTATTTTTTCCTTTATTTGACTCTCTAAGGTGGGAAACGGGTATAAAACTTTATATTAACACTATATATTTTATAAAAAAAATCTGATACTTTACTTGAACTACAGAGTGTCTAGGGACAGAATTAAGTCCTAAATGTAAAAGTTTCACACAGATTTTGTTTTATTTACAATATTCGAACGGTTACGTGATGTCCTAAGTCAAGATTTGACTCGTGTATGGCTGTGAAAGTTCCGGGCAACAAGTTCGTTACAAGTTTGCAGGATACTCCGCGTCCGGGACTTTCAAAAACTATCGTGCTTAAAATATTGTGAAATGATCTTAGACTGCGCCCTTTCAAAATTTAAATCGTGCAAGCGCCTAAGCCTAACTACTACAATTTGCGTAAAAATTTCTGCGAGACAAGATGGGAAAGATTTCGTCGCTAAACACTATATTTTGAAGTCATGAATCCCATTTTCATTCAAATGGAAGTGTAAATAAATAAAATTGGAGTTATTGGATACCTTAAAGTCAGAACTTACCATTAGTACATCAGCAGCTACTTTACAATCCCAAACCGACGGTTTGGTGTGTATTGTCAAGCAGTGGAATAATTGGACCATATGTTTTTGAAAATCGTCGAGCTCAAGCAATTTCTGTGGACGGTGTCTATCGGCTGTTCATTTGCCCGATTCTCCGCAAACAAAGAATTGCTTTTTCACCTGTTTATTTGTTTAATCATTAGACAGTCGCTTATCAAATTGTTGAAAAATAGGCATCAGAAACACAACATGCAGAAAGTTCATGGATATTTACATATACACATATAACATACATATATGTATTTTCATTACGCCATGCATGTGTTGTTGTTCAGCCAGTACTGAAGTCGAGTTTATTTCGAGAATTTTATAGTGGGTCTAGTTTCCATTCCTCTCTTTTTTGGGTATTAAGCCGAAGGTTTTTCAATCGGACAGTATCTTTTATCTATCTATATCTAGTATCTTTCTATAGATTAACATTTTAGTAATTTGAATTTACTTTATTTTTCCCCTGCAGTGGTGAATCTGCAAACACACGTATTACTTCATATAATATTTATATAACCGTAAGCGTTCAGTTTTCATGTTTGTCAGCTGATTAGTGCAACTACTATCTTGGAAGTTTGGTATTAATCATCACTACACGTAACGCAATAGAATAGGACTAGTAGTCTTTTATTTATCAACTTGCAGCTGAAGCTCTTAAAACCTTAAAAGATTCAAGTTCGATTTGTCTTTGAATATTCGCGTGTATTTACAATGGAGTTGAAGCCTTTTGTATTTGCACTAAAAACAAAACACAAAGTTGAAAACGTTTGAAATTGTCAAATGATATTGCATCATCTTTAGGGCTTTGCCATGGGTCAACCCTATACATATTTCGCAGGTTATATGTGTGTATTACAGAAATATTTAATATTCCCTTACTAATGCAAGCTATTGAGTCAGCGAATCTGGTCTGCTCGTATACACTTTTGTGCACAACAGTCATGTCATCTATAAAACAAAGTAGCCATAGTATAACCGTTTCCCGCTTAGTTTGCATTTCTTTATCAGCTTCAGTAAATTTTTACAGTGAAAACGGCAACTGGAGTATATCTGTTAAAGGTGTTCGAGGTTAGGCAAAGTATTTTGCATTTGTTTTGTCTTTGAGTGATAGATCATCTGTGCGGTATTTCGACAAAACAGCTTAGCTGTGTTCAAAAGGTTTTTCCTTTCGATTAATGGATCATTATCTTCCCAGAAAAATTTAAGATTTTTACGAAAATTTTACTAAGATAGATTTCTAGGCTAAGGCTAACAGACATTAAAGTTATAAATATTACATCAGAACTGAGCCATTTAGTGCTACGTCGACTTGAGTGCTGTTGTGAAATGTTCCGCGATACGTGCATAGGCGGACGGACGGAATTTTAGTTTTGACATGTAAAAATGAGATGTGGTTTATCCTATCTCACTAATATTTATATCCGATCTAAATGAGGTGGGGTGCGCACGGACAGACGGACTGAAGGACACTCTCATCATTCGGAGCACAAGTAATGTCAGTAGAGCAGCTTTTGGTGCAATTTTGAGGCAGGAGGTCGTTCCACGATTATAATGGTAAATACTTTTGTGCTCAACAAATTTTTTTGACTGACTAAAACCCTGCAAGAAATTCAATCAGTTCTGCGTTAGCTCACTTCTAATCAAATATAGAGTATTTAGGAATCGTCGCGATTTAAGAGCTCAGTGAGACTAGCAGTGAGCCCAAGTTTTTGTCTCTTTCATTTAGATAGAAACTTATTTGATACTATACTCTATTATCTCCCGTATGAGAGGATTATACAAAGATAGGTGAAATTTTGAGAATAATTTTGGAAAGTTTCCAAATAGTGAAATTGTAAACAAAGATGATAAGTATATTTGAGTAATGAAAATTGAGGAAAATAATAGAATTAAATACATATACTTTTATGGCAATATGGTATGCTGATCAGCCATCAAAACCAAACCACAAAAAAAAAACAACACATACGATTTTATCAAAAAAAACCACTTATATATTCTTGACCATGCAATGAACTTATGCATTCTTAATTTTCATCTCTTATAGTCCATTTTATACTGAACTTTTCAGATTTAATTACCTGAATTTTGTCCCTCTGATATGAGGACTTGAAGAGTTAAATCGGTAATCTAGAAGTATTGATCTTGATTTGCGATGCCAACGTCTATGTTTAAGTTATTCATATTGAGTCTGGTTATTTATCAAATTAACAAACTATTTAATTTAGTCCTAAAGTTATTGTTAAGTAAGCTTTCTTTCCCTTTGGTTGGGCACCTATTGCGGCGCGTCCCAGGTGGTGGATAGGGTACGCCACAGTTATCTTCTGTGGTTAAGTAGGTCATAGCCTTGGTAAAAGCCTACTCGCGAACCAGCCTAGTTCTCGTCAACCAACAACTATGGTAGGGGGAACAACATGTAGTGCAGTGTTACTGCACGCGTGCCGTAACTGCCATAATTGCTGGCAGTGACCCATATCCACTTCGGTGGAAGGCGAGAAGCCACTCGTATTAGTAGGTCATGTCTCTGCTAATACGAATGGAGTAAACATGGACTCACGGGGAGAAGGCCACTTCCTTATATCAAAGGCTACCAATCCAAGGTGGAACAGCATACGCCGAGGGATGCATGGCTTAGGGTGAGCTAAGTCGCTAGTATGCGGACTCTGGGGCACCTGTCGCACCCCAGTTTAAATTAGACTTACCACGGCATAGGGCTCTGGCGTGGCGAACCCCATTATTTCCCTACTAAAATCTCTGGTTACGACTGCTGACTCGTCAGCTGAGTGACCGCCCCGCAAAAATGAACAAAAATAACTTAAAACAAACAACAAAACAAAAAATTCCTTCCCGACGCGGAAGACCTGTTGGCTCCACCAAACTAATGGCGGAGTCAAAAACCACCCCTTCGGTGGCTAAAGTGCTCACTAAGAGCAAGACCGTCAGGGAGACACCACCGCACTCCCAGGTGGCTTCTACTTCCTCCAAAACCGACTCGGCTGCGGAGAACCCATTGAACACCAAACCTGTTTTGCCAGAAACTGGGAAAACAAGTCGGACAGAAGTCTCCAGGAAACCCATCCCTCCTCATCTCCGTCGATACAGAGATCGAAGACGCGCCACCTTCCTTACGGAAAAATTCGGCAAAACCCCTGAGGAGGAGCTGTCCGACCAACAAAGGTCAACTCTCGGTTGGGCCCGGGAGTTTCTTCGGAAGTATGAGGCGTCCAAAGAGAAACCGAGTGCAGCTAAGCGGCAGCGGTCTTCAGAGGATCCTCATAGCTCCAACGACCCCAAGAAGCACAAAGCTTCCTCTGAGGTCAAAATACGCAAGTTCTGCGAAGTTGCCAGAGATAGTCTGGTCATGGCGGTGGTGGATAAAAGCCACCCTGACGGTTTCATCTCTCCATCAAACTGGAAGATTGTGGAGAGAAAACTTCAGTTGGGATACCTGGACGTTCTGAAACAGAACCCAGGGCCTCCTCCTTTCTGCTCTGACGCGGGATGGTTCCAGGCAAGGGTCAAGTTGATCGCGTGCTCGGATCAACGTTCGGTCAGCCTGTACGGCAAGGCTCTCGACCGACTCGGCGAGGTATGGCCCGGAGCGAATCTCCAACTCATCAAAAAGAGTGAAATTCCTAACAAACCCCGCGGCAGAGCAAGGATACCTGTAGAGCCATCCGATCCGGAAACCATCCTGGAGCTACTGAAGATCGGAAACCCGAACCTACCCACCGAAAACTGGAGGGTAGTTAAGGTGGAAGAGCCTTCAGGAAACTCCAGACATGTCACGCTGCTCCTGGACCAGGAAAGCGTTCAAGCACTGGACGACCGCAAGGGGATTGTGGCATTCGGGTTCACTACCACTACCATTTGGACCTATCAGCCGAAAAATCTCCTCGCACCCAGCGAAGAGAGTACGGCGGCCCCAGAGATGGATGTCGATAAGCCTCTCTCACAAGATTCGACGATTGAGTCCGACTCGGAATCAAACAGCGAACTTGTGGGAAACTTATTTAACATTCAACTCGAGGACGAGGATAGTCTTTTAGATAGCGGTGATGACGCGAACGCCACAGTCATCGAATGTCCCTCTAAAAGTGCTGCAGATTAATCTGCACCACTCTAAGGCTGCCTCGGCAGCCCTCATTCTTCGTCTCTCTGACCTCAGAGAAGACATCATTCTCATCCAAGAACCTTGGATATCAAACAACAAGATATGCGGCCTGAAAGATAGGCACTACACCTTGTTTCAAGGTGAGGCTAACGGTAGATCGCGCTCTTGTATTCTCATTCGAAAACATATTAATGCTTTTCTTCTTCCCCTTAGCAATGCTGACACCACTGCCATAGAGGTTGAAGCAGTCCACGGCCCGATCTGGATTGTGTCGGCTTACATGCCTTACGACGCAGCGGAGGCGCCTCCTCCTGAAGCAGTGAGGAGGCTCGTCAATACGGCGCATCTGATCCAGAAACGCGTCATTATTGGAGCAGACGCTAATGCACATAATACTGTTTGGGGCAGTACAAACAACAACACACGAGGTGAGCAACTTTTTGATTATATTCTAGCAAATAAGCTTGATATATGTAATAGAGGGGATGTCCCTACGTTTCTTAACTCGTCTAGAAGAGAGGTACTCGATATTACTCTTGCTAGCGAATCATGTACACAACTGGTGCAGGACTGGAGCGTTGATAAACAGCACTCTTTTTCCGACCACCAATATATAACATTCACTTTAAAAGCCGAAACGGCAAAACCCATGAAGTACCTTAACAAAAAACGTATGAATTGGATCAAATATAAAGAACATCTTGCCAATGGACTTCCTGATATCAGGCAGTTTGAAATGGCAAATAAAAACGATATCGAAAACGCTGTCAACATGATAACGAAGACGTGTCAAAGCGCAGCACGACAATCTTGCCCCCTGACGAAAACAGGAGGTAAGCATAAACCTTTTTGGTGGACTCCAGAAATCTCAGAACTTCGCAATCGAACTCGGAAACTCTTTAACCAATCTAAAATAACAGACGAATGGGAAGAATATCGACAATGTCTCAAAGACTTTAAGAAAGCCGTCAGAAGTGCAAAACGCACATCCTGGCGATCATACACTCAAGAATTAGAGAACACCTCAGAAGTAAGCAGACTACGCAAGATTCTTGCTTCAAACCCAGTCTCTCCCAGTTTTATCATGACTCAAGATGGAACTTGGACTACTTCAACTGACCACACTCTTAGAATATTTCTAGAATCTCACTTTCCAGGCTGTGTTGCCAACTTACCTGCACTTCCCAGCACTTTTCAGAGTAATTATGGGAATAGATCAGATCTAATCAGCTCTAATAGCATCTCTACAGCAATACTAAGCTTTAAAAAATTTAAATCACCAGGTCCTGACAACATCATTCCAGCAGAACTTCAAGAAGGACTAGAAATTCTACTGCCTTGGTTAACCAGGATCTTTAACAAGTGTTTAAATCTGTCTTATCTTCCGACAATTTGGAAGAAATCGAAGGTAGTATTCATTCCGAAAACGGGGAAGCCTTCACACTGTAAACCAAACGACTTCAGGCCCATTAGCCTAACCTCTTTTTGCTTAAAAGCTTTTGAAAAAGTCTTAGATGAGCAAATCAAAACCCAACTTGATACTAAGTTGATCTCAGAGGCACAACATGCCTACACTAAAGGGAAATCGACTGAAACGGCACTTCATTCACTGGTGCAAACAGTGGAAACTTCCCTTCACAATAAGGAGTACTCTCTTGTCGCATTTATGGACATAGAAGGTGCTTTCAATAACATTGAACCCAACGCTATTTTGTCTGAAATTGCCAAATTGGGTATCAATTACTCCATCCGAAAGATGATCGAACAAATGCTCCAAAGTAGAATAATCACTGCAGAGCTTGGGTTAAGCCGCATGAGAATGTACGCCGTCAAAGGCACCCCTCAAGGCGGAGTACTTTCACCCCTTCTCTGGAATCTCGCTGTAAACAGTTTGCTCCGAAATCTCGAAAAAGCAGGCTGCAAGGTTGTAGCCTATGCAGATGATATTGCTCTCTGCGTGTCAGGCAAACACCTGAATACTCTTACTGAGCTCATGCAACGCTCAATCAATATTCTGTCAAAATGGTGCACCGAATGCGGACTAAATGCGAATCCAGCAAAGACAGATCTTGTTCTCTTCAATAGGAAACAACAATCTCCTCCACTGCAAACAATAACCTTAAAAGGGGAATCATTACTCCTATCTGACTCAGCTAAATATCTAGGAGTTATTCTAGATAGGAAGTTGAGTTGGAAATTGAACATCGAAAACAGATGCAAAAAAGCCTTCATAGCTCTTTATACTTGTAAGAAAGCTATAGGCAAAACCTGGGGTTTTTCACCTCGGATCATTTATTGGATATATACCTCGATCATCAAACCGATACTCTTCTACGGTGTAGTTGTATGGTGGACAGCACTCGAAAAACGGTGTAGAGTAGCCACAATTGATCGAGTTCAAAGAACAGCCTGCCTCCTGATAACAGGATGCTTAAGTACAACACCTACTAAGGCTCTAAATACGTTGCTTCACTTGCTCCCTATCGATCTGGCTGGCAAAGCGATTGCAGCGAAAGCAGCGACACGCATGAATGCTATATCGAAATGGAATAAGTATCTTGGCCATTCGGCCATACTGAACAGGAACACTGTTATCTCTTCCGACATAGACTATCATGTAAGTCTTCCATCACCACCCTTGCTATTCTCCTGTTCACTCCCAACTAGGGAAGAATGGAAGACAAATCTTACCGAAAGCGATGGCCCTCTGACTATATATACAGATGGTTCAAAACAAGACGGCAAAGTGGGATTTGGAATCTTTTCCAATTCCCCTCACATCAATCTATCATTTAGATTACCCGACTACTGTAGCGTATTCCAAGCGGAAGTATGCGCTATCTGGTATGCTGCGAAAACTCTCTTAGAAAATAGAATATCACTAGAGGATATCCGCTTTTTCACCGACAGTCAAGCGGCCGTTCGAGCACTCAGCTCCTCTTATACCCACTCAGATGTGGTTCGATCCTGTCTCTTATCTCTTAACGAGATAAGTGTTCAGAATTCTGTCCAAGTTATCTGGATACCGGGTCACAGTGGATTCGAAGGTAACTGCAAAGCTGATGAGCTCGCAAGAGCTGGAGCTGCGCAATCATATGTCAGTAACTTACCCACAATCCACATTCCGCTCTCAACATGTAAATTACTCATTGATCGAGAATTTCACAGCGTTGCTGATCGGAGGTGGCGAGTGGAAACTACTTGCGTTACGACCAGACAAATCTGGCCATCCTACAATCTGAAACAGACAAAAACCCTTATAAGTCTTTCGAAACACGAACTAAGGCATATAACATCTCTTATCACCGGCCACTGCCTTTTGGGCACTCACGCACGTCGGCTCGGGGTTCCTCAAAACGACCTGTGCAGATACTGCGAGGACGAAGATGAGGAAGTATCGAGCAGACATTTGCTGTGCAGTTGTCCGGGTCTAGCCAGAAGTCGACTCGCTCTTCTAGGCTCTCCAACTATTGACAATCTTTCAGTACTCTCGGACCTGAAAATCGAATCTCTCATCAAATTTTCGAAACGAATTAATATCTTTGACCAAAATCTACAATAAAAATCTCGGTTAGGTGGGGAAATCATTTAAAATAATGAGCTCTAGGGCAACACAACGGACCCAACTTGCGGTCTATGTGGCACTCCGATGCGGGGTCACCCTTAAACCAACCAACCAACCAAGCTTTCTTTATAGTTCATTTCCATTGACTTATATGAAATATTCGCAAATAAATTGATTATAGATTCTGGATCACAAAAGAAAATAGAAAATTATATTTCATATTTTTTTATAAAGTTGAAAAAAAACCTCAATCACACTTTTTAAAATGAATCCATAGCATTTTCACAATTTTGTTTTTCATCAATTTCGCGTCAATTAATTGCCGTCTATATCAGTTCACTTCGAGAACACGGCCTCCGTGACCAAGCGTTCATTATCAAGTATAATTTGTTCAATTTACTCGTTTTTGCTTCTTTTGATTTTTCTGTATGTTTCGGCTCAGCGTTCTTTGTTTGCAATGGAAATTGACGGTATACCGCGTCGAAACAAATTCAATGCACGAGTCGGCCTCTCTGCTCTTCTGCTGCTCGTATTTATCTTTGCGTTCATTTGTCTATACCGAATGGCTATTGCGTTCATGCTTATCTCTCTCTGACAGCTTAAAGTCTCGCAGCGGTGGCGTGTCAATGGCATGCCTGTAAAAGGTAGTTTACACTAGGCGATTTTTCATTCATCTTTTTCAACAAATCGCTTTAACAAAACTGGCAAGCCTAATTTTTTTTCGTGGGACCCTATTCTACGCTTCGTGAAACTTCATTTTGAATGTGAAATTATAGTAAGTAGCTTCGTTTACGAATGTTATTAATATAATATTTAAAGAGATTATTGGATATCTACGAGCGTTATACCAAATGTTATTATTATGCGTTTTTACTACATTTTTCTTACTAAATGCCAAACTCCTGCTTAATGTCTATATAATCAACGCTACATCGAAATTAAGTGGATTTGATCTTTGACAGATTTTTTGCGCAGGCCACAATATTTTTTTATGTTTCATATAGAGAGGCGACTAAAAAAAATTCTGTTTTTATGATTCTTATTGGTTGTCGTCACCGAAAGAAAGAGCAACTCATCTACATTTTTTAATAAATTACGCATTCGTGAAATTATCGTTTGTTATTTGATTATCACTTCACGCCAGCTGCGCGCACGCCAAACTACTAATTATTTGCGTGCCCATTTGCGTTTTGCTATGGTAGACTGCGCGTAACCTTCAACTCACTGATATCAACGGCATAGTCTTATCAGAATTATCGCATTTCGAGTACGTCGCGTCGTATTTTTGGTTGATGGCAAGTGGTTTGAGGGGGTTGGTGTTACACCTGAGCGCCCCTTTTTTAATTGCAAACACATGCAAGCATACTCCATCACATAAATTCTACGCTGAAACCCATCCTGTATCGCAAGTGGGGAAGTAGTTGTAGTTATGTTAGTAATGTTTCTGGGTAGGCAGTTAGATTCAGCGCGTGAATCATGCGCAACGTAAGCAAGATAACTGTGGAACCCTTAGAGAAGAGTTCAATAATGTATGTCCTATTTGGGTTACTGAGTGGTTTTGATTACATGATTGGACTGGGAACTTACGGCATCATCAAATTGGTATAGTGAAAGTGCCTACGGAAGTAATTTTGAATTATGTTAACAGTTCAGAACAGAAACTTCTAACATATGATTAGGTTTTTACGTAAGAAACTAGGCGTATAAGTTTTGGTGCTGCAACCTTATCTCCAAGTTCTAATGTTAGCTTTGCTCCAAGACCTGGATTTCTTGGCTCGACTGCTGATTTAGATTTTGAGACTTTAAGCGGATTTTGGAAATCGAATGCTGTTTTATTGAGTCCCTACTAAATGGTGGAACTTCACTGAAATTAAATTCGACTACAAACCGTTATTTTTCACTGTAATATTGATCAACAAATTCTTTAAACTGGGCTAGTTTCCATTTTTTTAATAAATGAGGGATACAAATTTGTTTGGACTGCATTGCAATTTATTTTTAATTAGGAATTAATAGGAATTTAAAAATAACTAAATATATATAAATCAAATTGCCAATTTTTTTAAACCTTGAACCTAAAAATATTCATTAAATCTCAAACCGTTTGAATATATTTTTAAATTAGAATTAGGCACATTTTGAACTTTGTAAACAAATTTTTGATATTTATTTGGTTATATGTTTAGTTTCTCATTTAACAGTGCGTTTTAGTGCAATATGCGGCTAAACTCTTCATAAAAATGATTTGTCGTTCGGAGTCACATCAAGTCGAACGCCACACATAACAGAGGGAGCTCAGCCAAACACTTAATCGCAGTGTATGCGTCAATTATTCATTTTTATGCGGCAACTTTGAATGTGCTGCCGCAAATTTTCTGCTGACAGCCTCGTATATAACTGCGTTACGTAGAGAAGTGTGGAGAAAGGTCTAAGCAAAAATGTGTATGCCCACTGAACTATTAGTAATAATAAAAATTGAAAAAAGGCTTATTTAAGGAAACGATTGGAGAGTTGGAAATTTGTATTTATTTTTGGTGTTTGTTTTTTTTTACTCTGAGATTGTTATTTGCACTACTTTTTTTGAGAATATAAACTCTGCAAATAAATATATAACAGAATATTAAAAAAACAACATTTAGAAAAGTCAACATTTCGTCTTTTAGCGCCATTTACTGTGTGTGTATGCAATTTGCATCCAACAATAATAGCGTACAATATTTACGTCAACTAAAAAATACTTCGCTTTGCTGATTTTGTTCAATACATCATTTATTTTCATTCTCATGAAGGTGTGATTGTCAATTAATTATATTTTTATCAATTCTACTAATTTGGATGTCTAGACAGTTAACTGGTAGGCGCCATTAATTTTTACCATTTACCATTCAACACACGCCCATAAAAGTAATCCCATCAAATATATTCGTACCTATGCATTACCGCAAATGAACCTTAGTGGCGATACGCACACATTCATTAGTTCCATAATGCATGTAATTCACGTTTAAGTCCTTCCGTCTGCTTTGAATAGCACAGCATATTATTTGTTAATTTGTTTTGGGCAATCTGATTGTTATAGTATGTATAAGTTCAAAGATATGCATAGATACTTTTCGGCTATTTTTTAATAAGATAGGAAGTAATTTATTTGCATGTGTCAACACGCTATCTTTTGTATGAAGATGTGAGGAGTTGTGGTGCGACGGTGCGTATGCGCAGTCTACTTACACTTACACTTGCACACAAAATAGTAGAAATGATGTTACTGAAATTATAAATCTCTTAATTTTCAACAATAATAATTATTAAATTTACCTTAGATCTTTACGCAAATAAATCACCGATATTTTATTAAATTTTTACATAGAAAGAAATGAAAAATTTTAATTTTAGTAAAGTTCATAAAAAATGTTGCGCCTTACAGGAATAGAAGTATTGAATGAAATATTTTAATGATGACTGATTAAGTTTATTTTAGTGACCATGCACATCAGAAAAACAAAAAAAAAGTTAAACTAATCACGAACGCAGTCGCTGATTTCGCTCCATTTCCTTAGCAACCTAAATTGGACAAGTAGTAACTTCATTGGAACATATTAAGTTTTGCGCAGATGGTCGGCAGACATGGCTTAGTCGACTACTCTCCTGATTCTGGGCATTTTGGTATATACCCTCATCACCTGCTTCTCTTAAGTACTTGAATATTGAACACTGAAGTAGTAAAATTTTTCTAATTATCCATTTTTTATGGTCTTTGCACTTTGTTCCGGCCTTGATACGCCACAACACTGAATGCATTTGCTTCGCACTCAAAGCTTTCAAATGGCGCTCAGTAGTGCTCTTATCGCAGCGTTGTTTGGCTTTTTTTTCTTGTTTCGTTATTCAACTTTTTATATCTGTACTTGATGGCATCACGAGTTGTTATTTCGCTTTGCATCTGATAAGTTAACATATAAGCAATGTTTTCAATTTATTTATTTATTTTTGTTTGTTTTGTTTTTGGTAGACTTCTGTGTAATGCAGGATGAGAAGTTTTAAGCAAAGTATAAAGAATTACTTCATGACTTCATTATTTTTGCAATTCGCCATTATTCGCCTTTGAAATGCCTTTAGCAGGCTCACTGTAGTTTGGCACCTAATACTACATATATTTGCTTCGAAACTTCACTTCAATTCATGAAATATGCACTACCACACGTATTTTGGCTTACTTTTAAGTTTTTTTAAAGTATGTTAAAGCAAATGCATTTATCAAAATCATCACTTTCCAATTTTATAACAGAAAAAAAAAACAATTTATTGGAGTCGACACTGATAGTGTTCCCAGACGCCTCTAAGTGAAAAGAAATAAAAGTATAGATGGTAATGGGGTGCCCCCGTAATACAAACATAGATACTTAGACGCGAAAACGAGTTCTACGCAAAAATACTGTGAGAAGCCAGAGCTCATGAGGGCGCCAACAGTCATTCCCACGACAGCTGATCCTACGTTACCAGAACGACTCGGATTTATATTCGGCAAAGGACTTGTTATTTCAGCACGATTACCCGTACATATATGTGGGAAATGTTTATGCTGCCACAACAACAACATGGCGCCAACAGTTTGGTGACATGATCGTTGAGTTTATGTGGCGAAATTCTATTACTAAAAGGCCCGAAGATCATTTGAAATAATTCAAATAAATTCACACATAAACCGTACTCTTTCGGTTTGCATCTTTTCATATTTTGTGATATTCTTTTCTATCCTTCTTTGCAGGTGTCTAGCAATACTACCTTTAACAAAAAATTACTGAAGAACTACGAGCCTCCGGAGAGTGCGGTTTCAGATTGAGTATGGTGATACACCCTCTACCTCGCTTGATATACATTTTATTCAAAGCCTGCTATATTATACTAACTATTCCCTTATTTCTGCTTTTTTATTCTGTCAGATGTTGGACTTGGGACATTGCAGGCTATTCAATTTAATATGGAAAACATTGATGACAAGCAAAAAGTGGCTAACAAGTGCAATGTCTGAATCATGTTGTCGAAAGTGTTGTAGCGCATAACTTAAGCAAAAATTAAAAAAAATCCCCATCTGCTTAAAAGTGAAAAGATAAGATATGAACAATAATGACTGGTTTTGATGACAGACTGGGTACTCTCATACTGCTGTTACTAAGTTTATTTTTTAAAACCATATGTATATATATATTAACAGCAATACAGTTTGAAAACCCATCCTGTGTTTCATGAACAACAATTGAGCGAATTCAGCGAGCGAACTTCACAAATTATGAATAATTAAGGGTTTACCAACCACAAATGGGAGCAACGATCATCAGAAATTGAGAGTGATGAAAACTGACGTCATCTTTTTTTTAGTATAATTTAATTGAATTTCATTTGATTTTTTCTTGAATTTTTTTTTATTTAATATTTTTTATTTATGTTTTAATAATGTAATTTAGTTTTATTTCTTTTCATTTTATTTTAGGTTGTTGTTTTATTTTAATTAATTAAATTTAAATTTATTTTTTTTTTATTTTATTAAATTTATTTTAATTTTACTTTATTAAATTTAGATTAACTTTAGTCTTCTTTAAATTCGTTGTATTTTATTTTTTATTTTATTTAATTAAATTTTAACTAGTTTTAATTTCAATTTTTCTCATTTTATTTTATTTATTTTTATTTAATTTAATTAAACTTAAATTAATTTTTATTTTATTTTATTAAATTTAGATTGATTTTAATCTTATTTTATCTCATTGTATTGTATTTCTTTTATTTTATATAGTTAAATTTAAATTTTACTTTATCCCATTTTGTTTTTTTATTGCATTTAACTAAATTTAAATTTTATTTTATCTCATTTTATTTATTGCTATTTTATTTCTTCTTATTAATTTTTTAATTAATTTTATTTGAGTTGAAATAATTTGACATAAACATTTTAATATTTTTCAGCAGCAGATAAGAATCGAAATAGAATAGACAGGGCCAAAAGAAAGAGTACGCCACATATTGATAAGTTTTATTTTTGATATATTTATTTTGTAATTTCAATAATGCTTTTATTTATTATTTTTATGCTATAAGGCAAAGTTTCACATTTTGTATAAAATTTGTAAAAATTCGGTAAATTTTCATCAAAATTTAGATCAGTTTTATAAATGAATAAAGATTGAATATTGGTATAATACATCGAACGGTGTTGGGTGTTTTCTTTTATATGAAACAATGTATAGTGCGCGCTAAATGGAGAAAATGAACAAGACTGCATTCGAAAAAAATTCTCAAAAATCAGTAGGATTTTCGATATACTTTCGATATGTACTTCAAACTTGCACTTTTTTATACCAAAATTCAATGATCTATAAAACAGCATACTTGAAAACTTACTAAATATGCTGAGTAAAAAGTTTGAAATTTTAATAAAAACTTGCCTAATTTTTACAAATTTTATATACAATTTTAAAACAAAAATATCGAAATAAAATTACCAAATGTGTAAAAGTGTTAAATCGAAAAACAGAACTGCGAGAGAAGTTTTACCAAATGGGCGGCTGTAAATGCACAAAACACGATAGCAAATTAATAAAATTCGTCCAAGCCTAGCACACATATGGACGCCCTGCCCCTTATTTAAATGCGACATTTATACATTGAAATCGGGCCAAAACCATCCCACTTTCTACATATATATTCAGATTAAATTTCGCTCCGTCCCTATGACGTTATAAGCAGTAATTCTGATTGTCTATGAGTTTATTTGATCCTAAAAATTTGCAGCTAATTTTACATCATATTTTACTAAATTGTGTGCGTGTATACGAATGGTAAGTCCGGACCGGCCCGTGTTAAATACTTCCATACTTGCTGTTATTAAATTTTTGCAGCAACTCACATGAATCGCCTGCTATTGTTGTTTTTTTAATTTACAAAGCAACAACAAAATCTGTAATTTTTTAGTTGAATATTACAGAAATCATATTAAAAATTTCCAGCAAATCTTTCTCCAAGTATGTTTGTATTGCACGAGTATGTGAATATTTTGTTTTTGTATTTGAAATGCAAAAAAGGCTCTCAAATGCAGGTTGACCATAAGAAAGAAAACGAGAATAAAAAAAAAAAAATAAAACAAAAAAAAGAAATTAAACTAAACGAATAAAAAACTACAAGTATAATTCACATGAGCACGTATCGCGTGTACATACAAAACCATATGGACATATATAGTACGTAGTAAGTATGTATGTATATACATATGTATGTTCATAAAAAACTGTGCTATATTTGTATAGCATCTAAGCGTCCAGAACTTGCGTCCTGTAAGGCACATCCGTTCGAATATGTGCATGCATACATACATATATATATATATATATATACATATATATACCTGCAATAAGTACAAAGTACACACATTTAATATACATATATATATCTAACTGCGTATGTGTAGATCCACATGCATAAATGGCTTTGAGGGGTTTTAGAAAAAAAACTATTCTGTAGTTGCCGCATATATAAAAGCCTTTTGTCGTAGTAAACTATGTAGGCACGCACATTCATATGCACATAAATCTACATGAGAACATCCATGCCGACCATATATAATATGTATAAAGAAATATGCATGTTTGTATTTGTATGCAAGAGAATCCATTGGAGGAGCCAGGTTAACGTACTTATGTAAAGGTATACACATACATACATACATTCACTTCAACTTACATTTCTGCATGCAATTGACTATTCGGTTACGCACTCATGTCCATTCATATATACAAATCTACGTAGGAATGCATGTATGTATGTATGTGCATATGTATATATTTTTGTATACCGATTTATTTACATATGTATGTATTTGCAGTCACATGCTATAGGCATTGCCTTTTATACGTTTACTACTCTTAAAAAAATATTTGAAATTTTCTTTTTTTCCACTATTGTTTATAGGTGTTTTTGCACTTTTTACGTTTTCAGCTTACATAGTTTTGTACCTGCCATATATGTACATATGTATGTATACTCGTAGATATATTTGTGCATATAAGCAAATTTTTTACGTTCAATGAACTCATGCGTAATGGAGTACACGCTTTGTTTGCTTTTCTATTCCCACTATGTTCTTCTTGGTAGCTCTTCACCAACTTCTTTGCTACTTGCGCAGCTGTTATTTATGTCGTTTGTTGTTCAAGTTTCCATGGCACAACAAAACAGTGCTTGGCGCGAAGTAAATTAAGATAACTAACAGCGAGCTTACTTTTAAGTCTTCGACATGAAAGAGTTATAAAAATGTATTTCGAAAAGTTGACAAATTTTTGTTTCATGATTCGTCAACATTTTAAAAATTAGTGTATTCTTAATATGCACAGCCACAAACTCGAACGTGTGCTTAATATGGAAATAAATTCTGAACATCGTATGCCAAAAAAAATTTCAAAAATCAACATGGTTTTTGAGCGCCTAAAACTCAATCATACTAAAATTTAATGCGCTATGAAATTACATACCCAGAAGTTTTGCTAAGATTCTGATTACAATGCTGAAAATTATGTTGCCATTTTTTTGAAATTGTTAAATTTTCGCGAACTTCTTTGTTTTGATTTAGAAAGTTTTTGTTTTACAACGAAAAAAAAAATTTACGAAAAAATTTTAGAATGAAAAACATAAAAAAAAAATTTACGAAAAAATTTTAGCATGAAAAATAGTGCAAATATTGTAAAACGATAAAGTGACTTAATTATGTGTATGTAACAGCATTACCGGATAAAAAAAATTATATTAAATTTCTCTGTTTTCTTCTTATTTCTTATTCACAACATTTGGTGACGACTGTTTACTTTGCTTGTTAGGTGCTTGCAAGTGTGCGCAAATTCTTATACTCGAAACTTGCCACTGACGTAATGGCCATGTCTATTCAGTGCCTGCAACCTTTTATTCATTTACGTTCATAACTATTTGTTGGAATTTTTATACCCGCGCGCACTTGATTATGTTCTCATAATGGTTATATGTATGTATGCAATAGCATAAAGGAATCGAAATTGATGTGGATATATAAATATTTATTATGTATGTAATTAGAGTAGTCCAGTTAGCCTCGTCTACCTATTAGTCAGAGAAGGAAATGCGGCACAAGTAAAGTTTAGAAAAATGGGGTGCACCCCTCACTTTTTCGAACATGTACCTCGGTAATGACTTAATAAAACTCACATACCCATTTTTTTTAAGTTAATACCTAATCTCCGTCCGTTCGTCTAATGTTATTATTATTATACTTATTATGAGAAGATTTATTATAGCTCTACGACCTGCCTCACAGTATTTCTACCAGCCCAATTTCCTAAAAAATTTTGGTGTTTGCCCTAATTTACTGAGTTTGATTTCCTCCTTTGGTAAAATGTGGTTATTCAGGTGTCTGTGCCGCTAATGCATCACTGCTGGGCACGATTACAGAACATCTTTGGCGGCTTCATCTTCCTCCCTACAGTGCCTGCAAGTTCTATTGAAGTATATTCCCAGGATGACAAGATGTTGATTCAATCTACTACGCCTTGTTGGAGTTCCTGTGATGATTCTAAAATTATTTGTTTGATTCCAAAATTAACAAAAATTTTCGCGAGTATATAAAGTTCGAGGCGAACCGAATTTGGTAGTTCCTTACTAGTTTTAATATATTGCACTTTTTTCTCAGTTGTTCTCATAGTAGTTTTTGCTGCAATGGAATATAGCTTGCTGACTTGTAATACAAAAGAACTGTTCACTGTTAGGTGTTGTTGGAAGTAGTTGTTGCCTTATACATACATATTTGCTTGATGCGGACTTCGTAGTGAGGAACAACAACGATAAATATGTATGTACGAGCAAAGGAAAAGGTTTACATTTTGTAAATGGAAGTTTGTTGGATAATTTGCTATTTCTCACATATTAATTTTTAACTATTTGAAGATGGTTTCTCGTCCATTCAAGCTGAACAAGTCATTACTGTAACACCAACCTTGATGATGCGCGAAGTATTTTAAGCCCCCTCACAACTAAAAGAAGAAAATATTTTATTTTATGTGATTTGCATATAATTTAATTTAATTTTAATTAATATTGAATTTTCTTCTATTCCTCTAATTAATTTCATTATATATATTTTTTTTTTTATTTTATTATATTATCCACTTCTCATAGCTTCTCTCTGCTGTTGGCATCGAAGCTGCCTATTTGTTTTTGAGTGCGAATCGAGACAGCTTTCAACATTTTTGAAACTCTTTTGTTTTAGGTCTTCCTCAAGGTCTGCTTTCAATTTTGAAACAACAGTTTTTCACCTACGCCAGTAAGGCGAAATAAAGTTGAGAGGCTTAATATGATGCGGCGCGAACTTTATGTATAATTTTAGTAAAATTTAATTTGTGCTGACTGTTAATTTTGACAATGAGGAAACTTGTAAAGAGTTTTCCAATAACAGGTGTTATTTTGAATAGCCCGCTATTTCGGTAGATGTCACTTTTGAAGATGTAATTTTTTGATATTTGACAAGTAGAAACTACGCCATTAATAAAATTGGGACGATACACGCTTCAACAACGCATTGAAATTATTAAAATTCACTATAAAAATGGTGAAAACTAGGCAGAGGCGGTTCGTAAAACTCAAACATTTTTGGGTCATCGTAAAGTACCTTGTCGGACCGCAATACAAATATTGGTGATAAAATTCGAGCTGTTGAGACAAGTTCGTGATGTGAAGAATAAAATCCGTGCACGTCGCTCAAGAATAGCCGAAAATATTGCTGTTGTAGCCGAAAGTGTTGAAGAAAACCCAGGTTAGTCCTTGCCTTGACGTTCTTTAGAATTAGGCATTCCACAAACGTCATTACACCGTATTTTGCATAAAGATTTGGGCCTTAAGACTTGTAAAGTCCAGTTAATACAAGAACTCAAGCCGGCCGATCATCAACAACGTCGTGTCTTTGCTGATTGGGTCGTTGAAATGCATGAAAATGATCCGGAATTCCATTGAAAGGCCCATTTCCACCTCGGTGGTTTCGTCAACAAGCAAAATTGTCATATCTGGGGCTCAGAAAATTCAAGAGTTATTATTGAAAAGACTCTCCATCCTCAACGTGTGACTGTTCGGTGCAGTTTATGGTCCGGCGGAGTCATTGAACCTTACTTTTTCGAAAATGAAGCTGGAACAACAGTTACGGTGAATGGATTACACTATCGAGAGATGATTAACAATTTTTTATGGCCGGAATTGGATGGTATTGATCTGGACAACGTTAATTTTCAACAAGACGGCGCTATGTGCCATACCAGCAACGAAACCATTGATCTTTTACGGGAATAACACCTCTTGTTGGAAAACCCTTTAGTGTCAGGCATTTTTATGTCGGATAAGTATTTCAAAATTCGTCGTATTTCATTAAGTCAAACGTGCCCCTGCTTTAGGGTAACGAATTAATTAAAAAAAAAATTGTAAGTTTTGAAATTGTGATCCAAAGTTTTGAGTAATCAATTCACGTTTGAAAATTTTCATAACGAAAATGATCACTAGACTTGTTATGCAATGACAAGTGTTAAGAAAAATATAAAAAAAAACCAGCACGTTGAAGTTGAGCCCTCAAAACCCCTCTGCAGTTCCGCTTTTGACCACATACGTTAAACACAGAAAAAATAAAAATTCTTTTTAACACACTTTTATTAGGTCGGGTTGTATGTATGTATGTATGTAACGGAATCTTTGAGCTTAATTTTCACTGGCTTCTAAGAATCTGATCGACTTGAAATTTTGCACGCCTATCAAGGACCGATGACAATACAATAATTTGATAAAAGTTTTCCATTATCCTTATTAGGATTGCCAGGATTAATATTTTCTTTTTTTTACTGTGGGCAAAAAGTAAGGTGAATTTGGTTGTAAAATGAAAAATCTTTATTTATTCTTGTAAATCAGTTTCTCAAGCTCCCTCCACGAAATAAGTTCTTCATCCCGATAACTTCTTTATCACGGCCGATAACTGCATAGCTTTAGACTCACAGTCGATAAGAAAGGAATTAAATATAACACGAATATATCGAATCATTTATTCACTGACTGCAATGATAACAATAATTTTCATTCATAATAAAAAAAATAGTTTAAAGAAACTAAAAAACACGCTTTTTTGCTAATCGAACTAAAAAGTAGAAAATAAATTTTAATGACAAAGAGACCTATAATGAAGTAATAGCAAATCGAACGATCAGTCATAGTCAACTACCTCAGAACAAAATTATAACAAAAACTAAGATACAAATAGAATAATCAACACACTTTTATTAGCTCGGGTTGTATGTATGTAACGGAATCTTTGAGCTTAATTTTCACTGGCTTCTAAAAATCTGATCGACTTGGAATTTTGCACACCTATCAAGGACCGATGACAATGCAATAATTTGATAAAAGTTTTCCATTATCCTTATTAGGATTGCCAGGATTAATATTTTCTTTTTTTAACACACTTTTATTAGCTCGGGTTGTATGTATGAATGAATGTAACGGAATCTTTGAGCTTAATTTTCACTGGGTTCTAAAAATCTGATCGACTCGGAACACACAACATAGATGACTAGATGAGAAACTCTTTTTCTCGTGAGAGCGCTGAAAAATGTGCATTTTTTATAACATTTGCCACAATTGCCACGCCGGTAGAAACATGAATTGAGTATTTTTTTAAATAAAAATTGGAAATTTTTAGTTTCCACACCACCATTGAGGTTAGTATTTAGTGTGCGGTTGTGTAATAGTATATTACTCGTAAACACCTACATATACTAAAAATAAAAAATAGTTAAAAAAAAACTAAAAAACGTGCTTTTATTGCTAATCGAACTAAAAAGTAGAAAATAAAAAATAGTTTAAAAAAACTAAAAAACACGCTTTTATTGCTAATCGAACTAAAAAGTAGAAAATAAATTTTAATGACAAAGGGACCTATAATGAAGTAATAGCAAATCGAACGATCAGTCATAGTCAACTACCTCAGAACAGAATTATAACAAAAATTAAGATACAAATAGAGTAATTCAAATTAGAGTTAAAAGCGTGGGATGCATTTTGCTTCACTTTCATAACCCTCTGTACATAGGTAGTTGCCAATAGAATGATTGCAATATTTAATATATCAAGCATCCCACGCTTTTAACTCTAATTTGAATTACTCTATTTGTATCTTAATTTTTGTTATAATTCTGTTCTGAGGTATGTAGTTGACTATGACTGATCGTTCGATTTGCTATTACTTCATTATAGGTCCCTTTGTCATTAAAATTTATTTTCTACTTTTTAGTTCGATTAGCAATAAAAGCGTGTTTTTTAGTTTTTTTAAACTATTTTTTATTTATATTAACACAAAATATTCCTGTTAAAATTATAACATAGTATAAAGAACTTACTGCTTGTTGATTATTTTTGCTGGCTGCTACTGCTTGTTTTAATTTTATACTGATAATTCTAATAACTTTTAGAGCAATGCTTGACACGTAATACTTAAACTTGTTACATATGTATATGTATGTATGTAACAAAAAAAATACTTTTGAAATTTTCCACTTAACGCGTGCTTGCTCAACTGCAATGCTCACTTCCTGCCAAGACTTAACAGCTTTATTTTTTATTGTTCACCATTTTTTGTTAAATAAATTTTAATTAGGTGTATTTATTTAGTCTAGTAAGCATTTAGACTTTAATATTGGTTTTAGTTATTCTTTTGTTTAACTATTTGCCTTGAAAACTAATTCTTTTTAATGTTACAGGGCATTGTTGCATTGTTGTTGTTATTGTTGGGACGCTGTTTGCTTTGGTATGCGCTGAATGATGTTGTGGCTGCTATGCGAACTATAAATATTTTATTGGTTTAATATTTCTAGAGAAACATTTATTTCATTTGCTCATTAGTAATAATTTTATGTGTCTCCAAAATGCTGTAAATTTTTTTTTAATTTTTTTGTCCCCATTTATTTTTAGAAGCTTTTTTTTTAAATAGACTTGTTGCTTTTCTAGTTTGTCGCGTTAGCGTTTATACAAATATACGTATGGGTGCATATGTGTACATAAGTGTGTATGTGTATCTGGTTGTTGGCTTATTTTATTTTGTTGTTATTGTAGCTTAGGAATGATTGATTAACAGGAACGCAGAGTGTTTTACTATACATCCAAATAAATTTATTTTGGATAATTTTGCCTCATTTTTTAACTCAACTACTTTGTTTTACTTATTTTTTTTAGTTCATTACAGTTTTTACAATTTTCCTTTTTTTAGCATAATTGTTAGTGCCTTTACATGTAATTATCTTTTAATTTTTTTCTGCATCTTAATCGTGTTGTTTTCCGCCTTGTATGTCTGGCCGCGTCGTTATTATGTAAATACACATACTCCCAAAAAAAAACAGCTCACAAAAGAATTTTTTATATTTATTTCATGCCACTCATATTTTTATCTAAACTTTTTGTTGCTGAGTTGCTGTTCGTGTCGTCTACGCAGAAAAAAAATACTCTTCACACAAAAAATTTAAATAATCGCACAAACTACTCGTTCGTTGGCAAGTATTTTAAGCGAACGAAAATAGCCCAAGTGTACGCACACCAGACGTTTGTAGACGTAGACGAGACACTAGCAGCCACAAAATTTGAAGAATTTATTCATTTATTTGTTTTATATCGCATTTGTGCTTGTGTTGCCTAAATCTTATCATACACTTGGAACGCTTTTGTACGCTTTGCTTGTATAAGTAACAGTAATAACTATTGCTCCTGTTCACGTCTTTCGTTGAAATATTGAGTCCACAATGGCACACGAAAACAAATTAACAACCGACGCGCCTGATGTGCATACAGCGACTGAGCCAACAAACCACCTCTGTGAAACGGTCAAGCTACTAAAACCGAACTAAGTAGCTAGCCTGTTCGTTGATGCTCCACCGCTCCGTTGCTCCGTTTCTCTGTTGATAGGCTGCTGAGTAGAGCAGATATTACCTCTTGATGTGGTTGTTGCTGTTGTATGATTGGTGTTTGCTGCTATTGTTATGGGGATTGATGCTCTTTCTGTTGGTGTTGTTAATGGTGCATTGGTGGTTGTCGGTGGTTGATTGTCTTCGTCGCTTCTGTCGTCTGTTATTCGTTCGTTTGATTCGTTGACAATTTTTTCGTTACCGTTTGTTGTTTTTTTTGTTTGTTGCATTCAAGCTCATATCTGAGTCCCACTAGCTCTCGTTCGTGAGCGTAATTTGTTTCTATTGCACTTTTTGTTGATTCGCGGTTCGTGTTTTGTTTTTGTGTTTAGTTTCGCATTTCCTCATCTATTGAATATGGTTGTTGGCATTTTTAACACATTTATTTCATTATTTCCGTTCAAGTTTGGTTTCCTGCTGCTCTTTTAGTACTCATTCTCAGACTCTCTTCTCTACTTTTATTTTCATAATAAATACTCACTCACCTCTTCACTTCTTCTAACTTATTTTACATTTCCACTATTCTGCTTTGCCTAGCGTTCTGTAATTTCCATCTTTTTTCGCTTCCCTCACAATTTCACAATTTCCGTTTGTGCCTATTTATGTTTTTTCACACATTTCCTACCAATTTTTATCACCTCACTCTTCTTTGGCAGTACTTCTTTTGTTATCGCCTACACTACAGTTGACCTGGGGTGGTTTTTGATTCGAATTCGACACATACAACATATATATGTACTTATACATGCATTTATATGTGCTTATGCATGTAAAGACCCGCTAGTAAACCTATGGGAGTACTTGTTTTCGCTCTTATATTAATCGAAATTCTAGGCTTAAAATCCCCTAATATTATTGTTATTATTTATATCATTGTTATCATGAAGTATTTCTCTCAAAATACGTCTAAAGGAGCTTGTCCAATGCGTTTCCTTTTTGCTTTGGTTTGCCCTCCTTTATTTTGAAAACTTCTATGACCAAATGGTAGTTTTGAACGCTTTCAGAATAATAGGAAAAAACGAAGCGACGAGTGAAATTCAAATGCGAAAGGTCCAAAGAAGCGATGTCAAATGGAACTTTCGAAACTTTAACTTCAAATGAGTAAAGGAAAACTGCTATTTGGCCAACTTTCATACATTACAGTACATTAATATTCTTTTTTTATACTCGTCGAAGCGAAGCAGGGAAAGAGTACGTGCATTGACCAGCACTTTAAGAACAAAACAGATAATTCGTGATTCCTTCCTCCCGCAAAACTCAACTAGGAAGTACACGACATATAGGCGATTTGGAACTAAATTAATATATTGAATTTGGAACTAATTTGTTTTTGTATGGGAAAACTCTTACCTGATCAGAGAACGCATAAAGATAAAGAGCTGCAGTTCCGGTTCGTTGTTCTGGCAGAACTCAGTAGGGAATTTCATTATACAATAGAAAAATCAATTGTTAGTAATTATAATAAATTTTGAAGGAATTTGTTTTTGTGTGCAGAAATTTCGTGGCCAAGTTTTTTTTGCAGAACGGGCCGGAAACTGTAAGTTCTTGCCCTTTTACTTTACTTTTTTTAATATTTTACATTTGTCTCATACCCGCATCTTCTTGATCTTATTAAAGAAAAAGAAAAATGTAACCTAGGCTTTTAAAGATATTCAGATGCCCTTGTACGAGATTTGCCTTTTCCCTGGGCATTACGACAAACTCTTAGTAGTTCTAGAATGTGCATATTTAAAGTTTCGTATAAAGACTCTGGACAAAGAAACATAGTTTTGATCCACATCAAAGGCTTCGTGAGAGGGAAAACACTACAATCAAGAACCTTTTAATTCAACAGAATTTTTCAGATATTTACAACCATGGCTATTCATAGTTGTATAAAGTAAAAAGTCTATAAAATTATTCGGAAGCTCGAACTTCAATAGCAAAGGTTTTCATTTGATTGGGTATGCATCCGTTAGTACTCTTTGCTAAAATTTGGAACCTAATGTGCCACCTTCGTATTGCTGTCCTCTCGCTTACACTAATTGGTATACAATATCTGAAATCATACCTCTAGCCCAAAACCTCTCTCTAAGATTTCCAGGCCTAAGTTTGGAATCCACCGGACCCAACCACAACCAATGAAGGAATCAAACAAAGCTTGGATGATCCCAAACATAATCCCTCCCTAAACGGAAAGGAGCTCCCGCGCGCATTGTCATCATATAAACGATTCTCATAAGAATAATCTGTCATTATTAGGCTGCCGCCGTAGCCGAATGGGTTGGTGCGTGATCACCATTCGGAATTCACTGAGAGGTCGTTGGTTCGAATCTCGGTGAAAGCAAAATTAATAAAAACATTTTTCTAATAGCGGTCGCCCCTCGGCAGGCAATGGCAAACCTCCGAGTGTATTTCTGCCATGAAAAAGCTCCTCATAAAAATATCTGCCGTTCGGAGTCGGCTTGAAACTGTAGGCCCCTCCATTTGTGGAACAACACCAAGACGCACACCACAAATAGGAGGAGGAGCTCGGCCAAACACCTAACAGAAGTGTACGCGCCAATTATTTATTTTATTTTTATTAGGCTGCTTAGAAAAGATCAAGAGCAAGAATTTTTTAGAAGATTGCATGACGCCAAGCACAGGATAATATTACAAACCTCTCACAAAAGCTAATTAAACTTGCACACCAGTATATGCACTAAGATAAATACTATAATAAAATCTATGAATGCCAATATATACATACAATTGTACATATACATACATGTATATACTTACATATGTAGGTATCTTTTAGTGTACTGCTTCATACACATCTTTTCGGCTGTTCACTGATGATGGTCGACAGCATTTTCGCTTCCTCTAGTTTTTCATTGGTGAATACTTGTTTTTAAAGCTAATTTTTTCTGTTACTTTTTATGTTACTGTTCGTTACGTCACACATACACACTTTACATACAAATTGTGACGAAGTGGACTTTACGCCATGACGTAATTAACTGATGTTTGGTTTTGGAAAATTTTCGTTGCTGCTGTTGTTATTGGATTTGGATTTGGACTGAAAGAAAAATTGCCAGTTTGTTTTGAAGTTTTTTATTTTCTAAGACTATCTTCGTAGGGTTAGAAATACTTTTCAGTTTCCTAATGAATTATATATTTTTAGACTGAACGAATTATTTCTTATTTTATATTAGTTGGGTCAGTAATACCCAAATGCTCTAAATTAGATATGCAGAGGCAAGTTCGGGAGAGATTTGTATGTGCGCAAGTAAATACGCACCGAACCATTGCGAATAATTAACGATTTCACTTCATAACACTTAATATTGCAAATTTTTTAAGGACTCCAAAATATTTTTGGATAGTTATTGTATTAGCTTGGTTTTAATTTGGTCACTAGGTAGGTAAGGTGAAGTAAAGGGTGTTCCAATAAGAAAAACGCTATTCTTTAATATAAATGATCGGATGTTTATTTCATTATAAAGAGGAAGGTATGCCGTTAGTAGTGGAAAATAACATCAGAAAAATGACCACCACGACCATGATTAAAGGACAATAACCTTTTCATGAAATTTCCCATAACCGAATTGCAAAGTGGCTGCCCTATGACCTCGATAGCCTCACGAATTCCATCTTTGACGTCTTGAATCGACCTTGGGCTGTTGGCGTAGACCGTCTCTTTCACGTGACCCCAAAGAAAAAAGTCACATGGTGTTAAATCACAAAATCTCTGTGGCTAATTGTGATCACCTCTTCGAGAGATAATATGGCCCTGAATCTTTTCCCGTAAAAGATCAATGGTTTCGTTGCTTGTGTGGCATGTAGCACCGTCTTGTTGAGAATAAACGTTGTCCAGATCAATACCATCCAATTCCGGCCATAAAAAACCGTTAATCATTCCTCGATAGCGATAGAGAACACCTGTTATTAGAAAACCCTTAGACTTCGCGTTCGTAACTTAGTGTGCGGATGAAACAACAAATCATTAGGGAATGTTTTGTTTTTATATTTGCTATTCGGAGGCGGTATATAACTGTAGATACCTCCTTGTTTGTGAGAACATCAAGACGCATTCCGCAATTTTAGAGAAGGATCTCTGCCAAACACAGCTTTTAAAGAGCAGTACTGAGAGTCTGCTGGGTAATCTGTAGTTAGTGTTTTGCAATTTCAGCATTTCGACATCAAAACTTTCTTGGCCTTATTAACAGCCCACAAAGGTTTATGCAAATTTTGGCTGGAATGAGGGAATGAACCGATTTAGATTTAAATTTTCAAATGATACGTACATCTAAAATACTCGCAAGCACTAGCCTCCTACTAATAACAAGACTCCATTTCGAGTCAGAATGCCGCAATCTGGTGAGTCTCAAAATTTAATATAGTTGCTTTATTTTGTTGCTGCGGCCTCGGTAGTCTAGCGTTGGTGCACTAGCCTGCCGTCCCAGAGGTTGTGAGTTCGAATCCCACGTAAAGCACGGTCCTCGCACTTTTCCAATTTCTATAAAAAAAAAATTAATTCCTCAACCCCAACAACCGCACAAAAAGTCATGCATTACTTGCATTGTGGCTGCTAAAACAATTAAAAAAATAAATAAAAAGACACAGTTACACATTCGAAAGGAAGCGGCAATCATGATAATAGCGCAGACACACCAAATTTAGCGAAGTCCTCAACCATCTGTGTGATCCTTCTGCCAGAAAAATTTTACACACAGATGCGCTTCAAACAGTAAGAAGCGTTGTCCCTAAGCAACGACAGGTGGGCATTCCCATAACTATTTGCTTCAGTATATGAAACCATACTATATATGTATATTAGGCCGGGTCGATTTGTGGGGAGGCAAAAAAATCGCCCATTGCTCTGTGAAAATCATATTCTAGGGATCAAAATAAGAAACTTTGCCGAGGGAACCATGCCTCTAAAACGAATTCTGATGTCCCCCAATTTGGGTCGAACTTTTAGTGTCTTTTGTGGGGAGGAAAAAAAATCGCCCATTGCTCTGTGAACATCATATTCTAGGGATAAAAATAAGAAACTTTGCCGAAGGAACCATACCTCTAAAACGAATTCTGATGTCCCCCAATTTGGGTCGAACTTTTTAGTTTCTTTTCTCATGTAAAGGCCAAAAATGGTGATATTTTGAAATGATTGTATGGGGAACCACCCAGGGGAGTTCCACTGGCATGGGTTAGTGGGGGTCGGTCATACATTTGGACTCGATTGGAGCACTCTAAATGGGTCAAAGTGGGATTTTTCGTTCGACCCAATTTTGGGGACATCAGAATTCGTTTTAGAGATATGGTTCCCTCGGCAAAGTTTCTTATTTTGATCCCTAGAATACGATTTTCACAGAGCAATGAGCGATTTTTAAATCGACCCGCCCTAATGTATATATACATACAATTGGTGCGTACACCGTTTTTGGGTGTTTGGCCGCGCTCCTCCTCCTATTTGTGGCGAGCGTCTTGATGTTGTTCCGCAAAATGGAGGGACCTACAGTTTCAAGCCGACTCCGAACGGCAGATATTTTTATGGGGAGCTTTTTCATGGCAGAAATACACTCGGAGGTTTGCCGTTACCTGCCGAGGGGCGGCTGCTATTAGAAACATGTTTTTCTTAATTTTGGTGTTTCACCGAAATTCGAACCTCTGTGAATTCCGAATGGTAGTCACGCGCCAACCCATTCGGCTACGGCGGCCGCCGAAACCATACTATGAGCTTCCATATAATTGTTAGAGATTTTCCCAGATTTACAACCTAATAATAAAGAGGAAGCAGAAGCCTTGGTTAGGCGAGTTGCAGTAATAACATCAAGAGGGCCTGAATTGCTCTTTGCCGTGGGAACACACAACATTACAAGAAATAATACTGGGAGCGACACATTTATGAAAAACCTTTTTATGGTCCGAGATAAACAAGTAATAGCCCTCATTTAATAGTAATAATTATACTAGTTTTTTGTCGCCATTGGTTAGATTTGCAGTCTTTCAGGAAATACATATGTAGTATATTAGTTCAGGCGAATTTCACTCCGTGGTATTCCAATTCGGTATTTACTATTTACTATTTACTATTTTTTTATTTGAGTGTACACAATTTTTCTATAATTTGGAAATTTTTATTCACTTTGTTAACTTTTCCACTAGCATTTATCTTCTTCATATAAATATTATATGTTCACTTTTTTGTAACATTACAACCATTACTTACTGTATACTGCAGCTTGGCAATATTTTCGCTTAAGTTTGGTTTTTCTTTTCCGCTTCTGTTTCGCTTTTTCACTATAATCGCGTCTGCGAATTTTTTCCGTTTAACTTTCGGACCGGCATACACAGCTTAGTACTCGCTGAGTTGAACGCCTTATTTTTCTTGTTTCGTTTTTGTTTTTTTTTTGCTTTCTGATTTTCGATTTTAGTTCTTAGTTCTTCGCGTTCATTTCTTTAAAGCCAAACTTTTGCTGCATAAGTTATGCTCATATATACGGTTACATTGATATGTAAGTATATATGTATTTGTTTATAGGTATTTTATTAATATGCGCTTTCAATTGATGTTCGTCATTGTGCATTGGTTTTGTTGTGTGTATGCGCCTTGCCTATTTTCTTTTTATTTCAATAGTACAAGGTGCGGAATTTGTTATCTGGCACTCACCGTTTGAATAAAATTAAGCTTATGCTTTGCTGTCTATGGAGCAACTGAGTTGCATTGTTCGACGTTGCAGACATTTCAATTCGCCACCATCATCATCACCACCGTCATCGATATCAAGAAAAAAAGGAAAACATCAGAAGCAAATTGCATGTAGGAGCAGCTGATGAGCGACGCGATTGTAGGTATGGTAGATATTACACGAGGTGTTTGTCGTTTTCGGATGGCAGAAGTAAGATGGAGAGTGTTGGCACTGCATATCGCAAGGCATGGTGGTCACAGATATGCGTGTGACATATGTATGTAGTCGGTGAATGTCCGAGGAATGTGCGCAATATTTTTGTTAAATTGAAAACCATAACAGCAATCGATAAGTGGCTAATTTAAAGTATCTAAGAAATACTTATGATATTCTCTTTTCATAATTGCGAATGTAGAGCGAAAATTTGCTCTCTTCATTTGCTGTGCTAAATTTTATATTGTTGCGTTGAAGATGAATTCGCCGCATATTTAACACACTAAACGAGAGTGTATCTTAAAGAGTTACAGCGTGTGACATAATAAGAGAGGATGGCTGCATACCTTTTGCCAGTGAGTGAGCCAGTTTGAGTGAGCGGAAGGATCCCCAGTCGGAAATGGTAATGTATAGTTAGGTATTTAAGAATTTATTGGCATTAGGCAGGATACAATTTTCATTCGCTGCGGGGAAATTCCTGTAACCGTTCATCATACCAGGGTAATAGGCCCGCCGGAAAGAGCCTGCGCGAAAACGAGCTGGATTGAAATGTCGTACAAAACGCTGAAAATTCAGTTGTTTTCTATTGTATGCTAGCTACAGTTAGTAACAGCAGTAAGTATACACCGGACACGTTTTCAATTTTCCCAAAATCGATTCCTTCAAACAATCTAAGTTATAACAAAATTTTGTTTTATTTACATGAATGAACTACAAAAATCATATTTAATCCAAATAATGACAAAATTTAAAAAAATAACAAAATTATAACTTTTATATTAAACTTTATAAAAATTCATGTCTCAAAAGTAAGTAGACAGTTCATCATATTATTAATTTGAGAAATCAAAAACAAAATTAAAATCAAATCCTAGTATTTGGTAGGATTACCATTAGACTTTACAATCGCTTTAAGTCGTGACGGCATTGATTTCACAAAGTTTTCAGTTACAGTTGGTGGTATTTTACTCCATTCCTCTTGAAGGACGTTTTTCTGTTGTTCCTTATTTCTAATCGGATGTTTACGTATTTGCCGCTTTAAATGCTCCCATAAATGTTCGATTGGGTCGGTATCCGGGGACTGTGGCGGTGTTTAGCTGTTTTCGCACATTCTATAACAGCCACTCTCGTACAATGTTGGATGTGCGCTTGGGGTCATTATCCTGCTGGAAGATAAACGTTCCTCCAAGGCCCAATTTCGTAGCGCTTTCTTTTAAAATATTTTTAAAAATATTTAAGTAACCATATAGGTCCATAATATTTTCGATAAATACCAAGTTTCCAACCCCGTTCGCAGCCATACATCCCCAAACGATCACAGAGCCCCCTCCATGCTTCACAGTGCCGGTCATATTGTTTGGATCCAATTCCCCGTTAACTTTTCTCTAAACTTTTTCACGGTCATCAGATCCACAGATACTAAACTTACACCCATCAGAAAATATAATATAACTTGGTTCCAAAACGTTTGGTCATATTTTTCATGATCTTTTGCGAATGAAATCCGTTTACTCCAATTAACACTACTCATGAAGGGCTCTTTCCTAATATTACGCCCATGATAACCAGCACTATGCGAAACCCGGTGAATAGTTTGTGTGCTAAATTATTTTTCAGTCTCATTTTCAACTTCAGATTTCAATTTGGGGCACTTATTTGGGGTGTTCATCAGCTGGTAGTAGCAGAGGAAGGGGAAGGCCTCCTCCTCCAAATCGATCAAGAAAATATTTTTCTAACGGCAAACTTATGATAGAAATATAGATTGCTCAGTAAGTTTTGCAATTTTATGATCCCTAACATTAACTCACTTGCTTCAACGGGATTCCAATTTATGAATTCAATCCCTAAAGTGAGAAGGGCTGCATAATACGCTTCCACAGTTGTTATGATGAAAAACGCTTACCACGCATGAATGTTTTTAGGTCTGAAAACAGATGTTCCAAGAATTCCAATTTTAATTCATGGATTTTAGCCATTGTCAAAATACTCTTGTGACCCGGTAAATTGTCCTATTGAAAAAGAATTTTTTCTCTTGTAAACTGGGTAATTTTTCTCGAGGTTTTTCCTTCAGATGGCCTAAAAGGTTGCAATTGTATTCAGATTTTTTTCTTGTTTTACCAGTTTGCAAGTAATGCGCACACAAAATTTCTCTTGCATCCCAAAAAACTGATGCAACGAAAACTGGACACGAAATCGATTTGGAGCCGAAGAGCCAGGTTCATTCCACTCATTAGTCTGCTGTTTTGATTTAGGATCATGGTGATAGACTTAAGTTTTATCCATTGTGATAAATCGACGCACAAAATTCAGTTTATCTTTTCGAAGGCGCTCTCAATATTGCAGAGAAAGTCGAAATTCGCATTCTAATGTGTTTTTGTTCCATTGTTAGCGAATGCGGCACTCTGTGCTTTCTGAAACCCAATACTTCAGTCAAAATAGTGCTTCCTAAATCTTTTGCTGTCCTATATTTTTGTACAATTTCTGGTGTTGTTGCTGTTTTTAGACATCCTTGACGTAGATCGTCTTCAAGGCTTATACGACCACGTTTAAATTCAGCAACCCATCTTTCTACTGCACTAATTAATGGCGAAAAGTCCTTATATACTTTCCAAATTCGTTCATAAATTTCCTTTGCTTTTAAGCCTTCGAAGAATTGAAATTCAATCACTGCACGATACTTGATTTCTTCCATTGTAGAAAATGCAATGACAAGTCGATACAAAATGGCTTGTAAACAAAATTGAAATGAAACTTCACATACGTTCATATGAAGAGTGTACCAATACAACAAAAAAGAAAAATTAGGTTTGAAGCAACACTGCACCACAACACCGCTAAACTTATGTAGCAACCAGTAAGGTGGACCCGTTCTCTAATTTTGGCGGCAATGCTGGGTTTGTGAAGTTTGCGAACATTCAGCAGCACTTGTAATTAGCTTTCAATTATTTGCACAATCTCGTGTAGCGTTTACATGAAATTAAATCTTATGTAATAAAATCTATTTATACTATAATATATATTGGAGACTTCTGTGGACTTTTTGTTCCATGTCGTTGTTGTAATGCATTTAGGTACACGAGTGTTAGCCTTGCGAGAACTGTAGTTTCAGAAAAAAATATATATTTGCAGCCAGTCAAATTGCATTTTTTTTGTGCAAAACTGTATGCAACTCAAAAGTATAATAGAAGAGAAATAAATTTGTATGCCCACACTATTTGGCTATTTCTCACTCTTTATCATTTGCCCTAATAGTACACAGTCAAAATAAGTTAACATTGTCAATTGGAAAAGTTGCAATACGAGAGCAGAACTCACTTAAAAAGTAAACCAAACAACTTTTCAGGGTAAACACAAATACATTTACAGCGAAATGCAATTTTCATGCCTGCTATGCGCATGCCTCTCTCACGGAAGACCACTCCTGCCTGCTTTGACTGTTTGCAGGTATTTGCTCCTTTCATCCTCTCTCTTTATATGTGTATACTTTACTCGTATAGACTCCTCAAGCAATATTACAGTTCTCCAATTTTTCTCTCGCTAAAAATGCATTTCTTTACATGCAATGAATATTTTCTTTGAACTTTTCATATAACCATCTAATGCTCCCCAAATGCCTACAAATCAATCCGGAAGTTATGCCAGTTGCGGTTTTTGTTTTGTTTATTTTTTTTATACATTTTTGTTGTGTTATTAAAACGCAGTGACTTGGTAGATGTCAACAAGACGTATGAGCAATATAACATGCAATTTCCAGCCAATCACGATATGATATTAGCAATTCGTCTTTTGAAATGTGGAAAAATATTAAAAAAAATATGTTTGTTGGTTGTTGTACCGGTCATTTACGCCATTAGAATAACGAATTATTTGCACTCGTACAGCCTGCTACTGAGATGCTACGCTTAGCTGGCTACTGTTCGCGTTCTTTGCACATTCCTTTGGTATTTTTTTGGCGTTTTCTTGTTAGCTGAGTTTTGCACATCTGCTGTGATAATGTGTGGTGGGCCAGTGGCGTGATTTTGGCAAACAAAAAAATTAAATCAATTGATATAAATAAAATTTTTGCTGTATCAATTGGTAGGAAAAATGCTCCGAGTGCCATATTTCAAATTTAGTATTAAATCATGATGTATCATTTAAAAAGAAAGAAAATTTAATTAATTTTACGCCACCTGTTACATATATTCTGAATTGGAATAAAATTGGACTGCAAATACAGTTTTTCAGAATATATCCTAGATGGAGCTGGAGCGGATCCATTTGTATACCTGCTCGCTTTTGTGCCCCAGATTATTATAATAGAATTTTTTTTCACTTAACGTTTACATGTACCAGTTCAATATAAAGGAATCGACATAGATATAGATATCATGAAAATCTGTTCGTCCCTTTGAGGCGTACTCACGATCGATTGAGTCTCATTGTGCTCAGGTCAGCGGTGTAGAAAAATAGAGAGAAAGTAGGGAGGCTTTTTCGTTTCTTTATTAAAAACCCGATATTTTTGTCTGCAAACACGCCACGTAATCATGAATCGTTTAACATTCATATGGACATTAACTCAGCCAAAAAAAACCAAATCTCACGATTTGCTATCAAGAGCAACAAGATGAAAAATAACAACAGCAATAAAGACATCAATGGGAAAAACTTGCAGCAACAGATCGAAACGCTTTCGATTAACAAAGAAATGCAATTCTTTTATAGGGCGAAATAATATTGTATATGAGCGAAAGAATATTGTATATGAGCATAATTATTTACTTACATATATAAACTTACATATATATATAAAGTGCAACTTCATCAAAAATTTAAAAAACAAAAAAATAAAACAGCAAACCAACTTGTAAAAAGTTGATAAAAAAAATGTGGTTGTCTTTTATGTTTTTTGCAAGGGAAAAAATAAAATAAATATGAGAAGCATAAATAAAATAAATATAAAAAACAAAAAAAAAAAAAAAAAAAATAATGGATGGAATAAAATAAAAAAAATGAACCTAAAAAAACAAAAATAAATACCACGAAGTAAAATAAAATTGAGGCCATAGTAGCCATAGCTCTGGGCTATAATCTAGGCTATGAGGTTTAAATTAAATAAAACAAAAATGTGTTTAAATAGAATGAAATACAGAAATAGAAAAACAGTTTGTAACTTGGATGTGCCAGAAAATATTCAGCACGTCATTGGTACCTGTCCTGGCTATACAAAATTTTCTCTTAAATATAAACATGATTTTGAACGATAGTGATGATAAAGCTCTGCCCGAATTCTTATCTAGCTGTTTCAAAAACAGGGAGCTTATCCTTAATGAATTCTCGCAAACTGCTTGTTATTCGTTGCGTACTGATTAATTTACATATTTCAATTTTATTCGTTGTAGAATTAGTTTTGTTTTTACGTAATGTTGAAGAAAAGAAAGTTAACTATGTATGTACAAAAATAATCTTTTTATTTATATTATCCCCGACTGTCAACTTATTTATTAATTTTAGTCGTATGTTCTGATATTTATTATATGCCATTGTAATTATTTGAACTTAATATGACATAAAGAACATGAAACCACAACAAATATGTCCATCCGTCCATCTCGGTACATGATAACTGAAGCAAAAATAAGTATACGAGTATTTCAATGAAACTTGGTACACATAATACTTTTTACCCAGGGTAGTTCGATATTGAAAACGGGCAAAATAGGCCAATTATCACCACCTCTTCGCATGCAACGGTCATTTTCAAAACGGAAATGTGAATGATATCTCTGTTATCAATTAAGAAAAACTACTGACATTTGGTTCAAATGTTAAACATAGATACATAAACATGACGTAAGTAAAATAAAAAAAAGTAGATACATAATTTTCTGGGTAAATGCCATCTTTAATTCCATCATTAATTCCAAAAGCTAACAGTTAGCCAAAATTAAATTTTACTAAAATGTGCGTGGGTATACTGGGTCCGACATTCGAAGTGTAGCCAATTAAAAATTTAGTTTAGGAAATTACTTTTATTCAATTCAAAGTAAAAAATGTGTGAAAATAATACAAGATTAAGATTCAATTTACTTTTGCTCGATATGACGACCTTTTGCCTTAGCTTTGGAGCGGTCCAGATACGAATCGCAAGCTGCCCGAATGTGACTTGCAGGTATTTTGGGCTACTCGCCTTTCTCAGCGCCTCAAGGCTGGGGAATCTTTTAGTTCGGACCTTGCACTCCAAAAACGACCGAAAGAAAATAATCCATCGGATTCGCGTCTGGTAAATTTGAGAGCTATTGTGTGGAGTTATTAAGTTCGGAACTTTGTTTTTTAGCCATTCTTGGCTTACTCGAGCTTTTTGAGACGATGCCGAGTCCTCTTGAAACGTCCATGGGCTGCCACCGAAATGTTTATCTGCCCTTGACTTCAAAACAACCTCCAGAATACTTTCCCGATACTATTTCGCATTTACTTTGACTCCAGACTCGATGAAAACGATTGGAGAGCGCCCATATGCGGTTACAGCGGCCCAAACCATTATCTGTAGTGGGTGCTGCTGCCTGGTGGCCAATCGATGACTCAAATTCGCGTATGAATGGTTTGTCAAATAAACCGTAACGTTTTGGGAGTTTACGTATTGCTCAATTTGAAAACTTTTCTCATCAAAAAACACAATGTTCGGAAATTGACCGCTTTCGGCCAAGCGAAGCAACTCCTTCGCTCTCTCAAGTCTGACTTGTTGCTGCTTTGGTGTGAGATCATACGCGTTTTGGATCTTGTACCAATTGATCTTTTTGAACCAATTGATGTGATGTTGCAGTCTTTTGATGACCACCCCCATGACGTTGCGCGATGCTTTATTTACTTTAAGCTGTTCAAGCTCACGAACAATTGCTGGTTGTGATTTTCGAGCCCGTGCATCAGCTGCGCGAGCGGTCTGAAGAGCCGGACCCCCTATAAAGTTTGCAGCGGACAGAATTTAACACCTCTTTACTATGCTATTATGCCAAAGATATAAGACCATCTATTTCGGAAAGGCTTGTTTAATTTATATTCTTCTTTTTTGCACTCCCACCTCTTTTCACTCAAAAACACGCAAATGCCTTTTTATAGATTTTTATTAATAATAAATCGAAATACTGTTGCTCGTAAGTACTTTGAGTTTTACTAAAACTGGGTACATGGCAAATGTCTTTATTATATACGAGATGATATTTTTTCCATGTTACCATAAATTAGTTGTGTTTGTATGTGAAATACCCGCTAAATATGGACCGAGGGTTAAGCAGTCCGATCTCATTTATTGCACGTTAAATATCAAGAAATGCTTACGAAGAACTAGTAATCAATCAACATTTTCGCATTAATGCTCCTCGACTTTATGCTGATCTTATATATTTTTATCGTCTGAATAAATTAAGTACTACGTGTTTTTTAACGTTTTGTTCACTGACGATCTGCATTTACAATTTCCCAACCGGCACTTAACGCATCGATCCATCATCACCACTCCAGATAATGAATGATATATTAAGTTGTTCAACAAGTTTTGCGGTATTCTGTCCAGTGTTGCTATTAGCCTAATTTTTTTTTTACTCTATTGGTACACTCTGCATATGAACGTATGTGAAGATTCGTTTCATATTGTCAATTCATTCATATTGTCAACGCCATTTAGTATCGGCATGTCACAGTATTTTCTACAATGGAAAAAAATTAAGTATCGTGCAGTGATTGAATCTTAATTTTTGGAAGGTTTAAAAGCAAATGAAATTTATAAACGAATGTGGAAAGTGTATAAGAACTTTTTGCCATCAATTAGTGCAGTAGAAAGATGGGTTGCTGGCCATGTAAGCCTTGAAGGCGATCTACGTCAAGGACGTCTAAAAACAGCAACAATGACAGAAATTGTAGAAAAACTACAGGAAATCGTATTAGGAAATTGTTGAGTGACTGAAAAAGATTTAGTAAGTAATATTTTGACTAAAGTATTAGGTCAGTTGTCTCCTTCTCAGACATCGGTGTCCTCTTGACCGTTGTTAAAGGGAAACTACACAATTACTTTCTAAAAAAAAAGTGCAAGTCAGATGGAAATCTGTCTTATCGTGTGCTATTTCGAACACATTATGGCATCAATACGATATAAACAGAGCGCTTAATTCAATTTTGAAATTCCCTGCAACTACAATACTATTGCAAAATCAGTGGGGATCCTGCAGAAAAAGAAACTGTTGAACACTTTCTCTGCAAATGTCCGGCTCTGGCGGCTAGGCGCTTGAGATTCCTTAGCGTGCCCATTGGGGATGGCTTGAAAAAATTCTCCAGGTTAGATTCCTTTCCTCTCCTCCACTACATCAGCAGCACTGGATGGCTGTAGCCGGTTTTCTCTTCCCTAAATTTTTTTTTCTTTTCGAAGGTAGTGGTCCACATTATGGTATCAAAACGGCACATAAGTGCTACTTGTAGTGTACCTGGAGTACTCTTGCCATCTAACCTACCTACCTACCCATAGTTGTATTCGAATTATTTCAGTGGAAATTAAATGCTAATGCATTTACCCATATTATCACTTTCCAATTTCAAACGCGAATGGGGATTCGTTAGAATTGATAACGGTATGGTGTTGCCGGATGCCTGCAAATGAAAGTAAAAATATGAGCAAAAATGACTCCCACTGCATTGTGCCTCCGTACTTACTACAAAAAATAAAAACTGCCCACTTTTCCTCACCTCTTAAACAATACTGGAAAAAGTGCATCAAAAAGCGAATATAAATTAGATTATTGAGTTATGGGCATAAAATCGAAAAAAATTAAACCGAAAATTAATGAAATATTGACATATTTCTATGACAGTTATCCCCTTCGTTTATACCATTTAACGTTATTGAGTCTAATTTGCTGAATTTCTATTATTTTTCTAATATTCTGCCATTCATGTTTTATACATTGTTGAGTCATCTGGACAACGTCAACTAGCGAAGATTGATTTCTTTCATATTGCTGCTCGCATGCTGAGTTGATAGTCTTTTTTCTGCACAATTTTTCAGCAAAAAATAAAAAAAGTACAAAATCGTGAGTTTTGGCTTTTAAGCATCGTAAGTTATGTAAACATGCACCGTAGTCAGCGTTGGCATGGATCGATTACTTTCACGCGAAAAAAAATCTCAATATAAGCCATGTAAACGTCATCAATTTCCTGTTGCAATATTACTCATACGCCATGTGAAACCTGAGGTATTGGCTGTAATCTAATAAAACTCATACGAAACACGTAATTGGTGTTGGAGAGTTCACTCGGATCGAGTCTCTCATTAAAGTAGTGCAAAAAAAAAAACAACTATGTGAAAAAGTCGTCTAGACAGGCAACGGTTAAGTGGAAATCAAAAACGCGTGAGCAAATTAATAAACGAATTTGCGTGCATCTAAATTATCGAATCTAATTGGTTGACTTACTAAGCGGCGATATTATTGACTGGCAACAGCAGCTGTTGACTTGTGCGTATTCAGCACGATTATGTTTCTATTTGTGTTGGGTTTCTAAATAACTAAATTCCAACTTCAATCAGGCACGATTAATTAACATCTTATTGCTATGCGCATAACTGCAGCAGACAGTAGATTTAAATTTAATAACCACCACAACCCTAGCTGCAGATGTGTACCAAGATGAGACTATAGCCGGCGGTCGCTCTGCCGCCATTAGGCAATTTTCACACATTTTCGATGACGTTAATAACAGTTATGTGTTAGTAATTTCATTACCAGCATTTTCAGCAACTTGGAGATTCGCTGTTTGGTCATAAGTGACAGCGCGCATTAATTCTATTAGATTTGCAAATGTGAATAGTAGACATTAACATGCAAGGAAGGGGTGTGTAGGTTTTGTCGAAACTTTATATGAACACGTATCTGACTATAAGTAAATTAAAATACTTATAAGTTACAGATTAAGACTCTATTTACCTATAAACTTGGCAGCACTTGCCTACTCACATATTGCATACCTTTAATCCGGTAAACTAAAAAAAACATAAAGCATTCCAAATATAACAGACGTAGTGTGCGGATGTTTCTATATACAAAATCGTAAATATGTATAGGTTAGGTTGTCTGTGTTTGTGAGTTGGGTATTTGTGGATTACAAACGATGACTGAGTTAAGGTTGTATTTTTCTTTTCCTTGTTCCACTCCTCTCGGGGGCATAGGGCCTCGACAAGACTCAGTCTTGTGTTGGTTTCGTTAATCTATTCTGATTTTTGACAGGGTAGGTAATTAACCTGCCGCTACCAGTTCTAAATAGTGGGAATGCCCACCTGCCGTTGCTTAGGGACAACGCCTGCTTACTGCTTGGAGCGCCATCTGTGTGTAAAATTTTTCTACCACAAGGATCACCTGGGTGGTTGAGAACTTCACTAAATTTCGTGTGTCTGCGCTATTACCGCGGCTGCCCACGGCGCCACTGTTTCCATGTGTAACTGTGTATTTTTCTTTGTTTTTCTTGTTTTTAGCAGCCAAAATGCAAATAACGCGCTGACTATAGTTCGGGAGTAAGGATGGAAAAGATAAGTTTTTGGGTTTGAGAAATGAGATTTTTTTTTTTAGAAACAGGGGAAATAGGTTTATTTGGAAAAGTGCGAGGACCGTGCTTTACGTGGGATTCGAACACACAACCTCTGGGATGACAGTCTAGTGCACTTACGTTAGACTACCGAGGCTGAACTATTGTATTAACCACTTAATGAAATTCATCAGGTTGTTAGTATCAAAGCCTGTTATATCAGCAGATGTTTTAAAAAAATGAGAACCAAGATGCTTAAATCTTAGCGCTGCTAGAATAGGGTAGCCACGGAGAACGTACTGAGCTGTTTCCACCTCTTCCTCCATCCAGCTGATACTGTTTCGAATTCGACAGCTGAAATTTTGTTAACCTCAGAAGATCCCCTGAACGCCACCGAGCCAGATTTCGCGACCTTATAAGTTTGAGTACTTGCCCAGGGCTCGATGAGCTGACGCGAAGACTATCCTTCCAAGTGCACACTGCAGGAGGTCAAGAAGATCCCAATTCTCTCCTCGCACGGGGAAATTACCTCACATATCACTTGTCTAACCAGCAATGTCGCAGTTTCCCGCAATATCGCTCTGACGGAGTAAATTTTTGCTTTCGTGTCAATCATTACATAAGTGAGCAGTCCATCAGCTACCTCTGCAAGGTCCGCTAACCTGAATTTGTGTTTTATGGGGAACTGCTTGCAGGATACTTCTCCGCCAACCCTTCTTTCTTACTACGAGCCATCCGTGCATAGATTCACCAGGCCATGCCTCCAAATGCTGAACTTTGCCTAGTCCTCCCTTGATGGGATGTGAGTCGAGAACGCTTCGCTTGGACTGAGTGAGGGTGTATATTGATCAGTCAAGGGGATGAGCCCAACGTTTCTAAAAATACGTATACTACGATGTCGAGTCTACTATATGCGTATATAGAAAGGCAAAAAGCTTCTTAGGAAGTATATGATTCAAAAACTACTAAGTCAATTTTTAGCAGACTGCCGCCGTCTCCATTCGAAGAGAGTTATTGTTTAAAGAACAGAGATAAATATTACAACAAAAATATCAGAACAGAAGTACTTAAGAAAGCTTGAATCCAAAATTTTGTTGAAAGTGTTGGCACCATCAGTTCGAGTGCGTGCAGAAGTTTTGCTGTTGGTGGACGCTAGTGGAGACTCTGATATATATATTGATCAAAGATTATGCAAAGCGAAGTCTGCACTTGGTATTCTTACGCCTCTACGGCAAAACAACACTATAAGCGTCAGTATCAAAGTAAGGATATTCAATGCGTGCGTGAAATCTATATTGCTAATGTGTACATCACTTGGAAAGTTATAGTGAGAATCAAAAAATGCCTCCAAACTTTCACCAACATGTTCCCGGTTAAGCAGCATAGTAAGATACTCAGTAAGCATTTCCTACTGGGCTACACCCTCTCACCTAACACCCCTCTTTGGAACGAATGGGCTTGTGCGGCAGAGCTCAGGCTCGAATTTACTGTGGGCATGAAACATTAAATGATAGGAAAGGCTTTTCTTATAGTGATCGCCCCGTCGTATGCAATGAAAAAATTTTAGATATTAGACTGCTGTCGAATTTTGTCATCAGAGTGAAGCGGTTACCATAGCCTTTTGGTTATTCGATCTTCTCAATCCCGGTTTTCTATTGCCCCCTCCCCCTTTCTAACAAAACGGGCACCCAAGTAAAATCTCTTTGGTTATCCCAATCTAGGTTAGGTTAGGTCAGGTTGAAGCAGTTGTCCTGTGGGACACACTCAGGTTCATAGCCCATTGTGATGCCGCGTGGGGAGCTTGTCCCTATCTCTCCCAAAACCAGTGTGTGTTTTTGAAAAATTTTAAAATATCTCTGATTTCTATAGAACTGAGGTCTTCTAACTCACTAAAAAATTGTCTACCCAGAATAGTAAACCTGCGTCTGGATAGAGCAGGGCAGTGGCACAGTAGGTGCGAGATTGTCTCTTCCTCGTCCTCATCTAATTAGACAACTTCTACAGAAGTCATGTGTTTGCACACACATCCTTTGGGCCTGTCTACCTATTAGGCAGTGCCCCGTTATGACTGAGATCAATGTGCTAAGACTGTGTTTATTTTGGCTTAGCAGAGATTCTGTGCGTTTAGCATTTAGAGTCGGCCACAGTTGACGGGCGATTTTGCAGGTGGCTTCATTACGCCATCTTTCGTTTGCTTTCTTTACAATTTCTTCAAGGATGAGTAGCTTACATGTTTGTAAGGGTGTCCCTATATCATTATCTATGTGCTCGTCAGACAATTTAGTGCCGAGTCTTGCTAGTTCATCGGCTCTACAGTTACCCTCAATGTCGCGATGGCCAGGAACCCATGTTACCTTTAGGTGAAATGACTCAGCCATCTCGTTAAGAGATGTGCGGCATTTCATGGCTACCTTGGAGGTTGTCGACTGTTTGTGAGGAATTTTATCACCGTTTGGCTATCAGTGAAAATGTAGATATCATTTCCGGATATCGCTTCACACTGTATCAGTCTCGTGGCTTTTATTATTGCCATCAGTTCAGCCTGAAAGACACTACAGTAGTCGGGGAGCCGAAAACTGAAGGCGATCCCCAGATGTTCGGAATATACACCCCCGCCCACCCTGCCCTCGAGCTTTGAGCCATCTATGTATACATGGATGGACTCGCCCTGTCTCACGTCGTCCCGTTCCCACTCTTCCCTTGAGGGTAGGAGGGTCGTAAACGATGTAATGGCAAGTATAGGCCGGAGTGCATAGTCCACCAGTCCGGGAAGCCCCAAAGTGCCAGCCAGGATTTTACCGTGACCATAATCCGTGTTTGACCTCTTGTTTAGAGTGTTCAGCCTTATTGCTATACCGCGTGCGTTATATGTATATTGCTTGCAGATCTACCGGAAGGAGGTTTAATGTCGCATATAATGCTTTCGATGGTGTGGTTGACATGGCGCCGGTTATCAGAACAGATGCTAGTCTTTGCACCTTGTCAAGTTTCTTGATGTTCACACCCTTCTGAAGGGCGTCCCACCATATTACAATACCATAGGAGAGAATTGGCCTAACCACTGCTGTGTAGAGCCAATGTATCATTCTGGGTTCCAATCCCCACCCAATCTAGCTAATTAAAATTTTTTTAGTTTACATCGCCAAAATATTGTAGTTTACTGCCAAAAGAGATACACAAGCTGTAACAGCAGTTAAAGCAAATTACAGGCAAAAAAGGAACTCAAATACCGCTCAAGGTCGAACAAATTAAATTTAGCGCAAGTTTTGAATAGCAGTTTCCAGCGATTTGGTAAAGAATTTTTCAAAAGTGAATTTTTTTAATGTATTTTTCACATCGCTCCTAGTGACACCCTATGCACATCTGGATTAAAACTGTATAGCGAGTCCATTTTTACTGCATCAGCCTTTTTTTGGCACACACTTTAGCGCCTGCCACTTCTTACAAATGAATGGATTTACTGTATTTCTAAATTGGAGCAGTGACTACTACTAAGAATACCTTTAATGACAATTCAAATTTCGCTTCTACTAAAGTCCTAATTTATTTTATTTTTATTTTTATTCTGCAACGAAGCATCACTCCTTTCGCACAAACATGCGTCTGTATATTTTATATTTACACAATCCTAGACACATATGTTTTAGTATTACAGCAGTACTTGTGGATTTACTAAAGATTGATGGCTTGCTACTTGTTGACTGCAACACGTACAGCTGCTTGCAATGCAACTACATAAAATAGAAATATCACGCAATGCAGTAGCTTTACATCAACAAATTATCGCCTGCCGCATTTCCTCGCTTTGCACATTGCAACATTGTTGTTAATGCATACCCTATACAAATACACACATTGTTCGTTTGTGCCAGGCTTATCTGACGCTTAATTGCATGAATAGTTAGTTACCAATCGTCTAGGCCATTTCAGTCATTCAGCGATTCTTGCATTCAATGCCGTCAAGCATCAATACTCGTACTCGTACACCTAAGTTGCCACATCCATTATGCCACTCTTACTATTGGAAATATGCATATACTTGGTGTTGTAAATATGTTGTTTAGTGCGCTTTTGACTAGTTCTTTCTTGGAATTTCCACCGTTGGTGTTAATTCAATTTGTTCAATGCAAAATTATGAGCATATTTTCAGTACAGACTTACAATTACGCAGATCTCCATGTCACTTTACCGCTGGACAATGCCAGTGTGATACCGTTGAATGCATTTGTAATTTTTACTCCCGACCTGAACTCGTCATCAATCAATTTCAGTCAAGCATGGCGGCAAGCCTCAGACATGTGCGTGTCATTAAAGGGTGAGCGAGACTTCACCAGCTTGAATATTTCTCTTTCACTAGCAACTTCTTATTTTCTACCATAAATTAAAGGCTTGCACTTTGATAATTAACAGTCGGCGCACGTTCCTTTTGCTGGCTGCCAATGAGTCTGATATTCGCATGAGACAACAGTTTTCATTTGGGTCATTTAGTGTATTTATGTGAATTATAAATGAATAATGCCTCGTTGGTCTACGAAAGCGCTTGAATGCTTAACATAAATAAGATTTGTACTAAATACGTTGAAGAAATTTCAATATTTGGGCAAAAAACTGTTAATGTGCTAACTTTCCAAAGCATTACGTAATCTTCTCTTCTTTCTGATGTAGAGCTTTAACTGCCTAGGCTTAAACAGTGTGTGAAGAATGTCTAGTTGGTTTCTAGAAAACGCTTAAATGCATAACATAAATAAGTTTGTACTAACTAAACGGAAGTTATTTAAGACATTTGGGCTGACAATAAATTAATTGGTAATTTGTGGGAAATATTGTTGATCCTTCTCCAATGGAGAATCATCTTGGCACAACTGCGTTCAGTTACAATAAGTTTAAACTCCTACCTCTCCAGAACCGTTCCCGATATGCTCAGCATATGTCCGGTATGTGAAGGTAGTCCGCATGGCATTAAGCACCTATTCACGTGAATTCTTAAACATCCCCTTCCCACTGGAGCCACATGATGGATGAACGGTGCTAGCTCCAATTATGGTCATTAAGAAGCAATGAACTTTGTTATGGAAAACAGATGGAGAGGCAGATCTGCATGTGTCTGCACTGACAGCAAAGCTGCGTTGCGTTGCATTTCAAGCGTAGGTTAGTCCTGTAAATCCAGGCTGACATCGGCAGACATAATATCCTGATACCAACATGGGGCCCGGGACACGACCCACGAGACCTCCGACTCTTTAGTTAGGATTGGCTCTGAGACCAACTTTTTGGGCCCAGAGCCCGTTTTGCCACTCCCTTCTGCAGCCATTAAAGTAATTATGAGTAAACGGGTAACCCACAAGTAAGCTAGGCAGGCTGAGAGAAGCTGCAGATAGACAAAACTGATGTTACCTGTCATGCCCGACTGAATGTCGCAGATCCTCCTCTCATTAAGCAGATGGATCACTTTCTATGGGCGAAGCATACGGAAAAGGTAGACATCTCAGACAGTGCATTCTGCACGGCATGTGGAGAGGAGCCTGAGACGGCGAACCACTTTTTGTGCAGCCAGCCTTCGCTCGAATCAGGCTTGAGGTCTTTGACACTGATGTGTCAAGAAGCGACATTCGTGGCTCCTTGGGACCACAAAAGAAATACTCAGATTTTTTCGGAGGTCGGGTAGATTTAAAGAAAATTAAAAAGGGAATCCGAGGGCAGTACAATGAATTTAATGGATCGTTTAAAACTTAAACTAGTGAAAATAGAAACAAGAAGAAAATGTTTATGTGATTATTAAAATAGGAACGAAATAGAAATATATACGATACAATAAAACTTAGAAATTTTATCAAAAATGTTTAAATGATCGAAGTTTAAAAGTAACTACTGTAATAACTACGGCAGATGATTTTTTCTACGAGGAGCTTTTTCATAGCAGAAATACCCTACGAGTCTTCCGTAGGAGCCGAGGGGCGCCCGCTATTACAAAAAAAAAAAAAACTCTGTCTATTAATTGGCTTTTCCTGCCTGTGGTTCTGATCCTGTATACTTCCAAATGGTGTTCGGTTATGACGGCCAACTTCGCATTATATTTCTAAATGTATTGAATAATGCAGTATTGAATTTTAAATAATTCGTCTCATTTAATGCAGCAGTTTAGTTACGTCTTTTTGTTTCAGAAAAAAATTATTTAAACAAACATACTAACATTATATTTAATACCTTAGGAATGTATAATATATTACTTTACATAATTTTTAGCGAACTTTAGTGTCACTTCTTTGTATAGATCTAACATTCACGATTTTTAGTACCCACCCAACTAAAATGTCAAGCAAAATGTTCCTTGCCTAATAGAGCTTACATTCTAGTCAAGTAACTGTTTCTATTTGTAAAGGGTCTGTCAAAAATCACGCCCAAATATTTCTTTTTTTTTTTAAATAAGGCATGTAAAAATTTATATTTTTTTATGTTTTACTATCTTTATTCAAAATACGGCTCGGAACATTTATGTGTGAAAAATGACATCATTTAAATGGCCACTATGAGCACAACTACAGAAAATGTCTGCCAAACAATGGATTCATGAATGCTTAATTGTTGAGAACGTCGAGTTATCGAGTTGTAAGTTGATTAGCAACACTTTGCGCTACAGCAGAATATTCCCAACATAACGTCCATTTTTTGGTCTACCAGCCCTTTTTCTATTGTTGACAGAATTAGTTTCTTCAAATTTGTTCACCAACCTTTGAATTGTCGACTCATTCGGATTATTATTTCCATAAACAAGAATCACGAATTTTGCGTTATGTTGTTCTTAAATATCGACACTTTTTATAAGAGTGTTCAATAATTTTAGCGCGTAGTTCTGTCGGGTAAAATTGTACACCTGTTCACTTGATAAATGTCAAAGATGACATGAAAAAGGGTACCGTCTAGGAATTATTCACTACTGACATCTAGGCGTCACTATTAAAACACCCTTAATAATCACTGCCATCTATGAACAAATGAAGCATTTAACGCCTCTGTTAAGTTCACCCGAGTTCAAGTTCAAAAGCCAGTTCAACAGCGTACGCCAAGCAATAATTGGCATACAGCGGTGTTTAAGTGCCGAAAGCTGCTCAATTATAGCTATTCAAACAGTAATGAACCCGATCAACGAAACTTAACATGCCAAAGAAAATATAAAAATCTAATGAAAATAAAAACAAAAAATACACTTGAAAAGCAGACGTCTCGCATGAGCTGTCGGTCAATCACCGACAGATATTTTCTATTTATTCCTTTTCTTTTTTGTCACATTTAACACTTTTCACATTTCGTTTTTGTGTAATAAAAATTATCGCTTTGCAGCTGGCTGTCGTGTTTAATAGCACAGTGTCTATGCGCATCACTGTCAACACTGCTTATGTGCAATGCCAGCATTAGCGGTGGCAACAGCGCAGCACCAACAACTTTATTAAATGGCGCCAACTAACGCCATTGTTCTCAACATAATTGCAATTGCCACGTGGCCAACAGACATTGCACTTGCGCTGCATGCAACATCACTCAGCCAAACATGTGTTTGCCATAAAATTACACCCACTTACGGTGAAAAATTTAGCCAAGTGACTGTTTATTGAGTGTATCTAATGCTTTATGCTTGCATTTAAATTTGATTTGTTTTACGGAACTCATTGCACCCAGCTTCCTTAATATAGGTAACGGGGCATCCTCCAGACCGCTAACACTTTTCATAGCCCATTTTACTCTTTCTTACGAAATGGATATGCAGTCTGTGTCAGAAGAAAAAAAAACGGATTTTTTCTTGTAACTCAAGATATATTTCGTTCTGCTTTTTGCTGCATAATATTCCCACTCAAGTGCTACGACGCCAGTGCCAACTCAGGTTAGTGTCGTTCGAAACTTTTTCGTAAACGCAACCACACAAAAATGAGTGAAAAGTACGCGAAGCGTTTTGAAGCGGTATTTTTATGCACCCATTCGAAAGGGCCGGAATTATCTTACGCCGCGGCTGCAAAAGTAATTAAAAAATAAAAAAAATTGTTGTGATGTGGAATCAACGGTATAAGGTGTCCAAAAATGTTGATTACTTTTCCGACCGCGGCTTGAATCGAGTGACGACATAAAATCAGGATAAGGTGATTGCCCAACTTTTTAAGCGGGACCCTTCTTTGTGACTACGCCAAGCACCATCAGTTCTTGCTAAAAAGAGAATAGATGTGAGTATCAAAACCATCGAACGTCGACTGAAGGAGGCAAACAAGTCCTACCGTCCCACATCATTAAAACCACTGCTCTCAGGAAAACACATTGAGAAACAAGAAAATCGCGTCACAGTAATGGTTTAAAGAAACTCGTGCATCAACTTCGCAAAATCTGGTCCTCTTTGTCGACGAGCTACGCAGAAAAGCATCAAAGCATGCCGAGAAGATGCCAGGCTATACTCGACAACGATGAAGACTACACGGTTTACTTGCATGTAAAAAAATTTTAAATATAGATCTTTTATACTGCATAAATAATCGCGATTCCTTTTTTCTGGCACAGAAAAAGCTAAGAATGAGTAGACTACATAGTACATTTTCGTGAGTCAGAAGAATTTTATGGGCATCATTGGATTATCGGTCAGCCGATAGAAGAATTTAATTTTGGTGTATAGCTAAGGAGCTACAGATTAGCAAAGAATGAATTGGGTACATTTGCACATAAAAAAATTAGTGCTACCGGGTGCGTGAATACTCACACTGCGCGAAAAGCATTTTTTATTGTTATGTCGGAATGAGTACGATCCTGCCACAGCATTTTGACTTTTAATGAAATCTGCAGTGTGAATAAAAAGCTGCCCAAATAAATATTAAAGGGGAAACTATGAATGCTACGCAAATTTTCCCAATCAGACATACGTCGACTGCCTTTTATATTTGCAACACTTTTGCAACAATACGTATGATGAGCGTTAACTCGGTATTTTTATCGAAAAGTTTGGTATTTCTTAGCATAAACTTCTCACTTATGAGTTTTTTTGTTATTATTTGGAATTAACTCGAGAAAATTGTGAAATGCGGTAATTTATTACGACCTTACGACGTGAATTATCTAGCCATGAGTGCATTGATGAACTTACTTCGACTTTTGGCGTGGAAGAACACTTAGAATACTGGCGCAACGAGTTCCGATGTCATAATTAGGTCATCAAGAAGAATTATTATCGTTGAGTATCGCATAATTTGACAATTGCCAAAAAAAGGACTTGTGTTGTTTGGTGTAAAGAAGTATTGAAGAAATTCAGTCGTAACAGACTATGAATCTTGAATCTATGCATATGAGCTGGAAACAAAGCAGCAATCGACAGTATGGATGTTCCAAGACGAGCTAAATCCCACAAAAGTTGTTCGCCGGAGAAGCACCTCAAATGTTAAGGTCGTCTGTTTTTTTGCGAAAACTCAGGCTATATCGCAACTGAACCACTAGAGAAACTTTAAGTAGTCAATTCTGAGTGGTGCAAAACCATTTATTTATTAGAAATATCGAATTAATAGGTCATCCGCCTTACAGCCCTGATTTTGCACCTCATGTTCCTTTCTCTTTCCGAAAATCTAAAATGAAATGGGAGGTCAACGTTTTGCGACGCCTGAAGAAGCAGTTGTCGCCTTTAAACAGCTCGGTTTCGAGGCATCCACTTCTGAGTTGAAAAGTCGTTTGAAAATTGATTTAGGCGAATACAGAAATGTATAGATTTCAAAGGAGAATGTTTTAAAAACAATAAAGCCATTTTCATTATTGTTTTATGAATAAATATATATAAGGCAACCCTGGCTTGAGACAATCGTACAGAAGAGGCGCGCAATTTGCAAGGCAATACACCCGTCTCCGAAGCTCGTGTTGCGAGGGAGGCCTTAAGAAATACGGAACAGAAATCAACCACCCATTCTACCCATTTTGACATGTCTCGCAATGACATGCCCGGTTTCAAATTAAAAAAAAGGTGCTAAGGAGACAAAGATTTTTGGACCATTCTGTAATAAAGGCGCCCGGAGAGAAAATAGATCCATTTTGAAAGGAAATCTAAAAAAATAAAGAAGTCCAATGTCTAAAGAGGAATTATATCATATTAAAATATATTTTTACAGATAAAAGAAATCTAACTTTTGATTCACCCTAGGGGTGAAATTGTCTTTCAATTAAAGAACTTTTGAATGCTTCTGGTTTTAAGCCCGTTTCGAAATATTTCGCTTTAACACTTCAGTGTGTAAAATATCTATGCTTACGTTGAGATATAGCACTAATTCAGATTAGATTTAGGGTTTTACTAATAATAACACATATAAAAAATGCACATTAAATCTAAGTAGAGCGACTAGCCCCTGTTTACGAAATATTTTATAAAAAAAGTTTACTTTCAAAAAAGTTTACTACAAATGTTAACTTTATTTGCCAGTTTTATGAAATCTAGCTCTATTATGATCAAAATAATAGTGTATAATTATAGCCATGCTCTCTTTTGCAGGCATTTCTAATCAAAGTCTCCTCCAGCCTCCCTCCCACTATTCACTCTCTCCTTTATACATATATTGTCGGCAAAGTTGTGGTACTCGCTCAAGTTGCTTTATGTCTGAGACCTTAATTGTTGTCGAGTTCAAGTCGTCTGACAACACCAACTACAATAACAATAACAGTAGAACAATAGCAATTACTGTAAGCCAACTGCAAACTGGGGAGCAATTGTGTTGTTGCCGGCAATTTTCTTATGCGAATATTGGCTGCCGCCGCTCAATTCACTTGGTTACTCCAACTCAATTGGAACTGCTGTCGGTGTCGTAAGTAGGTTGGTTTTTTTATCGCCTCTTTGCCTGCTTACGTTGCTATTGATATTGTTGTTGTTGAGCAGCTGCTGCTACGTTAGTTCCCATATGTGTCATTTGCATTGTATGGCAAATATTTGTTCCACAAGTGCGATAGGAGCACCTACTTTCAGCCGTCTGACTTTTATAACTAAGTGAATACACACATCCACACTTATTTACTCGTAGTATATACTAAAGCGCACGTATGTATGCGTAACAAAGAAATATACGCCGAGTCGTCGGGCTTTGAAGTAGCCCATTGAGAGAGTTGCTTCCGCTTGCTATCGAACTACCACCCCCTTTCTTGGGTGAGCGAAAAATCATCATTACTTGGCGACGTCATTACTATGCGCTCTTTTTGCATCGGTAAATCATCGTACATTTATATACTCGTATAAGTATATGAGCTGAGGTGAGCACACCAAAGCTGTTGTCGTCAACTGCAGACTCACTCAGTGAATGATGATTGTTTGGACTTATTATCGTCTGGACGCACCAGACCGATGAGTACCCAGTTTGTCGAAAAGTGGGCATACAACTCTGTAAGCCTTAAAGAAGCAGTATTATATCTGCGAGTTCTTTTTCACAAGGGTACTATAATTTTTAAAGATGATGCATTACAAGGTTTGGCCATCTGAAGAAAAATTGTGAGAGTAAGTTTGGTTGTTATAGTATAGGGGATTTGATCGGGAGGGAGGCGAATGAAATGAAAACAATATGTGTCAAGTGAGGTTAGTTGATAACCATCAGTCTCCCAATCAATCGTTATTCGGATGACAAAGAAGTAATATGGAAAGGTGTTGATTATTCCGTACATGATCAACACAATCTGAGTTATTGCCGACCTCTGTTGTAAAAAAAACTGGTGTCACATCCCCTGTTATATCGGCAAATCTGCTGATTCCTCCAAAATTGCTGAGAACCGGTTAACGATCTGATGTTAACCTTACCTTCTGTATTAGCTCCATCTTGCATAATTTTGCTCACATAATGGTTGTATGTAACGTTACATTGGCTCGAGAAATATACGAGGTGTTTTCAAAAAGTATCGCAAATTTTGAATTTTCAAAGGTTACGTATATTCGAATTTCAATTTTTTTGTGGCGATATGTTGGTACTCGTATCTCTCACTCATGCTGACGAGTTCGGCCATTTTGAATGTTCAGTTAATTGTTGACAGCTGCTTTGCTTGCACGTGTTTCGGGTCGTCTTCGATTTTTACCTATTCAGAAAGATGGGTCAAAGAACCTGTATTAAATTTTGTGTGAAAAACGAAATTAAGTGCGCGGATGTATTCCAAATGTTGACTGTGTCATACGGAGAAGCTACTTTGGACCAAAGCAAAGTTTACCGGTTGTACAAAATGTTCTTAGAAGGCCAAGAAGATGTGAACGACGAAAAGAGTGCCGGACGCCTGAGCACTTCAACAATAGACGAAAAAATTTATGAAGTGAAGAAAATGGTATTGGCCAATCGTCGAATCACCGTTAGAGAAGTTGCTGAGGACCTAGACATATCGATTCGCTCCTACCATTCGATTTTTTTCAATGATTTAGGCATGAGACGGTTCGCCGCAAAATTCGTACCAAAACTGCTCAATTTCGACTAAAAGCAGCATCGCATGAGAATTGCTAATGCGATGTTGCACTCTGTCCGTGGTGACGAGTCGTAGGTTTATGGTTATGCCGTGGAAACTAAAGCTCAATCATCTGAATGGAAGCTGCCGCACGAACCAAGACCGAAAAAAGCGCGCCAAGTTCGATCGAATGTAAAAGTTTTGCTTACCGTTTTCTTCGATTGCAGGGGCGTTCTGCATCATGAGTTCGTGCCACTGGGTAAAACGGCCAATAAGGAATATGACCTGTAAGTTACGTGTAATTTGCGCGAAGCAGTCCGCACTAAACGAAGAAAATTGGCTCTTGCATCACGATAATGCCCCTGCTCACACATCGTTGCTTGTGCGCGACGTTTTGGCCAAAAACATCACACTAATGATGCCGTGATTGGCGGCCGCCGTAGCCGAATGGGTTGGTGTGCGACTACCATTCGGAATTCACAGAGAGAACGTCGGTTCGAATCTCGGTGAAAACACCAAAATTAAGAAAATCATTTTTCTAATAGCGGTCGCCCCTTGGCTCCGAGTGTATTTCTGCCATGAAAAAGTTCCTCACAAAAGCTGTAGGTCCCTCCATTTGTGGAACAACATCAAGACGCACACCACAAATAGAAGGAGCAGCTCGGCCAAACACCCAAAAAGGGTGTACGCGCCAATTATATATATATATAATGATGCCACAGCCACCGTATTCCCCAGATCTGTCCCCTGTGACTTTTTCTTGTTCCCGAAACTGAAGAGGCCATTGAAAGGACGATGCTACGCTACGATTGACGAGATAAGGACGGCGTCGAAGGAGGAGCTGAACAAGATAAAAAAAAAAATATTTTTTGAAATGCTTCGAAGATTGGAAAAAACGTTGGCACAAGTGCATAATATCTCATGGGGATTACTTTGAAGAGGGGATTATTTTTGAACACACCTCGTATAGATATATATGTACATACATACGAAAGGCTCTGAGTGAGGAGTCCATTTAGCCACGTCAGTCCGTCCGTTTGTCGACTGAAGCAACCAAAGCAAATCAATTCAAATTTTGTAATTACTAATAATGAATATAAAAAAAAATAAATATGACGCAAATCAAATTGTTAAAAATTGCTGATTGGGCGCCCTCTTTTGGGTATTCACATGTATCTTGTGACTACTTCTAATTGTCCATTAGTGTGGTTGATTCCAAAATAGCAGCCAGCCCAAATTAAATTTTACTAAAATGTGCCCGGCGGGTATATGAATTTCATGCGAACCAAATTTAGTCTTCCTTACTTATTTTATTTTGGACTTATACAATAAACTTTTAAAAACTGCCACCTTGATCAAAAAGTTCCGGGATACATTCAGAAAATTCAAAATACAAGTTTATTCCACAAAAGTGATATTGTCGCCATCAAAGTGCACGCCATCAACTACAACGCACTTATGCCTGTGTTTGATCCAGCTCTCGAAACATTTCCGTAACTCTTTTTTCGGTATGGCCATGAAAGTCATTAAAATGCGTTTCCCTTTTTGATTTTTTGACTCAATCAACCAGAAAAAATTTCGCAGGGTGAATTCTATGGCTGCTGAATGCTATTTCGTTTCGTTCTTGGTCAAAAATAAGGATAAAGATGGCACTGTGCGACGGTGCGTTATCATCGTGCAAAACCCACTAGTTGTTTTCCCACAAATCCTTTTTTTCTTGGTGAATTGCTTCACGTAAACGTCTCATAACGCCCAAATAACTGTTTGTCCTCTTATTAACTGTCTGACCTTCTGGCAAGAAATCGTGGTGTGAAAAACCGTTGAAATCTATAAAACCGCGAGCATCGCTTTTTTTACAGAAAATAACGTGGTTTGTTTGGCCGTGGTTCATTCTGTGCTCTCTACGCACTCGTCTGATGTCTGGATAGCGTATCGCACTCATAAATACATGTACCCACTACTCGTTTCGGGTAATGATGCGTTTGATGAATCTTGACTCGGATTCAGCTTTGGCAATCATATCCTTGGCGATATCAACGCCGCGGTCTTTGTTTGTAATAAATTCAGGTCCTTTGAGACCAACTGTGCAACTTCAATGTCCTGAACGGATTCATAAGCAATGTTTAAGTTCTCTATCAGCTCACTGGTGGTTAATTTGCGGTTATTGACCAACTTTAGTTTCACTTTATTGGTGCCTGCCACTACGTTCATAATCTGAAGCGTTCACCGTTCTTTAGAATATCATTACTGAAACAGCTTCCCAACATGCTCAACATTTTCGTACCATTGAATATGTTTTTATGCAAATGTTAATATAAGCTCGTTGTAGGAAATTCAAATCCATTATTAAACCTGTAAAAAATTGAAAACACGTACAGAGTTAGATTCCCCCAAGACGACGCAGCTTTCACACATGTCAAGGAATTGCCATGAATTAAGAGAAAAAAATTAAATTTACAAAAAAAAAGAACTCACATCAGTTGACTTAGAGCATCTCGTGGCGGTTCCTCCGAAAACTTTTTGATCAAGGCGATCAGACGGCCCAACGCTTTAAAAAAGATTAGGTACTTAGATTCAAAGTTATGTATTTCATTGTGTACTTTGCTTGCAAAACTTTTCCTACATCAGGACTTTGTGGCTGCCTTATCGCCTTGCGATAAAATGTAGACCATTTCCCAGAGATTTTATACAGAACTGCTGACACTTGGCGATGCCTGCACCGCAGACGGTTTGTTACCGTTTAATGGTAGCTTTTTGTTACTTTTGGGTGGGTTGTGTGACATCTGAATTCGCCACCACCATACGTCCCAGGCATGTACGTGCGTATACTTGCGTATAGTCTACATATTTGTATTTGCATATGGTATTCAATTTCGATTTTATTGTGGCGAGACGTTCAATTCATTATCGGCTGAAGTCGCTTGAGGAAGGGATGTGGGCAAAAATATACATATAAAAGTTGATAAAGGGTTGCAATGTGCTTTGGCAGTCGCATTTATATGTATGTGAAAATGGATGTTCGTACATCATCATCAGGTAGTCAATTTAATTTACCAGTAATAGCTGCTGTTGTCAAGAGGGAAAATTTGAAATTTAGAAGTAAGAATAAAATTGTAGAAGTACATGACCAGTGAGTTTTGGAAAATATTTAGGTAAAGCTTAAGCATTCCGGTTGGAGTTTCACTGACGGAGTCCCCATGGGGATACATACTTATTTGAAAAGCAGACAAAAAGTATTGGGAATTCTTTAATGTATATTACAATGGATCTCTGCAACAGTTGAGTGGACCTCGAATGAGCAGTTTTTTTAACTAAATCTTCATCAGTCGTAGAATGTAAGCCACAAAAAGTTGATAAAAAAGTAAGTTATGAAGACATAGGAAAACGGGTTTTTGATTCACATGGTGCTCTCCAAACAACTGATTAATAAGGGAGTTCACTTGCGTAATTTTTTAAGAAACATTTTTTAACACAAATATTTTCCAAGCTTGTCGTGAGATAATCTTTCTTTTTCTAAGCAAAGAAATCATTTACAACGGATCCCCGCTCTTCTAAGGCTAATACACTGATCATGGTAGTTTCCATGAACAGCAACCCTTTTCGTGTTTCCCGGTGATTGGAGTCTACTCATGGGCAGATGAGCCCGAGTGTGCTAAGAGCGATCGGGAAAGAAGATGATTTGTAAGCGGGGATAAAATTCAGGCATTTTGGCTGTTACTTTCTACCAGCTCTTTTTCTTAAATCTACTTATACATACATTTGTATGTAAGCGGTATTTAATGGTAGAAGTAAAATTATTTTATTTGTTACTCACCCGACTATTGTTTAGAAAAATATACCGAACATGACCTTTTTTGAGTTTAAAGATGAAAAGGTGCCTAAAGTTCTTACAAAATTCCCATTTAATAGATCAAAGTGGAGTGATTAAAGTTGACTTCTTCGGGTAAACATTACGATAATGTAATACACATATTCGTTCATTAGGTATACAAGAATTTCAAATATGAATATCCAACGAATGTGAAACAACGCACACAATGGAGACGGGCTTTTTGGTATTCGCTTTTGTTTACCAGACGCTTTACGTCACCTCATGCTATGCTGTGCTATATTTTGTGGCAAGAAGTCACAGAAGTCAGACAGCTACGAGACGCTGGCGGTGAGTGTGCATCCCAATTGGCATCATGCTTGGTACGAAGAATATCGCAAGGAGATGAGGCCAGACAATGAATGCTGAATTTGCATAAGGCTACCAAATGAAATTGAGGTTTGAGAAGTTTAGTGAATACACTGGAAAAACTTGTTTTAATATATTTGAAGTGCAAAGTGCAACTAAGTCTTATTTTGACCTTGTAATAAAAGTTGAAAGTTGCTGCCATAGAAACAGCAAGCCACAAAGTAGATCTCGGAGGGATATCTTTGTCTGATATATGGCGCTTAAGAACTATTAAAGGTTGTTAAAATCTACACACTTGATATGTGTACGTAGCCTGTAAATACTCTTTTCGACATCGACCATAACAGATTCAGATTTCACATAGAATTATAAGACAACAAGTCTACTTGAACAATTCTACTAAAGTCAAGTTCAAGGCCCCGAAATTATAAAAACCAAGCAGTTTTCGTCTTTGCTTTGCCTGCTTATTGCCGCTTATTAAAATGTGGAGCTCAGTGATTATACATCAAGCAGCGATTTTATCAAAAAGTTAAACTTTTTCTTTAAAAATGTGAAAATTGCAAGGGAATAATTGAAAAATTGTGTGAATGTGAGTGATACTAAAAATTCCAAGACTTTATCGGAAAAAGAGTAGTACTCCAATGGATGAGTAATTTTTCATTTGTTTCAATATGGAATTGGCTGTCTACCCATCCGTGGAACGTCTGAAATGATGCCCATTCAATTAAACGTGCGGAGAACACCGTGCCGCCTATATTCCCTGGTATTCATTTCCATGGTAATCTATCACGTGCTCTCCTTAGAGAATATCACACTCACTCAAGAATCATGGACCATCAAATATCGGGCTAGTGACTTGAGCAACAAGGAATTGAAACTGGCATATGTCGCCGTTAAAACGAAACCCTGTTTGTTGGAATTTAGATAGGGGCTGCTACTGGAGTGGCACTCTTTGGCCAATTATAAATCCGGGTCGTTCCGGTAACGTAGAGCCGACTGCCATGGGATCCCTAGTTGTGTATATTGTACATAAGTATACCCTTTATTTGGTTTTTGGGCGAGCTCCTCCTTCAATTTATGGTATGCGTCTTGGTGTTTTACCGCAAATGGAAAGCCCACAATTTTACGTCGCCTCCGAATGACAGCTGGTTTGTTATGAGCAGCTTTTTCATCACAGAAATACTCTCGGAGGTTTGTTATTTGCGAGTGGCGACCGCTATTAGAAAAGACTGTTTGAATCAATTGGCGTTTCATGCCTGGAGATTTGAGCCAAGCACTCCTGAATGGTAGATGCCCCAACCCATTCAACTGCGCTGGTCGTGTACTTATAGATATAATTTAGCCTACATAGCAGTGGAGTTTTGTTGAAAGATGGGTTGCCTCGTCTTATATGGTAAGTGATGAGGAGAAGCCCCTTTCATCACTATTCACAAGACCAGAGAAGGTCACGTGGCAATTGGTTATATTCAATAAAAGGTGATTCTTGATACACCAATTGCTAACAAAAATCAGGCGAGTTGCTAATCAGTGAGTAGGTTATCCACATAAAGCTGAAATGTTACTGATGAAAAACATGTACTAATATCATTAATAAGCAAAACACAAATCAGCAATCTCTCTGACGCGACACACCAACTTAACTCAGAGGTACAGCTTGGCCCGATCATTGATGAGGTGTTTTCAGTATTTCAATGGGCGACGAAAGAAGCTTGCCCTTCGAGAGTGAAAAAGGAAAACCGAAACCTCCATGGTGGTACACTGATATAACAAACTTGGCAAGGGGATACAAAACTAAAAAGGAGGGAAGAGGTCCAACTTTTTGGGACTGCAATGCATATTTAAGCATGACATGAGAGGAGCTGAAACATAGTCTTACAGAGACTTCGGTCAAAAGAATGAAAGCACGTTAAATGAAAATAATGGAACTATACCTCGGAAATTAGTATGAATGAGTTCTAAAAACCAAAGCTATCTCACGAAAGAGGTTAGCAATTGCATAAGTAACATTGAAGAAACACTAGAATTACCAATGCAGACACATTTTCCGGGTTGTCTTCGTAAAGGCGACAAAAAAAGACAATTAAAATGGAAGTCCCCCAATTGATTTTATGACAGAATATTGCATAAAATGCTCCATTGGCATAGATTGAATTATCTTCCGGATTGGAAGCTAAACTGGAGCTCGCAGTTGCAGATAGAGGATGCATAAGAATTGCGGAAAATGGGGAATGGAACCCAGAATAATACACTGACTGTATAAAGCAGTAGTTAAGCAAACTCTGTTCAATGAAACTGCAGTTTGGTGGGGGGTGTGAACAATAAAATGACTGAGAAGGTTCAAGGACTCTGTTCTTATAACCGGTGGAATGATCGGAAACATTATGTGCGACACTAGATCTTCTTCCAGTAGATCTGCAGGCAAAATATAATATATCGCTATCAGTGCGGCAATACGATTGAACACCTCAAGGAAGCGGTTAAACACACGGTACGATAACGGTAAGATCCTAACCGGAATTTGAAGCTTTCTAGGCCGTTAAACTATGTACACGATTCTCATACCTTTAAAGATAAGTATGGACGGGGCGTTGTAAGACAGGTCGAGTGCAAAGCTCGAGGGTAAGTAGGTAGTGGTAGTGATCCCCAAGGTAGGGTTATAACGCGGAACTGCCTAATAGGCGAACACACCCAGAGGAAGAGACGATTTTAAACCTTTTATGCAACTGTCCTTCTCTATCGAGACACAGGTTTACCTTTTTAGGTACACAATTTTCGAATGAACTGAAAGATCTCAGTGGAAATCAAGGGCCTTCTAAAGTTTCTGAACAGGTGACATTAGTTTGGGCAAGACCCCAATGAGACATCTCAATGAGCTATGAACCTAAGTGGGTCCCATAGTGGACAATCGATACAACCTAACCTAACATACATGTGCAGTGCACATTTATGATAAGTAGGTACATATGTGTTATATGTATCCCATTACAATATATTTGATATCCGTCCAAAGCTTTGATTTATTTCAATCGAGAAAAATTATGAATTTAAACTTCGGTTCGATTGCTACTATCCGGTACATGAGAAGCCAGTACGTGCAGAAACACATATGCCCATTCACATACATACATGTGAGTACCTTTGCATGCTTATATGTGTATATAAATATATTGTAATAAAGCAATAAAGGAAATAAGTATGCATAGCAACAAACAAAACGGCGGCGGCGACAACAACGACAATCACCCCGACGTAATGGCAAACACGCGAAGCTGCGATTGTTAAATAAGGGGGGGGATGTGCAAAGAAATCAACAAAAACAAATAATAAAATAAATAAAATCTCAACTCCAGACGGCCTTCGTCACGTCAAGATTGCGATTGCACATTAATATAACAACAAAAACCATAGGTATAATATGAACAGAAACGATTATCAGCACGGTAGCAACAATAACAACAAAAACTGTGTAAAGTAGCAAGCAAACAAAAAATTTCCAAAAAAAAAAAGGAAATAAAAAATAGAACGAAATGCGAATTGTGAAAAATGCAAGCAGACGTTGTTGACGTCTGCGATTTTTTATTGTCTGCACTTCAATGCATGTACGTACATACATACATACTTACGTAGTTTAGGCGGTCGTTGTTGTTTTTCCCCCGCTGCCGGTGCTGCACTTGGCTTCGCTTAGGAAGTACGTATTCTCCGAAGTTCTAGTTTGATTGAGTTAGTGGTTGTTGTTTTTATTGGCGACGGCGTCACCATATTCTCGCAAAGACTCACCGATTCCGGGCTGATTGAGCTTTACTTGGGTGACAAAGGTGGTTGCTTGGTATCATTTTGTTCTTGTTTGAGTGCAAAAAAGCGTCTGGCTGTTTCTTCCACAGCCCTCTGTAGTTTGATTTGCATCTATTTGTACTTTGGTTCGGCATCACCCTCACCAACTGTAAATAATCCGCTTGCTGATGTGGCAAAAAGTCTGGTCTCTAACGGTTGTTTCGATAGTACCGCTGGCATACAAAAGCATACATTTCTACGTAGTTTTGTATGTGTGTATGTAGTTGTGTTTATTTACTTTTTTTGAAATCAGGCAAAAGCAACCACCGACAGAGCCAAAGGCCAAATAACTTGCGTCGGTGAATAAAATAAAATAAAAAATTACAATAATGATAAAGCAAAAACAAATATAAAATAAAGTATTAAAAACACCAAAGAAACAGCCACTCAGTCAGACAGTTCGCCAGACAAACAGCTAGGAAAAAAAGAACAAAAAAAAGACGGAGCAGGAAGCAGACGCTTTACATGGCACCATATATACATACATATACACATATGTATATACTTGAAAATGCAGACGGTTCAATTTTTTGTACACACATTTAGACCTAAATATGTCTGTAACTGCTTACAGGCGCACTGCACCTTGGCATCGTCTGGAAACAACCCTTTAACGCCATCGATTTTCGATGCAAGTTGCAAAGCGCAGCTTTCGCAAATCCGTAAAGTGACTACCACAACATAAATATAATACAAAAGCTGCTGGCAGGATGCACTTCAGACAATGAAACCCTGCTGACATGCATGCATGTACATACTTACTTTCATATGTATGTACTTTTCTGGGTTGCTGTTCCAGACAATAAATTTATTCGCCCTAAAGAAACGATAAATTTATCGTCATCTTTATTATGTCTTTCTCGAAGGTCAAAGGGTTTAGGTACCCAGAGGTAAGCAAAATATGCCATCAATAAGTATATCAAGTGATTAAGACTCTGGGGAGGATTCCTCCCCATAAGCCTATTGAGCTCTAGTAAAATAAAGAAGTACACGAGCTTTCCTAATGCCTAGACTTACTACACGTATTTTTCCCAAGTCGCAAAATTGAATAATAACTACTGAATACGGTTCAAGTTCTACCTGAAAGATTCCGACAACAACCAAGAGGCGCTGATGCAATAACTCACCCGTTTTTCTTCGAAGATGAAAATGAAAAAATTACTGCCGTCAATGGGCACCGCTATAGACAACTGATGGAAGATTTTTTGTGGCCTGAGCTTGAAGGCCACGACATTTATTTTCAACAGGATGGAACCACAAGTCACACAACACGGGAAAACATACCATTATTGCGATCTAAGTTTCCCGCTCGATTAATTTCACGTAATGGTGACATAAACTGGCCACCTACATCGTGCGATCTAACTCCTCTAGACTACTTTTTATGTGGTTTTTTGAAAAGTGAATAAGCCAAAAACGATTCCAGAGCTCAACTATAACATTCGAATCGAGATTGCCGAACTCCATGCAATTTTGTACGGGTGCTTTGGAACTTTTACTATCTATGACATCCTGTAGACGTGCTCATGGAGGCTGTTTAAATGATGTCATTTTCCACGTACTACATATAAAATCGTTATAAGCTGTATTTTTAATATATTTTTTCATTTTGAAACAACATCTAGGTTCGCCTTTTGAAGGCGCTTTATTATTTAGGTTTGGAGCTTTCCCACATTAATTTACGTTTAGTATCTCTATATAATGAACTCCAGAACATAAACGTAGGTATCATATATTATAAAAATGACTAACGTATTTATTATTGTTTAATGAAATAATAATCCGAAAATAAACAGTGTTTCTTACAGATTATGAATTTAGAACTACAGAATTTGAAAATTGAAAAGTCGAAAGCCAAAGTATTTGAAAATGAATTAGCTTCACTTAAAGCTCCCAATATAGGAGCATGAGAAGCATAAGTAGTTTTAACTCACTCTAGAAAACAAAGGTCGTTACCCGAAGGTTTTATTGAGGAATATGGCGGACATACTTAGACTAGGTTCTTCCATAAGTTTTCAGGTTCGATGAGAGAGGGCATTGCTACCAGCCTAATTTTTTTATTAAGTTGGTATACTCTTCATATGAACGTATGTGAAGTTTCATTTCAGTATGTCAATTCATTCTTTGTTTACAAACCATTTTGTATCTACGTGTCACATTATTTTCTACAATGGAAAAAATAGTTTATCGTGCGGTGATTGAATCTCAATTATCGGAAGATTTAAATGCAAATGAAATTTATTAAAGAATGTGTAAAGTGTATAAGGGTTTTTCGCTATCATTTGTATATACAGAGTGGGCCAAACAAGACCTACTAATGTTAAGTACAAATAACTTTTTTATTTTTTGACATACTTATTTTTCTCTTTTTGTAGGTTATAATTGAATTGTTGGAAATTTATTATGGAACTATACCGTACAACACAACGCGTTAAAATTATCGAGTTTTTCTATTCTAACACAATTAGCCACACAAATTGATTTTTTAAATAATGTTTTGATGTCGGATGAGGCGCATTTCCATTTAAATGATTACGTCAACAAACAAAACTGTAGATTGTGGGGCTCTGAAAATCCGAGGCCAACACGCCAACACGCCAACACCAGTTGTACCCATCTAAATGTACTGTTTGGTGCGGTGTTATGGCCACTAGAGTTATCGGACCATATTTCTTCCAAAATTAGGATGAAACGCCGGAATCGATTTCAGGAGCTTCTTACAGAAAATTGATTGAAAACTTTTTGCGGCCAATGGCGGAGCAGTATCCTAATTTGTGGTTTCAACAAGATGGAGCAACTGCGCATACTGCTAGGCAGTAGCCTTTACTCATTAGTAGATCTTATTTGGCCCACCCTGTATATAACATATAATATAATTGGCGCGTACACCTTTTTGGGTTTTTGGCCGAGCTCCTCTTCCTATTTGAGGCGTGTGTCTTGATGTTGTTCCACAAACAAAAATGGCACACTAGAAAAATGGGTTGCTGAAATTAAACGTGGTCGTACCAGTCGTGAACACGATCCCCGTCGAGGACGTCCAAAAACAGCAGCAACACCAGAAATCTGAGCAACAAGACAGGATATCGTATTGGAAAATCGTCAAGTGACTGAAAAAGATTTAGTAGAAGCCTTAGACATCTCATTGGGCAGAGTAAGCAATATTTTGGCTGAAGTATTAAGTTTTAGAAAACTGTGTGCAGAACGGGTGCCTCTAACAATAGCTCAAAACTAATTCGAATGCGACTTTCGACTTTCTCAGCAATATTGAGAGTGCCTTCGAAAGGATAAAGTGGATGAGACTTGGGTCTATGACCATGATCCTATATCAAAACAAGAGAAGAAACAAAATTATTTTTCATTAGGACAATTCACCGAGTCTCTAGAGCATTTTGACAATGGCTAAAATCCTTGAATTTAAAATCGAATTGTTGAAGTGGAAAACATTTCTCATCAAATGATGAGGTCGTAACAGCTATGGAAGCGTATTTTGCTTTCCTTTAAGATTCTCATTTCCGGGATGGAGTTCTTAAATTGGAATCTGATTGGAACAAGTGCATTGATGTTCAGGGAGACTATGCTGAATTATAAAGTATATTTCAAACCATACAATTATGTTTTTCTTATCGAAACACAACGGGAAGTAGTAAAGTTTCAAAAGCAGTAAAGTTACTCAATGATGTTAGCAGCTTTCACCGCGGTTTGTTGTTTTGTCTCTCTTTTGTTCACTACCGTTAATGTAGTTGAAGGAAAATAGCATATTTTACTGAAAAATAATCCTTTAAGATTCAAAGTCAACTGATATTCCATTGCTGATTAAAAATCGCCAAATTGCTGAATAGAGTCCAGACGATTGGATACCAATTTACAACACACTAAGCAATTAGAACTCCTCAATTTCTCTGTAGGGACGCATTAATCTGTGTAAACTGCTCTTTTGAGTGTATTTGTATGGTGCAAAAAACAAAATCAAACTAAAAATCTAAAACCAATAAGGCAACAAACAAAAAATTTACTACGTAAACGAGATGTAGCCCAAAGGTGGCAAAAATGCAGACAGTAGCAATAAAAGCAATGTCAGCGTAAGCAACAAAAACAACAATCTAAGTATATGTACAAGGGCAACGCAGAAACCAGACATCTCAAGCCAACCAACCACTATTAACTAAGTGCTTTGTTGTTATTGCTGTTGTACAAATGTTGTTGCTTGTCTCGTCATCATTGCACGAAGGATTGGAATATTTTTCAAGGTCATGCCTGGAATTTCGGTATTTTGCTTCAAGTAATACATACACAGACGCACTCACTCTCCTACATACTCGTATGTGTTCCATAGTCAATACAAAAACAACAAAGTTGCAAAAGCATTAGCAGCATTTAATGAAATGAAAGCAACTGAAATGGTGGCTGCAGTAAAATTCACAGGCCTTCAACATTTTATACATACAAACGTACAAACATATACATACATACCTGTTGGTGTAGCGTTTCAATGCCAATGCGTTTCATGTGGCCAGCAAACATAATATGTTGGGGGTAGATTAACCACATGCAGACATAGACGGCGGGCATGCATGCAAAACATACACATCTATTGTATGTATGTAAATAAATTATACGCCGACGCAGCAGCAACAGCGGTAAAACAAAGTTATTGCCAGGGCAGACTGATATTTTAAGGATGCGTTTCTTTGTATTGTTGTTGCTGTTGCTTTAGCAGGCGTACATAGCACTGTTGCAATGTAGTGGGGAGTACTCGTATTTAAGCGTTCAGTTTTCGATGTCTGACTCGTAAGTTTCTGCCATTGCACCGTGGGTCAGGAGACGCGAGTGAGTGCTCAAAATGAGAAATTTCATAAATAATTTTCGTAGTGAATGCATGATATTATCATCACCTTTTTTCTGCAATATATTTTTCTGCTACAAATTACGAAGATGAATCAGCCGGCCACCGCAGCCGAATGGGTTAGTGCGTGACTACCATTCGGAATTCAGAGAGAACGTAGATTCAAATCACGGTGAAACACCAAAATTAAGAAAAAGTGTTTTTCTAATATCGGTCGCCCCTCGGCAGGCAATGGCAAACCTCCGAGAGTATTTCTGCCATGAAAAAACTCCTCATAAAAAATATCTACCGTTCAGAGTCGGCTTGAAACTGTAGGTCCCTCCATTTGTAGAAGAACATCAAGACGCACGCCAAAAATAGGTGGAGAAGCTTGGCTAAACACGCAAAAAAGGTGTACGCCCCATTATGTTATACATATACATACTTGTACGCGCGCACTTGTGCACAAGGGTATTACAGTTTTGTTCTCATAACGGTTGTATGCAACAGCATCAAGAAAACACTATAGATATAGACATGTGCATATCAAAATGCTCAGAATGAGGAGGCAAGCCGATTTAACCCTATCCACGACCATCCTCTGTCTTTATCTATCTCACCCTCCATTTTCCTCAAATTCCACACAAAGGTATTTTCGGAAACAGAAAAACACGAGATTTCTCTGTTACAAAGTAAATAAATTACTTACATTTGGTAAAAATGGATCAGTTTTTTTTAGTATAATAAAGAAAATCTGTTTTTCACTCATACGTGACTAAGGTTGAACACATTGTATACACGAGTTCCCCTTCCAAGTGAGTTAAATTATAATATACAATGGTTCTTAAAAGAGTACTAAAAATGTCTAATATGAGCCCCTTTGCCCTTTTTTTACCAATTTTAAAATCCCCAGTGTAGAGTTAAAGCAATCTGAAATACTAAAATAATAACACAAATTTCGACAAAATTATCGGCGGATAATAATTGGACGATACAAGATGACTGTCTGATAGCGTTCATGAACTGCTAGATGTACGGATAATAGATTACCAGGCTTGCTATTTAGCTATGGTGAGAAAGAAAATTATGAGGGGAACTTTGGCTACCAGCCGATTCTGCACGATCATTTCACATGTATTCACACACTCATCCAATCAGTCGTTGTTCAGGCGGCAACGAAGAGTCATTGTTTGTTTCTTTTCGTATTTCACCAACACAATTTCAATGTTTTTGTAAACCCGTTTTCAAGTGACATCAACCCATTAGCTGATCCTGTTAAAGAGCTCACCTTTGAAATCTTTCTCTAAATCATTGAATCAATAAAATTTGTAATATCTGCTGAACTCGTCAATAGATCAATACCGATGATATATCAAACTAAAGGTAATTAAATTTTCTACCTTTCGCTTCTACTTCAATTTTCATCACAATTAAACGTTTTCAAGATACTTACAAAGTTTACAGAAAAATTTCTTTTTTCTTTAAATATGAAAATTTTCGAATTATGTAAGAAACTCTAGAAAATGTTTTATTTTGTTTTTTTTTTTACTAAAACTGACATATTTAAAAAAAATTTGAATGATTATAAAATTTATTCGCATAAGAATAAAATTCCACATTTTCGCATTAGATTCTTTTCATTTCAATTCAACCGGGCTATTCGGGACGTGTTCTTCGATTTCGATGTAACTCAAATATGTTGCTCTCTGGTCAAAATAATGAGACACGTATTTTTTTGTTCACCCGAAAAAAATTATTTTCAAGATTTATCGGCACTTTTGTTTTTCGGCTCGGTTGAATTGAAATGGAAAGCATCATTAACAATACTTTAGTAAAGTTTAAAAAGTTCCCGACACAAAATCAATTTTTGTGACGAAATCACTTTTGTTAACCTAGTAACCAATTATTAAAAAAAATTCTTATAACATCTAAAAAAGATTCTTTTTCAACATTAGTGTTTTCCCTTTATGTTCACCACTTTTAATTTCTAATAGATGACTTTATATTCGTATGTTTTGAACCACAAAATTCTGAATTGAAAGCAAAAATTCTGTTTTTTGTGAATTTGTGTCCGCCTTTTCGGGTTTAAATGCTGAGTTCAGATTCTTAATCAGGGACTCACAGAACTATTAGAAACGTGATTTTAATCGAGTTTGCGATTTTTTCCTAAGAGTATAGTCTTTTGCCACTCGCTTGAGCCTTCAGGCCCACAGTGAATTGACAACGGTATGCCTGCAACCGCTTAGCAGCTGTTAACGCTAGACTGGATGGTGTGGAGATTGAAGAATCGAAGTGTCGAAAATAGCATAGCCCGAAAAGAATTCAAAGGATTTCCCTTTCTAAATAATTGCCGCAATTACATTCTTTGGTGCCTATCGGTTGCATTCGAGGTATTTTCATGGTAAAAATGGTTTATCTTATTTCATAGGCCATATCGATGATAAATGATGCAGAGGTTATGAATCACACACAAGCTTATATCTCTCTTCTTCGCCACTTTCAAACAGGATGCGGGGATTCGGGATTAAAGGAAACAATTGCGATGAAATCTGGCAACATTAATCGGTTAGCAGGGGTATGTGGTAAGACATCGCTCCGCAAGCTGTCACCTGCTGAATGAAGCTCCATATTCAGTCTATTGTGATGTACGAAAGACAAACTTTGAATTGAATTGACGGATGTTCGATCTGAAGAGCTCAAGTTTATGCACTAGGCAGTGGTACGAAAGCTTTACTATATACTCAATATAACAATAAACGCTCTATGTGAATATTCCATTGTTCGAAAAAATAATGGAAGTCTTCTTTATTTTCTGTTCTTATATTCAACGATCTCAAGCCTTTTTTATACAATGCAGATGAAAACTCGGCATTGCGATGCTATTATGTGGCTAGAAAACTCTGGAGAAACAATGGAATGAGCCGGTCTTGATGATGAACCCATAACTAGTCCTGCTACAGTTGTATTCATTTAAAGTAGTTTAGCAAGAAGGTGCAGGTACTTTGTCTTAGGGAACAGACTGCAGATGTACCCTATCTTATGAATATATGAAAAAACATGTAATCATCGTTCTCAGCTCTTTAGTCCTGATATTTCTAAAAAACGCCTATCCAAATTGATTTGACTCATATTCAGATGGTAGATACGTACTACATATCTATTAGGAAGTAGTGCTGAAGTCGAAATATTTCTAAAAATCATATTTCTTTTACATTACATACATATATATATATATAATTTGCGTGTACACCCTTTTTGGGTGTTTGATGTTGTTCCACAAATGGAGGGAGCTATAATTTGACGTCGACTCCGAACGGCAGATATTTTTATGAGGAGTTTTTTCATGGCAGAAATACACTCGGAGGTTTGCCATTGCCTGCCGAGGGGCGACCGCTATTAGAAAAATGTTTTTCTTAATTTTGGTGTTTCACCGAGATTCGAACCAACGTTTTCTCTGTTGTTGTTACATTACATACCTGGTTATAAGAGGTATTTAAATAGACTAGCCTGGATGTTATTTCAAAATATAACAAATGCAAATTTAGATTCTTTCAGATTTCACTTTTTTTTATTTATCGTGTTTTTGATATACCATGACGCTGCTGATATTTGTCTAAATAGCGGTCGCTGCAGCCGAATGGATTGGAGCATGATTACCATTCGGAAGTGCGTACATGAAAAAAATGAAAATGATAGAAAAAGTATTTTCTAATAGCGGTTGCCTCAGCAAAGCCTTCGACTGTATTTATGCCATGAAGAAGCTCCTCATAAAAATATCTGCCGTTCGGAGTCGCCTTAAAATTGTATATGGTATATATTGGCATATACGAGTATTATATTACAATAGTTTGGCATGATTAGTTGAGCGGCATGTTAGTAGTCGTAGCATAGCCCAGGAGCTAAAGATTGACCATAAAAAAAATTTTAAATCATTTGCGAGAAAAATTTATAGGCAAAAATAATGAATTTATTTATCCCCAATGTAATATCTTGGATTGTACTCTCTGTCTGTTGTCGATAAAGCTATATACAGGGTTGGCCATATTAAACTGACCCATTGAGTAACCCTATAACTTTTTACTGTAATTTGAAATCTAAGGTTTACGTCAACAAGCCAAAGACACTAGGCGCACTTAAGGCCAATATCCGACGGGGAATAGCCGCCATATCGGCCGAGACGCTGGCCAAAACTATGGAAAACGCCGAAAAACGGGCACATTACGCTATACGAGCTAAGGGCGACCACTTGCGCGATATCATATTCAAAAAGTGATGTAAACGAATCTCCTTGAACTAAATTAAATGTTTTTCACAATGAAACACAAAAAAATGTTTCTTTTTCCATATTTTTTTAATAATCACATGGGTCAGTTTAATATGGCCAACCCTGTATTATATATGTACATCCATACTGGCTTTATAATTGAACTCTATGTGCTCATATGGCACTACGCAGTCTATTTGTAATAGCTAATTCCTTAAAGGGTTAAGCGAAGTGAATTGTTTAGAAAAAGCAAATATGTATGTAGGTAACGTAAGAACTTGCTTTAAGCCAAATCCATTGACATTTTCAGGCAAAAGCAAATACGTTTTTCAAGAGCATACTGAATTTTCAGAGCAAACCCAACATCGTATTTCTGTTTTTTGCTTTTCGCGGTTATTGCAGTGACCACTACGCATTAACTGAAATTTTCTGTGCCGTAAAAGGTGTAAGAATATACGAAATAACTTTACTTTATGATTTGTATTAGTTTTCCTAAAATGTTTTCTTTAATAAATAAAATTATCTTTTTCGAAAAATCAGCCTCTTGACGCACCTGAGGCGGATAACTTGTGATGAGGGGCATTTACTGTTTTTACTTTTCGTTTTGGTTCTTAAGATTCTGAAATACCTACGCCCAACTGGCAGTATGTCAAATAAACGACATTATCAAGCTGAATGAAGTATGTAAATATTTTATGAAGATCATATGTATTTCAAGGAAGTTGGAATGCCACCTAAAGCCGACTTGTCACATTGCGATAATAATATTAAAATTACCGCACATAAAAGCAGAAATTATCTTGAGTATGCTATTTACGCCATATGCCATAATGTTCATACTTCAGAATTATTAAAATACATAAATTATTGATAAGAACATAAACGCATTGAAATGATAGAGTGTCAAATAGTCGATAAGTGGTTGAAGGCTGATGATATCCTGTAACAGGAACATAGAAAAGGCTGATTATAATCAATAATAATTCATATCAGGCACGTTTTGCAAACCAAATAGAGCAGACAGGCAGGAAACTGTGCACAAACACAAATGAAAAAGAAATGAGAAAATCAACTTTTGTCATTCAGGTTGATTAGTTGAAAGCAATGTCTAGTGAATTTAATTCCAATCGGCTGAAAGATGAGTGTATAGTGAACTGAATTCGATTAAATACATTCCGGCATGGTTTCATAATTTTCGTGGATAAAATGAAGAGGAGGCATCAGGCCTGGCAGACATACAAATAATTGTAATATAACTTTTGTGTTTTTTTTTGGTATTATTGTTAAAGTCGCTAAATTTCACTGGGTCCAGTCTGCTGAACAATTGTGAGCGTGTGCGTGCCTTTGAATTTACTATACTTTATAAAACTGTAACGCCCTTGCAAGTGTCAAACTGGCTGGCAACTTATTAGTATGCTTTAATAGCGAAGTTGTAATGTAGTTACCCACAAGCATATACAAACACAGACATAGGTATATATGGGTAAGTATAATATCATACAGAAAGCAAGAATAGTATAAAAAAATGGAATAAGTGACCAGCAATCCAGCAGAGAATGCAGCAAAATTGCAATACAAAAAGTTTAATACAATATAAACAGCAAAGGCCAGTCAACGGCCAGCGGCGGGCACGGCGACGTTAACAGACAGACAGACGGACGGAGACGACATGCTATGCAGACATGCAGCCAGCAGGCGGACAAACAGCGAAACTCGCGCGACCGTGTGATATGCGGGTCAGACGTGAACGTGGACGATTGCACACACCTATATACCCACTTATGTATATATAAAGCTACAGTTTGTGGTAAAGGGGTGTATACATTTTTGTGTAAATTTTGAAGTTAAAATATTTAAAAAAATCCCGTGGATTCGTAACAGATTTGCGAACGAATTTTGGGAAGCTTTTAGGGAATTCGCATTTCGATGTAGTCGCGTATTCGTTGGATCAGTTTAGGTTCCCATTTCCAATCTGTCCCGTTGTTATAGAACTTGAGTGAATTCACGTTCATTCCATTCTTACTCTTATATATAGTTTAACTGCTGAGTTGGTTAGCGAGTCGTAAAACACTCGTGTTGTGAAAATTCCTAACTCCAATTTCTTTACGTATTCGAAAAAATGTAGATGGTCCTTACATTTCAGCCATCTAAAGCCCTGTCAAGAATATGATGCGCCCGGAGCAGCAGGGCCGCTCAACAGTGTCTAATTTATCTGTATTTTCGGATGATTTTATCGCTGCCTTCCAATCAGCGCACCAGGTTGACACCGTTTATATAAGGCCTTAGAGCTTTGATCGGGTTTTCCATATAATACTAATAAAAAAATTTCCCTCCATTGGCTTCCACTCAGCCTTCTTAAGTTGGATTTCATCTTACTTGCAGAATCGCAATTGTTTGGTCGTCGTCGACAACGTTAGGTCTCTTCCTTTCGTTGCTTGCTCTGGGGTTTCACAAGGTAGTATTCTGGGGCCGCTTCTTTTTATTCTGTTTATCAACGATATTTACTCTCGCTTTTCGTCAGCAAGATTCTTGCTTTATGCAAACAACGTTAAGATTTATTCAACGATTACTAGCTCCCTTGACTCTTAATTGATGCAAATTGATTTGAATAATTTCAACAACTGGTGTATCAATGACTGTCTATTGCTCAAGAACACCCCTGTCACGTGTAAGTGAAATTAAAGATTTTTGTGTAATATTTGATTCGAAGCTTACTAGTCATATAAATTTAATTATTGCCAAATCTTATGCTATGCTTGCTTTTGTTAGGCATCAGAGCTCCGATTTCTCCGACCCTTATACGCTGAAGCTTTTGTATACGGCGTTTGTCCGTTCCAAACAGGAGTATGCATCTTTCATTTCGCCTCCGTGCCATGCTGTTAGAATTGAACGAATCCAGAAAGTATGTATTCTTACGTTGCGTAAGTACGCTTTTCGGCTCCTATCCCTACATATTAAGCGCGATGCTTATTGATCAACTTGAAATCATTGCAAAGCAGGGGAATATCCTATCTTTATCTTTCTTTTTCGACTTAATCCTTGGAGCTGTTGACTATCCGTTGCTTTTTGAGAGGATTTTCTCTAATATTCCGGCCAGAGCACTGCGTAGGGCGGTGTTGTTCTATGTTGGCCTTTCAAGATCCCTTTATGCTCAGAATGCTCCTATTCCTAGAACCTTAATTGAGTTTAATAAAATAGATAGATTTTTCATTTTCAAAAGATCACCTATTAAAATCTTTGAGTATTTATTATAAAAAGTTTAATTGTACATTCAGGCATGAGTTTTCGTAAAAAATGAGAATTGAATATAGTGTGCCCATTACAATTTTTTTAGCGCGAAAATTCTCTCTCGTAAATCAAAATCAAATGTGTAGAGTGAATTATAGACTCTTCGCCATCGATTGGAACCATCTTCTAATGGGTAACGCAATTAATAAGTGACGCTGAACGGTCTGGCTGCCTAATTGAGGTTATCAGAAGCAGTCGAAATCCACGGTAAGATATTGGACGATCAGTGAATGCACCAGTTAATTAGAAGCTGTTTGAAAAATGAGTGCCGCGTCAGTGTCTCCCACCGAACTCGTTTGACAACTTGAAAGCAGTATTTCGCTGTACTCAATAGCAATCCAGATTCTTCAGATTTACGTCCATGCGGTTACTTCCTGATCCCTAGTTCCATATCCCAGAGAACCAAATCAGCGTCCCCAACTGTAAGGCCAACTCAGCATGTCGATTAAACATAGGCTAGCTACTTGGCATCCAACCAGCTGTGGAGCACAGCGATCTTAAATAGTTTAATGGGACATGAAAGTGAGCTTCTGCAAACAATAACCGAGCTAATTTATCATAGGTGCCGCGATTGTTGGCAAATATTTGAATAGTAGAGATTTTCTGCGGTCACTATTTATAGTCCAACACAATGTATAGGGCGACTTGGCCAGTGGGATTTAGACAACTGAGTATATGATTTTTATTTCCGGAAAAGTCTAAGCTACTGCTGGAATGTGGATAGTATTAAGATTTTTTGGATTTATCTCTTTGCCTCTTTTTTGCTCTGCTATACGAACTTATGTTAATAAAAAAAGCTAAGCGAAGCAAATGGAGAAACCATTATACTATTATATATATATATATAAATCTTAGCAAATCGAGAATAAATCTAAGCAGGTTGTCGGGTGTTAGAAAACTCTTTTCCAAACTCCTCAGAATATTCAAGAAAATGATAAGAAAACTCTTCTGCGATATCCGCAGTTCCATCTTGTCAAGAAAAATGTATAAAAAGGTATACCTTTTTGAGAATGAGGGCACAATGATCTTAGCTCACTTACAGCTTCTCGTTATCGACAAGTCTTAATATAACGAATGCTTCGAATTCCAAAGAGTAGTTTAAAATGACTGGTCAAATCTCAAATGAAAGAGTCGTGGGTTAAAGAAAGTTTGGTCAAATGTTTAATTTCTAAGTGCTACTATTTGGTCAAAAATCGAGAGCAGAGCCAAACCATTTTGCTACTAAAAATCTTTAAGCCATGATTTACTTAGCACATGAATTAAGGATTTTCTCCTCCTATTTGTGTTTGATGTTGTTTCACAAATAAAGAGATCTACGGTTTTAAGCCGGCGCCCAACGGCTGATAGTTTTTAACGAGGAAAGGTTCCTCATTGTAGAAATACTATTGCTATTGCCTGCCGCGAGGCGACCACTATCAATTGGTGTTTCATTCCCGGGGTATCGAACCTGCGCACTTCCGAATGATTGTCACACACCAACCCATTCGGTTCTGTCGAGCGCTGTACATTGCTCATTAGTAAACTGAAGCTTGTATTAATTATTTTCAACATAAATTCGTCTAATCTTTCATATTTGGGAATAACATTTTTTTAGCGAAAGCTTAATCGTAGGGGTGAATTGTATTCCCTAAAAATGAGTTTCAGAAACTAATCTAACATCGAAACGAAAAATTGATTAAAAAGGTTGCATACTTTTGGCGCACACAGCCGCTGCAAAGTCCAATGGTCAGCAATAAGCTCAGACAAACCGACAGTCGTGGTTGCAGACGCAGACACTGACGCGGCTTATCGTAATTTTATGCATAGACATGCAGCAACAACAACAATAAAAGAAATCAATATCAACAGTAAGAGCAGCAACAAAAAAGTTTAAAATGACTTGACTGGCTGGTTGCTGTGGTACTACTCCGTCTGAGCAGTGTTCGCTTGACGGACAGACAAACTGCATGTTTGCACCGTCTGTATTTTTAGTCTTCCGTTATTGTTGTTCTTGTACACCACGCGAGATTGTCTCGTCAAAAATTGATAGGCTGGCAAAATGGTTGGGGAAAAATTAAAAATAAATCGTAGTAGGAAAAAAATGACAAAACCGAAAAAATGCAATGTACTCGTAAATTTGCAACGGCGATTTTTCCAGTGCAACAGACACCCGCGCTGCATGCGCCGACAGCCACCTCCATTACCTACGATACCATACACAAGCATATGGACCAATGCCATCAGTCGCAGACATCAGCCAGCGAGATGAGCGGTCAGGGATCTCAACCTCAGCTTGCAAAATTGTACTTAAAAATCGAAAACAAAGAAATTTCAGAAATTATAGTATTTTAGCGAACCACACTGTGCCCGGATGCACAAGTCCCTTTGTTCGTTTTGTTATTGTTGCATTGTCTCTGAATTATATGCATTTACTTTTCAGGCTGTTGGTAAATTATTTTTTCTCATTTCTTCGTTTAGGGTCCAAAGACGTGACTACATTTTCAGAGGCAGCTGATTTTGGAACTTTTTCATACATATCTTGTACATTGCATGAATGGTTTAAGTGAATCGAGGAAGAAATGTAACTATGTGCATTGAGCGACAGTGACGTTGACGGTGTCAGTAATAATAATCAGTACTTTGTTGTTATAGGCGGAGTTTTTATATTTCCCTCCATATTTTTCTCTGCGAAGTGTAACGAAGCAAAGATTATTGAATTCAATGTTGCAATGCAATGTTCATGGGGACTCGTCAAGAGCCACCAAGTCCCTAAGCGATTGTCGTAAAGCTGAAAGCTGAAGCCGATAGTGGCTCAGCGTACCAAGATAGTGAGTGCATCTTTAACTGGCCTTCATCGCGTCTGCTGCTGTCATCGCAGTTGCTGTGCTTGAGTGGAATGTCTTGTCTCAAGTTGATTGATGTTGTCTGACTGACGGACAGATATGGCAAGGCAGGTCGCAGACGCAGATACAAATGGCCAAACGTGCGCGACGGCGAAGAAAAATGATAATAAACGATTGTTGAGCAGTTCGGTACGAGAAAACAAAATAATACGACTAAAATCGATCGCTGCAAAGTGTCAAATGGAGAGGCACAATGAGTGCTCCTATCTTAAAGAAAATAATGTTGCTTTTGCTTCGTAATCAATCGAAAGGAGATGCAATTCTCACGCCTTCCCTTGGAAATCTTCGTAACATTTAAGGGGTTATATACCTTGTGAGCCCGAAAATGTGGACGATTGTCATAACTTTTTTAAATATGTTTTAGAACTTTTATTCAAATGAGGCATATATCATACTGAAGGGTAATTCCCGAAGAATACATTTTGGTGTTTTTATTTTAAAAAATGTTATTATTTATTGTTGATATCGCCCCTCCCCCGAAACTCCGTTTTTTAGAAGAGGCTTGCGGTGATCACGGTAGCGCATGAGCATCTCAACTGAAATCAAAAAAATTAAATGATTATTGTAGAAAAATGTTTTTTAGTGAATTTGAACGGTTTATATACCCAAAAAAAATTTTTCTCGATATGAAAACTGCTTTGCACAAAAAAAAAACGATTTTTGTGGGGTTGAAAAATTAAAAAAAAAAATAGTTCCAGCGAACTATGCAAATATTTATAAAGTGTGAACCGTTCAGATTCACGAGATTGTAACTTCGAACAATTAAACAAAAAATTAATGCAAATCGGTCAAATAGTTTTTGATAAATAATGATCACCGCGGCAGTTATTTTCAAAAATCAATACTTCGATCAACACTTCATTTATGGATAATTTGCGCGCTTCCACGGTCTATAACTTTCGTACTGGTGTTCCGATCTTTATGATTTTTTGGATTTATATTTTTAAGATGATGTACTTTTAGAATATGTCATACAAAAATTTTCGATTTTTTAGTCCAACACAAGGTATATAACCCCTTAATAGAGAAATTCATCGGCGTATTAGCAGGCACTACCTCTTCCTAATGTGCGAACCATAAGAAACCTGCGAGAATTCCTCAAGCAATTGAAAGTGTTTTAATGGATCTGAATCAATATGAAGACGAAATTTTGTTAAAATCAGTCATTTAATAAATTTTTTGGTAACAAGACTAGTTGAAGGTATTTACTCTGTTGACCATTTATGGTCAGCAATTAAAGGGTGATCAGATTGGACGCCGACCGCAACAACTTGATCAATCTTATTGCACTACTTGAGCGATTTTACGCAAAGTTCCTGACGCATCCATATTAGGTGATAGCAGTAGAATAGCTGATTTGTTTTGTTTAATGCGGTTTCAATGCCATTGTGATCTGGCTTCTTGTTGTTGTTGTTTCGCTTGTTTGTTTGCAATTTGATTAAAATTTTAACAATCAATCCAACATATTGCAAAAACAAAACACGTACAATAAAGAACGCATGCAACTTTGGGCTTACAACAAAACAAACTAGAGCATATCTTTATAAACGCGCTTTTTTGCAGGCCGGATGTAGAAGAATACAGCGTATGTATATATCTTTATTGAAACCAACTTTGTTTGCCCATTTAACAGGGCAAAAACACTACGACAGTGTGTTCGGTTATGAGAATCTTAACTATATTTGTTTTTAAATCTTTTTAATATCATAGTGTTCTAATTATATATATATAATTGGCGCGTACTCCCTTTTTCGGTGTTTGGCCGAGCTCCTCCTCCTATTTGTAGTGTGCGTCTTGATGTTGTTCTACAAATGGAGGGACCTACAGTTTCAAGCCGACTCCGAACGGCAGATATTTTTTATGGCGGAAAGTTTTCTAAATAAACTTCTTGAAATTACTGTGCTTTTAAGTATCTTATAAAAATACCGGCCACACAAAATCAGTAATCACCTAAAACTCAATCGAAATTGTTCGTAAATTTATCAAAAATGTAACGAAATCATCATTGAAATGAAGTCAAAAATCAATGCGATGCCAATGGGCCTAACCGTCAATTCAATTTTCTATCTTGGCGTTTTCAAGCGTTTGTTGCATCGTATTCGTCGAACACGCCCTGAATACCGCGAAGGGGGAAGCAGCAGCTCATTGCATGATAATGCACCATCTCGTCGATCCCCACTTGTGAATGATTTTTTGTATAGAAATCGCATTTTAACCATCACTTCTACCTATTCGGAAAATTGCATGGCCATGAAAGGAAAACGTTTTGCGTTGGTAGAGGCCATTCAACAGGTTTATACCGCATCCTGACCTGAAACACTCTTTCGAGACTGTTTTGAATAAATAAACTCGAAGTTATCAGAACAAAGTTCCTGTCGTTTCTATTTTAGCTCTGTCTTATTCATTTTGGACTTCACCTTGTATATTCTTAGCTTTCAAATTGTGGTTCGCATCAATTGCATTCAGCTTCAATTCTTAAAGATGTGCCTCAATAATGGAATGCAAAAGATAACAGGCAAAATGCGCCAGGTGCCTGCTTGGCACTCGCATGCAGATGAACCATTGAAGTTTAGAGCAATAAGATTGCTCGTAAACTATATTTACTATAATTGAGCCTTACTCAATGGCGTCAGCAAGTTACAGATACCAAATATGTAGCACTTAATTAATAGGGACTGAGGTAAATTTCCCGATTGATCCGTCTACATAGGTAAATTTATCACAGCAAGATCATTATTCACAGAACTGCAATTACATCTGCAGTTATTTTATGAACCACTTTTCTTTTTCTTGTTATTATTTTCACAAGGAATTGTTGCGATCCGAGTCATTCATTAACGGGTCGCTGTAAGTGCGAATCATGCCGTGTGTTTATAACTTGTGGTTTTTAATCATAAATGGTCAGATATGATGGATATGATGAATATGCATATGTGTGCGTGTGAATACTATCCTAATAAAATGACGTTCTACCAGTAAAATGCATGAAGTTTGCACTCGAGATCAAAATTCACAAAGTAACGTAGTTACGTTTAAATGGTGTTGTACATACATACGTACAGGGATCAGAATCAAATTACAATAAATAAATAAATAATTGGCGCGTACACTTCTTTTAGATGTTTGCCCAGCTCCTCCTCCTATTTGTGGCGTGGGTTTTGATGTTGTTGCACAACTGGAGGGACCAGCCGACTCCGAACAGCAAATGATTTATTATGAGGAGCTTTTTCATGGCAGAAATCCTCTCGGAGGCTTGCCATTGCTTGCCGAGGGGCGACCTCTATTAGAAACGATTTTCTATATCGTATTGCTGTTTCGTGCACGGAGATTTGAACTTACGCTTTCCCAAATGGTAGTCACGCACCAATCTATTCGGCAATAACAATTAAATTACAGTTGTGCCATATTCTACTTATATAAGAAAAAATATCATTATGAAACACGTTACCTTAGTCAGAATTATCACAGATAAGTAGAAATATGTTTTTTTCGGTGCTAAAGGAAAATAAGCTTTTACAGAAGTAACCCCACTTGCAAACTATCGGGTGTTTTTTCGCTGCATGATACCTATCGATATAGATAACTATGGTTTGACAACTGAGAATTACAAACTGTGTTGACATTTCTGTCCTGGCAAGTCAACATAAATCTTTTAACGCTAGAACCACATTTTCAAAATGTGGAAATAAGTCTGTTGGCGAAGTTCATAGAGCGAAACGCTAAAGAAGATGCCGAGATGTCGACTCATCAACTTGTTGGCCTTTGTCCTTTGACTACATGGAATATTTTACGTAAGGATCCTGGCTTACGTGCCTACCGAATACAGCTCGTGCAAGATTTGAAGCCAAATCACGATCGCGTGCACATTGGTCTTACCTAGACTTATTATTCAGGTTTATTGGAAAAAGTATAATAGTAAAAAATTAGACTGATCAAATGGACCTTGTAACTACCAGCCGCGGCGAAAGATATCATATTCCGAAACAAAAAATACCATGAAATTATCGAAAAAAGGTTAATTCCAACAATATTTCTGTGTTGCATTATGATTTTATGTTCTTAAAAACAGCCTTTGCCACTAGGTAACACTATCTGAAATGCGGACTTGCGGGAGATCTCCGAGCAAAAATCAATCCAAACGGTGATAGGAGACCGTAATTGGCGATGGATCTTGCACACGCTCAGAAAGGACAGGGAAAGCATAAACAGAAAAACGTTGGAGAAAAAACGCATGGAGATCTAAGGTATTATCGGAAAAAGTAGGTTTGCATTGTCTGCCGAGGGAAGACCGCTTAAAAAAAAAATGTATATCATTTTGGTGTTTCATGCCCGGGATTCGAACTCGGACGAGCGCCTCAACCCGTTCAGCAACGGCGGTTACCACTACTATTAATTAGGTAAAATTTACACTTTTGAAGCAAAACGGAAAAGGTAAAATTTACAGATTATGAAGAAAAAGGAAGCAGAAAGAAAATAAAGTCACATATTTATTGGTTATTTACTACAGGATGTCCGGCGGCAGAACGTGGAATCAAAAGCTAAATTAAAAAAGTTACTAATAATAAAAGTTTATTTCAATAACAATTACAAAAAAGGCAAATGAGAATTTTATTTTATTTTTTGTTTACTCTAAATGTTGACCCTTCGTTGGATGCATTTTTGGAATGTGGCCTCCCTACTCCATGTCACTCGCTGGATGGCATTAGGCTCGCAGGCGATATTTTCCTGTAGTGCTGACATGGTCGTTGGGTTTGTTTCATTCCTGTGGGGGTTCCTCAAAAAAAAGTCCACAGTGGTAAAATCGGTCCACCTGGATGGCCAGGATATGGCACCGATACGACTTATCAGTTTATTAGGGAAGAAATCACGTGGTATGCTGAAACCATGTGTGCACAACAAACTATCCACAGTCTCCCTGGGACTTTGGGCCCTTTATGTGACAAATAACAGCAATTTTGTTTATATAAAAAATATAGTGTTTAGCTTACGAAATCCCTCCAACATTGTCTCGCAGAAATTCGTACGCAAATTGTAATCGTTAGGTATAAGCGCTTGCACGATTTAAATTTTGAAGGGGTGAAGTCTAAGATCCTTTCTCAATATTTCATGCATAATGTTTTTGAAAGTCGCAGGGCGGCCGCTATCTTGCGCACGGACTGACGCGGATTATCGTGCAATATTTGTAGCGACGAGTTTAATATATAATTTATTCTCGATGCTCGTCTTGGCATCGGCTGTGGGCTGTTTGCCCCAGAACTTGTGGCCTGGGATCTTCACACCTATGAACGTATTAAATATTCACTTATGTCCTAACGTAAAAGTCGAATATTGTAATATGAATAAAATCTATGCCGAGCAATTGGACACAAATCATTGACCTTGAAATACGCGTCGATTGCAAATGCATGTTGTTCACCTGTCCACTGCGACATTGTAACTAATTAGCCCTCACGAATAACGAAGCTAAGGCGGTCCCCACCCTGCTTATATGCTCAGCGGTGGAGAAACTTAAAATTTAAAACCATAATCTGCCATCGGACACCCTGTACAAATACTAAATTCTAAGAAATTTTAATGGGAAAACACGAGTTCTACGACTAGGGACCAAACGGACAAGGAGGTTTAAGACTAGACTGCTGACATAGGGTTAGATTTTTCAATAAAATATTGCAGTGCTGCCACAGATAGGCTTTTATTATTATATCCAATATGCAATTTGCTTAGATTGTCAAAGTGTTCATGCAGTATTAGTACCGCACACGCTTTAATGCATTTGAAGAGGCAGCACTTTTCCCGCTTCATTCTATTTAAATAATCACTTTTTGTTGAAGCGCACTGACTATAAGGTCGTACAACACGTCTGGACTGATGAATATCCGTATATGTAAGAAGAACGAAAAAAAAAGAATGAAGTATGTCTGCAATTGGGCGGTTTATTCGCTTTGCTTTTGCGCTACGTCTGAACTGGCCTGTCTTTTGGTGTGCTTGGTGATTTTTTTGGCAACAACAGCTTAACATAAAGTACTATAGCTCTTCATTGAAAAGCCAGCAACAAACAGCCAACTGGACACTTGTCAGCTTTGCCGCACACCAGACAGACGAAACGAAGGAGTGTAAGGAAAACGAAGCGAACAGACAGACAGCAGACAATAAACATTGGGGGACACGTACATATACACATTTATATGCCTACATACATACATATGAGCTTATTCATACATATTCGGCCATACTGTCCATAACTTCTACCCTGTCAAAATGTCACAGACAGAGAAGACGATGACTACAAGGACGAAGGGGCTGTCGCAGACTTGCAGCAGCAGTTGCATGCTCTGCCAGCATCAGTATTACATATACACATGCATACATATGCATATGTATGTATGTATATTTATACTCCATCAAATCATTGAACAACACTTCGCACATCGCTTGCTACCCGCCGTAGTTGCCACAGCCAGCAGCAGGCGCACAGCGGGCAGTCGTACATACTAGGCGAATGAGCGCACTAACGGACAGTCGGCGAATATACGAAAGATGGATAACCGACTAAAGCCGCGGAAGACGGACAAAGGCACATTGCACTTCAAAACAAAACAAAACAATGTAGACTTGTCAGCTAAATAAAAAAATAAGAGCTAAAAGAAGAAGCAATTGCAAATCCCAAGCAAAAGTACGGTAAAAAACAACGATTCAGACAGTAAGCGCTTCTTCTGAAAATATATATATAGAAGCGGGACTAGCGTTTTGAAGACATCGCAACTAAATCTGCGTTACAATGGACTACAAAATTCAATAGGGTCCAAATGCTAGAGCTCAAATTGAAGCTGGAGCTTGAGATGCAGAAGGAAATTGTATGATAAATACACATAAATTTCAATGTTATCACATACGTTCACCCCATTTATAGTTCTTGTGCTGCTTTGTTGCAAGTACTTTATTACATTTGTTGTGTTTTTGCAACAGACAATAAAAAACAACAACAGCAAAAGGAAAATCAAAAACAGATATTGCTAAGTTCAGCAGTCATTCAGCTACAAATTCAATGTCCAGTTTCATTTGCATTGCGTCCATTTGAAAAAATTCAAGCATGCTGTCCGCATTCACTAATGCATTCATGCTCACTTTCACATACATATAGTACGTGAGGATGTATGTACATTAGGCCGGGTCGATTTGTGGGGAGGCAAAAAAATCGCCCATTGCTCTGTGAAAATCATATTCTAGGAATCAAAATAAGAAACTTTGCCGAAGGAACCATACCTCTAAAACGAATTCTGATGTCCCCCAATTTGGATCGAACTTTTTAGTTTCTTTTCTATAACTCACTTAAATTAATTTTTTCATTTACATATGTTCTGACTAAATAAATTTCTTAAGAGAAAAAATAGGTATTATTATAAATAAATAATAAATATTATTATAAATAATGAAAATGGTGATATTTTTAAATTGGGGGACATCAGAATTCGTTTCAGAGGTATGGTTCCTTCGGCAAAGTTTCTTATTTTGATCCCTAGAATACGATTTTCACAGAGCAATGAGCGATTTTTAAATCGACCCACCCTAATGTACATACATACATTCTGTCAAAAAAGTATCGGAAATTGTTAATTTAAAAAGCGCGCGTTACACATATTTGTGTGTCTAAGTTTTTTTTGCTGGAATGTTGGTACATCTGTCCTCTATAGTGTCGCAGAGTTTGAGCCTGATCTGTCAATTAGCTTGTTTTTGGCACTTAATGATGTCAGTCAACCGCAGGTGTGCTTTGCGATTTTCACTATGGATAAAAATATCGAACAAAGAATTTGTCTTAAATGTTGTGTTTTGAACGGCATTTCGTGTGCCGAAACGTTGAAAATGTTGCAAAAAACCTATGGAGAGTGTGCTTTACCAAAAACACGGGTCTACGAGTGGTATAAGACTTTTGCAGAGGGCCGAGAAGTCGTGGAAGATTTGCCCCGATCTGGTCGCCCATCAACGTTCTCAACGTATTGAAAGGATGAAAGCATCGACAAGGTCAAGGAAATGGTGCTGGAAAACCATCACTTAAGTTTGAGGGAGGTAGCGTGACCTTAGCGTATCTGACGAATCAAATCACAACATTGTACACCATCCATTGGGCATGAGACGCATGGCTGCTCCTTTTTTGGAGATTGGCGTTATGTGGAAGATGGACGTAGCTACCAACCTATTTCGTCCCTTTTCAGCACCAACCTACCCTAGACACTGAATAATACCTACATATGTGTATCAAGTTGGATGGAAGTTATAAATTTTTGCTCGAGCTATCGTGCCCACGCACAAACGGGTGGATAGACGTGGCAAAATCGACTCTCTTATCTGTATGAGCACTTTGGTAATTATATCCATATCTATCGCAATTCTTTCATGCTGTTAGATATTATATAACGGCACAAGTCACGAAGCTACAAAAATAATTTTAAGAAAATCTCAAGGCCGTCTCGTTTAAATGAGAGATTGTGAGTACTTTAAGTAAGTAAGTACTTAGTTAAATATTTGAGAAAATAACTGCTATAATGTCTCTCACTTTGAAAAAACAAAACATTAAAAAGAGGGTAGGGGGATGTATCCCGATCCTAAAACCGCAAATTGAGCCCTCCGGAGGTAGAGTAATTTGCGTAAATTGTTAGTGCAGTTGTGTAATTTAGCGAAAAATTACTGCTGCCAGATACCTGAAGAGAAATCTTTGGAATGAAGACCTCCGATATTTATACATATATTTATAAAAGGGCCAATTCTTTATAATGATAAAAAAGCTAGCTCAATTTCCGTGGAAGCAAATCTGTTTACTGAATTCTTTGTACAAATTTTCGCATCAGATACAGACGTTTGAAATGTTTGTGCAGTGAATTCCTTTCCATCTGACTTCGGCTCTTTGATTTTGACTGAAGAGGATACGCTGGTATGACAGATATTAACAATTTAAAGATGTCCACTCATATAAATTTTGATGGATTTTCTGTTACTTTGGTAAAAACTTCATCGTTAATCATGCCGTTGACAATAGTTGTTAACAAATCCCTATCATCTGCCGTTGTTAATAATTGGATAATAACTCTAATCACCCAATAGTTCAAAAGTTGTAATAAGAGCGAGATTAAAAATGATATATCCATATCAAAGCTATCAATTATTTCTAAGTTGTTAGAATGCATCATCAAAAATAACTTGTCAAGAATTTAATTTGTATAAATCAGCAACTAATATCTCGATTTTTTCCACGATTGCTTTCCTGATTTTCTAATGGGTTATTACATTGTTAATGTATACGGATTTCTCAAAAGTCTTTAACAGAATCCCTCACAAAATTCTTTTGATTTAGCTTTTCAACAACTTTAAACGGGTAAGGAAGGCAGAAATTTCGTTACATGCATGTAAACTTATGTTCGCGCGAAGATGGGGTCTTCAACTTAAACATACATTATGGCTGTATTAGGCGGTTATACGACCTATTTTATCGTGTGGTTCGGTAGTTTAGTGGAAAGCTCTAGGGAGAGAGTACAATGCCAAATTACTCGGCAGAATACAAAGGTCCGCATGTGCAATAACGGTCGGTGCAATCAGATCATGTCCTAGAGAGGCTCATAATGCACTGACCCACATAATTCCAATAGACCTACATATTAAGAAGACGGCAACCATGAGTGCATTTAGGTTAAATGAAGCAGGTCGCTGGAAAGAAAAAAATGATTGTCATGCCAGTCTGTTACTGCGACAATCTCAGTTAACTTCGGTGAGGACTGACTACATCGTCCCGACGGTACGTATAAGTGCTTCCTTCTCATGAAATCTAGGTTACCATTGGTGCGATAAGTGTCGAAATTCACGACAATGTACGAAAAAATTGTGTGAAAAAAGGGCCGTGGAAGTCACTAAAATGAAGTTTTATTGCATGTTTAACGACAAGGTTTATTTTTTCGAACATGCATTTAAAACATTTATGTGTGACTTACTTACAGGCAAACGCTTATATCACCTTGTAGGGACTGGTTCCTCGTCTTAATATAAATATCATGAAACAAATGAAGTTATATAATCCACTACATAAACACCTTTTCGAATTTTTCTTTTTACTTCAAATTTATTTCAAACTATTCTTATAATTTCTGATTGATATCATAATATCCATCGAGATAAATAAATGTTTCAAACGCAACTAATAGCTACCCTACATTGTCATTCACATTACTTTCAAAGTTCTCAGGCCAGTCATGAAATGTGCATACACCCTCAACGCCTTTTAATATGTTTCATCTTTATTAATTTAGCTTTTAATTCTGCACACTTCTCCAACACTATGCAGATCTATGCACATAACTCAGATTCCTTCCAACTCAGCAGGAGTTTATGTAAGGCAAGCCAGCTATCCAACACGATTCAAATCTACATTACTTCAAATGCTTTTGCAAAATAAGTCACACATCTCCCATAGAAAAACTTTCGAAACTAATTAAAAACGCTTAGTGAAATTTCAGAAAATAAAAAGTCGAAAGAAATCTCAATTAAGAACGCTGCGCGCCTAAAAGACCGCTACATAAAGGGATGTTTGAAAGTCTGGCTGAGTGTGAAAAAAAACATACCTACCTACAAAATAAGTAAATAAAAGAGAAAGAGTAGGATTTTACATGAACATAAATAAATTTACGTGTAAAAAATATGCTTAAGAACAAGCTCCACCAAATGAAGTGAATATCTTTATTGTTGTTGCTAAGTGAGTAAAAAAGCTAAATTTTTATGAAGGATATAAAAGTTTGCACCAACTCTTGCCGAACTTTTAACTGGGTATAACTTTGCAGACGTCTAAGGCGAACGAGTGCCAACACTCACACACATACATACACAAACACAAAAACAATAGCCCATGTAGTAGACTGATGGTTAGGGCAAAGCGCGAGTGTGAGTTTGTACGTGCGTCTGGCAAATGCGTGGGCGGTTTGCACTTTGGTATCGTAAACATTTCGCTGACTTGCTGTGGCTTGGTTGGACTTTTGGTTTGTTTTTCGGCAACCTCTGATGTGTGTCGACGTGTAAATGCACATTGCACTGATGAGTTTGCTGATTTTAAATAATTTATGAAAGTTTGCCGGCGATGCTCGTCGGTTGATTAAAAGATTGCTCAGCCGGTTGACTAACGGTCAGCTCCTTATTGAGATACCCATATTCTTACTGTTAGATGCGGTGTGGGTGTTTTGTTTGCCTGTTGTAATGCAACATATTTTTGACCTTCAATCGTTCAAGTCGCATGTAGCTTGCAGAATGTCCCAAAGATAAATAAAATTCACAAACAAAGCCATTCCCCAATTTGATCAAAACACTATTTTGTGCCTTTTACTAAGTATACATCTTTACTAAATTATCGACTTCTGCTGTTCTAATCAACGATCAATTGTTATAATGTATTCATGAACAGCTCCCACAGCGTTCTTGGTTTGAAGTTACGTTCCTTGGTTTTAGAAAGGTAGTTCAGCGGCCGACCGTCCTGGAAAAAGTTCTCATCGAAATATACGCACCGAAATCAAGCTGTGCGGCGGAGTGTTGCAAGTGCTCCAGTCTCCACTCGTCTCGCTCTAAGTATTTCCAGAACAATACTGGAAAGAATTTTAAATTTTGATTTTAGGATTCACTCATACAAAATTCAAATTGTGCAAGCACTGCTACCACAGGACAAAATATTACATGGCCGCCATAGCCGAATGGATAGGTGCGCGATTACTATTCGGCACTTGGAGAACAGAGTTCGAATCTCCGTGAAACCAAAATTAAGAAACCGTTTTTTTAATATTATATAAAATACATAAAAAATAAATAAATATAAATAATTGGCGCGTACACTTCTGTTAGGTGTTTGGCCGAGCTCCTCCTCCTATTTGTGGTGTGCGTCTTGATGTTGTTCCACAAATGGAGGGACCTACAGTTTCAAGCCGACTCCGAACGGCAGATATTTTTATGAGGAGCTTTTTCATGGCAGAAATACACTCGGAGGTTTGCCATTGCCTGCCGAGGGGCGACCGCTATTAGAAAAGTGTTTTTTTTTTTGTTTTTTTTTTTGTTTTTTTTTTTATTAATTTTGCTTTCACCGAGATTCGAACCACCGACCTCTCTGTGAATTCCGAATGGTAATCACGCACCAGCCCATTCGGCTACGGCGGCCGCGTGTTGTTATTTTAACAGTAATAGAAGCCCCGTCAGTGTAGGGTATATCACCGGTCGTCTTCGCCTGGCTCATCTAAAGGTAGGCCCAGAAAACATGCTGTTTCGACGGGTTGGGTCCAGATGGAGGGGGGTGTTAGATGAGTAGGTTTTAAAGGGCATGTGAAAAGCTGGTTAGTGTCGTTCGGGTAACCTTCACATGCCGGACATATGTTTGGTATGTCGGGGTCAATTCTGGATAAGTAGGAGTTTAACCGGCTACAGTGTCGAGAACATAATTGTGCCAGTATTACGCGTGTCTCACGGGGAAGCTGGAGCTCTTCATCTGCTATAGGTGGTGGTTGGACCACGATTACGGCATTCACTGGACGGGATCTTAAAAAGGTGGGGATGGTCTCCCGGTGAATGTCGTTTAATGACTGTCTAAACACTGTCTGGTCCAGTATTGTTAAAACAACAACAACAACCCTCATAACCCTGACACAATTAAGTTCTGAATACTGTAGCAGGTTAAACGCCTACTTATCCAAAATTTACCCAATATATGTGAAGTGAAGGCAACCCGCACGACACTAACCACCTTTTCACATGCCACTCATCAAACACTCCTCTCCCTCTGGAGCGAACCTGTCGAAACATCAAATTTCCTGGGCCTACCGTTAGAGTAGCTAGACGAAGATAACCGGTAGGATGATTATTTTCCTTTAATTGTGTATTCACATTCAGTTGATTCGTTTGGAACATATGAATTGGTAGTTTCAAAATGATCCAAGAAATAACTGGTTTATTATAAGTATTTAATTACGTTTAATTTTTTATTTACAATTTCTTTATAAAACTTATATTGTATAATAAACCTGTGAGGGTCAAAGTTGGATTGCTAGTTAAATATAAAAAAATATAATATATAAAAAATTAAAAATATAATAAACAAGAACTATTTAGCCCTATTTACTCTACTTTTCCAATTTTCAAATCAAAGCTTTGGCATAATAATGCATATACTTGCATATTCTCTTATTTTCCTAACCAGACTAACTCTCTCATTTAAACTGTTTTTGTGTGGCTTTACAACAGAAATTAACATATTGTCTTTGGCGCGAATAATAGGGGGATTGCGGTACTTGAAACAGCTAATATACTCATTTTGATATTCACTGCATGTGAGTAGTGGATTTGTCTGCTTCATTGACTCGAACTTGAGAAGTAGTGTGGCATATTACACTACGACAGCTAGCACATGCATATATGTACATACACATGCACGTTTTTGACTTGGTGCATGCATTGAAGTCAGCTCTTTATCGTCAAGCAAAACACACAACAGACAACAGACAACAGAATTGCCACAAACATATTGGAAAGTTACGCACATCATAAAAAACACCTACATATACTACACTATACTCTCCTTCCACCTCACATATACACCTACCGGCATGCATTGACTGAGTGCCCCCATTGTGCCATTGTAGACACTTGAAAGCCGTAATTCAAGTTAACAAATTTACATCAACCAATTTCGCATTCGATTTGATTTGATATGAGAAAAGAATATCACAACCCGTTCCGCAACTGTCTGGCTAACTCTCAGTTAATGCAACATTACAGACACCCCTCTATACTCATACGCGTATACACCCACTCAGTCACACACAGGGACACGCACCGATGCATACATACACCATCGCGCATTTCGGCATTCTGCTCTTGAGTTCACATTTATTGAGTCTATGCATCCTCCGGCGGCGCACATCGTAAAATTTCATTTCATGACTATATGTCTGGCCCGGCATTGCTTCACTCCACGTCCGTTTGACTTTACACCGGACTCGTTTTTCAAGGTTAAGTCGAAGCCAGCGTCACCGTCGATGCTGTTAGTGCTGGCATCGCCATCGCCACTTAATCACAGCCGAGAACGGAGGGGAAGCGGATGATGCATTGCGTTTTGCACGCCTGTCGCTTAAGGGTGCAGTTCTGTCACAGTTGGGACATCCCTGTTTTGCGCCGGGGGGGCCACCACATGTTTAGCTGCTATATGTCTGCCTGCCATTTCAGTGCTTCATTTTGAATTTTGCATCGCCTCGTCCTTTTATCGTCTGCATATCTGCAGGTCCCTTTGTCATCTGTCTACGGTTTTGTGTTGTTTGCGGGCATGCCAGGCACTTTATTTGTCTGAATATCGGTCGGTACGCTTGTGACTAATGTAATCAGTAACTAGAAATATTTTGTATTTAAAAATTGCGTACATCTTGTCTACATAATGGAGTCCAGCAAACAACATGGCAATTTTATAGCGGTTGCATTACTTTAAGAGATAGTATTGATTCATTGATGAGTATCTAGAACAAGGGAAGCCCAGGTGAAAGAATTTGTAGGCACCGAAAGAAGAACAGAAGTAGAGGTTGGTTGAAAGTAATAACAAAAAAATTGATACGTAATTTGAATATAAGATAAAGATAAAGATGATATCATCTTTCATTTTAATACAAGCTTCAGTGTATTTTTAACAATAACCGAATATCATACTGTGATAAAATTCTTCGTTCTGGAAAGTTTACCAGTGACCTAAATTTATTAAATGGATGGTAAAAGTATTAAAGCTTTTTCACTCTTACTTTCAAGTTCACAAAAAGCTATAACAGTTTAAGAAGATTGGATCGGACATTATCTTCTATCTTCTCACCCAACTTCCCAAGTTCTTAATCAAGTGTTTCTCCTCTTAATAGCAAATAAAAAACGACTTGAGACGAGCTAAAGTAAGAATACGAATCACTGTTTTCGTCTTAAAGGCTCGCTATGTTCTGCTGTGTCTGCTTATTGATGGGTACTGCTGCGATTATATGGCCAGAATTGTTTAATACGCTGAACCTAGGAGTTGCCAAACAGATGATAAGGCTTATGCTTTTGACATCTTTCTGCTTCTATCAGAAAAAAACTGGTACGAAGGCAATGACGCCAATGTCAATGTTGGCCAAGTAGGTAAACTCAGAACAGAGTGCGTATTGGGAAGCAATAGGAGACATCAGACAGATAAACCTATTTGATTATTCATTCAATAGAAACAAAATTAAGTTGGTAGTGGAGCTGAAAATATTTTACAAATGCAGCATGTTTTCCAGTATGAAATTGTTAAGCCAACTAATTTATAAAGTAGTTATATGCAAATACATATATGTATAATTGGCGCTTACACTCTTTTTGGGCGTTTGGCCGAGCCCTTCCTCCTATTTGGCGTGCGTCTGATATGGTTCCACAAATTGAGGAACCTACAATTTTAAGCCAATTTCGAACGGCATATATTTTTTATGAGGAGCTTTTTCATGGTAGACATACACTCGGAAATTTACTATTGCCTGCCGAGAGGCCATCGCTATTAGAAAAAAACTTTTTCTTTATTTTGAGGTTTCACGGAGATTCGAATCAACCTACTTCGAATTACGAATGGTAGTTAATCACCAGTAATAAAAAATTAAAAAAACTGTTTACCCAACTGTTACATTTTAGGGTTTTGGTAAATTTAAATATTTTTGTATACTATTTTTTATAAATTGTCTCATAATGCAATATTTCCCTGCAGCAAATTTGTTTATGTAGGCAACACTGATATTTTCTAAATAAGAGGTTTTCTATCCTCTATCTATATACAAAATGTTTAATCATCTGTCATATATAAGCTCTTCTCTGCCCAAGATCGTGATTTTACGCAGAGACTTTTCTCTGTGGGAGCTCTATATCTAACTAAATATAACTGCTGAACTACTTCGCGTTAACTGTCAAAAGAGTGCAAGATTATGAATATCACTCATTCGAAGTAACACTTAGAAGGAGAAGGAGCAGGAATGAGAAAATATAGAAAGAGAAATAGCACTTCTATACTCACAGAGTAGCGTATAACTCTGACTTCTGTCAGCACACGATTTTCTCTCTTTATAGTTTATTCACTACACAGAAACCTCGTGCGGAAATTTTACTTCTGTAATCTAGTCTCAAATTAAAAGTTTGTGACGACTTAATTTTTTCCCCCACTCATAACTATTATGAAGAGACTTACATATTTCTGTTCAAAAATATTACTTAACAATGACTTAAATTTTTTCTATTATACCCAAGAACCAGATCATCTAATTCCTATGCAAAATTCGGATCTGATTCTGAAAATCTACATGATGTTATCCTAGTTCGCACAAAAATTTTCCAAGATGCACTTATATGCTGTTTTACGAGAGTAATTAAAATTTCTTGCGTAAATAATTTGCTACTAGGAAAATCAACTTACAATAATAAAAAAAAGATTTTGAGTTGGCCACCTTTTATGCAAACATGAGCAATTTTGAGGATTTTTTATTAATATCTTAATTTTTTCCAAATGTATCAGTTTTAAGAAATGAGTAGAAAATAAAAAGTTCTACAGTTGTTTTTGTACATAGTTGGAAAAAGTTCATATTTTTGCAAAATTTTTCAAAAAAAACTATTTCGCTTTAATTCTTTGGCATCAAAGAAAAAAGTTTTTCCTAATAGCGGTCGCATCTCGGCAGGCAACGGCAAACTTCCAACTGTATTGCTGCCAAGTGCATTACTTCGAAAAACCATCTCTCCTTCGGAGGCGGCGTAAAACTGTAGATCCGTACATTTGTGGAAAAACATCAAGGCACACACCACAAATTGGGCGAGAAGTCAATAATAAAGGAGTCAATAAGAGTCAATTATTATATATACATAGACATTTAAATAATTTAAAAGCCTTTAATTTTATTGAATAATGGATATGAAATGAAAGATATACAATTTAGTTACATTTTCTTTTAATTGGTTTTCTTATTTAATTGGTTCACAGATCCCCTAGATATTAGAAATTATTATGATCTACTTTCTTGTGTTATCTTGAGAATTATATGAGAAAAAACTATGTCGATTTTCCGTCTCAGCGTGCGATTTTGCATGGGATGGTCTGGTTCTTTGGCCTTTTTGGTTCTAAGCCAGTGTTATTAATTGCCTTTTATTGCTTTTTTTTTAGAATAATTTTGCCTCCAAGAGAAAGCAAAGGAAAAGAAAAAGAAGACGGAAAATAAAAATAAAAGAAAACGAGAAGTATTAGTATAAAAATTTATTAACGCTAGGAAGTAAGGCTCCCTCTTTGTGAAATTTTTACACAAACCTATGGAAGCGTCAACTTTTTTAAATATGTCAAATAAAGAGGTGAAAACAAAAATCGGTCAAATTTGCACAAAGCCTTCCTAGAACCTAGTTGCCCTGTCTGAATCCCCTCAGTCAAATTTGTACAACTCCCTCAATTTTCTTCTGATTTGCTTGAAATTTTTACACAAATCTATGGAAGCGTCAACCTTTTCAAATATGTAAAAAAATAAACAAAAGGTGTGAAAACAAAAATCGGTCAAATTTGCCCAAAGCCAATTCCCCCAAATTCTCCCGGATAAATTCTCGTCACTCTTTGCTCATATGCTGCAAAATATCATCACGAAAGGCATAACTAAAATTTCGCGTTGCCTCTTTTGGTTCACTGGGTTCCCTTGCATTTATATTGTGTGTATGTGTGCCGTTAGCCGAAATCGCACAACAGCGCACCGTAGACGTCATAATGGATTTCAAAATATCAAACAGTAAGAAGAAAACACAAACAATTTCAACAAACACATAGATGAAAGTAGCGCGAAACCCAAGCAGAGACAAAAAAAAAGCAAAGAAACACCGTCGACGACAATTTCATCCGGCGTTGGTGGTTATTTTATGATATTCGTTATGGTAGGTGTAAATATGGGTGGACAGGAGTCGAAAAACTTTTACCCTTACGCGGTTGCGAAAGAGCTGCGAAACTGCGGAGAGACGCAAATGCATCGCAAATTTTGGCATTAACGACGTAGATTGTCGACGCGTACTTTAAACAGTGTCCGTCGACCAGACCAGACGGTTCGGTGCACGCCGAATTTGTAGCGTGATTGCACTTGACGACTTACTCTTACATACAAACATACACACATATACATGTACGCATACCTACTTGCTGGGGTTAGCTTATCGCCTAGACATGTCTGGTTTGAGAAGTGTCTGAAGCGATTTTTTATGCCTTCACTTTGTTAATCATTGGTCGTTCCTTCTTCATGCATGCGAATTGGCTTTGGTTTGTTTTAGTTTGCCGCGCTATTTTTTTTTATTCAGCACCAATTGTTGTTTTCTGTTTTTATGTTCATCAATAAATTTTTGTATTTTTTTTTTTAACTTTCGTATCAACTGCTGGGGAAATTCAAAGAGTGCGAGAATGACAGACTTGTTAAGAAGGGCAAAGTGCAACAAAGGAAAGTGAAGGCCTTGTGCTTTTAGGTACTTCAGAGAATTCATTTTTACTTTATTTTTATTATTAATACCTCAGTTTGTCGATGGGTGTCTACTACTGTTTTTTATAGCTAATTAGTTTCGCATTGCCTGCTCAATGGCACTTTGCCTAAATTAGATATAAATTCAGAAACATAGGTAAAAATATCTGTTGTTGAGCATAAGCTTTGGTTGGAAGGTATTTCAAAGCTTGGCGTAAAATAAAAAGCTCAAGGAGGGCGGAATTTCAGATCATCGTGTAAAGATTAAAATAAAATAAAAATTAAAAGAAATAATAAACAAGCGCCGCGAGTAGATATGTAGTTTTGATTAGTTCCAAAAAATATATTTTTATTTATTTATTTTGGGGAAACTTTTGATCCAAATTCTTTAAAGGCAATGACAAATTACTTTGCGCGCTATGCCTTCGATGTTGTTGCCTCCCCCTCGACACTATTCCTCACAGGTTGGATGTTATCAAGTGACTGAAACCACCTAGGTGATACCCGATTTCGGGTTGGCTCAGTATCATCAAAGCAAGCCACCAAGCGTTGAATTATCTGAGCAGTAGACGCCATAGATTTTTGAAAATAAATTAAACTGGAATTTAAAAATTTGACTTTTACTTTCATAAACTGATTAATTTCACTTTTATCAGTTGGCGCAAGTTCTAACTGATTTTCAGCCCATGCACCGACGTGCCAATTATATATATATATATGTACATATATATGTCTTGATTAAAGGCCATATTTAAACCTGGTGGATACCCTACAAGTCCATATTTTTGAGATTTTTTTTATTTACATTTTTTTATAAATAAGCGCAGACTTCAGCAGTCTTAATAAAATCTATTATTTATTTGTTAAATGTTGTAATCTAAAATAAATGAGGCATTTTATTTATTACATTTAATGTTATTATATCACTTAAAATAAAAAACAATTTTTTCAAAATCCTTAAACATTTTTTCATGTTACTCTTACAACTATCCACAAAGACGCAAAGGAGCATAGACTTATGACACTAAGTGTAAATATAGTACAGAGTTGAGTATCAATCCCTAAACAATCAATTTACTCAACACAAAAAGACAATTACCTATAGAGTGTTTGTGCGAAGATCACAACAAATTCAATCCTGAGGAAATGGTTTTACTTTCGGCGGCTACCAATTTATTTTTATATGTATATGCATGCACATTCTCAAGGTAAAATTTTATGAGCCTTCTGTTGATGCTTAGCTATTTCCATTCAAGGCGAGTGTAAATACAAAACGGTGCACGTAAAGTATAATACTATACTTACGTACATACATTTGATAACGTACGTATGCATGTATGCATTTGGATAAACAGAAGCTAAAAAGAACGCAGACATGCCGACATTAATTTGAAGGCTGTAAAGCAAGCAAACAATCAGACAGCCAGACAGGATTAGAGGGGATGAGCTCAATGGGGCTATAATGCAAAGATGCGTGGACGCAAATCTACACTCGTATATGCCAATATGTATGTGGAGCTGCATATTTAATATACAAAAAGAAATGTTTGTTCATTCGTATCTTATGTGCTGCTTATTATTTGCAGTTGTGGGGATAATTATAGGCATAATGAGGTTCCTATAGGTGGCGCCATTATAGAGTTATTGACAACTTCTTATTCATAACATGGCAAAGGTTTTGTGCAAAAACAAAGATTCAAAAAAATTTATCCAGATAAGTGGTTGTTGTTATGCTGACGATCTTGTGGTCAATTGTCATGCAATGATGAGAGGGACAGTGAGAACTGAAGATGCAATTAGTGATGCCATAGCCATAATACCATAGCCGTAATATTTTAGCATTTGCCGAGTCGTCATGCCGTAACCATAAACAGCTGTTAGTGAAGTAGAATTAATGACAATTGTTATAAAACACGGATAGTTTTCGACTAAGTCAATTCGTAATCAAATTTTTATCGGAAATATCAAATCAAATGTAAAGTATTTCACGGCTGCTTACAGTTACGGGGAAAAATCAAAGTTCAATTGATACATACGGCTACGGTTATGTTGCAGTATCTATAATCGTTTAACGTGATGTGCAAATCTCACCAATCGGTGAGAGTGTTGATCGTATTTTAGGCTCATCGTATTTAGGCACGGATACTCGAACCTTCGCACTTCCGAATGCTAGTCACAAACCAAATCATTCGGCTACGGATGAAAATGTGGTGTTGCCATGCACAAAAATTATTAAAAATCGTAATCTAAAGGGTGCTTACATTTCAACGGCCGACGTTGAATGTGAACCACACCTAAACGTCAACGACACCGTTGGACTTCTTTCTTTGGAATTATTTGAAAGAAAAGGTTTACGTCGATAAGCCAGCAACAATTCAAGAGCTAAAGGATGAGATAATTCGGCACATTAACGGCATAGAACCTCAATTATGCCACAGCGTCATCGAAAATTTGGACCATCAGATGGAGGTGTGCCGTCGAGGCCGCGGCACCCATTTGGCCTATGTTTTGTTCTATACGTAATTGGACCATACGAATATTATCATAATAAAGAGAAATGATAATAGTTTTCTAATAAAATTGTATTTCATTCAAAATCAACACCGGCCCTTGAAACTTAACCACACTTTATAATGAGGCGGCATTTCTTGTGAAATTTATGCTTGTATATTTCTTTACTGTGAAGAAAAAGCTTTTTTCCAATAGCGATTGCCCCTCGGCAAGCAATGGCAAACCTCCGAGTGTATTTTTGCCAAGAAAAAGCTCCTCATAAAAAAATATCTGCCATTGGGAGCCGGCTTGAAACTGTAGGTCCCTCCATTTGTGGAACAACATCAAGACGCACGCCACAATAAGGAGGAGGAGCTCGGCCAAACACCCAGAAAGAGTGTACGCGCCAATTATATATAGGGTTTTTTAATAAGAGGTGTTATTTTGATATTCAAAGAAAAATGCTATTTTTTAATATAAATGATCGGATGTTTATTTCATTATAAAGGGGAAGGTATGCCGTTAATAGTGGAAAATAACATCAGGCAAATGACCACCACGACCACGCTTACATGACAATATCATTTTCATGAAATTTTCCATAACCGGATTGCAAAGCGGCTGCCCTATGTCCTCGATAGCCTCACGAATTCCATCTTTGAGTTCTTTGATCGACCCTTGGCGGTTGGCGTAGAACTTCACTTTCACGTGGTCCCAAAGAAAAAAGTCATAAGGTGTTAAATCACAAGATCTCGAGAGATGACACGCTCCTGAAACTTTTCCCGTAAAAGATCAATGGGTTCGTTGCTTGTGTGGCACGTAGCGCCGTCTTGTTGAAAATAGACGATGTTCCGGTTGCGTAGTTTTCGTTTGGCGTTCGTTGAAAAATGGAAAATCAAAAGGAACATTTTCATCATATTTTGCTTTTTTATTTCCGCAAAGGGAAAACCGCATCGCAAGCTCATAAAAAGTTATGTGTTGTTTATGGGGACGAAGCCTTAAAAGAACGGCAGTGTCAAAATTGTTTTGCCAAATTTCGTTCTGGTGATTTTTCACTCAAAGATGAAAAGCGCTGGTCGTCCTGTTGAAGTTGATGACGTCCTAATAAAAACAATAATCGATTCGGATCATCACAGTACAACACGTGAGATTGCAGAGAAGCTTCGTGTACGAGTATAACATACATGTATTGAAAATCACTTAAAACAACTTGGCTATGTGCAAAAACTCGATACATGGGTTCCTCACGAACTCAAAGAAACGCATTAACAGCTGCGATTTGCTAAAGAAACGTAATGAAAATGATACATTTTAAAACGACTGATAACTGGCGACAAAAAATGGGGGGGTTATAACAATATCAAGCGGAAAAGATCGTGAAGCAGGCCCGGTGAACCAACTCAAACAACATCAAAAGCTGATATTCATCAAAAGAAGGTTTTGTTATCAATTTGGTGGGGTTACAAAGGAATTTTCTACTTTAAACTCTTACCATCCAACCGAACGATCAGTTTTGATGTCTACATTGAACAGCTAACGAAATTAAACAATGCAGTGGAAGAAAAGCGGCCCGAATTGACAAATCGAAAAAGTATTGTATTCCATCATGACAATGCAAGACCACACACATCTTTGGCCACTCGGCAAAAAATAATTATTAGTTGGGATGTTTTGCCGCATGTTTCGATCATTACAAAACTCCTTGCATGGTAAAAATTTCAATAATGATGATGATGTCAAATCGTACCTGATTCAGTTTTTTGCTAATAAAACAAGAAGTTTTATAAATGTGGGATTGTGACGCTGCCTGAAAAGTCGTTGATCCAATTGGGCAATACATTAGAGAATAAAGTTATTTAGTTCCATGAAAAACTTGTGTTTGATTTTCTAAAAAAATCGCAATTACTTAGTTGCCAACCCAATATATGCATTTATTTATTTCTTTACCGTGCATATAATATTGTATTTTCCCATTACTCTATTACTCGTAATCAATTTTTAACACTTTTTGTAACTATTTAGTACCCGTACTTCAATTAGTCGTGCCAGTAGGAAGAAAAACAAACTCAACAATACAACAATACGCAACTATGTAACAAACTCAGTATAATCACCGCACACCGAACACAGTAAATACATTCGTCAAACAAATGTCCTTCAGCATAACCACGGCCTTGTACGGTATACACGGTTTCCAAACTCACACACACTCAAACCGTTCTCTTCCTACTTCCGCTTCAACTTCGGCTTCTGCCTACTAAGTATCCTCTGCTATTCGGTTTTCCTTGTTTCGCCGGCTTGTTGGCCGCTACTATGTTTGTATTGTTGTAGGCAAAATGATGCCTTGTGGGTCGCACTCACGCATATCCCGTCTGGTGTACTCCCTCCGACCACCCAGCCTACATATTCACACATACCATATGCAGATGAATTTGTAGCCAGACATTATGGGTTTGAGCATTTTTGTTCATGTATTTCAATGAAACATTAAGTTGCACCCTCACCGTTGTTGCTGCGTCTTGTTGCAATCATCATTGAAGACTGTCTGAGGCAGGATTTTGGGACTTGAGTAGCGGCGCGTTTTAGGCATAAAATGCTTCTTCACTCCTCCCCTCTCTTGAGAATTGTTTGCCGGTTCTGTTCGTTCCCTTCGGTTGTCAAAATGAAATTTAGCTTTGTGTGGGCGATTCGACGATTCTTTTGCGAAAGTGTCTGTCCGTGCCTTTGGTAGTGTGCTTGTACGCGTGTTTTTTTTTTATTTTTGTTTTTTTTTGTTTGATTTGTCAGTGTATGTTGTTTAGTGAGATAGTAATAATGCTTCTGTGTCGAGAGTGTCAGTGCTTTAAAAAAAATTATAATGACTCAAAAAAAAAAAACAAAGAATTTATAGGAAATTGGTTGCTGGTTTTACTCGTTTGAGGCAAAAACTCAAAACTTGTCATTAACTGTTGCAACGCATATTGCAAGGCAAGATTGAAGGAAGAAGAGGTGTCGGACGTAAGCAGTTTTCTTGGTTGGGGAACATAAGGCAATGAACCGGTATACAACATGTGGGTCCCCTCTGCGAAGCAGCTAGAGACCGCGAATTATTTTCAAATATAGTTCAAAATTTTTATTAAAAAAACTTTGTAAAAAAAAAATGTATTACTTTTAAATGTGTAATCGCGTACATTCGATTGCTAATAGCAAATAAAGAAGAAGAAATATGTATAGGATACTTTTTAACAGTTAGGAACTTGAAATGATAATGTAAAACGCAAATATTGTTGGAATACTTCTTTATTATAATTTGGTAGATAGCGGTATTCTATCACCTACCCTGTCAGAAATCAAAATAGATTATCGAAACCTATGCAAGACTGAGTCTTGTCGAGTCCCTATGCTCCCGAAAGAGTGAACGAGGAAAACAATAAATCTGAATAATAAACCTAAGTGATTTCGTAACAAAATAAAACAATTTAGATAACAGTGATTCGAATTCTTATTTTATTAGAGAGAGTAATTTTTCGCAAAATGGTGGGACCATTTCGGTAATAACGCTGTAGATTTTGAGTTCTAAACCTACAGTTACTTTGATTGGCTTAGTATAAACTCTATCTTTAACATAGCACCTTCACAAGTACTCCAGTGGCTTAAATCTCAAGATTGAGGGAGTCAATAAATGCCAGAATTTCCTGAAATTTCGCGTTAACAATAAATTCATTATTTCCGTAAATGTGTGATATGTGGCACCATCCTGCTGAAACATCATGTCCGTAACATCCATATCCTCAACAATGGGTCAAAATTCAAATGCTCACGTCTCTCTATGGTCTAAGCCATTGACCGTTACCGCATTTCCAACCGAATTTTCGAAAAAAAAAATGGCCCACCAATCACACCACCACTCACAAATTTTGCGAAATGTTACTTCTAGAGATCCACCATTTTCATACTGCATTTTTATTAAATCAATGACGAATGGTTATAGTATTAGACTTTGCCAATATTGAAGAAAAACGTTCTTGTTGAAAACCCCTGTACATGCATATTTTCAAAGGTCATTAGAGAAATTGATATTCGCGCCAAATAAAAATCAAGCTGTCGCGCTGTTTTTCTGTTGTAAGCATCGTTTTGCGTGTTGTTGTTTTCCACGGCTTTAGTATTTTATTCTTTTATTCATAAATATAATATTTTTATTGCATATCTTTTTATATATTCAAATATACCTATTTTTGAGTTGGCCATGTATGGAATGTAATGTAATTGTTATTCAATTAATTTTACCAGAAGTTCATAAAGGTACAAAAAGGTATAAGAACTCTAGTACTTATTTTTATATGTTCTCAAAACCGGTCGGAGCCACGGCAGTAGCTATATTCTGGTATTTTCTTATGGACACCAATAATAAGGGCAGAAAAAACGTTTTGCTAGTTCCACCAGGGGCGTAGACAAAGGAAAGGGCACCACTACCTGACTCTACCTGAAGACAAGATTTTGTTCTGCAAGCCATCCAAAAACGAATTCGGTTACTTGATGTTGCAATGCTATGAAATCACAATTTATTTTTCGAGGGCTTATAGCCAGCGTTTTCTTGTATATTTGGTAAACCCACAGGTTCCTCGCAATCAAGAATGCGTTTTCCCTAAAATATCTACAAATCGCGGAATGCAGATGGAGACACCTGACAACACGCAAAGTTGATAGAACGTTATGGCGCACCAACAACCACAAATAAACATCAATACTGGCAAATGTGAAACGAAGGGATGCTTGTGGACTCATGGCGATGATAACTGGTTTCTGGTCTATCGGGGAACAAGCAGCCAAAATGGGCATCCCTCACAACAAACACTGTGACAGTTTTAAACAACCAGAGAAAAAGGAAACAAGTTTCCTCTTCTTTTGTGAATGCCTTGCCTTATGGAAGTAGAGAATGCCAACCCTTGCCAAAGCACTGTTCGAGAGTCTTGAAAAACTATTTGGCTTAGACACCAACAACCTAATAAGGTACTTAAACCGCACAGATTGGATATAGTCATTCTGAAAATAACCATTAAGCAAATAGGTAGCGATAATGTGGCAACAAAGCGGTGCGGAACGCTAGTTAGATTTTGGAAGGATCACCACTTTAACCAACCAACCAACCAAACCCCACAGCATTTGATGATTAGAAAGGCCGCTAGATCCTATGAGGGTCGCGTAAAGTTCGATAAGTTTTTTCTGGTGATCGCTATCCATAACGTCCTCCATAATTTCGTGCCAGTGGTTATCATTCTTTAATAAAAGTAGATCTTGTCTATAAGTTCCATATTTCTGTTCGTGGATAGTTTTAAGGTCTCTGTAGCAAGTTGAGTAGCTGCAAACACACAATCTCACATTTGCATTTTTTTTATTACTAAGGATCACAAAGCTTTTAGCAGAATAATATACACTTCTAACTTTAAAGATGCAGAAGCTTGAATGTTTAAAAAAGTTTAAATCGCTGTTTCAAAATGCTTTTTTATCTCAGATGCATCTAAGGATCTCAGATGCCGTTTCATCAAGGAAAAAACGCATAGTCGTTCCGTAAAAAATAGGTATTAGACGTAAACTTTAAAAACGTTATATGGCAGATATAATCTCTTGCTCCTATTTACCATATTCCGTTGGTGTAGTGTAAAAATTATTTTTTTCGTACAGTGTAAGTGATTCTTAAATAGTTGGATTTTGTTGCACAGCGTAATTTATTCTTACTAAATTCATCCTAAATTACACTGCTTCAGTATCACAACGGGCCTGTAAAGTCTAAGTGACTTGGTGAGCAAACCAACTACCGCCATAATCTACAGTGTTTCAGATGTAGTTACTTTTGTGAAAAAGAAAAATAATAATAAAAAAATAATAAAAAAAAAATTAATCAGTCAATTCTGTCCAATATGTGTGCATATTTATCCTCAAGCAAGCTCTGTATCAGGTTGGTCTACATCGCGCAAGCCAACAGTCTGTGAACCACGGAGCCCACTTGGTGGTTGGTATCATCCCCGTAAACTGCCTAATGGGAACACATGGGAAAATGTATGGAGTTTTCCTCAAATGACATCTGTCGTAGTTGCAGGAACAAGAAGAAGATGAAGAGCGTCGAACACTTGCTCCGGCACTGCCCTGCTCCTGCCAGAGCGCGAAATCGCTGTGTAACTCTTACTTCCTTGGATATATAGCAGGCTTGGAATGTGCAGCCATCCACAGTATTTTCGTTTATCCGTCAAACGAAGTGGTTTGACCACATTGGGAATTAGAGAGGGAACTAGAGTCCAAACTAATGGTATCACAATGAGAGTCCAGGGCTAAGTGGGCCCCCTTTATTTATTTAGCTCCTAAAAAAACTGATATCTCATAGCTCCTGGGATTCTTATGCAGACCAGTCGTTGGAGCATTTTTTCGACTTGCCATTGATAGTTTTAATACTAGTTTTTTTTTCTAGCATAAACATGGCACTGCACAAATTGTGATTTTATTGACAATCTCGTGGTCTACAATTGCGCTTAAGTATTTTTTTCTTTCAAGAAATCTAATTTTTATCCAGAAGCAGAGATTTATGGTAGGTGACTGATTTCGGTCCAACTTAATGCTGGGGAGAGGTGATACGCTTTAATTCTACCGTAGGCTCTGTGAACAAGAGAACTGTAAAAGGCACTCTATCCCTTTCTTTACACTGATGATTTAATAATATAAAACTATCGGCCGCCGTAGCCGAATGGTTGGTGCGTGGCTACCATTCAGAATTCACAGAGAGAACGTTGGTTCGAATCTCGGTGAAACACCAAAAATTAAGAAAAACATTTTTCTAATAGCGATCGCCCCTCGGCAGGCGATGGCAAACATCCGAGTGTATTTCTGCCATAAAAAGCTCCTCATAAAAATATCTGCCGTTCGGAGTCGGCTTGAAACTGTAGCTCCCTCCATTTGTGGAACAACATCAAGACGCACACCACAAATAGGAGGAGGAGCTCGGCCAAACACCCAAAAAGGTTGTATGCGCCAATTATATATATATAAAGTAAGATAGAACTAAAAGGCATTTCTGAACTGGGCAAATCAAAAGTTGGCATTAAAGTTTAGACAACCTAAAAATCATTTGCTGCATAAAGAAAACAAAACGTTCGGAATTCTTTTTAAGTCTACTAGGGAGAGAAGATGAGCCCATTGAATATGTAATAAGTATTCGAAAAACTGGGGTCAATTCCTTATGTTGCCGATGGTATGAACACCAAAGCTATCAGACAGAGCACGAACGATATTGCGCCTTGCTAATACGGAAACCACTAAACCAAGCAAAAACCCTTTTAAATTCCCCTGAGAAGAACTTAGCTCCTCAAACAATAAAAATACACAAAATATCATAAGCACATTTCTTAGAGTGTAATCCTAGTCCTATAAAAACGTTTAACTGTTTAAACTATTTTCAATAAAATCAGCATGAATTAAAAACATAGTAATAATTGATTGTTTCTCTAATCACCACCTCTAACGCAACCTACCGTAATAATTTGAGCGCTTTCATAATGAGCAATACTGTTCCGTAATATAGGATAGCTCACATTTGTACTCTCGAAAAAGCTTGGCTTTAAAATTAAAAACATATATAACAGGTAGCCTTCAAGTTTAATGAACTTTCTCGTCAACTGAAAATAAATATAATATAATATTTCTACATATGCTTTACATATACTGAAAGAAAAACTGAAAAAAATTATTTATTCAATTTCCCTACAAAATAAATTTTATTTGCAGCGTAAAGGTAATGAAACAAAAATCAAATCCAAAATATACAGTCTAACTTTTCCTAAGAAGTCCTTAATCAATCAAGATTTTTTCAGAACTGTAATCCCAGGACATTTCGATGACACTTTATTTGAGATTTACAAATGAATTTGCTCCTCCAAGTACACGAGTGGCAATGACCCTGTACTGATGTGGGTGTTATGAATAGCGCATTGCAGGCGACTTCGGAAACGCGCTGAATGTTCCACAATCATTATTTAAATTACAGTATTCTGCCGTTTTCCCCTTTTATTCTATTTGTTTCATTGGCGAGACAATCTTAGTTTGAGAATAAAGTTACTGCCACGGCCACTTACTTACTACATAATTCACTACACTCCAGGATTGAATGAATCAATGTGTGACGCCCATTCAAAGTGCCACTTCACAACAGCGACTGCAATGGAAATGCAGTAAAAGTAAAGCTATTGATCAAATTGACATTTATAGACTTTGGATATTGTACAATGGATGTTGAGAGTGAGGTTATGCGATGGTGCGCAAATTGATACACCTCCGCTTAGTTGAACGGAAGTTTACTGTCTGTGACGGCGGGTAGCACACTAAATGAAACGCAGAGCGGTCAGTCATTGAAACCATCGCACTTTTAGTGACGGATTTTTATAAAGAATTTAAATAATAGGTATAAAGAGTAGGGTATCCCTAAAATTTCAAGTTCAATATTTTTTTACGCATATCTTCTTAAAAGTTTCGTAATAACCCTATATTGCTTGGAAAAAATATTGTATTACCTCGATTTATAAACGATAACTCGTGCCGACTTGCGATTTATACTTGCCCATGATTACTGCGCTATGACTTGTAACTACATATTTTATTTGTCATTCCATACTTAATTTTTGAGATTATTTGTGTTTCATTTTTTAGTGCGTAAACATGCCGGTATAATTACGGAGTGACAAACAAAATATTTTCCTTATCACATTGCCTATCTCTCAAAATCACCATCCAATCGACAAGTTCTCTCAGTCCCTTTTTACAATATTCATCACGCCGTGATGCATAGGTTGTATAGAAAAAAAAATTTCTCGGAAAAAGAAGAAAGATCTAGAAAGGATTGTAAGACAAAAAAAGAATCATTTAATGTTGCAACTACTTCCACCACAAATAACTTAGAAAGTGTAGAAGATATATTCGAAGAACAGATCTTGAATTCTGAGCTCAGCTTGCAGGGTATTCCCTGCCATGAACTAAGTTCAAATCAGATCTAAAAAAAATCTCATAACACCTAAACTAGTTGCAGCTTTACATCGAGGTCAATTAAGCATAAGAGATTCCGTTTACATTCTTAATGCCGTCGTAGAAGCGCTGTCAACAGTGACGTGGGTGCCGATACGCGAGTGCGCCGACTGTTTGTTTGATGACAGGAGGTACTTCGTTTTGTCCTCGTTCACCACCAGACCCATTCGCTTTGCCTCTTTATCCAGCTTGGAGAAGGCAGAACTAACAGCGCGGTTGTTAAGGCCGATGATGTCAATATCATCGGCATACGCCAACAATTGTACGCTCTTATAAAATATTGTGCCTGAGTGATTAAGTTCTGCGGCTCGTACGATGCTCTCCAACATCAGGTTAAAGAAGTCACACGACAGCGAGTCACCGTGTCTGAAACCTCGTTTGGTATCAAACGGCTCGGAGAGGTCCTTCCCAATTCTGACGGCGCTGCTGGTGTTGAGCAACGTCATCTTGCATAGCCGTATTAGTTTTGCGGGGATACCAAATTCAGACATCGCGGCATACAAGTCACTCCTTTCCGTACTGTTGAATGCAGTTTTGAAGTCGACGAAAAGATGGTGTATGTCGATTCTCCTTTCATGGGTCTTTTCCAAGATTTGGCGTATAGTGAATATTTGGTCGATAGTAGACTTTTCAGGTCTAAAGCCACACTGATAAGGTCCAATCAGTTGGTTGACGGTGGTCTTCAGCCTTTCACACAATACGCTCGCTAGAACCTTATAGGCGATATTTAGTAGACTAATCCCGCGGTAATTGGCACAAATTGCAGGATCGCCCTTCTTATGGATTGGGCAGAGCACACTTAAATTCCAATCGGCAGGCATGCTTTCATCCGACCATATTTTGCATAGGAGCTGATGCATGCACCTTACAAGCTCCTCGCCGCCATGTTTGAATAGCTCAGCCGGCAGTCCGTCGGCACCTGCGGCTTTGTTGTTCTTTAGCCGCGTTATCGCTATTCTCACCTCGTCATGGTCGGGTAGCGGAACGTCAATTCCGTCGTCAACGATTGGGGTATCGGGATCATCACAATCTCTTTGACATGCGCAGCTATCACTATTAAGTGGGTTCGAGAAGTGTTCCCTCCATAATTTAAGAATGCTCTGGATGTCGGTCACCAGATCGCCGTCTTTGTTCTTACAGGAAAACGCCCCGGTCTTGAAACCTTCTGTAAGCCGCCGAACTTTCTGGTAGAATTTTCGGGCGTTGTTCCTATTGGCCAGCATCTCAAGCTCCTCGCACTCACGTATTTCGGCCTCTCGTTTCTTCTGTCGAATAATACGTCTCTCTTCTTTTCTTAGCTCTCTGTAGCGATCCCACATGGCTCGCGTTGCGCCCGATCGCAGCGTGGCTCTATAGGCAGCATCTTTTCTTTCGGCGGCAGATTGACATTCCTCGTCGTACCAATTGTTTTTTCGGGCTCGCCGGAATCCGATTTCTTCTTCGGCGGCGGTACGTAGAGAACGAGAAATATTGCTCCATTGCTCGTGCATGCCGGTTTTTTGGGCAGTACTCTCTGAGAGTAAGAGTGAGAGTCGAGTGGCGAATCTTCTGGCTGTCTGTTGTGATTGCAGCTTTTCGATGTCGAACATTCTTTGCGTAGTTAGATGGACGCTTTTCGCTGCACAGAGGCGTGTGCGCAGTTTAGTTTTAGTCATCACTTGTGGTATTTATGTGAAGAGACAGTCATTCTATCCCTGCTTGGTGATGAAGTTGATAACCAAACTAAGAAGAAAATTATTGCCAACTTCAACAGGGACAAAACCTGCGATTTTAGCAAACGCTATAACCCGTCGAAGGAAGAACTAACTCAAAAGTTGTTTGGTAAGTTAAATTGACTTCTTGTGATATTTTTAAAACGTTTATTAATTTTTTTGTGCTATTTAATTTTTTTTTCTTTTTTTTTCAGACAAAACACTGGATGATCGGAGCAGAGCAAACAATTTCTGTCACGACTGCAGATAGACGACAGTTTTCTAAAGGAAGATGCATCTTCTTGGGATAATAATGCTGCTTTTCTGGAAGCTACTAGAAGAATAAGTCATTGGAGAGTTGTGAATGATACTGCTGAAAGGACTGTTGAATTAATGCAAATTTTTAACAGATTTATCACGGCTGAAGAAGTACAAAAACAAATCTTGCCGCGCAATGTTCAGGAACATAGAAAAATGTATCCGGACTGTGAAAAACTACTCTAAGAAGAAGTTACTCTGACTGATTGTTAATAATTTATGTTTTTAATTAAACATTAATGTTCATATCATTTAATCTGTACTTTTATTCACTTAATTTATTGCATTTATAGTTATTTTACAGCAGACCGAAATATCAGAACAAACACGATTTTTACTAAACTTTGAAGCTCAGCATTGGCACTGGTTGCAATTGTGCTAGAAAGATGAAATTCAATATTTGATGGAATTAGTAAAAAATTTAGAGGGTGTGCCCTTCGAAATTAGAAAAAAAAAATTTTTTTTGTCATATAAGGAACACCCTAATAGAGAGTTCCAATGGAAAATAGTATTCCCTGTAGAATGCAATAGTAAAATACAAAGAAGTGATAGTGATGTACATATAATATTTATATGTTGCAATGTTGAAACTTAATAGATTAGCCGTCTGCTTGGTGCACATCGAGACGCTTTATTTGTTTTAAAATTCGAAATAATCTCATCACAATATTACCTCGGCATTCCAAATTTGCTGCGATTGCAAAAAGAAACAGAATTCTTAAACCTCAACCCTAACATTATTTACGTCTAAAGTTTATATTTAAAGTTTACCTCGCCACCAGCTCACAGTGACTTTTCAAGAAACTGCATGACAGAAAATATGTCTAGACAGATCACACTTGAGGGGGCTTTACTGTGCGGAGAAAGGCTAGAGTTTCATTTCTGCAGTTTGCTATTGGAGATGTGGACCTTTAGTAAGCAAGGCTACTTTGCAAGTCCTTCAAGTCACGGTTACTTAGGGGACGTCGAGAGAGTTTTTTATGTATATGTATATCATCTCTTTCCGTTCTGAGATTTAAGATCCTCAGTCTTCGTAAGATGAAATGTAAACATAAAGAAGTCTCATTTAATTTAATGTTCCAATATAGGATGCGACTGCTACTGTTATTTTGTGAAAAGGTACAGGGAGTCCGGTAGCAGATTAGGAATCAAAAGCAATATTAAGAAACAATTGCTAACGATAAAAATGTATTACAAAAACTATTTTTTTTTCAATTATTATTATATTTTTTAAAAATTATTATTATATTATTTTTAATTTATTTCCTCTAAATTATAACCGTTACATCGGAAACACTCTTGGAATGTGATCTGCGTACTCCGAGCCACTCGCTGGAGAAGTGATGTTTCCCTGCTTACGTCAGCTTTAACTCGCATAAGGCAGGGATGCAGCTCTTTAAAACGTGGTGTGACGACCTGTTTATTAGCCTAGCAGTCTTACAGTTAGGGAAACTTCACAGAACTACTAAGGAAATTTATATGAACGCTGATCTATTCATATAATCTGGTCTCCAAAGGCTGCAAATTCATCACTATATGAAGTACTTTCAGTTGAACTTTTTGTGAAAAACTATAATAGAATTTCAAATGCTATATTCATAGACGTGAAAATGACATAAACTTTGCAGCAACTCACTCCTTAACAGTGTCTCCAAATTGCAGATGTTTCGTCTTCAAATAATATCCGACACAAATTTGACATGACAATGCTTGCTACTCACGAAGTGTTGAATAGCCTTAAAAATAAAGCAAATGAGTGAAATATAAAGAAAAAATGGATTTTTGAATGGTGTGATGATTAATGAGCTCCACAGCAATTTGTTGCATCAGAAGTAGCATACAATAGGTGGATGCACATGATTTAGTTCAAGAAAAAAAAGTACAAGCAAAATAACCAAAGCCGAACAAAAAATTGTATGCTTTGGGGTCATCAAAAAGACAGACAGATAAACAGGAAGGCAGGCAGACAATAAATGAATTTCGAATGCAGCCGCGCCAAGTGCCCCGGGTTCGCATACATTTGTGCATACTCTTGCTATAAGCACATGTGTGCTTACGATTACATATATCATATGTACATATCAGCGTAGGTATGCACCTGGGACTGTTTTGTTTCAGTTGGTTACCAACAAATCTGTTGTATTCGTACAAAGATTATTTCTTTATTTTTTCCCGGCGAAAAAGGAAATGTAACTGTAAAAGCTCTAGAACTTTCACGTATTATGCGTTAGTATGGGAGGGATTTCAAGAAGTTGAATTTCTGGTTTACCTGTACTACGATTAGAAAAGGGGATGGGAATCACAAACAATGATAGCTGCAGATTTTGCAGTGCTTCTAGTTCAACTCTAGAAACTCTAGGAAACTCTAGAGCAGCTTCTATGTTCTTGCCCTGCATTAGCTAGAACCCGAATGAAATGTTTAGGAGCTTAACAATATGAGAGGTTAGAATATCTCTCGGGGTTAGAGCTTCAGAGCTTACTTAGGTTCGCAAAAGACTCAGGCTTATTACAAGAAGCCTACTACAAGGAAGCATAAGGGTCAAGCTCCATCTGACACCACTAAAGACCAATAAGCCCATGTGATGACCTTCAGCCAGCCAGGTCAACCTAACCTAACCTTTCCGTTTTCGAGATGTGAAGGATTAAGTTTGAAGTTCGATCATCACTTCAAATGAGAGCACATAGAGTACTTAAACAAACTTTAGGACGTTTGAGTGCGTTGGACACGAACAAGCCATTTAGAACTCCGAAATTTACAGAAACATAGAAAAAAGGAGCATACTTTCTAATGAGCCAGTAGCTTTAAAAAACGAATGGAACATCTGCGGTTTTCTGCTCAAGCACTAAATCAAACCTATCCGGTTTACAGCAGGTGAAATATTCGGGCAGTGGTGTTTTTTCGCTCCGGTGACATTGAAAATCTTCATGAAAGGAAATTTATTTACGAAATGGTAATAGCCCCTAAATGCACTAAATAGTTCTTCCAATAGAAAAGATATGTTTGAGTACAATTGTAATGCTGGGAGCTTTGGTGAAATGATCAGAAATGAACTCGAGTTTGTCTTCGTTTTCAAGATAAAACAAAGAGATTTTATCTTAAAATGTGAGGATAATAAAAACCACATTAATAATTCCTCTTTTCTAATAAAATTTGTTAATCCCATAAAGTGAGCGTCTTTTATAAATCCAAATTGTTAAACAGTGACATGGCCGTGTAGTAAAAGAAATATAGTTAGAGCTCAAATCAAATCAGTTTTGATAGAATAAGAGAGAAAATGATTATACTGAATTTTACATCTTACTTAAAATATATTGGGAAATTTCATGAGCTGAATGTTTCCTAAAAAGAAAGAACCGCTTTTGTAACGTAATCTGACAATAGACCACATAGGATAATGGATGGAGCAAGTTATAGCCTCTCATTTACTGCCGAGGAGCGACCGCTGTTGGAAAAAGTTTTTTCTATCAATTGGTGTTTCGTACCCGGGGCTTTGAGCATGCGCACTTCCGAATGTAGTCACGCCCCAAACCATTCGGCTACGGGGATCTCCAATACAGCAATACATATCTGACGCGTACACTTCTCTTAGGTGTTTGGCCCAGCTCTTCCTCCTAATTGTAGTGTGCGTCTTGCTGTTGTTCCACAAATGGAGGGATCTACAATTTTAGACCGACTCCGAACCGCAAATGGTTTTTATGAGGAACTTTTTCATGGCAGAAAATTACATAATTAAAAGTAGTAAAATTACTATAATTGGTGCAAGAGGATTAAGTGCAAACATACAAAATCGGGAGGAAAAATTAAACAAATTTCATTTTACTGTAAGAAAGTGACAAAGTTTCGACGTGTTTCTGTTTTAATATGAGTTAAATTTATTTATCACTTTGAAGCTCGAAAAGTTTCATCAGCGGTTTTCTTCACAACTTGCAGAAGTCTTGCTTTTACTCTGACGCGCTCATATGCACACATTTACATATGTATTACTTATAGAGCACCCGATACCCAGGTATCGATCAATGCGAATAACTCGATACTCGTTTGTTGTTCACCTGTTCAAATGTTTGTTCGAAATTATCAGTTAAACCAAAAATTGCCAATTTTATTTATTAGCATTTCATAAGTTTTTCCATACACAACTTGTAAAACTTAAAAAAAATTACGGCAAAAATGTCTAAATAATTAAAATTATTGTTCGGATCATTTGCAAAAGCTTGGTATACTCGAGCTCAGCCACGAAAGTGTTCGAACATTGAGCAGATATGCGCGTGCTCGTGCTTATTCGGCCGGGTTGTTCGAAAATGTGCACACAAAATCGAGAGATTTAGTGCATATGTACATTCTTGACAAATTAGCGTAAAGTGAAAGGCCCTGACTTGGAAGTTTAGATGCATTCACCATATATTCCACATTTTCTTACTGCAGTTCTCTTTTATCGGTCCCAGCAGAGTTTTCAAAGGAACTTTATATGAAGTTCTTATAGTTGCTTATTATTTAGAACTCTTAACTGGCTTATGAAATAATCAATTAAAAGCTAATACCGCTTACATAATAAGCCACAAAAAGCGAGCTTTTTAAAGGCTTTTCAATCAACTAACTCAATGCCATCTACAATTGTTACAGTAACCAAAGTTTCCAAGCCACTGAGATCCGATTTTCGATTGATAATGATAAAAACAAGATTGCGCCCATCAGTAAATTTAGTGCTATTTTATATCCAAAATGCAAAAAACTTTCGAATTTGGTGTTTGAAAAAGGTTAAAAAAGCTCAGTCTTGAATTTAAAGCTTAAGCTGAGAAGATTGAGTTGGTTGGTTGGTAACCTTTTTTTAAAGAAATTCTCTTAACAAGTTTCAAGCACAAGGAAGGATTTTTAAAATTATGTTTTGTCAATAAAGTCCATTGTTCATAACCATAACACATTCATTTAAAAAAAAGCACACAGAAAAGTCAATTTGTATTTTCTATGGTATTTTCTTTTCTTTAAATGGGCATTTTAGTGCTTTTTTGTGAGAGAGAGAGATTTGACTGCTCGAAAGACCAGAAGAAGAACAAACTTGTAAAAAAATGTAAATAGGGCGAAGAAATACCACACACAAATAACACACGAATAATCACCAACATTAATCGCAATCGCCGACAATGTGACGAGATAATAAAACCAAAATAAAGCTATGTATTTAATAAAACTCATTAAAAAAATTACAATATATTATAAATATCACATTTTAATTAAAAGATTTAATCAATTAATTTAATTACAAAAATTAAAAATCAGCTGATATTGTCAAATTCGCTGAGAGCAACGGTACCACGATAGACGCCACCTCATCATTTGTAAACTCTACAAACTCATAGTAGGAAATAGTATAATTTTTTTATATTAATCGCAAAATATTTTTAAAAAAGGATTTGAAAGCTGAAGAGTAGAACTTTGCGATGCCGTTGTGGAAAATTAAAAAAAAACTTTACCTTGCTCAAAAAAAATTTTTTGATTATTTAACCTCAAATTGCCAAAAATCCTGACGTGCGGGAGCATTTTCAAGGTCATATTCGTTTTCAGCATAAAAAAACCTTCAAGAAACACCCATAGCCGTTTTAGAAGCTGTAAAAAAGCGAGATTTTGTAGGCCTGTGTAATTGGTCCAATCTGCAACAACTTTGCAATTTTTAGTAATTAAATAAATTTGAATAAAGTATGGGTAAAAAAAGTAGGGGTTTTCTATGTCTTGCAATACTATAAAGGTACGAGACAACCCTAAAGGTCCAAAAATGTCCCGTGAATTTGCAAACAAAATATTCATAATTAAATAGGTGCAACGGTGTGCGGAGGCCCAAACAAAAAAGATACCCATCTGAGGCAAAATCAGATAATTGATTTGTGTGTGACAAAGGCGAACTTATCGTTGCGTGATTCGATGCTCTTTTTCCCCCGCCCCTAATTCGTTTCTCATTTACAGCAACGTAAAAAATATAAAATACTGCTATAAAAAACTTGGTTTCAAACAGTTTTCTTTCTAATCTTGAATTCATGTCCAACAGAATAAATGCTCACATGTCGTTCCGGCTCACAAAGATGGGTTTCGAACCCAGATCTGCCAGATAACATTTACGCGCAAACCACTGTGCTGCGATGGATGCGTGCATTTCTAAATAATTCCCAACTCTGTTTGCACACGCCAAAACAAAAATGCTTACTAATGCCCTTTCGTAACTTTCCACTTAAAAATACTTTTTTCACTCAACACTTTGACGTTGTCGTTGCTTTTGGCAGTTTTTTTTTTGTTTGTGCTATTTATCTTCAAACCAGTTTTGTTGCTCAGCAGTTCCCTGAATAAAATGCCCCAGTGTCAGCCAATAACGCAGAAACGCTGATAATGGCAAAGCCAACAAAGGGAAATCAGTCAGTCAGCGCGTGCGTCCCAGTTGAATCATTTGTCTATACGTGCATGCGTTTGTCTGGTCTACCGTTTTTAGCTTTTTCTCATTTTTTATTTCTGCACAGCTGAGTGCCGTTCCAAACGGTTGACTCTTCAACTGTTTGCCAAGCAATTCCCTCACACTCACACACATCCCGCTCACCAACAAATCACATTTGCTTGACTTCGAGCTCGTGACTGAACGTTGCATTATATACAAACACACACAAAATTTCGTTGCATTGAGTTATGTTATTTGTTTTATAAAATAAAACTTGCCTTTTTTCATGCTTCCCCTTTTCTGTCATATCTTTTCCACCCTTATCCCACTCCCCCGCGTACCTGTCTGTTATCTGTCTATCTGTTAGTAATGTTTATGACGGTTTCTGCTCTTGCGGTCGGTTGACTGTTCGGTCGGCGGCCGGTAGTTGTTTGATTTCATTGCCAGACTTTTGGCAAATATTAACAATTATTAATTAACGCCTTACTATACCATACACCGCCAGCCAACTCGTTACTTTTAGTACCACTCACAGCAAGATTTATATAAAACTTGTTCGTGTAGTTGTTGCAATTTTTATAAAAAATAAGAAATTTTTTTATCTACTCGCATTCTAAACGTTGTCACAACAGCTGGTAGTCTTATTGCTCAACTGACACCATTTTTAATTAGTTGAGAAGTTAATTACTTATTATGGGAAATTTCCCAAAGTGTTGCTTTGATTTTTTATCTAAATCCTGGAGGTGAGTAATATTTAGTAAGTGATTCACCGAAGCATTCATTAGCTTAGTATTTTTATGTTACCCTGAATCTTAAGTATTTAAGCATTAGCGACAAGAGGACGTTCTGTAGTTCTAATACACAAGTTTAAAAATAGAAAAAAATTAGAAATTGAAAAATTTTTTGAAATATCTGACCTGTGACTGTCATTTTGCATGCAAAATTCGACCCGAATATGGAGTCAGATATTAAGAAAATATTATAACTTCTAAATTTTCAATCCACTTCTGAGGTCCAAGAGACAAATCGGAAATAAAGAGAGGAACTAATTTTTTTTATGAAAAGTTATGCAAAATTCCTGAAAAATTCATAAATAACTCCCAAGCCAAAAGATTCATTGAAAAGTATTGCCAGTAAAGGGTCTTTCAAAAGTGAAGCCCAGTGAATGGCTTCTTGAAGGTGCCTTTTTTTGTAATCTTTGACATTTGTGAATTGGAGATACATATACATATACAATTTTACACGATAGAATTTACACGCGTTAAAATTATTGAAATTTGGTCGCAAATGGGCGATCTTTAAGAACAACGTATCGAAAAATTAGTAATTTTTTTAGTACAAATAATTGGCCGAATGAGTCCACAATTTAAAGGGATCGAGGATCGAAAAAGGAATGGGTGAATGGTGTTGCTGAACAACCTTCAACATCGATATCTCATCGTTCTCAAACATTAGATAATCATGAATCGACTGTTTGGCGGATTTTACCCGTAGATATGCTTATGGTGGACATTTAAATGATCCCATTTTTAGCATAATATTGTTAAAAACCTTGTTTTGAATAAATATGTATAGTGAAACCTGAAGGAATCTCCATTTTCACATGTTTTATTTTAAAACATCTAGGCGCGTCTTTTAAAAAAGACCCTTCATTTTGGATTAAAAAAAATTACTTTCACTTAATTTTAAACAAACAAATATTTAGTTTCAACGAAAATCGCCTAACTACATTAGAATACAATACACATTAAAGCGAACTCACTTCTTTTCAGAACTCAAAAATATAATTTTAGCAACATCTCGAAGCATCCCCCTGACTGTTTTTAAAGGGGAATTGCGCTACTTTTTTCTCAGTAAACCGTATAAGGGATGGAGCTACATTTAATCGTGTGCTATTTCGAAAACCTTTCGTAGCTGTGTTTACTGGACATTGGACACTCGGCAGAGCGCGGAAAAGCAAAGTTTAGCATTTAGCCGCAATTGCTTAAGTTGTGGCAGCTAAATGATTAAAGTCACTTGGCGCTCCTTTTGTCGTCAGTCTGGGGCAGTGATCCAACCTAAGTCCCATCAATCTTCTTCATTAGATCAACAGTTCTAGCTGGCTATAGACATATGCCTGCTGGAGGTCTCATAATGGTATCAGTCAGTGATACTTGGAGAGGCCGAACTGGTGCTTCAGCCTATTAAACTACCTACCTAATATACATCTCGCGAACTACTCAACTTTTTTAATATCTAATTGCACTTTCGGTCTCAGCGATTAGTTTTATAATTGAAATGTTAGTCATAGGGAAATGGTGAAATCATTGTAAACTAGTGTTACATGTACTTATATATGATACTACATATGTATGTACGAGGTTTGTTCAAAAAGTATCTAGCCTTACAAATTGTATACATACACTCGATTTTAAATTTTTTGTAATATTTTGCGCATAATGCTCCTGAATCTATGCTTTAAAAAATCGGGAGCAGCCGATTTCAATACAGGACCAACGTCTGCAAGGGGTGGCTACAAAGATGTGCAAACACAATAATACCATTAACAGTAAAAATATCGATGACCTCATTCGAAACATGTGATATGCGATTGTCCTAGAAATTGTCTATTGAGGTCAATGTGAACTTCATGAAATGCTACGAAACCACCAACAAGAATGAAATTTCAATTTTCAGCTGGTTAAAAACCACGCTTCGTTATCAGTCATGCTGGAATAACTACACTATGTTGGTGAAAACTGCACGTCAAACTTTTTGATATGCTGTGATAAAATCAGCGCAATGAGCTCGAATCTATCGGCAGCCTATCGGAGTAAGTAATAGCAGATGGCTCATGCCATTCAAAAATTAATTAAAACAGATCTGGAATAAGCGGCGGATGCAATAGAAACTTCCATCTAAGCTCATGCAACTTCTAGCGTGTCGTCAAATATATGTGCGGCCTAGAGTTGTCTTAATGTTAAGCAACAACTTTCCTATTCTCCCATTTTAGCTGCTTCCAATCTGAACAGTTTGTTGGCAGCGTAGGCCCAAAATGAGGCATGTTAAGATTAACCCTTGCACTTAGCGAGAAAACGATCCATTTCGATAGCAGTGGTTTTCCTACAGGGTGCAAATATATGTATATCAGAACTCGCTATCAATGAGGTCGGCTGACATTTTTTTATTGTTATTTAAATTTTTACTTTTTGTATAGACACGTACATATATTTTATATATATTAAACGCCTAAACCGCACATATGTACGTCTATGCGGCTAATGTAAACAATCACTCTATATTTATCACAACAAAAGCAATCACAAACAGCATATTTAGAGACATTTAAGCTTTCTTGTTGTGAAAATGTGTGCTAGTGAAATATGTTGCTGGTGCTGAATTAACAGTACTTCGTCGTCAACATCGACCTCGTTCGCTAGAAAATAAAATAGTAAGTCCACAAGAAGTCTAAATATGTACTATGAGGATCATGTTTTCTTTTATTTAAATTTTTTTTTTTATCAAATAGTGTATGTCTTCTACATTTATATTCAACATATATTTTTCAAAATTATATATTAAATATATGTAACGGGTGATCAATTAAGAGGAGTTTTTTTCATTTGCGTTTTTTTTACAGATCGCGCGCGAGTTGTGGCAAACTGTCATCGTGGATTTGTTGAACAGCGTTTGGCATTTCATCATGGAAAGACTCACACCGCAACAACGTCTACAAATTGTTCAACTGTATTATGAAAATCAGCGTTCTGTGACAAATGTTTTTCGTGCGCTTAGACCGCATTATGGTCAACATAATCGGCCTGCCTTAAACACTATTCTACATACCATCAACAAATTTGAATCCGAATATTCATTGGTGGATAATTCTCGACCGAATAGACCACGTCCAGCAAGAAGCATTGAGAATATAGCGGCAGTAGCAGAGAGTGTACGTGAAAACCGCGATGAATCGATTCGGCACCGTTCTCAGCAACTTGGACTGTCGTATGGAACAACTTGGTCAATTTTACGGAAGGATCTTCATTTAAAAGCATACAAAATACAGCTCGTACAAGAACTAAAGCCAAATGACCTTCCTGCACGTCACCGTTTTGCTGATTGGGCTCTTGAAAAGATTGAAGAAGATCCGCTGTTTTCGAGCAAAATTTTGTTCAGCGATGAGGCGCATTTCTGGCTCAATGGTTACGTCAATAAGCAAAATTGCCGTATTTGGGATGAAGAGCAACCAGAACAGGTTCAAGAGCTACCTTTACACCCAGAGAAAACAACGGTCTGGTGTGGTTTATGGGCTGGTGGAATCATCGGTCCATATTTTTTCAAAAATGATGATGGCCGCAACGTAACTGTGAATGGTGCTCGCTACCGTACCATGATATCGGACTTTTTGCTACCTGAAATTGAATCTAATGATCTCTACGACATTTGGTTTCAACAAGACGGAGCCACTTGCCATACAGCTCGTGAAACAATGACTTTATTGAGAAGTCATTTCGGAGAGCAGCTGATTTCACGTTTAGGACCTGTGAGTTGGCCACCAAGATCTTGTGATATCACACCTTTGGACTTTTTTCTTTGGGGATTCGTGAAGTCCAAGGTCTATGCTGATAAACCAGCTACGATTGAAGCTCTGGAAGCCAACATTACGCGTGTTATTCACGACATACCAGTCGAAATGCTCGAACGAGTGATTGAAAATTGGACCTTCAGAATGGACCACCTTAAGCGTAGTTGCGGCCAACATTTGAATGAAGTCATATTCAAAAAGTAAATGTCAAAGAATGTCCTTTCAAATGATAAATAAAGGTTTTGAACATAATTTACATTTTTGTTTTTTTTTAACTATTGAAAAAAGCACCTCATGATTGATCACCCGTTACATACCTATGATTGAACAGAAAATCAGGCCTTGATTTTTACAAATATTTGCAATTACATAATTAAAAAAACAGTCATGATTTTAGCAGCCAAGAGAGGAGGACTTCCTTTGAAATTATATAAATATTTCTCTTGACGTGACTGATCAATCTTAAAAAGACAAGACTGCTTTCTCGAATGTGAATATTGATTATAAAAATATAAACAGTTTTTTTTTTATACAAGCTATTGCAAGTTTTAATTTAAAGTTTTTTGAGTAAAATAGTTTTGTCAAATTTATCTTTAAGAGCAGCAAAACATTTGAAATCTTCATCCTCCAACAAATGATAGCACATAAACATTTTGACCAGTTTTGAGCAGTTTTTTTTGGTAATGTTTATTTTTTTTTTATAAAAGTATAGCGCATTGTCCAACAAAACCCACAATCACTTGTCTATCACTATCACAAAATAACTGACAAACACATCAAAAATCAAGTTTTCCAAAATGAAGTATTCACAAATTCCATTACTTGTATTGAAATTGAAATTTGAATAGGTCGACCCAAGGAGCACTAAGAGATTTGGTGGCTCCTAAAACACTCAGGCTAAAAAGCCCATTGTATTTAGAGCTCTGGAAAGAGGGTAGATAGTCAAGAAGGAAAAGAGAAAATTATCAGAGAAAGAGATAGGAAAGAATAGATACAGAGATAGAGATAGTTAATCCTGTGGGAATTTTCCAGATTCTTTGGGAAATCTGTAAATATCCTCCAGTTTTAGAGAACGAATATTACTCATTCTCACGACATCGGAGCCCAAAACTCGTAGTCTTGCTCAAAGAGAAAGTGCTTAGTGCTATCCACCTCCATCAAGCAAGAAACATTGGGTTCTCAATGATTCTTATGGTGGTTATATGGGTTTTGTCCTGTAATAATGCCGACCATCAACCGAACGTCTTTCCTTCCAAATTTTAGTAGAAAAATTGACAGTTTTCTGTTCGGAACACTTTGCAGTTCTGTAGCGTTCTAGACGAGACCATCGCTCTTTATGTAAATTGCATACATAATCGCTAATCCAATTTCATGCGAAACTCATTCTGATTATTGGCTCTGGCCCTTGTGGGGGAACCGCTGATCCACGGTTGGCGAATTCATCGGCAATTTCGTTTCCTTGAATACCGGAGTGTCCTGGAACCCATATAAGTACAAGCCTATTCTGTCTTGCGACAGAGTTAAGCTTCTTCTTACATTCTTGAACAATCTTTGAGGTTTGCTTCGCGTTCTCCAGGGCCTTCAGTACAGCCTGACTGTCACTGAAAACTCCAATCTGTTTCCCGCTCAATCTCCTCTCGATTATCCATTCGGCTACTTTCAGGATAGCAACAATTTCCGTTTGGAAAACAGTTGCCATATTCCCCATAGCATAGCATAGTGATACTCGTACTTATCACTAAGTACCATTCGGCTCCCGACCATATTTCATTCTTAGACCCATCGGAAGGGAAAGGAAGTATCCGTCAAACCTCCCTGAATGCATTCTGGATTGCTCCATTGCGTGAGCATCAAAATCTGACATCAAATTTCCTTCCAAATGAAACTATGGGTATCAGGTCGTTACTTGTATTAATTTGGCTTCAAAAGCACCACCAGCAAATGTACAAGAGTTTCCTCTGCATATGGTATGTATGTATCTAGAAATAATTTTTCCTCTTGAATATTAGGTGCGAACTATCCAAAAAGAGAAATGTTAAAGAATACGAATCAGTAATGTTTCTAAATTTCTAGAACTCACAAAGCAACAAGACGGAACTAGTGAATTACCTAAAAGGCAAGCAAGTAAATATATATTTTTAATCAATAAATACACTACTACGATATGAGCTACATGCATACAGACCACCTTGATCAAAAAGTTTCCGGGACAAAGACAAGTGACGCTCTTAGTCAACTGATTAGAGTTCTGTGCTTTTATTAGTTGCCACATCTGTGATTAACATTCCTACAAAAAATTCAACGCCATTGCTTGACTTCGAACGTAATGGTAGGCTCTCGATATCGAAAACTAATGTAAACGTCAATAAAGTGAAAGAAAAGTTTATCAATAACAGCAAATTGCAAAATTGTTGCAAAGTTGGTCTCAAGGGGCCTGAATTTCATGCAAAAAAGGGATTGCAAGGCTGAGTCCAATCAAACATTCATCAAATGCATCATACGTGGGTTTATGAGTACAACACGCAATTCAGACATAAGGCGAGTAACTGGAGAGCTCCGAATAAGCCAAGAAACACCACGTCATTTTCAGTTAAAAAATAAAGAGAAAGAAATAGCATCCAACAGCCATCGAATTCACCTGATATGAGTCTCTGCGATTTTTTTCTGTTTGATTTGACTCGATAGGAATTAATGGAAAAATATAAGACTTCTCTGATAGCTATATCGAAAATAGATTTTTAGAAAAATGTCGAGACCTGGTTCCAACGCTGACATAAGTGAGCTAATGACGGGGGAGTCCTTTGAAGCCGATAATTTGGTTTTTGTGGAATAAACTTTTATGAATATATTCCGGGAACTTTTTGATCAATGTGTTTGTACTCATAAATAACTTAAAAGACCATTCATCGCCCGTGGCGTTGAGGTCTAACTCAAAATTTAACTCACAGAGACATTCATTGTACTCTCCCTTTGTCGGCTGTCAACTGTCACGTTGACAACTAATAACCGACATTTTACAACTGATGACTATTGCAATTATTTCAATTTAGTTTTCACGACAACTGAGCTGATAAATCATGAAGCAATAATTAAAGGTGATGTAAGTAGCCTAATTTCACCCTGTTTTAGCCATCTTGAAGCTATTTAATAAATCCGTGTTGTCCTCTTGGAAAAGCTACTTTTTATTTCAGAGCAAATTCTAAAGAAAAAGTACTCAAAAGCGTAGAAACTAAAACTTTTGCTGAAAAAATTAGCAGGCAATACTGTTTTGCCTATTCCATTTTGCTTAGACTTTCGCATCTTTCAATTCAAACACGAAACGCGCTGCATTATTTAAAGCGATTTGCTATTTTTGCTTCGAATTATTAACAAGCCTGCAATATACTAATTCAGCGTATGATACATGAGGAACAATGAATAATCTAACAAGTTTTAATTTAACTTTACGCATCGGAACAAACCTATCAAATAGATAGATGACTAAAGCATTGAAATGTTGCAGTTTTTCATCCACTGTTGTGAATAACCGACACATATTCCAATTAAGCTCGGCAGCCTCCTTATTTAAGAGATCATGCTGAATAAGCTTAAAGCCTCTAAAAAATATCTCCTTTACTTGATTGTGTCTGTTGAACTGGATGTTGTAAGATAAGAATATCAACTCGTGGTCGGAAACTCCAGCCATAGGAAGCTGATCAATATGACTGACGTAATCTCTGTCACTGACGCAAAATACATCCAAAAGACTTGGTTTGCAAATCAAGAGGACACCTCAAACTTCAATTAAACTGAATGCCCAGTAGCTAAAATGAGTTGTTTTTGAGTAATGAATTTTTTAGTAAAAACCCTGTTTCGCACTTTTTGTTTTTTGCAAAATAAAAAATTTTTAACTACTTCTTTGCAATTGTTTCTACATGAAGTCGCTCGTGTAAGTAATTACGATCATTTTGAACCCAGAATTATTAAAATCGGTTCATTTTTGACTAAGTTATGGGCATTTAAAAAATTTTTTTTCTTATATAATTAAAAAAAATCGAGTTTGAGCCGAAAAACAAAATTGCCGATAACTCTTGAAAAAAATTTTTTTCGGGCGAACAAAAAAATAACATCAGTTTGGGGTCGAGCTCTAACAAACACTTGCCCACGAACAGAGAAAACTGACGTTAGACGATTTTGCTTTTTATACTGCATAGCCAAACGCATTAGTTCGCGATTTTTTCTTGTAAGACATTCGTGGATAAATAGCTTCTCTTCAATACTGACGCCGACATCACTAAGAGAAAGTGCTCGTCTCTTATCTTTGCAGAATTTAGCTACAGCTTTCAGCAGTTGAGAGCGATCTGCAGCAGAGCTCAATTTGATTATAATTGGAGCTACGCTTTAATTGTTTGGGCGTCTACTTGTGTTTCTGCGTATATATAAATTTATCTTTTTTAACACAGATTTTATACTTGTAACTTTGCAGGTAATCTCGTTAAAAAATCAAATGTATGATTAGCGGACGTGACGAAATAAAAGTGGTTTTTCCTTGTTAAGAGTTTCCACTATTTGTTTTATTTATTACTTCAGTGTAGGTTTACAAGTGGCACATATAGATTCCAATCCGATGCATGGTCAAAATACATATATATATGACACAAATCCATGGGAATAGTTAAGTTAAAAATATAAATAATTAAGTACCAGTTATAAAATAACATAAAATTATTCTATGGCTTACAACGACCTTTTTCAATTTTTTACTACATATTCAGAAAGGGGATAAACTTATTCCCTTTTTTCCCTTGCTTCCAAATTGCATCAATGGATTAAGTAGCATCCGAAATCAGTTTTTAAACTTTACTTAACCTTGTATAATTGAATCATGCTGATAAATCTTCAAGTGACAATTCATTTGAATCTTTGATGAACTGGGAAAACCAGCAAAAAACGTTTAAACTATTTATCGCTCCTTGCGCACATGTGGCGTGCTTATTGATGACAATGAAGGAAACAAAAACAAAACATAACAAACAAGAAAGAGGAATAGGCAGTACTCGCTCTTTGAGCAGCAGTAATTGGAACATGCATATGACCAAGTGTGACAATTTATGACCGTCGTGGGCTAGTTAAATCGCATATTTCTATAATTATATGCCATTAATAATAAAGAATCATCTGACTGTGTGTAGCATGGCCCTGAGCTCCACAACAAGTACAAAAAAAAATGTTGCTCCTCCCTTGAAAACTTTGTAATTATTCAATTCTTCTTCGGCTGATATCTAACTATTGGTAAGTGATGAAGTTCAGAATAATAACTCTCTCCAAATTGCAAATCTATAAATATTTACAAACGGGGGTCCAGAAAATCGTATCTATTCCAAGTTTGAAAAACGTATCGGTTCCATGTACGTACATTTGTTAATTATTAGATGTGAAGCATTTCAAAATAGAAGCTAAACGCTTTTCACCTAATAAAGATTAATTTCCTAAATAAATTGAAATAAATGCTTACTTCATATTCTGGTCGTGGATGATGAGGCGCTTGCTTGTTTAGCTTCGTTTTGCACCTCTTAAGTAAAATATTTTAAATCTGAAATTTTAGTAAAAGTGCATAAATTAATTGCCAGAGATTAAAGTGTATTATAATGTGTTAGGTAATCATATTCGGTTGTGGCGTATCTGCATGATAGCTTGATTTTTGCTTTCACATACTATAGAACTTTTTCATCCAGCAAGCAGTGCCCAAACGTAGCGACCAGAGAAGTGGCCGATAGAAGACGGCTTCAGCCAATTTGTTCAAGGCACCAGCATACAAGGTAAGTAAAAATGTAGGGCCCAAGGCGAATTTATTACAGGTGACAGCAAACACATATAAGTAAAACCCTACATGTATTTGTTGTTGCGTTTGGTGAAACCATCACGTCAAAATCAGCAAGCAAATGTAAACATACGAATGTAAACATACCAATACATACAAACAAAGCATATCATTTTGACGTAAGCCATACCTACGGTGAAAAATTCAGCTGGGTGAATGCTGTCACCTTAATAAATCCACCTTGGTAGGGCCTGATTTACAAAATTTTAATAAAAACGCCCCTCTATAATCTCTTTTTTACAGCTGCTTTGTATGCGCCTTCGATTCGCCACTTCTTTGCTCACTATGAGAGCAAGAGTTACCGCTAGCGAGTATATCTGACCTCATAAAACTGGCATAACTCTCTTTTTTCAATGCTACCACCTCTCTTTCAAGAGACTTTCATTAGACCGAGTTCATACAGAGATACTTTTGTTGCTTCAGTATTGCAAATTCTCTTTTGGTGCTGCCCGTTGTGTTCACACACCTTGCAATTGTTATTTTTTGTCTATAATCAACAACATTGAGAAGAACGATAACACAAAGGCTCTTGACAGATTACGAGCATCACAAATAGCGAGTTCAAAAACATATGTCTCCCTGTATGAACGCGATGTTACTAATACTCATTAAATGCTTAAAAACAAAATATCATTTATGGCAGTTCCTTTACAGAGCTTGCTTCATCTATTCGCCTTTTGCTAACTCTTCGCATTTTCTCCTGAGTTCAATTTTGCTCACATTTGAAGAAGATCGGAATAAAACTCTGGCATTTATAAGTGAAGTTCCTGTAATTAAAAAGTTTATTTCTCGGCTATAGCTAAGACTGTTGCAAAAGTCTTCCGGATATGCTCTCAACAATCCACTTCTAGAAACACCAACGTTTCAAAGTTTCAAATCAGATAAACATTTAATATAAGTTTCATGCAAGTGTATTAAAAACATACAAATAAAAGTTGCTTTTTTCAATCAATTTTATCGTAAAATAGATCATTCTAATAATTTCGGGCACTTATTTGTCTATTATATATACCGGACCATAAATATGACTTTGCTAAATAATTTCAGCAAATTTTTTTTTTCAGGTGGTAAAAAAGAATTATCAAAATCACATAACATTTGAGTGAAATTGTAAAATTAACAATAATTATTAGTATATAGTTTTAGTAGTAGAGAACCAAAAGTATGTAGTAGGGAACTTTTTCTCAAATTGAGAAAAGCATTATTTAGGCTAAAAAAAGAAGTGTCTCTTTCGCTGGCAATGCTGTAATTCTCAATTGCAAATACTGTTACGTACATATATATGTATGTTACGTGTCGTCGTTAGAGATACTTATATCTGCCTAAGTTCATACTCGATCGCAAACCTGCGATGTGCCAGCCTCGATTACCGCTTCATAGAGTTTAGTCGCGCATTAACTTACGAACTCACGTGCATTACAATAATGATTCCCATTGTAAGTGTGTAGCCCCGATGTAGTAATAAACTAAAATCAAAACATTTGTTATCAGATATCAGTAACAGAACGCAGTAAAATGCACATACACTTGCACATGTGTATGAATGTAATTCACAGAAGTCTGGTATGCAAATCATAGATACAGCACATGCACTAATATTGCCCCATCTGATTGACGTAGACTTTATACTATACAAATGCTGCATTAATTGGCATTATAAAATGGGAAGTGACCACACACTTGTAATTTATAGGCACGCGCCTTACCCCATTTGCCAATTAAGTGCTTTGGGAATTTTACAGACTCACAACTCTCGATTGCTCATTGACTGAATGTCTAGCTATCGCACACACATGCGAACACAAAGAAGCCAAACAACCGACTAGCCATTCAGCAGCAGACGACAGAAACAATTGCAACAACAGTAATGTACATAGTAATGATTTCGATGGAACACGTGTCCCGTTCATGGGCCGCAGCAGTAGCGGTGTGTGGGGGACAGTTGTAGTATCAACCCCTGTACTGCTAACGGCGGTATTTACCCTACATCAATGGGTTAAAGTCTAGACATGGGCACAATTTTAGATACGAGCAACAAGCGTCATATTTGAAAGGCAAATTCTAAAAAATAACGGATATTAAAACAGTTACGTGCACATATTTACATATGTACATACATATATATTTGTAATACGAAGGTGTATATTGTGAGGCTTGGTAACCATAGGAAAGTTTTTGAATTTTCGACATAGTATAATTTTGTATTAACCTTGAACAGATGAGGTGAAATTTTTCAACGTATATGTAGAGGTGGTACTAAATTTTACACCATTTTATTTATTTTAATAAAATATAAATTTTTATATTAAAATGGCTAAATAACTATATAGGCCGATCTAAATTAATTTCAGCTACTGTAATTTAAAAGAAAAATACAATAGTTTTGGCTATTCAGTAAAAAATATTTATTTGATTTCAACAGCCTTTTTTACACAACGAAAATATAGAGGCACTCTTAAAAAGTTTATAAAAAAGTAAAAAAAAAAACGTAAGGATAAATTAAATGGCATTTTTTCACAGCCCAATATATAAACATTTTTATAAAATAATACACGCTTCAAGTCTTCAATACTTAAAAAAAATAACAATGACTATATTGGTTAAATTTTTATGTCACTCGTCATATTCAGTATTAGTACAGTTAATACACAAGTTTGCTACAACCCATACACATTGGTTTTTTACATTCTAGGCACGTGTGTGTCGTTTTTCTTTTTAATTTATTAGGACAAATGTAACATAGTTTGCTCGACTTAGGTGTTTCCTTTAATGTAATTACAGGCTCTGGAAGAGAATCAGAACCCAATATCGGTTGAATAATATCCCGTAAAGAGCGAGTTATCCTTTTGTTGTGTTCTCGTCCTTGTAAATTTGGAACAATCAAGTTTCTAGCAAGATCTTTTAAAAAATTGTCTCTAGAAATCTCACGGAAATTACGAGAAGATTGATTTTTACCAGCCTGTAGCTAAAGGCCAGCGTCGTGTACGACGACTACTCGAATAAATAGAACACTTCTTATCGAGCTCATCGACTCCACCTTTCGTGTTGTTGTAATCGGCAATCATTTCTGGCTTATTTGTTATTGGATCAATTGCTTTGTGATGATGCATCGAAGAAACTAAAATCAGTGACGGTTTTTTCTTGGAACATAAGATAAAAGTGTAATATCTTTTGTAAACCCATACAAAGAACTTTCGACTGGTCTACTTTTGTTTGGTAAAAATTCTGCAGGAATTTCTTTTTGATTTTTACTTAGATTCCTACTAAAACGCTGGGGTTCTTGTGCCGACCATTTAAAACGATTTTTTCCGTAAAAAGCACCTTCAGATCCCAAATTGTCGACTTTTTCTGTAAAAGATGTTCCCATTTCTTCACCTTTTTCAGTTTCTGAGTTTGAGTCACCATCACTGCATATTTCAGGGCAAAAATTTGTATCGACGACCTGGTCATCAAATTCGCTTTCATCATCATAAATTTCGTCATCGTAAACCTCATCATCTTCCATTAATAGTCTGTTAATATCTTCTGTGGTCATATTTTTTGAACTTGCCATTATTTACTTATAATTGGAAGTTTACTAAAGAAAATACTAAAATGTGAACAGCTAATTTATAAAAAGACTAGTGGTAAACATTTTTTTAATTAAAATATAACGCTAACGTAGAGGTGTAGTAATTTTTTTTCTATGAATTACTTACGTTAACTAAGATGTGGTAGTAGAAAATTGTCCATGCAAATATTACACTTACGACAACGTGTGGTAAATTTTACACCGACGGTCTAATTTCTCCGCGTTACTCTTCCTTCCGATAAGCGAGATAACACTGATAATAAAAGCGTGCTAAACTATGAGGGTACTGAGAATATGAGGTTATGAAATTGAAATAGAGAGCTGTTAAGAGAGCAAAAAAAAAAGAAAGTGTAAAATTTACTACCACGTCGCAAGTTAAAGGTTAAATAGGGATAATTGAATTTTGGAAAATGGCTGTTAAACGGTGAGAGTTCATTCCAAAACCTAAAGTGATTTCAAATTTCAATTTGCTTGCTGTTGTCAAATATAAATATATATATATATAAAAGCGCTGCGTTATCTTTTGGTTTATTTAGCAATTCTATTGTTATTTAAGCTTTTAAAAAATAAAATAAAACAAATATATATATACATATATATAATTGGCCAGCCAAATACATATGTATGTATGTACCTCCATATATAAAATGTATAATTTTGTGGAAGCTTTCGGACTATTTATGTTGAAAAGATGCTCCAAAATAATCTAATGGTGTTTTCTTTTCCCGTTATAATGTAGGAGATGTAAAATTTTCATTTTTTTTTTCTCAAACTATTTTCTATTCTGATTAGACGAATGTGTGGCAAAAAGTGATAGTAAAGGGTTTTCCAATAACAGGTGTCATTTGGATGGAATTGCGTTAACGAGAGATGAGTAACGATTTTTATTCGATGGTATTGATCTGGACAACGATTATTTTCAACAAGTCGGCGCTACGTGCCACATAAGCAACGAAACCATTGATCTTTTGCGGAAAAAGTTTCCGGACCGTGTTATCTCTAGAAGAGATGATCACAATTGTCCACCGAGATCTTATGATTTCACACCTTGTGACTTTTTTCTTTGGCACCACGGTATACGCCAACAGCCCAGGGTCAATTCAAGACCTCAAAGATGGAATTCGCGAGGCTATCGAGGACATAGGGCAGCCACTTTGCAATTCGGTTATGGAAAATTTCATGAAAAGGATACTGATATTATTTTCCACTATTAACGGCATACCTTCCTCTTTATATTGAAATAGATAACCGATAATTTATATTAAAAATAGCATAAAATGCAAAACCCTATATAAACAGAATCAAATCGGTGAGTGAACTTCGTCGGGTGGAACGATTCATATTAAATTTTGCACTCAGAGCTAATTCTTCTCAACTCAACTCAGAGTCGAGTAACAGGATTGGCAACTTCGTATTTGGAATCTGAGTTAGCAAGGAAACTCGACTTCGATGATATTATAAGAGCTTTTGCCTCAGCTAAAGCAAGAAAAGCAAAATTCTAAGCATCGTGGTAGTCATTTTCAAATATTTGTAAGGCTCACAAAATGAATAAAAAATTTTAACTTTTTTCAGCTGCGTTTTTATTTCAGATCTGCTGAAGAGTTTTCTAAAATTCATTTTAATCAATATTTCATAATTAATTCTATCAAAAATTTTATCAATGAGTTTTTCAATGTTTAAATGATATATCACTATTACATAATACGCATTTTGATAAATAAAAAAAAATTGAAGGGGCCCGCATCTCAAGTTTCCCCCGGGGCCCGAATACTCTCTCCACGGCCCTGAGTGAAGCCAATATCTTCTCCTGAACCTTGCAACGCAGAGAAGGCCTTCCTCTTCCTCTGCTAGCACCAACTGGTACCGTATCGTTAGGCGTTAGTAAACAAGTATTGTTGTAATTCGACAAAAGCTCAAAAACGGTTTGTAGCAATTGAAAAAAAAAAAAAAATTCGCAAAAAGTGTAGTCGAAGTGTATCAAAAGACAACAATTTAGTGATCGACCTTTCGAAATGAGTTTTCACAAATAGTCAGCATTGTACCCAATGAAAATATTAACCAAATGAAAAGGCTTTCATAACTCTTGTATTCGTAAAATTATTGTGGGAAAAAAGTTAATCTAAGAACCAGCTACTACTATTGATCTTTATAACAAATTCCGAAAGAAACGTCAAATAAAAGATGTTAACCATCAGGGAACCAAGGTTACTCCAAGCCAATGAAAATACTCAATGCAAGCAGAAGCTAGATTATTCTCCCGTGTCTCTCTTTTATATTTCTCTTTCTCGGCAGCGTCTTTCATACAGAATCACCACTATATTAAAATGGACAATTTCATACGATTGCGTTAGATATTGGTTAAATTTCTACGATATGTCGACAACAAAGAACTACAGTAGTCGGGAATGATTTGGCAACTTTCGCCAGCAATTTTCCTTGCAAGAAGCTTCCAGATCTTATGACAGTTTATATGTCAATGGTATATGACATGACGATAAAGCTGGTAAGCAAGAAGTTTCGTGAAATGAAGGAACAAACGAGTGGGAAAGGGCCGGTGGTAAAACTTAGAGCAGACCGTCTGCGGATGGGACATTTTGTCCAGCCAACGAAATCCTTCAACTTCGCAATGCAATTCTCGCTGACGAACATATGAATATATGTAGTATAAGTCTACGTATAAATCAGACATACGAGTATATGTCTACAATATACAATATGTACAAGGTAAAGTCCAAAATAAACAAGACTGGCGTCATAACAATATTTTTGATGACGCCATCTTTTTAATGAGTTACTGCGTTGGAAGTTACATCCCTAGCCGAGTTCCAGTTAAACCTTGGTAACATTCGGTTCAGTGGAAGCGAAGTTATTATGTCAAAAGTGGCAGTACGTGTGTATGTTTGTATCATCGGGTGCGGGTACGGGTGTATGTTTGTATCATCAGTACCAAAATGCGTTTCGAACAAAGAGCTAATATCAAATTTTGTTTTAAAATCAGTAAAACGTTTATGGAAACATTTCAATTGATTAAAAACGTTTATGGTGATGATTTTCTATGCCGTGCCAGACTTCATGAGTGGTTTACATGTTTCAGAATCAGAGCTGAATATCTCCAAAACATCGATTTATCGCATTTTAACTGATCGAAAGGCCTGTGCAAGTTTCATTCCGCACAAGTTAACTGAGGACCAAAAATTGCTCAGAATTCAACATTCGAAAGACCTCATTAAAGACGAGAACTTCCTTTTCAACATTGTAACTGGTGATGAAACGTGGTGATTCCACGATGAATCTGAAACTAAGCGTCAAAGTGCCGAATGGAAAGCCCCAGACGAGCCACCAGCCCAAAAATTGCGTTTGGAGAAGTCAAAAATCAAATCGATGCTCATTTGTCTCTACGATTCATACACAAGGAGCTCTTACGAACGGACCAAACCGTTTTGAAGCGTTTGTTGCATCGCATCCATCGAATTTGCCCTGAATACCGCGAAGCTGGCGTTTATTGCGTAATAATGCACCATCTGATTTATCCATTCTTGTAACTAGAAATCGTATTTTAACCATCAATCACTCACCGTATTCGCCTGATAAAGCCCCTGTGGACATCCATGTATCGGGTATTTTTTAAGCGCTTAAGAATTTAAAATAATAATTCAAAACATAGTATTGTTGGAGTGAATTCTTTTTTATTATAATTTGTTAGATAATTTTATGGCATTTATTTTTTTAATATGATATCTAGCATTTGTCTCTCGTGGCTACGAGTTACATGGTCTATTCGATCAGTCCAGGTCCATTTTTTGACTACTTTTTCCAATAAGGCTGGCTGTATGATGTCAATGGTGTCTTAAATATTGCAATAAGTCGATTGCCAAGCGCGCTGTGTGGCAAGTTATGCCATCTTGCTGGAACCAAATATCCTCAAAAAATTCAGTCAGTATTTTACAAAAATGTAATTAAAACATCAGATTTTCTTATTTTGTATTTATGTATTTTGTATAAATCTTATCTTGTTTTGTATAAATGTATTGTTTAAATATACAAATAACAAATAACAAGAGGCAATTGGCAAGCACGATTTGTTATTTGCGAGAGGCTCTGTGGTTGGTGCGTTAGAGTATGCCTACCGCACGCGAGCGCTGTTCGTTCAAAACCATTAAGCGGTAAAATGGTTTATGATGACTTGCCTAACCTTATTGTACAGAAATGTCAACACAGTTTGCCATTCTCAGCTGTCAAACCATAGTTACCGTAAATTGTCATGCAGCTAAAAAAACACCCGATATATTTGTGCACGTATTTGTAGGTTGCACTTTACGCAGGCCGTCGAACCAAAAACGATTAAATGCAAGACTTGGCCATCTGAGGCAAAATTGTGAAAGCAACTTTGGCCGATATATCAAGGTGAATTTTTTAAAGTTGATGGTATCCGAGTGTAAGTAAAAACTTTTATAGTATTTTGCTGTTTGTTTTGTCAAAGCCATAGATAGATTCGCCTTAATCATAGGGGTCTTGACAGAAATTATGAGTATTTGAGCTGCCTTTTCTCTCAGCTGGGTTTCGATACCTGCTCGTTTCTCAGAAACTAGTCTCAAAATCGTCCGAAACAGTGGTTTTAAAAATTTGCACAGTGCGTCTTCACATAATTCACCAGATATCATTGATACATTTTTTTAATAATCTTGCAATAACAAATTAGCCAATTTTTATTTAACGAAATTCGGATTTTAGGCTTCCAAGTGCCACGAAAAATTGAAAAGTCGAAAGAAATTATCTTGAGATACTTTGAGAAAAATATTTTTATCAAATGCATATTAATTTATTTGCTTCAAATAGCTCTGTTGTGAGTTATGATCTACGCCGCAAAAAACTTTAGTTTTTTGAGGCTTTTCTGGAGATTCACTGTCACTCATTCAATTTTCAATAGTTTGCGAATACAAAATATAGGAAAATATTGTTAAATTTTAAAACAATTTTGTGAATAAACTAACATTTTAAGTGTCGCAAATAAAAAAAAAAAATATTTTTTAAAACAAGTTTATTCATAGTTTATAAATTCTGTGCCTTCAAACTGTTTGCTATCGTCTGTGCTGAGTGCAGTAAACGATTCATCTGATCTGCGTCACTCTGCAGGACCCGACAAAGGCATTTCACCTTCGTTGCTAAATAAAAAAAAAACAATCGCAAGCGGCGCAATAAAGCACAAACGTTCCGCCGCCAACGTATGATAAAAGATCTTAGCTCATCGACCTTAAATGAGATTGTTATTATTGTATGGCTTTTTGTTGTTGAATTTTTCTCTTGGAAAACAAATGGACAATTTTATAGTTTTTTGTTTTTACATGATAATTTGTTACACTTTGGAAGCAGATTTGAGGAAAAGAGCAGAGATAGGGTGCTGGTGAATGTCAAGAATGATAGAAATGATTATCCTTTCCATCATGGGTGAATGTAATATGAAACATTTAGTATAAAGTCTACGGAAAGTAACAGATACTTATGAAGGGAGCAGCCAAGAAATTTTGGAAAATTTGCTCTTTAAAAGAGAACTTTTTCAGCTCTTTCAGTGCATTGCAAAATGCTTATACAAATGGCAAATTGCATGCATCATTGGCTTAGTATCGCTTCAGGAAAACTCTTTGAGAAACTGATAAAGCATAGGCTTAGCGAAGCCATAGAGAACAGTGGCGGCCTCTCTGACAGGCAGCATGGTTTTAGAAGTGGCAGATCTACCTTAGGAGCCATCCAAGATGTAATAGCTAGCGTAGAACATGACCAGGCAGGTAATCGATACTCCAAACGCTTCATACTACGTAATTGAAGCCTTAAAGGTAAAATGCAAGATCTCGAATAATCTATTGAATATTATTCGTAGCTATCTAAGCAGTCGCGCGCTCTTTTACGAAACGCGAGAAGGGTGTAAGACTAAACAAATAACAGCAGGTGCGGCTCAAGGATCAATACTCGGACCTGAACTCTGGAATATAAGCTACGATGAAATCCTTCGTATAGAGATGGCTGAGGATGTGCATTTAGTGGGATACGCAGATGCCATTGCAGCTGTAATAATAGCCCGAAACACCGACGAAGCCAAAAGGAAGTTAAATCAGGTGATGATCCGAGTTCAGACATGGCTAGAAGACCATGGATTAAAGCTAGCCACAGAGAAAACAGAGCTAATCCTTCTAACAAACAGACGTATCTCATTAGAAGTAGACATACATGTACTCGATGCTACTTTATCAACAAAAAGAGTGGAGTGCAATTAGACACAAGGCTAACTTACTGGGCGCATATAAACCATGCTGCCACAAGAGCTGTCGAAGTAAGCGGCATGTTAAGTAAGCTCATGGCAAACCTTGGAGGTGCAACACAGAACAAGCGAAAACTTTTAATGGACACGACGAACTCGATTCTCTTATACGGATGCGAAATATGGGCAGATTCTCTAAAGGTGCAATGCCGGCGGAAAACTCTGCAATCTCTGCAACGCACCTGCGCTCTCAGAGTGGCTTCGTTATACAGAACAGTATCTGAAGCAGCGGAGTTAGTTATCAGCAGAACCAACCCTATAGGTATTCTAGCACAAGAGCGCAAACGGAGATGGGAGGCAAAAAACACAGGAATCCCAGTACCACGCTTCTCCAATATTAGAGTTCAAACGCTCACACTTTTGCAGGCAAGATGGAACCCTGAACGGTATGGTAGATGAACAGCGAGACTAACACCCGATCTAAAAAAGTGGGTAGAAAGAAAGCACGGTGAGGTTAGCTAATACCTCACACAGTTTTTGTCCGGACATGGGTCCTTTCGAAAGTATTTGTGGCGAATGAGAAAAGTGAGCCAACCAAACTGCATATATGGAGATACTGAGTATGATGATGCGGAGCACACCTTCTTTAAATGCGAGAGGTGGAACGTCTGCAACGAGCTATTGGTATATTTACACCTGAAGAAATTATCGAGAAAATGATGATAGACGAAGAAAAATGGAATGCCGTCGCAAATTTTGTGGAGGATATTATCCCAAAAAAGAAGCGCGAAATGGAAAGTTATGCTGAAGAGCATTGAGCATAGGTTCTCAAAACAGGCGACCCTGGACGCAGGGTGAGTAAGTAAATATCCTTCTTAGGACGCCGTCTTGGCCCTCTACCTCGAAGCAATACGGAAGCAGTCCCGGGGTGGAGGGAAAAATCCAAGAGAAGAGGACGGATATTTTTAGTGGAATCACCACACTCGTAGTAGCGACGGTTACTATTATATATGGTGCGCATTTTTAACCCACCCTCACTGCCAAAAAAAAACACAAAAATCTCACACGGAAGTGTTATTCTTTGTAGCGGGTATGTACATTCGACTTTTGATTATTATATTTTTTTTTATGCTGGTACACTCGTCTCGAAGATGTGTTTACGGTTTTAGCAATAAAGCATAATTAGTTTGTCTGTGAGAGTCATAAATAAGACAAGTGCTTTGCGGCAACTTTCTGCTATCGAAAAAAGTGGATAAAAGAAATTGCATCAAATTTTGTGTAAAAAAATGTTTACAAGTGATACAAGCTTTTCACAGAAGGTCGTGAATGACGACGCTCGCTCTGGACGCCCCAGCACATCAACAACCGATGAAAATGTTGAGAAAGTGAAGAAAATTGGAGAAGTTGCTGAAGATGTCAGCATATCGGTTGGCTCATGCCATGCAATCTTTTTCGGAAATTTTGGGCATGAAGCGTGTGGCCGCAAAGTTCGTTCCAAAATTGTTGGATTTTGATCAACAACTACATTGCATTAGCATCGACCAGGAATTATTGAATGACGTCAATGATGATCCAGATTTGATTAGAAGGATCATAACTGGTGGCAAATCATAGGGATATGGAAGAGTCCAGGAGAGCCAAGAGTCGATAGTCGATAGTCGAAAATCTCCGAACACGCAAACACTTGCCTTATTTATGCCTCTCAGAAACAAACTAAACTGAGTATATGAATTTTTTGGTGGAATGAAAAATGAAACATTTTCAAACTCGTTTTGCTAAATTAACTTCGCTCCAGTTAACAAAACAAAAGTAAATAAACACAGACAATTTTCTTTCAAATATTCTTCAAAACACAATGCAAACACCCATAAATCCCTTCATTTATTCATAAACCCCAGTAAATGGCACATAACAAATGCAGAAAAGTTGTAATTTTAATTAAAAATGCAAAATTCCATTCGCAAGAAAAGCAAACAAGACCAACAAACAGAATTGCATAAATAAGTAGTACGGGTCACATTGCCCACAACCGCAAATGTGCCACAAGCTGCGTCAACTCCTAAGCGCGCGTAACATTTCAATTCAATTTAATTTATTGGTCAAATTTCTTATTACTAAGTATTGGAGCGTCGAAAATGTTAACGCTAATTTTTAATGTTCCTTAATTGTTAATTTCTGAGCGATTGTAAATTTTTTATGTCTCCCAGCTGCCGCCATCGACACTCGACAAATCGTTGCCGCCCTGATCTTTTCGTTGTAAAAATTTGCGGTAATGAGAACAGCTGAAATACGCACAATTGCGATATTTTGCCCGCTGTAGGCATACGCCGCATAGCGTGCATGGCGCATGGGGTGGAGAGAACGAAAGTAGAATTCAGACACTTGTAGCAAATTACCATTTGACAGTTAAAATTTTCATTTGACTCGAAAAATGTGGCGCGCATCAATTATACGAGTTCCATTCACGCCGCTCTACTCACATACATGCACACAAGCACATATTTAAATTTGCCAGGTGCTTTCAGACGACCACGGATGTCATACCTGATACAGAGAGCGAGAGCAGCAGAAGCCGAATTGTAAACAGCAACAAAAATAGAGTGGCGGAATTTGAAATTTTATTAACTTCCTGAGCGCGCTCATAAATTTGTCGGCGTACCAACCATAAAGTACCAACCGCATACGCCCTCGCGGACCTCACTACGCAGCTGTCACATTTGAGGCACTCTCAGACACGCTGCGCCATTGAAGGCCGTGGAGGGGAGCTAAATATTTGATTACAACAACTGATGATACAGTAGATTTTATAGCTTTACTGCAGCTCTTACTTATTGCCTTGCGGCCAAATGAGACTTAAATATTACTCAGAAATTTTCGCAGCAGAGCAATATCATTTAGCGCGTCTACTACTTGCTGTTACTAATTTGTCGTTTTTCTTCAATTGTGTAAATGAACAATTTTCAGAACAACTCTTTCTCCGCACAAATCAAATAACTAACGACAAAATACAACGACAATATTTCAATTATTTTGGTACAATCTAAATTAAAATTTTGTCATTGTATCGGGTGTTTTTTAGCTGCATGAGAACTAATCAATATCGATAGTTTTATGCTATGGTTTGACAGCTGAGAATGGAAAACTCTGTTCACACTTCTGTTCAGTAAAGTTTGGCAACTCATCATGAGTCGTTTAACACCAGAACAACGCTTCCACATTTTGAAATTTACTTTGAAAAATACGAAAACAGAAATCTGTTCACGTAGTTCGTACAGCACTTCGTCTATTTTACATATTTACCACATTACATTACATTTTAAATTAGAGAGATTACAGAGGGACGCATGTATTGGCATCACTGGAGTATACATAACATTCCCCACTACCGCCCTTAACGCCATCATGCACTTACTTCCCGTTGATTTTCAAGTTCAACCCATTGCTGCTCAGAGCGCTGTTAGGTTGAAGGAGGTTGGCTTTTAGAAGCAGGGGCCGTCATGTAGGGCATATTAGCTTTTTCAAGCAGACTTTACCTTCCTTCTCTATACTTCATACAGATCTCTCCATCCACAAACTGAGTTTTGAGGGTTGTGCTGAACCAATCTTTCCAACCAGGCTAGATTGGAAGGAGCGGGGAGTCTGCAAGACAAACTACAATCAATGCCCTAACATTGCCCTATTCCAGCTCTCTTCTGGTCAACTTCTGTAAGAAGAAGACGGCAACGGTGTCCCCTTGACCGTTGTTAAAGGGGAACTGCACAATTTCTTTCCTAAAAAAGCGCAAGATAGATGGAGCTCAGTCTTAATTTAAATATCTCAAAAAAATGTGGGACTCAGTACGATGGAAACAGGTTGCTTAAAGTGCTGGTGATCCATTCAATTTCCAGATCCTTGAGATCCCTTTTCTCTCCTTCACTACATAAACTGCAATGGATGACAGCAGATGGGTTTTTCTTTTTTGTATATTAACTCTAGTGCTACTTGTAGTGTGCCCGTGGTACTCTTGCCATTTAACCTACCTGCATTGCATTTTAGCATTGATTGGAAAAACTAGTCACAAATTGGACTGATGGAATGGATCATGTACTCGTAACTTTTAAACGTGGCGAACATATCCCGGATATCATAATCTACCAGATTATAATAAAAAAATACTTTCCAACAATATTTTTTTTTCTATTATCATTCAAAGTTCTCAAGCTCTTAAAAAACACCCGATACAATACAAAATTTTCCAATTTGAAATATTTCATTTAAATTTTTGTGGTTTTGTTATTTTATGTTGCCATAATATCGAAGAATAAAGTTAACTTTAGCTTGCCAAGCATACCAGAGCATACAAGTAAGTGCCCAGCAGTCAAACCTACTTCTTCCAGTTTGTTTTGCGCTGAGGTAGTTCGTCTTCCATTTTTTTCAATGCTAGCAATTGGTATTTTAAACAAGTTGAAGTCCTAGATTGTGTCAATTTTCAGCATTTAATCCGCTGCCAACTAGTTGATAATGCGCAAAAAGCAGATGACTGCATGAATGATTATGCTCGTCCCATCCCCATTTCATGTATCGTTAATGTTTGAAGTATTCTTATTTATATTAATGAATTTTGCAACTGGTTAAATTCTAATCATCCTCGAACTAGTATGACTTCTTTCATCAAATACCAGTTCATGAGATAGAATGTTTGCACAATAGTTTGATTTTTCACTGCAGGGTACACTTATGTATGTGTGTGTTTACTCTATGCATGCTAGCAATTCAAGGACACTCCCAATAGCGGTTTCGGCGTTAAATTGGAGACTTTTGCATGATTTATGGTCACGTGGTGTTATTCCACTTGTAGTTGAGTATCAATGTAATGTCTGTGGTTTTAAGTTAACCAAATTTGTGTGCCCAAAGGCAAATTGAGATGCGGTAATTTATGGGCATTGATTTAATTTGATAGAAGGATGCTGGGAAATTTCTAATTGGGTAAATACATTGTTTAATACAGAAAGTATCTATTTATGCTAAAAATCAAGAAAAACGTAATTTTATTTATTTACTAAATAAACTAAGAATTCAATATTTTTCATGGATTATGCCAAATGAATTAATGCTAAACAATTCATTTAAAAATAAATCAAAACCATAATATCATTTTAATGTAGGCAATGTAACATTTTTTAAAGTTTACAAAGAAATAATTTTAGAGAATGCTTAGAAACTAGTTGAACACTTTATATAGTAACATTTTGAAGTAACTTGAAGAAACTTTTTTCAATAGAGTTTTTTTTTTTGGCACATCTCGCGTGACTACTCTCAAACTAAATATATAATTTTTCTCATCATCAACGTTTGCAAATCGTACAATTGAATTTCGAAAATCGACGATCTGTCGATCGCGGGCTCAGGCCAACTTATGGTGTACATGAATGAGGCCCATTTTTGGCTTAATGGGTACGTCAATAAGCAAAATTGCCATATTTGGACTGAAGAGCAAGCCGAAGACTTTCAAAAACAGTCATTACATCCATTGAAAACAACCGTTTGGTGCGGCCTATGAACAGGAGGAATCATTGGTCCATATTTCTTCAAAGACGAGGCTGGGTCCACTATAACAGTGAATGGCGAACGCTATTGCGCCATGATAAACGACTTTTTGATGCCGGAAATTGATTCCCGTGATCTTTACAACATTTGATTCCAATTCCACTTGCCATACGGCCCATGAAACAATGGTTTTACTGCGCCGTCGTTTTGGTGAGCAATTTATCTCTCGTCTCGAACTAGTGGATTGGACACCAAGACTTTTATTTGTCGGGGTATGTTAAGGCTAAAAGCTTTGGGGATAAACCAGCTCAAATTGAGATATTGGAAACCAACATTACCAAAGTTATTCACGAGATACCGACCGAAGTCCTCCAGCGAGTCATTCAAAATTGGTATTTAGGGATGGCCGAATTACGGCGTAGTTGCGGCCAACATTTGAAAGGGATTATCTTTAAAAGAAAAAATATCATGATACACAAAAATAATAAAGATATCTCAATCAATTTGAATTTTCGTTGTTATACATCAATTTAAAACCCAACACCTTTAAATTGATCACCCCTTATATCGTGTGAACAAAACTTTTTTGTGAAATAATATAATTTTATAAAATCAATTTTTTTGCAACAAAAATTGGTGCATCTTACATCTAATTACCTAGGGTTGCAATTGTATGTATTATGGCAAAAAATAAAAAAAAATTGTCTTTTGTTAAAAAAAACTAAGCAAAATAAGGGAAAACCAATCAGATAATGAATCGGATGCAACTGATACAGAACTATGTGAAAACGGAACTGAAATAGTAGTGATGAAGAGAATCTTCGTATTTAATATTTCGGATTCTGAAACCGAAAATGAATTAGATGCTATTGATACATCTTGTAAAGAATAAATTTCCAACGAAACAGCTGCTGATGGGACTTTATTGGCTTAACTTTACATTGAAATAAGGTAGATAAGTAGGTAGATTACCAGGTTATACCGTATTTAAAGAGGTATCAGGTCCAACTGCTTATATTAAAAGACCAATTATGTTTGTTTCGGTAAATAGTGTTTTCAAATTGATTATTGACGAAGGCATGATGGCATATCTTCTACTCAAATATGAACGAGACGGTATCAATAAAACGGTCCGCGGATGACATATGGCAAAAATAAATTTTTTATTTTTTGGTAGGACTGTTATAAGCTTACATGGCAAATTTCAGCGTGATATAGTTTGTTTTCTGTGCTACTGTAAACAAGTCAAGCTCGAGTGTGTTCTTCGAATTCTCTTTTATGACTTCAATTGTCTCAAAATGTTTTCCACGGAGCGGCAACTTGAGCTTGGGAAACAGGAAAAAGTCACATGGAGCCATATCAGGCGAATACGGTGCTTGCGGAACGATATTAACATTATTTTTGTTCAAATAATCGCGAACAAGACGTGATGTGTGAGCTGGTGCATTATCGTGATGCAAGAACCATGACTTGTTGTCCCACAATTCCTTCCTTTTAAGACGAATTTCTCGCGCAAACGCTTTAAAACGTCTAAATAATATTCAGCGTTAACCGATTTTGCGATTTGTGCGATTTTCAAGCACAATTTCCTTTACTTTTCCGATGTTTTCGTCGTTTACTGATGTTGCTGGACGACGTTCATGAGGCAAGTTTTCAACCGATGTACGGCCCTCTTTGAACGATTTGTACCACTGGAAAACACGTGCACGCGATAGAGCAGAGTCCCCATAGGTTGTCTGCAACATTTTTAAGGCGTCTGAAGCCGAAATTTTGTTGGAATAACAAAATTTCAAACAAATTCTTTGTTCAACTTGAATTTCCATCGTTAAATTCGAAGAACACACTCGAGCTTGACTTGTTTACAGTACCACAGAAAACAAACTATGTGACATATCACGCTGAAATTTTCCATGTAAGCTTATAACAGTCCTATCAAAAAACAAAAAATTTATTTTTGCCATATGTCATCCGCGGACCGTTTTATTGATACCGTCTCGTTCATATTTGAGTAGAAGGTATATCAAATAATGCACCTAACTTAAAGCTCGTAGAGTCTTAAATAAGGAATGGACAGTTACAAAATCAGAATTACGAGCCTTTATAACGATTTTGTATGCTAAAGGAGCATAAGAAGCCAACAATTTAAAATTTTCATATTTGTGGTCTACAAAGTGGTGTCCGGTTTTTTTTCTCCAAAACAATGTCACGAGATAGATTCATGGATACATTGTGGTTCATTGGTTTTAATAAAAAAATGAACGCAGTGAAAGATTCAAAACTGACAATTTTGCCACAATTTCAAATATGTGATATAAATTTATTGAAAATAGTTACGCCTGTTACAAACCTAACGCAAGCCTTACATACATTCGATGAGCAATTGTTCTCAACTAAAACAGCTTTTTTGCGTACAGGTAGACGTAGACGTGGTGGGCATTTAAATGATTTTATTTTTGACATATAATTGCTAAGAACTGAGTTTTGGATAGAAATAGTGAAACCCTAAAGAATCGAAATTTTTACAACTTTTATTTTACAACATCTAGGCGCGTCTTTTGAAAGACCCTTTAGTAATATGGTTTAACTGTGCGAACACTAACTTATAAATATGGACAAACACAGTGCCGTAAATGCGAACATATATACATATATATATATATATATATATATATATATATATATATATATATATATAATTATATATATATATATATAATTGGCGCGGACACCCCAAGCTTCTCCTCCTACTTGTGGTGTGCGTCTTGATGTTGTTCCACAAATGGAGGGACCTAAAGTTTTAAGCCGACTCCGAACGGCAGATATTTTTATGAGGAACTTTTTCAAGGCAGAAATGCACTCCGAGATTTGCCATTGCCTGCCGAGGGGTGACCGCTATTAGAAAAATTATTTTCTTAATTTTGGTGTTTCACCGAGATTCGAACCTACGTTCTCTCTGTGAATTCCGAATGGTAGTCACGCACCAACCCAATCGGCTACGGCGGCCGCGAGCATACTTTCATAAAAACAGCAAGGGACACGACATGTTTTGACACTCAATTCCACCAAAGCAACTTGAAATTAATTTAGAAAATATTTAATTTACGCACTGAAATTCTTAAGTGGCTCGTCATGTATCATAATAGTATTGTAGATACGCAGCATGTGTTTGTGTAGAATGCTCCCTACAGAGAAATCCACTACATAGTAACAGATGCGCTGCTGGTGGATTTTAAACTATTTGTGAACCACTGCTTGTTCGCTCGTCCTTCCATATAAGTAGCTATAATAATAATAAGCTCGATAGCTGTTGCTTAGAGTAACCTACACCGCTTATTCGCTAATTTGTTACAAATTATTTTTGTGAGAAAAAAATAGCGCTACAAGTGAAATATTTCTCCATAAAATACGTTGATAGGTAGAAAACATAGCCGCTGGCAACAGGTTATTTCGAGCATGAGTAAAGTTTCAAATTTCCGATAAAACGAACACAGTAATAATTATTGAACATTTCGATTTCAAAAGACTTTATTCACAAATGCGCATTAAATATATTTAATTATAATTCTTATGCATATCTAGCCGATTTATGTAAGCTCTGATTAGAAATGAAGTTAAATGAGCAATCAGAAGTTATTAGTGGGCGTTTGCTAATTTATTATTATTATAATTATTATATATACTTGATTAATTAACTGCCTTAAAATTGAACTTACATACAAACATTTAAATTAAAGTATATACTTCAGAATAAGTGTAGCGAAGTCGACTATCGGCTCTTCATATGCGTAACTAGATTTATGCACAGCTACCGTGAAGAACCGGGCCTGCCTAAATTCACGTTCAAAGTGGTGTAAATTAAGCAGTTCATAAATTTCCCCAAAATCAATTTTGCCATTAATTATATTGTAGATGATCATCACATAAAAGTATGACCTCCTATTCGATAGACCTTGCAAGCTCAACAGCTCACGTCGCCCCAAACAGTCAGGGACCGCGTTCGGTCAAATTGTATAGTTGCTATTGTTGTTTCATATTCTTTATTTCATATTAAACTCATATAACTAGAATGGCGTAATAATAAATAACAGACTATGACTTAATTTGTCAGTCGGGGGTATAATAAATAAATATTTTGGCACATTCTTCTCTTTCTCTTTTCTCTTTCGTTTTTGTTCTTCAACATTACCTAAAAAACAAAACTAATCCTAAAATGGAAAAATAAATATAAATTAATCAGTCCACAACAAATAACAAGCAGATTAAGAGAATTCATTAATGTATTCATTCCCTATATTTGAGGTAGATAGATAAGAATTTGTACAGATAAATCTTCTTCTTCTCAATTGGCGCGATAACCGCTCACGCGATTTTGGCCGAGTTTAACAAAGCGCGCCAGTCGTTTCTTTCTCATGCTAACCGGCGCCTGTTGGAAACACCAAGGGAAGCCAAGTCCTTCTCCACCTGTTCTTTCCAACGCAGAGGAAGCCTTCCTCTGCTACCGCCTGCTGGTACCGCATCGAATACTTTCAGAGCTGAAGCGCTTGTATCCATTCTGAAGACATGACCTAGTTCACCACCAGACCCATTCGCTTTACTTCTTTATCCAGTTTAGAGAAGGCAGAACTAACAGCGCGGTTGTTAAAGCCGACGATGTCAATATCATCGGCTTACGTCAAGAATTTTACGCTCTTATAAATATTGTGCCTGAGCGCTTAAGTTCTCCGACTCGCACGATCTTTTCAGACATCGTAGCATAGAGGTAACTCTTTTTCGTACATAAGTTGCCGAAAAGATGATGGATGTCGATTCTCCTCTCCTTGGGTTTCTTCCAAGATTTGCCGTATTGTGAAAATCTGGTAAATTGTGGAGTTTCCAAGTCTAATCCCGCGATAATTGCCACATACTGCAGTATCACCCTTCTTATGGGTTTATGCAGAGCACACTTAAATTCCAATCGGCAGGCATGCTTTGACCCGACCATATTATGCATAGAAGCTGATGCATGGACCTTACCAGTTCCTCGCTGCTTTGTTTGAATAGCTCAGCCGGCAGTCCGTCGGCACCCGCGGCTTTGTCGTTCCTTGTTGTTGCTTTAGCCGCGTTATCGCTATTCTCACCTCGTCATGGTCGAGTAGCAGAACGATAGTTCCGTCGTCAACGATTGTGGTATCGGGATCATCACAATCTCTTTGACATGCGCAGCTATCACTGTTTATAAGCTTTATAATCACTACTGTTCAAAATCATGTTTATATTTAATTTTATAGCAAACTTCTTTAATTTGTTGGAGTGAGTTTGATAAAGGGTTTTCCAATAAGAGGTGTTATTCCCGTAAAATATCAATGCTTCGTTGCTTGTGTAGCACGTAGCGCCGTCTTGTTGAAAATAAACGTTGTCCAGATCAATACCATCCAATTCCGGCCATCAAAAATTGTTAATCATCTCTCGATAGTGTAATCCATTCACCGTAACTGTTGTTCCAGCTTCATTTTCGAAAAAGTAAGGTTCAATAACTCCGCCGGACCATAAACTGCACCGAACAGTCACACGTTGAGGATAGAGAGGCTTTTCAATAATAACTCTTGGATTTTCTGAGCCCCAGATCTGACAATTTAGCTTGTTGACGAAACCACCGAGATGGAAATGAGCCTCATCACTCAGGATGATTTTCCGATGGAATTCCGGATAATTTTCATGCATTTCAACGACCCAATCAGCAAAGACCCGACGTTGTTAATGATCGGCCGGCTTGAGCTCTTGTATTAACTGGACTTTATAAGCTTTAAGACCCAATCCTTTATGCAAAATACGGTATAATGACGTTTGTGGAATGCCTAATTCCAAAGAACGACTAGGAATGGACAAACCTGGGTTGTCCAAAATGTTCAAAAATGTTCGGGTTTTACGAACCGTCTCTGCCAAATTTTCACCATTTTTATAGTGAATTTTAATAATTTTAATGCGTTGTTTAAGCGTGTATCGTTCCATTTATATTAATGGCGTAGTTTCTACTTGTCAAATATCAAAAAAATTACAGCCTCAACATCTGCCGCCTGTTATTGGAAACCCCTTTAGTGCAGATTCCAGGTTATACAACAATAATCAAGAGACTGCGTACTAGCGAATTCTAAGTCAATGGATCGGGAAATTCCTGTGTGTTCCTACGAATGAACCCGGTCATTGAAAATACGTTTGACACAATTTGATCTACGTGTTTCACAAACGTATTATAATTTGATTCAAAATTCGGTGAATTCACATTAGCTTTGAAGTATTCATAATTTTCTTTTACACTTTCAGTGCTTACCTACAGGGTACGTACATTAATATCTATAGTATATGGGTAGACGTGAACTAGTCATGTAATTTTGTGCAAGGAACCTTAAGGAAAATATCGTAGACGAGCAAACAAAACTAAAATTCTTATAATATGTGAAGGTGTATGTATGTATTTATAGTGAAAATAAAAGAGCACAGCAAAAGTAACTATGTACGTCTAGAGCCGCGCCAATTTATGTATGAGATGTATGAGACATCCATATACTTATATGAATGAATGGAAATGCAGAAACACATTAAATAAATTTTTGCCGTCTAGACTACAGGTTTTGAAGGTGTTTTCGCATGTTGATCTTGTATGTATAAATGCGTTTCGCATTGATTACGCAGCGAATGGATGGATAGTTACACGCAGAAGCAAAGCAATGCAGAGGCTAAGATGCTAGGTAATTGGGTGCTCAAGATTTAGTAGACTAAGGAGAATGTGCATGCAAGCAAGGAATTTGGAAAAAAACGAACACATTTTCAGCTTTTAACTACAGCAAAGAGAAACATTTTTCTGCAGAGGATAAAACAAAGAACTAAATTATAAAAAAAACATTGCGTCTACGAGTGAGTTTTATGCTCTCTCTCCAATGGTATTTTAAGGAGAAATTTTACAAAGTTAGCGTCTACTTAGTCTTGCCATAAATTCTGTGACAAATTTTACAATGCATACGGCGAAAACAAATTTGCAGAAAAAAATCCGTTATTATTGATTTTGTTCGTGCGTAACGTTTATTCATAAATTATACTCAGTTTCATGGGAAATTTCGCTTGTTAACAGTGGAGTGGTGAGCTAAGGAAAATCGTGTTGCAATGATTGCATTACAAAAGCGTGGTAAAAGTGCAAACGAGATCTACGAATTGCTTAGAAATTTAATATTTCGAGAATGTTTGCTTACCGCACGATCAATCATTTTTCCCAAACGTCTGAAGTGACAACCAAAAAAAAAGTGGTCGTCCTCGCGTGGTTTCATAAAAGCTGTTCGAGAAAGAATTCACAGAAATCCATTTAAACAGTAGAAAATCAGAAAATAATTAGAGATGATCGCCACATGAAAGTCTTCCGTCGCTCAGTCGGTCATCTTTTGACAACGCGATTGAAGAAAATTAGACTCAACAGATGCAATCAGCTGCTTCGGTAGCACGCGGTCAAGAGGCATGAAAATATTCTTTTCACACATAAGAAAATATTCACTGTTGAAGAAGTTTTTAATAAGCAAAACCACAAAGTCTATGCTAAAACTTCTAAAGACACAAAAAATTCCCAAGGGTTCAGCGTGGCCACCATCCAGCCTCTGTAATGGTTTAGTGGAGACTGCCTTGTAAAGGCGTTACATCTCTTCATTTCTGCGAAAACGGAAAAAAGTGTACCAAGAGGATGTCTTAGACGGCGTAGTGAAGCAGTTGAGCAGTACTCTCTTCAATGAGGAGCGTTTTATCTTCTAGTAAGATTCCAGCGCAGCCCGTAAACCTAAAACCACCCAGCAATGGCTAAAAAACAATAATCCTGGGTTAATAGCCGCAGAATATTGGCTATCTGGAAATGCAAATCTGAGTTCATTGGACTGCAGTTTGTGGTCAGAATTGGGGAACATAGACTGTCGAAGTCCTCACAGAAATGTGGAGAGTCTCAAACAATCTCTAATTCGAGCAACGACGTCAATATCCATGGAAACCGTGCGCGCTGCAATAGCTAAATGGCCTAATCGTTTGACCATTTCGAATGAAAATTTAAATTTATGTTTTTAATATTCACATAATTAAATACAACTCACTTGAATAAAACAAGTATTATAATTTCATGTCTATAACGGATTTAACTTGTAACATAACTTATGGCAGGACTGAGAACATTAACGATTTTCCGCAGGCAAATACACTGGCGGGTCAACTGCAAATGGTTTGTAAATAAATAATCGATTGAAAGAAGAAATACAATTTTTTGTGAACTCGAATGAAACATGAGACATTAAAATGGCATTTCAATTTTGATACTGGTTGAGACTTGTTGCTTTTAACACTTTTATACTAACCTATGCAACATATTCCAGCTACCACATGAGTTTGTTTGACTTGGTACAAATTTTAACTACTCCACATGTATCAACTATTATGGTTATGGTTTTGTGAGTACACAACGAAGTTTTCAAAGTATCTACATACATACGTACATATGTATGTAAGCACATATTATTATGTATCTTATCTACCACAAGTGTGAATGCAGACCTCTGTTCTTCTTTTGTAACTAAATTGATTTGAAGATTGAATTTGTTGTTGGCATTTATCTTCCGTGTAGTTATTATGAAAATTGTTTGCAAATTTTTCTTTTCACACAAAACTTTTCTCCGCAACAAATTGCTGCACAACTTCTTGTAAAATACAAGTAAATAGTGAATTTTCTGTCTAGACAGTTTAGCGGAAGCAGTACAGCAACGCGCAATTACACATTTTTATACCCGCGCGCACTTGTTCACAGTTTTATGTAACAGCAACAAGAAACAAAGAATCGAATGAATGATGAGAAGTAATCATGTCTGTCAGTCCGACCGTCTATCAGTGCGCACGATAACTCGAGCGAATAAAAATACTTGTATATTTCAATGAAACTTCGAACACTCATTTCTATTTGTCGAAGGTAGTTTGGTGTCGAAACTCGGGCAATAGTCACGCCCACCTCTCATGCAATGATAATTTTTTAAAAGACAGAAAAAGCTATGCCTCTGATATGAAGCAAAACTAGTGTTTTTTGTTTCTAAGTGGGCGGTGCCACGGCTACTTTTGGATAAATGCGTGTAACTCGGTAAAAACTTAATAAAACTTGCCCACGCTTGGTGCATGTACAGCCCCACCTCATTTAGATGCGATTCAAATATTATTCAGATTGGATAAATCTACGCCCACTTTTAACATGCCAAGATTAAACTTCCGTCCGTCCGTCTATGAGTTCCTTTGATTCCAAAAATTAACTTTCAGTCCAAATTCAATTTTACTAAAATGTGAGTGAGTATATAAAGTTTTTAAGATTTTCCAACCACACCAAAAGTGAAGAACTTCAACCTACTTTAACATTTCCAGAATCTGTTGAAGTAGAACATTTCACTATAGATTATCGATAGAAAGCCCATTTAAATCTAATAACTGCTGAAATACTGAAGAAAGGCTCTAAATAAAATTCCATCACGTACGCATGCACCGATTATCAATATATTCCATTCCAATTGAAAGTTTCCGAGATAAAAATGATACCCAAGTCAGACAAAAACCCATATGAAGTGACTTCTTTTCATCCAATTATATTACTATAGGTGATGGAAAACTTTTCGAAATAATATTAGCTAAACATTTAAAAAATATAATCCCCACTAGGAAACTGATATCTCCACACCAAATCGGTTTCCGCGAAAAGTATTCAACAGTCGGCCAAATATGGTACATTGAATAGCGCACATTAGAGAAAAACGCAGAAACGCGCAGAGAAAACAACAAAGCCTACTCGGCAATGTTTGTTAACGTCGCTCAGGTGTGGCACGAAGATTTTCTTCATAATCTAAAAACATCACTACCATTACATTTTGGATTTAGAGTAAAGCAGAAAGAGGCCTACTCAAAAAAGAAAGAATTAGGGGTAGGTCTTCCACACGGTGATATACGGACACCAGTTCTATTCCTATTGCATACATCAGCTCTGCCCGTACCAAGTGAGTGTAAGTAAGCAACGCTGCAGAACTGAATCTGAAGTTACAAAAACTTTATTGACTAAATGGCAGAAACTCAAACTTGTCAACGCGAAACAAAATTCTTAATTATTATTAAAGCTGGAATGGGCGTGTGGGATACAGCTATTTGGTTGTACTGTCAAAACAAACATCATACAATGATTTTAAAACAAGGTCTTCAGAGCCATTGTAAGCCATTGTAGAAGCCTAGAGATGAAAATGGTTTCCGGTAATTTGGTCTGAGAGAATTTATTATGAAATGTAAAAAACACGGAATTACTTTATTGATCAATATTATGTTGGAAATTCTTATTTTCAAGCTAAGTTTCAATGATTGTTAATGTATAATATTTTTCAAAAATTTAATAGCTTGTGTTTTCTCTTACGATATGTACAGAAAGAAAAGGACGGATATGTTAAAAACGTATTCTTTAATTTTTACACTAATTGAACTAAAATTTTTCCAGTAGGCTTCTAGTTAATTTGAAAACACAATATTATTTGTCTGAATCGTTCAAACTAGTATTAAACATTACTCCCCCACTCAGTGTTCAAAGCTCATTTTAGAAGCTTTTCAACAACAAATCACAGCTTTTCAGACTACATATATATCTGTAGAATTATTATACTTAGGGGCATACAAAATATTAGCCGGTTGAATCTGAAAAGATCACCCTTCCAACACACCCTACGCACTAAACGTTTTGAAAGAGCTTAAAAATCCAGTAAACATTTTCCCTGCAAGAAACGCCCAAGAATTTACTTATATATATGCAGATTGCTATAAGAGAAATTGAGAAATGTTATCCAAAATGCAACTCAAATAAAAAAAAAAAATCACCCCAAACTGCAAATATTTTGGGAGCGATTGGAAACCCAGCTGGTCTTCCATTTCTTTACTGGGTTAAGCGCTATGAGTCCGGGTCTCTGGAATGAGAACCTGAGAACTTTGACCTGAACGGAGCTGAAGTCCGACTTTTTCAAGTGACAACATTGTAACTGAAAGAACCTGCTCGCGAATATCCCGCTCCGCAAATATACCGAATCTAGAGTGTCCTGTCTAGCTAGTTCATCATCTAGACACCCATAACAGCTTATTAACGCCTTTCCGTGCTTTAACGAGTCTGACTCGTATTGAAAATTTTGGCCCAAACATGAATTTGACGAGCCAGGCTCGAGCCGAGGTCGAGAATGCATAGGTTGGGACATGTAAAATTTGCTTTTTGAATCGGCTATAAAAAAAAACTAATCAATATTTTTTTAATTTTTTTTTTTTATTTTGAAGATTGAACATTGTCATTTATGAATAAAAAATAATATCGTTCAAATGACTGCCACGACTGGCTTTACAGTAGGCCATTCGATCAACCCAATTTTTAAGCACATTTTCGATTGTTTGGGCTCCAATTTCATGAATGGCAACTTCGATTTCGTGTTTTAAAGCATCAATAGTCTCTGGATGGTTCTCATAGCATTTGTCCTTAACGGCTCTCCACAAAAAATAGTCCAACGGGCTTAAATCACAGCTCCGAGGCGGCCAATTTATGTCGGAATTTCAGCTGATTATTCGGTTTTCAAAAACGGTATCCAAAAGTTCGAGTGTAACTTTGGCAGTGTGACAAGTTGCACCATCCTGTTGAAACTAAATGTCGTCCATGTCATCCTCTTCAATTTTTGGAAACAACTCGTTGAGCATGTCACGGTAACGCTCGTCATTTACTGTAACCGCGGCTCCTTGCTCATTTTTGAAAAAAAAAATGGCTCGATGATGCCGCCAGACCAAAAACCGCACCGAACAGTGACTCGTTGTGGATGCATTTGCTTCTCTACAGTAACGTGTGGATTTTCTGAGCCCCAAATCCGACAATTTTGCTTATTGACGTAGCCCCCGATGTGAAAATCAGAAAAGAAGAAGAAGACTCACCACTTTGGAAATAGGTTTTCAATATTTCCCAATTTTGTTCAGGCGTATAGCGTCCCATTTCGTAAATGTCAAACCTTTAAGTAAATTATGAACACATTTGACTTGTCATTTGTGTTACCATTCTCAAAAAAATGGGTGGTTCAAAGAGCAAACGCTATATGGCCCACCCTGTATAAGCATTCTAATTTCAAGCGCATCGATTGTCTCGTGTCTTATTTATTTTACAGACTATTGGACAAACTATTGGATAAAAACGTAAATTTACCCTGAGAAAACCTCCAAATAAAATACAATAGGGCTAGAAGGCCTTCCATTCACATTCGAGTTTCTTGGGAATAAGTTCAGTAAGCGAGAACACTCCTCCATACCGAGAGTTTCTATTCTCTCTTCTACTGAGAGAAGCGCCGATTTTCTGCCAATAATCGGGTGCAACAATAGTCAAATTAAGCTACGATTAGGTTGACTTTTTTCCAGCCGGCTTCTTTTATGTAGCCCAATTAGCATGGAGCATTTCCATTTCCAATGAAGTAAAGATGGCTGAACTCAAGATCACCCTCACTACTTCAACCTATGTGCGTGTATAGAAAAAGGTCAGAAATTCATTTTCGCATATTTTTCCATTTTTATGTTTCAGCATTTGTCGAAAAGTAGAGATAATCCTCATAAATTCTAAATTCCGATACTTCACTGAAAATGGTATTATAAAAAGTAGACTTACAATGAGCATAACAGAAATGCATACTCAATCATATTTATTGGGCAATGCACAACACGACACTCATATAATTTAAGCGAACCTTGCTACTAACATAACCTAATATACATAATATTATATTTGTACATATGAACCTATTCGAAACAAATAAAAAAAAAACAAACACACAGTACAGTTCCAAGAAAAAAATTGAAATAAGTGAAGGCTGATGAAGTCTCTATCATAATTTCATAAATATTTACAATACTGAAAAAATGAGCAGGTGAATGCTCGCAATTCTAAAATAGAACCAAACCAATAAAATTTAAAGGGCATTGCCAAATACAGGCAAGTGCAGGAAAGATGGAAACGAAGGAAAATAAAAAGTGGATTAAAAGAAGATACAAAAGCAAAGCCGTTTACGACTATAAATTTAATAAATACAGGACGTATATTTACGTATATGTATTTAAAGGATGGATCAGATACAAGTATAAAGGCATTGGTATCAAATTTTGTATTTAAGCTTGACAGTTGAAGTGCGCGCTTGCCAAGGTAGCTGACTCAAATCCTTGGTAATCATTTAAATCGCCAGCCCTGCTAGACTGATTCCATATGGTTTATTAGCACAGATTATTCGTTTCATAAGCTGAATGGGAATTCTAGACATTAGAGCAAGCTAATTCAACGGAGTGCATGGTATGGCAAGCTACTATTTATCTGCCAAGAATTTAAGTAGGTTAGGTTACGGTGGTTGCCACTCTTCATAAGGCTATAAAGGGGGTCCACTTAGGCCCGGAGGCCCATTGTGATATACTGAGTGAACCCACTTCGTCTCTCGGATAAATGATAAAAAATTGGAGATAGCTGCCGGTTCCAAGTCTGTACGACTTGCGATGAAGTAAGAGTTTAAACAGCGAAACCGCGCTTTGGCAATAGCGGTACAGTGATTTAAGAAGTGTTCAATGCACTCAAACTCCTCCTCGTTCCTGTAGTAGCGACAGAAGTCATTTGACATTTACCATGTGTTTCCATTAGGCAGTGCCCGGTGATGATACCAACCATGGTCCTATAGAAGACCGGTCTAAATTGATGAGGAGATCTTGCTCATTCCTTCTAATCTAAACTCGTCTTGTTATTCTTCAATAACCGCTTATACGACTTTGGCCGAGTTTAATAAAGCGCGTCAAACATTTCTTTCTTGTACTAACCGGTGAGAATTGGACGCAGCAAGGGGAGCCAAGTCCTTTCCCACCTGATATTTCCAGCGCAAGGATATTTGTCTTTTCTTCCTGTGCTATAATCACCTGGTACTGCACCGAAAACTTTCAGAGCCGGAGCGTGTGTTCGGGCATGATGAGAGTGTTGTAGAGTGTCAGTTTTGTTCGTCGATAGAGGACTTGACTACTAAATTGCCCACTTATCCAAAGTAGCATTTGCTGGCAAGAGAAACTCTCCTTTGGAGTTCAAGACTGGAATTATTATCGATGTTAGTGCTGGTTCCTATATAAACGAAGGCTCTACTGCCTCAAAATCATAAAACTGTCAACAGTTACGAGGGTGCCAAACCTGTCTAGTTACATCTTAATATGAGGAGATAATGTTTCCAATAGCATTATCGAAAAATGAATGGGCTATTACCGTGATAGAATTACTTAGGGCTATTTTTCATCTTGCTTCATGTGAACATTACGAAGCAGGCAGATCAATTTGATAACACGATTTTGTCAAAATTCCTTCAAATATTTATTTAATACGAGGGGTGCCTTTTATATTTCGGGATTAGAGAACAAAAACCAATTTTAATCATCGAAAATCGCTTTATTGTTTTTCAAAATATTCTCCATGAAGATCTATACACTTTTGCATGCGTTTGAACCAATTGTCGAAGCACTTTTGCCACTCTGAATGAGGTACCTCCAAAACATGCATTCTGAATGCTGCAACCGCTTCTTCAGGTGTCGAAAAATGTTGACCTCTCAGTTTGTATTTTACGTACGGGAATAAAAAGAAGTCATTCGGTGCCAAGTCAGGACTATACGGCGGATAACCCATCAATTTGATGTTTTGGGTGCTCAAAAATGCAGTTGTTTGAGCCGATGTATGAGAGCTCGCATTGTCCTGGTGAAGAGTGATCCGTCTTTGGCGATTGGTTTTCCTAATTTCTTGGAAGACAACTGGCAAACAAATGGTTGTGTACCACTCAGAATTTACTGTTCTGCCTTGTTCTAGTGGTACGGTTGCGACATGTCCAGTTTTTCCGAAAAAACAGGTGACCATTTGCTTGGAAGTGCTTCGTGCGCGAACAACTTTTGTTGGATTTGGCTAATCTTGAAACACCCATACAGTCGACTGCTGTTTACTTTCGGGCTCATACGCGTAAATTCATGATTCATCACCTGTCACGAAGTCATAGACGTGTTTCGAAGCCCCGCGATCGTATTTTTTGAGCATTTCCTTTGACCAATCTACATGAGCCTTTTTTTGAGCGATTGACAAATTGTGTGGGAGCCAACGCGAACAAATTTTTTTGACAGTCAAACGTTTTTGCAATATTAAATGTATGCTGGTCGCACTAATACTTAAGATTGTCTCAATCTCACGATAGGTCACATGATGATCTTGCAATATCAGTTCACGCACAGCATCAATGGTTTTCGGAACAACAACTGATTTTGGACGACCTTCACGAAATTCGTCTTGGAGTGAACTACGACCACGATTGAATTCACCGTACCATCGATAAACACTGGTCCTTGATGGAGCTTCATCGCCAAAAAATGAATTAAGTTCATCCATGCAATGTTGCTGAGTTAATCCACGTCGAAAGTTGTAAAAAATAATCGCACGAAAATGTTCACGATTTAATTGCATTTTTGGACCGAAATGAATCTTTTAATTTACTGTAAACAACACAAATAGCGCTGGTATTTCAAAACGTTCTGAGTACGTAAAAGCCAGAAAATGTCAAACTTTGCGATATAGCTGTCAGTTGCCAGATTGCAACACCAGGGTTGCCAAATCCGGACGTATAAAAGGCACCCCTCGTAGTAGTAAGCACGTGGTCGCGGCACAAAGCAATATAAAGAAAGCTGTTAAAATCAACAAATTCATGAAATTATGTTGTTCTTAAAAGGAAAGTTAATTGAAAAATGGGAAAAAGTCGGAAAGAAAACGTATCATCAATGACAGTCCTTCTCATGTAGGCTTTGTTGAGCAGCTCAAAGGAGAAGAAATGATAATGTACAGGGTACCCGATGTCAGAATTAAGGATTAAAGGCTAAATTAAAAAATAATTATTATTGGTAAATGTTTATTTCAAGGGGTAAAACCGACTCGGATAAGTCAGCGAAACGGCTTGTCCGTTTGTTAGGAGAAATATCACGCAGTATCGCCACGGTGTCTCTGGCCGTGTACGGTGTGGCCCCGTCCTGCTGAAACCATGAATGTTTACTCAAGGAGGGATATTCTTTTATTATTGGCAGATTGGTAGAAAATAATCGTTCAGCATGCGCCGATAGGTTCGTAGAAATTGCTTGCCCTCAACGATTCCTCAAAAAGTATGGTTCAATTATTGCTGCTTGAAAATGCGCATCAAATCATCACTGGGACGTGAAGGGGCTAATGGCTAATGACGTTTTAGGTTCTGCTCACTCAACCTTTCATGTACAATTCTTGTTTGGAAGACCCAGGGTAATCGCTCTCTTGGGTACGGACTGAAGCGGATTATCGTGCAAACTTGTAGCGACGAGTTCAATATTTTCATTTCCACTCATACACTCAACGGATAGAGAGAAACTTCAAATTTAAAACCTAATTCTTCAACCGGACAACTTGTATTTAAGGAACAGTTACTTTTTAAGAAGTAGTTCAGAAAACGACATTTAATGGTAAGTCTCGGCCCATTTGGGCTTTGTAAGTCTCGGCCACAACAACCAAATTTGCAATACTTTCAATAACGGTTGTCATGGGGACTTAAGATATTTTGCTCATCTACCGGAGACTTATTTGCATGGTGCACAACTCGGACAGCACAGAAAAATACACTGAAAATAAGTTTTCTCACATATTTTTCAAGTGCAAGTTGCTTTATTTCACTCTGCGGAGCAAAAGCAATCGTCAAGAGTCAAGAACTTGAGCACGAAAGAGCTATAAGTATCAACATATGATTAAAAAAATATCTATGGCTTAGACCACCCTGTATACACGCGCCATATTTTCTCTGCACGGAGTGCATTAAAGATATTCGCAATAAAAATAATTTATTTTACAGTCTGTCGATTTATTTTTTTTTTTCAGCTTCATTTTCAAAATTGATGTTATCATACGCATATTCGCCTAAAAGCACTCAACGAATCATTTGAATTAATTTGCGAATAAAGAAATATACGATTATGTCGTAGAGTGAGTAGTTGAGCGTATAAATAAATAAATGAATGAACCGTCGAAGCACTGAATCAGCGAGTGAGGAATTTGGGGAGCGCCAAATATGCCAGTCGAAGAGCTCTTCACAACAGCAGCACCAAAAGCAAACACACTTGGCGTTAACAAGGAGTATTGCAGAAATTCTCACATGATTTGAATTCCCTAATGACCTACAAATTTCGAAGTTTACTTGTGTGTGCGTGAGCACATCCAAAATGCTGCCATAGAAAAAAAACACAAGAAGAAAAACATGCCTCAATGAAGCAAATAAAAAGAGCATGTAATCAAATCTGAAAAAAAAGAAAACAAAACGCAGTTGACGTCAGCGTAACATAATCAAGGTTCTACCAACAAAGTCGCAAGTCGACGCAATGAAAGTAGAGCAGTAGCGCATTGGTGTTGAGTGTTGAGTGCTTCAAGGACACATGGCTTGCCAAAGTGGTTGTAGTTGTTTTAGCGTTTGCTTTGGCCCTGCACTACATACACACGTAGCACACATCCACGCCCAAAGAAACTGAGACTCTGTGCGAATTGTATTGCCTTTTGGTTAAGTATGACGTACTAACGTTGTTGCCAACGACAGCCACACCGTCGCACAGTGTTTCTTGTTTTAGAAAAAATTTATTGAAGCTACTAAAGGATTGTACAGCGAGTGCAGATTACATTTTTCATACATTTCTATATATGTAATATATTTTTTAATAAAATTTTAAATGTGTTTTTATTATTATTCTTATTTTAAAAATGTTAATTATTTTGTTTGCGTAAGGGGTTCAAAAGATAGGCGCAAAGCAAAATGACAATATGAAATACACCGTTTGCAATTTTTCTTCAAAAAATAGTTTTAACGATTCGATTCTCTTTGAGGCTGAAACCTTTTATTATTAAAGGTTATATAACAACAATTTATTAATAATGGGTTCACAGCAAGACGAAAGATATGTGCAAAGAAAATCCGTAAGCGAAATTATTGATGAAAAGGTGTACTTTTCTATGAAATATAATGAGTTAAGTGAGGAGCATGCGGCCTAAATGTTGATTTATTACCGGATATTGTAAAATCTAAAAATTCGGTGCTCATAAAGAATACGCAGATATGGCATAATGGAAAGACAAATTCAGCAGCGATTCCTTAGCTATTTTTGTAATCGCAGGTAATATTTGTACTAAAAAATCTTGAGTTTCTTTATGGAAAATGCATGGCCAAAAAGTCCGTTAATTATTCTTGACGATAACCACTTTAGTTACTCTCGGAGGAAGCAAAAGAAGCGCGTTATAAAGATTTCAGAGAGTATGGATTGAGGTTTTCATGAGAATTAAATAAATCATCATTGTTTCTGAATAATTTTTTTTGTTTAATCTTTATTTAGTAAAAACATTATTTTCAGGGAAGCAAATCTTTATTTGGAGTATGACGCCATTTAAAAAAATAATAAATCTTCCGATAGGGTGATTAATTTTGTGCCACCTTGTATAAGATGTCACCGTTGTAAGCTAATATTGGAACTGAAGGATGCAGTTAAAGAAATTATAATTGAAGAATAAATTGATTTAACACATTGTGTTCTTTTTTTCGTAAATGAAGCTCGTATGAGCCCATATATGGGAATTGCAGTTTTAATTCAATTTTATTTCCAAATTAAGTTTTATAAAATAATTCGAATTATTTTAATCCATCAAATATATATTTAGCAATAATAAAATGCAAAAAATAGTCTATGTATAGTCTATCTATAGACATTCTGAAATGGCCTCACTTTTGTGCAAGCGGATGAGAAATCAGCATTGAACTGCGAGTGATTCATTTTCAAAAAACGGTAAACAAGTAAAACGTAAGTACTTTTTGACAAAAAAAATATTTTCATGGAGTGGATGTACTCATCTTTCTCATCGGATGATATTTTTCTGCTTTTCAACTGTTTTTTACTCCTTTAGTTTTTATATAAGGTTCCGTAAAAAAGGAAAGACTTTTCATTGATTTTTTTTTAATTCTTATTGATAATAAATAAAGTTATAGGTATTTCCACCATGAAACAATTTTTTTAAAGCTTTATTAATTAATGTGCTAAAGGGTTAAGGAATCTTTACTATAGGAAAAAGAAAGTAGTTATAGGGACTGACCTAATCATATTATTTATACCAGATTTCATCCCCTTTTATTACCGTGCTTTTCTTAAGAGTAGCCTATATACCGAGAATTAAATTAAAATACCACTTTGATCAAAAAGTTCCCGGAACAACTGATTTCAGTTCTGTTTGTTTTTGTTAGGCTGTAACATTCGTGATTAATAATTTGTAAAAATTACGCCGCCTTGAGTAAATCTACCCGAAAACCTTAGAAATCTTGGCAAACTGTTTCGGTAATGGTGTTCGAAAGAAAACATTAATCAAACGCATCATTACTGGATATGAGACGTGGTTTCGTGGGTGTATGAGTACGACATGCAATCCATACTTCAGGCAAGTGAGTGGAGAATTCCAGATGAACCAAAATCAAAACAAACCACGTCGTTTTCAGTCAAATTACAACGGTATTCTACACCACGAATTTTTGTCACGCGGTCAGACAGATAATAAGGACTATTATTTGGGCATTATGGAGACGTTTATGTGAAGCAATTCGCCAAAAAATAAAGGATTAATGGGAAAACAACTCTTGGATTGTGCATCATGACAACGCATCGTCGCACAATGGCATCATTATCCGTGAATTTTTGACCAAGAAATAAATGAATACCATCCATCAGCCATCGCATTCACCTGTTATGGTTACCTGAGATCTTTTCTGTTTGATCGATTCAAAAAACCACTACAGGTATCGTGTTTTAACACCCGAAAGGAAAGCAGGGTTGATTCAAGTGCTGCCATAAGCACCTTGCAGTTGATGGGGGTACTTTGAAGGCGATAATATAACTTTTGGGGAATAAACTTTTATTTTAAATTTACTGAATATAGGTATACTGGGAACGCTTCGAACAAGGCGTTAAACATTTTTGCTATAGGTCTAAGAGAGGTACTTCTAGCGAGTGACCGATTTCAAGCAATTGTGAAGTCTTTCCTGCCTAGCTCAAAGTAAATATGCGTACAAAATTTCATTACTCTAAGAAAGCTACTTCTACTTTTGGTCAAAAAATGTATGGAGTCAAACTACTGTGCACCCATCGCCTAATTGTGTTTGAGAATGCTCGCACCTACAAAACTGGGTTGAGCCGGTAAGCTTCAAGCGTTTTCGTCTCGTTAATAATAATTATTTTTCTACTACTTTGTTACTTTTTTCGCAGCAACCAAGGCCAAAGTTTTGGTCCGGTAAGCGCCTATGAAGGGGAACAAACGTAAATACGTACGTGCGAGTATATACTTTACAGTGCAGTCGACAAATGGCCCATCTAGGCAGTCAATCGTAATAGTCGGTGTAGTAAATTCAGTGAGTACATTTAGTTTCATTAGATGGCAATCAGCGGATGCGCTTATTTACTAAAACTACAAAAAAGTCAAGAAGAAGTAAAAAAAGACAATTGGCACTTTTTAATATTTTATATACAGTCTGAAACGAGATATAAAAGTATATATAAATAATTGAATTCCGAAGTGAATTGATGCATTTATTTTACCGATTCAATCATTCAAACGATAAAGCGAGCGACAATTAAACCAACCAAATTTGGTAGGTGTGTATAAAAATGGAGGAAAAACAGCTTATATTAATAATTAAAAAAATATAAAAAACGTAATTGACCATTGGTTCGTTGATGCCACTTCTTTACAACTACATATAAATATATGTATATACTTATAAATTAATGTGGATGCCTTTGAGATCTCGAGTTTGTTGTTGCTAAGGATAAACAAGAGAAAGACAAATGCCCCGCTTATAGTGAACAAATCTACATTTGTAATTCCTGTAGGTGTGATCACTAGGCACTATGCTATTGAACTAATGCTCCAAAAACGGAACACCCTCTAAAACCACACCTTGCAGAAGAGTTGAAAACGATTCACTACTTTCCATAACAGATTAGGAATTGAGATGATGCGAACTTTTGAGGACACACTGCCGCTCAGAGTTATCGGAAATAGAGGTGCCGGATCTTCTCATTTCAAATTATATTTCAAATAAACTCATAAGACCTACGAATAATTTTTGTTTTGTTCAGCTAAAGAAGAAATGCATCAGTGAACAAAATTGGAAGTCAACGATTTATTGAAAGAGGATGTATCATTTTCTTGGCGGTAAAAAGTAAGTCTGATACATCCAAAATGCTAGACTGAGAGTTAAAATTTGGCACAAAGATTAAAATGGCACATTAAGATAAATGGTTAAAAAAAATAGACCTGAAGTGCCTTGCAAAGATCGAAGCTTAGAGCAACTCAGCTCGAACATCGAATGTAACCGAAAACGCATCAGTTTCTCATGATGGAAAGAATAATGAGATGGCGCCCATCCGTTACTTTGTTCTCAGCGAATTTTGCAATGAGTTACGTCGTATTAGCCCCAGTATGGCCAGTTTTACAGTTTTTTAACATCTGGTCGCATTGCCCGCGATTGCAGTTGTTGTTCTCCTTTCAGCAGTAAAATTTCTCTCTCGCTACTGCAGTGTTGCCTAGCTTTGGATATGAAAACGAACGAAAATGCCTAGTTAAAGAAAATAAAATACCAAATTTTTATTGAATTACTTAAAGAACTTTGAATGCGTGACAAATTGTCTTTAAAATGTGCGTTTTTTTTTTTAATAAATGAGTTATGGTTATGTACAATTTAATGTATGAGTTTTTTGTTAAGAGAAACTCTTATGTTAAGAGAACGACTTTTCTGCTATATTTCAGGTTATTTAACTAGATAAGGTATTCTTTTTGTAAAAATGTAATTATGGTTTCTTTCTGGTATTTTGTTGCTTATTTACTATGAATACACCTCATGGTGCCCTATGTCCCACTAAGGATTGAGGACCGGAAGAAACGATTACACCTCTATGGTTTTAATTTGCATTCAATAAATTCAAACACTTTTTAAAATTTAATATTCTAACATAACCTTAAATGGAACAAAAAATGAAATTTTCACTTTCAAAATATCAAATTTCATAAGAACCAACAAATTTTCATTAACACTAAAATCTTCTCAGAGTGACCTTTTTTAACCTTTTTTTGTTTAATAAGTCAGTTTTTTTTAACTTACAGTTTCGGTAACTTTAATTTAAAAATAAAAAACAAACAACAACTTAAAAATTTTCGCATTCTGATATATGTATAAGAAAGCACTAAATTTATTGCGAAAAGCAAATGGTTGGCAACACTGCACAACTCGGTCAATGTGACGTCACGCACTCTCCGATGGGCGCAATTTTGTTTCTATAATTCTTATCAGTTTCATGTCGGCTGTGAATGAATTAGCCCCTAAGCCTTTCTTTGCCAAGGGGCGACTGCAATTGACTCTCAAAAATCTACTCGGCTATGGCGGGCACAGTGATTGTCACATTCGGAGAACGGGAACATTTGTGCAAAAAATTCTACTTTGATCAACCTGAGCAATTTTAGATTGTAATACCGATTTTTATGCACTCAAATTGAGGTTATAGGCTAAGCAGGCCCACACTACACAATACATCAACAATGGGATTGATTTTGCTTTTTAACAAAGTTGAAGAGGAGAAGGAACTTAAGTGCTAATGTAACCAACCGAGCTGTGGCAATTAAGTTCAGGAAATTGACCAATAGAAAACAAGCAAATTAAGTTACCATCCAAGTTTTATTATGGACCCTCTTAGTAGCCTAATTCAAACCCTATATAAAGATTCCAACGTGGCTCCCCGAATTAAAAGCACATTCGTTAAACCGTTCGCAGCGCGGTTATATTCACGAATAATAATAGAGGAACTTTAAATCTTGGTAGGTTCCCAAACTACATCAAATTAACCAAAATATACAAATTGCATATAGTACTTTCCGTAGAACCGATATAGTACTTAACTAGAACCGACGACACAAATTTAAAAATAAAATTACTCTTTATCAATTTCCCAATTCCGCCGAAACTCAAAATTTTATGTGAAAGTTAAAAATAGAATCGCCATAATCGGCCGCACCATATCAATGTATGCCAGTTGTATGTTTATATACATTTATATGTATGTATGAATGTATGTAATAATGTATATATACGTATGTATTTATGTGTGTACACCAATGTGCAAACCATATGCAACCGGGGAAACTAGTGAATGAAATTTGTTCTTTTTTCCTAAGCAGTTTCAAGTTAATTTTTTTAAATGTCAATTAAATCCTTACGCTGGTAGCATTGGAAAATATAACAAAAATAACTCACTGTGCCTCAGGAATGACACCGATATGAGACCGACTCCGATTAAAAGTATTTTTGTAGCTGATCAAAATATATGCAACTAGTTAAAGTTGTGCTTTTGATGAATCAATACTTTTATTACTAGATTATTAGACATTATAAAATAAAGAAACTAAGTGATTTTTGGGGTTTTCAGTCGCAAAGTTATATATAAGGCCAATACTTATCATGACCAAAAATTAATTTAACGTTCATAATAAGTTGAGGAAAATTCAAGATTTTCCGATTATTTCGAGGCATCAAAGGGATTTACCAATTGAAAATATACAGGGTTGTTCAAAGTTAATTACTCTATCGGAAGATTTATAATTTTTGCAAGCGTCAAAATAAAAATTTCCTTCACACAAAATTATTATTTTTTATTTAGTAAAAAAGTTATTTAAAAACAAAATTAATTTTGCGTACATTCTGTGGGTCATTTACACAAAATAAACGAAAGGACTGATAATAATCATCAATTTAATTAAAAAAGAGGCATTTATCTTTTCATCGAGCATTTGTTGGCTCATAAACTCGAATACAGCCCGTCAACGAGCAACCCTACTCACCTCGTAATATCGGCAAAGATAAGAAAAATATGTCTGTAAATCAGTTGTAAGTTTTTAACCTGAAAACTCAATTTAAGATTAAATTTTGCTCGTAAATATACAAACTGCTCATCTGCGAAGTGGAAACCACTATTATTTAGCGACGAGAGCAAAATTAAACTCTTTTGATCGGATGCAATAACTCACGTTCGTCGTAAGATTGGTGTTCGGTTGTATAAGAAAAAGGTGTTCACTTTGAAGCATGGAGGAGATCCGGTCACGCATTGGGGTTGTTATTCTGCACAAGGTTGTGACCCTCTCCACAAAATTTAAGTGATCGTTGATCGATACCAATCTAAAAATATTTTGGGAAACACAATGCAGCCATAAGCCGAAGAAGAAATGATTTTGTTTTGACATCACCACCCGAAAAATGCTTTCAAGTCTGTGAAACAGTGGTTGAATGTCCAGCAATATTTTGTACTTGATTGGTCAGCACAATCATGTGACGTAAATCCCATAAAACATTTGTGATGTACCCTTAAGCAGTGTGGCATAGAGCGACTTCTCAACGCCTTGAATTGGAGAGCATTCCTCTAGCAATAATTGAACATTTTAGAAAACTCTATGTCTAAGAGATGTGAAGAAGGTATTTATTAAAAATAATAGTTATTGCACAAAATATTTAAATATTTGAAGACTAATCATTTTTATTTGATATAACCGTTTCTTTAATACCAAATAATCGTTTGTCCAAATATTATCAGTAGAAATAAAACGTTTGTTCTTTTTATTCCTAAAATTGTTTTATCAATGAAATTAATTAAAAAATAATAATGAATTAAGGTAATTTTCTTTTACCAGATATGCTTACAAAATATCCGTTTCATTTCCGGTTGCATATGTTTTGCACAATACTGTATGTATTTCGGAAGACACTCGCAAATGTAGTCATTTTCTTCGCCTTCGGTCGCCGATTTTGAACAATTTTACACCCGTTTAGCGCTGTCTCGTGAAGGCCGAGAACGATAGCTAGCAGCGCGCTCAATCGTCTGTAACAACGTCTAGACGGAGAAACCACAGACACAAAAAATATATACTCATACATACATAAATTCATTGATGCATAAACATACAAATAGCCGGCAGTTGCTTGGTTCGCGAAAACACAAACACATACTCAAACATCCACGTACTTCTGAAAACATGTAGTTTTTTTTTGTAAATTGCGTTTATTCTATTGATAAATTCGTCGTTGCTTTCCTCGAATTTTGTCAACAATTCATTTTACCTCCTCTCGATCTCCTCCTTTATAGCTTCCTGCACTCAGTGTCTGGTTTGTTTCATCGAACGCTTGTATAGAATATTTTGTCATTTCATTTATGCCATTTGGCAAAATTGCTGTGTTCGTCGTCTGATCCGGCTTATTTTGGTCGATCTATTTATTTATTAATGTCTGTTTTTTTCTTCAATTTTTTCTTTTATATCTAATTTATACATTTTCGCCACTTGTGTTCGGCCGCTTGCCACAAGCACCTGTGCTTACATATTTACTTCGATTTATGCGTCTTATATTAGGTATATGGCGGCCGCCGTAGCCGAATGGTTTGATGCGTGATTACCATTCGGAATTCACAGAGAGGTCGTTGGTTCGAATCTCGGTAAAGGCAAAATTAATAAAAAACATTTTTCTAATACCGGTCGCCCCTCGGCAGGCAATGGCAAACCATGAAAAAGCTCTTCATAAAAATATCTGCCGTTCGGAGTCGGCTTGAAACTGTAGGTCCCTCCATTTGTGGAACAACATCAAGACGCACACCACAAATAGGAGGAGGAGCTCGGCCAAACACCTAACTGAAGTGTACGCGCCAATTATTTATTTTATTTTTATATTAGGTATAAATACAAGCATATTTTATGTATTGGAGTATGTTTGTACGCATAAATGAAGCTTAATCGTATGAAGAATGCGAGTTTTGTTGACTTTCAGGCAAGAAATCATTTGCACAGACTAGACATTTTACGTAAGCCCATGAAAAATAGTCAAGAAGCGTTAAGGGTTATTTACAGTTAAAAGCCGAAAAAGCTAATTTTCTAGAATTTTATCTGAGAAAACTTTTAAATTTATTGATATAAAAATTTGTATACATATTATGTTATATTTTAACTGTATTTTAAAACTTAGTATTAGTAAAAATATTTATTAGAAAAGGAGCTACAGCTAATCTTCGGGAGCTCCTCTCAAAAAAACACTTTTTGCGGTGACCAGTATATCTCTGAACTGGACCCTCTGAAATTAAAAAACCAAACAGATTTCAAACAGGAATATTAAATTTAGTAATCAATCGAAGGAAAAAGCAAAATAAATTTTTTTGACACCATGGCTTCTCAAAACACAAAAATCGTTTTTTGACCAAAATTTCGGTCTTAAATTGCTTATAAAAAAAATATTTATCAGTGAGAAAAAATCTTCGATTAATTACTAAAAAATATATTTAAGAAGCTCGAGTTAAAATTTGAGACTAATCGGTGTAGCTGTTTTCGAGTAATGTTGGTCACCGACTTTGAAAACACCATTTTGAGAAAAACGCGTTTAAAGTTTGAAAAGCATTTTACAAGCACTCTGAAACGCCTTTTCAAATTTGGGTGTACCTTCGAAAATATATACCGGAACGATATTAAATTTTCTGGGTGTATTCTTAAATACATGTACATTAAGAAAATAAAATCAAAGGAAATCGATTTTATGACAATTGTAACTGTATATAACCCCTTAAGTTTTGATGGGCAGTAAATGTCATCCAATGAATTCAATATTCGCCAAGCAGTTTGGCAAAAGGCACCATCCTGACGATAGTCCAAAAGTTCGCTATCATCGTCCAATATCGTTGATCATCAACAGTGATCGCAGTTCGAAGAAATAAAGCCCGATGATAGAGCGAGACCAAAGTATTCGTATATATCAAACAGTTGCCCTGTCGATGTATAAAGGCACCTGATTGATCTCTCGTGGACTTTCGTCGCTCGAAATTCGGATATTTTTCTTGTTTACTACGAGTACATACTTAATCAGATCAAAGAAGATGATATGCTAAGTATATTACGCACAGTGCGAACAGAGCACTGATTTATAATAAAAATCAACAATTTCAACGCGTTGTTGAATCATGAAAATTTTTTTGTTTGCATTCGGAGAGTAGATTGGTAAGTAGTTATCTCTTTCTAAACATAATTTAACAAAAATGCAGGTCAAATTTTTCCAGATTATAAGAAAAATGCCTAAAGAGAACTACATGCCGCAGAAAGAAAAAATTTAAATTAACTGTCGTTCACAACTTCTTAAAAAAGCATAAGATATGGTGTCAAGAAATAAGCAAATCGTAATCAAAAATTGTCGAGAAGACAAAGAGCGAAGACTAGACAAAAAGTAACCATAAATAAACTCAATGCTACTGAAATATGAAGAAAATCATGTGTACCGAATTTTGCACTCGACTCCTTACATTAAATTAAATTTATAATAAAAAAAATTATGCTAAAGCCAGTATATTACTGCGACATTAATCTCGGAGAGAACTGACTACATCGTCCGAACGGTAAGATTCAATAGGATTTTTGTCACTCTCTTTCCATCTAAGGAGGAATGGAACAAGGAATTCTCACTAAACAACTTCGACACTACAGTCTATACAGATGGCAGTAAAATGGATTATGGTGTTGGAGCTGGTGTATATTCTCATAGACTTAACATTGAAAAATCTGTGCGTCTCCCTAATACCAGCTGTGTCTTCCAGGCGGAAATACTGGCAATTGGTAAAGCTATCGCATATTTATCTTTTAAGGGCAATATCGCTGTTCTTCCGTATAACCAAGCTGCAACCCAGGGACTAGATTCGGCTAAAACAACCTCTAAACTGGTGGAACAAAGTAGGAATTCTTTTATCACCCTGAGTGAAAACCATAACGTTTCCTTAACCTGGGTCCTGGAACATCAGAAAGCGAAAAAGCAGATGATGACAAGAATGCGATCTGACATGAGTAACAGCAGGGTCGATGTTCACACCACTGGGTGGAAGCAAGACCTCAATTTCCTCAAACAACCTTCGAAATGCAAAATTGCAAAATTTGCAAAACGTTATGGTCCAGCTACAACCTCAAACATACGTCGATAGTGATAAACATGAAGCGACGGGACGCCTGGAGACTCATGGCAGTCATAACTGGCTTTTGCTCTATCGGGGCACAAACAAACAAAATGGGCATCTCTCACAAGACACACTGTCATAGTAGTAAGCAAGCAAAGAAAAAGGAAACGATTTTCCATTCTCTCTGTGAATGTCCTGCCTTATGGAAGGAGGGAATGTCAACTCTGGGCAAACCACTGTTCGAGAATCTCGAACAACTGTCTGGCCTAGACGTCAACAACCTAGTAAGGTTCGTAAACCGCACAGATTGGGTGTAGTCAAGCTATGGTTTAAAACTATTTTATGGTCAATCTATAGCTCCTGGACGATGCTACGACTACTAACAAGCCGGTCAACTTCGATTATTGCTGTGATTTTATCGACATTTTCAACATAATCGACATTTGCAAAAATTACACGTAATTAACTATTATAGTATCGACGCCATAAACACCATTCACAATTTCAACATCCTGGCTTGCATTTTCGAATTTGTCAAAGAAAAACTATATAATGTACCGGATTTTCTCCCTGTCGACTTCTATTGTTAACACCTTATAACTCACAACTGAATAGAACAAACAAAAACAAAAGAATTTTTGTAGTGTGAAATTTCACCTTGACAACGAGCATAAACTTTAAATTGTTTGATCGAGAGATTGCGAGACGTTGATCACTACAGCCATCTACCGAGATAATAATGGATTTCTTTTTAAGACGCTTTTATTACTTTCATGGCCGAAAAAATGGGCGATGACTGCAGGAAAACGCACTAATTCAAATCTCAGGCACATCGTTAGAGTAGTTTAGGTAGCCCAGATCTCTCTTCTGCAATAGCCAGCATGCAGAAAAGTTAGGATTCGCAGAATTTATGATCAAGAGCGCCGAAATCACACTTTTCGTACGGATGGACCATTGAAAATTAACATAAGAAAGTTTGGGCTGGCCTTTTTTCGGTAAGACTTCAAAACTAAGTAAATTCGATGCCAAAAATAGCATTGGAACCGATTAAAAAAAAAAAATTAAAATCACGAACTATACTATTTTATATACTTATACATATATTATTTTTGTTACCGTTTACAAGTGAGTTTGTTTCCTGTTGTCATTGCCGTCGTAATCGAACGAATTGGTGCGGGCATGAAATACCAAATGATAATACACGTTTTTTTCTAATAGCGTTCGCTTCTCGGCAGGCAATGGCAAACATCTGAGTGTATTTCTGCCATGAAAAAGCTCCTCATAAAAAATATCTGACGTTCGGAGTCGGCTAAAAAACCTGTAGGTGCCTCCATTTGTGGAACCACAGCAAGACGCAGACCACAAAAAGAACGACGAGCTCAACCAAACTACCAAAAAAGGATGTAAGCGTCATTTATATATACATATATATATGATAGTGATATAGAAGTACATAGACATCATTGCTCTTGAGCATAAGTCTAGGAAACAAATACTTATAATTGCAAATACTTTTTGAGACTTGAAATATATTAACTCAAATGCGCAGTGCATATTATTGGCAATCGTGATAGTATTTTTTTGTTATATTGTAAAATAATGTGCCTGGGAAGAATGCTGCATTTCTGTAATTCTCACAATTTTTCGACCGCATTTACTTCCGCTCGAGTAGCTTTGTGTGCGAGCAAGGAAAGAATGACAAATAGCTGCGATTTTCTTTTTAGCAAAACATAGTTTTCATGTCTAGTTATATATGTAAGTACATGTGATTTAACCCACTTCGTTCCCATGAACGAAGTTTTTCAAATTTCAAATGACAAAGTGGTAAGCAGCTACGCAGGCACATGAAATGCCACCTGCCAACTATTTATAAATCTACATATGTTTAAAGATCATCTGAGTATCGGTCATATGATTTCCGTCTTGCCATCATATGACATCATATAGATATACATATGTATATATAAATATGTTTGCATATTAGAATGAGTATTGGCAACCAATTTTATCGTGAGTGTAATAACCATGTCGTCAGAAAAAATTGGATCACATTCACTTTGATGGACGTGCATTTTTAACAGCCGTTGATGCTTGTATTTCAATACTCTAGAGCAGTGGTCGCCAACACGTCGATCGCGAGCTACCGGTAGCTCACAAAGGCAATTCTGGTAGCTCGCGCTGCTCACATTGAAAAAAAATCCAAAAGTCTGAAAATCATACCAGTATTAGCAAATTTCAGAAATTTTCAGTTTAATACTGAACGGCATTATCAACGTTCTGCGTGCAGCGGTTGGGTTAGAGTTCGAAACATTATGGCAAGCAGTAGTAAGAAGGCGAAGACATACCATTTCCATTCGGAATGGGACGAACAATACTTCTTCACAGAAGTTAAAGGCAAAAGTGTTTGTTTGTTATGTAATACATCTGTGTCAGTGACTAAAAAAGGAAATATTGAGAGGCATCATAAAACTGTACATTCGAATTTTGAGAAGGCATTCCCGTTAAATTCTGCCACCAGAAAAGAAAAACTGAAACATTTAAAAATCCAGTTAATTGGACAACAGTCAATATTTTTGAAAACAATCGACAAAAATAAGGCTGCAACTGAAGCATCTTATCGTGTTTTTGGAAGCTGCAGATTCTTTATTCGCCAACTTTAGAAAAAAAGACGAAATAGTGTCTGCTATAAAATCTATGCAACTTTCTGCTAATACAGTGATAAGGCGAGTAGAAGTAATGAGCAATGATATTTTTTTACAGTTAAGAAGTGACTTAGATAACTGTATTTATTTTTCACTGCAACTGGATGAATCAACAGATGTAGTTGACACCTCACAGATGGCCATATTTATCAGGATGGCTTTTAGTGATTTTACAATTAAAGAAGATCTTTTGAAGTTTATTCCACTCAAAGGACATACTACTGGGCTGTTTTCTCATTTAAAAAATTTCATCTCTTCTGAGAAAATTCCAATATCAAAAATGGTAGGCCTGACAACTGACGGTGCTCCAGCTATGGTGGGTTGTGATAAGGGGCTCGTGGCGCTATGTCATAAGGATGAAAGTTTTCCCACAATTTCTTAGTTACCACGGTATTATACATCAGCAAGCATTATGTGGAAATTTTCTAAACTTGAACAACGTTATGAAACTGGTGGTGAAAATTGTGAACAAGATTAGAGCTCAAGCGTTACAAAGAAGATTATTTAAAACCTTGGCTGATGAAATTGACTGTCAATACGGAGAGCTACTTCTTCACTCTGAAGTGCGATGGTTAAGCAGAGGACGAGTGCTCAAACGTTTCAATGATGTTCTGCCTGCTATACTCCAATTTTTCAAAGAACGCGATGAACCGATTCCTGAACTGGAAAATTCGACTTGGCTCAAAGATTTTGGTTTTCTTGTGGACATTACAGAGAAATTAAATGAGCTTAACTTGCAGCTTCAAGGCAGGGATAAAGAATTAGCGGAAATGATTTTTGATACAAATGCATTTATTGCAAAACTTGAATTTTGGGAACAAACCCTAAAAAACCGCGATACTAAGCATTTTCCTATTCTTTCCGAAAAGATATCCAAAAATCTATTAGAGCCCTATGACAGTAAATATCATATGGAAATAGTTTCTAACTTGAAGGAAAACTTCAAAAATCGTTTCAAGGACTTCAGCAAAATTGCTTTAGTGACGCAATTTGTTGTTTCACCCTTCATGGACATTGATAGACAACAGTTTGCAACTTGTGTTATGAACAACTTTGGCAAAAGACATTGCTGTGACAGAAATGGAACTGATTGCTTTTCAAAGTGACTTGAGTTTAAAATCTTTAGGTTCAAATACAAAATGTATATGGACTTTAGTAAGTAAAGATAAGTATTCAGTTTTATGTCGTGTTGCGTTGAAAGTGAAAGCGTTATTCAGTTCAACTTATTTGTGTGAACCTTCTTTTTCCAATATGAAATTTATTAAAAATAAATACCGCAATCGGCTTACAGATATACATTTGGATAACTGTATTCGAATGACTGTATCAAATTATACTGGAAATATTAAAAAAATTATCGATGAGTCAGAATGTCAACCTTCTCATTAAATATGCTCTTTTTATCTGCCCATATTTTATTTATATAATAATGTACTATTACTGTTTTGTTGTTTTTTTAAGTCGCTTGTGATTTGCCATTATGACTGCAAAAAATTTTGTTACGATTGATAGGTGTGAACATGGATGTAGTTATGCATAAGTATAAGCACTATAAGTCATAAGTTTATTATATATAGAACGTATATTAGTAAAATAAATACATATATTGTATGTCGAATATAACTGTGTATTATTTAATTTATGTTGGCTTGTGCAAGTAGCTCGCTGTTTATTTCGAAATCTTGAAACACATTGAAAAGGTTGGCGACCACTGCTCTAGAGTTTCTCTAGCGGTGTTGTGCAAATATCTTCATTTGGCCACAAACACAAAAATCACTCAAACATTAGTCAGTTTCTGGTTTTCTAATGCAACCCTGTAGTAAACTCACTTAAATATAATCACAAATTTATTAGCCTCCCAGATGTGGACCACAACGTAAACTGATGACTTAATATTATAATAATTGTTCGGATCCTAGATATAGGGATTCAATGCAGCCTCACTGTGTTTTTCTTTACCAGAAACTGAAGTGTATAATTACTTGAATACTAAAATTGGAATAGACAAAGCTTTGAGAGTCGCATAATTACCCGAAAAGATGACAAAAAGAGTGTCTTGGGTTAGATTGAGATTTTGACAGTTTAGCATCGGGTCATACATATTTTTGGGAGTTTAGACCAAACATATTAGTAGTGGTTATGCTGCTGTTATGAGACAAGGTGGTCCAATTCAGAGTTCGAACTTAAGAGAGAGTAAAACTTTATTTTCCTTATTTACTTACAATACAAGGAATAATGTAAATGAATGCAAGAATGCTTTCTGGTCATATAAACCAGTTTTTATAACTGATCTGTACGATTACCACTTATATATATGTATAAAAAATAAAAATAAATAATTGGCGCGTACACTTCTGTTAGGTGTTTGGCCGAGCTCCTCCTCCTATTTGTGGTGTGCGTCTTGGTGTTGTTCCACAAATGGAGGGACCCACAGTTTCAAGCCGACTCCGAACGGCAGATATTTTTATGAGGAGCTTTTTCATGGCAGAAATACACTCGGAGGTTTGCCATTGCCTGCCGAGGGGCGACCGCTATTAGAAAAATGTTTTTATTAATTTTGTTTCCACCGAGATTCGAACCAACGACCTCTCAGTGAATTCCGAATGGTGATCACGCACCAACCCATTCGGCTACGGCGAATATATAATATATATATTGTATATACAAATATAATTGATGCGTACGTTCTTTATTAGACGTTCCACTATTTCTATATTACTCCTCGCAACATTGCCATCTTTCTGCAAATTTTCTCAACCGCTCTACTAAAAAATTACTTTTCATGGCGAGACAAATGAAATTACCTTCACTTAAATGCCTTTTATGTGCCGCTTGTTCTGGTCCAACATAAGTACATACAAATGAATTTTTCAACCAAACATAGCTTCACATAGAAATCCACAGGAATCTCACTTTGTTAGTGATATCATGCACCATTGACTCACTACCACTTTGTTTGAATGTGTGTTTGGTACTTTTTGTATTCACATTAGGTTCTGCTGATTATCGTGAATGCAATGCGTGTTGTCATTGTCGTCCGCCACCCATGAGCTTTTGCTGCTCCGTCTGCTAAGCACACAATTCATTCAAAATTCTGGTCGCATTCAGCCGAAAGCAAAGCAACAATTTTACTGATGACTGCTACTCTATTTGGAAAGTATTGTTGACATAAATCATATGAGATTGGTCTGATGGCAGTGTATGAGCTTAGTGGTCGCGCATAGTACATATTTGTAATAAAAGTGTTTACATAGCAAATTTTTTGTATGAAAATTTCGCTATATATGGAATAAATGATGTTCTCGGAATGAATGGCTCCGGAAAACTTGACAAATTCTATAATTGGTACATTCAAACATTGCTACACTGAATATTTCCACCCACAAGTGCTTAAGGGGTTAGGTAGTATTCAGAATATTCGAAACATTGGGTTTTTTTTGCATTTTCCTAAACTATAATATCTTAAAAATATGATATTATGTGAAAATTTGAAGTGAATCCGGCAAATACTTTTCGAGTTATTCAACAATTAACAAAGGGCGCTCGGGCGGTACGGAGCGGATAGCAAAACTTTAAATGCGTTTTTCTCAAGACTATTTTTTTTTTTTTGAACTGGTGATCACTGTAACTTAAAAACCATTTGGTAGATTTCAATAAAATTTATACTGCTCTTGAAAAAGATAAAATACTCGAGCCATATCGAAGGATTTTTTTTTTTAATTTCGATTTTTTTTAACAATTAATTGTCAGTTCAGGCAGTCAATCTGAAAAATATTACCTGAGGCCGCCATATTGTTAATTTTGAAAAAAAGGCTCGATCAAGCATAAGATTATCTATTAATAAAACTAATTTCTCTTGCCCTATTGATTTTAGTTGAACCTTCAAGGACTTGTGATGATCACCGCAAGGGACACAAACAGCGATAACTTTTACAATTACTTTTTTTTTTTTTTAAATTTTGCTAAAGTCAAGTCGAAACATGATATATTAATGTTATATTTTTATTTTTGTGAAATAAATCAATCGGCTAGCAAAAAAAAGTATTGAAAATCATCACTTTTTCAGGCCTCTGACTAGCCCCTAGGTAAATAGGTTCCTTTGGGTAAATACAGATCCTATTTATCTCGACGAGCCACTTAAACTTACATAATCAGAGCGCATCATACAAGTACTGCATACGAAATTCAGATCCGGAATATTGGAGCGTAGATCACAGTCCACCTTTGGTGCATTTTTCCCCTGGAGATCAGAAGTAGTAGCAACATATTCCGTTTGAAAGGAGATCTGCCATATTGACCAAAAAGTTAAACAGTTAACGATGTCTACCACTACATCCGTCATCCTCGATGCATCGTAAACTGATGAAAATATCAATAAAGTGAAAGAATTTTTGATTAATAACCCTAAATTTACCATCAGAGAACTGGTAAAGGACTTACGGATCCATTCAGGATTTTGCAGTTTATGATTTGGGCGGGGGCCACTTTGATATCGCCAAAACATGATTTTCAAAGCTGAACTCCACCTAATATTCATGAAATGAGTACGACATGCAATGCAGACTTTTGAGTGAGTAGAGAGTGAATCAAGCCAAACGAAACCATGTCGTTTTCAGTAAGTAACGATGCTCTCAGGTTTTATGAGACATTTACGTAATGCAATTCGCTAAAAAAGAAAGGATTTGTGACAAACAACTTGTGGATTTTACACCATCATAACGCAACGTCCCACAGTGCCATCATTACCCGTGAACTTTTGACCAAGAACGAAACGAATTCCATCCATCAGCCAACGAATTCGCCTGATATGGCTTCCTGCGATTTTTTTCTATTTCATAAAGTCAAAAAACCACTACGGGGAGCACGTTTTAATAGCCGAAATGTAGTAATGAAAAAATCGAGAACGGCTCTGACGGATATACCGAAAATAGTGTTCCAGAAATGTTGGCATAAGTGTCTTGCAGTTGATGGAGCGTACTTTGAAGCCGTTAATATCACTTTAGAGGAATAAACTTGCGTTGAGAATTTTCAAAATATATTCCGGGAACTTTTTGCCTTACTCTGCTAAACAAAAAGACAGTATCTATCATCTGTTTACTCGTACATTTTATTTTACTCGTATGGAATTTTTTACGCTTTATCAACCTAATTTATTTGCTATATAAATATATTTTATCATCAAACACTGTAAATAAAACTTGATACATTAGATAAATATGTACAATAAATAATGAATGCATAGAAATTTTCATACAATACATTCAAAATAAGTTTTCAATTAAACAAACTCAACGCCAAAATCGGTCAGTCGGCATTTTAGCGAAATTTAATTGAGGTAAAATGTCATTAATATCTAATATATGTAGATTTAAATGAGGTAGAGCGAGTTTTGTCAAATTTTGAGATACACGCATTTACCCAAAAGTGGCCGTGGAACTACCCATTTTTTTGAAATTTGACTTGCATTGTATTTATTTTTTTATATTCATCATCTGTAGCAGATTCAAGTAATTTTGCTTAATTTACCACAAAGATATCATGTTTTTTTGTTTTTGAAAATTACCGCTACATAGCAGGTGGCGTGATTATTGACCGATTCAGCCCATTTTCAATATTAAGCTAGCTATATAGCCTAATTAAAATATAGAAATTTCTTCTCGAGTTATCGCACGCATAGACAGGCGGTTGGACAGACATGGCTAAATCGACTATTTTCATGAGTTTGAGCATTTTGGTATAAAAGTTTATATGTACAACTATCTCGACTTCTTTTTGCTGTTATATACAATCATTATGTGGTAATTGCCGTAGCCGATTGGTACATGACTACCATTCGGAAGTGCATAGGTTCGAATCTTCGTGCATGAAACAGCAAAATGATAGAAGCAGTTTTTTCTAATAGCGGTCGTTCCTTGGTTGGCAATGGCAAGCCTCCGAGTGTATTTCTACCATGAAAAAGCTTCTCAAAAAAATATCTGTCGTTTGGAGTCGCCTGAAAACTGTAGGTCTCTCCATTTGTGGAACAACATCAAGACAAACGCCCCAAATATGAGGGAGAGCTTTTCCAAACTCCCAATATAGGCTGTAAAGCGCTAATTATATACTTGTATATGTATAGATGTGTAAAAAAATTATAATACCCTTATGCACAAACGAGCGTGGACATAAAAAGCACTTTTGGTGTCTTTGTAAGGACAATTTTTAAATTCTCTCGTCATAGAATGAATTATCGTCAAAAAACATTGAAAAGGTGTGTGATTTCATTAAACAATTACAAAAAGTCTTCTGCGAAAATCACTAAAATTGGATTGAGGATTCCTCAATAAACTTTTTGTAGCAAACAAATCGAGTCATGAAAAAAAGCGCCATGAAACGTTGAAGATATCCGAGCCACTGTGATCACGATTTTAAACACACTCCTGAAACGGGAATAGATAGCTCATATCAGGCTTTTTTCGGTGTGGGTGTTTGTATAAATGAGCACACCCCAAACCTCCACTTTGGAACACGCTTGGCTAACTTAATAAATATACAGATATCAAAGCAGAAGGCGAATAAATTGATTAGTAAAAAATAATTGTCACAAAATGTACACTAATTGCTTTTTTATTTATGCATAAAGAGATGGGTTTTTTGAAGTAGAAAGTGTAATTGGATACTGTTTTTTTGAGTTATTCTTGGACAAACTTGGACTAAGAGCTATTTACCAGACAGGACTCGTAGTGCACAAATAAATTTATTTAGAAAATAAAAAAAAAAAAAAAACAAAGCAAATGACAGCAATCAACTAAAATGTACAATACAAAAACATAAGCTCTATTAGCAAAGGCAATAGACAAGTCCAACAGGCAACAGACAACGGGCAACAGCCAAGTATATAAAGTCGCAATAAAAGCAAAAATTTTATATAAGTGGAAAAACGAGCCGACAGCAAAAACAAAACCTACAAACCGGCTAAAGCCACGTTATGAAGTGAAAAATAAAGGAAAAGTGGAAGAAGAAACTACAACCGATAATAATTATTTTTATGGAGTCTAGTCTGTGTCTAGACTATTTTTTGTCTGCGAATTACCGCCGTTTGCGAAGCTGTTGCTGCCAATTGTGTTGCTACGTTTGTTACTGTTGCTCTTGCAATTGCAGTTATTACCATTGCCGTAGTTGCTGTTATTTTTATTCCTTTTATACTAACCCAAACGTGAAACTGCTACTGTGTCATTGTTTTCGCTTTGATTTCGATTTTGTTTGATAAACACAGTGTCGCTCTCTGAATGTACGAAATTAGTAAGCATACGAACTGACGAAAGGAGTAGCAGCAAGGGGTGTGTTGTGGTAGTTGTACGCGTACTTGCCGCAGGCAGATAGGCACAACGTCAATAATATGCCAGGAGCAATACCGTAGACAAAGCTTTTTTGGGGGCTGACTAAGCCCGACGTTCAACAGACAGGCGCTTAGATGGGAAATCAAATAGACGTAGGCATGTGTTCCTGTTGCAATTGCAGTTCTTTGTTGGATGTTGTTATTGGTGTTACATTTTATTGTTGTTGTCAACGAGCCACCAATGCAGACATGGGAAAATTGTGCTGACCAAATCAGGTATTGTCGTGCCACCATAGCAAGCAAGATATGAAAACTCATAGCAGACAGATAAGGTGATTGGTGTGAGAAGGTCGATATCGCCGGCAACAGTCCGGAAAATGTCAGCGGGCACAGTGACGCAAGTTGTTTGTAATTTACTCAGAATCTGGCTAATTATGGAAAGGTAAATGACAGCTAGAAAGGTGATAGGGGATGTCATATTTATGAAATAGTTTCTTATTTATTTAAATTTTAATAATTTCTTAAGCAATTTTTTGCGATAAACAAGTTCACGTACATAAATACATACATTATCAACTGGATTCCATTATTCAATTGTATAATAATAATGAGCATGCCAAGACAGGTGTAGACCTAACATCTGCCAACTTGTTATACAACTATCCTTCACTTAGCTATTCTAAAACAGATATATGCATAGAAATCACATCGTGGGAGAATACTTTGAGGCCTGCATTAACTTACAATGCAAAAACCATCCTAACAATTTTGAGATGCTCTCAAGTGTTGATTGTGGAATAGTGGTTGTGATAAAGGTGCTTCTGTAGCACTTTCCAACATTATGCAGATTTCGACTTAGCTGTCTTAGTCCTGCACCATCTTCCTCATTGAGGGATATTTACTAAAACCGTCGAAACAGATCATCTCGAGCATGATATGAATCCATTGTTCACATTCATATCATCCACATCAACGCTAGGGACCAAGTTCGGCCTATTTGGGATAAGCTGTGGAGTGAACTACAGATTGTGGAACATAAGATTGTGGAATGAATTACTTTAATATGGTTATAGAACCCTTCAGTAAATTGTAGATTTTCCACTTAGCTTCTGGTCGAAATAACATCGAACTGTGACGGCTTAAAAAAAAACTTGAAAGACCTTACAGAAATAAACATATAATACCACCTTCAGCAAAAATTCTCGGAACAACCGCAGATGATGCTCTAAGTCAACTGATTTGAGTTCAGTCTTTTTTTTCTTGTTAAGTTGTCACATCCGTGATTAATATTTTCACCAAAAATTTATCGCCATTGGTTGACATTTGTAAAAGTTACGCCATCTTGAGTGAATCTACTTCTGCACGTGTTTTCATGAAAGAAAATTTGATCAATAGGCGATAATTAGCCATCAGATAACTGGTAGAGGTCTTGAACATTACTTAGGAGTCCGTTCAGGACTTTTTAGCTAATGATTTAGGTTTACACCGTATTGTTCCGATGTTTGTTTCAAAGAACCTGAATTCTATGCAAAAAAGGGACCTCATTGATATCGCCAAAGACATGATTTCCAAGGCTGAATCCCACCCAACATTCATCAAACGCATCATTACTGGAGACGAGACGTAGGATTGTGAGTATGACACATGTGAGTGGATAGCTCCGAGTAAACGAAGACCAAAAAACCTGTCGTTTTCAGCCAAAACAGAAAGCGATGCTCACGGTTTTTGTTGATTACAACGGTATTGCACACCACGAATTTTTGCCAGAAGGTCAGAAGAAATTGGCAAAAAAAGAAAGGATTTGTGGGAAGAAAACTAGTAGATTTTGCATCATGATAACGCACCGTCATGCAGTGCCATATATCCGCGAATTGTTTACCAAATTTTAACAACCGTAACGAAATAATGAAAAAATCGAAGACGGCTCTGATGGTTGTACCGAAAATCGAGTTCCAGAAATCGAGTTCCAGAGCTGAATCAAACGCTGCCATAAGTGCGTTGGAGTTGATGAGTAATTTAGAGGAGATAATAGCATATAACTTTTGTGGAATAAACTTGTATTTTGAATTTTCTGAACATAATTCGGAAACTTTTTCATCAAGGTGGTATATCGACCATTTGTAGATAAGTACGCAGAAGCTAGAAAAAATCCATTGCTATTCTGGTGATCATGATAGGGAAAAGGAATATAGAGAATGAAGAGTATTTAAGTCCACAATTGTGATATACGCGAAGCACCCAAATTTTAGCTTTATAAAAATATTTAGAACGGAATTTAGTAACAAAAGTAAGTGGGGGCGTGTATCTGAAGCATACAGGATGAACTAATTTATGATCATATGGTACACGCATAGGTCTGTTACCGAAGAAAAACTCAGAAGCGCCTAAACTTAGCTACTCTGGAGTCATAAGAAAGCAAATACCTACATATCTTTAGAAGAAATATATGCAGTGGAGAGATAGAGAGATATATATGTAGAACTCAATATCAAGCACTATTGCCGAAACTGGAGAATTGCAATATTCCCAGACAGCCAAGCGGCTATTGAAGCCATAACATGTAAAAAGATAAGCTCTAAACAGCTCATAGAGTGTCCTAGATGAAAACGTCGACAAAGTCAGGGAAATGGTGGTGGAAAACCATGAAACTATGATTTAAGTTTGAGGTAGGTAGCTCGTGACCTTAACGTGTCTCACGAATCAATTCGCAACATTTTACACCATCAATTGGACATGACTCGTCTCGTTCCAAGAGAGCTAAATTTCTTTCAAAAAATGCATCGGAAGAAGAGGGCTGAAGACATCCTTGAGCAAGTGAATTCGGACCCATCGTTTATCCAGCGCATCATAACAGGTGATGAGACGTGGGTATATGACTTTGACTTGCAAACCAGTCAACAGGCGGCCGAATGGCCTTATCTACATTAGTCGAAACCCAAAAAACAACGTCAAAGTCGATCAAAAGTGAAAGTCATGCAACCCGTTTTCTTTGATCATCATGGTGTTGTGCACTCGGAATCTCGGAATTCATTCCAAATGATTCTACGGTAAATAAGGAATATTATATGTAAGTTATGCGACGGGTGAGAGAGAATGTGCTTTGGGAACGGCTAAATTTGTGGAAAGGAAACTCATGGATTTTGCACCATGATAACGCACCGCACTTACAAGGCTCATATTGTGAACACTTTTTTGACCAAAAACTTTACAAATATCATCGAACGATCTCCGTATTCACCGGATTTAGCCCCCTGTGACTTTTTACTTTTCCCAAATGGATGAAGACGAATGTCGAACCCTCGATGATATGTCTAAAGAGTTGGATGTTGACAGATCAACCGTCGCGATGGGAATCGTCCAGAAAAAAGGTAACTGGGTGCCACATCAATTGAAGGAGAGGGATATCGAGAGACGTTAGGTGATGTGTGAGATGCTTCTTGAACGTCAGAAAAGAAAAGGTTTTCTGCATCACTTCGTCACTGGCGATGCAAAAATTGATCTATTATGATAACACTAAAACTAACACCAACTAAACTAGGTCCATCGACAGCGAAATAAAATATTTCTGCTTCAAAGGTTATGTTGTGCATCTGGTGTTGTGCATCAAAAGGGTGTCACCATCACTAGTGATCGTTACCGATTGCAGCTAATGTCTTTGAATCGAGCTCTCAAAGAAAAGCGACCGGGCTGGGACGGTAGACATAACAAACTGATTTTGCTGCATGACCATCGGTTCAGAAATATTTAGAGGGACTGAATTGAGAAATCTTACCCCACCCGTCGTATTCCCCAGACATTGCGCCTTTGGACTACCATCTGTTCCGATCAATGCAGTCAGCCCTTATTGGAGAGCGATTTACTTCTTACGAGAGCATCGGCTCAATGAATGGACGAAGTCAAAGGAACTCGAATTTTTTGTCAGAAGAATCCGTATGCTGCCTGAAAGATGGAGTAAAATTGTAGCTTCCAATGGCACATACTTCCCATAATAACATCTATTATTTAATTGTTTAAATAATCCGTAACTTGGGCTAAGAAAGGACGGAAACTTATTCCTATAAAAAAATGATTTTTTGTTCATATGGGTCATATGCCCATTAAAATGTTATCGAAAATGCCTTCAAAACAGCATATCTCCGAGGGTGTGTTGTACGCTTTTCTCACCATAACATTCAGAAAGGTAAACAATTTGCGTTTGGGTAGTTTAGTGCGGAAGGCGTGTCAAAAAAAGGACTTATTCTAATTAACTTATTCACTTCTAACGTGGAAAAGAGCCCAGTTTGGTAAAGAACTATTCTGAAGACTAAATATACTTTGAAAAAAAAAAGAGTAAATCCGTTCGCGAAGTTCATAGAGCAATGACGGCATCATCGGTCCTTATTTCTTTCAAATGAGGAAGAAGCGTTAGGGTGAATAGGGAACGTTGTACAACCATCCTAACTGAATTTTTGTTTTAAAAAATTAATCAGCTAAATATCGAGGACATTTGGTTCGCAACCTTGCCGTACAACGGGCTTAACAATCGATTTATTGTAATATTCAAGCCGCCATTGGCGTCATACCAGATTTAGTAGTCAAAAGTAGTAAAAAAATGGACCATGTAAGTCGTAGTCACGGCGGTCAAATACTGAACATCATATTCAAAAAATAACTGCCATGCAATTATCTAGCAGATTATAATAAAATATTCATTCCAACAATATTTCCTTTTTTTCTTTATCATTATGTTTTAAGAAAGTTCTTAGTTACGGCGCCGAAGAAGCCAAGGCGGCCCCAATATAGTATATAAGTACTCATACATAGACGAGGCAGATCAAAACCGACATAAAACGTGCAAATTTAAACACCGAGACGAGCCAAGATCGAAAAATTTGGAGATTACGAACTAGTAGAGCTGACTCCAACTAAATGGGACAAAAGCAAGGAACAAGAAGAGGGAGAATATTATAATTTTAAGTTCCCAAACTCTTAAAAAAACAACCAACAGATATATCTACATAACCATACATATATACTTGTACACGGGCGGTCCACGCTCCCCTGATTAGACGACTAAGCTGGGCTCTAAGCTACTGTGGGTGTCGGCAAGTTGCCGATACTCGGACGGCCTGTAGGAGCAGATCAGTTACGAATAAGTTCTAACAAATAAGGAACCCTCGATTTTGAGCGGCAGGAACGGCACAATGCTTTGTGCCACCTCAACAAAAAAAATTACTGGTATGTTAACAATAAATGTAATATGCATTGAATTTGTCAATTAGTGCAGATTTTTTTAGTTATAACTCTTTATAACGAATTTTTTTCTGTATTTGTGAATGTATGTATATAGGTGTAGAACACTGTCCGCCAACAAAGTTGCCATCATTGGCAATAATTGGTGGCAATCGTACGTGTCAGCTTGCAATTGTTTTGTCTACTCGATTGTCTGGCGAGTGCCAGTCTACTCAGCATATTTGGTCCGACTGCAGTTTTAGTAAGCTTATATATGTATTTGTTTCGATATATGTCTGTTCGACTGGTTGTTTTTTTTTTTTTTTATTGTCTATGTCACTCTGACGTATTGGGAGCTTTATTGAATTTATATGCGCTCCATATTTGGCCGTGCAACAGAAACTCGAGCCAAGCTACGTGCATTTGCCAGCGTTCGTCTGCGATTTAATTGTTGTTATGTCTGTTTGTTTTTTCTTCTCATTTTTTTCGTTTCTGATTGTTTGCTGCATTTGTCTATAGCCACCAACCAGCCTGACATTATGTTATTATACCAATTATGGTGCCGTTGGTGGTGGTGCGCACGTCGGTAGTCATGTCGGCAAATAGCGAAATAAATTGAAATGCCCTTTGAAGGAAAGGCGACGCGACAGTGGCTTTGGCGCACCATGGACACCGACTTGCAGGGCATCTTGGCATCTTGCACCCAAACGCTAAATGTGCTGGCATGCAGTGTGGTGCAGCGGCATGGTTCAACGTGATTGCGGCCAATTTGAGTGAAGTATGCACCGCTGATTTAGGTTCGCCCACCCATTTATGTTGATTAGATTTTCATTCTAAATTGACGCTGCATACAAGTGAGTGGCGGCGTACCAAAGTGACTGTGATCATACAATTACAAACATTTAATGCAATTAACACGCACCTGCATCGCTTTACACAAGGAGCATTGCGTCGGGCTGTGCTGCTGCTTGAAGTCACTTGTGGTTGTGCAATCGCTGACTTGCATTGGCTTGCATTGTTGCCATTCAAGTTGCGGCAAGTTTTAAATTTCCAAACACTACACAACGGCAACAGTGCAAGTGACGTGCATTGACCTTCCCTTAGCTTAGTATGTATTTGGTAAACATCATTGACCGGTGTTGTTCTGCGCACTCCTCTGGCTTTTGTTAAATGCCGACGCATACTCGTGATTCTTTTTTGTGCTGCAATTTCAAACGTGCCGACCGCGCGAGAACTGACCGCGCATGGGCGCGAGTGCATGTTTGCATTATCTCGTAAAATCTTTGAAATTCGCCGACAAATTTCGCTAACAAATAATCGCAATACATACACACAAGCAATAAATGAGAACAAGTGGTTACATTGCAATAAGGCGGCATATGTTGTAAGCCTTTGAGGTAAGGGTAATAAATGGCGACAATTCGCGTGGGTTATTTAAACCGTTGACAATTTCTTATTTATTTGATATTAGTATTAACAAAATTTTCTCTTAGAGGAATAAAATCTTGAAAAAATCTTGAAACGGCTACGACATTGATTTTATTGGAGTTTTTTTTTATGAATGGACATATCGCAAATGAAAATCGCGCATAATTCTAATAAAGCAATGGATAATGATCACTTTTGCTACGACGGACGAATATCTGACCTAAAACAAAGCCATTTTATAGCTTTTATGTAATTGAGATTGAAAGACACTACTGTATACAGTTAGCCGCAGGCTTAGGATCAACTGCGGCACTTCTGAGTGGATGTCACTGCCGACCCTGTTATTTAGACTTCAGCCGTCCGTGAAGAGTTAGTAAATACTCTGGATCAGGTATGCATTAAGTCTGATTCAATTGCAATTATCCGGGAATTTGCCATAGATTTATTTGAATCCCAAGCGCTTTGGTGGGTATAAAAGGCAAACCCATCGTAGCCGCATTGTAGAGCATTGTAAGTTTCGCGACCTGAGCGCTGATTTTTAAAATAAATTCCTAAATCTTAGAATTATCTGGGCATTAGAATATGATCACAAAAGTGATGAAATTGGTTATGTTAGACTGAATGGATAGCTCTTAAAAATCAGACTACTTTCGGTGGACACAGGGTATCTGTTTGGCCTCCTTCGTTGTCGAAGAAAGATTTTACAGTCCTATGATGAAACCCTGATGACTTTTGGAATGTGAATTCAAGCGAAAATGTGCCTAACTGCCCAAGCCCTTGAGGAAGCTCTGCCAATCTGAAGCCCTGCCAATCTGTAGCTCATTCTTCGAAGCTATAAATATTCGCACAATAAGTACTCAATGGATCCTACTCCCCTCCTTACTCCTACAGGAAGGAGGTTCCGAACCATGTACTCAATAGTCTAGACGGTTCCCCTAAGTTGTTCCTGTAACAACGCATTCTCGAACACCGCTATGTCCGGCGTCACAGTACTGATGGGCACTTCGAGATTTTAAAGATCTTCTACATCTTGAACACACATTACTTCGAGTTAGCCGATCTTAGGCTTTAATTGCAGAGTGGTGGTGCTTACCAGCTTTGCCGTCTGAGCTTGCAAAATATTGCAATAGTTCGGATGTCACCCGCATAGGATTGCCCGAATGCCCGTTAGGATATACGAGGAAGTATGCAATTCTTAACATGTTTTTGAAAATTGTTGAAATAGTCACTATGGCTCACTCTAATAAAGAAGCACATTTTTCGCAACAAAAGCTACATTTTCGTCGCTCTACCCGATTTTCTGCAATTCTCTTCAGGCTTATAAAATTATGTCTACTTGATGTCAGCTAAAAACTAAGCAGAACTCAATTTCAAGTTTTCTACGAATATGACTTCCGTTTGCCTACTCTGAGCAAACAAGATTACATAATAATTTCGCACCACATACAAGACTAAGCGGATGGACCATTTGAAGCGCCGTCGCGGTCAACGTTTGCATGAAATAATCTTCAAACATTAAATTATATGGACTGTACTATCGATTTAAATAAAAATGTCATGCATATTTCTGAATGTTACGTGTGTTTTTTTGAAAAACGTTCCTATAGCTCTTAAAAAATCACCCTTTATATTACATTTACATTTTCAATAAGGCGGCCGCCGTAGCCATGGGTGACTATCATTAGGTAGGACTTTCATTCTGGACCCACTGCGGGCATGTAATATGTTTGTATTGTAATGGTAAAATTACCTTTTTCTTTGACAAGTTTTTCCTTTTTCTTTTTAGCCACCGACACACTATATAAGTACTATTACTGCCGCCATAGCCCAATGAGTTGGTGCCTGATTACCATTCGGAAGTGCCCAGGTTCCAATCTCCGGGCATGAAACACCAAATGAGTGGAAAAGGTTCCTCTAATAGCGATTGCGCCCGGCAGGCAATGGCAAACCTGCGATTATATTTCTGTCATGAAAAAGCTCCTCATAAAAAATGTATCTGCCGTTTCGAGTTCGCCTTAATCTGTAGGTCCCTCCATTTGTAGAACATCATCAAGACTCACGCTACAAATAGGAGGAGGAGCTCGGCCAAATACCTAAAAAGGGTGTAAGCGCCAATTATATGCATATATATGTAACCTTCTTGACGATGGTAATTGTTTTGTTTGTGCGAAGACGAGGCCCTGAAATACGGTTGTTGTGCGAGTAATACAAGAACGAGACTGGTTATTAAGAGAAATTTCGCCTGATCCATTGGTGATATACCTATACTTATTGACAAATAATAAAATTGCGATATTTTGACCAGTTGTGACTACTTTTTCTTTGTTTGAACTTTTCTAATTTTTATAAAAATATAAGTGACTTGTTCTATATTAAATATCATTTAAATTAAAATTTCAAAAATTAATAAAATTTATACAAGATTAATATAAATTCCGTAAATGTTCATTTCAAACTATTAAATTAGAATTAGAAAAAGGTCTGAAGAAACTCAAAATTCTCGTTGATTTTTCGTTATTTTTCTTTGACTGTTTTGCACATTTCCTCAATATAAAAAATTTGAAAAAGTTCCTAATATAATATGATATTTATTATTATGAGCTAGAGTTCTACAAAAATTTAATGAAAATTAAAAAAAGAAGTTGTAAATACTAGTCAAAGTATCGCAATTCTATTATTTTATCCATAAGTGCAGGAAATTTTTTTTGGCAGGAGCAGCTATTGCAAATCCGGCCGGGATGGCGAAATAAATGAAATAATAAAGCATTTGTCCACATTATGCGGCCAATTTTGGACAAACTTGCCGCATAACAATTAAACACATAATAATTATGATTTTACATAAATAATTCAAAAACAAAAAAAACAAAAAAACTTTTATTTGGACCAGCCTTCATATCAATTAGATAGCTCGCGTGATAAATAAGAAAAAAAAATCAACAAAAATCCGGTCTGCTTTAAAATAAATAATCACAATGATTAATATTACTCTGTCAAATAATTTGTTATTTACAATTGAATAATTGAAGTCAGCTGACACCAAGTTAAATGAGCTGATTGTGATTATCAATATCAAAAAACTCATCAACCACAAACCGTGCTTTCGAAATCCACTCCAATTTAATAATTAAGTATTGATAAAGTGAATTCAAATCAATATTTAATATACATACATATGTGTACAAATTTCATGGCTACAACATTGACAACAATTTACTGTCAATTTGCAGAAATAGGAGGCAAGTACGAGGCTAACACCACCCACTTACAACTAGTACAGAGATAGGCAATAAATAATTAAGAGCCGCCTCTTGGTTAGACGCAAAGCACATAGACATTAGGGAAGACAACTCTTTAGTACCTAATTTTATGGTATAAAATAATTTTACAGAAAATACGGGACACGAGAATTCCAAAGAAAACAGTAAGAAAATCATGGCTAATGATTCCATTTCGCTTCATTCCGACAGTAAAATTTATGTTGTAAATATAAGTAGTTATGATTATCCTTATGCAAGTGGTTCGAAACAATTTTTCGACCAATCTTCAATTTCTGGGTAATGGAATAAGTACTCACCTGCTAAACGAACCAGATAATTTTTATGATTTTATCAACATTTTCGAAAATGGGCGTGATAATATAATTGTGCACGTGACACGTTCAGACGTCTCGCGCTCATATTATCGGAACTGAGTTGTTGAGCCTGCAGCTTTATTTTTGCGTTCAATTCTCTGAATACATATATTTGGCCCATCTATATATTATGCTTATATATTATATTTATATAACTTCATTTATCTCCGGTTGAAGCGAAGAGCCAGAACAAAAGTATTGAAGTCATTTCGATTGGGAGCGAGTTCCTTTTGTTGCGTTTAATTAATCCCTGTCCACTATGCATCGTCAGATCTTCCACGATTCCTAACACCTTGCGGATTCTACCATAGATCAGCCCTGCATATTTCGCCGGCATTTTTGCGCAATGTGTGGCCTATCCAGCCAAATTGTGTGCGTTTGATGATGAGTTCGATTGGGAGTTCGTTGGTCGAATTAAGCAGCTCCTGATTTGAAACAACACGAGGCCAAACGTTGCGTAACCAAACGTTGACGAGCCGCCTTCGGATAAGTACGGATGTAAGCGACCAGGTATCGCAGCCCTATAGCAACACCGCTTTCACGTTGCAATTGAAAATTCATAGCTTAGTATTTTTGGTCGCCTTGTTCGTAGAAATGCTGAAGAATGTATCGATTTTCGGCTTTTTATACTCGTTCGCACTTGTGCTCCAAAAGGTAATTAAGTTCTGAATGATGTTTTAGCCATGTCTGGTGCGCACGACAACTCGTTCAAATATTAATATGTTTTAGTGAAACTTGGTATTTCCGTTATGTTTTAATGAAACTTGGTGTTTTCCAAGAGAACTCCTACCCGTCATCGGCATCCCCCTGACAGTTGTTAAAGGGGAACTGCACAAATTATTTATCAGGAAAGCGCAGAAAAGATGGAGTTCCATTTCTTCATGTGCTATTTCGAAAACCCTTTGGCCCCAATACTATATACGAAGAACTCAAAACGTTCTTTGGACTCCTCGCCATTCAATTTCCAAACTCGTAGCTGCGTTTACCGCTCACTGGACGATCGGCATACACGCGGAAAAACTAGGGTTACCATTTAACCCCCATTCCAGACCTTTCAGAGAAGGAGGCTGTTGAGCACTTTCTCTGTAAATGTACGTGTTTGGTAGCTAGACGATTAAGGTCACTAAGTGCTCCTTTCTTCGACAGCCTGGGACAGGCTAAATCCCATCAATCTTCTCCATTATATCAACAGCTCTGGCTGGCTGCTGGAGTTCTCATAATGATATCAAAATGGGGCTTCAATGGTACTTAAGGAGTGCCAGACTGTCACTTCAACCATTTCACCTATCTACCTACCTGGTATTTTCCAAGGTAATTATTTTGATAATGAAAATAGACGAAATCAGAAAAAACTATGCCCACCACCCATAAAACTTAAATGTTTAATGAAAAAAAAATGAAGCAAAAGTACGGAAATTTTCTAAAAGTGATAAACCGAAACCAAGAAATACGATAGCAGAAATAGTTACAGAAATGGGCGAAGCCAAGCCCACTATTGAGTAAGTGCATGAATTTCAATGACTTAATAAAACTCGCCCAAACTTGGTTCACGCATTGCCCCCCACCTCCTTTAGATGCAACATAAATATTATTGCGATCGGTTAAAAACCCCGACCACTTTTTATATGTTGAGGCAAAATATTCATCCTTGCTGCAAGTTCTAACTCTCAATGTTTATGAGATAGTTTGATTCCAAAAATTTACAACCAGTTCAAAAATAATTTAATTTAAAGTACGCGGCTGCATAAAATTTGATCTGAGCCGAATTTAGGACTTCTCTATGCCTTTTGCCTTTTTTTGGAACGCTGCAACACACAACTGGTTTTACTAAACAAAAAACGGTCAAAGAAGTTTATAGAAGATACATTCCATATTTAAATCATAGCGTAGTTGAGCCGTTGCAATATATATCAGATGCATCGTAGAGAGATAGAGATCACTAAAGGCATTTAGCTGGAAACATTTCGATTTTTTTACTTCACATAATATAAAGCTCAGATAATTTGCAGTTTCATAGAAATTTTTTTTCTCTTCCAGAAGTCGACCCGTCCTAATATTTTGTATAGGTAGAGAGGTATAACAGCTTTTGACCATAAAGCAATACATAATAAATTATTGACACTCACAAATTGACGAGCGATTACCAACACGCATTCTGCGGTAGACAAACCACACATATTATTTTATTTTTAAGGCAATGGTGAAAACTAAGTAAATATAATAAACGAGAAATTAATTAAACCATTACTATATAACTTTCTGCTGCCACCACGTTAAAGGGCAAATTTATTTCCAACTTTTTTGAATAGTTATATTAGAATTTTTATTACTTGAACTGGCGAGCCAGGGTACGCTTGAAAGGGCTGACAGAATGCAATCATCTAATATCTTCTCCCCAGTTGTCTTACAAATTTAAATGCATCTTTAAGTCTATTGCTCGACAGCCATGAGTGAAAGGTAACCGATTGTGCAATTTCCTTACAAGTCACCGGTGGCAGTAAACCAAGTAAAACGACGCAATATTTTTTATTTTTCGCTTGTCATTTGTAAACTTCATTAGTATACATTTCATCATGGAACGCTACACACTAGAGCAACGATTGCAAATCGTACAAATTTTTTATGAAAATAATCGTTCTGTTGCTGCTACTTTAAGAGCATTACGGCCATTTTACGGTCCATTTAACAAGCCATCCCGTTCGACAATCGACCGTCTAGTGAAAAAATTTGTATCTACGTTTTCGCTACATAATGTTCCGGTGCCAGTGAGAGCAAGAAGTGCACGAAGTGTTGAAAATATTGCCGCCGCCAGGGCTTCAGTTCAAGAAGACGCAAATGTGTCGCTCACACGACGTTCTCAACAATTGGGCCTTTCTGTGTCGTCATTGTGGCGAATTTTGCGAAAAGATCTTGGCCTACATCCGTACAAGATCAAGCTGACACAAGAACTGAAGCCGTTTGACCATTTGGGGCGACGTCGATTCGTAAATTGGGCTGAAGATCAACTCGAAAATGATCCAGATTTTTTCCAAAAAATCATCTTCAGTGATGAAGCTCACTTTTGGCTCAATGGCTTTGTCAACAAGCAAAATATGCGTTACTGGGCAGAAAGCAATCCACACGTGATTCATGTCGAAAACAATACCTCTCGCTTCAGTAAACGAGTATAGCCGTAACATTTGTTCGCATAAGAGTTGTTTTTTTTTATTACTTCGCCGTTTTATTTCGCCAATGCGCTGGTGCAATCCACATTGTCAGCCAAAGATTTCTGGTCAAGTACAGCATCCCAGTGTAAAACCTTCCATCCGGTCGACCGACGGATTTTGACGGATTTTGTGCCAAGTGAGTTACTCCTGTTTATTCAGGAGAAGTGGGCAGTAAAAAGAACAAAGCTTGAGTCAGTTGAAGCAATGAAAAAAAACACGTCACGTAACCTGATGGTTCTAACAGAAGAAGCCCTTTAGGTGGAGAGGTGTATTTTAAGGATGATAATAAGTAAACATATATGAAAACTTAAAGAAATGCTTACAGGTTTAGTCTCATTATTTAATAGCCAAACCTACGTACACATTTTTATTACCATTGATTTTGTTATTTTATGAAATTGTCTCACTGTGCGACATAGCGTGCTAACCAGCATTTTTTTTTTTTGTGGAGCGTAACAGCCCAGACAGTCTGACGCTGTTGGAGCCCACGTCTGCAATTCAACTGCAGCGATAAAAATAAAAGCAATAAAAACACAAAACAGACTTGCCAACACCAACAACGATGAAAGTAGCCAAAACAAGGAAACCGAACGATTAACGGATACTACTGAACCAAAGTAAAATCACAATTTTCTGGCAATGCAATTGGCAGTAGAGAAACAACAACAGTAACTACAGCAGCGGCAGCAGCAATAAACTCTGCATGCAACAACATTAACGTCTGTCAGCAGCAACACATGTGCCACGTACTGCCGCTGACTGGGAAAGTTCATAGACAAGTGCTTTATTCTCTTATGATTACACCCACACGTATGTATGTATGTATGTGCACACATATATATTATATGTGTGAGTCTATGCACATTTCCTTGCCTCTTCGCTTGCCTGTCTATTTGTCAGTCCACCAAACCGCCTCCATTTAGTTTCTGACTGTCTCACCGATTTTGACAGGCCGCCATTTGAAAGAGTGTAGGAGTAGTTTCATGTTGCGCCAGGGGATACCGTTAACCGACACAAACTTGTCTATCTTATTTGTGTATTAACGTGTTTATATGTGTGTCAGCGCAGCTTTTCAGTGACTGCTGTCTCTTAGGGAAGAATTGAGTAAAAGGTGATGACAGCATGCCGATGTAAACGTGATGGCAGCTGCTATGGGCGAGTATGGTGAATACTGTGAACGAGCAGTCGTGGGAGTAGGCGTGGTAGTGGCAATGACGTTGATGGTCAAGTAGCTTTTGCATATCATATGTGGAGCTCATATGTATAAATATGTGGGTATGAATGTATAGGTGTACGGTACATATTGCAGACATTGGCTATGCATGCAATTATCTCGAGACTTGACATGGATTTGAATAATTAAACATGACTGCGCGCGCGTTGACCAGTCACCGGACATCAACTAACCTTAAAACAAGCTGTTCACTCAATCCACCGAATAACTGCCATGAAATACACCCAATAAACTCTTAGCCGTGAGTCAGTTGGTTTGAAGGTAATTTTATTTTATTAGATAAAATAGTGGTGTGACTGTCCATTCTCTGAGCAGCGTTTTTGTTGGCTACTTTCTATTTTTTTTTTATTGTGGTTATAAAACTTTTTGACGCTCTGCTGCAATAAAGTAATTTTGCGGACTGGCCTTAGGCGCATACATTTGTACCTAAGAACATAAAAGTGAGTGCATGAGATGGGATGTATGTATGTATAAATACCTAAATGAGTGTATAAGCGCAATAAGCACTTTATGGTGGAGCTGATAAAGTTACTGGCAAACAAAATTCCTGGCAGGCCAAAAGGTGGATATGATATTCACCGGTGTTGAAGTGTTAATTGGCATCAGATTATTTAATTAAGATGAAAAGACATAGACAGACAGCTAACGCCAAATATGATCACGCTTTTGCTACACATATGTGCATACATATCGTTAACATTATATAACGCGCTTAATGGATATTTTCTGAAAATATAGGTCAAGTAAAAAGTTTTCCTATTATATATATGTATATATAATTGGCGCGTACACCCTTTTTGGGTCTCAACCGAGCTCCTCCTCCTATTTGTGGTGCGCGTCTACAGTTTCAAGCCGACTCCGAACGGCAGATATTTTTATGAGGAACTTTTTCATGGCAGAAATACACTCGGAGGTTTGCCATTGCCTGCTGAGGGCAAGTTGTCCTATTACTACGCCTTATTGCCGTTTAGTTTGATAATAACTATTGAGCATTTTGCAAGAAATTACATAGTTTTGCGATTCCAGAAGTCCTCGTCCATATTGGCCGAAAACTTGACTAGCTCATTTTCACAAGACTTTCTTGAGAAAAGTTTTTTTACTTGTAAGTGGATTGGCCTTATGCGACCTGCCGTTTTCTTGATAGAACACTTCGTTCCTATTCGCAGATTCTGGCCGCCTCTACTTGGTCGCCTTTTTCAGTCCAATCAGTTGTTCACAATATAATTCTGATTCTAATTCAGTTATTAGTGGACACCTAATAGGTAATAGTAACACTACCAACCCCACCGAACACACAGCAAAAGCTCCGTTGCTGTTAATACGGGCTTTCGGAACATCACGACCGGCCCACTACGACTAGGTCTCAAGCTTTTCCCTCTCTTTTTCTCGTATGTGGCTAATCTTTCATCGTCAGTTACCATCCCCTTCAGAAATGCATCGACTTCGGTTAATTTGTTCGGTCCAAATGTGTTTTGCATCAGTTTGTACGGCACTCATACACACATACTTCGAGCTTCTTTTTGAAACCATCCATGCATGATAAGAGTCCGAATGGTTCAAATTTTAACATGAATATACAGGGACCGGCACTCGAAGTTTAACCAACTCAGACGGGTCGCGCACGGGCATCAGCTATCTGTTAGTTGGCTAAATGACAGTCTAGAATATTGTTTACAAGCGCGCGGAAGTATTTTGCCGAAAGTAAATGCGAAAAAAGAAAATCAGTAATGGACTTCAAACGTAATAGTGTGATTGCATTATATCTGGCTGGAAAATCACAACCCGCGATTCTTCGTGAGCTCGAGCACCTTAAAATAAATAAAGTTATTGTTTGTCGCACCATTACTCGTTACAATGATACTGGTATCATCGCGAAACGTCATGGAGACGGTCATCAAAAGACTGCAACGTCACGTGAAATGGTTCAAAAAGTGAAGGAAGTGCCTCGAGCGAAGCCCCCGACGAAGTGCCAATCAAATGGCAAAAAAACTTGATATATCTGACTATAGTATTCACTGCATACTAAAAAATGATCTCTAAGTCAAGCCTTACAAAATCTAAGAGGCGTATGATCTCACACAAAAGCAGCAAGAAGTCAGACTAGAGAGAGCTAACGAGTTGCTTCGCTTGGCCGAAAGCGGTCAATTTCCAATTGGGTTTTCTGACGAGAAAATTGTTCAAATTGAGTAATTCTTAAACTCCCAAAATGATGGGGCTTATTTGACCCACCGTTCATACTAGAATTTGAGTCATCGATTGGCTCCCAGGAGGCAGCACCCGCCACAGGTAGTTTGAGCCGCTGTAACTGCAGATGGGCGCTCTCTAATCGTTTTCACCGAGCCTGGCGTCAGGGTAAATGCGAAATATTATGGGGAAAGTATTCTGGAGGTTACTTTGAAGTCGTGGGCAAACAAAGATTTCGGGGGCAGACCACGAACGTTTCAACAGGACCGTCTCACAAAGCTCGAGTCAGCCAAGAATGGCTAAAAAACAACGTTCCGAACTTCATAACGTCCACACAATGGCTCTCAAATTCACCAGACGCGAATCCGATGGATTATTCTCTTTTTCACCATTTTGGAGAGCAAGGTACGAACTGAAAGATTCACCAGTTTCGAAGCGCTGAAAAAAGCTATTGTCCGCGAGTGGGAAATACCTGCACGTCACATTCGGGCAGCTTGCGATTCGTTTTTGGGCCGTCTCAAGGTAAAAGGTGGTCATATCGAGCAAAGGTAAATTGATTCTTAATTTTGTATTATTTTCACATATTTTTTACTTTGAATTGAATAAAAGTAATTTTCCAAACTAAATTTATGGCCTTTTTAATTGGTTGCACTTCGAGTGCCGAACCCTGTAATAAAAACAAAAGAAAAACTCCATACAAAAAATCTTCATTGTGAAGATATCTGACAGCACTTGAAGACTTTTTTTGTTTTTTTTTTGGGAAGATAAAAATTATGGAGCGATATTTGTTTGCGTAATTTTGGTTTCTAAATTTAAATGTACAAACTAAATTCTCTATAACTAACTTCATCATTCATGTATGAATACATACATCACCCATCGCAGACGATGACCTTCAGCTCCCTCGAGAGACCCTCGTTTCTGTAGTATAATAACTCTCATGATATTGTAGCAGGTTAAACTCGTGCCTATCCAGAATTGACCCCGGCATACTCAATATATGTCCGGCATGTGAAGGTACCTCGCACGATACTAAGCGCCTATTCAGATAACCCCGTAAACCGACTTACATGACACCCCTCTTCTTTTGACGCAGTCCGTTAAAACAGCAGGTTTCCTGGGCCTACCGTTAGATGAGACAGACAATCAGGATCGGTGACTACATCACACTGCCAGGGTTTGATGACCTGCTAGAATAACAACAACAACCACAACATAAGTCCAAAGCATAGAGTGACATGATATAGATTTAAATTAGAACAAAGATTAAATTAAAAGGTATATATGTTTATATAGGCTACCGAATATATATATTTTTGCAGTTACCTGCAATTTTTTGTTAATCTTTTGTTCGAATAATACTATAGTTATAAAAATACAACTGAAAATACTTGTGTAATCAAATGAATTCCTGAACTTGTTATTGTTTTTCCTTAATAAAATGTGTTTCGGTTCCGTATAGCAAATATAATATCAAAAATTGAATTTTTTATATTAAAATCTTCAAATCTAAAGATAGCTCTTGTAAAAAAACAGATTTTTCCCCAGTTTAAGTGACTTTTTTGGTTTTTTGAAGACTTTATCTTCACTTGGAAGATCTGATAACAATAATAATAATGTTCTGTCAATATATATGGACTCATTGAACCAGTTGTACCACAGTAAGTAACGACGAATAAAACAAAAACATACTTGAAAGGCTCAAGCTTCGACGATTATATGAATGTAAGAAAATAAGGCAAAAGTTGAAACGTCGCACATTGATTTTCAATCAATTTTTTCATTGTAATATTCGATAGGTTTTCAGTGGAGCCTAAAAGCAAGTAATTAGAATTAAACTTCAATGTTGTAGGAAACTTTAACTCTCAAAGCAGGAAACTATCGATATGTTTGACTGTTTAACCTGAAATCCAAAACATATGTTAATCGTACCAATGCAGCACGCTAGAAATGACAAGTATTGAATGTTTTCGTAATTCAATCAAAATATATATTATAATTAATTAAAAGCAAGGTGCATTCATTACCTACTCACCGTATTTCTGCCAAAAAGTGCGCTTTCGTGGTCGATTGTAATCGGTAATCACAATATAATCGAAATGTGTGGATGTTGTGCTTTCCGTTGCCGTTGTTATTATAGCACTGTTATTCTTCGCTTGCAATTGCTTTTCGTGGCGAGTTAGAATTTGCGCACGTGAGGAAAAACCATTTGAAAATATTAGAGGGAATTGATTATTAAAGAAATGTTCAGAATTATTTTTTGAGCTTTTCGAAAAACTGGCACTTCCATTAATATTTAATGCTTTTTCACTAAATTCAACTTGGCCATCGATTTTAATGCTTGTGGCATGTGAAAAATCGTCGCCTTTTGCAATAGCTCTTTTCACTTGAAAACTTTGGCTTCTGCCACTGCTCTTATTATTTACACTATTTACAACACTTTTATTTACACGACGCCTGCTAACGGTGCGACCATTCGTTGCTAACACAATTTTATTTACACTGTAGTAACTTTTTTTGCTTTTTCTTATTCTATTTTTATTGGCATTTCCCGTATGCACTAACCGTATGCTTCCGTTTCCGTCTACGTTTCCAATTTGTTCGTCGCGCTTCGTAGTCGCACGGTTTTGTTCGTTGTTGTAGTTGTAATAGTCGTTGCCGTAGCCGCTGCTGCTTTTGTATATGTAATGGTCGCTGTTGTTGTTTCCGTTGCTTCGCTCGGTCACTATTTTGTACCATGTCAAATATTTGCTCTTCCTTTCGCCGCTTTTGTTGCTTGTTTTGTTATTATTGTTATTTCTTTTGTTGTTATTTGTATTACCACAACTGCTGCTGCTGTTAGCACATAAATTTATAAACAATGCCGTATTGTCGGCTACGTGTGTTGAAGCTTTAGTTGTTGTTATCGGTGTTCTTGCAATACCGGCTTGTGTCATCGGCCATGTGAAAAACGGCCATAAAGATGCTGCATCCGTTTCAGATATTTGGCCTGAAGCACTACTTATGGCATTGTTGTTGTTGCTTTTGTAGTTATTACTATTGCTCCTTGTACTATTGCCAATTCGGTTCGCAATAATTTGCCTTTGGATTGAGGACACCGCGAGGGCTGGCACCAACCCCACCAGAATTGTTGTTGTTGCCAAAAAGAGCAAGACACTCAGCGCTACCAATGATGGGTGGGCCCCCGCGGCGCCTTTGGCTGCATGCGTGGGGGCCACAGTGTATCGATTACCGCCGGAAGAGGCGCACTCGTACCTCACTTATGCTTCTTCGTTTATTATAAACACACCTACTGCAGGCCACACTCAAACACGCAGCATTCTCTAGGTGCATTTGATTCTTTTATATATTAGTTATTATGATTACCTTCTTCCTTTTAAGGTAATTAAATACTTACAGTCTTATTACAAATAACTAGTAGATATTGATTGCGCGCGCCCTCACCTTTCTGGTAGTCCATGATTACAGCCAACCCTTTTGCTTTTCAACAATTTAGATTTACCGATTCTACCATAATTTTTTACTCCTTTTTTCTCTTCAGACATTTCTTTTGTTAAGCCACGGTGTTGGAACACATTTTCAAAGGTACAGCGAGGATATCTGGAATTATGTGAAAAGAAAAGAAAAATCCGTATATTACTTAATATTTTTTATGTAATTTTAATAGGAAGCAACATATGATTACATAACAAATAACTTATGATAGAATAAGAAATACGAAACTTAAGATCTGACTCAAGTCAAATCATAATTTATTCGTTAATCATAGGCTACATATTGGAGACCTTAACTGTCAGTCATTATTACACCTCTGCGGAGCAAAATTAATCACTTTACCGTGACCAAAATTAAGCAAATATGGCGCGTGCTATACATCAGCTCGTGCAAAAGGTTAGTGAGCCTAGTCTGATAGAAAACAACATTCACGGCCCCCACGTTGCACACCAAAGAAAATATGGCTGCGAGGGCCGGGAGTGTGGAACTTTATGCGGAAAGATCGATTGACCAACGCTATAATCGTAAATAATATAGCATCATAAATGCCATCAGCCAGATAAACACTTTGTCCAAAATTCTGAAAGCCTCAGAACTGTAATTTAACTTTGTTTAAGCTAAACTTTGTTTAAGCTAAGCTTTTGATGTGAACTTTCAGGTACCTTTTCCCTCCAAAAAGGAACAGAGCAAAGATCAAGTTGCTTTAACACATTCTCATCTGGCGAGATGAGCCGCATTGTTGGATTTGATTTAATCAAAGGGATTTGGTATCGCTCAGCCACCTCGGAGGTTGTCATTCTTATATATAAAACCAAGTTAGTGAAGAAATACAAATTTGAATTGCGCTCAATGTGTCCGATCTAGATTTACGGTTAAGTTAGCATCAAATTAAATATCATAAAAGATTAGATGGATTGACTAAGACATGATGGTGAATTGAATTCGTAGCGGTGGAAAGAAAAATTGAGTGTTCAGGATATTAGTATAAAAGTTGGATTCAGCAAAAATGTCATTAGATATATTTTAAAAACCAATACAGTACCTGGTATGAAGTAAGAAGAACACGGACCCAACAGCAGTTGAAGGTAAGATCGATTAATTGAGCGAATCAACTCTCATAATCATTTCCAAAATGCTGGTATCATTAGACGAACAGAAGAAAAAACAGTTAGGGCCAAAATTGCCAGGAGCATCACGCATCAGTCACCTCACGTTCGAAGATTGTGGTAATGGAGTGTTATTGGTAAGAAGAAGAGCCTATGTAAGACTAAAGTGTATTCCAATTATGGTTACATGGGTAGTTAGCAAAATAGCCAGTGGTAGTTTTCTAATTTCGGACTTATCTATAAACGCAAGTAAGTATCAACAACTACAAGAAAGAAATTAATATCTTCCATATAAGAGAACTTCTCAGTGAAAATATCAGAGAGAGGGATTTCAACATTTGCCTAATCAGGTTCATTTCGCTTTAAAATCCAAAGAGAATCTTTGGCATGCCATCGAAGATTTTTTTTTTTTTTTGGGTGAGGTGGGTTTAAAATGCCTTCACACTTATAACTACCGTTGTCTGCGTGAAGTGGTGTGACCACTAAAACAATCCCTCTTCGCCTTCTGGGATATACCCTTTCCCGGGACTATTTTCGGTATTACTTCGGGCATCCATTAGAATTAGCCATCTCCCTTTGTTGCACTGTGTCGAGGTCTATCTTTTTTCCATAGTACGTTCTCAATGTATTTCTTTACCGCGATCCAGCTATCATCGCGCTTGAACATTCTGCTTGTTGTGTTACTCGGGGCGATGTTGCCAATTTGCCAATCACAGAGCATCTCTTCCCTTGAGCCATCTGTCGCAACTCACTGTGTTCAGCGTCATTGCTCGGCGCTTCGCAGTATATGCACTTGGGATCGCTTAGCTTGCTCATACGGTATATGTATCTCCGAAAGTATCAGTGCCCGAGAGGAACTGAGTTAGAAGTTTCTTTGGGCCATTTGCCTATTGATGGAATAAGTTTCGCGTCCATCTGCCACTCGGTTCAGTGTCACATCGGTTCAGTGTCCTTTGCTTCTTTGGTAGCCGCATGCCGCATCTGGCCCCAGAAAATAAGCCTGCAGTCGAATTGAATACGTAGAATACCTAAGTATTTCATTACTTTTTGGGTCACTAATTATGTTTGCCGAGTTCCAGGCCGTGGTCCTCAAGCCATATTTGCGTCCTTATCGTAACTTGGTTAAAACCATAGAAGATCATTATTCCAAATGAGAGATCCCCACCGAGATAACAAAGAAGACGTCATCATTTTGAAAGTTTCTGGATTTCAATGCTTCTATACTTAACTCCATTAGTTATTTCATTTACTTTGAATATATTGCACATTATGCTTAGGTTCGAAATATGATTACGGAAAGAGTTGGCAAGGAAATTTGTACACCAGATAAAAGTCAATTGCTGGGAAGAGAAAATTGTGAAGCTAACTCTTAAAATAGATTTGTATACAACACTAAACAAATTTTTGCTTACATTCCGTGGCTTTGTTTAAATTTTTATTAATTTATTTCCTTCCCCCTGTCTCGTGTTCTAGAAGAATAAATTCGTCATTTCATTAAATCTCCCCGCATTGCCGATTGTAATGCTGCCAAAGACGGCAACAGAAAACATAACCATAACCATAAATCTTAATCTCCTAAGACATTGTGCAACGCGAAGCCAAGAAATGCACAAAAATATGCTCACAAAAGATATGCGTCCAACGATCTGCTACGCAGCGAATCCCCTAACGTGCGTGCATATACAAATGCAAATACATATACGTATGTATGTACATATTTGTGGAACAGAGAAAGAAAATATAACTGAAAATGAAAAACATAAGAAGAGTCCCAAATGTAAATATTGCTACCGAAAGTACCGCGTCAAAATAAAAAATATATTATATAAAGAATTAGCAATGCAGAAAAGTAACAAAAAAGGTATTCAATTAATAAAAATACAACACATGTAGCATTAAAGTAAATAAACGAGCGATTCCAATCGAAAAAAGAAAATGGTTGCAGAAACGGGCAGGACAAAATTACTACAGTGGCAACAGTAAAAGTGAAAGCTAGCAAGTGTACAGCGGTGCAGTTCCCGAGATGTAGTACATTATAGTTTTCTCAATTGTGATGTTTCAGCAGCTGTCAAAGTTCACAATGGCATCCAAAATACATATGTATATGTATATACATACATACATAGAATGTAGAAATTATTAAGATTTTTCATGACAGAAATACATTCGAAGGTTTATTATCGCCGAAGGGCGAACGCTATTAGGAGAAACTTTTTCTATCATTTGGTGCATCATACTTTGATTTATGATACCTCTTATTTCTACAAGGCAATAGCACGACATCATCTCAGACCTTTACTGCTTTGAAATGTGCAAGGAAACATCCTTACGATAAATGGTACTCGGCATAGAACGATATAGCCAAAGTTTGGAGCTGTAATTTCAACAAGAAGGTGCTAAATGCTATGCGCCGCACGCTCGAAGCTGGGAAGAGAACATTTCTTGACAGTATTCATCAATTAGCCACCACCGCGATTTTGCGTCTTGACATCCTAATGATTTTCTCTTTCGGTGAACCAGAGTCTACTCACACCAGAGGTGAAGTTGCAGGTATTTAGGAACTCAGGCCATTTGGTCCGCTTATTAACCAGTTGCGAATCTCCAAATTGATATCCCTTTTTTGGGGATTCCCGGGATCGGCCTGGTGTCGGTGATCACCTCCGTTTGCTAGAACGGCTGGGAAATTAGAATGTATGTCCCGGATATTTGAATCTGGAATGAAGCGAGCCGCAGCAGCGCTGGGCGTCCTGCGGAATGTCCATTCGCCTAGGGATGGGAGGAGCGACAAAGGTGTCCTCGGTTAACTCCCGAAGTCGGGTCAATAAGCTTTGTTAAAGTTAATATATGAACGGGGATTCACGGAAACAAAATCGACAGGTTTTCTATCGAGACAATAAAGGGCAAATAGTCTGAGATAGCATAGGTCGCCAGGTTATATTGATCAAACAAGCGCTAGCAATTGTTAGGTCAGGCAAGCTGCTGCAGTTACCCTCTATCCGAATGGAGGCGTTGTCATTTACTATGCTGAATGTCAAATTGTCCATATCATCTGCCAAAAGTTGTCCCCCATGATAGTTTGGCAGGTTTGAATGCCAAAAATCTTGGTACGAATTAAAGTCCCTACAAAACGTAAACATTTAGATGTTTAATTTCGTGACCTCGGCATGGCCTGACCGAATAGCTAGGGTGCTGTCCTTGCGGTCGGTGGGCGATAGGAAATCGCAAACAATAGCTCGAAATTGGTTTTACGTCATGAAATGTCGTTTTAGTGTCAATTCATAACTCAGAGAAATTTATATGAAGTTCATTCATGAACACATTGAACTCGGACACATGGGGGAACTGTAACTACACGTCCTATATATCACATACCTCACCACGAAATGGGAAAATCAAGTAGCACGACGCCAAAGTTACGAGTAGTGGCAGATAACGATAAATTGCTAGTGCCTCCAAATATACAGAATGATATTTTTACCATTTGGAAACTATATATGAATTTGTGTTTTCTGGAGACATGGAAAAGGTGTATTGCCTAATGATTGTACATCCTAAAGACTAGCCTTTGTAATATAATATATTGTTTTGAGAGATACATCAGATGAACGGGTAAAGATTACGATGTATGCACTGTAACTTATGGCACAGCATCAGTTCCATTCTTGGCAGCATGCAACACACACTGAAATAGCTCACAACAATTAAGTGAAACGTCATTTAAACTCTTTGTTCTAATAGCCATTTTACTTACGAAGAAATTTGAATCTTGAATTTCGAAGAGAAATTTAATCTTGTCGAAATTCTCATCTGTTATGCCTTAAATTTTAAGGCAATGTTGATCTTCTAATATAACACCAGTTCAAATACTACGTACCCCATGTATACTACCGCAATCTACAAGACCTGCTATGTCAGCAGGCGCAGAAAAGAAGTGAGAACCAATAAGCTGAAATCTTAGTACCGCGAGACCGGGACAGCTAAGAAACAGGTGCTGAGATTATTCCACCTCATCCTCCATACAGCTGACGCAATCATGGCTCGAAGTGATTCCTAGTCTCACGGCATGTATGCCCCGCGAATAGTATCCCGTGAGGATGCCCACGAAATTTGAGACCTAAGATTTTGTCATCCTCAGAAAATCCCTCAAACGCCTCCGATCCAAACGTGGTCAGAAGGATTTTGTGACCTTACACATTCGTGTACTTGCCTAGCGCTCGTTGAGTTGGTGCAAAGCCCATCCTTCCAGGAGTAGAGTGCTGGTTGTCAAGGCGATCCCGATTCTCTCCTTTCACGGGCACACGGGGACCTGTACCCTTGTCTGGCCAGCTCGTCGGCTTCGCAGTTTCCAGCAATGCCACTATGACCTGGTACCCAGATTATCCTTATGTTGAAGAATTCTGATGCAATCGAAAGTGAGACTAGGCATTCCCTGATCAGTTTCGAATATACCATAATAGAGCTTAGGGCGATAATTGCCGCTTAGCCTTCGGAGTAAATATTTATCTCCTTAACAGTTATTACGCAAGATTGCGGCCACCTCTACTTGGAACACCCTGCAGTGATCCGGTAACCTGAATTTTAGTGTAATGGGGAGCTTCCTTGTAGAATACACCTCCTCCAAACTTACTATCCAACTTCGAGCTATTCGTGGACAGGTTAACCAGGTCCTGTCCCCAGGTGTTGCACCCGGTCCACTCCTGCTCTGATGAAATATGGGTGGAAAAAATTCTGCTTGGACTAAGCGAGGGTACACACTGGTCCGTCGACGAGGGGATGAACTCAAACTTTCTAAGGGCGCTTGAGTGCCCATTGTGAGATTTCCTATACCCCAAACCGCTCAGTCTGATTGCAGTAGATATTTCTAAATTAAGACAAAACAACTTTGTATTTTTTAAAACATGTAAGTAAAGCATAAACAACCTATAATATAAAGTGTTTAAATGGCAAGGAAAAATTCGCCAGCACATTATCTCAAGGGGCGTGAACGAACCGCAATATATGTAACAACAAACATTTTTTCCGTTAAAGAAAGACGACTTTTTATACCCACGCACATTTACCTAAAATTTAGTTTGGACGGATGTAAATAAGGTGAAGAGCAATACGTGTGACAAGTTTGAGTCAGCTTTACTGAGTCATTATTGAGATACATATGTACAAGGATTTACATAAAAATTGGTGTAGCGCCGCTCATTTGCCAACATTTTTCTGCATCGTATTTATTTTTATTTGATCCTTCAAATATACCAAATATGAGTGATTTTGCTTTATTTATAACAGAGATTTCATTTTTTTCTCTTTTGAAAATGACCGTTATAATCGAGGTGGGCGTAGTTATCCAGTCCATTTTCCAAACTACATATGTACATATGTACCTTATACAAAGGGTAAGTAACGTGAGTACCAAGTTTCCTTGCAATATATGTATACATTTTTACTGGAGTTATCGTGCGCACGGACAGACGGACACACGGTCATGGCTGAATGCTCTCATCCCGTTATTCTGATCATTTCGGTACATATGTATGTGTATCCATATACTAAGTGTATAAGTATGTATGTAAGTATGTGTGTATATCTATCTCGATTCCTTTATACTTATTTGAACAAAAATATAATACCCTTGTGCACAAATGAGCGCGGGTATAACAAAAACAATTGTGCGCATGACGACTGTTGTCTGGCATTAAAGCCGCCAGAAGCATTTTTCAAAACTTTTTTCCTACCAACACACTACACTAGTCCGAATTTATTGTTGTTTTCATCGTAGCATGCCATACCACACCATGCTAGCGATCATCACTGATTCGTTATGCATTATTAAAAATCTTGTCTGCATAGAGCAGCATTGTAACTTCAGCCAACATTGTCGTTTGTGTGTACTTAGTTCAGTTGCCAAACTGAGAGAACAACGAATCCCTTTGCTGGTGCATAGCACCACAACTGAGCCGCAGCGGAATTTGTTTATCAACATTGTGATCATTTTGTATATATGTACATAAATGTGTGCATACATCCACTTACAAGCGTCCTGCCGTTTCGCACGCATTCTTATGCAGAGTATACACGCTACAGCCGTTGTATCAACGAGTTGGATGACTGTTTAGTATAAAGAACTTCTTTTTCACAAATGAAGGCGCATACGGCAGATATTTTTTATGAGGAACTTTTCCATGTCAGAAATATGTACACTTCTAGATGCGCCATTGCGTGCCGAAGGGCGTCCGCTATTAGGGACGGCCATCGTAGCCGAATGGGTTTTTTTTTATTTATTTTCTGTGCAAATAACTAAAAAGAAACATGTAAAAACAAAGTTGGTTGTACGTTACAATCACAATACAAGATTTCTAGCTGAGATCTATACTGTAAAGAAGGCAGCTAAATTAGAGTTGGAATTCACTCCCATCGACACTTGAACAAACATCTTCCCGGATAGTCAAGCAGCTATTAAAGCCATAACAGCTGTAATAACTAGCTCGGAATGCTTGCAGCACTGTAGATTCAAAATGGACGAGTTCTGTGAGACTACATACACAGGTGGCAATTTACTGGATACCAGGACACAAGGGATTTGAAGGAAAAGAGAGAGGGACTAGGCAGGCATCCGCTTGCCTAGGATGAGTACGTCGGAGCTAGATGAGGAACTAACTCTGGAAGCACAGTCTCTGTGGGTATCCTCGTGGGAAGCCACTTGCAACATGAAAACAACCAACCTTATTTTATTACTCCCAAGAAAGGAATATAAAATATTGGTTGAAGTACTGGCGGGACATTGTTTCACTCCATAGTACGCAGCTAAAATGAGATTGGTCCAGAACGATGCGTGTAACTTATGCGAAGAGGAAAGGGGCACGTTAGAACACTTCCATTTTCCACCGCTCTGCTATAAGCAGAACTCGTTACAACTGCCTGCGATCGGTATACTTTAAATCTTTAAATCTTGCTGACAAAAGGTTAAACTGTTTATTAAACTCGCCAAAACATGTATCACGAACTATGTCCAACACGATTCCTATAACACTGGTAGCACTACGGAGCTCTTGTGGTCTATGTGAAATCTATTCGGATCAACCAGATCAGCCAGATTTACCTAACCTGACCTTGCACGATCTACGTGTACACGTAACCACTCATTGCACAACCGTTAACTTGGCCCATCAAAATTTAACCTTTTTAATTTCCATGCAACTGTTGGACCAACAAGGAACTCGGTTGTACAACTATACCATACATATACATAAGTACAATCTATAACCGATTATCCAACTTGTTCATGTTGATACAACGTGCATACTCTGCATTAGCATACATTCATACACACACACATATACATATACTTGCATGTACCCATACTTTGAGGAGTATTTTTCTCAAATTTAAATTAATGATTAGCAATTATTGTTGCTATTTTAACTGCATATCTGTGCAGGGAAAAGGCAAATCTTTCCTCCGTAGCGCATTTTCGGAGATTGTAACGTTGTCGGAAAAACAGTGCATTGTAATTTATGTACACACATACATGCATACATACTATGTCGAGCGTAGTACATATTCGTTGCATTGATATATGTATGTATGTACATTTGCTATACAGGGTAGTCCATACAAAGGTTTATTTTTAAAAATTAAAACACAATAACGTGCACCAATGTGACGATTACTGGCTCCACGTCACGAATGAATCACTCCATATTCACCTTAAGGGCGCCAGGTCGCAGTTCGGAGATGAAAAAATTTGGTCATAAATAATTTTTTATCATGCCTCTGTAGCGCTTACCTTTGACCAAAATGACGTTTTCAACAACATTTTCAAAGAATTTTCTGATAATGCATTGGCCTCCCGACGTTTACGAGCGGGTTTTCTATTCCCCAGATGCGGCACCTTTGCTTGTTATCATAGCCGCCGAAATAAAAATGACCAGAAAAGATAATTTTTATTTACTTTCAATAAACAACTATTTGGGCTACACAACATTAACTTTGAAAGTAAGTTTTTAATATTTCCCAACGTTGTTCAAGAATAAAGTGATTTATTTTGTTTTGTAGGGATACGATGCGGGTTAGGTTAAATGGCCGCCCATTCAAGGCAAATTAGCAAATTATCAAAATCGTCCATTGTGATACCGTACAAAGGAGAACAGAAAGGAAAAGAACAGAACAAAGACAAATAATGAAGAGGAGTTTTGTTTAAAAGAAGAAGACGACAAAACGGTGGCTTATTAAAATTGCGTTAACCAATAATGGAATTCATCAGGTGTGTGATATCTAAATTTACGATACCCTTTCGAAAAAGTGAAAGCCAAGATATCTGAATCTTATCCTGAGTGCTGAGATGATTCCACTCTAGACTTCAAGCAATACCGAGTCTTACCGCATGGATACCTAACGGATAATATTCGGTAAGAATACCCACAAAATTCGATAGCTCTAGAAGTTATCTCGGGCACCTTCGATATACCCCTGCTCAAAAGGATAGTTCGACTTTGCACGTTTGCCCACTAACCCAGCTCTTGCTTAGTTGACGTGAAGTCTATCTTTCCAAGAGCATCATCCTTCTTTTCATAGGCCCTCATTTTGCAGGTAAAAAATCTCGAGGGATCCCTGCCTATCTAGCTCACCAGCCCAGTTATTCCCCGCTACGACTCAAAGACCAGGAACCCAAATGAGCTTGATATCGAAATAGAAATCAGGTATTTACCGACTAATTTTGAAAGCACCAAAAATGAGCTCAGCACCCTAATATCCGAAGTGCTATTGGAGTAAAGGTTAACATCCCGCAAGCAATCCACTACTTCTCTATTTATTTCTTCAGGTGAACTCTGCATTGAACGAAACAAGATTTAAAATCGTTGAACCTGTGAAAAGAAAAATGGCTAAAAGTCTTTTCTCCGGTTTACTACAATATTTTTACGTAAATGTTGGCCTACTTATTCCAGCTTTCGCCTTTGCATCCAAATTTTTAACAGAACCATGTCGGTTAACAGAACCATGGCAGCCGCCGTAGCCGAATGGGTTGGTGTGTGACTACCATTCGGAATTCACAGAGAGAACGTTGGTTCGAATCTCGGTAAAACACCAAAATTAACAAAAACATTTTTCTAATAGCGGTCGCCCCTCGGCAGGCAATGGCAAACCTCCGAGTGTATTTCTGTCATGAAAAAGCTCCTCATAAAAATATCTGCCATTTGGGGTCGGCTTGAAACTGTAGCTCCCTCCATTTTTGGAACAACATCAAGACGCACACCACAAATAGGAGGAGGAGCTCGGTCAAACACCCAAAAAGAGTGTACGCGCCAATTATATATATATATATATATATATATATATATATATATATATATATATGTGTAGGTATGTCGGAAAATACTTTAAAGTTTCATTTATAAAAGGATTATAACATAGTACGTTAGCGCACTCGTCGTGACACTTAGTACGTGTCGCGAATAGGGACAATGGAAAATGACGCCGATAATGCCTGCTGAAACTTATCAGCGCACCATTTTTCCTGGTGCCTACCAAAGGTATCTCAGCGCAGGTTAACTAGCAAAATCTATCCCTATTCCATGGAGACTGTGGATAATTTATCTGATGTGGCACTATTGTCCGGTGCTAACCATTAGTATGCGCCAACGGCAAGTGTAAGGAGATCTCACCTCTAATTATAGGATATATTTGGTCTTATTCGAAATGGTAATCTGTATGCAAGTCTTCGTCTACAAATGCGATTGGTGAGGAGTCCTGAAAGTTGGTTCATTTGAAGCAACGGAAGGATTGCAGGAAACTTGCCGGAAATGAATTGGTATTTTTGCAAAGGACAGCGATACTATTTCAAAAGCCATCTGTAGGAGGCAGAAGTCGTTCCACTCACCCAAGAGCCGCTCACGAAAGTGTTATCGACATATTGACCTATGAAGACTGCTAATAAGTTGGTTGAAATAAAAGGGGGAAAGGGGAGAGCTAGCCTCAGTAAACCTGGTCCAACTTTACAGAAACTTCTTAACTAGTACAGATTATCAACCAAGATCGTTAAAAGGTCTGTCATATTCTGTTCCTTTCATTTAAAAACCCTGTGCCGAAAAATCTGTAATTCTTCGAAAAGACAGCTTCTACAAAATTCATTGAGTGAATCCGCTTCTCACCTAATAAAGCTTTTATACTCCCACCTAGTATCCACTTCTTCGTGGAAAAGATATACTATATATAATCAGGCAGTCTTGCAAGAAAAATCGGTGAAAATGGTACGACTATTCGTAACCCATCCCGTGTTTTCGTTGCCCATATCAGATGAAAAGCTAACTGCTCCCCTACCATACTTAGTTCCCTTTTATTTCCGAATTAATGATAACTAAGTCAAGTGCGTATTATATAAAAGGCTGAGCGTATTGTGTGAAAGGCTGAGGCCCACCATCATCCAACTGAATGCACCTTATAAGTTTGGCTTTAGACCTAAAAAGTCTACCATCGAGCAAATATTCACAATACGCCAAATCTTGGAAAAGACCCATGAAAGGAGAATCGACACACGCCGTCTTTTCGTCGACTTCAAAGCTGCTTTCGATAGTACGAAAAGGAGTTACCAGTATGCCGCGATGTCTGAATTTGGTATCCCCGCAAAACTAATACGGCTATGCACGATAACGTTGCTCAATACGAGCAGCGCCGTCAGAATTGGGAAGGATCTCTCCGAGCCGTTTATTACCAAACGAAGTTTCATACAGGGTGGCTCGTTGTCGTGTGACTTCTTTAACCTGAGGTTGGAAAGGATCGTACGAGCCGCAGAACTTAATCGCTCAGTCACAATATTTTAAAAGAGCGTACAAATCTTAGCGTATGCCAATGATATTGCCTTCTCCAAACTGCATGAAGAGGCAAAACGGTAGTAGTAGGGCAAAGCTTGTCTGGTAGTGAAGGAACACAAAACGAAGTACCTCCTCTCATCAAATAAACAGTCGGCACACTCGCGTATCGGTACCCATGTTACTATTGACAGTTATGACTTAGAAGTTGTAAAAGACTTAGTTTATTTAAGAACCAGCATTAACACCGATGACAATATCAGCTGGGAAATCCAACGTAGAATCTCTCTTGCCAAGAAATGCTACTTTGGACTAAGTAAGCAAATGAGTAGTAAAGTCCTCTCTCGACGAACAAAACTAGCACTCTACAAGGCTCTCATCATGCTCGTCCTAACGTATGGTGCATAAGCGTGAATAATGACAACATCCGATGAAGCGACGCTTGGAGTGTTTGAGAGAAAGATTTTGTGGAAAAATTTTGGACCTTTGCACGTTGGCGATAGAACAATGAGCTGTATGAGCTGTACGACGACATAGACGTAGCGCAGCGAATGAAGATCCAATGGCTACGTTAGCTGGGTAATATCGTCCAAATGGATACAAATGCTCTGGCTCTGAAAGTATTCAATGCGGTACCAGATGGTAGTAGCAGAGGAAGAGGAAGGTCTCCTCTGCGTTGGAAAGTTCAGGTGGAGAAGGGCTTGGCTTCACTTGCCGTGTCCGATTGTCCAAATCGCATAAGCGGGTATCGCGCCAATTAAGAATAAGAAGAAGTCAAGAGCTTCAAGGTCATCTTGGCTGCTGGTTAGATCAAAATTAATTTGATTCTGACTTTATCTAGGCGTGCGCTGTTAAATTTGAATTTCCTGTTGTCCAAATTAGACCTCCTCGCCCCGATCATTTTAAAAATCGAAAAATATGAGCTTTCTGTAATCTTTCAATATGCTCAAAATATACAATACTAGGACATTTTTGCTGATAAATTATTGTTTAATCTAATTTGTCTAATCACTTTCTTATCAAACTTCGCAAAAATGTTCAAGGTCATTTTGATATTCTGAAACACTTAATATGCCATAAATAAATACTGCAATACTTACTTACAACTTTCACTTTTGTAGAGCATGTGGGAAATACTTTTGCTTTTGTTACGAAATTTTCAAATACTTCATCAAATTTTTTTTTAAGAAAAACTTAGCACACAAATAGCCTGCTACCGAAGACACATTCCAAGGAGTTTATTTTTAACGCACACTATGTTGAATTCTTTTCGAATTTTTAGAATTTGCACACAGAAATAGACACTAAAATACTTTAACGTGAACAGATTTTCATAGTCACTAAAATAAAAGAGATTTTTGCGAAATCAAAACATAAACAAAAAAACTGGGATATATGTATGTAGTGAGTTGTAAAAGTAGAAAAAGAAAATGCTGAATATTTGATAATTAAGCAGGCATTGGCCTGTCGCACTACAAACATTCCGGAGCTAAAACGCACTAAAAATACGCGAACGACCGATAGCGGCTAGAGGGAAGTATGTATGTACATAGAAGGGTGGATTTCAGAGCGGAATAGAGGGGGATTGATAACGAGGTAAGGAAACTTCACCTTGATGATTTTCAGTTTGTGTAATAAAAAGATTGGAAAGGTAAGAAGAAAATGAAACAAAACTACTTTAAGAGCAAGGGAAAACTAATTCACAACATGGGACACTAAATCACTGAGTTCTTCATATCACGGCAAATGATCTGCAAAACGCGATTTCGGACGAGTATTGCGAGTTTGAATTAAAGCGTAAAATTCCACGCGGTCACTTAGCGATAGCGAACGCGATCAGCTTGCAATGACAGATTTTCGAAAGGTATCAACAAATGTATTTGGCGCGTAAATCTGTGTGTGCCTAAGTAGTTCAATTTTTTACAGGCATATTTTATTTGTTTCCTTTACTTTCTTTGTAACAAGGACAGCTTCGTTACGAGTATATTCGGATTTACAGTACTAATTTTTTAATACAATTTTTGAAATTCGACTGTTCTGATTTTTCTATTGTTTGCATCATTCATTCCACAAAACTAATTTCCGCTTTTCATATCTTCTATACGTTCAAAAATTGTGCTTCGACTTTCGCGTTACTTGCCTAAACGACCGCCGTATTCAACTGAAAACGCCAACTAACACCCAAACTGTAGACCTGCCGTTGGCACAGTCTGCCAGCCAAAACCAGCCAAGTTTGTGCTCATCTTTACCCATCACATTTCTACTGTCTCTAACGCATACATGTACGTAGGCATGTGCGTGTATATGCATATACTATATATAAGTATTATGTATGCCTCCTAACGGGCCCCTCACAATCCTATGCAGTTCTCTTTGCAGTCCAAAGATAACCCGGCCACGTCGCCGCAAAATCACGCGTACTTTATAAATAATTTGTAGTGTTAAAATTTACTTCTACTACTTTTATTTTTAAGTATAGTACCTACACGTACTTGATGGCAGCCGGCGGACGTCTGCGGTATTTGTTTGACGCGCAAGCCGGTGACAGTGCGCCTCGAAAGCGAAAAAAGTATTTTCATTTCGAAAATGTGAATTTCGAAAGCGTCATTTTCGCGATATAATATTGTTGTTGTTGATTTGTATATTTTTTTTTTTGTTCTTTAAGTTTTCTACTTCTGCATAGCAATTTTTGTTTGTTTTATTGTGATTTCGTTGCGTCTAGCTGTTATTGTCTACTCCTGCTCTATGCCTGCTCTCGAGCGACTAAAAATAACTTACAACATAAATTGTATTCAAACGAAATAAAAAAGTAAATGTTGCATCTTATTTTTAGTAAATGTAAGGAATAAAAGTTGAAGCATTACGAAAATAGCAACAATATGTACATAAATGTTGGCCGGCAAAAACCACAACAACACCAACTAAGACGATTAACAACGTTGAGCAACCAAATTGTTATTGAGAGGCGTAATGTATTGTAGAATTTTGTGAAATGTACTTCTCCACATGTTGAGTATGCATAACAACTTGCGTACACATTTGTTGCAATAAATGGGAAATGTATGTATGTAGGTACTTATGCAGAAATACCCAGAACTTGTCAATAATATTAGAACGATTCAATTGTAATTAGGATTATAAGGGGTTAGGAGTAGTCAGAGGTCCGAAAAAATGATTGCCTTTCAATAATTTTTTTCTTGTGAAGCCGTGTTCTTCTTCACCTGATCTTTCCTTTTCCTCTGCTACCACCATCTGGTACCGCATCGAATACTTTCAGGGCCGGAGTGTTTGTATCCATTCCGTCAACATGACCATGATATTCGCCAACGTGCAAAGGTCCAAAAATCTTGCGCAGAATCTTTCTCTCAAACACTCCAAGTGTCGCTTCATCGGATGTTGTCATCGTCGAGGGCACACGACAGCGAGTCACCCTGTCTGAAACCTTGTTTGGTATCAAAAGACTCGGAGAGGTGCTTCCCAATTCTGACGGCGCTGCTCGTATTGAGCAACGTCATCTTGCATAGCCGTATTAGTTTTGCGGGGATACTAAATATAAATAGCGGTGCAAAAAAACGAATGGCCGTCTATCGACTAAGCGCTGTGCTGTGCGAACTATCTGCAGCTTCCGAACAATTTCCGATGAGGCACTCTTCACAATTTCAGGATTACTTCCGATAGCCATTTTGGCAGAAGAAATGAAGTCAGTATATTTATACATAAGGCTATCCCATCAGCAACGTGTAAAGCAATTGAAACAGAGGAAATGCCTCGTTCGATCGCCCACTGGCAGGACCGGTGGAACAGGTTACCCAAGAGTAGATGGACCCAAGGGGTAATATCTATAATTACGACGTGTCTAGAAAGGAACAATGGGGGTGCAAACTACCACCTAACCCAATTCCTTTCAGGGCATGGGGAATTTTGAAAATACCTCCATAGATTTGCCGATGACAATTTACCAAATTGCCAAACCTTCACGGAGAGGGAAGAAGATATTGATAACATCTAGTTTCAATGACCACACTATGCTCCCGAACCCTTCAAATTTTTAAGCGGAGAAAATATTGTGGATTTTATGCTGAAATTAGCTTATAACCTGAAGAGAATCTGCGTATATATAACATACATTCATAACGATCAAAGACGCGCAGAGTTTCTTAGGCGTCAACAATAACATAGAGCCTTCGAGGTGAGTTAATACCTTTTTGACAGTTCAGCGGCTGTGAGGCTACAGGTCCGTGCATGCTGCCATGCCCGTATAGCAGTACTCATAAGAGTATCCTATCCGCGGGAGAAAAAAGTGTTTACATCTAAACCCGAAGTACATACTTCGATGAACTCAGATTCTGGATAGCATTTCAACGGGATTTGTCGGAATGTCACCACTAACGCTCGCCACAAAACTGACTTTGCTTGCTACGCAAAGCATACACTATTGGATTCGGTCGAAAGTTGTGAACTACTATCTGTGTCAAAGACAATTTTTTTAGGCCACTGCGTAGTAAAACGATACCACGTATTATTTTGGCATAAGTGCATGTGCACGAAGTAATGGACTAGATGTTCAATGTTTGAAGATGAGTATTGATAGTCATTGACACTCGTTGGTCTGACGTTAGAAAAACCTCCTGATCTGCCAGAATTGAAAAGATCCTCTCCAGAGGTGTTTGATATCAAACAAACTTGCATATCTTCAATTCTTTATCATGGAAGTCCTTAAGGATGCCATAATCTTCCTTCAGGTATCACTTTTTATAAGGTCATGTAATTGGCGGCCGCCGTGGCCGAATGGGTTGGTGCGTGACTACCGTTCGCAATTCAGAGAGAGAACGTCGGTTTGAATCTCGGTGAAAGATCAAAAATTAAGAAAAAGTTGTTTCTAATAGCTAGCCCCTCAGCAGGCAATAGCAAACCTTCGAAAAAGCTCCTCATAAAAATATCTGCCGTTCGGAGTCGGCTTGAAATTGTAGGTCCCTCCATTTGTGGAACAACATCAAGACGCACACCACGAATAGGAGGAGGAGCTCGGCCAAACACCCAAAAAGGGTGGACGCGCCAATTAAATATATATATATAGTTTTGTATAAACTATATAAGAAAGGCAGGCAATTGAAAATGTAAACTCTATCTCGAAGTGCAGAAGCCACACTTTATCCATCAACCATTCATTACGTGGGTCCTATTGAATGGGGCAAACTTAAAAGTGTTCGGATATAAGGTTCCGTGGAAGATTAGTGGGTCTTTTAATATCTACGAGGAGTACCGAAGCAAATGAAATGATGAGCATCTGATACGAAGTGACTAAAAAACAACCCTAATGTGAACGAAGGTTACGTTTATAATGATTTGTTTCGAAAGACAAGATTTACACTAAACAGCTGCTGGTCGCTAGCTTCCCACACCTGTTAGATATACATACTTGCTGGCTTTGAAGAGAATTTCAAATCGTTTACTTCAATATGAGTTCGCCAATTCTATCAGGAATGCTTTCAATAAATTCGCTGTATAAAACTCTCAAGAGTACGAATCGAATTTGTAAGAGCTAAGCGAATAATACAAGTGGGACTAAGTGCACAGGAAACGGAAGACGACAGGAATTAACACTGAATATCCACTCAGACAAAAGTCCTTAGACTTCACTTTTCGGCAAAGGAAGCAAAATAAGGCAAGTGCAGACATATGCACACACACACACAAATTTACACATACATACATACATGTGCACACAATGAGGAAGGAAAAGGCGACCACAGACAGATGCTACAGACAAAATGTCTGCACTACTTTGATGATGACGACCACAGAGACGTGCGGCAGACGGAATTTGGGACGGTGACGATGGCAGTGTTGTCGCCGGTGCCAGTAGCAGCCAGCACAACAACAATGCAATTGCACTTTAGGCAAAATAACGGCAGACAGCTATGCATTTGCGGTAAATGACAACAACAGCAATAACATGCCAACAATGCAGCGAACGACAGCAGTACAATAAACTGCATGAATTCTGGCATGATAATACAAAAGCGAAGTCAACAATAACAACAGCAACAAAATATGTGTCGACTATGAAAGCGGAAGTGAAGTGGAGGCGGATATGGTGAGCGTAGCGTCTATAGCGGTATTAGTAACTAAAAGTGCAGACCTATTTAGTCGTCTACAACTACAACAATAGCCACTATGTGGCATTGCAATCGCTGCTACAACAACTAAAAATAAGTGCAATTTGTGGCTCAACTTTTCGTGCGCAACGTCTACCACCCGCCACAGACAATCAACCGCGTCAACCACAAAGGCGGCTACACATAATTTTATTTATGTACAGGTCCTGTCTGACACACCACACGACGAATACTTCAAGCCAAAGTGAACTAGACTAAACTAATCTAGCTGCTTGAAAAAGTTAGCAGTTTGAGCAACCGCATACTTACATATCTACAAACATAAATATCCATTTATGCAGCGGCCAATACATTCGACTGAGCTGAGCTAAGCTGAGTCTGTACGAGGATGTGTGAACAATAGCACCCTTCGATATATGAAGGTGTAGACAATTTATTATTCAAAATATTGTAGATACAAATTTATGTCTTCATTGTTGGCTTATAATATGTTGTTCTCGTTGTTATTGCTGTTTCGTTTGTTTTGGTTTCTCACATAAGTATGTATGTACATGTGCCATGAAATTATTTGTTAGTTAAGTTTCAAATTCTGTGTTGGTATCATCTGAGGAATGTGCAACTATGTGGGCGTATATTTTTTGTTTTCGAGTTCAAGTGTTTTCGAGTCTACTCAAGCAGATCCAACTTTATTTTTTATTTGTGTTAATAGTTAGGTGGTTGGGTGGTTATTAAATAAATTAATGTATTCAGCCGTGTGTTGGACTCTAAGCTCTACTCCTACTCTGTTGTCCAATGCCGGACAAGAGCCGTACCAATTCCCATTGTTTTTCAGCCTGCAAATGGCCTTCAAGGCCCCTCCTTGGATGAAAACATCAAGTGGTGGTAGACTAACCAGAGCATCTAATGCCGGGCTTGAAGTATTCAGAAAAGCTCTGGTGCAAAAGATGGCCACAGCGACTCCTGACTCCCACGAGAGAGAGTCTACTCATCCAGACCACTGATACATAGGTGATAATAGGTCTTATCATAACCATGTAGATCCATAGGACGATGCCACGTTTTCCCAAAAGATAGTGAGCAGAGAAGTGGCGTATCGAAGGCGCCTGGAATTGTGGTCATTTGGCAAATAATCACATGATCCGATAATCGCAGCTGCTGTACTTCACCCCGGTTGGATTTAAAACATAAGCATGTTCTTTGTTCTTCATTCGCATAAAAAAAAAAACAACCATTCAAAAGAGGCTAACCATTATCCACAAATTAGAGAAGAAGCTCGACCAAATACCCAACAAAGGATAAAAGCGACAATTGGATACTTATATAAGTATATATTGGGTTGGGGAAAAAGAAATGTCGTATTTGTGATCGAAATTTGACGCTTTATTTAACGTACTTAGAATTATCCGATTCAAGTCAAATATGCCCCGTTTTGTTCGCAAACTTGTTGCCATTTAGAAGGATACTTCATCCCCCCCTTCATAAACCCCCCCTCCTTATTTGCAAAAAACTCAGACAACCAGTTTTCGCAAGCCTCTTTTGAGGCCAACTTGGTATCACCAAGGGCGTTTTGCATGGACCGGAAGAGATGATAAATGACCCGTAGCTTCTGGCGGGTCATCAAAGATGTGTGAGGACGAGCATTGTCCTGGTGGAACACAACACCATTCCTATTGACCAATTCTGGTCAGTCGCCTGCTTCAAACGGTCAAGTTGCTCACAGTAGAGGACCGAATTAAGGGTCTGACCATAGTTGAGCAGCTCATAGTGGATAATTCCCTTCCAATCCCACCAAACACACAGCAAAACCTTCCTGGCGGTCAATCCGGGCTTGGCGATGGTGTGGGCCGACTCGCCCCGTCTTGATCACGATCTTTTTCGCCGTATGTTATCGTACGTGATCCACTTTTCATCGCCACTCACCATCTGCTTCAAAAATGGGTCAAGTTCGTTCCGTTTTAGCAGAGAATCGCAAGCGTTGAGTCGCTCCAAGAGATTTTTTTGCGTTAACACGTGTGGCACCCAAACATCCAGCTTGTTTGGAAATCCAATCTTCTGCAAATGGTTCCAAATAGTTTTGTGGTCTACACCTAGTTCCTGGCTAATCGAACGAATGCTCAAATGCCGGTCTCTGTGGTTAATTTCAACGATTTTATCAGTCTCTACAACGATTGGCCTACCAGTACGGGGTGCATTTTCGACATCTACTATACCAGAACGAAATCGATCGAACCAACGCTGTGCTGTGCGAATCGTTACAGTATCAGGCCCATAAACTTCAAAAATTTTTGCCCGCTTTCGTTGCATTTTTAGCTCTAATGTAGTAAACACGTAAAATATGACGAATTTCTTGCTTGGTGGACTCCATCTTTGACGCGCTATAACTTAAGATTGAAACGTACGATCACAACACAGTCAAAGAGACACTTATATTGTAGTACAGATTGTCGCCTTCAAATCGCCGATTAGTGTGACCCGATGCAATAAGTACAACGTAAGATATGTTTAAATGTCGAGCTCAATTTACAAAATACGACATTACTTTTTCCCCACCCCAATATATGAAGGAGCCAAGTCTTTATGCCATGATGGCATTTCTTAAAAAAATTGTTCGGTGTATTTCCTTTTTTACGAGGAATTTAATCATATTTCATTTTTACTGCAATTTGCGACAATTTTCAGTTTCCGCTGACATTTTGTTGTGCCTTGTTTGAGGGAGAATTATTAATGAACCAAAATGAACAATCGCTAAGTATCTTATTATTATTATGATTTATTTATTAATATAATTAAAGTTATAATTAAAGTTATAAATTAATACGTTTGCAGCACTAGCTACCAGGGCTATCCGTATCTTATATCTTGTTTAGTAGTGGTGTCAGTCGTCCCTCGCATTTTAGTCTGCGTAGTTCAAGAAATTATTAATCTCTACATAATTTACACTTAAATTTCCAAGCTCTTCCAATGGCTTTGACTCTAAAATATTGGAACTATAGCACACTTTTGTATTGGGAAAAATTGCTCTGCTATGTGTGACCACAGTTTCATCGTTTCCCCAACATTTTTGTCTAGGTAATATATATATATTTACACTACTTAATTATCACTACTTTTCCACACATCATTCGGGTCAATAGTTCTGAAATCTCTGTTCAATCTGTTACCAAGCAAATATATATTGCACCGCTGCTGTGAGAGGATAACTGCTAGCCAGTCAATTACGTCTACTGAAACGCTTTGTTGCCAATGAAATATCTAAAATAATCTACTTAAACCACCGCCAATGGCTGGCACTAAGCATTCAAACGCTCCCACAATCATTTTTAGTCATCACATACATACATATGTGTGTATACACATACACATGTATAGGTGTATAATCCCAACAAACACCAAAAACATATTTCGCTAATCTTGGAGAAATTTATAGTTCTCATGTTTATATCCAATATCATTCTCCAATTCATCTTTAATCTTAAAATGCACGGTGATATAAACTTGAGAAAGCGAATTTTTCCTACTTGGCAGCACTTCTGTACAGATACATACAAAGTGAGAGGAATTAGTAAGCAATATCAAGAGAAAAACTATAGAGTTTTCCAATAACAGATGTTAGGTGTTAAACAGGAGGGATGATTAACGATATTCTATGGCCGGAATTGGATGGTATTGATCAGGACAAGGTTTATTTTTAACAAGACGGCGCTACGCGCCACGCAAGCAACAAAACCATTAATCTTTTACGGGAAAAGCTTCCTGACTTAGTTATCTCTCGAAGTGGTGATCACAATTGGCCACCGATATCTTGTGATTTAACACCTTGTGACTTTTTTCTTTGAAGCCACATGAAAGAGAAGGTCTACACCAACAGCCCAGGGTCGATTTAAGACCTGAAAGATGGAATTCGTGAGGCTATCGAGGACATAGGGCAGCCACTTTGCAATTCGCTTATGGAAAATTTCATGAAAAGGATATTGTCCTGTAAGCGTGTTCGTGATCTTTTGCCTTATGTAATGAAATAAACATCCGATCATTTATATTAAAAAATATCATTTTTCTTTGAATATCATAATAACACCTCTGTTTGGAAAACCCTATATAAAAAAAAAAAAATTAAGTGAAAAGTCAATAATAGTAATTGAATTTTATAGTTTTATAAATCTACCATGATTAAAAAGCGAAAAATTAAAACCAATGAATTTAAAATTATTTAACTATTAAAAAAATAGTAAAACTTACAAAAAATATTTAACTTTACTTAAGTCGTTTCAATTAAAAAGTTAGAAATTATTTCACTATTTTAAATTCAATATTTCACTGTTATGATACCAATGGAGGAATCCCGTCAGAATTCAAGTTAAGACTAACTAACTACCTCTTATAAAAAAATGCCCATTTTGTTGAAAAGGCTATGATTCTCCACTTGGGATACTGTTGAAAAACAACGTCTGAGATTTGAGAGATATGTTAGTTCTCGACTTAACCTCATGTTGAGCTCAAACCTAAATGCTTATTGGGATGAAAATAGTAACAAACATAGAAAAGTTCACCTTCAAAATTAAAATAGAGTAAAAACGGCTAAATTCACAAAAAACCAAAAGGGAGAAGGCAAAGGGCGCGTTCACAGAGGATACTAATACTAGGGGTGGACCCATCAAAGAATTAGAATAAATTTTGAAATTGCAAACTTACCGACGTTAGCATTTAGCTCACTGCATCCAATGGCAACTGACTGTGAGCGCTCCTAGAAATATGCAATGAGCTTGCACAAGCAGACAAAGAACTAAATGTATTATACTATTTGTACGAAAAAAAAACTAGAATGAGTGAGCACAAGTATGTGTGCATGTCGAAATAGCGGTGGGGAAGTCTTCAAAGCGATTGCAACAGCAACAACAGTAAAATAACGAAAAATGCATACATACATATAAACACATTGCTGTATGCTTTTTAGTGCATCAGCAGTGAAGTCGTGTAGAAGCAACATAAATTTTACAGCTGACAAGATGTCGGCATTGCACACCTTAGAGTAGAAGATGGTGTGCAGAGTAGAGAGTGTCATGTGGCTTAGGTGTACAATATATCTACTTACATATTTGAGCACATTTTAGCAAAGAAAAAAAAAAACAGAAACTAAGGAAGACAAACTGCACTACGCAACGGGGGAACTATGCAAGTTCCTAGTCTCAATCACTTCCACAGCACTTCTGCACTGCACTATACCCAAACTACTCAACTTTTGTCTGGCATTGCAATCGATTATTGTGCATTTGTCCTCTACCATTGTTGCAAAGGACAAAATTCAATGAACGGAAATTTGCTGACAGCAAAAGGTTGTTGGCACTGTTGTCTGTGTTTGTGTGCATAGTCTACACCGAACTAGTTGCAACCGTTTACGCAACCCACCGCTGCAAATGCTGTCAATGCACTGGCGATAGACGGCACATTGTACTGTCATTATGTGTAGAAAGTTACTATTTTTACAACAACAAAAAATTGCACTCTTAACAAAGAAGTTACTTTGTTTGCATTCCTTTTTAATTGAACTCGACTTAAATTATAATTATATTATTACTTGCACCAACAAGCAAACAATTAATTGCCGACTTTTTGTGGGAAATTCAACCATCCAAGAATTTGGAAGAAAGCATAAAATTAAATACTAGCAAAGATGTGTCAATTACAAATACAATACTCCATATAATTTATAAAAGAAAGTAAAGTATGTGCACAAACAAAATTGGTCTCATTTGTAACGCTGTTAAACATAAATGTTTAAGTATTTATGAAGTTCAAAGATATTTTCATACATCCATTAACCTTTAAATTTAGTTCTAGCGAAATTCAGTAAAAAATTTTAGTTTTCCTTATTATGGTCAAACGATCGTAATTTCGGCTTATGAGTTATTCATGAGCCCTTGCACAGTAACTTTTCTGATTTCCTTGGAAACCAGCAACCATTTGGGCAATTAGATGGATGTACCTCTTTTCGAACAAAGGACAACTTGTTGCTAAGGCACTACACTAAAGCCATTTTTCCATAATGAAAAGTTGGGATATCAAGTCAAAATAGCACAGGATCCTTATGTTGTCGTCTAAAAGGTAACCGCCGTTTCAGCAGACACTCTCTAATATAAATTTCTGAATTGATTATACCAGTACCTACAAAGGGATCATTTATGGTATATTTTTTGGAAACTTATCAAGCTTTTTATCCTTAAATTTAACTGCAACATTGCCTATTTTATTTGCAGTATAAAATTCACGGCCTCGGATGTGTTTAAAATCTGGTAACAGTTGACTTCAGAAATTTTAGTTTTTCAGCGATTTAGTAGGCCTGGCGATTGTTCCGTGAACTTTTTTATCAAGTTGATATATTTTTTTTGTTTTCAGTGTAATGTGCCTAAGAATAAGCCCCAATAACATTATGTATAAAATTATAAATAAAAAATTAAATTATTACTTCTAAAATAGTTCTTCCATCAATGAAGAGTATTCATTTTGAATCCCATAAGTCTATATCTGAAAAATTCGAGAAATAAATGAAAGCCTTAGCATTGACAATCATTTATTTAAACCTCTGCGAAAAGTATCAAGCGACAAAAGTTTCTAGTATGAACAGTCAATAAAATGTAGTAATGTTTTCTGCACTCTGTTCAAACTTTTGATCTGAACAGCGCGATACCGTCTCCAGATAACAGCAGCATATTCCAATTAAAACAAATGAAGAGTATAGAATCTTAAGTGTATATGGATCAGAAAATAGTGAAGAATGGCGACTAACAAATGACAGCATAGCAAGACTTTAAAATAATATAATTGATACACAAAGCAAAATTGGGCTTTGGATCAGAAAACACTCCTAAATCCTTAATCTCGTCGACTAATTCAAAAGTGGTATTATGCGATGTAACAAGGGGTTTGGGAAAAGGTTACTTTATGCCATTTTGAGTGTGTTCCCACAATGAAAACTTTTCATAAAAAAATTATATTTACCGTTCAGAGACGACATAAAATTAAGTCTCTCCATTTGTATGTAGAACAACGTCAAGACGCACACCACAAATTTGAGGTGAAGTAACCAGTAAAGAACGTATACCCCCTACGTATATTATTTACATCCGGTGTTTTTTAGCTGATTGAAAACTATCGATATCGATAACTATGGTTTGACAACTGAGAATAGCAAACTCTTTTAACATTTCTGAATTTTTTTTCCAAAAATTGATCACTTAAACATAGACGACCTTTGGTCCCAACAATATGGCGCAAATTGCCGTCCGGCGCCTTTAACAATCAATTTATTACAATATTCAAGCCACCATTGATTCCATATGGCCATATTAAAGTACGGCCAGTAGTTAAAATAAGAATGATCAACCTAACTCATAGCCGCGGCGGACTTATGCCGGATATCATAGTCAAATAATAAATGCCGTGAAATTATCTACCAGATTATAATAAAAAAATTCGTTGCAAGAATATTTCTGTTTCGTATTATTATTTTTAATTCTGAAGCTCTTGTAGAATCCGGAGCATAACAATATTTTTTCTTTTTAATATTAGAAATTCTTGAATTTTGAACCTCTCTTAACAGAAGACCATTCCGTTCTCATCTGTGATCATGCTATTTCATCATGTTGCCAAATATCCAATTAACCATAATTCTATACATTTGTATATTAATGGAAATATTCACCATAAAAGTCTTCTTTGTGTTTGAAGGTTTTAAAAAGTCCTATCATGAAAAACATTTGCCCCAGTACTTATGTTACTTCAATCATTCGCTGTCCTCACATCTGACAATTTGGCTTAGGTGTCATGTATTTCGTCTCTTTATTACTGTGACCCTACAATGGAGTCGTAAATTCAATAAATGATACGCACATGTGCCATGCAACTTTGTCCTTACAATGCCCTTTATGCAGTGTTGCACTTACCACAAATACACTTGCATGTGAAGGTATGTTTTGAAACACTATAGGGGAGTATCTCAATAGATATCGCTTCAGCGTACATTTGCGTATATGTATTTATGTGCGCCTACTTCTTTTATTGGCTTAGATTATGTGTTTTTGGCAAAAAGTAAAATCTCCCCCTGTAACTTTTAACTTTTTACGATTGTTAAAGATTACGTATACGCCCTGACATCAACTAAGGCACTTTATTGCTATTACATTTTAGAGTGAATTTACTTGCAGCGTAAGGAGTTATATGTTATACCCTTTGTTGATTGTTTGGCCGAGCTCCTATTTGCATCTTAATGTTTCCGAAAAATAGAGGGGCTTACAGTTTTATGCCGCCACCGACCGGCAGATGGTTTTTTATGAGGAGATTTTTATGGCTGAAACACACTCAGAGGTTTGCTATTGTATTGCGGAAGAACGACCGATATTAATTAGAAAAAAATTCTTCTATCATTTGGTGCTTTATGCCCGGAGTTTCGAACCTGTGCACTTCCGAATGGTAGTCACGCACTAACCATTCGGCTACAGTGACTGCCTAGATCACATCATTGGAATTCAAAAAGATAGAATTGAACGTGTTCACTAAGAAGTTCGTAAATTGGCATTACGATCATTAAATTTATCTTAACTTATACTAAATGGCAACGCGGCAAACATCTTTCAACTCTTAGCGATATAATGCGGACCGCTCTTAATAAGCTGTCTAGATGAGCGCTCCATGGAGGTTTGAGTGTGAATTCTCTGAAAACAGAATTAGTGCTGTTTTTGAAGAAATACAAAATTCCACAATTTTTGAAGCCAACATTGAATGGTGTAAAGCCAGAAATAAGAGATGGCACCAAATATTTAAACGTATTTCTCGACAAGAAATTAAATTGGAACATGAATGTAGAGGAAAGAGGAAAGAAAGCCACTGTAGCTCTATTCTAATGAAAAAAGGCAATAGAACGCAGATGGGGTCTTTCTCAGGAGAATGCGGACTATAGCTGCATACAGCCGTTATCAGATCCATCCTCCTCTGTGGGATTATAGTCTGATGGACAGCTCTCGACGGAAAAACTACCGACGGTTCTTTACTGACGGCTCAAAGCTTTGGTTGGTTTTGGTGTCTACTGTAAGAAACCAAAACTGAGCATTACGGATCGTCCTCTTAATCACTGTAACATATTTCAGGCTGAATTTCTAGCCATTAATGAGGTAGCTGTCTGGTTAAGCAAAAATCTGACTACCTTCAAAGAAATCTATATTTACAGCGATAGCCAAGCGGCCCAACCTTGGTGGTGTTGTGACCAATTCCATCATTGCTCGCAAATAACGAGCGTCTCGTAATGAGATGGTGGAATATTTTAGCCTCCATTTGATGTGAGTGTCAGGGCATAGTGACATACCAGGAAATTGTAAGGTTGATAAATTAGCGAGAGAAGGAACTACCATTCGCCTCTTTCTTGATATGACACCCTATAAACTGCGCGGTGCAAGTAGCGAGGAGTAAAACGTGAGAACTTTATGACAAAAAACAAATATTTTCATGGAGTCCAAGAAAGATAAGTATTTTCGACGGATTATAATTTTTCCGCTTTTTAACTGTTTAAAAAATAAAAACATAAAACAATTTTTTCAACGTTTTATTAATTCATGCAATAAATTAGCCCTTTATTTCGAATTCGTACTTTTAGTATATAAGTAATACCCCAATAGTCTGTAAGAAATTACTTTTCTTACCCTTAGGTTAGGTTAGGTTATGGTGGTAGTCGGTTTGTACGACCAACTCACTTAAACCTTATAGGTCCGTTGTGATACCACTGTGCTGCACAGGAACCTCTTTACTTTCCTTCGTGGAACCATCTTGTGGCTCTTATGAAACGCAAGATTGGTCGTATCTCCACGCCAGACAGCTCTGTAAGAGAATTGAAAAAGTATTTACCTAGATAACCTGCTCTAATTTTAGCTAAGGCTAAACAATTGCAAAGGAAGTGTTCAATTATTTCTTTCTCTTCCTCATCTCTACAACTTATTCAATATTCATGGCTGACGTGAGTTTCCTGTCTAATATGAGTCCTAAGTATTTCACATTCTCTCTCAAAGGAATCTCCACACCCTTCAAAATTAGCGGGAGATTATTGGGAGCCTATGTTTCTTTGTAAAGAAAATTCTTTCGGTCTTTGCGGGGTTTATACCGAGTTCCCTGCTATCAGTCCAGGTTCTAAGTGTGGCCATATTAGAGCGCAGAATACCCATAAGGATGTTAGGATATTTACCTTTAACGGCAATTGCTAGGTCATCCACATTAGCAGTGACGTGGCAACTCATTCTTTCCAGGTCAGCAATAGAGAGTTTTCTGCCAAAACCTAAAGAAGAGTGGAGAGGACTCCACCTTGCTGCGTGCCTCTGCAGACCAGACAAAAGGGTTAATAGCCTATTTAATCTTTACGTTTGTAACTAATAAACTTCCTAGGGCGGATTGTCTTTCATTATTAGCGGAGTCTTTTTTTCCACCGGCTTGTTTTCTAGGAAGTGCGTGTCTAGAATAAAACGTAATGATTCCTTACTTAACGTAGTCCATGTGTTCCCTTGACCTTGTAGATAGCCTAGGTTGAATGGCCCCTTCTGAAGTTTCTTCAATTCCTTTGCCATAATTTCGCCAAGATTCACACTGCGCAGTTCTGACTGCTTTTTTATAACTTTTCAATTCAGCCTCTGGCCTTCTCGTAGCCTTGGCCTCGTAGCGAGGTTAGTTGCTTGGTTCACTAAGGTAGTTTAGACTTCCCTCTGAGTCGGACAACCGGACAACTAGGCGTTAAGGAGCTATTCAATGCTTTAGTTACCTAATTAACCAATTTATCCACCCCTCCCCCCCCCCCCACATGTAGCGGGGGCTATCTTTGGTAGTAAAGCTCGTAATTTATTAGTCTCCCCAGTCGGTTTTCCATATATTTCCAAACTTATTAATCTGGGAAGATCTAGTGTTAATTTCAAATTCAGTGTACCGATGGTCTGAGAACAAATTTTCGTTTGAAACTCGCCTTCACTTAACGTGGTTAGAAAACATGTCGGAAGCCAGGGTGATATCCAGAACTTCCTCTCTGTTCATAGTAACATTGCATTCTATTTTTTACTAGGATACAGCTACGAGTCTTACCTGTGTGTTGTACGGCAAAAAGTTTGAAGCCATTCGCTCCAAGATCGCAGATTTTATTACCGCATATCCAAGGCTCTTGGGTGAGGGATATGTCCACCAGCTGCCAAGCGGACGGAAAGGTGCGCGAACATAAGTTCAGAGTGGTGGAGAGTAATTTGGATGAGCTTCATTTCAATCTGTCCGTTTCATCACCACCATAGTGACAACGACCAGCCTGCGGCATGACAAAAGGGAAGGGGTCCGGGGTGTTCCTCTAGGACCTGGAGGTAAATTTCCGCGCTAGCCTCCTCGAACCACCGCCATTTTTCTTAGGAATGGCCCTTACTCTTCTCCCTTATCAATGATGGCCACCGCCGCTCTTTACAACCTCACTAAATGTATGATGTTTATGGCCACCTACCTTTTGTTTTTTGGCGATGGTTGGCTGGTTGGCTTGAGGGGTGATTCTTCCAGAATCCAACTGGCGCTTCCGCACCATTTTGTTGCCACATCCTCGTTACCAACTTGTTTACCAGTTATTTACGGCATGACTATATCCAGTCTGTGCGGTTTAAGAGCCTTATTAGGTTGTTGACATCCGAGCCCGACAGTTGTTCGAGACTCTCGAACAGTGGTTTGCCCAGGGTTAACATTCTGTCCTTCGATAGGGTAGGACATTCACAGAGGAAATGGAAAATTATTTCCTTGTTGTTTACAACTGTGACAGTATGTGTAGTGAGGGATGCCCATTTTGACCGATTGTCCTCCGACAGACCAAAAGCCAGTTATGACTGCTGTTAGTCTCCAGGCGTCCCGTCGTTTCATGTTTAACTATATTGACGATTGTTTGAAGTTGTAGCTGGGCCCTAAAGTTCTGCTGATTTTGCATTTCGTCTGGTCTCTTCATCTACAATCCGCCATTCGAAGGTATTTTAGAGAAATTGTACTCTTGACAGCACCTAATGGTGTAAATACCGATTCTACAAGAGTGTTATACATGACCGATCCCCTTTTTCGTTACCTTCAATATTCCGATGTCCCGGGACCCAGATTAAGGTAACATTATGGTTTTCGCTCAAGGTGGAAAGGCTATTCCTACTTTGTTCAACCTTGTTCCACTTTTTTGCAGCTTGGCTATCCGAAAAAATAGCGATATTGCCCTTAAAAGAGAAATCTGCGACTAGTAGTCTGCAAGCTTCCTCAATTGCCAGTACTTCCGCCCAAAAGACACTACAGACATTGGTCAGACGCACAGATTTTTCAATTTTAAGTCTATGGGAATATATATCAGCTCCAACACCACAATCCATTTAAGGACCATCTGTATAGACTGTAGTGTCGAAGTTGTTTAGTGAGAGTCCCTTTTTCCATTCCTCCTTAGATGGAAAGAGAGTGGCAAAATTCCTATTGAATGTTACAGTCGGGACGATGTAGTCAGTCCTCACCGAGGTTAACTGAGTTTGTCGCAATAGTAGACTGGCATGACCATAAGCTTTTTCTTTCCAGTTTTTGGTGATACTTTCTATTGTTTGTTCTGCTGATCGTTGTCTTTTAGGAGTAGTACCCGCCGGCTTGCCCAAGTCGGATACTACTCCCTTTGCCCATTCTAGCGATTTAGCCTAGCCTTCGGTTAGCTAATTTGTTGCTACCTCTCCCAGTCTAAATAAAATTCTATTGACCGCCTTTTTGTCGTAGTAATTTTGTTTAGAGGGACGGACATGTGTGCCTAAAGGTACTAGGCCCTTCTATGGCGGCCTGCTGATTAAACCTATAAGAGGTTGAGGTGAGATGGGGATTGTTCAGCCTAAGCGGAGTTGACACCGTAAATCCTGCTATCAACCGATTGGAGACTGGTTTACCTAAGCCTCCTCGCCCCCCGCTGCCTTCTGCAGTACTCATGCTGGGACCAATTCTCTCGCTTAATTCCCCTCTAGCTTCTAATAATGGCGGTCTGACCTCTACCTTGCTCGCAGCTGTGGCACTAGTCGGAGTCACCTCTGTCGATTTTTTGGGAGGGTCGACCTCCTTGTTAAGAAAAGTTTTCTTTAATTTAGAATCCATTTTTGGTCCCACGAGAGCCGGGCAAGGGAGAACCGGAGGCCTCCAGGTATCCAGGGCTATTTTTAATACAGGTCTCCAGCCAGGCTTAACGTCGGCACAGATCGTATAAGACCTTGTCCCAACCCAAAGCAGAACTTGGTCATCGTTCAAAAAGCAGCCCGAATCAACTGGAATGTATTTAAGCGACCACACACCCATCCACTGATTATGTCTGATTAGTGATTGGACTAAGTGCCCGCACAGAGGCAAGGTGCCTGCCTTCTTAAAAATGTATAAAAAACTCGTTCTTTCTCTATCCGCGCTTTTCTCATTCTCCCTCGTCTACGCACATAATTTGCTAATTTGCAAACCAATTAAATGAACATTTGTGTCGCCCACTAGAAATTCGCAAAAGTTCGCCGCAGTCAAAGCAGCCACAGAACTTTTGTTTTGCTGCAAGTCGCGGCAGATACAGCAATTGAACGTACTACCCAGTTGGGACGCCTAAAAGTGTGCACCACAAATTGTCGAAATTTCTACAACGTGAAGAAAAGTTGAAGCACATTTTTTGTTCAAAGTTATTTTCTCTCGCTGACAGCAGCATAGTCATTAGTACATAGATATCAACGCGGCACCATTGTCGCCACCAACGACGGCTTTGCGTTGATTGTACAAGTATTTTCGGCGCGGCTTATAGTTTTCCATAAGTTGGCAGTCAAAGTTAAAAGTTCCTCTGCACAGTTGCGTCTCCTTTGGTTTTTTTCTTTTTCTTATGCGAATACTATATTTTAATACTACTTAAGCATTGTTTTTGTTGTTGGTAGAACTGCTGCATTTGACGCGCGCCAAAGTTTAAATTCATTTTTCATTTGCTGTCGCCTTTGGCGTTGTCGTTCCCAGCTGAAAGCTTTGCACGTTGGGTCCCCTGCTACACTTTTGCTGGTTATGTGATCGCAGCAGACGCAACAAAAACAGCAATCACTGCAATCGCCGACAAAATATTTTTGATTGAATGCCAAAAACTTTTACTTTTGTGCAATGGCGGCGCTATCCTCTGTAAATTTTAGTTCCTACCCACCAAACAAAATATGTCGCAATCGTTCAGTAAATAATATTTATTTTTAAAAATCTTCCAATTGCGTACTTCACTCTCAGACTCACAGGGGTACCAAGCCACAGCGATATTGTAAACGTCTGTATGTCGGATAAGCTGGTCAAGCAAAGCAACCTTAAAGTGGTTTTTCGCATACAACGAGATGGTAGAAGATTACTTGGAAATCTGTGGTTACTCCTCTGTAGATGAACCTCGAACTAATTCTGAACGAAAACACTCATAAAGATTTTGCACCCATCTGCTTCTCTCGTCACGAGCGGATCGAATATGGTCAGAAAACTTGAAAGGATTTTAAAGGTCCAACTGTTGTGAAGACTTAAACGCTGGAGATCCAAGCAGTGGGAATCAACATAACTTCGTGTCGTGTCCTGTTTATGCGAGGCTAAGATAAGGCATCTGAGCCAGTGACTGGTACCGTCGATTGCTATTTTCGGCTAACGCAATCAAATTAAATTTTAACTTTGGTCGAGTGGAAGGAAATTTTATTTCGAAAATTTTGAAAAACAAGCGTGGAACTCTTTTATTGACGGCGGAAACAATTTCTTTGGCAACAAGACATTTCTTGACCTCGCGAAAAAATAAAAGTGTTGATAGATTGCTATTAACTACTCACTCACTTTTTCCACGAAAATATGGCATCAGTAATGAATACGGAGAAAAATTCTTACCCTTTTAATCAAAACATCAATAAAAAATGAGATGAGTATTTTAGTTTATAATGAAATCGTGACCGACATATATCGTCGAAAATTTGTATTTGCATATCTTTATCAAGTATTTCAATACCAAAGAATAATATCCTTTAGTAGGACCTTAGAAAGTAGTGCTATATATAACAATGTAACTAATTTTGGAGTCTCTATTTCGCAATGATTGGCGGCCGGCGTAGCCGAATGGGTTGACTACCGTTCGGAATTCAGAGAGAACGTAGGTTCGAATCTCGGTGAAACGCAAAAATTGAGAAAATGATTTTTCTAATAGCGGTCGCCCCTCGGCAGGCAATGGCAAACCTGTGAGTGTATTTCTGCCATAAAATATCTGCCGTTTGGAGTCGGCTCGAAACTGTATGTCCCTCCATTTGTGGAACAACATCAAAACGCACGCCACAAATAGGAGGAGGAGCTCGGCCAAACACCCAAAAAGACTGTGTGCGCCAATTATATATACATATACAGGGCTTGCCATCTTTTAGGTCGATATGAAAACATTGAATAACTTTGAAAAAAAAGCAACTGATTTGTATAAGTGAGGTATTTTTATTTGGTTTGGTTATTTACAATTTTTGAAAACTATTTTGTCGCCTCTTTTTGACACTAGACGTCCCGGTAATTTTCGTTGCAGAAATTCAATTGTTGCATTCGCAGTGTGGCATGGCGCACTGTCTTGTTGAAACCAGTAACCGTCTAAACCTTTCTCACGCATTTGCGGGCAGTCATAATAAGCCAACATCCATCGATATCGGTTCCCATCGACCGTTCCGTTTTCTCGGTAAAAATATGGCCCAATGATGGTTTTTGCGCAAATGCCGACCCAAACAGTTACTTTCCGGTCATTCAATGGCGTTTCATAGATCTCGTGTGGATTCTCAGTTCCCCAAATGCGACAACTTTCTTTATTCACGGTGCCAGAGAGGTTAAAATGAGTTTTGCCAGTCATTAAAATTCGCTTCCAAAAATTGGGTTCAGTGTCAACCATTCGAGCGACTGTTTGGTCGTATTCCAAGCGACTTGAATGGTCTGTCGGCAATATTCTTTGTGTCAACTGCACTTTATACGGAAACAAATTTAAATCCATCCTTTAAAATGTGCCGCGTTGTGGTTTCACTGCCGCCAAAATGCTGAGCGCGACGACGATACGACACTTTTGGCTCCTGGGCAACGCTATCCCTTACTGTTTCAACAAGTTCATTGGAACGACTTGGTCGTTGATCAACGACACGTTGACGATCTCCTAGTGTCCCGTCATTGTCAGACTCTCGATTTTTGCAACTTAATAATAAAAGTAATAAAAAAACATTATGTAACTGTTCTTCGTAATAGCGAATCTATAGATTCCCAACTTTTTTCGTAAAATTGAGACAATTTTTCTGCTGAACAAATTAGAAACAAATTGTCTAGATTTCTTTTCAAATATTCTGCGCAAAATCGGAGTTTCAAAAAGTTTGGTAAATACTTCTTTACTGGGTATATCCGACGTTGCTTCGTGCAGTACAGTTGGAAACGGAAATGCACTATTGCATTGACAGCAGAATTGAAAGGTTTCACTGGGCTCCGATGATTTGCTGGGTTTGCAAAGAGTAGAATGGCATTGTAAGTATTTATATGTGAGTATGATTTTCTTATTGAGAAAAAGTCCAAATCACTGACCATTTTTTTGAGGTTAAGAAGTGTAAAGTCGGGTGGCTTAAATAATTACACATAAATACAAATAACAAAAATAGTAGTCCCAACAACTTTGAGAAATGATTTCATGAAATGAATGAGGAAAGTGGTTCTGTGACAAATAAAAAATTGAACTTTGTAGAGTATTTTCATTCTGAAAGCCATGTCATGTCATTGGTACACCCGGAATGTAAATACAAGGATTCGCATGGATTCAAGAAACTCCCAACGCTCAAAAAATACCAACTATTGCGATTCATTGTATACACACTAAATAATACCGCCGACATTGAAGTTCGTTTCAACATATTAAAGTACAGAATGATTGCTCTTCTGCACGGTAGTCAACCCGAATATGAATGGAGGCTGAGAGTACTGATACAGTAGACTGTAATTAAGAGGTCCTAACACTAACACAGCGTATAAATTTAGATTACTTCGTAATACGTCCAGTAACATATAGAGTTGGATGTTCTACTGGCCTAGTCAGAAAATAATCGCTCAGCATGCGTCGATACGAGACACCGTCCACAGAAATTGCTTGCCCTCGACGGTTTTCAAAAGACATTATTCCACTGCGTCAAAATGCACTCCAAATCGTCACTTTGGTGCTGTAAAGTCGATTTTGAAGTTTTAAGGTCTGTCCTTTAGGTGATCAATAACGGCAATTTTGCTTATTTACACTTCCATTTGAATGAAAATGGACTGCATCTTTTCAAACGTTTGTAATCGTTAGGCATAAGCGCATGCACAATTTGAATTGTGAAGGGGTGAAACTTAAGATCCTTTTTCAATATTTTCTATTTCTCGTACAATCATTTTTGGAAGCCCCAGGGGGCCGCTTTTTTGCGCACGGACTGACGCAGATTAATATTGCGAACTTGTAGCGGCGAGTTCAATATTTTCATTTGTTCCCGATGTCCGGCTAGGCCCGAGCCATGGTCTGTTTGCCACCGAACTTGATTTTCGTAACCTTCACACCCATGGACGAACCAAGGCTTTTCATCCCGTAAATGTCGAGTATTGCAACGTGAACGAAATCTTCGAATGCACGTTGTTCACGCGTCCACGGCGATATCGTGACTAAATAACCCGCAGCTAACGGGGTCTACTCCCCGCTCATATGCGCAGCGGTCAGGAAGAAACTTTTAATTTAAAGCTTAATTCTGCCACCGGTCACGCTGTAGCTAAAATCGTATATCCTTACGAGCTAGAAATGTATGTTGGGAAAAACAGATAATTTAATAAAACTTACTGACAGGGGAAAGCAATAACCTCAATCTCAGAGTTCTTACAACATGACCGCTACACTTTTATACACTGTTCTACTTTCACCTTGACCTATAGTCCAAAAAGTGCAACATATTCTACCGGTTAAATTCTAGACATCGATCAATGGTTCTCCGGCAACTTCCGGGTTCTTCCCTTAGAGATTCCTACCAACTTCTTAATACAGACTTCTGCGGTACAACCCTGTGATGTTTCGCTTTGTTCGATTCTAAACCATGGAGATGTCGTTGAACTCAACGTGTTTCAAAACTTTCAAGCCTTTCTTGCTCCGGAAACCTCCACAATGATAATGTCAGCCTAGAAATTCAACGTAGAATCTCTCTTGCCAACTTTGGACTAAGTAGGCAATTGAGTAGTAAAGTCCTCTCTCGACGAACAAAAAAAGTAGCCCTCTACAAGGTTCTCATCATGCCGGTACTATCCTATGGCGCAGAAACTTGGGCCATGACAATAACCCACGAAGCGTCCCTTGGAGTGTTTGAGGGAAAGATTCTGCGGAGGATTTTTGGACTTTTGCACGTTAGCAACGGCTAGTATCGCAAGCGATGGAACTATGAGCTTCACGATGACATAGACATAGCGCAGCGAATAAAGATCCAGCGGATACAAACGCTCCGGCTTTGAAAGTATTCGATGCGGTACCAGCGCAAATCAAGAAGAAGAAGAATTTGTTCAGAAGAGTTTTGGAAACGTCCGCAAGCATCGATATCGTTTGATGGGAGTGTAAAACCTTTAGAAAAGCCAGCCTATCCGACATAATATTCACTCTGGCTCTATTTATCCTTATGCAAAAACATTCGCGGGTGCAGCTTCCGCTTGGTATGTGATTGTGTAGGTGCACATTCGAAAGTTTGCTGGTACCGTGGATTACATTTACATAATAGACATTATAACAATCGAAGATCAGAGTGTTATATAAGTTTAGTGGTGCCCAATGAATGTATAAATATTTGTATTTGAATGTATTTGAAATGATCTAAAAACACATTCTTATATTCACTTGATGGTACTCGTAACTTAAACTCAGTATCGTTTCGCCCTCACCATGCATTGTCTACTTAAAAATATCACGGAACGGCCTTCTCGTTTTCCTTGCACCGAGTTGAACTTTTGCCGCCACTACTTTGTATATTTTGAAGCAAATTAAAAAAAAAAGAATGAGGAAATAAAACGAATTCTACTTAATGATTTAAAAAATAGCTACAAGCGTCGAAATTGAAGAGAAAAACGTGCGACCAAACTATAAATAACCATAGAAAAAGCAATTATTTCTCTGCGCTCAGCGACTGTGCATGTGTGTATATACATGCGCCGAATGCCAAGCAATGCAATGTGCAACATGTGAAATGTTGCACCATCCGAACAATGCACAGGGGCCACAACTTATAGCACTTTCTTTTCTCGTAGCAATGTTGCATTTTTTCTGGCCTGAGTCAGAGCCTGCTGGCAAAAGTGCAACATTTTCTATGCTACACAAAAAGTGAGGGTTAGCGATATCCAGCTGATTTTAAATCATCGGTATTCCCGGGTTCGTCAAGAGTTGTACGAAAAATTAAATTGTTGCAAAAAATGGAAGTCAATTTTTATTTTATATAAATATAGGTTGTCAAAAAAGTCTTGCGGTATTTCCTCAAGAGAGTCCTGTGAAAATTGGCTCTCCGAGTTTTTTGACAATAGGGAAGCGAACTTCCATAAGAGGGGCATTATGAAGTTGGCATCTCGTTGGGAACTCGTCATCGAACAAAACGGCGCATATTTGACTTAAATCGCATTATTATAACCAATTTTATGAACAATTGAAAATTCAATAAAAATACCGCAAGACTTTTTTGATAACCTATATTAAATTTTATTACTTTCAATATATAATTTGTGGAAGGGTTGAATTTTCCTTTTTCTTTACACATATGACGTATTCAACATTGTCGTAATGTTGCCGTAGAATGAGATGGCACTTTTTTCGAGAAGTGAAAACACTACTGGTTGCACTAGCTGTGATGGCAGGCGCAGTAATGTTGCATGCCACACAATCAAGCGTTTGTACGTTTGCCAAATAATCGTGTAAATCTTTCACAGTTCAGGCAATAAATAAACCAAATAAATTTGTCACAATTCAGCCAAACAGAGACAGACAGTCAGGCAGCCATACACACACACCGATTTATGTACGATGTATTCATGTGTATGTAATTGTGATTACCCTGCAGTCAAAGTTTTTAGTTGCGAAATATGAAATTTGCTACCAGTTCGCTTTTGCTGCTCAATCTCTTCATCGCCTTTCTTTTTTCAATGCTAGCAGCTGGTGTTTTTGATATGGCGATATTCTACGAAATGTCACCTGGCAGCCATACCATATAGCAGTTAATAAACTAATACTTGTCAAATTTATTGCGCAAACTCGTTGTTTTGAAAGTTTTGAAAAAAAAAATTTAATTTGATAAATGAACGTTTCAAAAATGTTTTATAAGAAACTAAAATATTACTCAAAATTTTCTCTTATCACAATATTTGTTTTTCGATATTTTTAAAAATTACTTATTTAAATATTGTTTTTGTTCTAAAACAAAATGAAAACAAATTCAACGAAATTAGAAATTACTATTATAAAAAATGTATTATTACAACAACATAAAAAGGAATAAAAAACCTTAAGGAAATATTTTGATTACACCTTCAATTGGTTCTTTTACAACCGGTAAAGTTCTAATCACTTTCGAGCAAATATGACTTCTTCCCTCAAATTTATAAACCAGAATTTCTGCTGAGTAGTTTGGTTTTTCACTACCAGGTATTGCTTAGTGCATTTTCCATTGTTTGAAGTGAAGTTGTGCTTGTGCGTGCAGATGCGCTGCCAGTGCTGCAAATGCTTGCATTTATTTAAATATAAAAAATAAATAAATAAACCAACACATTTGTCTCGAAAAAACAGTGTCTCGGTGACATGCTGCGCACCACCATTAGCGTCAAGCTGTCTGTTGCATATGTGATGGCGGCGGCCACAACGATACATTGCTATGAAGTGTAGTAAAAAAAATACCTGAACAAGCGGGGGGCAACAGACAGGCACTATTACGAAATTTTCCCCCAAAACGTATGTATGCATACATACCTATATGTGTGTAGCTCATATTTAAAGCTAGCTAAGTCGACGATCTTCTTCAAATGGCATTTTGATGCAGAATAAAACATGAAACTATCTACGGAATACAAAAAAGAATGAATGCGCTCGGAAGGCTTTGGAAGACTTCGCTCTATTATTAATATATAATCTGTAAGAGTTCAATCTAGGCTATACCTATAGGGTGGTTACACATTTAGACAAAACGTTGGTGTAGGGTAGCCATCACAGCAGTCTATTGAGGAGTTAGTAGATCGTAGTATAGCGATAATGCGGCTAAAGTACAGCAAAGCCGCAGGCGCCGACCGACTGCCGGCTGAGCTATTCAAACATGGCGGCGACGAGCTGCTAAGGTGCATGCATCAGCTTCTATGCAAAATATGCCTGCCGATAGGAGTTCAAATGTGCTCTGCCCAATTCACAAGAAGGGTGACCCTGCAATCTGTGCCAATTTTGGCGGCCAATTTGTGAAGGGCTGAAGCCTACCACATCAACCAACCGATTGGTTCACAGGAGATGTCTGAATTTGGTATCCCTGCAAAACTAATATGGCTTTGCAAGATGGCGTTGCTCTACCATATACCAGCAGCGCCATCAGAATTAGGAAGGATCTCTCCGAGCCATTTAAGACTACTAGGTTTTGGACAGGTTGACTCGCTGTCATGTAACTTCTTTAACTCGATGTTGAAAAAGCTCGTGCGAGTCGCAGAACTTAATCGCTCAGACAGAATTTTTTAAGCGAGTACAATTGTAGGCGTATGCCAATGATATTGCCCACAAAAACAGCACAAAACGAAGTACCTCCTGTCATCTCTCGCGTAGCGGTACCCATGTTACTGTTGACAGTTATGATTTAGAGGTTGTAAAAGACTTCGTCTATTTAGGAACCAGCATTAACACCGATAACAATGTCAGCTGGGAAATCCAACGTAGAATCTCTCTTGCCAACAAGTGCTACTTTGGACTAAGTAAGCAAATGAGTAGTAAAGTCCTCTCTCGACGAACAAAACTAACACTCTACAAGGCTTTCATCATGCCCGTCCGCAGAAGTGTGGACGATGACAACATCTGATGAAAAGACGCTTGGAATGTTTGAGAAAAAGATACTGCGCAAGATTGTTGGACCTTTGCACGTTGGCAACGGCGAATATCGTAGGCGATGGTATGTCCAACTGGCGCCGGTTAGCACTAGAACGAAACGACGAGCTGTTATCGTGCCGATTATTGACATTTTTTTTATAAACAAATCTCAAAAACCTTGATCAAAAAGTAATACATTCAGAAAATTCAAAATACAATTTTATTCCTCAAAATAGATTTTATCGCCATCAAAGTATTCCCCATCAACTGCAACGCACTTATGCTAGCGTTTGATCCAGCTCTTGAAGCATTTCTGGAACTCTATTTTCGGTGTAGCCATTAAAACCCTCCTCAATATTTCCCTTACTATCTCTCGGCTGTTAAAACGTGTTCCACGTAATGATTTTTTGAACAGCAAATAAAGCGCAGGTTGCCCTAACAGGTGAATTTGATGGCTGTTGGATGGTACTCGTTTCGTTCATGATAAAAAATTCACGGATAATGTTGGTAGTGTGCGACGGTGCGTTATCATACTGTAAAATCCTCGAGCTGCACAAATCCTTTCTTTTGGGCAAATTTCTTGACATAAACGTCTCATAAGGCACAAAAAAATTAATGATATTCTTATTAACTGTCTGTCTTTCTGGCGTAGTGTACAATACGGTTGGATTTTTTTTTGTTTTGGTCTTGATTCAATCGGAGCTCTCTATTCACTCGAATCTCATTAATTATTATTCTCACTTAGCCTTGAGGCCAAAATTGCTGATTCGATTTTATATATTCTGATTGGCATACCATTTCTCTCACTGTTCCAAATTTTAGCGATTAATGCATACGGAAACACTTTTCCTCGACCAATCAAGCTACCTTTGTCGAAGCGATGCGACAACATTCCAATAAAAAATCTTACAGAAACGGCCTACAGGTCCCTATCAACATTTGTTAGAACACGTCACTGATACGAGTAACTGTTACATAAGTAAATTAAAAAAGCTTTTCAGAGATACATTTTATGTTGAATGAGATTGTTTGCAGGAAATTTTAATACTAAGTCATTGAAAAAAAGTTTCGTTTTGTAATTATCAAAATAAGTTGCATTCCACTTGCTTTATATGATTTTTGTTTTGCTCTATTTGCTTCGTTTTGGTGAAATATTTAAAGCTTAAAAGAACGTTTTCTAAATTCTTACCATGATCAATTGTTCGATAATTGAACACCTCACTCCAAGCCGTATAGCTTAATACGAGCTGGATTCAACTGAATTAATATACTCGTATACCAGTTGTGTTAGTGGACATTTAAAAGAATATTCCTTGGCAACTTAGGTACAAAAGAATACGGCTTAAGTTAATTTTTTGTTTAACACCAAGTTTCAGAGTGGGAATATTAGATATGTTTTTTTTCTATTAAATATATTTACCTGGAATAACTACTTGTCTTTCAAGTACCGTCGCCTGCTTTTGAAAGAAAATCGATTTTGTTGCCGGTTGCCTTGGATAGACTGCTTTTGTGGTAATAATTCACATTGTTTGTGGGTATATGCAACTCAGCGCATATACATATGAAATACAAATTTAATAAAAAAATAGACCTTTATGCAAAAAATTATTTTGCGTTAGCTACACGTAGTCACTATGTACAGCGCTGACGGGCATCTTTTCGAACGTGCAATCCCCATCCGTAATATCGCTGCTTCACTGCATGCAATATTTTTTGTTTTGTCTATGCATTGCTGCTGTTGTAACTTTGGTAGCGGGCGGTTATTGTTGACGGTGGCCGTTGTCGCATTTCTCTGTGGTATGTATGTACATATGTACGCTGCCGTCTAGACTTCGGCTAGACGTGTTAAACCAAAAAAGCAACAAATTTCATAACCAAAATCACAATAACAATACAAATAGTAGCCTGTGGCTACATGCAGACGTAGTAAAATACTTCAAATTGTTACAATTGCTGTGTTCTTTTGGAAACACTCAAAATAAGGATTTCAGAAAAGGACATCGGTGTATCGAAAATATCGATGTTTTTTTTAAACTGACATCCCCAATACTTTTACTGATTCAACAGTCTGCTAGAAGCATAATTGATATCAAATTACTCTGATATGGGTTACCGGACACAGGAATATAGAGGGTAATGAGGTAGCTAACAAGAAAAGTTTCGACATTAGACATAGCAGAGGCGGTGGCTGTTGCTACCTCATTGAATACAATAAAAAATCCATTGCATCACTACTATGCTTTAGCCGAAAGAAGGTGGAAGCAATTAGTTACATGTACTACATCAAGAAAACATGGCCGTCGTACAGCATCCAAAGGACGAATTACTTGTTAGGACGCTCAAGCATTTCACGTATTACTGCAATCCTTACAGGTGACTGAAAGCCAGACCCAACCTTGCTTTCAATCCCAAGCTGACAGGCGGAGGGGGTGAAAGAAAGTGTTTTCCCCTATTTAAATTCTGTCAAAAAAATATCGGGAATTATTCATTTAAAAAGTGCGCGTTACACATATGTCTAAATTTTTTTTGCTGGAATGTTGGTAGAACTGTCCTCTATAGTGTCGCAGAGTTTGAGCGTGATCTGTCAATTAGCTTGTTTTTGGCATTTAATGATGTCAGTCAACCGCAGGTGCGCTCTGCAATTTGTACTATGGAAAAAAATATCGAACGAAGAATTTGTCTTAAATGTTGTGTTTTGAACGGGATTTCGTGTGCCGCCTATGGCGGGTGTGCTCTATCAAAAACACGGGTCTACGAGTGGTTCACGGCTTTTGCAGAGGGCCGAGAAGTCATCAACGGATGAAAACGTCGACAAAGTCAAGGAAATGGTGCTGGAAAATCATAATTTAAGTTTGAAGGGACGTAACTCGTGACCTTAGGTTGTCTCACGAATCGATTGGCAACATATTATACCATCGATTGGGCATGAGACGCGTGGCTGCTCGGCTCGTTTCAAGAGAGCTGAATTAAAAAAAAAAATTCGTCGGAAGAAGGTTGCTGAAGACATGCTTGAGCAAGTGAATTCGGACCCAACGCTTATCCAGCGCATCATAACAAGTGATGTGACGTAGGTATATGAGTTTGACATGCAAACCAGTCAACAGGCAACTGAAGGGGGCTATCCATATGAACCGAAACACAAAAAACTACGTCAAAGTCGGTCAATAGTGAAAGTCCTGCTACTCGTTGTCCTTAATTATTATGGTGTTGTGCACTCGGAATCTCGAAACTCGTTCCAAATGGTTCTACGGTAAATAAAGAATATTATTTGGAAATTACGCGACGCTTGAGAGAGAATGTGCGTACGAAACGATCCAATTTGTGGAAAGAAAACTCATGGATCTTGCCGCATGATAACGCACCGTCTCACAAGGCTCATATTGTGAACACTTTTTTTACCAAAAAGTCGACAAATATCATCGAACTATCACCGTATTCATTGGACTTAGCCCCCTGTGACCTTTTCCTTTTCACAAAACTTATATTATCACTCGCTTTTAATCAATACGGGCCATTAAGGAGAATTCGCTTAAAGAGCTGTAGAAGATCTCCTCAAACGTGTTTAAAAGGTGATTTGCGTTTTATTGAACAATTCCCGGTACTTTTTTGACAGAATGTATGCGAATATCCAGGTTTAGCCAGCTCAAGACTTCGTTCTTTCGGTAAACATTTCCCTACAGTAAATTAATGAAATCTCAGACATAGAGATAAAAAATTTGCTGGTATACTTAGAATCTGACTTAACCAAAAAAATAAAATAAAAAGAGTCTCACACTAAAACCGTGATACAGTAAAAATTAAGTACAAATACTCGACCACCTCATCAACAACATGATTCGCCGCTAGCGATTAGCCTGGTATAATTGTCTTACAAACACAAGTTGCCAATATATGTTAATTTATTCCAATTGTTCACATATTCGAAAAGAAGAGGTGATATGTTAGCAAGTGACAAAGAGATGAGGCAACTGGCATACATATATAAATACATATAATGAGTATTACTAAGACCGTATTCATACAGGGCAACTTTTGTCGCTTCAACTCGTTACCTGTGACGCTTGTGCTCTGTCAGTATCCTGTGTTTTCTCGTTCTTCTCCATGTTGTTGTTGACTGTAGACGAAAAGCTAACAATTGCAAGGTGTGTGAACACAACGGAAAAATCAAAAGAGAATTTGGAAAATTGAAGCAACAAAAGTCTCCATGTAGTTGTTGCATTTATATGCAAATTTTTAGTCACGTGAGCAGAGTACAGAGATAGCGAGCAGAGAAGTGGCGAATCGAAGATGTCTCTTGTTAAATCATACGGCTTTTACGAGGTTCTCCAAATCATTATTGCCTCTGATGATTTAGCTATGGGGTGATTCCTTGTCAAGTGATTCCAGAATTTTGAACATTGTCATCAATTCTTCTTAAAATTGGTTTAGTTATAGGCTTGAGTACAAAAAGAACCAAACTCAAAAAATTTAATAATTCTGAGATTTATGTTGAAGATGTTGGATCGGAAGTATAAACTTATAAAATTGAATTTTATAAAGTTGAATTACTATATATAGGTTTTTGTAAATTTGTAGAATTTTTGCAAATAACTTTTTCCCGCATGGACGGCTTTGGTTCAGGCTTAACCCTCATCAGTTCAACCCCGGCTACATCATCCATTATATTTTGCGTAGTACTCCTTTCCACGTTACAATCATTAAACCAAAAACGTCACATGTAGGCGTGTGTGTAGTAAGAATGCGCCATCCCCATTATCATAACTGAACAGAAATACTTTTTTTGTGTTCAAATTTCTATTTTCATATTCCAATATAATAATTCCAATGAACTGTTAACCAACCAACCAAAAAAATTTCAAAAATCATATAAAACTGGGTAGTTATCGTTTAATGAGCATATGGGAAATTGATCAAAGAAAGTCAAGGGGGTACCAATCGAAGGGTATTGGCCAAGTATTAAAGCTCTGAAGAGGCGAAACGATTTTTTCTATTCAAAAGTTATTTACAAAAAACACTTTTATAATGTTGTTCCTTTCGATCAGTAAACACATGAAAGTAAAAACACTCAGGGGTCAAACTTTACTTTCTCTTTATAATTGGAAGCCCTAGTATTATTTTGAGCCCAGGTGTATAACTGGTTTCGAGTTAAGAATGTCAAAGACAAAAATACATCGATGTATATCTCAAATTCGATGCATTGAAACTTACACAGATATTTTTCGATACAGCAGAGGGCACACATTGACGATTCGATTTGTATAGGCTTTTTCAGATATTACGCGTCTTCAATTCGCCACCTCGCTTGACGAAAAATTCAAAGTCGAATGTTTAATTTTCAAATAGTCGAGGTTTCATTGGTTAAAATATAAGCGTGGCAGAACAAATAATAAAGATTACCATAATTTACGTCCCACAAAAGTCGGTTCTACGTTACCGGAACGACCCGGATTTATATCGGGCCAAGGACATATATGTATGGGGAGTGTTTATGCTGCTACAACAAAAACATTACCATAATTTAAACCAGTAATAGTCGGCCGCCGTGGCCGGATGGGTTGGTGCGTGACTACCATTCCGAATTCAGAGAGAGAGAACGTCGGTTCGTGTCTCTGTGAAAGATAAAAAAAAAATTAAAAAAAAGTTTTTTCTAATAGCGGTCGCCCCTCGGCAGGCAATGGCAAACCTCCGAGTGTATTTCTGCCATGAAAAAGCTCCTCATAAAAAAAAATATCTGCCGTTCGGAATCGGCTTGAAACTGTAGGTCCCTCCATTTGTGGAACATCAAGACGCAGACCACAAATAGGAGGAGGAGCTCGGCCAAACACCCAAAAAAGGTTGTAGGCGCCAATTATATATATAATAGTCGAATCGGCGCTGTTGAGCTAGAGCCATACACAGCGTTGCAGGCGCTGTGGCTATTAGATTTATCAGCTGAAACAAGCGCCGATACGTTTGGTGTGGGTTTCTAGCACAACACGACGAGAAACCCTTCGCCCCGAAAGTAAATCAGCTAATGATTTTGTGAAACATTTTCCGAAACGCCTTACGAGTTGAGAACAAACATTTCATCAACGTTACAAGGCATTTACACAAATTAATTTAGAGCTGTACAACTTTAAATTTTAATAGCCTGAAAATTTTTCAAATTGATTGGTGAAACCGGGCATAGGAATCAAAATTAACACATCTCATAAACATTTGATTTTGTAAAATATATACACACGATTCTAGTGTCCATGTTTGATTATTTCAATTATAGCAGCTACCAGCTCCGAATTTTTGCTTTTCAAGCTTGATACAATTTTCAAAAATTTAAAAAACTTGAAGGTAAAGCTTTTTTGAGGTACTAATTTTTATGTAGCTGACACCACAGATACATATGTATTTGTTTTGCCTTAATTTAACTAGTGGACTTAACTATACATTTGACAATAAAACAAATTATATTTCTTAAATTAAGAAATTAAATATTTTACTTTATATACATTTTTAAACTAACAGGCGCCGAATTTCTTTTGCTTAAAAACGTCCGGCAGTTGTTCTATTAACGTCACTGGATTAACACCGACTGCTACTAATTCGTCCGAGCTAAGCCAACAAAGCGATATCAAATGCTGTAATGATATAAAACATAAAAGATAAATAATATTTACATTTATTACGATTGAAAATTTCCTGAGCTTGTTTATTCAACAGTTACCTCGAAAGATTTTTTAAATTTCAAACGTAGGCCACAAACTTTGCTGTCACTAATAACACGCTTCACCTTTTTCCCAACGTTTTTATTCGGCGTATCCAAAGCATTTTCATCCTGCCCGTGCTCCCCCGCAGTTTTCTCCAGCACATATAAATAAGCGTCATTGTGCAGAATAAAATGATTGGGATTGCGGCTATCTAATAACACATTTGACACGCAATGCGTTTCTGCATTCTCCACAAAATATTCCTGCTCCGAACAAGTAAAGCACATCTCTTCCAGATCATATTCAATGATTTTGCCATCGGAAAATGCAGCTACGAGGCGTGGCTCTTTTGCGTGAATAGCCAACGCAGTAGTAATAGCCGAGTAGCGTGGCATATTGAGATGGTGTTTGAAATGCTTGCCCTGGAATATGCTCCACACAGCGATAGTTCGATCAGTGCCTGCCACCACTAAGTATGTACCGCACTCAGACACAGCCAATAGGTTAATGACGTCCTTTATGTGTTTGCTGGTTTCAATGCTTTCAATGAAATCCAAATCAGTGCTGCCATTGTTGACCACGGAAAATACATGTATTTGACGAGTGTTAGGTTGCACGAGGAATAAACGTTTAGAATCGCTGCTGAATGTTAGATTAGAGGCAACAACGAACTGTTCAGGAAGGCCTTTGATGCGAGCAAGTTGCGTGCTATTTTTACCCTGCACTGCTGGTACGAACCGGAAAAGTCTGATGTGCTTCTGAGTCGAATAGCACAACCATTGACCATCAGGTGAGATTGTGGCGCAAACTATGGGCTCTTCACTTTTGGTTTTGAATTCTAATAGCTTCTCGGGTGCAGTATTCAAAGCAAGTAGCTTGCGCTCAGTTGATTTATTTTTGGGTTTTAAATTACTATTAGTCGCATCATCTACAGGTTCTTCTAACTGTGGTCTGCCATCAGTAGATCCGAGACGCCAAATTTCAAGATAATTGGTATAGCGAAGTAGTAACAGGCGGCTAATGGGTGACACAACAGTACACGGATTCTAGTATAGAATAAAAGTAATAAGTAAACAAATTCTATAATTTTGAAAGAGGAAGAATATCTATATTTCCCACCTTTAAGAAAGGGCCAAATTTAGCAATTGTAGAGACACGTTTGCTCATTAAGGAAACTCCTAGGTATCCGTCCATACCTCCAGAGAATATGCGATCACCTGCACATATCAGCGCCTTCACATCGTTGTCATGCACATTTCGCTGCAGATATTTGACCCAACAATTGTACTCGATTTCCTCGCGTTTTATTTTAGTTTTAGCATAGATCCTAATTATTGGCTCAATTCCTGAACACATTAGCATATTTTCTTCTTCATTTATAGCAACCGTAAGGACATCAGCTTTAAGCACCTGATGAGATTCTAATTGGGCTGCCATTTTCCCATCCCACACTGTAACTTGGCCACGTGAATCGCCAGAGATTATAGTAAAATCACTTAGTACGTGCAGTGACCACACTATCACTTCCTTTTTCCTTTCAGCTCGCGCAACAGACATTTTGTGCAACGCATGGCCGCTCTTCACATCCCATATGCGTATGGCGCCCAACGAACCAGTTACCAAAAATTCACCTGTGCGGTCAAATTTGCAGCAAAGCACACGCCCCTCTTGCTTATCAAACAGATTTTTGTATTGCATCTGATCATTATCTATTTGAAAAATATTAATGTAACCCTCTTCGGTACCAACAGCCAATTCAGTGCCGACTGTGTTTATGTCTATGCACCAAATAGCATTGCCTGTAACAAACTGTTTACGTCGGGGTTTGAGCAACTGCAAATCCCATTCAATTAACTCGCCGGTAAGACCCGCAGAGAACAAACGCTCACCACTCCAAGCCATACCCTCTACTGAATTTCCAGGAGACTTCGGTATAACTTTTTCCAAATAGGGCAAATATTGCATGTCCCATATTTCGATAGATCCATCATTCCTAAATAAATATAAAATATAAATGAATTGCTCACGATACTAGAATGTGGCTTTATTCACCGTGAGACTGCTAGTTTATGAAATAGGTAGTTATAGGCCATGCTTTGTATAGACCGCGGCGAGAGGTTGTAAAAACGCACATTGTGGGTCTTAGTGCGCCCAACTTGATTGTTTTCTCCATTCATTATAACTTTAAACGACTTAATTTCGTACTGGTAACGTGTATTAAATTAAAACTGCGGTTCAATTCCAAATAAAATATGTAAACACGTGCGTGCAAATTTTGACACTTTCGGAATGAAATAAACTAAACATCTGACATGAACTGGCATCGAACATGTGTGCAGGGTTGTATTATTTAGGTCTCAACAAAGGAGCACGCACAGGTAGTAGTAGCAGAAGACATTGATGTTCTCTAGTAGTAGTAGAGCCAAAACCACTATATTTCGTTTATGCTTTTGGTTCGTAGAATCTCAGAATCGATAAATAAGAAGATGAAATAAATAATAAATCAAATATCATCAAAATAAACAATAAATATGCTGTCAATTCGAATTTATGTATATATACACATATATTTGTGGGTATTTGGCAGAGCTCCTCATCCTATTTGTGGTTCGCATTTTTTATGACTTTTCACAAATGGACACACACATTTTAGAAAAAAACGCTAAATGACCTATAGCAGGTTAGATTTTTTAGAAGATTTTATTTAATTTCCGTTGGTGTTTCTTTATCTGCCGGTATATCCGCAAATAATTTCCATGTACAATTCGGTGAGGTCTATCGCATATTTTGCAGCTATTAGTGGAAAGCAACAATCGGCTGGTGTAAACAGCCTTTCAAGAAAACTCTTTCAAAACAACTAATTCCTACGCAACTAAAGTTCGCCTCACCTAAATAAGTTTGTACGTCCAACCTTCGATTCAACTAATCGCTTTAATGATCGTCTGCACCCACTTGAAAATCCCACTTCCGTTCTGGTTTATTTTCTCGCAAGCGAGATAAAGTTTTGTTGACTGAGCATTTGAAAGCATACCTTCCCATTTGTAACATGTCGTCTAGCAAGAAGGTTCGTGGCCTGCGCTCTGTTGTAAGCGAGAGAAATCATACCTTCTACTTTGGGAGCTCTTCCCTTGCGACATCTCGCTTGTTTTATCAACTAAACGAGCGTTTCAAGCAGGTGAATACCATCAGTTGCAAAGAACGTAAATCAATCAATCAATCAATTTACGTTCTCTGAGTTATGTAAACGAATTCACAATGAACGTGGAACATTTTTTTATATGTTTACAGAAACACTTTCAGTCTAGTATTCGAACTATGCTGCTACAACCAGAGAACGTAAATTCATACGCCTTCTCTATGAATTTACGTTCTCTGCTACAACAACAACAACTCAAATGGAATGGAACACGTGAGTTGTTTACTTGGGTTGCGTCAATTCGACTATTTATTTACAAAAATGCAGCAATTGAGAGGGTGACGCAATCGACAATTTCAACGGAGAATGGTTGTAGAAACGAGCTAAGGGTATAAAAAACCGAGTACTCTTTTCAACAAAACTACACTATACGGTATGTCTCTATTTGACATATGCAGAAATTTTTAAGTTGTATATCCTATAGTTTTTGGCAAAAGTTATGTGCAATATATTGCACATTCAAGCAAAATACTAATTAAATTAAAAAACCGCGAATTATATTCAAGTACTAATTAACGTAATCCTTTGGAGCGGTCAAAAATGTGTCGACAAATCTACTGGAAAGTGTAAAAAATATATTCCATAAAATTATTTCTATAACCAAAGATACAAGTAAATCTACAAATAACTTTTGCAATGCTACTTAAACCAAGCAAGCACATAAATAGTTCTTCATTATGGAAGCTGCTATTTAGTAAGTCAAACAGTCCATAATTATTTGATATATTCCCCTCAAATCATACTATATTTCTAGTGTTGCTAGCCGTATTCGCCACACCATTTACATATGCAGCCCATGCAGAAGCTGCGCGTGTACTAGAATTAAGCGACCGTTTCTTAGAGGTATACAACCAGGGTCAATGGTTGGTCATGTTTTACGCACCATGGTGTGGTTACTGCAAACGAACTGAACCAATTTTCGGGCAGGTGGCACAAGAATTGCATGGCCTTAGTATACGAGTAGGAAAAGTTGATTGTACACGATTCTCGAATGTGGCACGTGAGATGAAAATACGCGCCTATCCAACTATTATGTTCATTAAAGGCAGTGCGATGTATGTATACAATGGTGATCGGACGAAGGAAGAGTTGGTTGATTATGCGCTGCGTATGAGCGGGCCCCCAGTGCAGCTGGTGACACGTCCCGAGAGTGTTGATATGCTTAAGGGTTCGCATACTATTTTCTTCATTTTTGTGGGTCAACAGGAGGGTGTTATTTGGGAATCATATTATGCCGCAGCAGAGAACTATCAAGAATATGGATTTTTCTACGCAACTTCGGCAGATATAGCTTCGCAACATTTCGATTTTGAGTATTTACCTGCTGTGCTTGTTTACAAAGACGAACAACATCATTTATATCCGTTTTCACAAGGGCCACACGAAGTTGATATTAACGAGACTGTGCATCATTGGGTAAATGTTGAGAGGTTTACAACTTTTCCGAAGATCACGCGCTTCAATATAAATCAGTTAATGCTTACGAAAAAGTATCTAGTTGTAGCAGTTGTCGAGGAAGACAAATTAAATCAAGTTGCTACACATGAACTGGAATTCCGTGATATGGTTGAGGGTGTTATACGTAAACATCGGGATAGGTATCATGATAAATTTCAATTTGGATGGGTAAGACTCTCATGAAAATTTGACCATCATTTTTATATGATGGTTAGTCATACATATGTATATTGATATGTATTCATAATATCTCTCAACATACTTTTAGATTGGCGAACCCGGTATAGCCCATTCTATTATACTGGATACATTGCCTACACCCCATCTGATCGTGATCAACTCTACTACACAACATCACTACATACCAGACGATGAGCCGCTTAAAATGACTCCACAGGCACTACACGTCTTCCTCGAATCAATTCATGATGAAAACGCAACTCCGCTTGGAGGCGATACGTACTTTGTGCGCCTGCGACGCGCATTTTTTGAGGTTAAGAAGGGCTTACGTGATATGTGGCAGGGCAATCCTGTACTGACAACTGTCATCTTCGGCCTGCCATTTGGCTTCTTGTCACTCATTTTATATTCGATATTTTGCGGAGATTGCTTTGAGGCATCAGATGAAGAAGATGATCACGAGAAAACGGAATAAGTGATGTTTATAAAGCTTTTACTTGATAAGATCATTTTTGTTTAGTAACTTATATCTCTCTAGTCTAATTATATGAGTTTATAGCACATATAAATTATAGGTGCCATATAATTTATTTTATATACATATGTACGTACTTTCCAGCTATAAAATCTAAGCTAAATATAAAAATGTGTTGTAATATTGCATTGTAAAATCGAATGCTTGATAGTAGCCGGACAATACGGTATAATTTACATTCCCACGTCGTATATACATATGCCTCTGTCTATGTTCACGTAATAGGCCAAATAAAGGGTTCAATATTCACAGTATTGAAAAAATATGACGATCATAATCGATTTAACCTATTAAGCGATTTGTTTTTCTTAGACAGCTCGATTTACTGTGCTGAATTAATTTCCAGCGAAGACGCGTATTTACGACATACGATGGACTGGCGATGCAAAACCGCTTTTCAGCCAAATATTGGGTACACGTTGGCTGAACGATTATCAGGAAATTCAGTGTTCATGCTTACTTTATAATGTCAAAATAACAGGGAAATTTTCGTGTTTTGCTTAACTTTTCCTTTTTCGACATGACGCACATATACGACATTAACTAAAAAAAAAACTTTTGAAATTGACGCATATATACGACATAGTCACTTAACAGGTTAATGTTTAAGATTTTAGACAACATTTAACTTTTTTACATTTGACAACAAAAGTATTTGTTTTCTATAACGTCCGTTCGGTAGGCATTGCTGAACCTAAAATTATGTTTGTGTCATGAAAAGCAAGCTATCGTTCGCTGGCGTAACGTAGTCCTTAATTTATAATACAACAGCATATTGCGCACTATAATTGGAGAAGGTTGGACCTAAAGGCTTACCAAGGATGTGCCTTTACATTGTTTTATTATTATAAACTTCGTGTAGGCAAATTAATTTAAAAAAATTTTAATCTTATCAAGATGTTAAATTTTGCACTTTTATTTTTTTCAAATAGCTCTAGCAAAATTAATCCAATTTATTTTGCATTAGGATGTTAAACGTTAATGTAAGCGAAAAATGATTAATAAATACATATTTAAAAATATTCAAAGCGACTTCAACTTAGAAATGCAATAACTTAATTTGTCAAGTCTTAATATAAATCAGTTTTTGCAACTAAGCGAATGTAGCATGAAATTCATTTTTAAATAAACACGTTTTCACTATAATGTTTCTTGGAGTAGATTTTACACCATTGTCATTTGTGGTGGTCGAAAAATCAGCAACCATAATCATCATCATCTGAGTCAATGGCAGCACGTCTTCGATCGTATTTAACTGTCGATTTAGTCTGTGGCATTTGAGCGTTTACGCTCTCGAGTATGCTAACAAATTGAGCATCATCCAGCTTACCACGTACTTGGCCCATTTGTGCCATGCGTATTACCATATTTTCGAACATTTGCGCTTTTTCAGGTTTGCTGATTTTTAAAGTATTCACTATAGAGATAAAATTATATATGAATAGAAGGAAAGTGCGTATTGACTCAAGGTATTAGGTGAATGTTTTGCTTGAAATACATACGTCGTGCGCGTGCCTGCTGATCTAGCACTTGCGAGAGTATCGAGTGCTTCATTTCTTCCTGCTGACGCATCTGCTCTTGTTGTGCTTGTTGTTTTTCCGCATTATTGCCGCCGCTACCACCCTAAACGTAAAAATACAATATAAAATATTAAAATTTGCCGAGACTTTTCTGTATGATAACTGTTTATTTACACAAAACCCTTGTAAGACTCCAGGAATGGTTAGAACCTGTATACTTTTGTTCTATTTTTGATTTCCGTTACACTTACCCCACTAACCCGCTAGCCTATACCGGCACCTGTTTCGACGAATGGTAATACTAGGGATCAAAAATACTCACATATTGCTGCTGTAATTGTGCCAAACGGTCGGCGCGTAAAGCATCCAAATCATTGTCCGCCATGGTTTGTGGTTACTAATTGTTTGTTTATTTTTAAAATTACAAAAGCTACAGAAAAAATTCACACGAGTAAACTTATGGCAAATTCTTTGATTGGTTAGTCACTTTTGACATTTGTAATAGTGATGCCAGATGCCGATAAATAATTAAAATACTTTTGAATTTATTTGAAACGCAGGGGGGGGCCACAAAAGGAAAAATGCAGGGACCAGCAAGTAACTTCTTTATTTTTGGCATAAGTGTGAAATCAAGAAAAGGGCTGGTCAGTCAGTGCGGCATTTCACTAGCTTTAATTGATTCGACCATTGTTATTTTTGTCCACAATATTTGCTGTTTGCACTAACGATTGTGCTATAAAAAAACTTATATTAACTAACACTAAACAGTTATGTTGTTGTTGTTGTTGTAGCAGCATAAACATTCGCCATACTTACATACGGGGAATGCTGCTGGAGTGACAGTCCTTGGTCGGATATAAATCCGGGTGGTTTCGATAACATAGAACCGACTGTCGTGGAAACGACTAAACAGTTATCGTCTTCTTCGATAGCAGAGAACAAAAACTGGCTCCACAACTTCTTTTGCTGAAAACAGTGAAGACCGCACGGAATCCCTTACCGCATGCCCTTACCGTGCACAAAAACTCACCCCCGAGAACAACTGCGTTCTTTTAATTACATATTTACACAATGCATCGGTTTGTGTGTGTATGTGTTTGGTTGTATCTACACAATGTTGCCATTGATATTTTTGCTTACACACTTTTTCACACATCCGCGTTATCAGTTACAATTTTTCATTGTTTAATAAGCCAAAGCCAAAAACCAACAAATGCAAATAATCCATTTATCTATAATTAACATTATTCAACAGTATTTTTAAGCTATTTTAACAAAAATTATCATTTTTCTAAGTTTATTTTGTAAATAATTTCGAAATGTACTGCTTGGCAACACTGTGTGGTGAAAGAGCAATCAGCTGGGTCGGAATTACGGAATTTTTTTAATAATCGTGAAATAAAGTCTACGGTACTACGATACGGAAGGAAGGAACTTTTCGTTTACATGGGATTCTCATTAGTTTGATCGAAACAGCTGAGTCGGAATTGCGTTTACGGGCTTCACTGTTTTCAGCATTTGCCCAGACCAGCCGATTTTTGGCGGAACGGCATCAACAAGTTGGTTGAGGGGTGGTAAGAGGTTTTAAACAGCAACGGCAAAATATAATTGATTAACTTATTGATATAATTACTGTTTTTTGTTTAAATAAAACTCTTCGGTAATAACGCAACGAATTTATTCCCCAACCCAATATTTTACAGTTTTTCGCTCCACTTAGCTTATAGAAGGTTTCTTGCGCAAAACGTGGAACGGTTGATTGCATGTGTTTCGCGATGTATGATATGACTAGTGGACGACTGGTTCATGGATATTCACCATTGCCCACCTATGGGTCGTTGATAACATTAAAAATTAAATAAACAGCTTTCCCGGAAAATGATTTGGTCGTTTTTTTGTGGAGGAAAAACGGTTGAAAATGTTTGGGCTCTAATTAAGCAAAAACCAAAGCGAAAACAAATAAAGACGGTTGGGCAAACAGTTAACAAAAAACAAACTCAAACTGTAACCGCGCCCGTAATATTCGGCAGGAATTGCTAGCGGGAGGCTATGAAAACTGTCTATATGATTGTCAAATACTTATAATGGTAAATCTCACATCTTTGAGAATCTTAGCTCCTGGCAGAGATGCTGTTAGTTTTAGTTGATACTTCTTGTGCGCTTAGTTTGTGTGTGGAAAGTCGGCGGCTAGAGGTCAGATACTCAGAGTTGCAGTTTTTTCCAATGCCCGAAATTTGGGGGAAATATTTCTAAAATCATCCGGCACTTCAACCTATCTAGTTTTTTCTTGTATTCGTTTATTCACGTAATAGTTATGTATATATGTATGTACGTGCGCAGGGTGCATGCTTAGCAAGAATTTAATTTGCCAATTGTTTAAGGAAGGTGACAATAGTTCAACGCCAAATAAGCTTGGAGTAATAACGGAAGTATTTACTTACCATTACTTCTGAAGGAACTTCTTTATCACGAGACGAAAGTGAAGCAATGGAGACATCACAGATAACTATAGAAAAAAAATTTATAACTATTCTATAGTTCTATTATTATAGATCTACAACAACCTAGTTAAGCCATCTTAAAAAAGTAAGACGAAATTACAACTATCGAAGATGAAATGCCAGCCATTCAGCAAATTGAAGCGCTATAGCAGAAATTGGGAAGTAAAGTGGGGAAATAAGTGTCGAAATGAAATCGTCTATATATTATATAAAACTCAATGGAACGAGAAACAAACTGCCAAATATTGAATGACGTTTTAAGTCTTTAGCTAATCGATAATTTGCTAAAAAATTGAATTTCGCTTCTGATGTTACAACCTACAACTCGAGAAAAATAGATATGTTTGCGAAACATATCAAGGTAAGTTTTTGTGGCCGCCGTAGCCGAATGGGTTGGTGCGTAATTACCTTTCGGAATTCACAGAGAGGTCGGTGAAAGCAAAATTAATAAAAACATTTTTCTAATAGCGGTCGCCCCTCGGCAGGCAATGGCAAACCTCTGAGTGTATTTCTGCCATGAAAAAGCTCCTCATAAAAATATCTGCCATTCGGAGTCGGCTTGAAACTGTAGGTCCCTCCATTTGTGGAACAACATCAAGACGCACACCACAAATAGGAGGAGGAGCTCGGCCAAACACCTAACAGAAGTGAACGCGCCAATTATTTATTTTTTTTTATTTTTAAGTTTATGTTGACGATGGGCGAAATTGGCCGATAGCCACGCCTACCACCTACATAACGTTAATTTTCACAAACAAAAAAATTATATCTCCGCTATAAATGAAGCAAAATTATTCAAATTTGGTATTTAAAAAAAGGGCGGTGTCACTGCCACTTTTCGGTAAATGCATGTATTTAATAAAACTCGCCCAAATTGGTACATACATATATGGCTCCCACCTCAATTATATCCGACTTAAATATTATTGGAATCGGATAAAGGCTGCCCTTTTTATATTTAAAGTCAGCCTAAAGGTATGTTCATGTAAAAATTATCCAGTAACTTGCCAGTAACTTAATTTTCGCGAATTCGCTCTCAGAGAGAAAAATATAACAAAAAGTACGTGAACGCAAAACTAGTAACAATTTGCAAGTTTTACGAACAGCTGATTAAATTGTTGGCGGGAAAATCAAAAAAAGTACAATTTGTTTCAGTTGAGCTACCTCGTATTAAATTAAAAAAAGCAAATAAAATGCAAAATAACTTCTCCCCCAGGAGCATTCCGTAAGTGTGAATCAGGTAAGAAACTGGGAATAAATTTTACATATAGAAATGTAAACATACAATACATTTGCATACTTTAATTTCCTAGAGCAAGGCATACAGCGAATGACTGGTGAAACCTTATACAATACGGTAGTTCCCTATGATCACAACACCGAAAGTGATAAAGCTTCGCAAAAGGTTTTACATGTGGCTAGTGGCAGCAGCGACCAGGACTTTGTCCCAATAGGTGGTAGCTGTGAAAGCCGGGAAACCAAAATTGTCTGGTTAGATGCGCCAACAAAGTTCCTCATCTCTAAAGTAAGAGACATCATCAACTGTGAGTTTTAAAAAGGCTTTGGTTACATGACAAAACATTTTTCAATATTTTTCGACTAATAAACAGCGAACTCGTCGAAATATTCAAAGAAAGAAGATCCAGTTACCCAGAGTTTGTCTTATGCAGCGGAACTGTGAATGAGATCAACGATTTAGAAGATGGTATAACCTTAACACCAGGTAACTTTTAATTTTATTTTATACTCCTATATATTTATTTAACTCGAAAATATCTTTATTTTATATGCGGATATTTAAAAGAAAACATTTCTTCTAAATCCACAATTCCACAAAAAAAAAAAAAAAAAAAAACACGCCCTGGAGCAGTATGTGGATGAGAAAAAGAGGCCCGATGGTCAATTGTTTAAAATGCTGGAAGAAAACATGAAAAAGAAGAAAGAGCAAAATGGAAAGCCCAGATAGAAAGTCAATTTCTTCAAAACGTAAATATAAAGGGGGTTTTTAATAAAAGTTGTTATTTTGATATTCAAAGTAAATGCTATTTTTTAATACAAATGATCTGATGTTTATTTCATTACTAGCTTTAACCCGCGGCCCCGCTTGCGTAGGAGTAGTTTTGAGGGATTTAGGATATGTATATAAAAGAAATACAAACAATAATTTCATAGAAAATAATTTTTTAGTAATAACCATTATATTACAATACCCGGCATCCGTTGCAATGCCTCTTTGAATAAAATCAAAACAACCAGTCAGAAAACAATCAAGCAAAATTATTTTTATTAATTTTCTATCTCAAACCGTTTACTTTACATTTGGGTCATAGTTGAACTGCTTATGCGGATTATGAAGTCTAGAGTGTACTATAAATAGTGGGAAATAGGAAAAACTAAGATTTTTTAGATTAAATTTAAGCAAATATTCGATTATTAGTGACAAATAAGAGTGGTGGCGCGGCCTGGGGGCTGTGGGAAGGGAGTTCCATCATAAAAACATGCCTATAACCTTCATTGGGCGAAAATATGAATGTATAAAAATGTTTACGTCATTTGGTGTTGTTGTTTCGTAGAGATGTGCGGACAACGTACAGACATTCACTTTTAAAAGTCACAAGGTGTTAAATCACAAGATACTGGTGGCCAATTGTGATCGCCTCTTCGAGAGATAACACGGTCCGGAAACATTTCTCGTAAAAAATCAATGGGTTCGTTGCTTGTGTGGCACGTAGCGCCGCATTGTTGAAAATAAACGTTGTCTAGATCAATACCATCTACTTCCGGCCATAAAAAATTGTTAATCATCTCTCGATAGCGCAATCCATTCACCTGTAACACCTGTTATTCGAAACCCTTTACATATGTATTTAAGTGGTATGAAAATGCGGGACTGAGAATGAATTACTTCACTTCCTTATAATTTTAGTGAAGAGAAAGTTGAATTTCATTATTTATTTTTGTTATTATGTAATTATAGTGCTAGTTTTTTTTTTTAATTGCCGCTTTTAATACATATACATAGTTTTTCTATGTGAATTCAGAAAACTCTTAGTTATATATGTATGTATAAGGTGATTTTTGCAATATTATGCAAACCACAGCAAGCCCTTACAAAATGGCAAATTTCGAAAGCTGCAGCAAAGGAGACGGAGGGCTGTGGTTCAGAAGTACATGCCTCTGCATCATTAGCCGATTCCTATTTAATATATGACTTTAAATAAATTTTTTAAATTTCATCTAACATATATTTACTTACATTCCATTTTAATCACCGTTTTTATTTAAATTTCCAACTTCGACCCAATTCGCAAATTTTCATTATTCTGTATTACTTTGCGATCAGCTGTTTTTCTGACTTCCAAATTCTTACAAGTAAAAATTAATCCAGTAAAAACTTGCAACTTTCCCTCAAGATGAAATGTCATTTTGCTCTCCCACTTTCCCCAACTTTGCTAGTTTTTTGCGTACATGCACACTAAAACGTGATAATTTGTAACAACTATTACAAACTATTTGCTTCATGAAAAGCCCTTGAATTAGATTTATTAAAATGTATGCAATTTGTACGATGTCTGTATCTTCCGGTTTATGTATATAAAAATGATACGGTTCTGAATTTTAATTAGCACAATGCGAAATTTAAAGGTTTTTTATTTTATAATTATATTGAGTTTAGCCTTAGAAGCTAAATAAAAGGAAAATCAAAAAAATACTACAATACTCAACTTAAAAATGTAGCTGCTATGGAATGGTTAAATATTATTTAATGACTTATAGGCAATAGAACCTAGGTGCGCGTACATTTTAACAAGCACAGTGTATTTATGCGCCTTAAATCATACAATATACTAAAAATTCGACTTAAAAGTACATACAATATTTCCATAAAAGGGGAAATTTGTCGAACACTGCATCTTGGAATTTTTTAAAGTTTTCACTTTAAAGTAGTCTAAATACGACCAAAATTATTAGGAAAAGCTTTCCACAGATATATGCTGCCATTGGCCCTGTAAGAAATAAGAAATGTATTTTAATACAAAAATATAATATATATTGCAATTAAATTGCATACCGGTATACCCAAATTCCAGCCGGCACCTGCCGGATTCTCTTTTGTAATGCCGCAACGTTTGCATACAACGCCATTTAGCGCTATCGCCCAGACTTCTGTGCCTACGGTCACAGATTTGAAACCGATATGCGTTTCAGTGTGTGGTGGAATATTCGGCATATTTGGCAGGAATTGCCAATGGGAACCCTCTGGGAATGTTTTAGTGATCTCTTTGCGCACAGCCAAGCGGTTGTGGTTGTCGAGTGCCCAAATGCCAGCACGTCCCACTGACACCGTGCGGAATGTTGTGCCAGGAGGAGCTTCCACCATCTGCCAAGCTTCACCTGTGATAATAGAAATCACATATTTCATTCACATAGGTACATACGTATATTTGATTTGAATCTGTTCATAATTAGTTGTAAACATCTAACAAACCTAATGGATTGTGCCTTGTAATGCCATAGCGAAAGTAAATCATGCCATTTCGTCCGACGGTCCACACTTGGCCTAACGGTCCTATACTAATTGCAATCAAAGGCTGTTCGCTCGGTATATGTTCCCAATTTTCGCCGCGAGGATTTAGCTGCGTTACGCCGTGCCGTATTAAAACATCGCCATTCGCTGCCACTGCCCAAGCGCATACCGGCAAATCCTCCCAATCACTTAAACTATTAGCGCTGTCCGTATCACCGTCAAGTACTTGTAATGATGCATCTAATATCTTTGAATGACTTAGCTCCTGCCAGGGACCGCTGCTTGTCAGTCGACACTTCTTCAACCAACGACGCCTGCGCACACAATCAGTGATTTTTTTGTGTGCATGGTATGTGGCTGGAAAATCGATAGCATACTGCCAGCCTTCTTTATCTGCACCGCCGGGTATATTAAAGTCCACCATCCAATCTGATATCCATTCACAGTGAGTGGACAATAGTTTGGTGTGCTCCTTACTACGCTTTTGACGACCACTTGCATCGCTCCACATGTGCCTATCGGTGGGCAGGCTCTTCATAGTGAAACCACTTATGGGATTCCAACGTTGATTCTCGTACACATAGTAGGTGTGAGTGTCAATCATGTTATTAATCTTGCCGGAACCACCCTCCAATCCTTTCAAAAATTGGCCACCCCAACCGCCATTGTATACCCAGGCGGTGTTGTCACACGAAATACCCCAAACAACACCGGCATGAGAGGAAAACACGCGCTTTATGTGCCCACCAATTTGACGCCAGTACATTTCTTGCATGGAGATAATCAGTGTAGGACAGCGATAGACAATGTTAAATAGTTTTACGCGCCCACTAACGTAAAGACAGGTAACGGCGGCAGGGTCTGTACGGTATTTGTAATCGGCGAAATGTGTGCCGTTCACAAACAATTGGTAATGGTGCTCCAAGGCTCTGCGAAATTACAAAGAAAGCAATTAAAAGCAAGCGAAAGGCTAGACCAATCGTTAATTCGTTTACTTGATGCGGAGCGTAAATGTGGCGCCGGGAGCGAATACCATCTTATCATTGCATATTTCCTCTAGCCACTCTGAGTCATTCATACTGTTTAGAACTATGGTGCGCTCATTGAATCTGTAAAGATTGGAATTGAATGGAATCGATTAAAGAATCTAGTCCAAGTTCGAGCTGAACCGAACTTTGTATACTAGGCCCATGTAAAAGGCCATTGTCATATTCATATAATGATCATATAATATTTACAGCTATAATTTCACATTTTTGTACAAGCAGCAACGTCGAGGAAGCTGAACTAAAAACTAGAAATTCCAACCACCCCCCACAGCAGATGAAGAGCTACAGCTATCTTGAGAGACCCGCGTGACCTTGGCACAATTATGTTCTGGATACTGTAGCAGGTTAAACTCCTACCTATCCAGAATCGACCCCGGCATACTAAACATATGTCCAGCATGTGAAGGCACCCCGCACGACACTAACCACCTTTCACATGCCCCATCAAACCCTCCTAACACCCCTCTCCCTCTGGACGCAACCTGTCGAAACAGCAAATGTCCTGGGCGTACCCTAAAGATGAGCTAGACGAAGACGGCCGGTAATCTACACTACACTGACAGGGCTAAGCATACTCCTACAACAATAACAACTACAGGAAGCTGAACTCACTGCCATGTGACATTGCTAGAACAGGCTTACTGGGAAGATTCCTGAATTGAAAATAGAAAAGGTAGTTAGATCTAAGTTGAAGATGGTTAATGGTTCTTCTCCCAAAATAATGTTTTTTCTCTTGGTATGAGGCAAAGGTTGAAGCAAGCCTTATACATAATTGTAAGAAGCGGGCTAAGAAGGTCACAGGCGGCTTGTAATTCAGCGGGATAGACACCATCTAACACAGAAATCCGATTTGAAGTACCTAATTTCCATAATCACTGTTTCGCTTCTGGATGTAATGTGGGGAAATCGGATTTCGATATTTTCCATAGCCGATTTTCTTCTGAGTTTTGTGGGAACAACTCCAAACTCCGACCTTGAAGACGAGAAGAATAATCTTGTCCGATGACTTCCCAGTCTGCAGTGACTAGTGTAAGTGCTTTTGAGCAGTTTGAGTTTTTCTATAAATGGAGGGACCTACAGTTTTAAGCTGACTTCCCAGTCTGCAGTGACTAGTGTAAGTGCTTTTGAGCAGTTTGAGTTTGGGTGTCTTTTGGTGCACCTTGATATTTTTCTATAAATGGAGGGACCTACAGTTTTAAGCCGACTACGAACGGTAGATATTTTTTATGAGAAGCTTTTTCATGGCAGAAATACACTTGGAGGTTTGCCATTGCGGGGGCGACCGCTTTAGAAAAAAAGTTTTCTTCAATTTGGTGTTTCACGGAGACTCGAACCTACGAACACCGATTGATAGTCACGCACCAATCCATTTGGCTACGGCAGTCGACATAGTTTGTCTTAGGAAGGTTTATAAGTTGCTTAAAACATTTAAAAGTATACCTTACTGCGAGTAAGGTTCAGGTCTAATTAGCTTTGAGGTCGTATCCTCTCCAGCTAATCCATCAGATACCTCGTTTCCGTCTATGCCTTTGTGAGTTGAATACTGAGTTCATTCTCTCTATGCCGGGTATAGAAATATTCACTTTCGAAACAAACTAAAGAATCCATAAATATTTGAATAAATTACCTTGGATTAATGTGCATTGCAATCACTCGGAATTTTTCCACTCTTGGCCGTGTTTTTATGTTAGGATGACACTGCAAATCGAAACGTATTTGATCTGCATCATCGTAAACACAACCAGATATCTCTAATTCTGTACCGATAGGCAATCTGTAAGATTACACCAAAATAATAAAGAATTTTTTATTACCGTTTTTATTTTTGTTTACCGACCCATTATATAGCGTGTTGTAGTAAGGCGTTTCCATTGTATTTACATCGAATTTCTCCACATAACAATTGCGTTCTTTGTCCAGCTGACTTGACTTCATATTAAGCGGGTCAAAAACAAATACTTCTCCGAGATCACTGGTAACCCAAATGGAATTGTTCGCAGGTTTGCCTAGAACCTCATTTATCTGGCAGCAAACTGAAGTGAGATGAGATAGCCAATCCTCCATTTCTGCATCGCTTGAGAATTGCAATTTTATTGGTGAGCAATTAGTTGGCAAGCGTGGCGCGTGCAGTGATATACGCGGTGCACTCGGTTCACTGCAAGACTGCACGCAAGTAATGGCTGACAGTGAGAATTGAATTTTTGTAGTAACACCATCTGGATTGAGCACAGTAAAAGTGCCGGAATCTGAATCTGTGTTGCACGCATCTCCCGTACCGGCAGTGGCAGTTGCACCACTTACCCATTCTAATTCGATTAAACAATCTTCGAATTCTCCACCGGGCCGCTGATAACGTGCCTCTGCTGATTTAATCCAGGATGTTAGCTCGACTGCCTTTTCGTATTTTTCAGGGTGCTTTAATTGTTTGAGTTTTTCCGATCGCATTTGTAGTTTTGCAATTAGATCCTTTCGCCATGTGGCATCTACATTAACTTTGCCATTGCTAGATACTTGCTCATTAAACCAATTTGGCGTATTTGCTGGATCCACGCTCACAGCGCCAGCTGCGACACCACTCCACATTACTTCGCATTCGGTCCAAAATTGCGAGCCGGCGTGATCTTCGTCTTCGCCCAGGTATGCATCTGAGCCATGGTGTGTTGAGTCTGACTCAAATACTGCGGAATCACTCTCCGGATGCGCCTCTGTGCCAACTATTGAACCAACGCTACGTACTGGTGACCATGCACGTGGATTCTTTAGCTGTGTTTCGAAGTGTTTGCCGGAGATTTCAGTCACAACCTCTGTCGCGGGTGCACTAGATGCATGCGCTGCATATTCACGTACCGCTGAACTACGTTTCTTGTGGCGTTCATTTAAATTCAAGCTACCAATGTTGGGTGGCGAGTCTGTTGAATATTTCCAAATGTCACTTTTTAGTCGTGCCTGCGCTGCGGCTGCACCCGTTGTGCTGCTATTTGTTGAAGCTGGACTGGCGGCCATATTTTCAATAGGTGCACACGTCTCTACAACGCCCTTTTCTTTATCTTTGTTATAAAGATTTGAGAAACTTTGGTGCTTTGAACCAGGGGTTGAACCGCTACCACTGCGTCGTGACACAATCGACATGGAGCTAGAGGTGCGACTTATTTGCATGGAACACTGGATTTGGCGCCATTGTTTACCAGTGGGATCAGATGTCGATACGCCTGAGCGAAAGTAGAGTGCACGATCCGATGAACCAACAGCGAAGACTTGATCATTAGGAGACACAGATATCGCCGATATGTTCACAATCATCTCCACCCAACCACTGCCAATGGCGGCATCTTCACTTATACCAGCAGCTTCACCTTTGATACCGCGCCGAAACCAGACATGGCTATCATTGGTTACACACCAAACGGAGTCTGTACCCACAGATACTTGGGTGATTTTTAATGTACTCGCCGTATCATTATTGCTAATTGGTGGTTTAACGTCTAACCAAGCTTCGCCGGAGAGATTTTCGCGTGTAACTCCAGTACGCACTATCGCGCGTCCATTATAGAGTACGGCCCAGACGAGACCGGTCGGGCCGACACTTATTTGCGCCAATTCACAGCCGGGCGGAGTGTTGATCGCGTTCCACCGAAGACCTTCTGGTGCAAAAGTGCTCACTCCGGTGCGAAACATGGCCTAAACGTGTTGCAAAGAAATTAGTTTTTTAGATACTATATTAAGATTGCTACAGCTATTTGTAGAAGAAGCTATAGGTACATAAGTTAGATAAAATTTACCCGTCCATGTGCAGTGATAGCCCAAACGATCATTGTACCCGATGGCGCATTCGGCACATTTGTGCCTCCAACATAAACATCAATGAAAGGCTCCTGTGTGGGGTCTTTATGCAGTGGCGCTACGGCACACCAGCTGTTCAATGCACTATAGCGGCGAAAACGTATCTAAGAAAGCAAAATTTTTTTAATTTATGAAATATAAAAAATATTTTTACTAACTCACCCATTTCCTTCGTCGCACGTAAGAGTTCCATGAATTCTTCGGTGAGTATGTAGCGGGAAAATCTAGCGCATACATCCAACCATCTTCGCTTAACTGATGACCGTCCATGTCCAAATCTAAATGCCACTCACCATCCCACTGCCAAGCCATTGATGGCAACCTGATCTTATCGATATTACGTTCCTCGCTGCCATCAACTGAGGAGTACTTATAGCGATCTGTAGGTAAAAGCTTTTTCGAAAATCCCTCAATCGGTAGCCAACGTTCATTTTCATAAGACTCCTCTTTTACACGTATGGGCACATCCAAGCCATATACATATACGTAGACCTGGCGATCTCCACCAATAGCCCATACAAAGTGCGGCACGGCAGCGATTTTCTTGAACTCCAAACCCAAGTAGGGGAATTCTCGCCAAGCGGCTGAATTAGTGGACAACGTATACACACGGCCTTCACTATTGGTGGCAAAAAGCAAAGAGCTGGGCATGCTGCGCTTGCTGAAAAATGTACAAAAGCATACACAAAATCACATTTCAGTAAATTAATTTTTTTTATGAGTTTGTTTATTTAAAAAGTTGCATTTTATGTTTTTATTTATTACTGATGGTCTCAGTGGGCAGCGCTATATTCCACAGCAGAACTATTATTAATAATAAACATTTTTTGAAATAACGTTGGTGCATCCAAGTGCTTTCAGCTTTTTGTTCAAAATCGATTACACTTTGTTATAGACATAGCGACAATTATGGTAACTACTTAATATAAACGTTAGGCAAACCAACTTATGTAGGAAGAATGTATTAGCGACTTTTAAAAACATTATTAGCTGCTTACCTTTGTTTATATTTACTTTTTATATTTTAATATAGTTTTTCAGAACCCAGCCAATTCTTGCAAATTTTTTTCTTGGACCTTTTTACAGTTGCAATACTTCTACATTCGCATATTTATGCTAGTAAGTCTACTAATTATTTATATAAATATTGTTTTTCTTTATATACAACTTTTTTGCGACCAGGAAATCGAATGAATCACCACATCTCGCTTGTCCTGCATAAAATTTTGCAATAACAATTATCAACTCCTCTATCCTCTTTCGGTAAATTAACAGCTGATGAGAATATTGTTTACATTTTACGAAAGCGTTGAAAAAGAAATGCAAGAAAGATAGAGCGTTGTATTTCATCAACAGTAACATATGAAAGCTCGAATTTGTTATCGATTACGTTACTTGTCATGAAAGCAATGCGATTGCTGTTTATATGGCGGATTTTTCAAATTGAACACATATTTGGGAAATATTTAGAATCATGTAACACGCTTTGAAAAGAAGGTTGTAATGGGGGAATAGAGGGGTGTATCGCCATCTTAAAACTGAAAACTGCACCTCCGGAGGCTTATAGTTTTTAAGTAATTTATTGTTAAAGTTGTGTAATTCAGCGAAAAGTGGGTGTTGCCAGACCACTCATATAAGAACGAAGTTCGCATGCAGAGACGTTCACTGAAAGGTTGTTTCTAAATCTGCAGTATTTTTTGCTTTAGTTTAGAATTGAGAAATATTTTCGAAAATATAAACATATCAAATTGGATTTTACAGGAGCGTCGACCATAAATTTGTAAATTTGTAGAATTTTTGCATATAACTTTTTTCTGCGAATAACCCTCATAAGTCCATCTCCGGATACCTCATCCACAATATTTTTACGTAGAACTTCTTTTCGCGTGGGTGGCCTTTGGCCGCGCTTAAAAAACCCTTATCAGTCCAACTCCAGCTACGCCATTCGCATATTTTTGCGTAGAACTCCTTTCCGCGCTAAAACCATTTAACCAAAAATTAAAACGTCATATGTATGCGTGTGTGTAGTAAGAATGCATAATAACTGACATCTCCATCATCAACACTGAACTGAAATACGTGGTTTTTGTTCATATTTTTATTTTCATTTGCGGGCATCCGGCAACACTGTACTATTGTCAATTGCAATGAATTGTTATTCTCGTTTAAAATTGGAATAGTGATGATAATACTAAATGCATTAGATTTAATTTTCATTTAAATTCTTAGAATACAAGTATAAAAATTATAAAAAACACGTGTGTGAGTGTATATTTTGAGAATTTAAAAGAAGTTTGGAAGAATATATATCATAATGTGCCAAACTATAATGAAGCACCCGAGGGCATTTACAAGTCAAATGATAACGAAACTATTATTTCCGGAATGACTGGGAGTTGTAAAGGCTGTTCCTGAACCATTCCCTAATATCTCCACCAAGTTTCATTTAATAAGCCATTATACTTTGCCTAAAATTGCCCCTGTTATATTGTTTTATACCAAATGCGACCCTCTAAATGCTTTGGTAAAACGGTTGCAGTTGTAAATAATTTTGGTGAAATTTTGCGATGGTGTTTAGGAATAGTAGAAGCTCTATCTGGGCAATTGCGTGGCGAACATTATTGTCAAAGTGAATTCATGCAAGGTGATAGCGGTAGAACAGCTAATTTGTTCTTTTCTCTTGCGATTTGGTAGTTTGAATGTCGAAGTGTTTGTTTCTTTGTTGTAGCTTTTATTGCAAATTATACGTCTGAACAACACGCCCAATTCATAGAATATAATATTATTATAAACAGTTCGAGGATATCGTTATCCTGTGAGGGAACACAACAAACTGCTCAGGAAACAGTTTCTAAGAAGGAGAAGGAATTAGTTCGTTTTACCCAGATCGTAATGTATCTTAACTCGAAGGTTTTCGATATGAATTCAAATCATGAAGTTCAATATACTCGTACCCCATAGTCTCTTCTGCGATTGCTTTAAAGGAGATGATGAGGAGTTGTACCAAAAACTACTTCTTTGCTCTTCTGCTCTCCTAATGCTAAGATTTTAACATCTAAGCTCTCACTTTTTGAAAACGCCAGAGGATCTATCACTTTTGAACAACAATCACACAGCGTTTCCTCATAGGAAATAAAGAGTTTTCCAATAAGAGGTGTTATTTTGATATTCAAAGACAAATGTAATTTTTTTAATATAAATGATCGGATGTTTATTTCATTATAAAGAGGAAGGTATGCCGTTAATAGTGAAAAATAACCACCACGAACGACCACGCTTACAGGACAAAATCCTTTTCATGAAATTTTCCATAACCGAATAGCAAAGTGGCTGCCCTATGTCCTTGATAGCCTCACGAATTCCATCTTTGAGGTCTTGAATCGACCCTGGGCTGTTGGCGTAGACCGTCTCTTTCATGTGGCCCTAAAGGAAAAAGTCACAAGGTGTTAAATCACAAGATATCACCTCTTCGAGAGATAACACGGTCCGGAAACTTTTTCCGTAAAAGATCAATGGTTTCGTTGCTTGTGTGGCACCTAGCGCCGTCTTGTTGAAAATAAACGTTGTCCACATCAATACCATCAAATTCCGGCCATAAAAAATCGTTAATCATCTCTCGAAATAGCACCTGTTATTCAAAATAACACCTGTTATTGGAAAATCCTATACTTTATCGTCATCGCTCAAATATTTCTTACATAAATTCTATCCTGTTTTCCATCACTTCCATGTGGTTAGTTTCTTACCTATCTATGCAAATGAAACCCCTTCGGGGCAACAATCTTGTCCAACCTAAACAAATATCTTCATAATTTCACTGATTTTTTCAGTGATTGGTAACCAGAGTGAATTTTATCCTTAATATCGAAATTATCAGAACTAGAATGTACGAAGAACCGATCGTATTTCTGCAATGAAAAATCTCCTCACAAAAAACAATCTGCCGTGCAGAGGAGACTAAAAGCTGCTCGAATCGGAGACTAGAAGAATCCATGGATGGATATTGTCATCCATAAATTTTCGAAAGATCAACTTCTGAGTAGGATTCTAATGCTTTCCCATTAAAGAAAGTTTTATGATAAGTCCCTTATTCATTTATAGTTATTCATGTTAATATCAATAAATCTCATATACTTCTAAATTTATATTTACCGTGTATGCATCGAATTAACACATTCAAATTGATTTGAATACTAACTTACAGTTTTCTTGTGTACTCGTATCTTAACATTCAAATTCACTCGGAATTTATTTTAGAAAAAAAGTGCAAATGAATTAGTGAAAGTGGAACGTGTTCTATGTTCGGATATCGGATTCATTGATGATTTGATTGATTGCTTGAAATTTACTCGGACGTGAATTAAAGAACCTGCCTGATACGAGTAAGAACAATCTTCAGAAAATTTAAGTCCGGAAGTTATAAAACGGCCGCATCACCAAGAGAAGGAAGAGTCCAGGCAATAATTGAAGAAAAGTGTATGCTCTTCAAATCAAGGTAATCTATTAGTGTAAAAGATCATAAATATTCTATTTTACTAACATTGAGTATAGGTAAAACAAATTGCTTTTTAAGAAAGGAATGGAAATGTATGGGTTGCCTTCTAAGGGTTCACTTAATATATATTTTCTTGCTTTCCATTTAATTGCATGTTAAATTATAAGTTTTATTATAATACTTTAACTATTCTGTTTTGTTTAACAAGCAACCGACACAATCAGTGTCACAACTCATGGAAAAAAATTGACAGAACAAATACAAATTTTCATAGTCAATAATAATGCAAGAAAAGTAAGTAGATATATCTCAAGTTATTAGTGAATAGCACTAACTTAACTCTCACTTGCGTTACTTATATTTGCTTCGAGCACTCACCAGATAACGGGCTTTCTAAGCAAAAATTTGCACAGAAAACGTTATTCGGATAGACTCGTTAGCTGCCACATGCGATTGTTTGGTTGATTATAATGCATGCTTTTCTTACTGGCTGCACTACTGACTTTTACGTTTAGCTATTATAGAGTTAATTGTTATGTTCAAAATGAGCTGGCAGACTGGCAGGCATACGAGTACATACTTAGAGGCATACAACTTGTCGAGAATACTTGTAACCTATTTTAAGATCCTTTGTTGAATGCAATAGAATATTATGTACCTACTCGTACATACATATACATAAGTAGTGTGTACATACATATGTGGCTTTCCTAAAATTTAATTGTGAGAGTAATTTCGCGAAGCAAACCTCAAAGATTGTTCAAGAATGTAAGAAGACAAAGCAGGCTTGTACTTACAAGGGTTCCAGGAAACGAAATTGCCGATCAGCGGTTCCCCCACAAGGGTCAGAGCCAATCATCGGAATCAGTTCCGCAGGAATCGTAGTTAGTTCGTAGTAAAGCGTTAACGGTTGAAGGGAAGGCTAATATTGATCCCTATAATGATTATTGCTAAACAAATTCATATAAGTGGTAGCCTTATTCGGGACTACTTGAAAAACAATGAAGGGCATCGAAAAAATATGAAAGGAGGCAAAAAATTGGCCACAATAGCTACAGAGGGACTAAACTGAATTAAGAGTATGCGAAACTCAAGGCAAAAAGTGCTACTAGTACGAGTTTAGCTATCGTCAGATGAGAAATAAATAAAGCAGAAAATTGAAAATGGGAAAAATAAAAGAAAAAGCCTTCCGTAAACTCTCAATTCTTCCTCTTAATTGGCGCGATAACCGCTTACGCGATTTTGGCCGAGTTTAACAAAGCGCGGCAGTCGTTTCTTTCTCGTGCTAACCGGCCGCTAGATCTCCGGCCGCTAGATCTTTATTCGCCACGCTATGTCTATGTCGTCGTAAAGCTTATACAGCTCATCGTTCCATCGTCTGTGACATTCGCCGTTGCGAACGTGCAAAGGTCCAAAAATCTTACGCAGAATCTTTCCCTCAAATACTCCAAGCGTCGCTTCATCGGATGTTGTCGTCGTCCACGCTTCTGCGCCATACGTTAGGACGGGCATGATGAGAATCTTGTAGAGTGTTAGTTTTGTTCGTCGAGAGAGTCGAAAGTAGCACTTGTTGGCAAGAGAGATTCTATGTTGGATTTCCCAGCTGACATTTTTATCGGTGTTATTGCTGGTTCCTAAATAAACGAAGTCTTTTACAACTTCGAAATCATAACCGTCAACAGTGACGTGGTCTATATGCAACCCAAACCATTACCGCAGGATTTTTGCAAAGGAAAAAAGTCAAACCTCGACGGACCTGACAGTTGAAATTATTATTCTATAATTCGAAAACCAAGAATATCTGTTGGCCTATCATCACAGACGTGAAGTTGGTGTTATGGTTTGGGTTACCATACCACATTTTGTAGCTACATATTTGTAGCTGGAATTTCAAAGGTATAAAATGACAGCCAATTCCTATAAAACTATACTGCAGAAATTTTTTTTTAAATTTAGTAAGCTATATGGTCTTCAATAGACTTTTTAGCATGATAATGCTAGGATGGTTATAACTTGGATCAGCGAATCAAAAGCTAAACTATTGCCACATCTACCAGACTCACTGGATTTGAATATAATTAAAAACGTATGGGGATAGTTCGAGTCTGTATAATTTTCTTCCGAATAAAATTTCCGTGGCAATTTCAGCTCATGACGAAAATGAATTAAGCTGTTGCTTAAATAAAACAATAAACATAAACAATAAAAATAAATTAATAAAAGAACCGTTTTCAACTTGTTATTTAATTATTTTTGCTTTAATTTCCATATGCCCCTATCCAAGTGACCCAAAAATGACCCAAATTTTTTCCAAGGTATTTGGAAAAAAGCACGTACTAAACCAAATGGAATTTTTCTTTTGCTTATCTTTTCATATTATGGTTGCTAAATGATAAATCTCTAAACAAATTTACAACACAATCCTACGCTTAAATTCTCTTGAAAGCAGAGAGCATTAATTGATTGCTAAAATAGTGCTCCTATTCAGATGAGTCCCTGTGTACGTTGGTATATATAAATGTATTTATTTATGATGCTTTTATGTATGCGCTGCATGTAGAAATTTTACTTTCGGAATAAGTTGCATTAGAATTCTATATTGTCGATTTCTGTCCTAAAAAAAATTTAATTTCTATGCAAAAGTTGGTGCCGGTTTGCAACCTCAATAATTTAAGCTTCGACTCGAAAAACTGGTAAATACTTATAGCATCACGTAGGTCAAAGTCTAGAAATGGTACCGGTCTTATTACTTCTTCTCGATTGGGCGATAACCACCGACGTGATTTTGGCTGAGTTTAAAAAAGCGCGTCAGTCGTTTCTTTCTCGTGTTAACCAGCGCCAGTTGGACACACCAAGTGAATCAAAGTCCTTCTCCATCTGATCTTTCCAAGGCAGAGGGGGCCTTCCTCTTCTTCTGCTCCAATTAGTGGCATCGAATACTTCAGAGTCGGAGCGTTTCTATCCAATCGGCATACGTATCCAACGTGCAAAGGTCCAAAAATCTTCCGCAGAATCTTTCTTTCAAACACTCCAAGGGACGCCTAATCGGATATTGTCATCGTCCAGAGCTTTATAGAGTGTTAGTTTTGTTCGAGGAGAGTGAACTTTACTACTCAATTGCCTACTTAGTCCAAAATAGTACAGAGATTCACCCTTGGATTTCAAGGCCGACATTGTTATTGGTGCTAACGCCGGAGTAGATAAACGAGGTCACTCAACTTCGAAATCATAACTGTCAACAATGACGTGGGATACGCGATTGCGCCGACTGCTTGTTTGATAACAGGAGGTTCTTTGTTTTGTACTCGTCAACTACCAGACTTATTAGCTTTGGTTCTTTATACAGCCTGAAAAAGGCAGAACTAACAGCGCGGTTGTGAAGGCCGACGAGGTCAAGATCTTTTCCAACATCTGGTTAAAGAAGTCACACGACAGCGAGTCACCCCGTCTGAAATCTCGTTTGGTATCAAACGGCTCGGGGAGGTCCTTCCCAATTCTGATGGCGCTGCTGGTATTGAGCAACGTCATCTTGCATAGCCGTATTAGTTTTTCGGGGATACCAATTTCCCAGGTCTAAAGCCACACGCTCTTATTACTGGTGGTCAAAATTTTGAATATTCATCTGCTTTTTAGCTGCCGGCATAATTTTGCGACACTGTCTGATGGATATACAGCACTATCTCTAGAAAGACGTACAGGTTTCCTGTCTAAAGATTTCTGTCACTACTGTATATCACCTCTGCGAAGACGCTTTACCGATACCTTTATAAGTATATATGTTTTCACGTTCTTAGCGGACCTAGATTTAGCGAGTATTGGCAACACAACGGGCTAAACAGTCTACATACCTAAGTGAGCCTTTATACATATGCCCCGAGCAAGATGGCAGCATACCTATCCAACGTAGGAAGTGCAGGGACAAAATTGGATAAATTGTGTCTGGGCTTCCCAGTGGCTACGGCGGAGAAAAGGCTCGGTAAGGAAAAATTAGCAGAAGATTGTCCCATATGCGGTAATGCACTTATATTACTATCAAATACCTCACATGCGTTGCTATGCCGTCAGGCAAAGTGATATATTTGAAAAAGTAGTGAGAAATGCCATAGTAAATCAGTAGTTCTATATCCAAAGCTCTATAATAGAGAGCATATATCGATATAGGCATACACAAAGATCAGAATGATGAGAGGTGTCAAATTTGCAATGTTTGTTCGTTCGTCCGTGGGCAGGATAACTCGACCAAAAATGAATATATTTTAATGAGAGTATTACCCTCTATTCAAGTTAGGTTGGCATTGAAAATAGGGAAAATCGGACAATAAATACGCCCGCCTCCTATGTAGCAATAATTTTCAAAAACAAAAAAAAAAAAAACCTGATATCTTATTCAAATTTGATACAAATTATTAAGACAAGAAAATAAATACGACGCGAGTAGATTTTGAAAAATGGGTTTTATCCAGTTTTGGTTAAATGCGTTTATCCTGCGAATAACTTAATAAAACTCTGAAGTCCAAACTAAGTACACGTATTGCTCCCCACCTCATTTAGATCCTACATAAATATTATCGAGATCAAACAAGAACCACGACGCCTTTTTATATAGGCCTATGTATAAGATTGTTTGATTTCATAGTATAAGAGTCAACCCAAATGAAATTTTACTAAAATATGCGCGGGTATATAAAGTTCGGTCCAGACCGAATTTGGCATTTTCTTATTTGTTCATCTTTGCCGTGCCTGCTTATTTCCGCTTACCGAAGTTTGACTCAGTGCGGTCATACACACAAACAGCATTAAAAAATCGTTCTTCTGTTTTAATTTTTTTTTAAATAATAACCAGTAATTGATAAAGTTGAACAATGCAAAGTTTTATAGAAAAAAAGTACTCCAATCGGTTGAGCCGGTTTTGATTTTTTGCCAGTTAAAAAAATATATTATTATTTTTCATCTTTAAATCTTTTTATCTTATTATTTTTTAAAACATTTTGGCTTATAGACACACCTATTTTGTAAGTTTATACACTTTATGTCGAAAAGCAACTTTCAGGAGGGATAAGCTTCAATATATTGGGTTGGGGAATAAGTTCATAGCTTTTTTATATTTTCTTTTATTTTGCAACGATTTGTATGCTGTTTGGCAAAGGGTAAGTATTCTTTCGTTACAACTCTTTCTGCTCTACAAAACTATGTTAATTGTATTTTTGAGTTATTTAATTTTTTATTAGTTTTGAGGCTTAGGAATGGAATTCTAGGAGGGCAAAATCAACATTTTCGACACTTGCTCTTCTTTGCTTTTCATCGAGTTCAAAAAGCTGACGAAGCTCGGCATATTTACAACGAGCATGGAGAAGGTGTCATAGATAAGTTTATAGCACAGAAATTCTTTGCAAAGTTCAAAAATGGCGACTTTGACGTCGATGACACGAAGAACGTCTCAAATCACTTTTGAAAGAAAACGGTCGCCAAACCAGTCATAAATTGGCGGAAAAAATGAACTGCGACTATAAAACGATTCCAAATCGCCTTTATTCAATGGGATTTACCGAAAAATCGGAACCTGGGTGCCTCACGAGACCTAATCGACATGGTCAAACGCAACGCCAGAGCCCATGTTGCATAAGTCCTCAAAGTTGCACTCCAAGAGCTCGAATGGGAAATCTATCAGCATCCGTTGTATTCTCCCTGTCAAACAGGCGTTACCTTCGATAACAAAGAGCTCCCTTAAAACTGGCTGAACACCGGCATCAACAAATTGGTCGAGAGTTGGGAAGAGATTGTAAGCAGCAACGGCAATTATATAATTGATTAACTTATTGATATAATTACTGTTTTTGTTTAAATAAAAGTCTTCTGTAAACCTAATACAAAAAATCCTGTGCAAATTGGAGCATTAGCGCACATAAGTATAATTTAGGGATTTTATTTTATAAGATGTATATATAAATACATATAGAGATTTCAAGAAGAAATGCGGCTAGCGAATTTTTTTGTGTAAGAATTTCGCTTTGTCATGATTGGTTACACCTTAGTGGATGGTGTTCTCTATCCTTATTATCAGGTAAAGTTTTAGCATTATTTAACTAATTTAAAACAAGAGAAACCGCCAAATAACTTCCCTTTATATTTTGTTTTTTACTTCCGACAATTTAGTGCTAACGAAATGACGCACAATCAAAGAACAAGCGCTTAAATTAAACTTCATTTCCGCAACAACCAAGAAACTCAACGTATAGGAGCAGCTGGATTATTAGCTACAAAAGCATTTAATGAACCAACAGCGTAACCATTAAATTGTGGCCCATAATAGCTGTTTGGTCAAAGATACAGAAATAGACACCGGCCATTTAACCCGCAAATCCATACAAGAGCACGCAGTAGAACAAGTGGGAAAAGGTGTGAGGTGAACTTCCACTTTGCTCTTGGCGAACCGCACTTGTGGGATATCATAAATAGTATTGTTTCATATATAAGTACAATTGCAGTTGTTGTTATTGTTCTTGCTCAAACGTAAAACTACTGAAAGTTACCATTTCCAACGTCATTGCCACTAATAAAGTACATGTAGTTGTTTATATTTGTTTGTGTTGTTATTGTTTACCTTGAAAAGGGCCATTCAACTTGCAACTGAAATAGTTTACCATAGTTATTATTCCACCGTTTTTTCGGGTCATTAGAATAAGCTGAGTAAAACCGCCCCAAAAAGTATATGGGCTGGTTGGAGCGAGAGATTGGCGTAAAAGCTATGAAGTGTGGCCATTTAGGACTGTTTGTTTTTTACTCTATACTTTCGCTGCAACATAGGCTGGCCAACGTCAAAACCACAAAAAAAAAAAAATAAACTCGTGAAAAAAACAAAAACTGCTTCCCCAGCGCGGCGAGTGCCATTTATTTCACTTGAGCCTTTATGTGGCAAGTTGGGAAGCGGGGTGGAGTGTGGAGTTGCAGGAATTTCCACAGATAAGCAAAAAGTTTTTTTATTTTAGTGACTTCATAAATGTGCGCCTTTCTAAGGTTATTTATGTGTATGTATGTGCTTAAGCAAACAACTTGCAATGGGACTTTTCAAGCAGTTATTTCCCACTCAGTGATATTTTTCTTTTTACCTCTTTCAAAATTTTGCTATAGCACCTAATGACATTGACATTTTTATAGAAATGAGCAGGCGAGTAGTTAATTTCGCACATTTGTGAGCAGGGGTTCTTTCCGGGATGGTGCCCGTGAAGAGAAAACTCTTATGAGTACTGCTAACTCGGCATAGCAGTATGCACGACTTGTAGCCTCCCAGCTACACCTACGTACTAAACACCTCACCACTATCTACCACTCTCCCCACGGTACTCTCCAAAAAGGAATTACCTCACGGGGCTGGTTAGATCATAGGCTGCTAGTTTTTCGTTTACGAACCTCCGCGTCTTAAATCATTGTGGATATATTTTGTCTGCGCACAGATTCGTTTCAAGTTATCACCCGATTTTAGCATAAAATCTAGAGTATTTTTCTCATAGAAGGAATATTTGGTTGCATCGTCCTTCTCTTCCAAATGGGCGCAAATGAGCGAGATGTTAAAAAATCGTGCTTTTATGCGGATTATTGCGAGACGCTCGTTCAATGGAGTGAACGACAGTACTTGGCGAGGAAGTTTCTCTCCTACAACAAATCCAACACCAAATTTGCGCTCCTTTATAAGGCAGCTGTAGTAGGCGTCGCAAGGTCCTAAGTTTTTCTTGCCTTGCTCCGTCTATCGCACCTGTTGAATGGCAGTGATGTCAGCCATTACTTTCAGAAGGACATCAACTAGCCGGCAGAGGCACCTTGCTTATTAAGGGACCGGACATTCCAGATGCATATCATTCGTTTCCTCATTGTGGGCGTTTTTTAAGAGACCGGTCCCAAATCCAGCGCCCAACCAGTTTTCCTGGGGTGCTTCGCCTTCTCACGGATGTTCGGAAACTATCCAGAGGATACTTGGTCTACTCCCGGAAGTTGTGAGCTGCTTGAACCATATATAGAAGAATCGCCCTGGCCAAACCCAAGTGAATGGCGATCAGTAACTTTTCCCACTTCCGTGGACTTCTTCATGTGTAATCTCCAGTTAGGTTAGATTAGGGAACCTCACCGTGAGCGAGACTCTGCGAAACAATTCTCTAGATATCTGGGCATTCATACAGGGAGTTCAGAGTGAATTCGACCTCTTCCTTACCTCTACAGCTTTTGCAGAAATCGTTACGCGTCCCTCCGACACAGGAGGCTATAAGACCAATACCTCAAAAGTCTCTTTAGATTCCTATACCTAATGAATGAATAAGAAAGACCAACGGTTTTGCCCTACATCCACGTCTTGTGGATACATAGATATGCTAAAGTATGTAAAGTTCCTATGGTCACTTAATTAGGAATCTACCGTATAAGAAGTGATCTCTCTGAGTAGTCGGATATTATTTTTTTTACTTTATACTCTAACACTTTCATTTTCAGTAATTCTATAAGTTAAAACATTGTTAGTTTGAAATAGATTATATATTAATTAAATGTTCATTTTCCGCGAAAACTTCCTATTAGGCCTAGTAAAACCTCGTCAAGTCTTTTATATTTTGCGCTTTTGCAACACTACGCTAATTTGGTATTTTTATCGAAAAGTTGATATTAAATTATGAAAAATTTCGTGGCAGGAGTGTCCGTGCATAAATTGATAACACAAAACCGTCATGTGACATATCGCGAGATTTAGACATTCTTGTCCATTAGTGGGTGTTGGGTACCGCATGATTTGAAAATTGCCCAAAAACATACTCGAATCAATTGATGTAAAGAAATGCTGAAGAAATTCAGCCGCGGTGGTTCAAAGCACGTCAATGACATCGTTTCGAAGGTGACGAATCTTGGATCTATCCATATGAGCCAGGCCAGCCATTTGTTTGCCAGAGAATTAAGGAAAATCAACCGCCGAAGACGAATCATACTTCACCAATACAATGCGAGATCTCACGTATCGGCTCACGCAAGAGAGTTTTTGAGCACTCAAAAGAACGAATTAATGGGTCATCCGCCTAACCCCTTATGATTTATTTTTGGTCCCGAACATCAAAAATAAAATGCGAGGTTAACCATTTCCATCGCCGAAGAAGGTGTTGAAACCTTTAAGCAGTTCGTTTTGGCGGTATCTACTTCTGATTAAAATTTTTTTTAAATATTTTTTTAGAAAATAATAATTTATTCGAGGTTAAATACACAATTACCTTATTTTGAAAATATGTATTCAATTATAAATTTTCAGACTACTTAATTTTCGGATTTTAATAGGATAGTCTCAAATGCAAAAAAAAGGTGGAAATTTCAAAATCCACTTTTACCTACGCTTTCGTTTTGAGCCAATATTCCTCAGCAATAAATTTTTCCTCACCTTTAATAAACCAACAGCGCAACATTCAACACGTTGTTAGGCGCCACAGGGAGCTAGAAAAATAACTGTTGCTAAACTTGCTGTCCATAATAGATGTGTATCGCACACGAAGGTAAAGAAAGTGACAAAAATAAAAAGAGGCAAAACAAGGAGCATCAGCAAACACACGTGCAAGCATCGTCCCGTGAAATGGTTCTAAAAGTGAAGAAGTGACTTGAGCGAAATTCTCGACGAACGTGCAACCAAATGGCGAAAGAACTGAAAATATTTGACCGTAGCATTCGCCGCATTCTGGAAAATGATCTCAAAGTCAAGCCTTGCAAGATCCAAAAGGCGCATGATCTCATACCAAAGCAACAACAAGTCAGACTTGAGAGAGCGAAGAAGTTGCTTCGAAGTTGCTTCGAAGTTGCTTGGCCGAAATCGGTCAATTTCGGAACAATGTGTTTTCTGACGGGAACATTTTTCAAATTGAGCAATTCGTAAACTCCCAAAATGATAGGGTACATTTGAGTCATCGATTAGCCACCAGGAGGCAGCACCCGCCACAGGTAATGGTTTGAGCCGCTGTAACTGCAGATGAGCGCTCTCCAATCGTTTTCATCGAGCCTGGTGTCAAGGTAAATGCGAAATATTATCGGGAAAGTATTCTGGTGATTGCTTTGAAGCCGTGGGCAGACAAACATTTCGGTGGCAGATTATGAACCTTTCAACAGGACTCAGCACCGTCTCACAAAGCCCGAGTGAACCAAATATGGCTAAAAAACAACGTTCCGAACTTCATAACGTCCCCACAATGCCTTTCAAATTCACCAGACGCGAATCCGATGGATTATTCTCTTGTGGGTCATTTGGAGAGCAAGGTCCGAACTAATAGATTCACCAATCTTGAGGCGCTGAAAAAAAATACCTGCAACTCACATTCAGCCAACTGAAAGAAATCCGGAGCACTAAAAATTCACTTTCTGCACGTTAAAATACTCGTAAGTTTATAATATTGCAATTTTGATTTTTAAATCCTTCCATTTTTTAATTGAAAGGGTTTTCGTATTTTTTTCTCACACGCCATTGAGAGAAACCAGCAGCTCTTTTAGAATTGAGAGAAACCGAAGTATTTCAATACAAATGAGGTTATAGACAGGGTGACTATTTATCATGCGATTCCTTTAATCTGCTCCAATATAATTTGCGAGCTACATCGTACGCAAGTAAAATATGAACACAGCCGAAAGCCTCTGCTGCTATCGCGGCGTTTGTCTCAGTTTACTTAATGTTTATTATCATATAAGCTTTTTAAAATAAAAACAACATATTCTGAAGTTTATATATTTTTATTTGATATAACTCTCATAAGTATATATGTATGTACATATATCGGAAACAGAACTCAAAAGTGATATTTACAAAAGGTCTTAAATTTCCCATTTAATACATTCGAATGCATGACAAACATGAATGCATGAATATACCGACTGGAAAATGAGGTTAAATTACTTACATTACCATTTTACTATTGCGACATGGATTTGACCTTCTGTAACCTTCCAATTTAGCAATTAATGTGGAGTCGTTTTATTCATCGAGAGATTATAATTAAGCACAAAATAATTTTGCGAAAACTAAATGAGTGATTTACAATACTATGCTGTAAGGGGGGTTAGAGGTTGTCTCTCTCTCTTTGGATATATATAGAAGCAGGCATAAAGAAAAAATGGTTATCAAATCCTCAACTACTCACGTCATGGTTTTTATAGTCATGCTACCCGATAAAAATCACACTTCATGCAAAAAATACATAGACCTATGGCCCTGGTTGAGTATAAGGTCTTTCAAGTGACAGTTAAAATCTGTATATTGCGATTTATTGTAGAATGCCTACCATTTATGAATGATAATAATATTTTCTAAATATCAACTGAGTGCAAACTTACAGATGTCTGTACTTTGGAGAAATTTCCAAGGCATTCAAGCATTAATAGCGTTCAATCTCGACAATTTCGTAGCGAATGTTAGCTTTCGAAGTTTCAATTGTTTCTGTTTTTGAAGTGAATACTTCTTTAGAATCGTTGGGAGTGATTTGAGGAAAAGTGAAACAAAAAAAGCGACCAACTTGGCTACGAAGCGTTATATTATATGTTGATATAAAAGTAGCGACGAACTAAATAAAAATAACTTTTATTTTTTCTTGTGATTTGAACCAAGGATTTTGGATCGGAAGCTCACATTGCTAGTCGCTCGGCTACCGCGCCATGCTGTCGTCGCTGGCCTAAAAGTTATTTAGTTACGAAGCGTTATATTATATGTTGATATAAATAATTTTTGTGAGCGTGTAATTCTCAAAAGTTTTATTAGGTTTATTATTTAAAATGTATTGACTAGGTAGTGTGGTTATCAGCTTAACATCTGATAGATCCTCCATCGGAGGACAACAAATGTTAAACTAATTTTTGGAAATGCGCGGAGTGTTTTATGGGCTTGCTCCGCCTCTGCCACGGGTTGACCCGGTATTGCAGTACCGCCGGGATTTCAGCCTTGAATAAATACAAGAAAAAATATACTAATACATTTAGCTTTGGTGGGAAGAGCCATAAATTTTTATATGAATACATGTAGACGAAAATGGAATTTTTTTTTTTGAAATTTGCATTGTAGGACATTTCTGATTATTTATTGAAAACAGTTTTTTGGCTTTTCTATTTTTGGTTTAGATACTGAAAGTCAGTTTAAGTGAATCGGTATAAATATTTCGTACATTAATTTTTGAAGTGAAAACTTCTTTAGAATCGTTGGGAGTGATTTGGGAAAAAGTGAAACGAATTACATATAAACGTAGCGACGAACTAAATAACTTTTAGGCCAACACCGAAAGTATGTCGCGATTGCCGAGCGGCTAGCAATGTGAGCTTCCGATTCAAAATTCTTGGTTCGAATCACAAGAAATAAAATTTTTTTTTTTGAAATTTGCATTGTAGGACAATTCCGATTATTTATTGAAAACAGTTTTTTGGATTTCAGCCTTGAATAAATACAAGAAAAAATATACTAATACATTTAGCTTTGGTGGGAAGAGACATAAATTTTTATATGAATACAAGTAGACGAAAATGGAAGAAATTTGTAAGTCTGTTTCTTCGGTCCGTTTGGGTATTTTTTTTGACAACATCGAAACCAAAGCATTTGTATCATATTTTATCTATCATAAGCCACTCGTATCATTTGTTGAAATTGAAAACATTGAGGATGAATGTATGATAAAATGAAGAAAATAAAATATGAACTTTATAGCAATATTATAATGAACCTATAATTATCCCGCTCCTAATGCTGCTTTCGTCTTATTCTCTCTCAGTTTGTTTTACGGAAGGTTTCACTTCTATCAAGTCTAACCGTTAGACTGGTATTTTTTTTTATTGTACATAAATTTCATCGTTTAGATGAGCGCTCAACAAATAGTTGAAAGGTGCTAAGTCAGGAAATTGTTCTTCCCGGAAACTGCGTTTTCCTTTTAAGCCGCATTTGTAAAGGAAAATGGCCCAATGACACGATTGGAGTACAACTGCCAGAACGAAACTGAGCTAGTATTTTTATGCATTGCTCTCGACTACGATTTTTTGAATAAGTTTTTGTTCAAGAACTAAATCGAACTCATTTTAGGAAATTGCAGATTTTATATTTCATGCTTATCGAACTATGACAGCTGTTAAAGCAAAATATTACTAAAAAGAAACTCGAACTCGAAAGACTTTCTACTATTCTATACTACCGTCAACATTAGCGATGCCAATCCCGGGGTCCCAGATTTCTTTCTTAGCAATATTTTGTCTTTACATCTATTATAGTGCGATGGCATCTCTCGGGATAACGCAATATCGATATTAGTTGACGAGAGTTCCGAAATAATTTATTATTTATTTCAAATTAAAGTGTAACGAAAAGAGTCTAGAATACAATTTTTATGATACAAAGAAAAAAAGTACAATCTTATTGAAAAGAAATTACGAAATTTTCTCTTTAATCAACAGAAACTTTGTGAACCGACTAAAAATTACAGCAATTCCCAGCGAATGAGATACTAAAACAAAAACATGCATTCGGCTGGACAACAGATGACAAGACAAAACAAGGCGAGACTGAAGTCGTTAGAACATACGACTCAAGGCGGATCTATTAAAGGTGGTGTTGGTAAATCAGCTGATTTGTTTTTTTCTTTCGCTCTGTTCAAGTGGCTGTCAGGACAGAATAAAATAAGGCGAATTAATTTTTTGTTAATTTCTTTTCCATTCAACACTTTACTTGTGATGCTTGTGCTCTGTCAACATCCTTTGTGCTCTCGTTCTTCTTGATGTTGTTGTTGACATTAGACCAAAAACTAAACAATTCCAAGCAACTGCTAAGAGAATTCGCCAAGTTGAAGCAACGGAACTGCCTCTGTATGGACGCGGTCTAACGAAACTTGCCTAATATCTGAAGAGAAATTTGGACGCATTGAAAGTAGTGAGTTATACCAGTTTTATGAAACTCACTAGTGGCAAATCTTGTTCGACAATTGCAATTATTTTGTGAAGTGACCAGAGCCCGACAATTAGATTTCAAACGAACAACAACAATAAGAAAATGTATTTTGATTACATAAATTACATACAGTGGATGATGTTTTGTCATATGCTTTTAAAATTGTTATTTGTATTGTAATTAATTTAAATGGTTTTTTATTATTTATCATAAATATATAGTAATTTTCATGTGACCGTTCTTATAGCTAAACCTAGTTAAATATAATTCAATAGAAGTACTTATATTGAATTATAAACTAGTTCCTACTTCAAGAAATCTGTGCCTCTATGTATCTATTTTTAATTAAAAGCACTAGAATTATTGTTATAAAGTTATAAATCAGGATCACGGAATTACATTAAAAATATCCCGAAATTTCGTGATCAACAATTAACGCTAATTTTGACATCCCTTGACTACACCTCATAGGAGGTATGTAATCCTTACAAGGTTTCGGGCAAATCTTATTTCTAGCGAAATTAACTTACAATACATACAAGTAGCTAATTAAAATAAACAAATAGTTTTCCATATAACGCGCTTATGACCTCATCAAGAGGTAAATTTTCCCACTTTGCGCGTGCCACTCGGCGCTTGCAAATTTATTACATTGCATACGAGTACATATTTTGTTTGTGTGCTTAGCTTATGAGGGGCTTAGTGGCGCTCAAACCGTAGCAAACTAATTGCCAATCAAGCTATTCCAAGCAAAATAACTAACTACCAGCTAACTAACAAAACTTACCAGCCAACCGAACAATCGACCAGTCAACTCTTATACAAAGTGTGCTCCTAATCCCTTTCGCCGCACCAATTTCCACACTCATTCCTTATCCAACTCCTTTTTTTCGAATGAGGCCTGTGCTCGTTGTTGGTTGGTCAGCAGCAGTGACCACCTAATTGTTCGCATGCTCAGAATGCGCAATTTAGTCGATTTCGTGACCACCTGAAGGAATCAACGTGAAACGTTGTATTGTCGTTCGAAACGCGGCGATATTAAACATTATAAGAATTTGAATTTTATTAGTCATAAATATTTTTCAAATATTCCGTGAATCGACTTAAAAGAAATAATTCTAAACTGTGATTTAATATATTTTAAGAGCTAATTCTAAAAGTTATTGTATTATAATAAAATGGGTTGCGCCAGCAGTACACCTATGATTGCGACGGCGGGCAGTGATATGTTGAAAGCAGCGACACATGTTGCCTCAGATGCAGCAAAAGGTGCTGAGAATGCAGTGGAAGGTAGTTTTTGTTGAAGTGATGCTTTTTGTAATGAGTGCAAGAAAATTCTTAATTTATTTGAAGAAAAGCAGTTAATGCCTATGCAATTTATAAAAGTATATTAATATTCTACATTTTCTTGAAATTATTAAAATTAACGACCGAGAAAATTTAACTTATTAAATCAAATGAAAATTCTATAATATTTTCTAAAGTTTGAAAAACCCCTTTCTTGGCGATTTTTCTATAATACATAGTTTTGGTCATAATTCATGTGTCTGGAAGGAAAAAGTGTCGTTAAAATGCCAAACTTTGTTAACAATTCATTAAAAGATAGTGATAACGTGGATTTTAAAAATCCACTTGCAAAAAAAGAAATAAAAATAAAAAACTGTTTATTGATCCAATCATATTAAAATGGTACTTTTCCATTAAATTTCGCGGGTATTTGGTTTATGTTGAAAGCACGGTTGTTGTTATCTGCGTAACATTTTCCATCATCAGCACCATAGATATATTGTCTGATTCTATTTCGCAAATGCAATTACATTGAATGGCAAAATTCAATTTCAAAGCTTTTTAAAGTAGTTCAAATTGTTTCAAGAATGCAGAGAAAGGTTGAAAAGGTGTTATTTGTAATAAGAAAAAAAATCGAAATTATCACCCGATGAACTAAATCGCAAGAAAATCAACAGTTTAATGCTCAAAAATTGGGGAATTGAGCAATTTTCCAACGACATCCAGTGCTATCCACTTTCTGCTCAACTAACCAGAAATGAAATTATACATTTTTTTCCTTGTTCACTGCTCTCGGGAGCAAAGGGCCTTGACAAGACTTTGCCATCGTACATGGTTCTGTGCTGTTGTTTTTGCACCGTCCCATGAGATCTCGCAACTGCCAGTTCGCCCAGCATCGACCTTCTCCAAGTTTTTTTTTGTCGACCGCAACCTCTGTTCTCTTGCGGGTTCCAGTCCAGTGCTATCCTGATGATATCTGGTGGTTTTCTCAGTGTGTTTCTGCGTTTGATTTGCCTAATGCGAAGGCGTTTGTTGATGAAGGATTGTACCTGCGAAATTATAAATACCATATAGAAAAATATTTACAAAAAGTTTTATATAATGTTTTCTTAATGACGAAAAGTAAGTTAGATATATCGAAATATTTATAATGCTTACTGAAACGCTCCCCGAAGAATCTGAAGGCGTCATGTATCTCAGTGCTAGTTTCACAAATAGTTAGTGTAATAGGATCTCTGTTTACAACTTGGAAGCAACGAGTGAATAACGATTCAAATACCCAAAAAATCGATAATTGCCCTGCCGCGTACCGCATTCATTGTTTGTTAACTTTCGGCTGAAAGTTCGACCTATAAATATGCATAAGTATATTACCACAACCAACATATTCACCTTCTGGCTATCCAATAAATTAAAAATATCATTTCGGTTAGACTATTTCCAAACCTTGTCCGGCAGGCAAGACAGTAGACAATACTCAAAGCTTCCTGAACTTCCTTGATGAGTCAGTTTTCGTCGGGATACTTTTGTTCAGGTCCAACGTGCTTTTGTTTACTAAGCGTTTTTTCCTTTTATCACATTTTGCCACCGTATACGATGAAAGCTCTAAAGGCCATGTCAAAAAATGAATTACAAAACTGCTTCCAAAAGTGAAATAGGCGCGGGAAGCACATTACTCAATCAATTGGGGGCCACTTCGATGAATGTATAATAATGCCAACGACGAAATTTGAAGTAAGGTCGGATGCTTTTAGGACAGATCCTCTTATTTTAGGGATTACTTTGAAGGGCTTAAAATGGATAAGGACTATGCAAAGAACCTATCAGGATTAATAGGAGGATTTATAAACAAAGTACCTATCAATTTGATCATGGTACCAATCCTGCTTCTGTACTTGTTAAAGTCAATGCAGAAAGGAGTGATTCTATAGATGATGTACAATAATTGGATCAGGATCATTTGAAAAACTTTCGCAGTACAATCCTTGCAAGTACATATCGTCAATTCACAGGGTAACAGTTTTGATTCTCGACGGCTATTCTATCACCTCCTATTAATCATATTTCTTATTTTTAATTCTGTAAATAGAAATTTATGCACACAAATGCACGCATTCTATTCCGAATTTGAATTCTGATGCGACTGGTGAAATTCTACTTACTAACAAGTATATTCTTATATATAATATGTACTTATGTATATATTGTATATATATATAATTGGCGCTTACATTTTTTTTGAGTGTTTGGCTGAGCAAAAGGTCCCTGCCACAAGACCCGAGAAGTTTTTACAACTGAAAGACACTCGCCATTGTATTCCGAGAAGCGACCGCTATTAGAAAAAACCTTTTTCTATTAATTGGTGTCGTGCCGGACGCTTCAGACCTATGGTCTTCCGAATGGTAGTCAGGCATGAACTTATTTGGCTACGGCAGCCGCTATTTGTCAATTGCTCAAAAAAACGCTCGTGTCGATTGGTCGAAGGAAATGCTCAAAAAATACGATCGCGGGACTTCGAAACACGTCTATGACATCGTGACAGGTGATGAATCATGGATTTACGCGTATGAGCCCGAAAGTAAACAGCAGTCGACTGTATGGGTGTTTCAAGATTAGCCAAATCCAACAAAAGTTGTTCGCGCACGAAGCACTTCCAAGCAAATGGTCACCTGTTTTTTCGGAAAAACTGGACATGTCGCAACCGTACCACTGGAACAACGCAGAACAGTAAATTCTGAGTGGTACACAACCATTTGTTTGCCAGTTGTCTTCCAAGAAATTAGGAAAACCAATCGCCAAAGACGGATCACTCTTCACCAGGACAATGCGAGCTTTTACACATCGGCTCAAACAGCTGCATTTTTGAGCACCCAAAACATCGAATTAATGGGTCATCCGCCGTGTAGTCCTGACTTGGCACCGAATGACTTGTTTTTATTCCCGTACGTAAAAAACAAACTGAGAGGTCAACGTTTTTCGACACCTGAAGAAGCGGTTGCGGCATTCAGAATGCATGTTTTGGAGGTACCTCATTCAGAGTGGCAAAAGTGCTTCGACAATTGGTTCAAACGCATGCAAAAGTGTATAGATCTTTATGGAGAATATTTTAAAAAACAATAAAGTGATTTTCGATGATTAAAATTTGTTTTTGTTCTCTAATCCCGACATATAAAAGGCACCCCTCGTAACAAGTAAGCATGTGCCAAACTCGATTCGGTCCGAACTATATATACTCGTGCATATTTCAGTAAAACTTAATTTGTGCTGGCTGTTGGCTTCTTGGAATCATATATAAATCAACCTTATAAATCAGTCTAAAATAAAATATTGCATTAGAGCCCTAACAAAGTGCACACTCAAAATATTTCAATATCAACTTTTATTGAAAGTCATAAATATATACCAGTTACGTTGGATACTGAATAAATTGTAAAGAAACATTTTTAGGGAATTGAATATGATACGAAATAGGACAATCTGGGGAAAAACGAAAAAATGTAAATAAATATTTTTCATGATAGCTTAAAAAAAACTGCAGAAAAATGAGGCACCTCATTATCATTGAGCACATCTGCTGCGCGTTTAGTAACTATCTAATTTGGGTGATGTTTTTTAATGTGAGCTTTTTTTTAATTGCACTATTTAGGCAGTAGATGTACGTCTACCTCCATGATAAAATCTCACATCTGCTTGATGTAAAGCATATTACAAATCCATAAGCACGTCTGTGTTAACCTCTCAACTATGCTCGCCACAAGTTCATCGATATCATTGTTATCCGCCTCTAGCCCAAGTTTGGTTAGCCAATTACAGTAGATTCTGTTTTAAAAAAAGCTACCAGTGCTATAGTAAAACTATAGATACGTTTCAAAAGTGCTAAGAACCGCATAAGTCTGAGATAATGTAATAAAATCGCATAAAAAAAGGGTACTAGTCCCATATTATAACTATAGATACGTTCTATAGACCGCATGAATCTGAAATAATTAAGTAAAATCGCATAAACAAAAAATTGTATTTTTGAAAATTATATCTTTATTTAAGAAACGTTAGAATCGAAAAATAGATTTACATCATCATGGAATCAGACAATACCCGCATGTTGCGCATTCGTTTAGGATTTGGCGTAAAATCACTTCCATCACTTGAGGAAATGTACACGTCTGATCTGGATGGTGATGCAGGCGGTTCCATACTTATAGGGTTAGCATTTTTGATATAATCTGTGATGAGTTTTTGCTTAGCTGGTTTAGAATCTTGTTTATATGTACAATTCCCGATAGGTCGACATGCATTTTTTAATTAAAAAAAAAAAAACCGCATAAAAAAAGCCGCATAAAAACAAAATCTACTGTATATGATTTATTTTGGTTAATGACGCCGTGGAAATTGCGGGGAGTCTTCAGTCACGCAATTGGTCAAGCGTTCGTGCTAAAGTTTCTTTCATAAAGATTCAAAAGTTCTCTAGGCTACAGAGTTTCTCCTATCTTTTCAAATATTTAGAGGCAAACAACGATGTGATCTTTGCAAAACTTTTTTAAAGTGAGACTGATTTTGATAGTAGGGAGTGTCCTTGATCAACCACTTCAACACTTTGCTTGTGTTTTTCAAAGATTTTATGCTATATTTATTTTTGCTATTTCATTATTTTCTGCCTCAGTAAGAGAAGTTTTACACGCAATTCGATACTTCCCCTTTTCCGCTGGTTGCTATACGAAGCTTCGTTCATAAAGCGATTTTTTTTTAATTTTGTTCATTAAGCGTTCATTAATCGAGGGTCCACTGCTTTTTTTTGGTTTGGTTAAATTTTTACAAAATTTGAGTAATTTATTTTTATCCTTTAATATAAATATATCTCGATTTTTGTTTTTTTTTCTTGGTTTAAGATTAACGTTGGATGTAGTTATTAATTAATCTTAGTACCAACCTATCTTAGACAAAGAGTAATATGTGCATCCATTTTTTTATTATGAGCACTTTGGTATATGTACTATGTGTCCATATTTATCTTCATTCCTTTATGCTCTTACCTACAACCGTTATGTAAGCAATATTATAATACCCTTGTGCACAAGTGCGCTCGGGTATAAGAATTACCGTGGCGAAGATTAGTTATTATTGAACATGTATGTATTTCATATTAACATATGAAGCAGATACACATTAGGGTGTGTCTCGAACGTCCGGAATTCTTATAAAGGTTGTCAAAAAAGTCTTGCGGTATTTCCGCAAGCTTGTCTTTGCAAGCGCGTAGTTCTAGTTGTATTCGTCGCATCGGTTCATGCTAGAGCTTTTTGGAAAGCTCTTTTCACGTGCTAACACGTGTTTGATTAATTGTTGTTTGCTTTTAGTCGTTCGTGAGTTACAGCGTCGCAAACATGGAGCAAAATAAAGAGAAAATACGGCATATTTTACAGTACTACTACGATAAAGGCAAAAATGCATCTCATGCTGCCAATAAAATTTGTGCAGTTTATGGACCCGATACAGTTTCCATTTCCACCGCACAACGATGGTTTCAACGTTTTCGTTCTGGTGCAGAGGTGATCGAAGATGCGCCACGGTCCGGAAGGCCTGTCGTCGAAAATTGCGATAAAATCGCTGAATTGATCGAAAGAGACCGGCATAGTAGCAGCCGTAGCATCGGCCAAGAGCTGGGCATGAGTCATCAAACCATTATAAACCATTTGAAGAAACTTGGATTCAAAAAGAAGCACGATGTATGGGTGCCACACGACTTGACGCAAAAAAACATTTTTGCCCGTATGGATGCATGCGAATCGCTTCTGAATCGCAACAAAATCGACCCGTTTTTGAAGCGGATGGTGACTGGCGATGAAAAGTGGGTCACTTACGACAACGTGAAGCGCAAACGGTCGTGGCCGAAAAGCGGTGAAGCTGCCCAGACGGTGGCCAAACCTGGATTGACGGCCAGGAAGGTTCTTCTGTGTGTTTAGTGGGATTGGCAGGGAATCATCCACTATGAGCTGCTCCCCTAAGGCCAAACGCTCAATTCGGACCTGTACTGCCAACAACTGGACCGCTTGAATGCAGCACTCTTGCAGAAGAGGCCATCTTTGATCAACAGAGGCCGAATTGTCTTCCATCAGGACAACGCCAGGCCACACACATCTTTGGTGACGCGCCAGAAGATCCGGGAGCTCGGATGGGAGGTTTTTTTGCATCCACCGTATAGTCCGGATCTCGCACCAAGTGATTACCACCTATTTCTGTCCATGGCGAACGAGCTTGGTAGTCGGAAGTTGTCCACAAGAGAGTCCTGTGAAAATTGGCTCTCTGAGTTTTTTGACAATAGGGAAGCGAGCTTCTATAAGAGGGGCATTATGAAGTTGGCATCTCGTTGGGAACTCGTCATCGAACAAAACGGCGCATATTTGACTTAAATCGCATTATTATAACCAATTTTATGAACAATTGAAAATTCAATAAAAATACCGCAAGACTTTTTTGACAACCTTTATTAGAATTTCACAAAACATTTACTTTTACCTTATTCTTATTCTTAATCGGCAAAATATCCGCCTTAGCGACTGCGACCTGCTGTAACAAAGTCCGTTAGTCCCATTATTTCGTGCTATCAATCGCCTGTTGCAGATATCTGGTAAAGCTCCTTAGCTCCTTTTCCATTAAGAAATACAATTTTATATCAGTAAAGCTACACGTGCTAAGACAGCAGCGATAGTTTTATTAAGAAAAAACTTTTTTGTAGGACTAATGAGGGCCCTCATAAATTATTTAGTCATTCTGCATAATTAGCATTACGGGGCGATTCCATGTCTAGTGATATAAGTGCTTTGGACATTGTTGTCAATTCTACTAAAAATGCTTTCCTTTAGAGGCTTTAGTACATTAGGAAGTTAATTGAAAAAGATTTTTGTTGATAATTTTGTGAGTGAAATGCCTTAGGAAGCTACAATTTTTTTTGTGTTTTTATGACAAATATGTTTTTGAAATAAAAATATTGTAGAACTATTTTCTTTTAATAATTTTATCAAAATTTTTAAGAATTTTTTTTTTCAAAATTTTTAATAGGAAAAAGTACTTTTTAAATAAATATATTTGAGGACCAATTTTATTTAATTGTTTGTTTGTTCATTATTGAAGAAAAACCATCGGTAACAATTGAAAATCGTTTTTATTCATTAGATCAATTATTTATTTACATAAACAAAAAAAATGTTTTCAATGACAACAATAAAAAAATTGCTTGCCCTGACGTAACACATGCCACTGGCGTAACTGATCGGGTTGCTCAGGTACGTCTGAAAAAAAATTCGGTCGATTACACTGGTTTACAGCCAAAATGCACCAGAGACGCCGTTATGAAATTCCTATGTAAAATCACCGTCTGATTCCGAAAATCAAGGTTATTTTTTATTCTATGGTAACGTTTTTGAGATATTTACGAATTACCGTTATTTCAAAAAAACAAAAAATTGGGCCCACTTAATCATATATATCTCGAAAACGAATTGAGCGATTCCAAAACCGTTTAAAGCTTTTAAAAGGTAATAAAATTTCCTATAAACTGTGTGTAAAACACTTTTTGCTAGGCCCTGCAGATTCAAAGATAACGAACTATCATAACGGATTTTTTAAATTTTTTTAGTAAAAATATAAAAAAAATTGTACTTTGAGAGAAAGGATCTCGAAAACTTTTTACTTTTTCGTGTATTTTTTGTTTTCACTCTAAGCTCTGTTTTATTACAAAAAAAAATAAACTTTGATTAAACAAAATCGATGAACTAATACAAAAGTTATAAGCATTCAAGTAAATATATCCATATAGTAAAACTTAAGTATCCTACAAATAATAGCATATGTACTGTATGTATTCTGTCTTAACTCTATGATCTTATTTTATAATTGAAAAAGTTATGTGTCTTGTTTTGACGCTTATTTATATAAGGATCGGTTTCTCTTATGAGAAACCAACAGTAGTCACCCATCATAGCGACATCCCAGAATCCTTGATACCGACTTTCAATCATTTTCATTTGCTGGTGAAACCTTTCGCCATGCTCGTCACTTTCGTCGCCAAGATTTTGCGGGAAAAAATTTAAATGGGAGTGCATAAAATGAATTTTTAAAGACATATTTACTCCTGAAAGAAAATTAAAAAAGGAATTAGATAAATACGTAAGTGACACATTAGCATATAATTTTCTTAGGCTGGGTTAATCTTCCAATTCAGAACAAATTTTGGTCGTTCTTGTTTGTTCGGAGCAGGGCAATAAATTTAGATTAAGAGCTATATATTCTCATGTAAATTTAAAAATTTGCTTTAACATTTTTTGTTTAGTTTTAAAGTTAACTGAGAAAACGGTCTTATATACATATATATATATATTGTATATATAACGGTCTTATATGTGTTTTTTATTTACCCATTTCCGCATTGTTTTTGATTAAATCGTTCTCTATCAGCTCGAAGGACTTTTGTGTTTGCCTAAAAAAGAAGTAACGACCTTTTCAAAAGAGTCCCACGCCGCTGCCTCCACTGGTGACAATAGTTCTTTGAAATGGGTATTGACCATTATTTTCCTTATTTGCGGCCCCACAAAAATCCCTTCCTTTATTTTTGCTTCTGAAATCTGTGGAAAGATTGTTTTCAAATAATGAAAAGCTTCGCCTTCTTTGTCCAAAGCCTTGACAAAGTTTTTGATAAGGCCGATCTTGATGTGGAGCGGAGTATGAGTATTTTATGTTATCCACCCCAACTTGAAACGCGATTCGTTCTGGCCAATCCTTTATGATGTAGTGGTCTTGACGTGCTCGGCTATCTCATTTGCATAGAAAGCAACAGTATTTTGTGTATCCAGGTTGTAGACCACATAGCTTTCCAACGACTTTTAGATCGGTACATATTTTTCAATCATGTTCTTCGTATTTAATTAATTCAAGCAATTTTTGCATTGTCTCATATGTTTCCTTCGCATTTACTGCATGCGCGATCGGGATAGATGGCTTTTGGTTGCCAATATGCAATAATACGGCCTTTAAACTTAATTAATTGCCGTCTATGAACAATCGCCACTCTTTTGAATCATATGGTTCACCAAACTGTTTAAATAGACCAGCAATGTTTTTGCAATAACAAACACTGTCCTTCTTCGTATAGTACTGGGAGAATTGTTTGTGACGAGTCATATAATATGTTACCTTAACACCGGATGAAACAAATTTAAATTGTTGCATACGAGAGGCGTGTAGTTTGGCCTTTTCTTTTGACAATTCCAAATCCCTTATCCAATCATTGAGTTGTGCTTGTGACAAAGGGTTTCTTTCGTTTTCCGTTTGCAATTCAGTACAACATGATGCCGCGTAATCAGATACTGCTGTTGACAATGAAACTGGAGCCGAAACTAAAGTTAAATTTGATTCTGGCAATGTAGCTTCCGTTGAATTTAGTTCTGGTAATGACACTGTAGATACGCTCGCATAGGTTACTTTTCTTGACTTTCCAACCCCAAATACTTTTGTAGTACAAATATAGCAGTCCGTTGAATGGCAAGTTGGTTCCCTCCTCTTCATTGGTGTAATAAATTTCATATGTCGCCTAAATAGATAGTTTAAGAATCATATGTACATATGACAGAATCATATGTACATATGCTACTATTTGTAGGGTACTTAAGTTTTACTATATGGATATATTTACTTGAATGCTTGTAACTTTTGTATTAGTTCATCGATTTTGTTTAATCAAAGTTTATTTTTTTTGTAATAAAACAGAGCTTAGAGTAAAAACAAAAAATACACGAAAAAGTAAAAAGTTTTCGAGATCCTTTCTCTCAAAGTACAAATTTTTTTATATTTTTACTAAAAAAATTTAAAAAATCCGTTATGATAGTTCGTTATCTTTGAATCTGCAGGGCCTAGCAAAAAGTGTTTTACACACAGTTTATAGGAAATTTTATTACCTTTTAAAAGCTTTAAACGGTTTTGGAATCGCTCAATTCGTTTTCGAGATATATATGATTAAGTGGGCCGAATTTTTTGTTTTTTTGAAATAACGGTAATTCGTAAATATCTCAAAAACGTTACCATAGAATAAAAAATAACCTTGATTTTCGGAATCAGACGGTGATTTTACATAGGAATTTCATAACGGCGTCTCTGGTGCAGAAAAAAAGTTGAAATTTGTGATCCAGTGTTATTTATCAGTAGATATGTCGCTATGGTGGGTGGCAGATTTACAAAAAAAAAAGTTTTCTAGATATTGTATCTGTTTATTGGAAAAACAAAAAAAAATGGATTTTTTTTCAAATTCCCGCTCTTAAAAAAATAGAAAAATGGATTATAAAATTATAATTCACAAAACTAAGGAAATTAGTGTTGGTGAGAGAAAAATTATCTTGAAACTTAGAAATAAAGGCAAATCTTTCCGCTAAATTGGGCAAAACATAGGAAGAACTCACTCTCATGGGCAGTATGTCGTGCAAACATACAATAGAACTGGTTCAATTGTGGCAAAGCCGGGTTCTGGTTGACCCAGCAAGCTAACCGTACGTGAAAAATGAACCATATTGCAATCAGGGAAAAATAATCCTCGAATTACGGCTTCCCAAATATGTAAAAACATTTCAAATTCCTTTGGCAAGCATGTACACGATGATACTGTAAGGAGTTGGCAAACTTTATTTTTATTGAGTCAACAATGGATCAATTTTCTACTTTAAATATTTTAAAGACTAGCATGATGCAAAGCGTTCAACAGTTGGAGCTTGGTGATGATTTCTGGTTTCAGCATGATAATGATCCCAAGCATTCGGCACATAATGTTAAGCTCTGGTTGCTGCGCACCAATTGCGCACCTCAATCCCATTGAGTTTTGTGGGATTTATTTGAGCGCAGGATCCTTCAGCGCAGCATAACTACCAAGAAAATGCTTAAAAATGCTTATATTATATATACATATGTAAGTACATATGTAATATATAGCGGTCGCCATAGCCGAATGGGTAGGTGTGTGACTACCATTCGGAATTCGAATCTCTGTGAAACACCAAAATGAAGAAAAAGTGGTTTCTAATAGCGGGCACCTCTAGGCAGGCAATGCCAAACCTCCGAGTGTATTTCTGCCATGAAAAAGCTCCTCATAAAAAAAAATATCTGCCGTTCGGAGACGGCTTAAAACTGAAGGTCCAGCCATTTGTGAAACAACATGAAGGCGTACGCCATAAATAGGAGGAGCAGCTCAGCCAAATATACCAGAGTTGCATACCACAAAATGGAGGAGGAGCTCGGCCAAATACACCGGTGTCTGGCGTGCATCTCCGAAAGTCAGATAATTTTTATGAGCTGCTTTTTCATGGCAGAAATACATTCGGAGTTTGCTATGAGGGGCGACTGTGATTAGATAAAAAACTGTTTCTGTCATTTGGCGGCGGCCAATGCAGTTTGTTATTATATTATTGAATCAGTTATATGTAAGATCTTTTCGGTATTCTTTTATACCCTTCGAACTGTTCGTAAATGATGAAGAGGTGGCATTAACTGAAAACCTGTGAAACATTCGTTTGTGATTAATTCACGAAGGTTCGCCACTCGCCATAACAAAAAGCGGTATTAGATATTCAGCCGTTTCTGATAGGAAAGTGGAGCTTAAAGCCGATCTACGTCAAATATTTTTAGTTGCAGTCTCGTGGACATGAATAATAATTTGTATGCTGATTTTCTATATATAGTAGCTTTTTCAACTGTGCTTCGAGAAAGGCTAGAACTATGTTAGATTTTAGAATTTTACTCGTTTTTGAATTATTCGTATAATATTGGTATCTTAGGGCACATGACAACAAAATCCAACGTATTTAAAGTTCAGCTCCGATGCAGCGAATCCCGTTGATAATTCAATTCTCTTCTTAATTGGCGCGATAACCGTTTACGCGATTTTGGCCGAGTTTAACAAAGCGCGACAATTGGACACCAAGTGAAGCCAAGTCCTTCTCCACCTGTTCTTTCCAACGCAGAGGAGACCTTCCTCTTCCTCTGCTACCACCAGCTGGTACCGTATCGAATACTTTCAAAGCCGCGTTTGTATTATTCCGTACGTAGCCGCTCGATCTTTATTCCCTGCGCTATGTCTATGTCGTCGTAAAGCTCATACAGCTCATCGTTCCATCGTCTGCGATATTCGCCGTTGCCAACGTGCAAAAAGGTCCAAACATCTTACGCAGAATCTTTCTCTCAAACACTCCAAGCGTCCCTTCATCGGATGTTGTCATCGTCCAAGCTTCTGCGCCATTCGTTAGGACGAGCATGATGAGAGCCTTGTAGAGTGTTAGTTTTGTTCGTCGAGAGAGGACTTTACTGCTCAGTTGCCTACTTAGTCCAAAGTAGCACTTGTTGGCAAGAGAGATTCTGCGTTGGATTTCAAGGCTGACATTGTTATCGGTGTTAATGCTGGTTCCTAAATAAATGAAGTCTTTTACAACCTCGAAATTATAACTGTCTACAGTGGGTGCCGATACGCGATTGCGCCGACTGTTTGTTTGAAGACAGGAGGTACTTCGTTTTGTCCTCGTTCACCACCAAACCTATTCGCTTTGCCTTTTTATCCAGTTTGGAGAAGGCAGAACTAACAGCGCGGTTGTTAAGACCGATGATATCGATATCATCGGCATACGCCAACAATTGTACGCTCAATAAAATATAATTCAATTACCGAACGCAATAATGTCTTCAAATCAAAATCTGCAATAAACTATATCGAAAGTTAGTCGTTCGCTAATTGTCAATCACGTGCGGATTTTCCATTCTCCTGCTATATTTCTTTGCATCACTATAATGCTCTGTACCATGGATTGGGATAAAAATGTAACTCGTATTAATTCCACGTCCAGTTCGAGTGTTCTAAGACTCAATTTATGGCTCCAACCGAAACTAGTCTGTAAAAAACTAATTATAGGGCCTGAAATATAGGATGTGCAAGACTTTTCTATCGGTGAAGTTTCGTTGAAATGATCGTGCATGGGCGCAGACCAAAATCTTTACGTAAAACTTATCCCAAAGTGGACCGCGGGGCTTATGGGATTATAACACAACGTAGAACAGATTGGACACAATAAAAATTGAAGACTCATTCATTGCATAGTAATGAATAAATTAAATAAAAATATATTTAAATAAATCAACATTTAGTCTGGATAAAAAAACTTCAAAACTTCAAAATAAATAGCACCCTTATACTCGTATGAGCTTCAATGCGTACTAATGTACGAGTATGAATTTGTATAAATGCACACAAGAGGGGCGGCTAAATAGCCATGTGCAGGTCAATGGTAATTTCATGGAATAATAACACAAGTGCTAGACACATTAAATAAGTATTGTTATCGTATGAACTTGTATTAAAATATAAATTTATTAAAAAAACAATTTGACCAGCATTGGTCGGCTAAAGTCGCATGCGATAGGTCGCGTACGACAACCATTCGTCTGGATAGTATGTTAATTCGGAATGTGGCGCTTGCGTGACTGGCTGTCGGAAAACTGCTCGTAAATGGTAAATAGTTGTGATGGAGAAAAGGCCAATATTATGGAAGTATTGTTGGAGTGATGTACGCGTATGTAAAGTAGTAAGGCCGTCAAAGGGTACTTCAGCCGGTTTATATAAAAGTCTGCTGTGACGATGATGGTGGCAATAACGCTCATTGCGGCGTGATATAATCGCTGACTATTCCACTCATATATGTATAATTGATTACTGACTATATGCGTGTGACGCTAACAAAGCGGGTCGTATAATTTATTTGCGAAGAACAAAAAAACAATAATATAATAAAAACATTCTTGCACTCATTCCACAAAAATAGCAAAAGCACACATTCACATACTCGTACATATATGCACATTTACTGCTATTTAAATTTTTAACACCTCTCTCTTTCTCCCTTGAAAACTAAAGAGGTGGCCGATAGCGTTGGCAAAACACTTGACAGCGCCAAAGAGACGGTTGGCACTGCTGTAACAGGTATCGCACACGATTTGAGTAATGTCTTTACTGAGAAGTCAGGGGAATTAGATACAGCGAAAAAACAGCTTTTGGAGCATTTGCATTTGGGTGGTGCGGCCGAGACACTGGAACACACAAGTGACACAACTGGAAATCAATTGGACACAAAAGCTTTGGAAGCGGCTGCACGCGCTCCTACACCACCACCTGATTTGGACAGCTTGAAAACATCAACACCCGAACCAGAAATCGAACGAGCAATGGCCAATTCGCATGAGGATACGCCGCCTACACCTAAACCGACAATCGCAGAGTTGGAAAAGTTAACGGCGGAAGTCAAGCAGACATCACAGACAACAGCAGCAGCGGCAGCTACAGCGACAGCGACAGCAGTCACGGAGGGCATTGGCGAGGCAAAACATGCGCCAGCGGAGGCGCCAGCTGCGGCCACTGAACCGGCCGTAGAGTGAGTAGGCGTTCCTTTATTACTATCTACTCGTAGAATTTTGTGTTTAAGCTCATTAGTTGTTGTGTTAATTTTGTTGTAAGTTGGTTGTCATTTGGTTGATTCGATTGTTTTTATTTATTGGGTGTAAACGTATTTTTGCTTTAAGTTTTCACTAAAGTGTATATTAGTGTGAAATTGCTTATATATTTGTATGTAATAGGAAATATTTATTATTTTCGAATTCTCGTGAAATATGGAACTAATTTATGAGCCTTTTGAAGCATGCATTGTCTAAGTGGCTGCATATGGAAATATAATTAATTTTGTGTCCTTTCGTACTCATGAAGACACCTCCTGAAGAGTCTAACTCTATATAACTAATAAAATAGTATAGCGATTAAAAATTTGGGCAGCGTTGAGCCAGCGACCTTTTGACAATACATTCTTCATTGTGTCCGATAATTGCTTCTGGCCCAGCTTAACAAAGTGCGCCAGTCGTTTGTGAAGCCAAGTGCTTCTCCAGCTGTCGGAGCGTTTATATATCCATTCGGATGACATGACCTCGCCAACGGAGTTGCTGGATCTTTATTTGCTCATGCAGGTACGCATGAATATTCCTCGAATATTCCAAAATATACCTCATTGGATGTTGTATTCGCCCAAGTTTCTGCGATATACGAAAAGATGGGCATGATGAAAGCCTTGTAGAGTGTTAGTTTTGTTCGTCGGGAGAAGACTTTACTACTCATGTACCTACTTAGTCCAAAGTAGCACTTGCTGGCAACAAAGATTCTTCGTTGGATTTCAGGGCTGACATTATCATCGCGCTATTGGTGGTTCCTAAATAAATAAATCTCTTACTACTTCATAATCATAACTTGCAACAGTCATGTGGGTGCCGAGACGCTGGTGCGCCGATTGTTTGTTTGATTACAGCAAGTAACTCGCCTTCCCCGTTCACCACTCGCTTCGCTTTTTTATCCAGCGTTTTTTTATTTTTAAAGTGAACCCAACAGCGCGGTTGTTAAGGCCGAAGTTATCAATATTTTATAAAAAAACGGTAACTAATCGATTATATTCTGCGGCTCGCACAATCTCTTGCAGTATCAGGTTAAAGAAGTCATGCGATAGAGAGTGACCCTGTCTGAAACTTCGTTTGGTATCAAATGGCTCAGTGAGGTCTTTCCCGACTCTGACGTCATTTTGTACAGCCGTATTAGTTTTGCGTGGCCATCAAATTCAGACATCGCGGCATATAGGCAACTGCTTTTCGTGCTGTCGAAAGCGGGTTTAAAATCGACCAAAAAAGTGGTCTGTGTCGATTCTCCTTTCACGGGTCTTTTCCAAGACTTGCCGTAGTGTGAATATATAGTCAGTTGTGAATTTTCCAGGTCTAAGGCATGGATAAGGTCCAATCAGTTGGTTGATGGTGGGCTTCGGTCTTTCGCACAATACGCTCGATCGAACCGTGCACGTAATATTTATAAGACTAATTATGCGGTAGTAGACTCAGATTGCAGGATCACTCTACTTGTGTATTGGGAAGAGCATAGTTAGTTGCAGTTACGCGTAAATTATTTTCATATTGTTCAATATACATATTTTTATATTATTGTACTTGAGTTATGAGTTTTGTAAAATTAAGTAATTTGTAAATATCCAACAAATTGTAAAACATTGGGAAAATTCTTGCACCAGTTGTTTTTTTTACTACCTAATAATCACATAACTTCAAATTAATTTTTTAGATCATGCGAATAGAATTGTAGTAGTATACTTAGATATCTTTTATACACAAAAATGTAGTTAAACTTTTACATAAAATTAAAATATGTGTACTTACCTCTCTGATATACTCCAATACATATGTAACAATAAAGCGTTATTTTTCAATACTATCTCAATTTTAAATGTAAATATTTGCCTTTTTATTTAATTTTCGATGGTTTTCTTTTCTGACTTACCTACTATTTAACGTATACTTCAAAAATGTGCTTGCGATCCATAAACGAGCAACGCAAAGTCTTGTAAAACTGCAAAATCTGCAACAAAACCTGTAAAAAGTACGTAGTGATTTTCAAATACACACACATCTGCACTTATTCTGGTCTGCAATCAAATCGATTATCATACTTTTCTTCTTCTTCTTCTTGTTCTTGTTTTCCCTCCTTCTTGTACATTCCTTTTCCTAGTATGGTTGCTTGGCTGGCTGCAGAGAAACGTCCCGGCACCACCGAATGGGAAAAACATGCCGATAATTTATCGAAAAAACATAGAGTGAATGAATTTAAAGGTGGTGGTAAATTTCGCCGCTTTGGACCACCTATGCCCACGCTTAACTATACCAAATCCACCGAAAACATGAAACGTGCACTTCTGGAGGATGATAGCTGCAACAGTGATGCCTATTACACCAGCCATAGCAGTCCAACAAATTCTGATAGTCCAAAGTTGAGGCGTGCACGTCTACCAATTAATGGCGTACTTGCAACCAACGCTAGGCGTATGCAGCGAGAATTTGCAACATTTGTAAGTAATCGTCGCTCTAAAGCAAGTGCACTACGCTCGCTTACGGTTTCTCCAACTTTCGGTCGCCGATTCGATTACAATTCGCAACGGGCACGTATTATTTCGCCAACACCTTCGTTAATGGGCTACTATCGCTCTGGCTACTCTTCTCCAGTCGTTGTAAATCCGGAATTACTGAACTCCCGTCCTCTTAAGATGAAAATAGGCTTTGCAAGTCCGCCTTTAACGTCTCCTCCATCTAATATGGGACGGACGTCGAGAGTCACTGCACTTTCGAAATCACCACTAGTAAATAATGTAATAACACAACCCAAATTGAAATCGACAAAAGCATTTGCGCCATTAAGAGGTGAAACCGTTGGTCATTCAAGGATATTTGGGCAAACGCGGACTGGGTCACCCGTTAATAGAAGAGTATTTGCAAAAAAATCGGGTGCGCTGCCGCATGTAGAAAAGGCGCGTGGTTTATATGCACGTTCTGGATCACCGTTGAGAACGCGAACGCTTATACAAGGAAAGGTGGAGGCGGCTACGAAAGCAAAACCAGCGACGCAAAAGGCTGCAACAATTAAATTGGAGCGAGAGGCTAGTGTCAAGAAGCGTAAAGAGTCTATAACGGAAGGAGTTCCAGCAAATGGATTCTCATTATCAAAGGCATTGTCGCCAATTAAAATGGCAGCTGAAATGCATTCATTACCTCATTCAAAGAGTGAAGAGCAAAAATCAGCAACTATTGCACACTCTTTGTTGGAAGTTGTGGAACAAGCTGTGGATCTTAATGGGAGGCAGAAAGAGGTAGCAAAAATAGCGCCTGAGAAAAATGTAAGAGACGACATAGCACTTAAAGAATCCAAAAAGGTAGAAACGATGAATGATGAAGGGGAGAATGAGAAAAAAGAGTATAATGAAAGTAAAAAAAGTAATAAATTGCAGAAGTCACCCAACAGGGAACATCTTAAAGGAAATCAATCTATTGAAAAGTCTAATAAACGGGCTGTGGGTACAAGTGGAACGAAAAATATAGCTGAGAATAATGATGCGAATTCAAATACAGGTTCTAGTTACAGCAAAAAAGGCACGCCAAGCCCGGGACGAAACTGCAAAAACCGTGACGAAACTTTAAGCTCCCAGAAGGATGTGTGGCCTGTAGCGACAAGTAACACGCAAGAGAGTAATGAGAATAATATCTTGACTTCGAGTGTTAGTTCTAGTCACAGTAGCACACAGACTCTGAGTTCGAGACGAAACTCCAAAAACCTAGACGAAACTCTAACCTCCAAATATGAATTTAATAGAAAGTCGAGTGTTTGGGCTGGGGGTAAACGTAATGAGAATAGTACAGCATATTCAAGTGCAAGTTCCGATCGCAGTAAAAAACAGACTTCCAGCTCAAAGCGAAACTCCAAGGTCTTAAAAAGTGCTGAAAGTAAAGAAACTGGTGATTCAAAGAAACACACAACTAATGAAGAAGGAGTAAGCCAACAAATTATCAGTCCTCGCAGTATTTCAACTCTTAATAAAACTCGAAACTTAGCAATCGAGGGACGTTTTAGTATGAGCCCAACCAAAAGAGAAACTCCAAATTACGCAAACAATTCAGGACAACACAACCATTGGACGCATTCGAGTCAAGAGAACAGGGGACAGTCTAGAAAAAATAGCCCGATGAATGTAAATATTAGGGAGGATAATTCTAAAAATTTGGAAAACCTTAGTCCAATTCCAAAACAAAAACATAATCTTAAAAACGAGCATTATAAAGATGAGCTTCAAAGCATGAGAAATAATAGTACGCTTCGGAATGATACGAAAGCAAAGCAAAAGAGTAACAGTAATAATAGAAGCCACTCGAGTTTGTTGGAAAATAACTGGATTAGTTCAAGCAGAAGGAATAGTAAAGTTGAACTTACAAATGTTGGTAATCGATCAGAAAATCATGAAGACATAAGCGCCATACTTAAGCGAAGAAGCCCCAGCCCCAGAAAACATAATAAATCAAGTACTTACCTTGTGAAGGATATTACTGCTGCAACGATGAAAAATTATGAAAATAAGTTAGACGTTGGGAAAACAAAAAAGTTGAACACCCATATAAATTGTGGCAAAAATCACAGTTCAAATAACACTGGAGACAATAATGGACGGCTTAATGGACCTCATGTGAATTACGGGTATGGAAATGAAAACACTTCAAATACAGGTAACAATATATTGAGTAGTGGAACTATAAGTGACTCCAAACAAGAAAGATTAAACCATGCAGGACAAGGAAAAGTTAATAGAAATATCAGTGATGATATCAAAATTATTCAATGTCAAAATCAGGAGCAGAATGTCACTGAACATAAATTACAACGTTCCACAAATTCTGCTAATAATCAAGCAGAGAATGATAATGAAAGAAATAATCATGTGATTAATGGTCAAGGTGAGTCAAACGCAAATAATTTAACACACCAGCAAATCACTACTCCCACTAACAAACCAACAAAGGCCATTGATCAAACGAATTCTTCAAGTCATAACTCTTTCAATAGTTCACCATCGAAATCATCAAAGTCTTCCACTAGTATTGTCATAGGTACAAATTTATCAACACCCGTAACTGAAGATAACTGTGAAGGGCCACTGAGTGATCAACTATCGGCAGCACTAGCACAACTCGAGCAATTCAACGAATCAATAGATGAGAACATTTTTTCCCGCAACAGTTGCAGTGTGGAAGAAAAGTCTCAAGCCGATTTATACGAATCATCATGCACCGATCCCGAAAATAGATCTCGAACCGATTGGGAAGAGACAATGAACACCGACATGAATACGAGTTCTCTTTCGATTGGGGATACCTATTCTTCTACCTCCTCTGTAGAAGACTTACTCAATGCGCTATCACCGCAAACTGCTTACCTCAATCTGGGACGAAGCACAACAATGATGACGCTACGTTCCGCTACGCCGATATTCAGTGCTTCCTGCTCCTTTCGCAGCACGCCGCATGGTTCGCCAAATAGACGATCTCACAAGCATTATTCGACATGTAGCAGTTATCAGATGGATAAAGTGCCTTTCGTTGACGAATTCAGTTCGGTTGCGCGTAGTCGGTTGCTCCAACTGCCAGTTAGCCCTTATAAAGTCCGCGCACGCTGTGCTGTGTGCTACAATAAATATGTGATAAAGTAACGAACTTCTAAGAGAAATATAAGAATAAATGAAGAAACAGTGTAGCTGTCCATTTTTGCGGTTTTTTCATACTATCCGTGGGACTAAATTGAGTGACACTTAGGTGTGGAAGGATTTTTGACTTGAATATTTTAAAATTCTGGATAATATTTCTTTAAACACTGTTGCTATGAAAAAAGTTGTGCTAAAGAATGCCGAAGAGCAGTAACTGGTAGAGTTTTAGAGGCCTAAATCCAAGGTTAAGTTTTTGAATTTCAGGCAACGGTATTTCGAATATTGAAGTGTATTTCATGCTAAACTAACAACAATAAGAAAGGCTGCTTTTTGGCTATGTGGAGCTTCCCTCTATCACAATTTCCTCTAATAGCTAACCTGCTTTTAAATCCTTAAAAGGTGCACGTAATAGCACCTCCGCGAAAGTAGGAATGGACTGCGGGTGGTCTATTTGAGAGAAGATTTATGCATAAATAAATAAATAACCCAAACTTAGGAGTTATAATGAACCGTTTAGTCTTTAGAAGCGAGTTTTAAAGTTATTGTTGGTCTTACTGGGAGTTATTTCTGATGGCGCTAATTTATTTTTATATCTCATATTCATATGAATTTGAGGTAAGTAGTTTATTTTTTATATTTGTTGTAATTTCAACAGGCAATTCATAGCAGGAATATATGATATTGGAAAACCCATTAATGAAACGATGAAATAAGAATACACACCAACTTAAGCCCATTAAAACCAATTTTGCTGGTTGTGTGGCATCTCGACCAGTCTTGCTGTAAAATATCATCAATATCCATACCATTAATATTCATACCATCAATAATAGAACAGTAAGAACATTTTCAGCTGCATTTTCAATCGAAAATGGCCCACCAACACCAGTGTACAACAATGGCTGAAGCGAGCCTGTACTAATATTTTTATGTCGTTTAGCGAGCTTTGTAGCAAGATATGTTGGACGATTATAACATCAACCATATCCACAATTTTTGTAATGGATTTTAAAAACACTATGTGACAAATTTAGACCAAACCACGCACATTTTAGTAAAATAGGACTTGGACTGACTGTTAATTTTTAGAATCAAATCTTCTTGATGGCATTGCTAAAAATTATGTGAACAAATGATAATACTCACTCCCAATGCTTAGTATAAATTCCTTGGTCTTTTCTAAAACAAAAAGAAAAAAATCGTTTAAGCTTAACAACAAAAATCAACTTCGGTAGCCACGTCACCGGGTACTCGCTCTATACTCGTGTATTCGAGGACGAGTGTGTGTTCAGTAATGATAGAATACAAGATTGCGCCTTTCGAGTTCGCTGTGACGTTATGCCCCGAAGATATACAAATAAAAATAGATTGAAGAAGATTGCCACGTCACCGGCTACTCGGCACCCGAACTCTGCCAAGAATGATAGAATACGCGATTGTGTTTTCCGAATTCGCTGTGGGGAATTACTTATTTGTGAAGAGAAAGAGTATACGAAAGCAATAGGAACTACCAAATATAAAAAATTATACTCACATACACACACTTTCTTTCCACGCCATCATTGGTATAAAAATGCAGAAAAATTGCATTTGAAAATCTTTTTATAATGTTTTCACAATTTAACACGCGGAACTTCGTTTTAATTAGCTTATTTAGTTTAAATGTCACACATTATAATATCGCCAAACCATTTACTGAATTTTCGCAAACATGTAATTTCTCCTCTTTTGATTGTTTTGTATTATTATGGTGACTGACGTTAGATTTGTCAAAATCGCTAAAAATATATTAACTGAGTTGGGAAGTCGCCACCTGCTGTATTCGATTCGCCCTGGGTTAAGTCAGCCAATTAGCGGAGTCTTTCAAATTCGCTGAGAGCCGGTTAACGGCCTGATATTGGCTACATCTTCTAAATTTTCTTCACCATAGGTGTGTACTTACTTAAGTGACTAACTGTATAAGAAAAAAACACAAGCTCGTTTCAATCTCATTTATTCTAATAGATTTTTCAATTTATCATTTGATTACACAAATTGTAGTTTTTGTATTGCTTTCCCAATAATACTAATTATGTCTTATACGAAATGTACACATTTATAAAATACACACATATACACACATACAATCATTAATATTATTTTTATAACATATAATATTATTGTGAGGGTTCTGTTTTGGTTCTTCTTTTATTGTTTCCTTTCTATAATGAATACAAAGTAGTTCTTCATAAGTACATTGCTTGTGTTTTGCTTTGATGTGTAGTATTTCATTATTATTTTTGTTTCTGCTTACAAGTTATTCGTGTATTTAAGTAATAATACACATGAACAAGAAACACCGTTAAACTACGTGTTCCGGAAACTCTAGTTTCGCAAAAAACATACACGCATTTACATATGTATGTATGTATGTGTAAATGACTAAAAATATAAATTATTTGTAGGAAACTATTCCATTTTGATTTTCTTTTAATTTGGTTTTGTTGTTTTTTTTTGTTCATAATAACATTGAGATATACCATTTATATATATGTAGAAATATCATTCGATCCATTTATAAATTTCCAAATGAATACAATACACTAATATTCAGGTCATAACACCCTATTTCGATATCTAAAAAACAGTTTTGCAATTTCAAAGTACTGGTGGTATATTTCGTGCTTTTGAATGTTTTCTTTTTTTGCTTTGATTTCCGAGATTCTGTGGAAGTAGTAGTTACTAGTTACTTTTTTTTTTTTACAAAGTTACGTTAATTTGTCAAGATTGCAGAAATTTAGATGTACAAAGGCTGACTTCGGATAGGTGCCTGCAGTCATAAGGATAGTAGAAATAGACAGATCTAAAATATTACACAGTGAGAATGGAGTGGAGTGCTTCTTTCCATGGTCAAAGATAACAGATTTGTGGCAAATTTTCATCATTTGGGAAAATTTTGATTTTCTGTTTCCATCTGAAAAAATAAACGCGGCTGAGGCATGCCGTGAGTTGTATGAACACTTCAAATTTCGAGGTCCGGAATAGCGGTGAAAGATAGAAATTTTTTGAATATTCGTAATTGGAGGATTCATAATTGGAGGCACTTCTTGTTGAACACGCGTGCTAAATACCTCACTAGCGCAATTAATGTGTTGAAGCTGAGCACTAAAAGAATAAAACGCCTACAGTACCAGGAGGAACACAACAAAGTTATCCTCCATTATAATAACACTCGACCCAATATCGCAAAAGGGATGAAGACATACTCAGAAAAGTAACTCAATGAGAGATCATAGCTCATCTTCAGTACGCTCAAGGCATTACTTCTTCCAGCTATCATTTACTTCTAACGATGGTATATGCTTTGGCTGATCAGCATTTTTACTCTTATGAAGAAATGGATCGATTGATACATCACCTCAAAAGGCGACGAGCTGCTTTTTGTGTGCGGAATTGATGAGCTACCAAAGGGCTCGAAAAAATTAATGGCAAACGACAGATAATATTTCCAACGGCGAACATGGGCCACCGCCGTAGCCGAATGTGTTGGTGCGTGAGTTCCATTCGGAAGTGCATAGGTTCGAATCACTGTGCAAGAAACACGAATATAAAGCAAATTTGTGCACCAAATAATAATTATTCATACAGAAATTTACTTCATATTATATAAAGTTGCGATAGGTTTAACTACACTGGTTCAGAAAAAATAAAATTTAATTGTGCACAAGAACGGCACCATACATTTTTGAAGGGTATCACTTATTTAATGGTTGAAGCTATATGCTCATAATGAGGGTAGCCCAATCATTGATAATAATTGAGAAGGTGTGGCTAACATCAGACCGTTAATCGGCTTTTAGCGATTTAGAAGGAATCAGCAGAGTTGTTCACTTGTTCATTTAACAGAGAATATGACGGCCGTTTGTTTATGACCAAACTGAGATTGTGTTGATGATATACCCGCGGGGGCAGCTCAAATCTGTTAGGTTGCCACATCTGCGATTTATATTCCTACTTAAATTGCTATTGCTTGACATTTGTAAAAATTGCGCCATTTTGAGTAAAAATACCTCTGCACCATCGACGATGACGAACGTAGTGGCTGGCGTCAATATCGAAACCTGATGAAAAAAAGTTTATCAATAACCGCAAATTAAATATCAGAGATCTGGCACAGGGCTTATGTATCGGTTCAGGACATTGTAGTTATTGATTTACCTTTGCGCCGCGTTGCTGTAAAGTTTGTCTCAAAGGATGTGAATTTAATACAAAGAAGGGATCGCGCTGATATCGTCAAAGGCATTATTTCCAAGACGGTCATCAGGCGAATGAGTAAATTGATTGAAGACCAGAAAGCCATGTCGTGTTCTGTCAAAAAAGAAAGTGATGCTTACGGAGTTACAACGCTTGCGGATTACAACAGTACACCACGAATTTTCGCCAGAAGCTCAGACAGTTAATAAGGACTATTATTTGAGCGCACGTCGAGCAATTCGCCAAAAAAGAAAGGGTTTGTGGGAAAACAACTAATGGATCGTATATGTACCAATATCCGAATGAATTTTTGAACGAGCGATAGACCAGAACGAAACGAATACCATCCAACAGTTCTCGGATCCACCTGATATGACTCCTTACGATTTTTTTCTGATCGAGTGAAAAAATCTGTACGGGAAACACATTTCAACAGCCTAAAAGTAGTAATGGGAAAATCGGAAAAAGGTCTGGTGACTACACCGAAAATAGGGTTCCAGAAATGTTTCAAGAGCTGGATCAAACGCTAGCATAAGAGCGTTGTAGTTGATGGGGAATACTTTGATGGCGATAATATCACATTTGAGGAACAAACTTTTATTTTGAAATTTCTAAATATACATACATATTCCGAGAACCTTTTGATCAAGGTGTTATGTGTATATATATATAAGTACATACATTGGGACTTGAAAATATTAAAATTCTTGTGGTGTAAGTATTATGTGAATACATGGTTTCTTTTGGATATCTTTTTTTGTTGATGGTCTCCTCCAGTCTTATAGACTGATTAAGCTGTGCATAATTCCCTGGTTATCATCTCATTAAGTCTTAGAGCAATACAACTAATCAGAATTCTGAGCGCATGTACAGTTTGTAAGTGCACACCGTGTCTACTATTCGTTTCATAAGCTCGATATGAATTGCAGAGTAATGCAGCCAAGTTAAGTTTAAGCAAAAAATGTGTCTAATTGATCGTTTATGTGAACTTCTTGGGTCCTGTAATACTGGCAGACTTAATCACTGATTCGAGTTCCATTAAAGAACAAGATGTTATCATTAATTTCAAAAGCTCGATGAGAATTGTAGGCTAATGCAACTACTAAAGCTCGAACTGTGTTTAATTCATAATTTCTCAAACATTTTTGGCCGAATGGTGCTGGCTGCCGAGTCACTCTAATTGCTGATCACAATTAAGCATAATTGAACTCGAATGAATCACTGATATTATATTAAGAAGAAAATTTTGATTTTTTTTCGGTGGTAATAAAACTTTTTAGTACCTCCTCTTGGTTTTACGTACATATTAAAGACTCATAACAATTGTATTATTTGAAAATATTGCATATAGTATGCGCTTAGAACCCAGTAGGTAGCTACTTACAACAAATAATTCGCTTTAATAAGTAACGGTATAATTTAACAGTATATAAATATTAAACAATATCATACATATGTACGTTTGTACAAAGTTATGCATAATTAGGTAACAAATTTTCTAAAGTGTATAAGTGTAAACAGTATATTTACGTATATAAGTAGTTGATAGTTGTAGAAAAGTCATATTTTTTCTTTAATTTGGTATTTTATGTAAAAGTAACATGCGAGATGTCTGCATACGCAGATGTTTTATTTATTTACTTTTGTTTATGGTTTTTCTCAGATATTTTCTTTTGCGTCAATTATGTGATTTCACAAATATTCCAATACTTCAGTCTTGATGGATATTTTTAAATATGAAACAAAAATTGAGTAAAAAGCTGATGCTAATGGAAAAATATACTTGAATTAAAAATGTTATAATAGTTTAATTATATACAATACATAGTTGCATACATACAACTGCGGTCAATTAATTAGCAATGTAACGGTATATGCCGTTACTTTAATAAATTCTTATCTAAGCTTTCGCTGCCCATCCTTTTTTATTTTCTAAAACTTTCGATGCTGTTTCGCATACTGCATTGTTTCCACTCAATTTTCCGTTTTTTGTTAAGGTCTTACCTCTCTAAATGAACCTCATATGGCGAAAATGGTGATATCAAATGACACATGGTCCGTTATTATTTGTGTTTTTTGTTAAATAGATTCGTGTCTGTAACAATACCGCGAAATTTCGGATATTTCGTTATTACAAAGTGATTTAAACTATCTATCCGAATGTAGTAACATACACAATTATCGCTAATATCAGTAAATAATTCTACATGAACTTTGCCAAAGTCATAAATCCAAAGGCGTCTAATTATACCATTTCTAATCCTCACTTTTCACAGTTGTGAGCATTAAAACACGAGCTGATAGTAGAAGACCAAAGCAAATGTGCAGCGCGCGGAATAAAGGACGAAACGATAAAGCTACGGCAAGACCGCTACAGAAACGAAACACCCGGCAGATCGACGGCCAAGCTAATAAAAGACGTCACTACATGGTAAAGCAGGAACTCTCCTGAAGTCAAGTTTTATACAACCCAAACACTTTCAGGGAACGGGTATTTCTAGAAATGTCTGTTCTAAATAGTGAAACGCGAAGACCCCACATGCATATACGGTAACGAAACCGAAGATGACGCTGAGCACACCTTTTCCCAATGCATGCGTTGGGAACAAGACGCTAAGCAGCGAGGAAAGGAGCGAAATCATCTGTGGTTTCGCGGAAAAAATTCTCCGCATAGACCTTATAGTGAGGAAGATGGCACGCCACTCTGACGTAATGCGAAAGCACTTCCAGAGGGGCGACGGTTCCAAACGAGGGGGAGTTTTTTAGTCTCCGGACATATTAGTCTCTGCGACGATATTTTAAACTCCCGCATCCGCAAAAAAAAAAAAATGCTCATATTTCCGCAGTAAATAAATCATTTATTAATCACATTAGTTGCATTATTTCTAAGGTCTACTAGGTCTATTCCAACTTGGGGTTTGTGCGACGTTTTGCGCAAGATTTAACGATTTTTAAACTAGGAAAACCTTGTATAATTCTCTAGTGAGCTCAAAATTGCAATATGTTTCAGTAATTTGGAATGCAATTTATATTGTTTATTCCCAAAGGGTCGAAAGAGTTCAGCTGTGTCCGATGTGCACTGCAATCTCCCGTTTTATGTTAATAAATTAAAAATCACTTTATATTTAAATCATTTTGTACCTCTTGCAAACACTCAGACCATTACTTTGATTTTTCAATCGCACATAGTGTCTTTCGAAGAGTGGGCTCTACCGAATGATAGTCTCGCACAAATCCATTTGGCTATGCCGATCGCTATTCCGCTTTAATTGTTTATTTATTATACAACGAACTCCATCTGAATTGATAGCAAATTCAGAAATACACAAAGTGTAAATATTTCCTGGATGAATTGGCAATTTCGCTGGCAAACCCCGAACTGTGACATTAACTGTGATACTGCTTACGAGACTCCCAATCCAGAATAGCGCCGATACTAATCGAATGATGTTGAACCACCAAAACAAAAAAGCAACAAGAAACCGATAAGTTCCCGAAGAAAACAAGCAAAGGGCGTTGAAAATCCTTCCATTCTAAAAACGCTGCTCACACCCTTCTCATACGATTTTGTCAAACATTTTCGGTGGTTCATACTCGTATTATATAGGGCGGTTGATTAATTTTATTTCTTTTCAATTTACAATTGGAACGATGAGCCATGCATTCGGGTTGAATTTCACTACCATGCACCGGGATAGGTGAAGGGACCTTAGCTGTACGCCTCCGAGAATAAGGTTAAGACAACTTTTTGCCGACAGTTGCTTGAAGGCCTTGGGAATGGGAATCTCATAATTGGCGCGCAAAACTATTGTTTTTGTAGCTTCTGCCACTGAGGTTGTTGTTACTTTTATAATATTGTTTTATGATAAAAAACAGAAACCACTACCAAACGTTTCTTTGGTATTGCTGCAAAAGTTATAATCCTTGGGCGGATGTAAATCCGGGTCGTTCCGTTAAAACTGAACCAACGGTCGTGAGAACGCTGCCACTTATGTTAGGTCACCACATGCGTTTTGGCAGTAAATTTATTTCCCCAAAAAAGTCATCGGTCATCAACAGTCACTTCATATAATTTGGCACAAAATAAACTTAACCCTGCAAACGTGCCGATTAGCCTGGAATTTCGCTACAAAATTCTTTGAATGGTGAAATAGAACAAGTCCATGCTCAACTCTATTTTTATGTTAGACAAAACTAGTTTCGACTTAAGTGACAAAATGAATACTTATAGCCAAAAATTGTCAAGGAAATTGCATCTAGTTCAGATTGAAAACGCTGCATGGTCGGACCATCACTTTTATAGCGTTATGTAAAAGTTAAAGAAAATAGTCTTCTTCTTTCTTATCGTGAAGTGTCGCTCAATGGGCACGTGGGTTCAATGGTAAGTTCACACATAACCATAGCTGTTTTGGCAGCGTTGAAGTGAAATTTTCACATAACCTGACTGTATCTGATTTTTTCTTCTTGAGGTATTTCAATAAATCACCCAAACCGAATTTTATAAAATAATGGCTCCGATCAATAAATGCGGTAAGTTCCACTTCGGTTCTGCAGGCGGTTATAAATAATTTTCTGGTATAGTATAATGCCGCACATAGTCCAAACTTACTAGATACAATTAGAGACCATTCAAATTGTTAAAAAAAGAAATTTAAAAAAATTAACTTAATTAAAATATCTTTTAAATGGATTAAAAAGTATAAATTATATGAATTACAAAAGAAGTTATTCCTTAGTGCAGCAATATCTGCTGTATAATGATCAAATTGCGCTTTTCTAATAACGTTACCGATTGATTTTGGAACTAATTTCCAATAGTTAAAACATTTTGCGAATTAAGGATCAGTTTGAACTTAAAACCGCATGGATATCTATTCCATAATCGGATCTCTTTGAAATTCGTTAGGTACTAATTAGTTGTAATAGTGGATCTGTGCCTTATTGGCAATTATTTGACCGTAGATGTTTGTATTTTATTATAAATCCATATATACTCGTATATGTACGTACTTATGCACATGAATACTAATTCGTTAAGTCATATATTTATTTGTAATACAGTAGTAAATATAATATAAACTTATATATATGCATATTTCGATAGATTCGTTACGCCTTTGAGTTGATTGCGTGAATTGACAGAAAGTATTTTATATCTACGAAAGATATGTATGCAGCCATAATTTTGTAGTTACTACAGATCACTTTCACATCCATTTTTATAGATATGGATGTAAGTGAGTTAAATTTTGGAAATACTGTGAGGATAAGGATATGCATATGAAGCTATATAAATTCTCTATTCTGCTACTCGAATTTTTATGTTTGTTGGTGCATTAGTTTTTGATACTGCTACTGATACATAACACAATGTACTCGAAATTAAGATCACATAAGATATGAAGTGTCCCAGGACTAGTAAGGGAATGTCAGAATTCCATTTGGATCTCATCGGTATATTGATATTATGCTCATATGAGCTCCCAACCACAGGAACTCGGCAGCAAACTGCTTGGCAGATTAGCGGGTTAAGCAAATTGTTCGAGAGATGATTTTCGCTTGGTCTGCTACACGTCGACTCGGCAAGCGCTGAACTTGTAAGACTGCGAGATTCTTCTAACTACGCCTAAATGGCAGGTGCTCGGGGGAACTCTTAAGGCTAACAAGGCCTGAGCTTTTCATTGATGCTTGTTTATTTCATGATTTAATCCATCATTCATTACAGTCTATGATATATTCAAATTTAACTTAATAGAGAATTTAATGATATGTCACACGGGTTCAAAACCCACTGTGGGCAAGAATTACCAAATGATAGAAAAAGTTTTTCTGAAGCGGTCACCCCTCGGTAGGCAATAAGTAAGCTTTCAAGTATATTTTTGCTTTGAAAAAGCTCTTCATAAAAAACATCTGCCGTTTTGAGGCGACATAAAACTGTAGGTCTCTCCATTTGAGGAATAACATCAATTTGTGAACACTACAAATGGGAAAGGGAGTACAATGTCAAATGTGTTTATGCGTATTTTAGTTCATATGAAACCAAATAAGATTCCCTGAAGGCGTTGAAAATTACAAAGTTTTCTAGTTTATTTAAGATTAATTTTGAAAAAATTCAAGGCGCAACACATACAAAAGTGAATATTTGCAACTCTATATATAATATGTACATTCATGATGCCTGTTATATATGATGTTCAGATGTGAAGGCGATTATTGTTTGTTTAATCTACGTTTAGTTATTGACTTTGATTTTCGTTTCGTTTCAAAAACTTCTAGTATTCTCTAACTTAACTACGAATTAGACAGCCATTCAACAACAACACTAACAACAATTTTTTCTAAATAATTATTTTGAAACAAGACAGGAATTTTCGTGTTCATCATGAGACAGTTAAAGTGTCCGATTCTTCATTTTTACAATTGTGAACGAGCAATTAATGCTAGCGAATTGAACAGTTTAGATAACACTGTAATCTCTTAAATAAAATTTTATTGTATAGTAAATATTTGAATAAATTATTTAACTTTCGAATTCCTGAACTGGAAGAAAACAGAGTTCAGGCATAAATTTTCTATTTCACCTGTTCCAAATTCCATCTCAAACTCGCTAAATATAAGCCACTAACTTATTCAACCATTTCCTTATCTTATGCCATAATTACCTAAATCTACTAATACCGGTACTTGGCTACAGTTTCTGAACTTTTGGTAAAAAATGTTCCTATTTCTAAGGGCTTCTACGGTACATACACATAAGATTCCTGCTTGGATCATCTACTTAGAATTTATGAACTCCTTTATTCATTTCACCCTTCGTTTTGGCTTATAGGAGGTAGTTCCTCTTCCGGCTCAATTTCCACGGTGGTCTCTTTTTTTGCCGTCGTCTTCGTATCCTCACTCGATGTATTCTCGTCCACATCTATTGAGTTGTTTTGCGCACGCTCTGGTATCTCGGCTAGCAACGAGAAACTGCTTGCTTTTTGCATATTGCTAAGCGCTGCTTCGCTTTCTGTTCGCAAGAGCGTTGTGCGTCTTTCGTTTATTACCTGCACAGAATCGTAAAGATCATTGCTCTCGATACTTTGCCGTTCACTTGAGGAACGTATAAAGAAGATACTATCGTCCGATACATTGGGCAGTTGTGCTTTAGGTCGATAGAATGTACGTGAAGAATTACTGCGATACAGGGATTTATTGCACTCATTCACCACAACAGGTTTCGCATTGGAGTCAAGGCAAAGCGTGTCGGGTCGTGCCTTTTTGAGGATGCTATTCAACTTCTTGGGAAGCGGTGGCGGCAACTCTTCTACTTGGTGCACAGTTGTCATAGAAACAGTTTGAATGGCCACATTAAGCGCAACCGGTGATAACGCCACGCCGTTGATGCTGTTGGATAATTTATCGTCTACATTATCGATATTCTCTTCAGGAAAGCAAGGCTCCAAGCTCGATTGACCGGAAAGGTGGTGTATGGCTGCAGGTGGCTCAGAACAAACGCTTGCTTGGCTCCTGGAAAATAAAAAAAAATACATGTGGTGTGTTTGTTTTGCTAGAGCAAAACTGAAAGCCATATGCTTAAAATATAATATTATGTTCACAAAAATTCGAAATTTTTTTGTGCAAAAAGTCTGGGTGCGTGTCAACGCAAACATTAGTTAGTCTATCAGGACTTTCTTTTCAGTACACTTGTAGCAGCTGTTCTATTCACACAAATTGCCCTATCGCTAACTCAGCCCTATCATTTAGATGCTTAAAAGTTTCTGAGCCAATAAATTTCCATCTCCTTCTCAGGAGATGCGTTACAGTTTCCGGCAGGTGCTTTATATTATATATTCTTATTCCTTATGATGCGGCTTGTCAGCGATCCCTTCTGCTCAGCGTGATGAATTGCTGCGACGATCTCAGGTTTCATTCTATTCGCACGAGTCGAGTTATACAGTATACTTGCCTTGAGATATGCATACTTGCCTGGTAATGAACTGACAGAGTATGACTAAACCTTTCAAGGCCGATAAAGGACCACTAGTTTAAAGCAATGTAGTTTTGGAACTTTTTTAAAGTCGATCAAGTTTTTTAAAGGTTTTGTCTTAGGAATGTCTATCAGATAACCACAATGTATATCAGTATTGTCTAAACGTGTGCCACTCTCCTAAGCCCTGATGGATGATAACCAAATACCTAAACTAAACTACATTAAATTTTTTATTTAATAACTGAACTCCTTACGTAAGACCAAATATTTTCTGAGTTCTGAAAAAAAAAAAATTATCAAATGAATTAAGTATACCTGAACTCCTTCTCCACTGACGGAGTGGCGGATGGTCCAGAACTGTACCGCTTCGGTGAGCGCAATATAGATTTTGGCATTACTTCAGGGCTATGCAAATCAACTTGTATGCGTCGCGAATCGATGCTTGAGGCGCGACTAGCCATGGAGGCGCAGCGTGCCGTCCAGCGGCCGCTATATGAAGAGTCTGACATTGTAGAACTTCTGGCAAATGGAAGAAAAGAAACAGTTGTTAGTACTTGTACATCCATTAACATTTAAGTTAACAAGGAAAAAAAAAAATACATAGTTGAAAAAAGTGAAGTCGAAAATATATAATTCGTCAGCAAGCGCGCTTGAGCGTAATCGAGATGAACTAATGAAAATGAAGAGAAACATGTAAAGGCTACAATCATCATCAAAATCAAAGATTATGTTGCTTTAACGGATTTTTTGACACCACGCTAAGTTTGTACGGTTCTCTGTACTCTGAATTTAATCAGAGAATGTGCGGTACTCCTTTTACCTACTGGGGGTTATACCCCTTCACATTCACATGCAGGCCCAAGCGAAAAGAGTTAAACAAATTTATGATAACTTGGTGCGCGATTGAGTCAGTTACCGAAGAAGGTATTGAAATTGGTGTTAAGATACTCTGAAACCGGAGTTTCAATTATTAGGCGGAAATATAAAGATGTGCAGACTACAATATCGGATTACCACAGTTACTGGGACTGATAAATTGTAACCTTGTCAGACAGCGAAGCAGATATTAGGGTACCCAGATCCAACAAGGTAGTCTCTAAGCTGGTGATGTGATGCTTCAGTGTACCAAAATTTGTTGAGAAGCGGGTCACAATAGTATTAAAGAGAAAAGATTCCAAACAAACTCGCCAAGAAGTGACATCAACTGCCTTTATAGGTCTAGAATTCTTTTGCGGTTCGGACAGGCGGCATCCCGACAAACAAGAGGAAGCAGCTCATAGGGAACTATACTACGACAAACTACCAGGTTTGCGCACTCCAGACCACGTTTTGGTTCTTATAACCGAAAACCCTTTAAGGATTGCATGATCTTATCCAAATACAACATAAGAATTTTAATTCATTTCATTTTCACAGAACAATGCAGACCTATGAAATTCGCGAACTTTACAGAGTAGCAAGGAACAAAACTGCAAGGTATATACTTGAACGTGACAGAGTCGTGTGTAACCACCTAATAGTGGACGGCATGAAGGAAGGGGGGTGGGGGGCATAATAGATCTTAAGGTTGCGGGACTCTGTACCAAACATCAATAGGAAAAATTATACTGCAATACAAAGTAGGTGTATGCCACACAAAGAAATTGCTTACGTAGAGACTAATGGTCGTACATTGCTTTCAGTTACATTTCTCAATACAACCGCCCACACTCATAACCATGTTTGCGACTCTTATTGATTAGATCCTTGTCGGTACTCACCTCCGATTTCCTAGCGGACTACTTTTGTCCTCCTCCTGTTCGATCGGCTTCTGTCGTGCCAGCACATGACGCTTAGCCGTGTCGGAGCGACGGGACATGTCAGCCACTGTAGCCCTTGATAGCTGCTTTTCCACACGGGCACCATCATCGAAGGAGGCTGCGTGCCAGTAGAGCTTATTTGTAGCAGGCGGCTGGAGTAGCGCACAAGGCCCACCATTTTCACGAGTATTGCGTTGCACCAAACTATTACTAATGCGCGACCCGCGCGACTTTACCTGACGTCCACTGCTGTTGGTGTGCAGATGGCGGTGATGATGGTGGTGGTGTCGATGATGGTGTCGGTGACGTTTTTGTTCCAGCAATAAAAGTGGTTTGTGATGCGGCGAAAGCAAATGTGAGAGGTTAGTGGAGTAAGCGATGGGATGGGGGACATGTGTGGAGAGATTTGGCACAGAACCAGTGTGGGTGAGGCGTCGTAGTTGTGGAGAAAAGCGAGCGGATGCGCTAATGAAATGAAAGCGAAAGCGATTTTTTTGTTTTAACACTAGAGTTGAGCTGAACTGAATTGCGGTTGGGTTTAAATGTATTGCTTGCAGGAAACGTGTGAATATTATGCGATATTTACAAAGTGATTGCATGAAGAAAATTGTGGCGAAGTGAAAATAGTTAGATAAACCAAACTGATTTACCTGAGGGACTTTGAAAATTTGATAAGCTCGGCTGTAAGTGCCTCCCGATCGAAAGGCTGTGGTGTGGCCTGCGGTGGCGGCTCAGCTGGTGACGTGCGAAATACACCAAATTGTTGATCCCAACGCGTTGTTTGCAATTGAATACCTATAAGTATAAGATAGTTAAGTGGTTTATTTCCCACTTCTATTTAATAACTACTTACCAATGGCACGCCTTTGCGAAGTGGCACTGCTCTGATTACTGCGTACGGTCGATTTGCTACCGCCCGCACCAGGTCGAAAACGCGCTGGCACCACTTTTGCGGCTGAGTCACGCGCCTCAAATGTCATAACACAAGAAGCCACCACAATGAAACCACCGAAGCCCATCACAATAGGTCCGACGTAGGAGAGGTTGTTGAGGTGAAAACCCTTTAGGTCATTTTTGACCCGCACCGTCGCATTGCCGCGCAACTCAGAACCCGTCGAGAGGTAGTCCGCATAATAGCCTGTTGCAAAAATAAACAAAAAAATACAGAAATCAGTCACAGTACGCCTGCGTGTTTAATTTGTAAATTTTATGCTGTTGCGTTCGCAATTTACCTATCGTAGCCATACTGCCACCGAGCAGCATCAGCGTTAAGCCCAGCACGAGTGCGCGACAAGCATGCCAGAGGCATTTGGATGACATTTTTCCACGCACCACCTGAACATTCCATGTGGCCCCCGAGGCGGGATGAGCACGACGCAAATTACCAATTGAGTGCTTACGCCGCACTGTGCCACCACCCGCCCGTCGCGATGGCATCACATCGACTACAACTATGTATTCAGGTTACACAGCCTTCTGTAATTGCAATTCCTGGTATTGTGGTAGCTCTTTTCGTAGTTACCTTTCCCTGCAGCTCCAATTTGTATTCAATTAGAGCTCCTTTGCAATGCGGTTGATATGTTTGCTCTTGTATGTATGGTATATTTGTGAAAAAATTGTTTGTTGTCGAAAAAGTTAACTGAAAATAATGAGGTATAAACAGAATAATAGTGGGATTCCATTGAAGGTTACTCTGGTTTCTGTTAAATTAAAATAACTGCCAATGGGCGCGCTACTGCCTGAAACTGCGTAGCCGAAACATTATCAAGACTTGCCATTATATACAATAATATACAAGGCTTTGTGAAAGCTAGCAGCAGTTTTTAAAACCTATTGTGAATTGTGGAAAGTAGTTGGTAAATGAGAGCTTTGGGGAGAAATATATGAAATGAAAAAAATTTGAATGTTATACTAGGTCGGTTTATAGATTAGGTAGGGTTAATATGGTGCGAAGAGCTTCACGACGAAGTAACAATTAAGTGCCGTTTTGCGGCTACGGTTCTCAGGTTGAGAGGAAAGCATAATATATGTATTGAGCCCCTACAAGATCGATTAAGCGCTACGTACACCATCAGTTTCGTGCCCACCACGACAGGCCGTCAGCGAAATTCATCGAAATACAATTAACACCTTCACAAACTTTTGCTCCATGAATGCCTTAAGCGCACTTCAAATACTACCTAGAGCAGGTAAATAGCTCGAATGGTCTAGTGATAACCGAGTAGTCCTTATACTAAACTACTATTTTATGCATGATAGATCCGGACATGACAAAGATATGCCAAATATGCGAAGAAACAACGCACACCTCTTCAAAAGCTCAGTTGAATCACTTGACTAATACCCGTCCTCTTCTGCTTCGACTCAGTCCAGTACGAGTAGATGCCATTCGATTACTCACAGTTAGTGGAGCAGCGACGCAGGCAGGTATTATTAAGGCTATTATAAGAACAATGCATGAATCTCTAGAATAATCCCTCGCTAAACACAGAAAGTGCTCAAACTATTCAATATCTGAAAACGACGGCATTCACCGCGTCGCGCTGGGGTTTCGATAATATAGCAAATAACCAAGTAAGTTTGGCTATTCTGCAGCTCGAAATTGTAAGTCATCCAAGCCCGGATTACTAAGAGTTAAGAAGCGTTAATTAATCGTGGAGAAGCTGGGATCCAGTCGTTGCTTGAAGCCATATGCAGTCTTGTTTCCCGAACTGTTTCTAACGAACAGATTTCCAAATAAGGGCTTGAAAACGCTATTCAATAGTGCTCTGCCTTGCATTACCATTATCTATTTGGCTGTGAAAGGCATTAGAGGTACGTACTCAGTTTAGAGATGGACTAAGCTGAGAAAGCTCATAAAATCCCTGAAACACTCACAAAATCAGGTAAAAGGAAATATTCTTACAACTACTGGTGTACCAGCAGTCTTACAAGTACTAGGAGTCTGCGAATAATGTTTATGCATATGAACATTTAGGTTACTGGGGTGGTTTACTAGACTAAATAACCATAACATAATATTGATCGGTTGTATATCTCTGGGACTATTTCTGGGTGAAAACCCAACACTTCCCAAACACAGTTTCAAAAACCAATGTTCACATTTTGTACACTTCTTTCGTTGATTATTTTCCAAAAGAGATTGGGATTTACTATAACTTCTAGCACAATATACAGTGCATACCTCTATTTTCATCAGAACATGAATTTGTTTTATTTTGGTTAGCAGTGAGCAAACCCTTCACATTTGATCGAACTTGGGTTCCTTTTTCGATTTTGGTTCTCCTGAGCGATGCTTATCGATAGTTGTTAGTTGCTATTTAATACTCGTATGCAAGGTAAAATGATTGAGCTTTGACAGTAAGTCAAAATTCAACAAGTTCTACTTTGCAGAAGATGAAACGAGAACTGTTTGAGTGTTGTATGTAGCAACATAGACATAAAGCAGCGAACTATGTGCTGAAGGCTTTCCTGGCCAGCTGTGTTGTGCAAATGGATACCCGCTACCTGAGTGAAGCATGACTTGGCGTTTGTACTTGGTATCAAGTATCACGAGCGAGCTTTGTTAAGTTCCGCTGACATCACTTAGGCGTTCCCAACGTACATCAAGATGTACAGAAAGGAAACATAATAAAGAAAAATTGAAAATAATCATGCCGGTAGGGTGGGATAAATTGGGATAAATGGGACACCAATTTAGCTCATTATACATACAATATATGAGTAGTTTTACGGAGAAATGTCGTCATTATCTTTATTTAATTAGTTGATTCTATGAATGTTACATATGAATTTATATCATTACCCAAGGTGACAAACCATATTCTATTATTGTAAATTGAATTCAATGGCGCTATTTATGATCTTACGAACACGATGTGCTCCTACAATGTGAAATTTCTCAGCCCAATAGGAGAATGAACGTTTTTTAACACTTTCGATCTTATCGGTAATGAGCTGTTTGTCCGGCCAGAAAAACAAATTGCGACCGAACAAATGATGTAACGGGTGTTTTTTAAGAGCTTGAGAACTTAACAGAACACAGAAATATTATTGCAATGAGCTTTTTTTTCTTATAATCTGGTTGAATCTGATATCCGATATTTGTCCGCCGCGGCGACGACTCCAATATTTGACTACTGTTCCAATAAATCTGAATAATGCATCTAAATGAGCGCAATTAGACGAAAAATTCGGCGCAAACGATGTTAATTTGGCTTCAATTCTTGCAAGAGCTGTATTTTATAGGCATGTAAGTCAAGATCCTTACCTAAAATTTTCCACGTAGTCCAACGACAAAGGCCTTGTCGATGAATCGACATCTCGCCACCTTCTTCAACGCTTTGCTCTATGAACTTCACAAACAGATTTATTTTTTAACCTTACCGAACAGATATGTCAACATAGTTTGTTATTCTCAGCTGTCAAATCATAGCTATCGATATCGATCGTTCTTATGAAGCTAAAAAAACACCCAATACAAAGAGTGCGCAACTTGCTGAGGATCAGAACAATTTGTTTCTAATGACTGGTGTTTCCACTGGGTTATAGTTAGGGATTATTATTCAGATGGATGTAAGATGGAAAGCTCGTTTAGGGAACTTGGATATACAACTGAACAACAGTGACAAAAGACATACAGAAAATCATATGAAATGAAAATCAATATTTGTTTAATGGTCGGTTCGATAAACGAAATCAATTAAAGAACTTTATTATAACCACATTATATGATAAAGAGTTTTTCAATAAGTGCATTCGAACTCTATATACGCCATACACTGACATACTTGAATCGTTACAGTTTATTGTCATTCCCTTCGCTGACTTCGGGTAGGAAATCATCTTCAGTGATTGAGGTCCACTTTTTGTGAAATGGATTCGTGAAGAAACAAAATCGACAGATTTTGAGCGATAGGCACCGGTCACTACTTGCTTTAACTACAGCGGCTTTGACTTTAGCGGTCTCAACATCTCATATTTCTATATAGAGGCGCAAAATCTGCGCTCACTGTGAATGCCTCTCATCCAATATGAGCAGAGTTGCGACGGTCACTTGAAACACATAATACAATTGACCACGTATGAAAAAAAAACAAGTGTGACATTGTCATTTAAACTATTTCTTGTAAGTAACGGGTGATTTTTTAGCTATTATCTTTTTAAACAGTTGGTTTAAACAGCTGACGCACGTTTCGTGTTTTGTTTCACTGTCAAACATCTTCAGTTTGTTCTATAATTTAACCATGAATCGTCTTACACACGAACAACGCTTGCAAATCATTGAATTTTATTATAAAAATGCGTGTTCTGTTAAGAAAGTTTATTGCGCGCTACATCCATTTTATGGTTAGTTTAATCGACCCACTGAAGCGGCTATTCGACCTACTCTGACTAAATTTAGAACCAATTTCACATTATTGGGCATTAAACCACCAACACGCTTACGTAGAGTGCGAACTGTAGAAAATATCGCAGCTGTATCGGCCAGTGTTAATGATGACCATCAATTATCGATTCGTTGCCGTTCGCAGCAATTGGGCCTCTGTTACTCAACAACGTGGAAAATTTTGCGAAAGGGTTTAGGTGTGAAGCCTTTCAAAATACAGCTGGTGCAAGAATTGAAGCCGAACGACCTACCACAACGTAGAATTTTTGGTGAATGGGCTCTTGGAAAGTTGGCCGAAGATCCACTTTTTTACCGAAAAATTGTGTTCAGAGACGAAGTTCTTTTTTGAATCAATGGGTACGTAAATAAGCCGAATTGTCGATTTTGGAGTGAAGATCAGCCAGAAGAATTGCAAGAGCTACCAATGTATCCAGAAAGGTCACAGTTTGGTGCGGTTTATGGGTTGGAGGTATCATTGGGCCGTACTTCTTCAAAGACGCTGCGAATCGTAACGTAACTGTGAATGGTGAGCGCTACCGTGAAATGATATCCAATTTTTTTTTGCCCAAAATGCAAGAGCTTGACTTGCATGACATGTGGTTTCAGCAAGACGGTGCCACATGCCACACAGCACGCGTAACAATGAACTTGTTGAGAGGCGAGTTCGGTGAACATTTTATTTCACGTTCGGGACCTGTCAGTTAGCCATCCAGATCGTGCTATATAACGCCTTTAGATTATTTTTTGTGGGGTTATGTTAAAGCTCATGTCTACTCAGACAATCCTGCTTCAATTAACGCATTAAAGCATTTATATGTGAGATACCGGCCGAAACATTGGAAAGAGTATGCCAAAATTGGACTAAGCGGTTTGACCATTTGAAGCGCAGTCGCGGTCAACATTTGCATGAAATAATCTTCAAACATTCAATTATATGCACTGCACTATCGATTTAAATAAAAATTTCCTGCATTTTTCTGAATTTTACGTGTGTTTTTTTGAAAAACTTTCCTATAGCTCTTAAAAAATCACCCTTTACGTGTGTTTTTTGAAAAACTTTCCTATAGCTCTTAAAAAATCACCCTTTATTTAAATTCAAAGTTCGAGCACTTAATAAAAAACCCTGTATCTACATTTATTGCTACTCAAATACTGAAATTTATGGCTGGTTATCTATTTAAGCTCCGCACTCTAAATTTGACTTAATTTAGTCCTGAACGAAGGTAAAAATTAAATTGCCAGTAGCCTTGATTAGTTTACCACTGAGTTGGTAATTGGGTCATACTGTTGCCCGCAAATGCAACCCACGTTGCTTACAAATGCAAGCTAGCGTGACATACATTTCCAAGAATACGTTGTTTGAATCGAATCTCACTTAGAATACTTAGAAGTAGAAAATGAGTAATGAGCTTATTGAGCAGTTGGTGGTAATTTGATACATTTGAACGATTTAATTAAAGTCAACAGCATTTGCTTTCCGATATTATGCCATAATTGTTTGAAAAGTCATTTCACATGCAAAGCTTAAATGAATACTAACATTTGCAATTATTCTCTAAAATGAAACGGCAGAAAACACTTGAACTGGCTATGTTAAGTGAATACACTGGCGTATTTTTTCTCTCAAATATGTAGGTATGTGTAACTGTGCATTTATTTATTCAGTGTGCGTACTATTTTTATAAAGAAAGATAATGAGAATACTTATGTATAAATTATTTAAACAACTCGTTTTGTAACATTTTCCAAAAATGTTTTGTGGACGAAAAAATAAGGCCAATAAGATTTGAAAGCGAATTCAAATCTCTCAAACTTCTAGAAATCAGAACATTGGAAGTTCAAACCATCGATAACCATAAAATATCATGGTCCGTAAGCTTCTTAAGCAGCCCACTTATTAAATCGAAAACGAAAGTCCTTCTACTATCTAGCGATCTTAGGTTAACGAACAAGTACCGACTTATTTATGAGGGAATGGTAAAACGCAAAGAACGCCAAGCATAGCGCACAAAGACTTTCTGGACACATTCAAGCCTACTAATTTGACATGCGTATGACTGTCTCTAGAAAAGTAGGAGAACGCTAGCTGGCTTAGAACGTTCAAATGACGTATATAGAAACTTTAGATATACGGCTGACCCATAGAGGCTGAACGCTAATGTCAAATAAAAGCAAGTACAGAATATGACTTCGTAATGGTGTAATTTCAACGTTTTTGAAAAGAGAATCAAAAGCCAAAAACTCAATATTTCACTTGGATTGGGTAATCTGGAACCATCAATGTGGTAAGAAATAGACATAGGAAAATGAGATTTAGAATAAGAGACATACAAATATTTAGTAATAATAAGTGGAGCTTACACCCTTTGCTGCCCCCCTTACGGGATAGCACGTGTCCATGCAACTTCATGCAGTCGGAGGGAAAGGACCCACCTCAGTGAGTCACCGTGGGCTTACTGTACTACTAAGGGCTATGGAACAACGGGCCTTCTTTCCTTCGAACTCGTGGGATCTATTATAGAAATGCAAACATAAGAAAAGCAATAACTTCTAAACGGAGAGCAGAAAAGCTACTAAAGTACCTGTAGCAGAAATTACGACCCGTAAAGTGACAAACACAAGGAAGGAAAGCGCAAGGCATTTTTGTTGTCTGTTTGGCCCAGCTCCTCCTTCTATTTGTCGTGTGCGAATTGATATTTTCCCACAATTGGGTAATCAGGTCCTGCTTTCTATAAAATCCTTCGAGAATCTTTGGCATACTATAAAATGTCATCGTTGCAAATAAGGGATTTCTACGTTTTCATATACATATATAAAGGGTGGTTAAATTTCAAGGGTCGATGTTGAATTTGAACCACACCTAAACGTCAACGACACCGTTGGACTTTTTTCTTTGGGGTTATTTGAAAGTAAAGGTCTACATCGATAAGCCAGCAACAATTCAAGAGCTAAAGGATGAGATAATTCGGCACATTAACGGCATAGAACCTCAATTATGCCTCAGCATTATCGAAAATTTGGACCATCGGATGGAGGTGTGCCGCCATTTGGCCGATATTTTGTTCCATACGTAATTGAGCCATACCAATATTAGCATACGGCGCCCGCCGTAGCCGAATTTGTTGGTGCGTGATTACTATTTGGAATTCACAGAGAGAACGTTGGTTCGAATCTCGGTGAAACCAAAATTAATAACAACATTTTTCTAATAGCGGTCGCCCCTCGGCAGGCAATGGCAAACCTCCGAGTGTATTTCTGCCATGAAAAAGGTCCTCAAAAAAATATCTGCCGTTCGGAGTCGGCTTGAAACTGTAGGTGGAACAACATCAAGACGCACACCACAAATAGGAGGAAGAGCTCGGCCAAACACCCAAAAAGGGTGTACGCGCCAATTATATATATATATATAATATTCTCATAATAAAGAGAAATGACAATAATTTCTTAAAAAAATTGTATTTTATTCAAAATCAACACCGGCCCTTGACTACCCTTTATATTACGTATATAAGATACGTATAGATATAAGGTTTCCTCTTATCGAGCTCTTCCTCCTTGTTATGGTCGTGTAGATCTTTTGCACAAAAGGAAAGAGCTGCAGTTTTATGAGCAGACAGTTTTTTGAGGACATTTTTTCAAGGCAGAAATACACTCGGAGGCTTGCCATTGTCTACAGAGGAGCGATCGTCATTTGAAAAAACTTCCTATCATTTGCTGTTTCGTGTCTGGTGTATCGAGCGGAAGCGCTACGGTACGGTAATCACACACTTATTAATTTTGCTACAGCGGCCGTGTAATAGTTAAATAGTTGCCTTAAATGTGTGGCCTTTTGTAAGTTTCATTGCTTTAAGGAAATGGAAAGGAATCATGATGCTTTGGAATTGACAGTTTTCCTGCAACTTGTGTGCAAACTGGAATAAGCTTCGTCGAGGAATAAAACTCGCCGAAAAAACCCACGCACTCCTTATGATAATTTTGACATTTAGTTTTTTTTTAATTAAATTTGAACTAATTTTTAATAAAAATATAGTTAATCTTTTATCAAAACCCATATGAATTAGTATTACATAGTCTGTAGGAAATTTAGTAAAATTCATCAAATTTATGACTTTTAAATTAGAATTAAAAAAAAAATTGAGTATGTAAGGCTATACAATTTAAGCGTAATAAAGTGAAAGACTCGCTTTGATTTTTAGTAATTTTTTGTTGATGCTATTTTGCATTTTCTTCAATATAAATTACAGGCCTGTTCTGATTTCCCATTCACAAAAATCTGCATATTCGATTCCGATGAATTTTTTTAGATTTCAAAAGCATTGCGAAATGAAAAAAAATTGATTTCATCTTATTAATTGCCATGCCGCATGGATTGAAAAAATGCCGGCAAATTTAGTATTTAATCGGTCAAGATTTGTATTGTAGTATTTGTTTACATTAATTAATTTTTTTTTTGCTCAAATTTAAGTAAATTTATTAGTACTGAAACGTAAATGCAAAGCTGATTCCATGCTATTTACTATTTTTTTAATGCCCTGACATGCTAATTATTTATAAAAATTCCAATACTTTTTTAGGCTAATGTATTGCCTTCACTAGCCGATAACTTTTACAACTATTAATTTTTTTGTGTGTGAAATTTTGCTAAAATCAAGTCGAAGCATATTAATACATCAATACAAAAATTATTGAAAATCATCAATTTTTCAGGCCGCTGACTACCCCTAACCTCTTAAAAAATCCCATAAATTTAGTTTGGAAACTTCCTTTGCTTGGTTGGTGCGTGACTAGCATTCGGGAGTGCGTAGGTGCGAATCTTCGTACATGAAACAATAAAATTATAGAAAAAGTTGTTTCTAATAACAGCCGCCCTCGGCAGGCAATGGCAAACCTCCGAGAGTATTTTTGGCATGTAAAAGCTCCTTATAACAAATCATTTGCCGTTCGGAATCGGCTTAATATTGTAGGTCCCAGAACTCATGGAAACAACATCAAGACGCACGCTACAAATAGGAGGAGGAGCTCGGCCAAACACATGACACTAAACGCGAAATTCAAGCGGACCTTGACTTTATATCCTGCTGTGAGTACTTCTACGGAAAGAAGAGATGAACTGGTTAAAACAGTTTGTTCAGATTTTGATGTAGTAGGCCATGTGCGCTAAAAATTCTTACAATGAAAAACTCGCTTGTGATGATAAAATAGAATTTAAAACATTTTCCACTTTTAACTTACAAAGTTAGAGAGTGACAGTTCTGACGAATGTTATTATACTTTGAATCTGATAAGAAGGAAGATGACGGCATTACTTTGTCAATTTGAACGATACCACACAATGTCGGAATATAAAACTTATACATAAATACACCCAAACTTCTTTTCGTTGTTTTTTTTTTCAATTTCTTTGTTTATAATTATTTTTTGATTTTATGAAAAATTTTGTCTTGTGTTAAATAAAGCCTTTGTTTTTACAATGTTCAACGTGTTTATTTTCTTTATTGGCCACTCCAATACCTCTCGTCCTCAGCGACGCTCGCCCGTCGAGCACCTCCGTTCCCAAAGGGTTAACTCACCATTACGGTAATATGCATAACCATTCCTTTCATATTTTTAGCTCTACATAAAACCGATTTACAAAAAATGAAGGTAAAGCATAAATACAACACTAATTGGAAGACGGAACTAGCAGCAGGTAGTCCTTCACACTCGAAATGTGATTGCCACCAGTTTTGTCAAGGTGCGTGTCGACAGCACTGGCACAATTACTAATTACTGTGTCAAACATATATCGGGTGTTTGTTTTTGAGAACTATCGATATCGATAAGTATGGTTTGACATATGGTATTGACATTTCTGTTCAGTAAGGTTTGGCAAGTCATCATGAATCGTTTAACGCCTGAACCACGCTCCCAAATTGTGGAAAAAAAATAATAATAAATCTGTTCGCGAAGTTGATAGAGCACTGGCGGCATCATCGGCCTGAGGAAGGAGCTGCCGAAATGAGGAATGACCTGCCGTTACCATAAATGGCGAGCGCTATCCATCTATGCTGACTGAATGTTTGTCTCCAAAAATTAATCAGCTCAACATTGACGACATTTGGTCCCAAGAAGACGACGCAACTTGCAATACAGCGCGCATAAGAATTGATTTATTGCAATATTCAAGCCACCATTGACGCCATACGGTCAAATTTATTGGGAAAAGTAGTAAAAAATTGGACTTATCGAATGAATCATCTAACTCGTAGCCGCGGCGGACATACGACGTATATCATCAAAAAATAAATGCCATAAATTATCTACCAGATTATAATAAAAATGTATTCCAACAATACTTCTGCTTCGTATTATCATTTTAAATTCGCTCTTAAAAACACCTCATACATAAGATTCGCACATTAACATTAATGGAAAAATAGGCACGTTTATAGTAATACATAAAATAATTCTTTAAACTTATCTCCCAATTTTATAATATAGTGCAAAACCGTTTTTCCAATATTTAGCGGCAATTGAAATATATGCAAAGTGGCGCAAAGTAATCATCCTATCGCAAGATGTATAATTTTTGCTCATGGCATCTGTACGTCAATCATTTTCGGCTCTTGGGAACACCACAGCTGCGATATACAAATATGGAGGGCGTAAAGGTGAAAATAAAGATGTTCATCACTCGAAATCATTTTAGTTTATTTAGTAAAAAGGCTTAGTTTTGTGGCTCTTTGTACAATGGAGAGAACCGAATATCGCACAGTAATAGTATCCGTTGTTTTGGAAGGCTCATCAGCAACAGAAAAAAGAAATGGTGAACGCGTTAGAGGAATCTGCTACTTCATTTCCATTTAAAAGTGGTTGTACAAGGTTTGAAGATGAGCCATGTAGTGATCGTCCAAATGTATATTACAACACCAGAATTCATTGAGCAATTGTTTGACATTGTTAGTGAAGATTCATACCTGATGCATCTCTGATAAATGAGTACTCCATAATTTACATGAAAAATTACAAATCAAAAATACCCAAGGAACGTTAGTGCCATACTGATTAACAATTCAACAAAAAGTTGTGTAGCAGTATTTTGCAAAGTTTAGAAAAATGTATATACATATGTATATTAGAGGATCATTTGAATAAGTGCATTGAAGTTGTGGGAGATCATTTTGAATAATTATTATTACATTATTTATTATTATTGCATTATTAATTATTATACACATTAATTAATTTATTATTTGTAACTTTTCTATATTCCAAAGAGCATTTTCTGCATTGAATGGAGAAAAATCAAGTCAAAAAGGGATGATCAGAGATTTTTTCCTTATTTTAAGATCTTATACTTTTTTAGCTTACTTTCATAAGCCGTTAAGAATTTATTTGGTTAGAAAACCGAAATTTAAAAATATGATGTCTTGGCTTTCCGTATAATATTATATAACAGTTCTATGACTCTCTCCAAGATGTTGCGCAGATATTGTCCCTTCTTTTAAACTCTCGTCTTACCTAGATGATATTTAAGTTTTCATGGCTCTTACAGCCTTTAGCCACTTGACTGAATTTCAGAAGCTGTCAGAGTTTTTCAATGTATTTCTCTATTTTTAATTTAGTATAGGAATGCATGAAACAATCTTACAGAGTAGTTAAGCAATTTAAGAATTTCGCTAATCTAACGTGACTGTATCTGCTTAAGATCAGTGGTTGAATAATAACCGGACACAGTAGGTACATATAATGTGGATTCATGGCAAGAATATGGCATTCCTATTGAATGAATTTTCACCTGCAGCAGAGGCGAAGCCTAAGTGGGAGTGTAGATTTGTACCTCTATTAATGCCACAGCCTGGTTAAGGTGTATTAACCCCTTTTTTCCCTTAAAATCTATAATAACTCACAACATTTGCCACTTCGCTAAGCGCATTTAGTGATTCCATTTTACAGAAAGATAAATAAAGAGTTAAGTTGGTGTGCTTCCACAAGCAACTACATAACCTTCGTTTTCAGACAATTTTAAGAATAAAATACTTTCGACTTTTCTGGGCTCTGCTGTTGAATCCGAATTTGCAGGCTAACTTAGCACTTAAAGATATTAAATATTTCAGTGCGAACTTTTTCGCGTACGGTACTAGTTTAATTTTTCATGCAAGAGGAAGTCTTCTAAACCTAAATACTTTCTACCGCCTGTACAATTTGCGACTTGGGTGTCCCTGAAAATATCCAACACGTCATAGGCATCTGCCCAAATTATAATAGTTTTAAATATTTTCGTTTAGAGCATTTTTGTGAAAATACGTTTATTACTTAGATTTATCTAATTTTACAAATATCTGAAATGCCTGTGACTATAGAGCTTCGTATAAATATTTATCTTGCTGCCTCAAAGTATTATTTTGAATTCAAATAATATTATTTTGAGCACACTGAAACTTTAGCTGTTTTTGCATTTTATATTGGGGCGGGGAATAGGCGTTTTTTGTTTTCTTTTATTTTACAACAAATTGCTTGCTGTTTGGAAAAGGGTAAGTATTCATTCGGTTCAATTTTTTGTTAGTTTTGGGGCTTAGAAATGGAATACCCGGGAGGCAAAAATCAACATTTTCGACACCTGCTCTTCTTTGCTTTTCAACGAGGTCAAAACGCTGCCGAAGCAGCCCGGGACATTTGCGACGTGTGCAACGTCATAGGCGAGTCTACAGCACGGAAAGTTCAAAAATAGCAACTTTGATCGCAGCGGAAGGTGTACTGAATTCGAGATGAGAAATGGTGCCTATACATCAATATGAAGCAAAGAAGGGTGGTTGCTCGAGGAGATACGGCAAAGCTGAGAATCAAGCCGGTCCTTTATCCAAAGAAGGTTAAACGCATATGTGTTTGGTGGGTCTGAGAGGGCATGGTGCACTGGAAAATGTTCGCATAGAAGTCACGGTCAACAAGGAGCTCTACATTTGGCCACACCGCGTGAATGAGGCTATTCGAAAAGACCTAATCGACATGGTCAAACCATATTTCTTTAAGACAACACCAGACCTTAAAATATTATATAAGGTTGTCAAAAAAGTCTTGCGGTATTTCCGCAAGCTTGTCTTTGCAAGCGCGTAGTTCTAGTTGTATTCGTCGCATCGGTTCACGCTAGAGCTTTTTGGAAAGCTCTTTTCACGTGCTAACACGTGTTTGATTAATTGTTGTTTGCTTTTAGTCGTTCGTGAGTTATAGCGTCGCAAACATGGAGCAAAATAAAGAGGAAACACGGCATATTTTACAGTACTACTACGATAAAGGCAAAAATGCATCTCATGCTGCCAATAAAATTTGTGCAGTTTATGGACCCGATACAGTTTCCATTTCCACCGCACAACGATGGTTTCAACGTTTTCGTTCTGGTGCAGAGGTGATCGAAGATGCGCCATGGTCCGGAAGGCCTGTCGTCAAAAATTGCGATAAAATCGCTGAATTGATCGAAAGAGACCGGCATAGTAGCAGCCGTAGCATCGGCCAAGAGCTGGGCATGAGTCATCAAACCGTTATAAACCATTTGAAGAAGCTTGGATTCAAAAAGAAGCTCGATGTATGGGTGCCACACGACTTGACGCAAAAAAACATTTTTGCCCGTATGGATGCATGCGAATCGCTTCTGAATCGCAACAAAATCGACCCGTTTTTGAAGCGGATGGTGACTGGTGATGAAAAGTGGGTCACTTACGACAACGTGAAGCGCAAACGGTCGTGGTCGAAAAGCGGTGAAGCTGCCCAGACGGTGGCCAAGCCTGGATTGACGGCCAGGAAGGTTCTTCTGTGTGTTTGGTGGGATTGGCAGGGAATCATCCACTATGAGCTGCTCCCCTATGGCCAAATGCTCAATTCGGACCTGTACTGCCAACAACTGGACCGCTTGGATGCAGCACTCATGCAGAAGAGGCCATCTTTGATCAACAGAGGCCGAATTGTTTTCCATCAGGACAACGCCAAGCCACACACATCTTTGGTGACGCGCCAGAAGCTCCGGGAGCTCGGATGGGAGGTTCTTTTGCATCCACCGTATAGTCCGGATCTCGCACCAAGTGATTACCACCTATTTCTGTCCATGGCGAACGAGCTTGGTAGTCGGAAGTTGTCCACAAGAGAGTCCTGTGAAAATTGGCTCTCTGAGTTTTTTGACAATAGGGAAGCGAGCTTCTATAAGAGGGGCATTATGAAGTTGGCATCTCATTGGGAACTCGTCATCGAACAAAACGGCGCATATTTGACTTAAATCGCATTATTATAACCAATTTTATGAACAATTGAAAATTCAATAAAAATACCGCAAGACTTTTTTGACAACCATATATCTTAAAAATATTGTGTAAAAATGTATGCTATGTTTTTGTTTTGTAAAAAAAAGCAATTGGCTAGCAAAACAAAAATTATTAAAAATCATAATTTTTTCGGGCCCCTAACTCCTTGAAAAATCCCATAAATTTAGTTTGGAAACTTACTTTTATTCAAAGTAAAAAATGTGTGAAAATAATACAAAATTATGAATCAATTTACTTTTGCTCGAAAAGGTTCAAAAGGTGCTCATGACTATGGCCTTGAGACGGTCCATAAATGAACCGTAAGCTGCCCGAATGTGACTTGCAGGCGGAGAATGGCTTTTTTCAGCGCTTTGAGACTGGTGATTCTTTCAGTTTGGACCTTGCTCTCCAATATAGCCCAAAGAAAATAATCCATCGGATTCGCGTCCGGTGAATTGGACAGTCATTGTGTAGACGTTCTGAAGTTCGGAACATTGTTTGTAGCCATTCTTGGTTCACTCGCGCTTAGTGAGACGATGCCGAGTCTTGTTGAAACATCCGTGCTCTGCCACCGAAATGTTTGTTTGCCCATGGCTTCAAAGCAACCTCCAGAATACTTTCCCGATAATATTTCGCATTTATCTTGACGCCAGGCTCGATTAAAACGATTGGAGAACTCCTATCTGCGGTTATAGCGGCCCAAACCATCACCTGCTGGTGACTCAAATTCTATGTAGTATGAACGGTGGGTCAAATAAACCCCATCGTTTTGGGTGTCTACGAATTGCTCTTCGGAAATTGACCGCTTTCGTACCTGGAATAATTTAAACAATCAATTAAGGTCTCGTGAAAATAGTTTGCGGTTCAGAGAGACTCTCTATGTGTGCATGGCTCACCGTTTTTAATCGTTGTTTGTTTCTTGTTTTTCGTATAATCTGAGATTTGTCCCTGGCAGATATGCTATAATGTGCCTGTTTCTTCTTCTGCCTATGTAACTTGGTTTGGGAGCTGTATTTTGATCTCTGCTTGTGGAGCTTGCAAGGTATAAAAATGAGGAATACGCTGAAACCCTAATTATCTAAATTATAATGCCCTATAATGCATATTTACACGCAATTGGCGCGGGCACCCTTTGTTCGGTGTTTGGCCGAGCTTGATGTTGTTCCAGAAATGGAGTAGCCTACAGTTTTATGACACCTCCGTAGCAAATGGATTTTTGTCAGAAGCTTTATCACGGCAGAAATACACTCGGGGCTTGCCATTGCTGCTATTAGAAAATTCCTTTTCTTTCATTTGCTGTTTTAGACCCACAATAGGTGTCGACCGGGACCCTATAAAATGCTAGTCACGCACAAACGTATTCGGCTATTTGAATTATTCAAGTCCCATTTAGATAATTCAACTTGCACGTAAAGTTTCAAGCGGTTTGTTATATAGGATGTCGTAATTTTTGTAAGGTTCAACGAAGTCACAATACTGAAGAAAACGAATAAATCTCTGCTACTGGTTGGCTTATTTTCATGTGGACCCCCACTCAGCCAGCTTTTCTTTCAATAAATACTTTAAAATGCCAATGAGTTTGGTTGCGAGCATTTTGTGGTCAACTGTATGAATGTGGCACTTAAAATATTTGCCCAAGTCGCCCGGCTGTAGCTATTTTTGGAACGTTAACTGTTGACAAGCAATTGAAAAAGTCCTTACGTGTAGCATTTCAGCAAAAAGTTTATATGTGACAGCGACACTGACACTACTGAGGGTCCAGCAGTTTGAAGTGGCTTAGGCGAACCCTCTACAAGCACTTGCGTATAAATGAGAATTGCAAAATATACTCATATATATGCATATATTTGAGTGCACACATACCCATGTAATCGTACATATTTTCTTCAGTAGCATAAATGTGGAAAAACAAAAACGCACATTGTGTCACTCTTCTCAAACTTGTTTCTAAAATACTAAAGCATTGACTTTTAACTGTCGCGCATCCGCTACTAACACACTCACCTTTTCAACAGCCATCCGCTTAGCTTAAGTGCCGTGAGACTATTTTCAAAAAATTGCTGCTAATGCAAGTGGCTGGAAGAATTTGTGCTTACGTTTATAGTTTTAAGTGTTTATGCTAAAATACATTTTAAGCAAATTTAGCAAAGGAGGAGAAACAAAATCAGGTCGTGTACGCTATGGAACAATTTGTTATATTTCAACTTTTAATAGGCACAAAGCGAAAACATCAAAAAGCAGCTAACTGCTAAACGGCACGAATGACAGACTAAAACAACTTGCGTAGGCAGTAGGAATGTTATAATGGCAATGCACGGTAATATGAAATTCTAAGTGAAGCTAAAAAACATATACAAGCGACATGCATAGGACAGTTCTGCCAATTATATGGCACAGCAAAATTAATCACTCTATCGGAAGATTTATAATTTTTGCAAATGGCGTCGTACACCAATCATATTTGACACTTGTGAACTAGGCAGCTGTAGTATACAAATAGACAAACATCAATTAAAAACATTTTTTTATTTAGTAAAAAAGTTATTCAAAAATAAGTTTACACGATTAATTTTGAGCCACCTTGTATAACTAGGAATAGTTCTTTTTACTACTCAAACCGAGGAGATCAAATTATTTTGCATACATTCAGGCGGTATGCTTTGAAAAATAATGGAATTAAAATTATAAGTATTTTCTTACCAAATTTCAACATTAATTTGTATATTTTTAGATGTATTTGCCTCGTTTGCTTTTCTTCGATCTCAACGAATTGGCTTAAACTTTGTTTTGTTTGACATTTTTCACAGAAGGCCAGTCTTGTCCTGCAGAGTCTGAATGGACTGGTGTTTCAAAGATTATCTGTCAAAGATACGTCTATATTTAATACTAGAAAATGCGGCGATATGCTTGGAAAATTAAGTGAATTCAAAATTTCGGTTGAATAACACAGTGCGACAGGCAATACCGGTATTGAGTGAAACAAGTGAGGTTCGTAAGAAGTTAATTGAGTATTTGTTTGAAGTAGTATGAATAAAATTGAGTCACAGCGCCATCTTAGGTACCGTTAGAGAAGTTGCTGAGGACCTAGACATATCGATTGGCTAGTGATATTTGATGATGGACAGGAGACGAGTCGCCGAAAAACTCGTACCAAAACTGCTCAATTTCGACCTAAATTTGCTCCAGAGGGTCTTAACTGGTGACGAATCGTGAGTTTATGGTTATGACGTGGAAACCAAAGCTCAATCATCTCAATGGAAGCTGCTGCACAAACCAAGACCGAAGAAAGCGCGCCAAGTTCGGTAGAATGTAAAAGTTTTGCTTACCGTTTTCTTTAATTGCAGGGGCGTTCTGCATCATGAGTTCTTGCCACAGGGTAAAACGGTCAATAAGGAATATGACCTTACGCGTAATTTGCGCGAAGCAATCCGTACGAAACGCCCCTGCTCACACATCGTTGCTTGTGCGCGACTTTTTGGCCAAAACTAACACAATAATGATGCCACAGCCCCCGTATTCCCCAGATCTGGCCCCCTGTGACTTTTTCTTGTCCCGAAACTGAAGAGGCCCATGAAAGGACGTCGCTACGTTACGAATGACGAGATAAAGACGGCATCGAAGGAGGAGCTGAACAAGATAAAAAAATGATTTTTTGACGTGCTTCGAAGATTTGAAAAAACGTTGGCACAAGTGCATAATTTCTCATGGGGATTACTTTGAAGGGGGCAAAATAGATATTAATGAATTTGAAAAAACACAAAATTCGCGATACTTTTTGAACACACCTCGTATGTATGTGGCTATAACGTCCTGAAACCATTATTTTTCTTTTTGCTCTTTTTCGGATAAGACATGGACTAGAACTTAACTCACATCCAGCATGCAAGAGACATCCAGTTATAGTCGCTAATGTGCAAATCTTACCAATTTAGAAATCTGAACTTTTTTTTAGTGCGCCCACTCACTCCTTGTTAAATTCGCTGGAACGTAAGCATCTTGCTGCGATGCAGAATTTGTTGGAAAACCCAAAAAACATGACGAACGTTCTGACTCTATCCTATCTGCAGAATTTATTCAACCAGTGCGATCATTGAAGAAGGCTCTTCTTATCCATCGAGTTGTCCATGAAGACATATAGAGAGAAGAGAGCTTATGTCGGAGCAAACACGAAAACAGCTAGTTTTCAGATTAAAAAACCTTCTAAAGAAAATTAAACACTCGGAAGCTCCTGAGATGATGAAAAAAGTTTTGATCAAGGTCAAAAAACCAACCGAAGGCTTTACCACAATGACAAATGGTTATGTTCCAATCCAACGAGGTTCCTATTGTTATGCACACGAAGTTTCCAGCCACTCTTATGGTTTTGGCCCAGAGAGAATAATCCTTCGGCTTCGCGTCCGGGGAATTGGACAGCCATTGTGTGGACGTTATGAAGTTCGGAACGTTGCTTTTTAGCCATTCTTGGTTCACCATTACCTAAGACGGGTGCTGCCTCCTGGTGGCCAATCGATGACTCAAATTCTCATATGAACGGTTGGTCAAATAAACCCATTTGTTTTGGGAGTTTACGAATTGCTCAATTTGAAAAATTTTCTCGTCAGAAAACACAATGTCGGGAAATAGACCGTTTTCGGGCAAGCGAAGCAACTCCTTCGCTCTCTCTTGTCTGACTTGTTGCTGCTTTGGTGTGATATCATGCGCCTTTTGGATCTTGTAAGGCTTGATGCTTGCGGCGGATGCTACGGTCAGATATTTTCAGTTGTTTCGCCATTTGATTGGTATTTGATTTCGCCCAAGTCTCTTATTCACTTTTCGAACCATTTCTCGTGACTTTTCAGCCTTTTGATGACCATGGTTGATAATAGTGCGATACACTAAAACTTAATTTACTTTGAGATGCTCGTGCAGTCGCTGGTTGTGATTTTGCAGCCAAATATAATGCAATCTCACTATTACGTTTGAAATCCATTACTGATTTTCTTCTTCGCGGGTTTTTCTCGGCAAAATGCTTTCGCGCGCTTGTAAACAATACTTTGGACTGTCATTTAGCCAATTAAAGACAGCTGATGCCCAAGCTGATGCATCAGCTTCGCGAGCGGTTTTAAGTTGGGTACACTTCGAGTGCCGAACCCTGTATTGTACGCAATCTCGAAAAAAGTTGTTAACCTTAAAACTATCACTTGCAAATTGTTTCTCTCAATACCGAGTAATTTTTACGTCGTCTTGATTTACCTCAGTATTGTGGGACTTACACATGAACATTGCCACCTAAAATCCAAAATTTTCTATCTGTTCGATTCTGAGCCTGCCCTCCACTCGAGACTCAATTAACGAATGATTCATAAAATCAATGAAAAATTAATCGATGTTTTTTTGGCCCCTACTCCAGGCTCAAGTGGAATTTTAAACCAACTGAATTAAAAAATTTTTGAATTATTGAAATAACCTAAATATTCGATTTAAAATTTAAAAACCTACAGCTTTGAAAATCTTGTACCAGAACTTATGGCAGTACTAAGTATATAGGACATTCCACGTAAATCCAATCACTTGCAGGCGACTCTATAGGTTGATGCAATGTCCAAAAGTAAACAGTCATTTAATAATACTGTCGATAAAAATTGTATGAGCCCATGAATTATTTATAAGCACTCAAATTTCTGGGTATTTGAAACCCTTAATTACGAAGCAGTCAAATTGTATGTCAGAGTTTTTTATAATCAGCCAGTCGTCCATTTTTTATTGATCACCGTTCTTATAGAGCAATGAGCGCAATATATTTGGACGTAGCTGATATACATTAATCAACCAGAGAATTTCAGTGAAAAGGCTTTAGAAGTGTCACGGCAGTCTAACGAAGCTCTTTCAATATTACTTACTTACGAACTTTTTTACATGATCTGATCAAGCATCACAACCCCTTAATGGATTAAGGCCGACTGCAACAAGTCTCGCCAGGCAACTCTGTTTTGCGCCCGCCTTCTACGATTTGTTACACCAAGCTATAATAGGATTCCTACTACTTGGTCCTTCCATCAGAGGCGTGGTCCTCCCCTACATAGTTGTCCTCTAACTTGCCCGCTGAACACCTTTTTTGCCGGAGCTTCTGCACGCTCGACGTGGCCCAGTCAGGATTATATGTACAATTGCCGCATACACCCGTTCTTGGGTATTTGGCCGAGCTCCTCCTCCTATTTGTGGTGTGCGTCTTGATGTTCTTCCACATATGGAGGGACCTACAGTTTCACGCCGACTCCGAACGGCAAATATTTATACGAGGAGCTTTTTCATGGCAGAAACACACTCGGAGGTTTGCCATTGCCTGCCGAGGGGCGACCGCTATTGGTATTAATTTTGATGTTTCACCAAGATTCGAACCGACGTTCTGTCTTTGAATTCCGAATGGTAGTCATGCACCAACCCATTCGGCTACGGCCGTCCAGTCAGTATTAGCATACTAAAATCCCTCAATCAATCAATTTATATTTGTCATATTCATATCGTATTTTATATTGGAAAATTATCATGTTATGAGATTTTCATCACTTTCGATACACTGTGCACGGAATCGAATGAAATAAGCTTCAACTGTGGGCTACCACGTCTACATATACATGCTTACCTACATATACTAGTATGTGTGGTGTGATTGGTAATCACTGCTAAGGTGCTTTTTCGTGTGGGCAACTTTGTGCATAGAAAATAAAGCAACAAACCCATACACAGACATGTACTTACACCTGTTGTTTGGATTTTTTGGTATAAGGCGTTGAAGTGTGCGTATATGGTATGTATGTATTATATGTACGAGTATGTATATACGTATGTGTTTGGCGAAAGACAAAGAAAAGATAAATTGTCTCTGCCTTTTGACATTTAATGTTTTCAAGCCCACATTCGAGGGAGATAGCCCAGATTGTAAGCAGTGTTCAACAAGGGAAACAAACAGGTATACGAGTGGGTATGGATGTATATGTGTTTGAATGGGTATTTATGTGAATGCTAACCAAACACACATACAATACCTGCAGGGAAAAGTCAAACTAGCATCGAACCATTTTTGTTCAGTTACTGGTATTTAGTAGAAGAAATCATACCAAATACATAGTTTGGTATTGACTAGAATACTTTTAGCACCTGTAGACAAATGATCAATTTGTCGAATGGTCGCTTAAATCTTAAGTTCCTCTGAACTCAACAGAAGTGTATTTCAGATGAACGAAAACGTGGTGCCGGAAAACCATACTATCATATGTACGTGTGTATTATCTGCGACCACAGAAATCAAGTGTACTTGTGTAAAGCATTAAGTTTATCTTTGACAGATATTTACAATAAAGAGTTTGCTTCAGCATTCTAGCAGCAGAAATCTTAAAAACCTGTTTAGCACCCTTATAATAATGGAGCACCACATAGATGCGACCTACGGAGGAAAGAGCCTCTGGGAACATAAAATTTTAAGAATTTTTTTTTTTTGGGTAAAAAATAAATAATTGGCGTGTACACTTCTGTTAGGTATTTGGCCGAGCTCTTCCTCCTATTTGTGGTGTGCGTCTTGATGTTGTCCCACAAATGGAGGGGCCTACAGTTTCAAGCCGACTCCGAACGGCAGATATTTTTATGAGGAGCTTTTTCATGACAGAAATACACTCGGAGGTTTTCCATTGCCTGCCGAGGGGCGACCGCTATTAGAAGAATGTTTTTATTAATTTTGCTTTCACCGAGATTCGAACCAACGACCTCTCTGTGAATTCCGAATTGTACTCACGCACCAACCCATTCGGCTACGGCGGCCGCCCGTAATAATATTAAAATGAATGGAAATATGTAACGGGTCTTTCAAAAGTGACACTTGGATATCAGTAGTGAGTAATTCCTAGGCGGTAACGTGTTTTTATGTCATCTTTGACATTTGTTAAATAGACAGATATATAATTTTACACGATAGAACAACCCGTTAAAAATATGGAAATTTATTATGAAACTGGTCTAAAAATAATCAAACGAATGAGTCGATAATTCAAAGGTTGGTGAAAAAATGTCAAGAAACTGGTTCTTTCAAAAATGGATAAAAGACTGACAGACCAAAAACTGTACGCTTTATTGAGAATATTGCTGCTATAATGCAAAATGCCTTCTCCAGATGCCTTCAACGTCGATATCTCGACGTTCTGAACAATGTGTGCTCACATGAATTGACTTTTTGACCGATTTTACTTCTCATGGTGGACATTTAAATGATGCAATTTTTCACATATAATTGTTAAGAGCCGTATTTTGAATAAAAATAAAAATAAATGTAATCTGAATGAATCTAAATTTTTAAATTTTGTATTTAAAAAAAAGATATATAAGCGCGTCTTTTGAAATACCTTTTATTATAATGTATTTTATCTATAATAAGCTTTACAGATGAACTTGAAATACAGTTAAGAAAAGTACTTCAATTGAATAAAATACGGTTTTTCTAGAAAAAGGCTAACGCAGAAAAATCCTTGCAGTCAAATGTGCATTCAAAATTTAGCTACTATTAATTTTATATAGATGCCTAAAGCAAATACCTTAAATTTACTTCTTTATTAGTTTTTTAAAAGAATTTGCTTTGTTTTTTAAGATTTACGTATGGTATAAGTTTGAATCAATTTTTTTAATAATTAACCAATTACTGTACCTGAAAGAAGTTTAATTTAATTTTAAGAAAAAGCAAATTCTGTAAGCACTTTAAATTTCTGCCGCTCAATTATTATTCCAATGTTGCTATTCGGTAGTGAAACCTGGTCACTCAGGGATGCGGATACATAGGAAAGGAGAGTTCTGCGAAAAAATTTTTGGCGCCATATGATATAAAGGTGAATGGCGGCAATCATGAACTCGAAAAACTGTATGTGCGATTGAGATAGGCAGGTCACATTATTACGCGCTAATATCGATTACCCACCCCAACAAGTACTCTTTGGAGAGTGCCAAAGACATAGAAGAAGGGGCCGCTCGCCCCTCAGATGGATTGACGGGGTAACTAAATGAAGACGCAGGTTTTTGGGTTTTCGGCCATGGAGGACGCAGGGAAGAAACCAAGACTATCGGAGGCATAGCTGTAGCAGACGAAGACCTGACCAGGGTCCAGCCACCTGAATGATGATGATACACTTTTAATACGAAATAGAATATTTTATAACGTTGGGATGGAAAGGATTTTCTGTTTTATGCTTGAATTTGTCTGAAACTGGTGACTTTCGAAACGTATTCGAATAGGAATTTTAGGGCCAGTATGAACTGGTATTTTAACTGGTATGTTGCTGATTCATATCCGGCAAATTTACCTTACTTCACGGGTGTTAAAAATGCTACTTGCTGATAATGGAAAAAATATCGCGCACGAACAGGTTGAGCTGAAAAGTGAACTGGTGATATTCTAGTTCACAACTAGCATTCTTCCCTGCAGGGATAATACTGAAAAACATATATGAGTTTGTATGTGTGAACAGAAAAGAGGTAAGTTCGAATTAAAAGGCGTCAGGTTTTTTGAAAAAAAAAAAAAAATAGCGCGAGTAACAGTTATAAAATTAGCACAAAAGTAGCAAAAGAAGCGAATGAAAAGCACATAATGTTGACTGATACCAACAACAAGGGCGGTTGTGTAAGATTTAAAGACCAACTGACTCCCACACACACACACATACGAACAGACGCCCGTAAATATTAATATTCCATTGTGAATTAGGGTAATTGATATGGAAGGAACAAGTAGTCCCATTGTGCCTTACTCGCACAGACATATCTACAGATGGCCCTTTTTATACATTTTACATACACACATTATACATACATACATATGCATGTTGAAACAAACATGTTTATGTGTCTGTAAGTCGACGGATTTCTGCAGAGAAATGAGCTAGCTTTTCGGCATCGCAAAGGTTCTTGCTCGCTTGTATTAGTATATTTTGCTTGTGCCATTTAGCCACCATTACAAAGCTCTTTTCGAATTATTAGATATTAGAATTTACGCAGTTTCATTTGCTCCCTGCCCATTGCCGACCGCTAGATTTCATACTAAATTTTCACAAACAAAAATATTATGATTTGTATGTGTGCGTGTTTAAAATAGTTTTCATATGCTTTCAAGGATCTGTTGCATGCTTTTCGGCAGCAAAACCAACACATTCAACCTCCATCATTTGTTTCACTTCCACATTTGTTGTTTTATTGTCTGCGTGCTACTACACCATCTGGATTCATTTTTGTTTGGTAATTTTAATTTGCACTTAATCCTATGGGTATGTATTCGATTGATTTGCTTACACACATACGCATTGTTACATTTTTCATAGCGTACTTAGCATCACCATACCATCAGCACTGATATCAAGGTATTAATATCGTTTAATGTCGCATTTTTATACACAAAATATACAAAAATAAATCCAGCACCAGGAATCCAAAAACAAAAAACAAAACAAATGGCAAACTATCCCAATAATTCACTAGAAATATTTTTTTTTTGCTTGCTTGCTTCACTTTACTATATAGATTTTACTGCTTACTTCCGTCGACTACGTGCACACGCGACGAGCTTTCCGAGCAATCTGATAAGACAGCATCCTGTCGTGGCACAAATCATTCGCGCTGCTCCTGTTCCTTGTGAGATGCTGCTGCAGTTATCAGAGAACTTTTAATAATACCAGAGAATGTTGATGAAAGTTTCTTGCATTTTATTCCCTGGAGCGCCCTCTAGTGCTAATTATTCTACTTTATGCTTTAAGCATTTAAACCGGTAAATAAATTTTCCCACCTTTAGGGAAACTGTGATAATAATTACCCTGTATGTATATGGATAAATTATACAACATCCCAGTATTTGATTATTAATATTTTGACATATTCCAAGCACCCTGTTTCATTCAGTACAGAGAACGTAAATTCAGTATAACAAACTGCATATTTCGAAGCCAACACTTTTAGTGTAGTTTCGAACCTTGCGTAGCAAAATAATTAATGTTCTCATATTCTTTATTGACCACAAAAAAAATGCAAACGTCTAATACATGGTGAAAGGATTTTAAAGGTGAACTCTTTAGCAGACCGTTATTTGGCTCTGGGCGAATTTGACAGAATCGGCTGATGGGCTGTGGGGTATGTTTACAAAATAACCGATTTTCTTGTCTGAACAACCACGCATTGGACGAGGGTGTGAACACATGTGAAATGATTGTGCAAGTTTCGGCTGGCGATAAGATTTTGTTAGCGATACACGAAAAAAAATCAACGCGATTCTTGCTCATGTTGTTTCGTTGCTATCTGAACAACGACTCATTGGACGAGTGTGTGAATACATGTGAAATGATCGTGCAGAATCGCAAAGTGCCGTAAAAGCTAGAGTCCGCTTCACAATTTTCTTTCCCACCATAGCTTAAAAACAAACCTGGTAATCTATTGTTCCTGTGTCTAATAAATATAAATAAACAAAAACGGATACCGAACCTTACTGAACAGTTTAAAGGGTCCAAGTAATATATTAAAAAAGCACAGGGTAATAAAATTGAATCACATTAATTTCTGCTCACAACATATACTTACAGTGGTCACACAATTTATTCGTACACTCACAGTTTATAAACAGATATTCCTGATACTTAGCACGATTTATACAAAAAAATAAAATTTGTACCCATTCGTAAAAAATAACACTTTTATTCAATACTTAAGGGACAAAAACTTCCACATTAATTTCTGGAATTAGAGAACTTAAGGCAATAATAAAATAAGGCACAATTTTATGCAAAAATATTATTCGTACATAGCCATATAAAGGATATTTTATTAAAAAAATAATTAAAAAAACGAGTATTCAGTACTTTGTTGGGCCGCCTTTAGCTTTAACAACTGCTTCTAATACTTTTACCAATACCTGGGTTTCATTAGCTGCAATTTTCTCCCACTCAACACTTAAAGCTGGCACCTTTGATGTTATTTTGTGTTTTCTAATTCTCCTTTCTAAGACATGCTCAATTGGGTTCAGATCCGGTGATTGAGGTGCAGTTTTAAGCAGCTTACAGTGCTGCTTACGGTGCTTGCACGAGATAAGATGAGTGTTTTGGGTCATTGTCTTGTTAAAACAAGAACCCTTTAGCATTCAGTCCAAGTTTAAGTTTAAAAAATATCCGCCGTACGGAGTCGGCTTAAAACTGTAGGTCCCTCCATTTGTGGAACAACATCAAGACGCACGCCACAAATAGGAGGAGGAGCTCAGCCATACACTCAAAAGGGAGTACGCGCCAATTATATATATATAATATATATATATATATATATCATGGAAATCATTCTTGAAAATATTTAAACACAGATGTTTGTCCAATTTATCATCAATAAAAACCATTTTTCCTATTCCAGATGCAACCATGCACCCCCAAACCACTGCATTTTTATGGTTTTTTTCATTCTGTCTGTATTTTTTTTTCGCCAAACTTTAGGAGGGCATCTAATCTGTAAACATTAAATTTTGCCTCATCACTGAATATGACGGTTTCCTATAAAAAATCTGGCTTATTTATATAGCGTTTGGCGAACTCCAATCTCTTATCTCTGCTAATATCTGAAATGTAGGGATGGTGGCGGGCCACTCTGCTATGATAACCAGCAGTTGACAGACAATTACCGACTGTTTATGGGCTTACTTTTTTATGCAAAGACTCTGGAATATTCCGGCTTGGTGGTGATTAGCTTCCAATTTAATTTTACGTAATTATCAATAACACTTTGCGCTGTAGAATGCGATTTGCCGATTTCGCGCAGAAACTTGTTTTGTAAGTACAATTTAATAACAACTTTCCGTATTTCTAATGGTAAATCTAAATCCGTACTTCGTTCCATTCTGTCACTTTCAATCGAGATATTCCACGTAACTGAAACTGAATTGTCCATAAGAACTAAGAAAAACCAATCTTATTTCGTTTTCAGCAATATTAGCAAAAACAAAAACAATTTTTACCGTTACTTTTGCAACAACAGTAGCATTGGCTGAAAGTGTGCGAATGTAATGGCCTCTGGTGACGCTCCAGCAGGCTTATATGTGTGCGTGTCGGGTGACACTCGTACTTGCTTCGTGTCACACATACTTGTTGTCGGCTTTTGCATGATGAAAATCAAAAATTTTAGATATTAGCGTCAAGCACCCGACACGCACACATATAAGCCTGCTGGACAAGCATGCTGGAGCGTCACCAGGGGCTATATGTTTTGCAGCATTTTGCTACGTCTGCCTGCTTTCCTTGGAACCCGTCAGTGTGAGTTGAAATAACGGGAGTTTTGTTTGCACAATTCATTAGGAATGGAACATTTTTACAGTGACCGAAAACCAATATATTGTCACAGTAAACATTTTTCGAAAAGCTAAAGTTTTTTACGTAATACGCAGGGTGTACGAATAAATTGTGTTACCACTGTATGTTTGGAAAAATAACAAAAAGAAATTTATTTTATGTGTGTTACATAAAATTTAATACTCGTACTAATAAATTTTAATTTTATCAGATTGTTGAAAGAATGAATTATTGAAAATGAGCCGTGCAAGTGCAACACACGGCCTTTTGCCCTCTATTCTTCACAGTACTTTATACCTATAATACAAATCCATCCAAATCTCTTTTTAGATTAGATTTGTGGGGGATTGGATAAGTCCAAGCACTCAGTCAGAAAGACCATTGTACAACCCCCGGATAGATACAATTTGGATGGTAAGACGAACAAATTGGTTTAAGGTCACTTTTGTATCGTACATTTTTTGGATTTGTTGGTGAATCTTAAGAGATCCGGAGGAGGAATAGTATGAACCTTATCCATACTCAGTACATCGCAACCCAACAGACTAAGTCTGATTCTAGAAAGCGTCGGACATATACACAGAAAATGTTCTGTAGTGTCCTTTTTTTCAATCCAGGGTAGACATATTGGGTCCCAATGATTCCCATAGTAGCCATATCTGACCACAGGTATTATGCCCTGTTACTACACCCATTAGTACACCCAGTTCCTTCCTACTAAGTTTTAAAGAATAGTGGCTAATTTACTGTTTGGTTATTTCACACATCATTTGGGTACTCTGCAGGAGTCCAACTCAGACCTCATGAAGTTGTCAATACGTAGTTGAATTGATGCAAAATTTACACCTAGAAAGGGTACAGGGCCTAGTGATATGCTTGCAGAGCCTTCATTAGTCAGTTTGCCAACCAATTCGTTATCTGCAAAACCACAATATTTAGGTACTCAAATAAGACACACTTTTTTTGTGTCTTGCAACAATATTCAGTTTTGTCTTTCATTCGCCGACTAATTTCGAAAGGCAGAGTAGGTTAGCAAGGGATCTCAGTGCAGCTTGATTGACACTGCAAATTTCTGTACTATTATCCCGCCACTTTTTTCTCTTAATAAACCTAAGATTGAGCTGGGGTGTGCTGAGCATGTGTGCCTTTCTTCCGCCGCATCCGGCCGAGATGTCGTTGTAGCAACACATTCGAGTGCTCCTTCACTGGAGCTTTAGAGTAGTAGTTGCAGAAACGACAGGAGTCTGTGTTCTCGCTTTCTACGCAGGGAGGCTAATAAGTTGCCTGAACCTTTTTTCATTATACATCCCCAGTAAAGACTTCATCTGGTGCAGTCTCCTACCTTCGCGCCATCTCATGGCCTTAGCCTTAGCTCTTCGTTTATAAGCTCCTACTTGATGATGTGTTGCCCCGTGCCAAGGATGGCCTCGGGTCCTATTTATAACGAGTCCGCAAGCTCTCTAGCCAATGAATCCCCTACTTCGTTCGCAGTTATACCCTTATGTCCTGGGATCGGTATGAGCCAGATGCGATTGTGCATAAAATAAATTAAATTTCTCGATGCACTCAAGGTCTAATGAGTTCTTAGCCTCAAAGGAAGACAACGCCTTAAGCGCCGTTTAACTGTCGCTTAGAACGACAATTCGCACATTGCGACTCTGCACATAGACAAATGGCATATAAAAATGATGGGGAAACTACCCATCGGCGTAGACCGCTTTGTTCTATATTTCAGCACCTATGCCTTCCAGTATCTTCGAGCTATCAGTATACCGGTGTTGGATACATTCTTGGAATATCCTTTCGATCCTGAATTTCTACTCAAATATTCGACTGATAAAATTTATAATAGGGAAATTTTGTATTGAAATTGTGAAAGACTGTGAAAGAGATGAGGCTAATCGCTTTCCATCTCCTCGATGTAATACTTGACGTTAGCTCCGCGGTGATGGAAATGAGCAGGCTTAGGTTTCAAAAATCTACTGAAATTTTGAGTCTTAACATGACCGAGGCGGAAGTTCGGTAGTTCTCTAAATACGTACTTAGAATGGAATATAATTAGAAATTAGCGGACATTTTTTTCAAAATCCATTGTCTATTGCTCTTAGGGCCAGATAGGTGGCATGCGGATTCAGTACTTATCAGTCGCAATACATATGACCCACAAATGTACCATCTAAGTTTGGCGTAAGCCGGACAGCGGGAGAGAAAATGCTCTGTAGAGTCTTCATCCTACAAAGATGTACCTTATGTCTTATCCTTGGATTGTACTACGTAATTAGTCCTCTATGAAGGAATTTTGTTATCGCTCTGTCAGACTTTTTCAGGAAACAATTGTTTGTTCTGAAAATCTCAGCGCTACACCAAGGATTCTCATGAGATTTATTACCGAAAGCCTTGATATACCCGACTTTAATTGGTCTTACAACTCCAAGAAACCGGAGTTTGCCAATTCATTAGTTCTGTTTATTGCCTCGTACACCAAAACGTCCGAGCTCCTACATAAGTCCAAGGAATTTAGCTTCAACTTATATTCATGTGCGAGCAGTTTCTAAGGCCGTTAAAGCATTTGGCTGTCACTGTTGGCCTCGATTTTAATTCTTCCCCACCTTCCGCCATTATTCAGCCTGCTACTTAAAGAATTGCAAAGACCTATTATGAATTAAATGTAATGTGCTCTGAATAGTGTGAACTAAGTTTTGTATATTTAATTTTAATTAAAAATTAATTCTAATTTATCTAATTACTTGTTTTGATTACGAGTTTTGCAGGTATTAAAATAAGTATTATCTACTTTTTTTCTTTAATCCAAAACCATTCGACCCATACATGACAGAAAACACTATGTAGAGTTTCAGTCTCAGCGACTGATTTCACATAGAAATTAGAGTTTTGTTTTTGGGGTTGTTTTAGCAGTAAACTACTGTACTGAAGTAATATACACAGCTTTCAAAGAAAGTAAGGAGCAACACTAGTTCATATGATTTCCTTCGTAAAAAATTGTTTGTTTACTAAAATTTTAATATTTATGAAATTTATTTTAATTACCTACGACATTAAAAATTATATTTATATTATATTGTATATGAATATTTGTGTAACTATACAAATTATGTTAACTAGGAATATTGTGAGTATAATGATTTAAAAATTTCGTAAACCAAAAATACTCTCATTTTAAAGGAGCTTGGTGAATGCAGAAAATGTTAAAAATACTTAGAAGTCTGAAGATTGACATAGGGAAGAAGCTGAAAAATTAACACTTAAATATATCAATACCTAATCGTGAGAGCTTATTACCATTTTCTCAAGTAAAGTTAAACAAAAATCGCCCCCATTCCTTAGTGGATACTTTACAAGAACTATAAATATCTATGTAACTTATTTACGAGGGCTGAATGAAATAAAATTATTGCATGACATATTTTATTTCACCATAGACACCACGATTTCCCCATTATACCAATGAAGTACATATATCGTTTTAACGCGGGGTGTAAATACCCCATGTAAACTCGCCTTCAATCTGGCACTATGAACGGCCAAACGTAGTTAAGTTTTTATTTTCAACGACCTAACAGAAATTTAACCTCACCTTGCAAAGGGGTTGCAATTTTTAACGAAAACTATCAGGGGTAATTGCAGTGCCCTGTGGTAAAAATGTATGCTTAGACTGCTAACAAAGTCATGCCATTAGAGATTACTTTGCGAGCAAAAAGAGCCACTGCAAAGGAACATGTGACTGAAAGCTTTTGTGCAGTTTTCGTTTCAACCAACAACATACAATCGACGACCAATTTACACACGACCGTCTAACTAATGACGCTACAACGATGCAGACACGACAACGATAAGTAAAAGACGACGACAACAACTGACGATGTGTGGACCAGTACCAAAGCGTAACGCTGCAACGCGATGAACGAGAAAGGATTTTTGAAAAAGCAAAATCAGCGCCAAGATATTTTTGAAATAGTCATAAAGGACAACTAACGGCGTGTTGACGCGTATACCGCAAACGAACTGTAAATGTAAATACTGTAAATGTAATTGTGTGACAACGTGTCGCTCGTGTGAACAGAACTTCTAAACGGATTAATAATTCATACAACTTTTTTTTGATTGAAAAGTGATGGATAAGCGCAAGGAATGAGAGATTTATAGTATGACATAAATGCCTTTGATGGCAACGAGCTAAAGGCGGAAAGTTCAAAGCGTCAAAATGAACAAAAGTGATGATTTGAATGGTAAAAGCAACGACAAGGATAGCAGTGGAAATAACGGAAATAAAGGAATTAAGGATTTTAAGTGTGATTGAATGTGAAGTGCTGCAAAGCAGTAAATAAGAAGAATAATAGTGGAAATGAAATAATAAAAATAGGAAATATTTATGCAGAATTATTCTGCGTTTGTGTAAGTGTGAAGTGTCACTGGCAATAAATCCGTCTAAGATTAATATAAAAAAGATATTTAAGTGGCTTGGTGAAAAATGTTTGAAACACATTTACTGGCTGTTGAAACTGTGTGAAAGGCGTATCTATGTGGATTTGGAAATCTTAAAGGCGGAAAGACAAAATGAGAGTACTAAAAAAAAAATGAAAAAATGTGAAAAAGGTAAATTGCGTTTGTGTTACGAAAATATCAATCGACATCAGAAAAAAATTGTTACAATGGCAGTATGATTTCTTAAGATATAATATAATTTAATACTATATTATGGTATTACATTACTTCCGAAAGCCGACATTTACCAAAGAATCTTTTTCTATTATTTCGATGTTTTATGTCGAACGCCAATCCTTCTGCCGACGTGCCACGCTGAAATACACACTATTGCAGCTGCCGGGTGTTATATTCATAAGAAGCTTTAAGTAAATAATTCAAAATAAATAATAAAAAAAATTAGGCTATTCACGACTTTATAATTTGACTTCATACAAAATTAAAACTGGCAGCGGGTTTTATGTATTATCGTTTGACATAAATATTTCAATGGGCAAATGATCTGCATTCCCCGAACAAATCGATGTTTATATAAATATAAATAAATACTTGTAAATAGTATTTTTTTTATTTCCTTTCTTTTATTTAATTTTTTTATTTAAATATTAAAAAAAATATTCCACCACGGTAATAATCGTTAAACTTATATTAATATTAATATTAATATTAATATATAATATATTAATATATTATATTAATTAAATGCGGTCTGTTAAGTTCTGTGCCATAGCTACTCCGAAGTGAATAAAATGTATTATAAATGTTTTATAACTCAAATAAAAAGAGAAAAAACATATTTACAACCCTTAACCACTTCATGATTCCCTAAGCTTAAGGCGAATGTAGCCTATGTGGACTTCCGTAAACTACCGTAAACCATAAAATATCCAATGTTGTGTAGAGTGAAAATATTAAAAAGTTGCGCAAAATTAATCATCCAGTTGTGTTCTTGAATATTTTTTTTACTAAACAAAAAAAAAAAACTGGTTTTGAGTGATCGAATTCTTTCTTTTGACCTTTACGCGCTCCATTTATTGTTTGTTTGTATACTGCACTTGCATGCTTGTATACTTGCAAAAATAATATGTAAATGTGTCATTAGTATGATTAATTTTGCGCCACCTTCTATAAATATGAGATCAAAATGTCTGAATGTTTTAAGCTGAATGTCTTTAGTGAGCCATATCTCTGGATATATAAAATGCATCGGGTCCTCCTGTACAGTGATTATAAGATGATATTACGCTTCAAAAAAAGTTATTGAACAGTTTTGTATTTTGTTAACCCATTTGTGTGTTACAATGTTCCAAAGTAGAATTCGATTGCAGTCTTCAGCACAACTACGATTTTATTGAAAACTCATATCGGCCGGACTAAAAAATTTGTGCTATGTATTCCCCGCGAAAAAAATACAGCACCTCAACTTTTTGATAAGTTTTGACTATATATTTACTTATTTTTTTCACTACAGTTTATAGTTCATTCCATAACAAAACACATATTAATCTCAGTTACAAACTTTGCACAAGATAAAAAAATTTGGCAATTTTGCTCGAAATTTCAAAAACCGCATTGGTTCAAAATACTTGTTGATTTTTCTTCCTTGATGAGTTGCGTATAAAAGAAAATTTCGTGCATTACAACAAAGAAAAAATAAACAACATCGTCTAGGTTAAGAATTATAAAAAAACCAACGCGATTTTGTAGCATCTGTAAACTTGCGCTTTTTAATTCTGCAGACCAAGCATTTTTCAATTACAAATTTTAATTGAAAATCGTGATAAAAAGTTTGTGGAAGTTTTCTAATTCTTGTACATAGAGTGAAATGTGGATTGATGGTTGCCATTCGAAAATGAGCTGTACATACTTTTCCAGAAAAATAATCAACTTTCCGAAAAAAAGGCAAAACAAAAAATTGCAAAGTGGTTAGAACGTTGAGGTGCTGAAGTCTTTTCGCGGCCAGACGGTGCTTCTTGCGATTTTGTTTTGGTAATCCAATTTTCGAAAATGTTAAAGAAATCATGCAAATCGTCGAGTTGAACCGGCTCTTATGTGCCATTGTCTAGGAATTGAAGATTAGTAGGAAATGCGTTTTAAGCCATTTGCATAAGGGTAACTATAAAAATGTTAAAACCATCGTTGTACCTTTATGATCTTCCCCCATACAATAGTCGATTAAAAACCATCAATCTTCACACTCTTGCTGTTGTAAAAGAATTCTGGGTATAATATTTATGGTTAAATTGCTTACTAGATCTATTTGGAACACATTTTTTTTCTGGTGGAAGTTAACCTCAATGTTCCACCTTACAAGCCTTAAAATCCACGACTAATAGTTGGGCACAGGCCAAAACAGAAATGATTATTGTCATGCCATGTAAACTCGATTGGACGGAGTAGAGTAATCATTGGTGTTATTATTAAAACTAACAAATTACATATACACTTTGCAATCTTTTTTTGTTCTTCCAAACCGATTTCCAGGTGGAAGCAAAGTTATCTTCCTCCAACAGAATATGTACACCGCTGTGAAGGTCTTTTGCAATTCTCGAAACAGTATAAAGCTAATATTTTCTAAGTGTCTCCGGAGTAGTATTTTTATGCTCATGAATAAACGGAAATTGTACGGAGTTAGGTAGGAAAAATATGAGATTTGAAGATCTATCAGAGCAGCTGGTAAAATGGTCACGAACAACGAAAGCAGTGTGGAACGGTGCTTTATTCTGGTGAAGAATACTAAACTTGCTAGCCAAAAATTTGACTTTTTTTTTCAAATAACCCTCGCAAATGGAACATAACAGTCATTTAATTTATGCACTTACTTTACTATCGGCATAAAAAAGTAATAAAAAGAATATCCGAATCCAATCGCTTAATTGGAGAGCCCCTTTTCGACTTAATCACAGTACTTTGATAAATTATGACATGTGATGGCAAATATGATGACATAGATAAATGAACGTCGGCTGTCGTAGCCGAATGGGTTGGTGCGTAACTACCTTTCGGGAGTCCGTAGGTTCGAATCTCCGTGCATGAAACTGCGTACTGATAGAATTTTTGTTTTTTAGTAGCGGTCGCTCATCGCCAGGCAATGGCAAAGTTCCCCAAGTATTTTGGGTCATGAAAAAGCTTCTTATAAAAACCATTTGCGGTTCAAAGTCGACTTGCAACTGTAGGTCCCTCCATTGGTAGAACAACATCAACACGCCCACCACAAATTGGAGGAGGAGCTCGGCCACAAAGGGTATAAGCGCCAATTATTTATGTAATACATAAATAAAGGCATATTTTTAATTCAAGAGGCATATTCCGTAGCCCTCAGAAGTTAGTGTGTTATAAATGTTAGCGTCTAAATTCATTAAAAATATTTTAAGCATTATCGGTTGAAATATTCAAATTCACTAAAATTAACCAAAATATTTCCAACTATATATAGTTCGCTCTAGTTAAATTTTTGCATCCAGCTAGCCGTTAAAAATAATATTATACTTAGAAAAAAGGCAACGTGAAATGCAAGCGTGCAAAAGATGTTGCCTATACTTAGGCGTCCGCCGTAGCCGAAAGCGTTGGTGTGTGATTACCATGCTGTAATAGCCGGGCATGAAACATGAGGGGATAGAAAGGTTATTTTTCTAATAGCGGTCATCTCTGCCATGAATAAGCTCCCATAAAAAACCATCTGCCGTTGGGAGGCGGCGCACAACTGTTGGTCTCTTCATTTGTGGAAAAAAATTAAGATGCATACCACAAAAGAGAGGAGGAGCTCTTCCAAACACAAAATATAGAGTGTAAACGCCAATTATGTATATATATAACAAATTTAGACTATTGTGACGTCTCCAGTGCCGTTTCCGGACAGGTCATTGAATTATTCCTTGTCCATTCATCAGATTTTCAATTAACCTCATTTTCTTGGGCTCCGCCGAGCGAAAACTCGCGCCTGGAATTAAATAATCACGGTACTTTTAGGTATATTTTATAATATTAAATAAAACTCTTGCATGCCAGATTTCTTTGACCTTTTGAGACAGCAGCCACTATCAATCCGAATATATATATTTGAGATAAAAGCCTGTAATAAAGAAGAGTTTTCTGGAGAAATTATTTCGATAAGAAGTGTATTTATTTATTATTAAGGTTTTAATTATAAATACATGTAAGATAAGCAGATAAGAGCTTTTCTCGCCTTCTGGCGCCAACGTGTTTTTTATACGACACAGAGGTTCTACGATACCAAGAGTGAGTAGCCCTGAATTATGCTATTGTTTACAATATGAGCAATGAAAATTGTTTACTCTGGCAAGCACACCGAAGGAACATTTAACACCAGCTACAGTAACAGGTGATGTGCAAACTATTCGCAAAGCGATGCAAAAGTTCTGAATAATAGTATCTAAATTTCGAAGACAATATTGCATTCAGTAAAAGTTTTTGGAGAGATCTGCATGGATGCTTTTATCGAGGCCCTCCTTCAGACCATTGCTAGAGTTTGTTCGTCTGGTTTTTGAGAAAAAAAAAATTGCTTGGGAAATGGGAGCACGACTATTAAGAGGTATGCATTGTGGGGCATTTCTTAGGTAGACCTAAGTGGTATTCTCTACATATATGGGTGATGGCAACCACCGCCGCCTACACTGCGTTATGAAATGTAGATTATTTGATGTAGCAGAGCTGAAACCATGTTTTTTTAGACTAATCTCTGAGATTGAAAATGTTAACTATTTTTTTCTTGAATGATCGCTTTCGAAGATATTCCGTCTTGAAAGCGCAAAAAGGATCGTTTTTAGATATTTTTGTGGTAATACAACAATTCTTTTGCAGCAATTTTTCCGAAATATAAAACTAAAAAAACTACTACTTAAAACCACTGCGATTTATCTTCTAAATCTCTTTTAAATTTAATATTTAGAAAATTAAACATTCAATAAAAATTGTTAGTGAATTGTGGTTAGTTCTTTTATCTGAGCTTTAACTAACAGTGGATTTGGAATAGAAATTAATCAGTTGAAAATCGGGTTTAACTAAAAGTTTTGTGATAATGTATTTTAACTACCCCGGGAAGTGCAATACTGCCTAAGCCTGAGAAAAAAAAGTAAAACACATACAATGATTCGTACCTTTTGAGGAAATTTGCTATACAACTTTCAAATCTCATCTTCATCTGTGTGTTTTTCTAATGGCTACAAAAATAGAAGGCATCATTGAAGGTTTGCATCACATGAAATCGATTATGAAAAACTAGCAACGTACAAACCAATGATCACTAAACAAACACTTCTTTGAAATCGGTTTCGCCATTAACAATCATAGCGTTGCACTTTTCTTTCTCGTTGAAAAAAAGTGTACAGTTTTTTTCCTACTTGAAGAAAGTGATGAGGAAATCTCTAATCCTGTGGTTACTATTTTACTTTCTAATGCAATCCCACTGTTTCCGGATTAGCTACGAATTAGCGAGCAAACCTTCAAGATTTAGAGCTTCAGCGTCAATAGTGATGTTTCTAGCTTAAAGGTTGATTTTTCTTGGTGGCCTTCAAAATCCCGCACCATATGGAGGATATAAGAGCTCATTCAAATTTTTTCGTGTAGTAAAAAAGCAATTCCAGCTAAATATTCGAGCCCCTTTTGTACTTCTTTAAGATGATTTACGAAAGTTTGCACTGCTTAAATTCTGGCTGGCCACATCTGAAAGTTTGTGAAAGGTATCCTGCATGTTTTTTATGACTTTTCAACTTTACTGGTTAATACGAAGTATTTTAAACACTTCTACACAACTAGAAAAGTGTTTGCGGCTGCTCAACATTCCGCAGAGTCAACTCCGTACAAATTAATAGTGTGAGCTGCGCAAGCTTTTGCAGTTTTCTTCAACATATGACTCTATGCACCATTGTATTGGCCTTCCATATTATTTTCGTTGTCACACTCTTATTTACAATAGGCTTTGAAAGATATTTTTCAAGTTTTCGCAATCAAATCCGCGATTATTAGTCCAACCGTTTTGTTGAAACCAATTAAATAGATAATAACTCTGAAATCACTTAAAGCGGCTTAAAATGAAAATACCGCAAGGTGGCATTCTCGACACAACTTAAATGATCATGAAGTGTATAATTATTAATTTTGTATATAATTTTATAATTATTATATATATATAATTATTATATTAATAACTGATAAGCTTGAGAAACTCAAAAAAATTGCAGTTGTTTTCGTCTTCAACAACATTACTATCACTTCTGAAGGCTAATCCTCACCCACCAACCAAAAAAAGAGTGCTCTAAATTCGATGTGAAATTCTTTGCTTTTTGCTTATTCGCTTCGCCCATTACCTATATTTTTATTAAGAAGAGTATCAATTGAGCCCGAATTCCCAATGATCGCTATTTAGCGTAAGATTTATTATTTTATTGTGCTGGAAGTTGCGAGTACCCTTCTGGACAACAAAGCTTGGAACAACGCAATAAAAAGCATTGCTGCTCTATATATCGACCGGCCGCACTTCACGATGTCATCGTTGGGCAACTTTTTGGACAACAGCGAGATAGCAAATGGCTCATTAGATCTATCCCGTGGAGAAATAGCGTGTATTTTGAATGACTTCGACTAATTATTTCATCGACTAAATCAGACTGCAAAAACTTGGTTTGAGTGCTACCATTAACACCATACAACAATGCTTGTATCGATTACACTGTTTAAGTTAGGATTTGTGAATACTATTCAACGAGTGAAAATTTTGTGTTTTTGAAATTGCAATCGGAACTTTTTCCAATATTAAGAGCGTTTTCTGGCGTTTGAATGACCAGATGAATGACCAGATACATCTTCTGAATAATCAAGAATATTTTTTGTTTGTTTAAAATTAACTTTAAACTCCCTTGAAACCACATGAAAAACGCACATTGAAACTCTATGCGCACATATAAATTTATTTTTTTCCTTATTCATAAAAAAGGTTTCCATCATCTGCCAAATTGTCTTCCTGGGCTTATTGCCCGGTATGTTATCAAAATTGCTGACAATACGTTACAAAAAAAAAAAAATAATTTATGAAAGTCGGGCCTCCAGTCCTGAGTAGGCTCATTTAGATTCTCATGGAGGTTGGCGACCTCCGTAGCCTAACCAAAACTGAATGTTTTAGCGCTGAGAGCAAATTTACCGCAATTAAATACAATAACTTAATTATGTGAGCAGCTAAGTATGCACTTTCCTGCAATAACACACTTTCACCAACAAGTAAAAGCAAAAACAAAACATTAAAATTTAAATTTACTGATTGCGGTATTATTTCAAAATATTTCGCAGCTATTTTGTCAAAAAAATATAAGCTGTTGCATCAAGCGTTATTTTAATTATTTCAATTTCGCTGCTTGAGAGCTTAACTGTGTGAGCGCAAATGTGCATAAAAAGTGAAAAAATGGACTTTAAAATAATGTCAAGTGGAACCTTTTTTTTAAACTATATTAAAAAATAAATTAAAAAGCAACAACAAAGAGGATAATAAAAACTCCGTAAAAAAATACCAGACTTAATTAATCAACACAATAATTGTTTAACTATTAGAAAACATTGAAACAAAATAAAATTTGAATTGCTTTTTGCTGTTTCAATTAAAACGATAAATTTATTTTACTATTTTAATTGCAGTTTTTCAATGAAATGTTCGAAACCAATTTGAGGATTACATCTTCTCATACAAAGGAAAATAAACTTTTTGTTGAGCACGCTTTGATTCTCTACTTAAGTTACGGTTGAGAAACAGCGTTGGAGAGCTCCGCGAATTACGTTAGTTCTAAACTTAACCAAAATTTGAGCGCAAACCTCTATATTTTTGTTGGTGTATAAATGTGGAAAAAATGTGATTTGCATTGATTATTCTAACATTTACACCAAAAATGTAGTATATAAGTACTTTAAGGGATTAGAAAGATATAGCAAGGAATACTTATATATTTTCATATAAGACAAGAAGATGCGGTTCCCGACCCGTTTCACTAACCAAACACGGCAAGGAAATTTTCCAATTGAAAACCAATTGAAATCTAAACTAATTCTAGTGAGTACCAATTGACCGTTAAGTGGTATGAATTTAGCCGAGCTTAGTTCTGCAGCTTCTCGTTTTATGTGTTCTTTGAAGATAGATGGATACACGTTTTTGGTAATTAATTCAAGTTGTATGCTTCACTAAACTAAGTGATCAACTTCAGCCGCTTAAAAAATTATTTTCAAATACAAAAAAATCCGTTATAAGGAAATAAAAGTCACTGCAGTATTCAATAATTTTCTTCATGTCTCGGTAATATCGCTGAAGAAAAGTAGATGACCAAGAAATGATAAACAAAATGCAGAACCTATAACAAAACCGTATAAAAAGTAATTGAAATCATGGGCATATTTTTGCATGTCGTTTTTTTATTCAACATTCAGAAATTTGGTATACTGGCTGGCGCAAAAAAATTACCTTATCTGAAAATTTGAGTTTTAGCGAATGACGTCATACGACAATCCAATTTGACAAATTAAATTTATTGTTTTGATATATCAGAGTAGTTTGAGATATAACAATTTAAGATTGTTTTTTATTAGGTGCCCAACTAAGTTCCCGCTCTTTGTCAATAGATGCCGCCAGCAGTGTGTGCTAGTCGATTCTAACATAACCTAAACGTCATAAACCAAGCTTAGACATATGGTAAACAAACTGCTTCGACACATTAGTGTTTTCGTTTTGGTATCATATACTTTTGGTTTTGTGAAAATGTCTGATTTTGTGCCGAATCATCGTAAATTGCCGGAAGTGTTGATTTTCGTCTTTCATTCGAAAAAAACGGCGGCTGAAGTGCATTGAGAGCCGCTTTAAGTGAAACAACGTGCCGAGATTGGTTTCGTTCCTTCAAAGATGGTGATTTTAATGTTGACGACCGTCCGCGTGAAGGAAGGCCAAAAACCTTCGAATACGCTGAATTGGCGGCATTGCTCAATGAGGATGCGTGTCAAACGCAAGAAGAGCTTGTTTCAGTATTAGGAGTTACCCGCCAATCCATTTCCAAGCGATCGCATACTTTGGAATTATTCAGAAACAGGGGACTTGGGTTCCTTATGAGTTAAAACCAAGGGATGTTGAACGTCGTTTTTTCGCCTGTGAACAACTGCTCCAGCGGCAAAGAAAAAAAGTCATGGGGACTGTCTGGTCATGCTTCTACGTCATCGCCTCGGCCGAATATTCACGCTGCGAAGATTATGCTATGTATTTGGTGGGACCAAGTTAGTATAATTTATAATTAACCGTTAAAACCAAGCGAAACCATCACTGGGGATCGGTATCGACTTCAATTGATGGGATTGAGCCGAGCACTGCGCGAGAAGCGGCCGTAATGCGCGGAGAGGCATGAAAAAGTGATTCTACAGCATGACAACGCTTGGCCTAACGTTGCCAAACCTGTTAAAACCTACCTGGAAATACTGGAACGGGAAATCCTACCCTACTTGCCATATTCTCCAGATATTGCGCCGTCCGATTATCACCTGTTCCGATCGATGGCGCATGGTTTAGCTGACCAGTAGTTCATATGAAGACATCAGAAAATGGCTTGATCCGTGGATAGCCTCAAAAGATGAACAGTTTTACCGCGACGGTATACGACATCTACCAGAAAGATGGGAAAAAGTAGTAGCCAGTGATTCAATGATTCACTTTTAACCAGTTTTGAGAATAAAGTTGTAATTTCATCAACAGCGAGAACTTAGTTGCGCACCTAATAAATAAATAATTATTTTCAGTATCAAGTATCAAATATCGGTAAATATTTTCATTAATCAAAATAATTTTTTTATTTAGTAAAAAAGTTACTCAACATCAAAAGTGATAATTAATTTTACGTCACCTTTTAAAAATGGGGTATGTTCCTGCAATTTTGGCCCTGCTTTAAAAACCCTGCATCCGGAAAGATTATTTCCTTTCTTTTATGTATACTTATGCTTGGTTACTCTCCAAGTCTTTGTTTACCAGAGATGCACTATATGAACTATTGGATTGCTGCAAATGTAATAAAAAAGTATTTAAGTACAGATATTATACAAAATTAAAATGTATTTATTTATTTTAAATTATAAATCTTCGAATTTTCAATTACTTATACTGCTGGTTCTCAGATTAACAAATTTTTTAAATTATAATGATAAATTCGTCGGGTATGAAATAAATGTGGAAATTCGAAAATAATATATTAATATTTTTCCCACACTTTTTCGATTATTTCGAAGTACTCACACATGCACTTATAAAGGATATTCCATTAAGAATTTTCTAGTCGTTTTTGTTTAATAAAATGTTAACCATCGAAAAACTCCAAATAACCGGAAGCTTTTACTCTTACATTTGAAATGAAATTCATTCTATAAGATGGTACAAAGTCGCAAGAGGATCAAAGGACGGACGAATTTTATCTGCAATATATTGTTGGTTTCATTAGTTTGTATAACAATCAATAACTTTTTTGAAATGAAACTTGTTTATAATTTGGGAAGGTGTGTGATTAATTAAGTTTTTAAAATTAAAAAAAAAAATTCTTCGAAATAGATTGATTGGTAGAGGGAAGAGCAAGGGAAGAAGGTAGATATTTGGATTATTGCTTATATATTTCACTTTCACCTTTTAGGTAGACTCGATGCAATTTGCTGATCAAAGGCAATGATGATCATTCAGGTTGTCACATCTGCCCCTTTCGTTTGTTGGCACATGTTTTATTTCGACAATGCTGAGTTTGTGATTTGAATACTGTGTGAAATGATTTGCCCCGAACAGCATAGAGCAATGAATGTATGGAAATAGAATATAATAGTTCATAGGTCGGTCAAGAGATAGCGTAATGTGAAACATAATTGCATAGTTAAGGGCGTGAGAAATGAACAACTCTCTTAAACAATTGATAATTTTTTACGAATCAAAAGTCAAATTACTCGAATAATTGAACTTAACATTAAACGAAAATAGAGTAGTTCTAGTAATTGTCCCTTTTTTTATTGATATTTCTGGTTGACATATTTATTCCTTCAACATAGGATTGTGGGTCGGGACTTTAATTGTTCTTGTTCAAAATTCAAAGCACTTAATAGTTGAGAGCAAGCATCATTTTTGACCCTATTGTCACTTTTAAGGTGGCGCAAAGTTAATCAACAATCGGAATTTTTTTTTTAGTAACTTTTCTTACTTTACTTACTTACTTATTTACTTTTGAGGCATGGCAATTTTTACTTTGAACTTTACGTCTCTTTTTTCATATATTGTAGCTGTCTAGTTCGCACGTGTCAAGTATTATTGACCTACGACACCATTTGTAAAACTTATAAATCTTCCGATACTGTAATTAATTTTTCGCCAACTACGCCGGCTGCGAATGGAATCAGGAAACCAACTATTTTGGTTCTAATTTTACTCCATTGGATACTTTTTATACCACACCATTCAGTTTTCAGGCGAAAAAGTTTTGTTTTTAATTTTAATTTTTAAACTCTACATACATACGTACATATTAATTTCGATTTGAACCTTAACTTTTGAAATGACAATTTTGTACATGAAAAAAGGAAATGCTTTATGAATAATATTTTTTTAGATGGCCCTAGTGATGACAGACATGAATTGCCAAAATATTGGTTAATTCAATAATTGGTAGTTAATCGGAGTAATTTATGTTTAACTGAATTTGCTAGAATCAATGAACATAAAAATAGTCGAAACTTAATCCGCTTAAAAATATAGTATCTTAATTCTTCGGCCATAATTTGTTTCTTTAAATTTCCCAGCATTACAATTTCTCCCACCACATAGCATGCCAAAGTTATGTAAAAACCCAATTGCAAATTTTTGCGGTAAATTGAGTTATATTTTATATTATACCTATATATAAAAATATTTTTGATTTGTAGTTTATTTGAATGTAAAAGCAAAACCAAGCAATCTATGGGAATGAGAGAGTAAGCCAAAGGCGAATCTATGCAAGGCTCTACTGTTATGAACAGCTAATTTGGTTTTATGATTTGTCTTGGCTTGAAGATTATTAAAATGAGATGCTTGTTTACATTTTAATTTGAAATTTGTGTACATATTTTTGTGGAAATTAATTTTCAATAAAAAAAGTATCGTTTAAAAATGCGCAAATCTGTTTTAGCACGGGAATCGACAATTTTTCCTAGTTCCGAATGATGCCGTTGGTCGTTCTTCTTCTTATTTATTAGCATGACAGTCCTCGTTGGACCACTGATTCCTCAATTGTCTTCCTCCAGATTTCTCGATCTGCTACTAATCGGCACCAGTTTCACGGGTGCATCTGTTTGAGGCCGTCGATAACTGCATCTACCCATCTTTTCTTTGTTCTGCTCCTAGTTCGCTTCCCAGTTGTTTCTGGAAGGCTCGTTGTTGCACTTTTTGCTCTGGCATTCTTTCTATTTTGTTTGTAGTTTTGAATCCAATCGTCAAGAATTCTTTGAAAATATTCGCTTTGAATGTATTCGCTTTAAAAATAATCATCTTGCTGTGGCAATCTGAAAAACAAAGTAAAAAAATGCTTGTAAGTTTGCGCCTTAAATAGATTTTTGTTAGATTTTTGCAAATATCAAAAATGCTAAGAATTCCTTTAACCGGTTTTATATACTTTATTGTATGTATACCAAGATATAAATAAAGTATAAACGACATTTATTTCATTTCATTTTTGGCCATTACCGAATCATTTGATTTGCCCGATCGTCGAGTATTTTTGGCACTTCGCTCACATTTTCTTTTTGTTCGCGCTGGAATATTTAGTATGAGAAGTTGATTCAATAATTAATGTAGGTACGATGAAATTTTGGTGCTGCCAGCGTTTTATTTACAGCCAGTGTTACGTATGGCGCAGAAGCTTGGACGATGACAACATCCGATGAAACGACGCTTGGAGTGTTTGAGAGAAAGATTCTGCGCAATATTTTTGGACCTTTGCACGTTGGCAATGGGGAATATCGCAGGCGATGGAACGATGAGCTGTATGACCTTTACGACGACATAGACATAGCGCAGCGAATAAAGATTCAGCGGCTACGCTGGCTGGATCATGTTGTCCGAATGGATACAAACGCCCCGGCTCTGAAAGTATTCGATGCGGTACCAGCTGGTGGTAGTAGAGGAAGAGGAAGACCTCCTCTGCGTTGGAAAGATCAGGTGGAGAAGGACTTGGCTTCACTTGGTGTGTCCAACTGGCGCCGGTTAGCACGAGTAAGAAACGACTGGCGCGCTTTGTTAAACTCGGCCAAATGAGCATCTCATATTATTAGCTTATTGTTTGGATATTTTTTTAATTAACGGTTCTTCAGAACACGACCTTATATACACATTTAACGCAATAGGCTATGGGTTTAACGTAAAACAATGCGTCTATGTAGTCTTAAAAGAATTTCATATTCTTTAATTTGTAACAAATGAATAAATAATTAAAAAAATTATGTAGGACAACAAAGACTTTGGTTTTTGGTGAAAAGAAAAAATTAAGTATATAAAATAGTATAATAAAAAATATAATTAGTATTATATATAACGTCATTAAAAGGCCAAAAAAACCATTTTTGATTCGGCGCTGAAAACTTTTGTAAAATAAATTTCTGCAATAAAGCGCCACTTCAGTGAGCGAAATATTTTCAAGCACATAAATTTAAATATATTTGACTTGCTGCAATGTGACACGCGCGACTTAACTCATTTAATAAGTCCCACACGCACTGACCCCGTGCGCTCCTCCACAATGCAGTGACGCTTGCAAACGAGTGCAATTCTTCACTGAGGTTCAAGCAGAAAAGGAAAAACTAAAAAAAAAAAAATTTAATAGCAAAATGCCAATGCAAAGTGAAAAACTACTAGAGTGAAGAAAACACGTTAAACCAAAATCGAAAAAGTACCAAAAACAGAAAAAAAATATATATATATAAGCCAAAAGCAAAAAGTGTTAAAAAATGCAGAGAACAAACGAATATTAAAATCTGTATGGCCATGTAGTGCGTGAAAATGTTGCAAGCCACACTTGCAATCCAACCAGGCAAGTTGGCATAACAATCAAATGACTCGTTCGCCCACCCACCTACTAACCAAACAACAAACTGCTAACCGTCTATCCACCTACCTAACGAACTGACTGTTGAGCCGTTGTAATGTTGTTGAATGTTGAGTGCGAAAATGTGTGTTAAGTGCTTCTACTGCCGCAACAATAATATACAAATATGAACACACGCACATATATATACATATACACATACATAATACCTATATATATATATATATATATATATATAATATATATACATAAGAAACAAGATACATGCTTCAAGCACACCAAACAAAACGAAACAAAATATAATAAAACAAAAGGAGTGTATAAAATGAACAAAGTGCCAAATGTAATGTAGCGGGCTTCTAGGCGCACTCAAACACACGAACGCATTCCAAGTTCTACAAGCCGGTTGACTTGAGTGCCAGAAACTGTGTGAAGCTGTACGTCGTGAAGTGAACTGAATTGAGTTGTGACTGCAAGTGAAGGAGGCAGATGCGACTGAAGAGGTGGATGAGATAAAAACAGAATTTCTCCCTGGTAGGCTGCTGGTATAGGTGGAGGTTGAAAAGTGGTCTGTGAAAGAATTGCATGGAGAGCAGATGACGATGTGCATATGTGTACATACATATACATACATACCAAATAAGTGGCTGTAAATGAGATATATGTTCTTTGTGATAGGAGACTTTGGTGTAAGAAAAACTTTTTGAATAAAATAACCAAAATGAAAAATTATAAATTTCTCTTCATTCGTAGTGAATGCACGCAAACACATGCTGTGAAAATGAACACGTTTAGATGAGACAATATCTAGCGAAAAAGACATTTAAATTGATATGCATGAATCGACGAAAAGGCTCAAGTTCAGTTAAAGTTTGACTAGTCAGACTGGCGCGCTTGAAAGTAAACTAGCACAGCAGTCTGAGCGATCAATTCAAAATTGTTCTCATGACAGCTATTTTATTCGTATGCTACAAGGAACGACCCGAATTTATATGTGTGTACGGTCAAGGACTTGCGGGTAATCTCGCAAAGCACCTACAACAACAAATGTATTGAAATCGATGTATGTAGCTGAAAGAGCGGACTTGGCCCTTGACTTAGTGCGGGCGGATAATAAAACGAAAAATTGAGTTAAAAATACAAAAACAAAAAACTGTAACTTATTTTTATGAAATCTATATAATAGAGACACAAACATACTGGAGAGCCATTTTTGGCAGACAAACATAAATTTACCTTGTATTTGTATACTGCGCGAACATACAAAAACGAAACAAAAATAATGCTAGAGTATGTGCCAAATTTACGACCTACAACTACAAAATAACTAGATCCATCAATAAAACAGCTATGCTGGAAAAAAATGGCTACAAGCTTTTAAGAAATGACATGAATGTTAAAAATGCCACGTCCACTTATGTACGTGTGGGTGCATGGGTGTGTGCGATTGTTTGTATTTGTGTGCCTGTGTGTACGCATATATGCGGCAAATGCCAACGATTGATCGAACAAATCGAGTGCAATGACTGAGTGCCTGCATGGCGTTGAATACGATTGCGAGCTTAGGGGAAATGATAAAAGGAGATGGTAATAAAAAAGCAGTAATCCGGAAGATTGTGAAAGAAAAATGTGAAATAAGATACCAAAAACCAATAATGAAGTTTTTGCTTGCGTGGAATTACTAAAGAGTAAGATGATGTGCAATTCAAATACTCTTAAAGATTTATTGAAATATGCAGGAATTTTAGTAAATAGATTTAAAGAAAAGATAAGTAAGTTCAAGTCTATCCGATCGTTCATGCTACTATGGAAGGTAGAAGTAGTAGAGCAAAAAGAACAAGAGTAATTACATTTTGTTTTTGGTTTTGGTATCTGGAATATTAAAATATATATAAATGATGAAATAGGTGACAGTTCAGAGTAGATTAGACTAGTTTAGGTTGACCTGGCTGACTGAAAGCCATCTCATAGACCTATTGGTTCTTTGTGGTACCAGATGCAGCTTGACCCTTACGTTTCCTTGTATAGGCTTCTTGCTATAAGCCTGCGTTTTTTGCGAATCTAAGTAAGCTATGAAACTCTAACCCCGAGAGACATTCTAACCTTTCATATTGTAAAGCTCCTAAACATTTCATTTGGGTTCTAGCTAATGTAGGGCTAGATCATAGAAGGAGTTCAAGACTTTCCCTCTCTTCTAGTTCAATGCAAAATCTGCAGCTATCGTTGTTCGAAATTCCCATCTTGTATGCGTGTGCCGCTAACAAATTGTTGCCTGTTAGTATACCTACCATAGTTCTGCTATCCTTTCTAGACAGGACCAGTACGAATCTGGCGTATTTGTCTACATTCTGTGTACACATGATTTTCGCTGTTTTGCAAGTGGCTAGATTATTCCACCTCTTGTCTATCCGTGTTTTCATGCCCGCAGCGATGTCATTGCATATTGTATTTAAAGGTTTCAGTATGTCGTTTTCTTGTTCGAATTGTATGTAAACAACAATTTCGTTTCCTGCAATGCTGTTATGTCGGGTACCCAATAGATGTGTAACCGTCTGCCTGCGGCTAGACTCTCTGCGGTTTCTCTAGTCCGAAGAACGTTTTTAGGTGACATTTTATATGAGTTTATTGAGTTTATTGCCTTTATTGTATATTGACTGTCAGTGTATATTATATATATGTTGGAGTTGCGTAATAAATCCCTGCACCTACTTCGTCCATCATTTTCGAGACATCGGTAAATATTTTAAGCGTATTGGGGCTAGGTTTCAAACCTCTTTTCCACCCCTATTCTTCTATTGTTGTTCGGAATCTCTTCACCCAATTCTATTTCGGAGTCATATAATTCGTATTCGTCCGATAACTCATATCTATTGAGCTATGTTCGAATAAATAAATAAATAAATTCGCCTGCCGCATTGAGTCTTACGGCAGATTTACCTGCTACTTCTACCGTACTATCAATCAGTGATAGGTTGAGTATTCCTTCAGGTGCTGCCGTAGAAGTAATTTTAATTGCCCCTGTCGTGCAGAGTGCACGAAGGCGATGAATACTTTCCATAGGTGTTTTGTGTGTCGTTTTTCTCTATACAGTCCACCACACTAGAGCACCATAGAGTAATATTGGCTTAACCACAGCTGAGTAGCACCAATACATTATTGAAGGAGATAGACCCCATGTAACTCTCAGCCTTCTTTACATGCACTTAGTGCGTTACTGGCCTTTCTCTTCCTATCCAATATATTGTGCTTCCATGATAGTTTGCTATCTAAAATTACTCCAAGGTACTTTGCGTGGTCTTTAAGAGTCAGTTCTACGTCGTTTAGCTCCGGGGGTGCCAATTCGGGATCTGGCACCTTCTAGGAAAAAGTATCATTTCCGTTTTATCGGCGTTTGCCCCTAGACCTATCTGTGCCGCCCATTCATGCACTGCTGCGAGTGCATTATTCATTATGTGGCTCACGGTATTTAGGTATTTGCCTATTACTACTATGGCTATGTTATCTGCATATGCTTTTAGTGTAGATGCCGTGCCTTCAAATTTCGTTAACAGTTCATTAGCTGCGAGTAACCAGAGAAGTGGCGTACCGTCACATGCTTATTTAGTGACGCTCTTATTTCGCTCTTATTATTCTAAAGCCTAAAAGGTTCTTTATCCATGAATAAAGAGCGGGTTCTATCTTTGTTGTATCTAAGCCCCTTAGAATGGCTTCCCTCAATACATTGTTGAACGCACCACTAATGTCTAGAAGTACTCCTAGAGCATATTCTTTCTAGAGCTTTCTCTGTAACTAATACGATTGAGTGTAGTCTCTGTGGATCTGCTTTTTATATATGCGTGTTGTGCCTTAGACATGAAGTCTGACATCCAATTTTCTCTAATTTGGGCGTCGAGGATTTTCTCAAGTGTTTTCAGAAGAAATGAGGTCCATATTCAATTGAGAGTATGAGATTGCTTTTACCTGAGATTTGAACTCTTGCATTCCTCAGGCATCTGTGTATATCGAGTAACTTAAGTAACATTAGTCAATTTATAGACTAAACAAATAGAAAAAATCAAAATTGCAACCCCACTTCTGCTACCTGTTTAATGTGTCTTGGTCGGTCAGCAATTTATCTTCAGGATTGCAAGTGACCTGGTTAGGTTACCGAACAGGATCGCCAGATGAGTTTGTGTGTGACTTTCAACGACTGGAAGAATTAATAGAAAAAGTGACTACGCCTTTGTCATACATTTCTGCACCTCTGAGAGTTCCTCCTAAAACACCATCTGCCGTTCGGAGGCTTCATAAAACAAAACGCTTTTTGCGCGATATGTATAGGGCGAACGATATCAAGTGTTACCTATTCAAAACACCATAACGTTTTTGTGTCAAATTAGTTTTTATTGATTTCAAAGACAAAATTGTTCAAAAATGACTACAATTTTAACATATATTCACTTTAGCTCGATATGACCACCTTTTGCCTTGACTATAGTCTTCAAACGGTCAAAAAATGCATGCTGCACGAATGTGATCTTGAGGTATTTTGACCCATTCTCGTATAATAGCTTTTTTCAGCGCATCCATACTGGAATATTTTTTAGTCCTCATCTTGTTCTCCAAAATGGTCCAGATGGAATGGTCAATCGGATTTGCGTCTGGTGAATTTGAAAGCCATTGTGTGGACGAAATGAAGTGTGGAACATGATTTTTTTACCATTCTTGGTTCACACGAGTTTTATAAGACGGTGCCGCGTCCTGTTGGAACGTCCATGGTCTACGACCGAAATGTTTGCGTGTTCACGGCTCTAAAGCAACTTCTAAAGTATTTTCGCATTCACTTTGATACCAAGCTCGATAAAAACGATTGGAGAGCATCCATCAGCGGTCACTACGGCCCAAACCATTACTTGCGATGGGAAATTGCTTCGAGTGACCATACGTAGGCTCAAATTCTCGTATGAGCGTTCGGTCAAGTAAGCACGATCGTTTTGAGTGTTTATGAACTGCTCAATTGGGAAATTTTTTTCATCAGAAAACACAATGTTAGGAAATTTACCACGTTCGTGCAAGCGCAACAACTCCTTTGCTCTTTCGCAACGAACTTTGTTTTTCTGGGGTGAAAGATCGTGTGCTTTTTGGAACTTGTAAGCCTTGACCTTGAGCTCATTTTTCAATAGGCATCGAATGCTGTCTTGCGATATTTTCAGTTCTTTGGCCATTTTTCTTCCACTTCGACGTGGATTTCGTTCAAGTCGAGCCTTCACTTTCCGAACCATTCCTGGCGTTGTTGCGGTTTTTTTTAGGTCCACCCCCCATAGCGGTTTGCAATGCTACCAGTATCACTGTAACGTTTTGCAGTGCGATATACACACATTTTATTCACTTTGAGGTGACTGAGCTCACGAACAATGGCTGATTGTGATTTTCCAGTCAAATATAACGCAATCACACTATTACGTTTAAATTCCATCACAGAAAAAAAATCAACAAAACTGAGACGCAAATGTTTTTGATGGCTTATAAACAATATATTGAACTGTCATTAGAACAATTTTGACGTTGATGTCATGAGCTGTATCTGTACAAGCAGTGTGAAGTTGGTAACACTTCATATGGCCACCGAGATCTTGTTATTTAACACCTTGTGACTTTTTTCTTTGGGGCCACGTGAAAGAGAAGCTCTACGCCAACATCCCAGGGTCGATTGAAGACCACAAAGATGGAATTTATGCGGCTATCGAGAACATAGGGCAGCCACTTTGCATTTCGGTTATAGAAAACTTCATGAAAAGGATATTGTCCTGTAAGCGTGGTCACTGTGAGAAAAAAAATCAAATCACTTGATTTACTGATACCACCTTAAATAGATTCGCCTTGAAGTATATATATATATATATAGAGAGGAGCAGCTCGGCCAAACACCCAAAAAGGGTGTACGCGCCACTTATATATATATATATATATACTATATATATAAGTGGCGCGTACACCCCTTTTGGGTGTTATACTATATATATATATTATACTATATATATAAGTGGCGCGTACACCCTTTTTGGGTGTTTGGCCGAGCTGCTCCTCCTATTTGTGGCGTGCGTGTTGATGTTGTTCCACAAATGGAGGGAGCTACAGTTTCAAGCCGACTCCGAACGGCAGATATTTTTATGAGGAGCTTTTTCATGACAGAAATACACTCGGACGTTTGCCATTGCCTACCGAGGGGCGACCGCTATTAGAAAAATGTTTTTCTTAATTTTGGTGTTTCACTGAGATTCGAACCGACGTTCTCTCTGTGAATTACGAATGGTATTCACGCACCAACCCTTTGGGCTACGGCGGTCGCCTTGAAGTAGGCCATGTAAATTTTAATTTGCCGTTATTTTTTCGTTTTTACGTTTCTTGTAACTTCTTGGAGAAATTGATTTTGAAAAGTTGAGATTTTGCAACGTGGCCAATATCTGCCACTTGAAAAAATTTCGTTGTTTCATTTGTTCGCAATTCGCAAGGTAAATGATGCAATTTGCTTTCAAAATTTTGAATGGCGAATTACTTAATTCGAAGGGTAATTGGGTATAAACTAAGAATGCAGGAAGGAATTACGAATAGGGGAGCGAATTACGAATCAATATCATAGTGGTATCGAATGATCACATGATATATCTCAAATAATTTAAAAAGTGCAAGTGTTACATACCATCCCAATGGCGATATTTTTATGACAACGTACGCTACATTATGTCACACTAACAACATGTAAGTGGCAAACGGCAGTCAGTACAATGAAACGTAATCACTTTTTAAAATTGAGTCTTAAATTTTGAGAAAAACATATTTACTTATTAGACTATCACAAGTATTCAGAAAATGATAATGGAAATGAGATAGAATAAAATATTTCGGCTTGAGAAATTTCCCTTAATTTTCTATTCTGTTAAGTGCCCAGTGTAGATCAGAAACCAACCATGTTGCCCAACAGCCTGTTACTTATCTTTTAATTTTATATTAAGTCACTGAGGGCAATCTTTTTTCTACCCCCCGTAGTAACGTTGGACTTAAGAGACTTCATGAAAAGTGGTTACAGGTAGGACAGTATGGAACTTCTTCCTCTTCTTCGCAGGAATTGATTAATGAAGAGAGTTAGACCTTTGCTTATTATTATTATTATTATTAGAAGGCAATTACGCACTGCGACCAGAGCTGATCTATTGTGAAAGGCCTATTTTGTAACTCTAGAGTTTTGAGGCTTTTTAGAAATTTTAGCACAGTTTTGGGTTTGTTGTTCCAAAGATTGCATGGAGATACTACGATACCACCAAGGTGGTGAAGTCTTTGTCTGCCCAACGCAGGACATTCACAAAGCACATGTTCTGAGCTTTCTATGTCCATTTCGCAAAAGCGGCAGACATTGGTCTCGGATAGACCAATATTATTTAGATGGTACCTCAGGCTGCAGTGACCTGTAAGGTATCCGGTTAAAAGACGCAGATCTACTCTGTTTAGTGAGAGAAGTTTGTCAGATATTCCTTTGTTGGGACTTAGGAATAGTTTGGTTTGACGCTGACCGGCACAGTTTAGCCAGTGTGCGGCAAGTTTTCTTTCTTCCCATTTCCTAAGGAATTCATTAATGTGGCCTTTTGTCAGTCCACAGAAAGGCTCAGGACCAGTAAGTTGCATATTTGCTCCTTGTTTTGCAAGGTCGTCAGCCATTTCATTTCCCTCATGTCCTTCATGTTCCCTCATGTCTGTCATGTCCTAACGTGTTTAGGAGGTTTAGGCAATCATTTACCAATTTAGAGGTGATAGTTGTTGATAGAAGGGCTTTTAGAGCCGCTTGGCTATCTGAAAGTATGTAGATGTGAGTACCTCTCATTTTCCTTCTAAGGCATTCTCTCACACATATTTCAATGGCATGTATTTCTGCCCGGAATATTGTTGGGTAGGATCCCATCGGAATCGATTTTTTGAATTTGGGCCCATTGATTCCTGCCCCTGTTCTACCATTTTCCAATTTTGACCCATCAGTAAACCATAGCTGGGAGCCAGGTTTGAAAGTGATAGAGTTAGTTCTCCAGTCTGTTCGTTCATTGATTATAACTTGCAAGTTCCTGAAGAGTATTGGTTTGGGTGATAGTATATCATCCCTATGAAGAATAGGACTATGTAGTTAGGAAGTCTTCAGATATACCTTTTAGTCTTAAGGCACTCGAGCGAGCTTCCCTTTCAATTAGAATTGGAAGCGGTGGTATGTTCAGGAGCACACCCAATGCATCCGTGGGACATGTTTTCATAGCCCCTGTAATACTAACACATACCAGGCGATGCAGTTTGCTTAATTCGTTTGCCGCCTTTCTTTGCTTGACTTTGGGCCACCATGCTAAGGATGCATAAGTGACTATGGGTTTTACAACTGTGGTGAATGTCCAGAAGGTCATTCTAGGGTTTAGTCCTCATGTCTTACCAAAAAGCCTTGTACAGGCAAAGAATGCCCTTGTGGCTTTTGAAGTAACTCTCTCAATATGGGAATTCCACGTAAGCGTTTTGTCAAGACTAACGCCAAGATAGTTCGCTTCTGTCGAGAGTTCAAGTGTTGTTCCATTAAGGGTCGGACATTTGAGATTTATGTTCCTTCTCCTAGTAAACGGTACAAGTGTTGTTTTGGATGGGTTGATGGAGAGCCCTTTTTCCGTGCACCATTTGTTTATTATTGTAAGGGCTTGCTGCATGCGATCCGAAATGGTTTCCTCATGCCAGCCTAATACATAAACTACTAGGTCATCAGCGTAACCCTGAGTGTGAAATCCTAGGTTATTCAGTTTGTGGAGAAGTTCATCTATGAGTAGAGTCCACAAAAGAGGAGAAAGTACGCCACCTTGAGGGCAACCTCTTGTGGCTTTAATAGATTTGATTGTTCCTCCTAGTTCGGTGCTGATCGTCCTAGATTTCAGCATGAATATTATCCATCTAGTGATGGGTTCAGGTACCTCCTTTAGATGTAGGGCCTTATAGATTGCCTCATAGGAGGTGTTATCAAAAGCTCCTGATATGTCAATAAATGCACATAGAGCCATCTGTTTGGACTCAATAGCCTTTTCAATAACTGTTACCAGGCTGTGTATTGCAGTCTCAGTGGATTTTCCCTGTTGATAGGCAAATTGAAGTCGATGCAGTGGGAATTCAGCTAGATTGTATTCCCTAATATACTGATCAACTATCTTTTCCATTGTTTTGAGGAAAAATGAGCTGAGACTAATTGGTCTGTATGATTTAGGCAATTGTTCGGGTTTTTTCCCTACCTTTGGAATAAATACGACCTTAAGCTCAGCCCATTTTGTAGTAGTCAAATATCCTAGCAGTAAGCTTGCTTTGTATAGTCTGGTCAAATTAGGGATAATATGGTGTGCACCCTGCTGTAAAAGACAGGACCAGGAGATTTGAATGGGCTGAATGTTGATATCGCCCATTGTACTCGCTTTTCATGGAATAGCTTGTTTGCTAGTTTTAAGTTCTCAGCACCCGCAGATGTAGTAGTTTCTGCCGGTACAGAGATCTCGTCTAGCACAAGTGATCCAGGGAAGTGAGTGTCCAGCAGAAGTTGACTGGTTTCCTCTGGATTCCTTGTGTAGCTTCCGTCTGGCTTTTTCAGGGTACTAATGCCGTTTGAGAGATCTTTGCTTAAAAACACCTACTACTTCCGCGGTCATATTATGATTCGATAGATTCCATATTTGACTAAATGAGAGTTAAATAAGGCAGTTTTGGAATAAAGATTCCAGTTCTTCTCAAGCTCAAGATGGCGCACGGCCATTTTAAACGTACGAAAGCATAAGCACGCACTCTTTAGCTTTGCGATGGGTTATAGAATGCTATTCGATACCTTCTATCTGGTTTTTGAATGTAACCAAAAATTGATATACGAACTTAGTAACAGTAAAGAGGATGCAGTTTAAAGAAAAATTTTTAGAGTAATTTTACCATGAATTAAATACAGTCATGCCAACGGATTTTTTAGTTGCTGTTTGTGAACTATAGCAAATTGCTTCGTTACGTCAGTCGCAGTTGGTAATCCAAGATCACGATGAAGGTCGCGCTATTCCTTATATAGAAGGCGCAGGATTTGTACAGAAAGAAAACTAATAGAAGTAATGGTTATCTGTAAAGAGATAATTTTAAATAAAACCGCCATATAACAACTGATACTGGAAAAAGCAGTCAAAACTAAGTAATGCTATGACGATATGCACAGTCTTCTTTGGTTATAACTACCTTGTTTGATTTAAATTCCGTTCATAACGCAACTATGCTTCTAGTGTGCTCTATGCCTTAAGTTTCTGATTTCCCACAGTAGTACATATTTATTCCGAAAGGCCGCTAGTTCGTATTAAATACCATTAATCACTGCCGACTCTGACGTCTGTTGCAAAATTGGGATACATATATTTAAGCCAATATTATTATTATAAGTTAAAACAAATTTTTTTAATTAAATCTGGTAATTCTTTCAACAAGTGTAGGCTTTTTTTTAGCTGCATGAGAGCTGTGGATAATTACTTCGAAAAAAAAAAATGTTCACGAAGTTCATTGAGCACTGGTGGCATCATTAGTCCTTATTTCTCTCGAAAGGAGGAAGGAGCTGTCGCTACCGTGAATGGCGAGCGCTATCAAGCCATGCTGACTGAATTTTTGTTTTCAAAAATTAATTAAGGAAACATCGATTCCATTTCGTTCCAACAAAATGGCGCAACCTGCGCGCTTAACAATCAGTTCATTGCAATATTTGAACCAGTAGAGTATAGTATATACTAGCTAGAATTCACTTATAAGGACCTTTAACTGCTGCCTGAAAATCGGCATTAGTACGCTTGCCACTATTTTAAAGTGCCATCGATGAAAAGGGGTCTTACCACGGTTGAGTGTATACTATGTGTGCACCGCGAAGATTTAGACCTTAGTTCTTGCTGATTGCTCTCTCCTCTCCTTCACACCTCGTCATTTCTCTTATAGAACTACATAGCATAGAGAATTATACCGTTACGTCTCATCATTTAGTCCGGGAATTCTAAAACTGTCTAACAATTTTTTTGTGATTTTGGAGTGCTTAATAATACAACTTTTTTCGGTCCTGTAAAGTAGAATTTATTTCATAAGAAAAAAATTTATTCACAATCCCATTTCACAGTTATGCATTGGATACAAAAATCCACCCACATTGAAGCAACTGAATTCCAGCAGTTACTGAAGCATGCACAAATTTGGTTGTTTACTTTAAAGTGTATTAGCGTCGGTCTAAACCTACACACACATACAAATCATAGCAACAGAGGCAAAGACAAAAATTAACTTAGCAGACTATCGTGTCGAAAACAAAGGCAAGACCAATCTTACAAAGAATGGTTGCGTGGAAGAAAAAAAAACATGAAATGACAACACAAAAATTACATTTCACGCCTTCATAGCACATGACCGCCGTGGCCAAGTGGGTTTATGCGTGACTATCATTCAATTGATCCCATGTTCAATACTCACTTTGGGTATGAAACTACCATTGGCGGGCACATTTTTTCAAAATGGCGGTCATAGAACGGCAGGTATTGGCAATTCATCGAGTGCAGTTTGGCCATATAAAAATCTTCTTATAAACACCATCTGCCATTCGGAGGTGGGTGCTTCTACATACAAACTACCTGCTTACATACGTATTGGCGTTGTTTGTGTAGTATTGCTGCTGCTGCTACTACTTTATTCATACTGTTGCTGGCCCTGTTTTCATTTTGCGTTCAAGCATGTGCGCGCCTAAAAATACACAAAGAATTTTAATGAACTGCCAATATACAAGCAAGTAAACAAACAAATTTTCGAATACTTCGTCCCAAATGGTGGTCGTTTCGGTCGAAAAAACAAACATAAATAAAGGAGCAATAAAAAAAATTAGATAAAAAATAAATAAAAGTAAACACTAAGGGAGAAAGATACATGCACATTAGGGTGCATCAGCCCACACACTCACTAATGAAAAAAAAAAAATCTGTATTATTTTGCCATTGGAATTGTAAAGGGAACAATATCATATAATGATATTATGATTATCGGTCTAGCTTACATAAATTTTAATACTTTTCCGAAATATTTTGGCGGAAGCCTTAAAATAAATATTATATAATAAATTTTACAATTTCGGTGATAAATTACAACTTTTTGGTGTGGCATCTTAATGTACATAGATGCTGTGGTAGGGATTGTTTAGGCTATAAACATGTATGTATGTAGAAGTAAAATCGAAATATCATCCTATAAGGACAATGATTAATTCACACCTAGATATCTAAATGTAATGAGGTATAAAAAATAACAAAAAACCAATAGCAATAAATCGTGTGATAAATCGATAACTCGTGTTTAGTAATTCACTCTAAACGACATACATACATGCATGTGTATATAAAAAATAAGACGACATTAAAAAAAATTATTTGTTAAAACTGTTTTAATCACAGTAGAATACAACTCAGGTGATAAAACGTGTCGGAAGAAGTTTATTTGTGAGGTTAGTGAAATCAACTTACTTCACAGTCTATGAAATTAGAAGTAATGAATTTCCAGCTCAAACTAGTAGACAAATATGATAGATTACAAGGTTTGGCTAACCCAAGCAGTTTTGGAAGTGTAACTTCGGCTGCTACCGGGGATTCGGCAGCAGATTTCTGTCCGCTCATTTCGCACGTATTCTTATGTTCGTCCAATGAGGCGTTGTTCAGATGTAAATGATCTAACATGAGTGTACGCTGCGCTGATTTTTTGTATATCACCAGCACTATCTCAGTTTTGTCGTAAATTAATCACCCCCAGCAAATCAGCTGATTCTGTTAAATTCGCTGAGAGCCGGATAGTGGTCTAATGTGGACCATACCTTCTTAATTCTGTTTACCATGTCAGTAAATATATGTAACATACGCCTATTTAAGTTTTGGGATACAGCAACCCTAGTAAATATTATATATAGTGTGCAAAACATTTCCCACACCCACAGCTGTTTGCTGAATAAGCTCCGCCTGGCTTGGGCGATATACTATTCCAAGCCCCTTAAGTCACCTGGGCACAATGACATTTTGTCAGCTCAACTGCAGAAATCTGCGGAGGTATCTTGTCGTTGGCTTTTCCCTATCTACGTGAGCTGCTTAGATAGGAGCTACATACCCAGATCCTGAAGGGCTGTGAGAGTTACTTTTACACCCAAGACAGGTAAAATCTCACATGTATACCCGAAGGATTTCAGATCAATTAGCATCTCATCGTTCTTGCTAAAAGCCTGTGAGAGGCTGATTGATTCGCATCTAAGATGCTCAACATGCTTACTATAAAGGTACATCGGTAGAGTCTGCTTTGCATACAACTGTTAAGGACATCAAGGTGTCCCTTTCTCAGAAAGCGTTCATGGTGGGCACCTTCCTTGACATTGAAGGGACTTTTAATAATGTCCTCCCGGAGGCAAGTGGTAGTGGTTGGAACCGACCTTACTAGGCAAATACATGATATGCTTAGAAATAGAACGGACGGAGCAAAGTGGGACGGCAGCTCTCTTCGCCGGCAGGTGAGCAGAGGTACTCCACGAGGAGGTTTTCTCTCGCCGCTTCTCTGGGTTGGTGTGCTTAACGACTTCCTCGAGGAGCTGGAGAGGAGAAACTGTAGAGTTATTGCCTACGCGGATGACTTGGCATTTATTGTGAGAGGAAAATTTTTAGATATTCTGATGGAACTGATGCAGGGTTATCTGAATCTAGAATGTAAAATGGACCGCAAATTGGGGTCTCTCGATAAACTCTCTGAAGCTGGAGCTTGTCTCATTTACGAGGAAATATAAAATTCCTAGAGTCTTTCTCCACTCAATAGCAGGCACCCCGTTGATGCTCTCTGACAGAGTTAAGACTGGGACTCGTCCTTGAAGGAAGGTTTACGTGGAAGCCCAACATTGAGGAGAGAAATTTTGCTGTACGGAGTCCTTGTCTGGTGGAACTCGCTGGAAAGGATGACGTCAGTTAAGAAGCTAGAGAGGGTTCAAAGGTCTGTCCCCATAGGTATCAATGGACCGCGTCAGACCACATCTACTCTAGCACTCAACGCTATGATGAATGTGGAAGGAAAAACTGCTACTGCACGCGCCGCAATTAGATTGAGGTGTTCGGGCAATAAGTTAGACTTATTCCAAGGACACTCTAGTATTCCTAACAACTTTGAGTTCCTTCCCTGGATTATTGTACTTACACCCTCGCTAGGTCCAAGCGGAACTTTTTCCATTCATATTCTTTCATGAGAAGGGTGGGCGGGGTGCAACATTTTGGAAACAGGGCATGGGAAATATGTTTACGGATGGTTAGAACTTAGACGGAAGAGTTGGAGTATTTTGCAAGGAGCTCCCTATCAAGCTCAAATTTAGGTGTTTTCCAAGAAAAGTAGCCGAAATGAAGGAAGATGTGGATTGGCTGTTCGCTTCTGTAATTACACTAAAGGAGGTAAATACCTACTCTGGCAGCCAAGCGGCAATTAGAGCCCTGCGCTCGCTGTTTGTGCTTTCGAAATTAGTCGGTTAATGCCTGACTTCCCTCTCGATTGCATCAGAATACCTTGATATTAGGCTCATTTGGGTTCTCGGTCACAGCGACAGAGAGGGAAACTGCTGCGCCAATGAGTCGGCCAGACAGGAAACCCTTGGCACGGCATCATCGCAATATGAGACGATTGGGGTTCCTATAAAAACCTGTGGCCTGCTATTGAAAAGATGGGCTTCGCTTCAACTCAGCAAACGCTGGGCTAGTGTGCAAACGAGATCCTGCTGGCCACGGGTCGATTGGGGGCGCTCAAGAGAACTTATAAGGCTAACAAATCCACCGCTATTGAATTTGGTAGGTATCCTCACCGGACACTGTCCATTAGGTTTCCATGCGGTGAGACTTGGCTGTCTGAAGGACGAGGTGGAATCATTTCAGCACCTTCTTCTCAGCTGCTCTGCTTTCGTCGGGCTAAGGTTTAAACATCTGGGCTTTCACTTTTCCCTACACCAGCTGATATTGCTGGTTTAAATATCACACATCTGGTAAAATTCATCAGCAGCTTGAAGCGCATAACACAAACGTAAATCGCCACTCGTTGGTCGTCTTCCTCAAATCTTCTAATCTTCTATGACTTACGACATGTATTAAACTTACAAAAGTATGTAAATCCACCTATACCTCCTTTTGCTGATGAAATACCATCCTCAGCCACCATGTTTCGCTAATTTTTCGAATTTAGTTATGCTCGCTCCTCGTTACAGGACGAATTTTATAGAGGTCGTCCCAAATCGTTAAGTTTAATGGCGGATGGTGTTGTTTTCAGCATTAGCGCATACAAAATATCTAAAAATTTAGGTAATGACGGTTTATCCAGTTTCTTAGTTAAAATGTTTGAATGCTCCTTATCCTCACCTATTCCTTCGATCTCCAATAAATTTCTATCTGTGTGTGTATTTTTTGAGCAGTTCAAAAATTTCGTTAATTACCTCTATACATAAGAATGAGTACAAATACAACATTTTAAATTATAAATCAATCTAGAAGCTTTTCGAATTAGATTAAATTATATTTCGCCATCAAAAATATAATTCGACATGGGTTCGTTCCTGGTCGGTCTACTGTTACCAATCTAGCAATACTAACTTATTTGCGCTTATATATCAAGTGGATACTGTGTACACAGATTTTTTCAAGACATTTCACAAGGTGTCACATATCATTTTAATTGCAAAACTCTCAAAAATGATATTTTATTCCACATTTTGCTCTTACTGAACAATAAATTCCAATTGTCGGTACATAACAAAAATCTTTTTTATAAAGCCATTCTCAAACCCACTTGGACGTACGGTATCCAGCTGTGGGGTACTGCAGCCAACTCAAATATCAAAATGCTGTAGAGATTTCAGTCTAAAGTACTCAGAATAATATGTTTAGAGTGCTCAAGTCCACAGGAATCTTAAATTACCGGCGGTTAAAAAGGAGATAAAAAAATCAGCAATCCCCTATAAAAATATATTATTCTTGCACTGAAATATTTGAAAAATGATAATAAATTTCAATACAGAAAAATTTCAGATATCTTGATTGGCTTAAATAAATGGTAGTAGTTGGGAATAATGTTAAATCCTATTCACTCGCTGCATCATCAACAGCTGTCGCCTCTCGGCAGGCAATTGAAAATCTACGAGTGTATTTTTGACATGAAAAAGCTCCCCATAAAAAATATCTGCCATTCGGAATCGGCTTGAAACTGAAGGCTACTCCATTTGTGGGTCAACATCAAGACGCATGCCACAAATAGGAGGAGGAGCTCGGCCAAACACCCAAAACGGATGTACGCGCCAATGACATATATATATATATATAATATATATATATACTCGGAAACTGTATAATATCGTATATGGCTTAAGGCCATTATTGCCATAGCTTTATTAGTTATCCATTGCAAATTCAATTCACTAAATAAATAAAGAAACAAATAAATAAATACTTTGCAAAAAAAAGAAAAAAACGTGGAATACGTTAGTATTCCAGGTAGCCATTATCTAATCCTCACACACTATGCAATTCAGTAGAAACAGTCTACTGTTCTAAATTCATATTGCAGGGATATGTCGATAATAGGCTATGTGAATATTGTACTAATAAGTATGAGCAGCTGTTCTGCATTTGAACAGCTTAGATTGGTTTTGCTTTGAAAGTTAACGACCTGCAGACGCCTTCCGATTTGTTTATTTTCAGTTACCTTGACGATATTAAATAAATACACTCGATAAATAACTACAAATAGAGAGGCATAACTACATACTTATGTATTTAGACTAAGACGAATGTTAGACGTTGATTATTGCAAGAAAAAAAACTAAAATTAGAACAGAAATTGGTTAAAAACAAATAAGGCAGCGCTAAATTCGGTCAGAACCAAGCAAATTTTAGTAAAGTTGAATTTGGGCTGGCTGCTAATTTTCTGGGTCAAAAAAACTCACAGATAATAAGAATTACATCTTGTAGCAATACATGCACGGACATAAATATTGTTGCAAGACATAAAAAGTAAAAATGGTGTTTATCCTATCCCGATTATATGAATGGGGGTATGGTAATAGGTGTACCAAGTTTGGACAAGTTTTATTGAGTCATTATCGAAGTGCAGGTATTTAGACAAAAATGATTATTGACCGATTTCGTTTATTTTTAAACCAAACTACTTATATTAATTTTTGCTCGAGTTATCGTGGCAACGAGCGCACAGATATAGCGCTATACATAATATAAAGTTGACTATACTCATCATTCTGATGATCTTCGTGTTCATCGTGTAAGAAATCAGTTCATCATCAGGATTTCTGTCTTTCAAAGTAATCTCTCCAACTTTATTTGCTAAACTGAGTAGTTTTTTCCATTCGAATCTATAACCGGGTCTTTAGATTCCCTTTCTCTGTAACTCCAGACAATTCGGCTAATAGAACAAATGTTTTAGGTTTGAGCCTTACCAATGCATGTATTTAAGTTACCAATTACACAAAATGAATCTGCACGCGGGGCATGGAAATAGACATACAGTCAACATAATCCGAAATTTCACAGAACTTCCAATTGTAGTCAATGCCACAATTCTTTTAAAGCCATAAATACAGCCGCTCGTCTCAAGACCGACTTTAAGAATTTTATTTACATCTATCCAATAGCAAACATAGTCATTGAAAAGGTTTATTCTCAGCAGTTACATGAGTTTCAAACAAAAATAACATATTAAAAAATTGAGGAACTTGCAAAAATTTTTTAAACTAACTTAGTATTTAAATTGGTTATATTGTATGAGAGGATTAGCGCATTAATTTCGAGAGACAAACTTTGTTACATGGTGTTTAAAACTAACTGGTGGACTAGCTTCTTTGTTATTATAATTATGTTTGAACAATTTGTAGGTACTGGATAATCTTAATTTTTTGAGCTTTGTTTTCTAAAACTGTTTCGCACTTAAGCCATTTTCAGAGTGCAATGTAAGTTAATAATAATAATAATAATAATAATTGGCGCGTACACTTCTGTTAGGTGTTTGGCCGAGCTCCTCCTCCTATTTGTGGTGTGCGTCTTGATGTTGTTCCACAAATGGAGGGACCTACAGTTTCAAGCCGACTCCGAACGGCAGATATTTTTATGAGGAGCTTTTTCATGGCAGAAGTACACTCGGAGGTTTGCCGTTGCCTGCCGAGGGGCGACCGCTATTAGAAAAATGTTTTTATTAATTTTGCTTTCACCGAGATTCGAACCAACGACCTCTCTGTGAATTCCGAATGGTAATCACGCACCAACCCATTCGGCTACGGCGGCAATGTAAGTTACTTACTAAAAAATCAATGTTTTGTTGCTGCTAAAGTTCAACCAGTTGTTGTTTACGTCAATTGAGTCATTCTCCACCAGCACCTTGTGATTACGGTCTAACAGCAGAGGGGCCTTTCGTGTATACTTATACATAAGTACCTGTTTATCTCGCTGCCTTTCCAAGTTGAGGTCTTTTTCTATGTATATTTTAGTACCAGATAGGTACTTTGTATTTTTCGGAACCTCCGTTGCCACATCGATGGCCTCATATACACTTTAGTGCATATACAGGGTCCGGCACTCGAAGAGTAACCAATTAACTTTATTGTTAATGTAACTTTTATTCATTTTAAAAGAAACTTGCAAACTGTTGAAAGGTGCATGGTCTGTCACCGAAATATTTGTCTGCCTACGGCCTTAAAGTAACCTCTAGAATACTTTCCCGAAAATATTTCGCATTTGCCTTGACGCCAGGCTCGATGAAAACGATTAGAGAGCGCCCATCTGCGGTTACAGCGGCCAAACCATTACCTGTGGGCAGCACCCGCTACCCGCCTGTTGGCGAAACGATGACTAAAATTCTTGTATGAACGGTCGGTAAAATAAACCCTATCGTTTTAGGAGTTTACGAATTGCTCAATTTGAAAAATTTTCTTGTCGGAAAATACAATGTTCGGAAATTGACCGGTTTCGGCCAAGCGAATCAACTCCTTCGCTCTCTCAAGTTGTTGTTGTTGTAGCAGCATAAACATTCCCCATACTTACATGCGGGGAATGCTGCTGAAGTGACAGTCCTTCGCCGGATATAAATCCGGATCGTTTCGGTAACGTAGAACCGACTGTCGTGAAAGTCTGACTTGTTGCTACTTTGGTGTGAGAAAATGCGCCTTTGGATCTTGTAAGGTTTGACTTTGAGATCATTTTTCAATATGCGGCGGTTGCTACGCTCAAATATTTTCAGTTGTTTCGCTATTTGATTGGCACTTTGCCGCGGATTTCGCTTAAGTCGTTGCTTCACTTTCTGAACCATTTCACGTGACGTTGCACTCTTTTGATGACCAGATCCATGAGGTTTCGCGATGCTACCAGTATAATTGTAAAAAGTAATGGTGCAACAACCAAAACTTTCATTTACTTTAAGATGATCGCGCTCAGGAACAATCGCTGGTTGTGATTTTCCAGCCAAGTATAATTCAGTCACACTATTACCTGTGAAATCCATTATCGATTTTCTTTTTTCCCGTTTACTGTCAGCAAAATGCTTCCGCGCGCTTGTAGATAAATAATGCTCTGGACTGTCATTTAGGCAACTAACAGACAGCTGATACTCGAGAATCAGCTGCGCGAGCGGTCTGAAGTTGGTTACACTTCGAGTGCCGGACCCTGTACATATTTGTATATCTCTGTATCTATCGTGGATCCTCTATGTTGTTAACTACAACCGTTATGTGAACAAAGTCTTTATACCCTTGTGCACAAGCGCGCGCGGGTATAATAAAACTATAGAAACTAAATAAATACTGGTACTATGATACGTAAGTGCTGTCAAAAATAGCGGATGAAATTTGACTGAAAGCAAAGGAGTTCGTTTTTGTTAGTGCTTGGGTGCAAATACTTTGTGAATATGAAACGAAATTATATCAAATATAAAAAGCTTCTAAAATGCTCCTTGCACCAATGAGTCGCTAAGGGCATGCAATGAGGCAAGCAGCACTTCACAATACTAGAACAGCAACCGCTACCAAGGAAAGCCGTTACGCGCTATTTGTCTGAATAAATAACATCGTACGCCACTTGAAGCTTCCTCTCAGCAAGCATGGTGTTGATGGTGGGTCTCCGGAGTTGCGCTTAACTAAACCGTTTCCTATTCTATTGCAGTAGTGTGTGCATATACATACATACGAACATTTATTATTGCCAGCTCGAACAACAAATTGTGTGTCACAAGGCTTGTAACGAATATGATATTGTAATCTATTAAATGCACACATACATATGTAAGTATGTAGTATTGTACCAACACACGTGTACCGTTTGAATCTGGCAAATGTGGAGGTGGAAAGAGGGGCGAAAGGGAAGTTTGCGGGTGACAGAAATACGCGTGGAACAGTGATGTTGATATATCTTTGCAGTGGTTTTCGCTTGCTTAGTAAGGCGAGAGCGTGCGAGAGGGCAAAAATGAAAGCAGCAAACACAATTTGGCAGACAGAGAATGTGGACGCAGGCAAGTGCCGGTGAGCAATACCGACAACGGAAGCGAAAGAATAAAACGTGGGCTATAAATTTAAGCGTTCCATATTTCGTGGGCTATGTGGGACAGTGAAAAAAGAGGGGGAACATAAAATACAAGAAAACGAAGGACTATGCACGCAGCGGTAACATCGTCTAGAGTGACATAAACCGCTTTCAGTTGTATCAGTCTTCGTCGGGTAAATAAATGCATAGTACACGCCAATTGGGTGTAGAGAACCGCTACTGTAAGGATTTTTATCCAACTTTCACCTGCTGCTTTCATACTCGCAGATGCGTGCGTATGCGGGTTTGTGCTTCTGTATCGCCTTGATGTAGTGCATTGTTGGTGCTTGCAACTCAACCCATTTCGGTGAGTTATGATTTGAAAGTGAAAGTTATTATCCACAAATAACCTAGCTGGTGACCCATTAAGCATGCACATACAAGTATAAAAAGCACAGCAAAAGGTGAGATGAGTAAAATACTCGTATGCAACGTATTAAGAAACACGTATACGCCATGGCGCACATTGTCTGTGGGTACGCGTGTGTTGCCTGTAGTTGCATACATATACTCATGCTTGTCCATGATGCATGAAAGTATATGTAAACAAACGCGCTTGTTAATGGGTCAATGTGACCACGCTGCGGCATGATAACACAAATAACACAAAAACAAAAGATAAATAAATGCAATGAAAAGTGTAAGTGATATAAAACCAAGTAGGGAAGTGGTAAACTCAGCCCGGAGTGAGCTTTATGCGCCCGCACAATAGCTAACTCAGAATTTTAGCTTGTAAAATCACTGGACGGACGGAAATTTAGTCGTAACATATGAAAAAGTGGGAGTGGCAACCTCCTTTTTTAATTGTACTTGCGATGTAAACATACATCTGGTCTGGGTGTTTTGTATACTCATGTGTATGAATATGTCTATATTTATCTTAAATCCTTTATGCTGCTGCATACAACCGTTATGTGAACAAAATAATAATACCCTGCGCACAAGTGCACGCGGGTATAAATTAAAGCAATGCAAAATGACTGTTTTGCGAAAAGACAACAAAAACATGGGAAACATAAATCACAATTAATCGCATGTAGGAGAAATGAAAAAAAAAACCGTAAATCTGCTGATCAACGATACAAAAGCGTTTAAAGTCTTACTTCCTTTAAGAATTAAAAGCGAAAATTGGTAGGGGTAGTTTGGCTTGATATAAATTAGTTCATATAGAAAAAAATATTTAATTTCATTCTCATTTAAGAGGGAACACCACTGTGAACACGTAGAAATTAAGAAATTTTCATGAGTTTTCTTTATAAGTAGGGATGATTATTTGAGGATCGAACTATACTGACACAAATTTGTATAAAAAAATATTAAAAATTGCAATTGTTAATAATATTAATGCAATGACGCCATAAAAATCTGATGCACCCTGGTGGCCACGATACCGCGGTGAAAAATCATCTGAAAGCAAAAACCAAAAAAATTCTTAATCTTTACATCAATGGCTATCGTAGTACGTGGCGGCTTTTTTTATTTTTTTTTTTTGAGAAAATGGTGCAGTTTTGAAAAATGAGTTTGTGTTTTTACTCTATTTTTTGTTTTCGAAAGGCCAATACATGTTCAAAAAGTAAAAAAAAACAAAAATTAAAATCGGTTCATAAGTTTTTGAGAAATCGAGGCCACCGTGTAGTTTTGAGAAAAACGCGTTTAAAGTTTTCATTGGCGGTGCTCAGTGAGAGCGCTCAGTATTAATTAGCGCTAATTGAAATGATATGTAAAGTATAACCTCGTCAGATTTTAACTTAAATTTTTTTGTACATATGTGCGTTCGCGCTGGTTTCTGAATGGTTAGGGCATATTTTGACGAGACTTTTGCCTAAAGCTAAAATATTTACATTTAGAGCTTGAAGATGAGAATGTTTTAAAAAACTTGTTTTAAAACTTTCATTATTTTTTAATGAGTACAATAATCAAAGAACTGGCCATCATAATGTTTAACTTTTGCCAATAATTTATGGAAGTTTTGCCAAAAAGGCCATTCCCCTTCTGAGGCCAAGAAATAATTAAGCCAAGTTTTTACGACTTCATTTGAAGATAGCCGTTCCTAAAAGATTATCCCGCTTACGAAATCATTGCTTACGGTGAGTGTGACAAGAGAACCGCTGCACTGATTTATAAATACTTTGTAAACATTGTACCAACATGAGGGAATCATTGATAAGATATAAAATCAGCTACTTACATCCAGACGCATATTCTTAAATAGTCCCATATTGTCAAAACTCTGTTCAAACGAAATAATTTTTTCAAAGGAAAAACTAGTCTATGACAACTTTGCCAGATTTTAAAAGTTCCTATTACAAAACTCTTTCAGGTGCCTCCAATAATGAATATTTGACTTCGAAATCGATGCGTCCAGTTTGCCGGACTTTCCGCATTCAAATGTATTTATTTCCAAGAATATTTGCGCTTATCACTTGACACGACACGACTATTGGAGCCCCAAAAGCAAGTAGAATTATCATTCACCATCGAGAGTCTACCAAATCCCAATAGTTCAAGACGTTTTCCTGTTTGAATAGTACCGAAACAGACAAATTACGTTCAAGAGAGCCCAGTGTATACAATTGAATGGCTATAAAATAAAAATGTTTCCCCTTCAATTTTTCAATTTTCTTTTCTCTTAAAATACATTTACAATCTAAGGAATATCTTTTCAATGTTTTAAGCTAAATAGAAAGTCAAAAAAGTCCCATAAAGTCAGTGAAGCGATGAGCGTCGAACGAAAGATGAGTAAAAATGAAACTTTAATCCCGTTTTTCTCGAAATTAATTTTTTCCACGCTGTCGAATATAACTAAAAAAGTACTCAAGATATGAACTTGAAAATTTACAGGGATATTCTTTAACATATTGGCCTTTGCATTTACCTCAAATTTTATATTAATTATCACTAACAATATAGATAATAAATACTCTCAATATTTCGCAAAAATGATTTAAAACTCGATGTCTATCTCTTAAGTTATCGGACTCTTAAAAATGCCCGATAAATCATTCATGACTACAAAGAACCAAATTACTTAAACATTTTTAAAATGCCTTCACTTTACTTATTTCTTACTCGTTTTCGGACGAAGTGCAACTTAAAAAATATGCATTAAGTTGTTTCTTCGTCTTCTTTAGGCTATTCAAAGCTTTTTTCTTGTGAGATCCAAAGCTGTGCCTCATAAGTCAAATATTTTAAGTTTAATTTTACTGTGTGTGTATAAATAACACTGTACGAAAAAATTAACCTTTTCCAAAATAAAAAGGTTCCGACAATGGATTCCAGTAAAGAACACTAAACGAAAATGAAAGTGTATCGGCTATTGCGAAGCTTACGTCGGACTTTTTTATGGGGAACCCAGTTGTATTCTACTTAAGTATTTATATACCCCAAGTAAATGTTTTCTTGACTCCTTGAAACAAATTTGTAAATAAAGAATCGCCGAAAGCAAGATGAGTGAACAGGCAATGGCATTGAAGGTTCTAACCACTTATTTACATGCACCTTAAACCCACTTACTTAACATCCCTCCTCCGTTGGACACACTCCGTCGAAACAACTTGTTTCTTGAGCCTCCCGTTAGTAGACAGCTTCATGGCGATTCTGCTTATATTAAAAAAAAAATGGTTTTGAATTAAATATTTCTAAGGGTTAGGGGTAGTCAGAGGCCCGATAAAATGATGATTTTTAATAATTTCTTTTTGCTCCTCAATTGCTTCATTTTACAAAAATAAAAGCATAGCATGCATATATCATATTTCGATTTAGTAACATTTCAAAACAAGAAAATTAATAATTGTAAAAGTTGTCGCTGTTTGTGTGGAGCCCGTTTCTCCAGAAGTCTCTTGCGGTGAGCATCACAAGTCCTTGAAGATTCATCTAAAATCAATCGGACAAGAGAAATTAGTTTTATTAATAGATAATCTTGTACCTGATCGAAGCTTTTTTTCAAAATTAACAATATTGCGGCCTCAGGAAATATTTTCCAGTTTTCGAGAAAAAAACCGGCAATTAATTGTTTAAAAAAAATCGAAATTAAAAAAAAAAAACCATTCGATCAGGTACGAGTTATTGATGTTTTTCAAAGACAGTATACATTTTATTGAAATTTACCAATAGGGTTTTAAGTTAGAGTGATCACCAGTTCAAAAAACATAGTTTTGGGGAAAACGCATTTTAAGTTTCCCTATCTGCTCCGTAACGCCCGAGCGCCCTTTGTTAATTGTTGAATGACTCGAAAAGTATTTGTCGGATTCACTTAAAATTTTCACACAATATTTTTAAGATTTTTTTTTTCAAACAAAATTATATTTGAAATTCCTATTCCCAACGTTAATTGGGTAAAAAATGTAATATGTAAAGTGTGGTTAAATTTTAAGGGCCGATTTTGAATGTGAACCACACCTAAACGTGAAGCTTTTTTCTGCATTTCATTTGACATGTTTTAATTTCAGAGCAACTCAATTTGAACTACAGAAAGATACCCAATCGAGCAACGCGTTAAAGTTATTTAGGCTTATTATTTTTCGGTCAATTTAATCGACCAAATGTGCGTACAAACGGAAAAATTGTGCAAAAGTTTGAGTAAACCGGGTCTGTAAGAGATGTGAAAACATCAGTGCATGCTCGTACAGCTCGTACTGCAGAAAATATTGCTGCTGTTCGCGATAGTGTGGTTGAACAGCCGTCTACCTCAACTCGTCGTCCTGCCCAACAATTGCACATCTCACGCTCGTCGTTGATTAACATTATGCATAAATACTTGCATTTACACGCTTACAAGGTGCAATTGACTCAAGAACTAAACGCTCTTGACCATTACAAGCGTCCTCAATGGTCAGAATGGCGGCAGGAAATGGCAACAGTGAATGACCAATTTTCGAAGAAAATCATCTTCAGTGATGAGGCACATTTTCACCTCAGTGGATTCGTCAATAAGTAGAATTGCCGCATGGGCGAATGATAATCCAAGAGTGATTGTCCAAAAACCAATGCACCGACAAAGAGTGACTGTTTGGTGCGGTTTATGGGCCGGCGGCATCATTGGGCCGTATTTTTTCCAAAATGTGGCCGGTCAGGCAGTTACTGCGAATAGTATTCGCTATCGTGAGATGTTAATGAACTCAATAAGCCGTGGCATTTTCTTCATGCTTTGAACCAGTTTTTCTGCGTAGCCCGTCGACAACTTGACGCATGAGTTGCTTTAAATAGTAGACTATACAGGATGACCGATATGAAGTGTTACCTATTCAAAACACTATAATTTTTTTGTGTGAAATTAGTTTTCATTGATTTCAAAGACAAAATTGTTCACAATTAATGACTACAATTTTAGCATATATTCACTTCAGCTCGATATGACCATCTTTTGCCTTGACTATAGCCTTCAAACGGTCAAAAAATGAGTTCCATGCTGCACGAATGTGATCTTGAGGTATTTTGGCCCATTCTCGTATAATAGCTTTTTTCAGCGCATCCATACTGGAACATTTTTTAGTCCTCATCTTGCTCTCCAAAATGGACCAGATGGTATGGTCCATCGGATTTGCGTCTGGTGAAGTCGAAAGTCATTGTGTGGACGAAATGAAATGTGAGCTTTATGAGACGGTGCCGAGCCCTGTTGGTACGTCCATGGTCTACGACCGAAATGTTTGCGTGTCCACTGCTCTAAAGCAGCTTCTAAAACATTTTCCCGACAATAAGTTGCATTCACTTTGACACCAGGTTCGATAAAATTTTTTTCATCAGAAAACACAATGTTAGGAAATTCGCTACGTTCGTGCAAGCGCAACAAGTCCTTTGCTCTTTCGCAACGAACTTTGTTTTTCTGGGGTGAAAGATCGTGTGCTTTTGGGAACTTGTAAGCCTTGACCTTGAGCTCATTTTTCAATATGCGCCGAATGCTGCCTTGCAATATTTTCAGTTCTTTGGTCATTTTTCTTCCACTTCGACGTGGATTTCGTTCAAGTCGAGCCTTCACTTTCCGAACCATTTCTGGCGTTGTTGTGGTTTTTTTGGTCCACCTCCATAGCGTTTTGCAATGCTACCAGTATTATTATAACGTTTTATAGTGCGATACACAAACATTTTATTCATTTTGAGGTGACTGAGCTCACGAACAATGGCTGGTTGTGATTTCCAGCCAAATATAACGCAATCACACTATTACGTTTGAATTCCATCACAGAAAAAAAAATTCAACAAAACTGAGACGCAAATGCTTTTGATGGCTTATAAACAATATATTGAACTGTCGTTAGAACAATTTTGACGTTGATGTCATGAGCTGTATCTGTACAAGCAGTATGAAGTTGGTAACATTTCATATCGTTCACCCTGTATTTTCCACAAGATGCGTTTTCATAATTTCTCACACACTTACAATGGGGTTCGCGTCTCGGGACTGGGAAGGCCAGTCCATTACTCTGACGCCATTTTCTGGTTTTGTTGTTTCTCACTGTGCTTTCCTGAGAGTTGTGGTATTGACGATGTGGGACGGTAGGATATGTTCGCCTCCATCAGTAGAGCGTGCTTGGCGTAGTTGTACACTTTGTACCACTGATTTCACATCGCAACAAACTTTTTGATTTTCTAATTACTTTTGCAGCGTGGTAAGATAATTTCGGCCCTTTCGAATGCGTGTGTTAAAATACTGCCTCGAAACGCTTCGTGTACTTCTCATTTTTGTTTGGTTTTCATGACAAAAAAGTTTATTATTATTTATTTATTCTTTGTAAATCTAGATATTTCCCACAAGCCACCACGAAAATACTTAACAATAATAGTTTATACTTATCTTTTCTACATAATGCATTCAATGGCAATGTAAAAGTTTACTTAGAAGACGAAAAATGAAAAGCCGTAGAATTTGAAGTTTTATTAAATGCTTTCATTATTCAATAGATGAATTTTGCCAAAGGTGAGGTGGCCTCCATATAAGGTTGTCATATTCAAGATAAGTTCTTAACCGATCTAGTGTTAGTTCGTCTATAAGAAAAATACACACACACAATTTTCTATTAATTTTTTGTATAGAAATTGAGAAACCTTTCCATTGAACTGGGAACCCAATTTCACTTAAATTACTTCGATTAATCCAATGTTTCAAGTAAATTTTCACCATTGACACATTTGATTTCATGTTTGAACTCCCGAATTGTTTCTAGTTGTTGTCTGATCTATAAGTAGTCAATTCGCTGCTTCTATAGTATGCGACCAATTCACGTCATCGTGTCGGCTGATAATTCGATCTTTGAAAACAGTGCATAATAGTGCAATAAAAATGTTGGCTGTGTGTCATTGCTGCTGATAGAAGTTAAGTTGGTTTTTTTTATTAGTAATGCCTTTTCGAGCAACTCTGTATAAAATTTTACCCACAATATTTTTTTTGGCTTCCTGTTATGTCGTTTTAAATCCAAAAAGGACGGAGAGGGTAAGCTCGGATAAGTAAGTAATTATTTTTGGTTTCATTGTCATAATGCTGATGTACTCTGTTTAGCTGATATTGAAACTATCTAAAATATCGAATTGTTCTTAATGTTTTGTGCGTATTCTGGGTTAATTAGTTACTAGTGCAACAGTTCTATTGAAATGCAACGTCGATTATTTCATCTTCTTCAATTTAAGGTAGCAAAATGCCAGTTCAGTCGCCAATGACGTCGCCTAACCATGTGCGGCATCAAACAGTCATTCGTTTTGAATGCAACGGCTTCAACAATTCAGTTTGTAATGATAGCCGCCGCGGCGGGAATATTTTCTTGCCGTGAGTCGCCCATTTTTTTCAGACAAAAGTCTCTGTCAGAAATTTGTTCGCGTTGCTAGACCTGCGAGAATAACCGTTACTGTGGTCCAAAAGCCATGAGACTTTTTCCCAGAAAACTCGCACACACTCGAAGAAAAGCCGATTCATTCACAACGAGTCACTGTTTGGTGCGGATTTTGGTCGAGAGGCATCATTGGTCCATTTTTCTTCGAAAATGAGCGAGGAGTGGCCGTAACCGTCAATGGAGAGCGTTACCGGGCCATGTTGAACGAATTTTTGTTGAAGAGAAGGATATTGGTGGCATTTGGTTCCAACAAGATGGCGCTACTTGCCACACAGCGAATGCTACGATCAATCTTTTGCGCACTGTCTTCGAAGATCGCATTATCAGCCGAAATTCTGATATCGTTTGGCCTCCTCGGAGCTGCGATTTGACGCCGTTGGATTATTATCTTTGAGGTACCGTCAAAGACCAGTGTTATGCCAACAAACCAGCAACAATTGATGCACTGAAGACGAACATACGCGATGTCATAGCTGAAATACAGCCGCATACAATCGAAAATGTGTTGAAAAATTGGAGCGATCGTATGGGATGGTGAATGGCTAGCCGAGGCAGCCATATGAATGAAGTTGTGTTCCATTCTTCATTAACCGGAAGGATTGTACTTCAAAATAAAAAAAAAAAGTTTGGAAAAATATTGAGTAGTTTCTTTTTTATAGCATATTTAGTTCCGTAAAGTTATATGGCGGACTCTTTACCTCTTTATTGTTTGAATTTTGACAATTTAAAGTGATAGTTAATTACCCTTTAATAATATAACTACTAACCATTAACTAATTTATAAAACATTTTAAACGTTTTACATTTTTCAGATCACCAAAATGCACTTCAAGATGTGACCACAAAATATTTTGCCAGTAATAAAGTTATGCAGCAAGTTGTAGTTGTATTAGAGCCAAAAGTATGGCATATAGCTAACATCTAAAAAGTCTGATCTTCAAAAAATGTTTGCCAGCAGAAAAACTTCAACAAATTTCTGTGTCCTCACCACCTCTTAAATGTACGCTAATAAGCCCAAAAAATGCGTTTTCCATTGCGACGCAACGCGAATGTCCTAGACACGCTTCTATCCGAGTCCTTACACATTTTGGTGGTGTTCAGCATAATGGGTTGGCCATTTAGTGGCATGCAACAGTGTGAAACCAAGGGGATGAATGCGGGAAGTATACAACAACATAACAAACAACAACATCTTGAACCACACCTGCATCAACAATACCACCAACAAAATAAACAAAACCAACCATACCAACAATTTCACAAAGCGACTACGCATAAAATGCGCTACACGCAAACTGTAGCAATGCCAGCTGTAGAAGCAGGACCCCTGTCAGGATTAACATTCCGACATAGTGAAATAGTAGCAGCAGTGCCAGCAATATATACATCAAAAGCATCCTCGTCAATGTCGTCATCATTAGGCACGCATGACATGCACTCGCCCTTACAGATAATTCCAAAAGATTATCAACATAAAAGTGCGCCCACGAGTACTGCTAGAGGCAACGTGCCGTATACGCAACCAATCGCAACGACCACTTTGTCAGCAACTAACGAAGGCACTGCCCATTCCAGCGTCAGTGTTACTGATCTGAGCAATAAAAATGTTAATGGTGTTAGTGCCCAGCCTGCGGATATCGGGCCACTCTCCGCGCTGGCCTCCCCATTCGCCCTGTTAGCGCTGCATCGAGTTTCAAAGGACACGCAACACAGCAGCGCTTACGCAGAGCTTCCGCCTACCAGTAGCTCGAATGGTGAGTGGTGCTTGTTATTTCGAATTCTATTTCACTTTTTATTTGTTTTTGGTTGTATTTCTTAGCGACAGTAGTCACTCATAATTCATATTTTTCCGTTGAACTTGAAAGTGAATTGTATGCAGTCGAGTGAGAAGGGGCGAAGTTGCTATATTTGTTGGTGTCGTTTTCGAACAATTTGTATGCGTGAAGATTTTAAGATTTCCAAGTTTACATGTGCGTTTCAAGGTGTGGCGAATTAGTCCTCCTTGAATATATTTTATTATTTCATTTTGTCTGTAATTCTACTTAAATTTGTTTTTTGTACTTATTTGAGGAAATAATTTTAATTTTTGTGTATACCGCTGTGAGAAAAATAAAAAATATAATTTGAAGAGCATGAAGAGCATTAATATCTAGATAAGTACTGTTAAATATTTATGAGAAAGAATAATTTTAAGTAAAATTTGATAATGTTAATGCTTATCTTGGAAATACCATTGATATACCATATAAATCTTACTACTAAGGAAACATCAGATGACAAGCGAACTGCTCACATTTCATTTGAAGTCATTTACAACTGCCATGTATTGCTCTGTATGTGCAACTGGTAACATAATTGGCAAATAATTTGGCCTTGTCTCAGGTTAAAAGTGTGACAAATGATGAGCGCTCTAGCAGAGAATTACTACCTGGTATGCGTACTCGGATTTTATACTTAAGTCAGGGTTATGGGTCCTATATTGGTATCGAACTTCTCGTAAGGATCTATGAACTGACACTAATTTTACACAAAAAGTCTCAATTCAAGGCGGTGCAGCACACGTTAGGGCTGTATGGCCGGGAAATGTTGGTGTACGTATGCAAATACTGGACTTATACACCAAGTCAAAGTAGTCTGTTTTCTGTTTTTCCTCACTCACAGGATTAAAATGACCAAATTTTCAGGTGAACGTCAGTAGGACGAATCCTATAATATTAAGTGTCAACGGGTTCATCTAGCAAAAAGAAAGAGACTATGAGCAGCCGAAAGCTATTGACTCTCTATGTTTGACTTCCTACACCGCAAATACTCAAGCACTCTCAATGGCTACCACTAAGTTTTCTAACGCCCTCCTTCGGTTCTACTGTTGTGGATTTGGTTATGAAGTTTACTTCCTGTGCCGAATTTAATATCAGATGGCTTACTGTGGGATCCAATTGGTACACATAGGGATCTATTGCGGTCTAATTAATTTTAGTTATCATGATTGACCTTCTCTGTTATTTTTTTGGGTACCATTTGCACTTCAATTGTCTCATACCCAAACAATCGTCTTTTGCACTTAACGCTGATCCAATGTTGACTACTAAGAACTTCCATAAGAGTCACGCGATTATCTAAAACTAAATTAAAATTTTCTTAATATGAAAAGTCAAACGAAGTCAAAGCATCAATTCTTGAATTAGTAATAGAAATCTAAGTACACAATGCATTGCTGTAATCCAATAGTTAAATAGTTCGAAATTTAATACCTTTAAAATACAGTGGGTGCTTGGACGAGCTCCTCCTCCTATTTGTAACGTACGTCTTGATGTTGTTCCACAAATGGGGGTACTTACAGTTTTAAGCCGATTCCGAATAGCAGAAATTTCTTATGAGGCGCTTTTTTATAACAGAAATACACTCGGAGGCTTGCCGTTGCCTGCCAAGGGGTGACCCCTATTAGAAAAACTTTCTTTATTTTGGTGTTAGAGATTCGAGCCTACGCACTCCGAATGGTAGTCCCGCACCAAGCCATTTGGCTACGGCTGCTGCAATATGAGCCACATAAATCTATGGAATCTTACACTTCAAGTTTGAAGAAATTAGGTGATTTGCTGACGTAATAAGTGATATACGAAAAAATTAACACAACCACTTCTTATGTGAATTCGTTCCCAGAAAGTCGTAAGAAGAGCGGTTGCTACAATTTTGTTTCGGATGGCCAAATCTTGTATTCCTTAGGTCTAACTACTACTTATTGGCGAGCGCAATAAAGAACGCGTAACTTGGAAGACTCATATATACAGGGTGATCCATGTAGTATTTTTTTAAATCATATGCTATTGTGACAGCTCGTTCCCCTTAGAAAGTCGTACCCTCTAGAAAGTTAGCATCATATCTTCGCGGAATGAAATTAATTATGTTACTCAAGCAGCGTTTATTGAGAGCAAATTCTCTTTTCTGCCGAAGCGCATTTTCAACTCGGCGCGTGAAAACTCAGGCATCTGGAGACTGGAAAATCTTCGTCGAGAAGTCAGTGCATACTCAGAGAGTAGCAGTTTGCCGCCGATTTTGTAGCGGTGGCATCATTGGCTAATTTTTCGATAAAAATGCAGCTGGAAACGCTATCTCGGTCAACGGTGAGCATTGCAGTGGCATAATAAATGATTCTTTGTGATCGAAATTGAAAACATAAGCTTGTGCTTGCGGTAATCATGCTAAATATCAGCCATCTCGCCAATGTCAATAGGCCATATCGGAGCTACGACTTGATATACTTAGAATTTTTTTGTGAGCTGCCGTGAAGGGCCGTTCGTTCGCATAACAACGAATGTTGATGCTCTTAATGCGAATATCGATCAAGCAAGGTATTTTTTTTAAGTAGTAAATACAGATAAAATAGGGAATATATGATAAAAGTACTTGGAATATAAAACTAAAGTTTAAGTAATAAATGAAAGCTAAAGAAAATTTACGACCCAATCGAAGAAAACTGACGACCCAACAAAAGCATTAGTATGTGTTTGCGCAAGAAATTCTATATGCTTGTAGAATATACTTAGATTTCTATATAAAACTGATTACATTTGCTTTAGGAAATGTTTTGTGATATTACTCAAGCAAACCTTTTTTAAATACCATTTCTTTTTAATTTTTCTTTGCTTAAGCCACCGAGAAGTCAGTATTTTAAAATCACTGAGATACTCTTAAATTTAAGGGGTTACATACGTCCAGCAGCGCCAAAAATGCTCTAAAAAAACTGTTTTTAGAAGAGATAATAATAGAAATAAATATAAAAAAGTTGTATACATTGTTTATTAGTACCTAACTTTAGTTTAAAAATTATTTTAATTTTTCCTTAGAAAAATTAGTGTATAAAAATCACATGCCCCAAAATACAGTGAAAAAAAGTTGCTGCACGGTCTGCATCATTTCTCCTTGAAATGTTGATGGATCTGTAAAAAGTAAAAAAAATCTTGTAAAATAAAGTTGTAGTTATAGCCTGTCGAACCGGATTTTTGAATTTCGAGGAATTTCGTAATTTACGCCATTTTTAAAAAAAGGGTGCTTTTACATCGTAAGTGTCACACTTGAATTATGTTTATAAAGCTTTTTAATAAAAATGTCAGAAGTCCGGCTCGACAGACTATAGAGAAAAAACTTTCGAGTATTTAAAAAACCGCATCAAAAAATATTAGAAACTGTACGAGTTATCATGCACACCGTGCCGGGAAAAATATTTTCGAGAAAACGAGTTTAAACTTTCAAGTGCATTTTGCTCGCCGCATCAAATTCTGGTCGTACAGTTACATTTTCTACGATAACTTTGTACCTATAAGGAATTTTTACAATCGTCTTCCACAGAAATATGCCTAAAACTATAAAGAATAATAATCTGCAAAAAACAAAAAATCGATTTCTTTTTTTAAATTCTACGTATGTCCCCTCAAATATGGAAATACAATCGTATAGAAAATCTATTTTTATATTATTAAGTCCGGTTCTCCTTCCTGACGCTATAACTCCAGAACGTCAAAGGTCTCGGGCCATGTGAGGTTTATAGCACGTACTCTGCTCAGTTAATTTCATATGACATTTATTATGCGAATGTTCTTTCAAACGCAAACTTAAAACCGGTATTGTGTTTACTGTGAAATTGAGAAATTCAGGTTAAAGAGTACAATTGGAAACCATCAAATCAATCATGCGTATTGTGCAAATTTTTATTCAACTTCAACAGCAGGCATTTGTTCTTAAGGTTACTGTGTAAATTATGGACTGTGTAAATTATGTGGATCGTGCATTTGAGCGAACGAATCCCGACATGCAAATAATCGATGAAATCTACAATGAAGGATTGATTCTGATTGAGGATCAATGCTTGACTATTGCAAACAAGCTACTGATTGAAGTAGGAATGATTGAGCCAAATCAATCGATGCACGATGCATTCAACCAAGAATTAAATCGAGAGCTGCAATATAATCTTGATACATTGCAGGAGTTCGTTCGACATAATGTGCCGTTGCTGAATGAACAGCAAAAACAAGTATACGAAACATTTATGGAAGCGGTGGGCAATAATACTGGTGGTCTATTCTTCCTGGTCGCACCTGAAGGAACAGGGAAAATATTTGTCATTTCATTGATTTTGGCCACTATTCGATCAAGATATGACATAGATTTGGCGTTAGCATCATCTGGAATTGCGGCGACTCTTCTAGATGGCGGTCGCACTGCACATTCTGCGCTTAAGTTGCCACTCAATTTAAACACAATTGATACTCTAACATGCAATATTTCCCGATCCAGTGCAATGGGAAAATTGTTGATGCCATGCAAGCTCATTGTTTGGGATGAATGCACAATGGCACATACGAAATCACTTGAAGCACTTAACTTCACACTGAAGGCTCTTCGACGAAATAACAACATCTTTGGCGGCTTGATGATATTGTTGGCAGGCGATTTCAGGCAGACGTTGCCAATAATTCCCCGTGGAACGCCTGCAGATGAATTGAATGCTTGTCTGAAGGCATCCCCTTTGTGGAATAACGTAAAAACATTATCGCTAACCACTAATATGAGTGTTCAACTTCAAAGTGATCGAAGTGCTGCACAATTTTCCAAACAATTGTTAGCTGTTGGAAATGGAAAAGTCCCAGATGATGCGACAGCTGGATTAATTACTCTTACCAACGACTTTTGCCAATTTGTAGACTTTCAATTGGCGCTTATTCAAAATGTTTTCCCATACATTAGTGAGAATTATCAGAATTATGCTTGGTTAAGGGGTTATATACCTTGTGTTTTTCAAAAAAATCAAAATAAATTTTATTTCTTTATCGTAAAGTACAATCCCTTGAGAACATTTTCCAAAAATTTCATAGAGATCTGAGCAATAGATCGAAAGTTACAGCGTTTTAAATTGTGCGTCGTCACGTCCTGAGCGTACGGCCTCATGCGGCGCTTGAAACTTTAAACGCGATTATCTCAAAAACGTGTTTTTCCAAAAATGCTTTTGCGGTGGACGCGATTGCAAAAAAAGTATTCAACCGATTTTTATAATTTTTTTTTTTTAAATTGTTCGTAATTGATGTCGCCTCTTAGTGAACGATCAACTTTTTATGTATAAATTTTTATTTTGCAGATATGAATTTTTTAATGCCAATTTTAGGACTGTAGAAGTGGAGTTTTTTAAAAACATGTTCCTATTTTCACAAAAATCAAAATATTTAATATATTGATCGTTCACTAAGAAGATATAATCCTATACTAATGAAATCTTTTCGATTTTTTGATTTCAGTTGACTTGGTGGACTTGAATCGCGTCCACCGCAAGCCTCTTCCAAAAAAAGGGTCTTGGGGGAAAACGCCATAACTCCGCCATTTTTAAATATTTTTACACAAACAAAGCCTTTTTTTTTCTTTAAACATTGTAATATCCAATAATAAAAACTTTTATACAATAAAATTATTGCTACATATCTTTAAAAAAAACCCAACTTTCGCTAATTTCACCGGACCACAAGGTATATAACCCCTTAAGTCAACGAGTAATTCTCGCCGCAAGGAATAATGATGTACACGCACTGAATTTCACCATTCAATCAAAAATCGATGGCGATACAAATCAGTTGATTCCATAACAAACCCCGATGATGTAGTAAATAAACGAAGTTTTTGAACTCTCTGGAGTTACCAGGATTTCCACCACATAACTTGCAACTCAAAGTTGGTTCAGTTATTATGATATTGCATAATTTGAATCCACCGCGACTTTGCAACGGTACTCGACTTGCGGTGAAAAGACGTATGCCGAATTTGATTGAGGCAACCATTATTAACGGAAAGTACGCAGGGGAAAATGTATGTATTCCTCGAATACCAATGATTCCAACTGATCTTCCGTTTGACTTCAAACGATTGCAATTTCCGGTTCGCCTTGGGTTAGCAATGAGAATTACCAAGTCGCAAGGTCAATCGCTTAGTCTGTGCCGAATAAATTTAGAAAATCATTGGTTTTTACATGGGCAGCTATACGTTGCGTGTTCACGAGTTCGGAAACCATCCGCTTTATTTGTGTTAACGTCAGACCAAAGAACAAAAAATGTGGTTTACCAAAGAGCACTTCAATGAAACGGATAATTTGCGGACACGTATACCGCTTCGATTCAGTATTTATTTTAGATTCACTTGCATTTTTTACTGAGAGAAGTTCAACTAAATTACACTTCATTTTTGTAATCGAAATGAATTCATTACTGTTGTGAAATGAAAAAAAAAAAAATTTATTTTCATATGTAAACCAAAAAAAATAATTTTTCTTCATATTTTAATCCCCAAACGAAATGTTACAAAAGACGATGCCATCTGGTGGGGAAACGGAGTTCGCCGGGTTTGCTAGTAAAATTATAAAAGGGTATTATGTGTATATTTTCTTTTCTTGCACAAGAAAAAATAATCCACAATTATTCAATTATTTTCCGTATTGGGATAATAAATTAAATCTAAACAAATCTAATTAGACACCAGCAGCTAAGGCCATCGGCCATGGTAATTATTTGCAAAAGTTATAATAGAACGGTTTGGCTATCTAACGTCGCTCATTGATTGTTCACATCGCCCCGGGAGCATGCTCTTGGAAGTAATAGTGTGGTCTGGGTTTAATTAAACTACTCTAATACGTAATACTGATTACCACACCGCTTTGCACCCTTACAACTCTTCTTAAACATTATTTTGAAATTATTATAAAAAGTTCAGTCAGCAAAATAAAACCACCACTGCTATCTGACAGCGAGCTTAGCTGGTGAATCAAATAATATATTATAAATTCTGGGTATGTTGTCTTAAATGTTCGGTCGTACTAAAACTCACTTCATCTTACTTCGTCAATAATTTATTCGCTCAGAGGTGTTTGTAGAACTTCCACGGTTGAATATTGCTTAAAGCATGGGAAATAAAGTTTTTACAACTCACAAAGTAATGTTATTTGTTTTAACAAAATTAGCACCGAACATACAAAAAACAAATATCTTCATGTAAACATACATACATATGTATGCATTTAAAAAGTTAACTCCTAATCCAGACTTGACCAATTCTTTTTGATTCAATTAAGAGCCTTCCAACCGAATGGCTTCTTCATTTACTCACGCTGCTTATTTGGTGCGTTGCACTGCGGCTTGAACTTACAAAAGTTTTCGCAAAAGTTTAGATGCTTTCGGTGATTTACTCATTACTGCTGAGCAAATATTCCGAATTTTAGGTTAAGTTTATACGCAAGTGTGTAAGTAGTATTGAAGCTAAGTCTTTTCTGGTTAATCGGAAGTAAAAAAAGAAAAATAAATGCAGCAGCTTTCAATTAAGTTTTGCTGAAATTGAATTGATTGGGGTGGCTGATGATCTCAGTTATTGCAGGCGTTAGGTTTTAGTTCGAAGGAATTTGAAGGCGTTGAATGAAGCGGAGATAACATAGAGTACTTATTTTGAAATACTGTAAGTAAACAACTATTCAAGGATTACGCAGCAATATGGCGAGACGTAAGAGGCCATATTACACTAGCACTCTGATACTTTATTTTGAGAGTACGAAAAAAAGTATTTTCAGCAGGCTTATTTTATGAAAATTTAAGTACACATTTTCTTGAGCATTCAGATGTAAAATGACGAACTCAAAGCCAATTTTCGAGTTCACTTTTTATCAGAAACTCTTTCAGAAAGAGCTGGGAGAGATTTTTATCTATGTTTATACGAATACTTTTGTTCACTTAAAATGCCCCCTATAAGGAAAACCCGCTTTGGTGGATAACAGAGCACTCTGAACTGAAGGCTTCGAGTATATATGTAAGAAGGAAGACAGTGCTTCTTTCTGTTTAAATTATTAAGTTTTATTAAGTAAGTAAATCTTATTCTACAAATATCAATAAATGAATGAATCAAGAAATTGAAAATAGTTTTAATAATTTGTGCTAATTTGTTGCAAAAAAATCGTTGGCGCACGCGACTGACATCTCTACTCTGCTCCATCTTCGTCCGCCGGGGCTGACTTACGGGTAGGGTTACCATCCTTCACATATATTCATATATATTAGTTTTGGGAGAAAAAAATTCCATTCGATTAAGATATTAGCTACCTGTGGGATTTCATCAGTAGCACGAAATGGTTAACACAACTAGTATTCGACCATCATCCACACATACCCTCACACATTTTAACTCCTCTACTAGATGATGCACAGAATGGAAAAACTTATAGTATGTAGTTTTCCGCTCCATCAGAAACAGCAATAAAACTGAAGCGGTAACACCAGAAAACATTAAGAAAATCCACAAAATCGTTTTGAATGGTCGAAAAGTGAAGTTGCGTGAGTTAGCTGACATCGTAAAGATACCAAAAGAAGGTGTGGTCTTTACATTGCATGAGCATTTGACTATGAGAGAACACTGTTCAAAGTGGGTGCCGCGTTTGCTCACTGTTTTTATTCATCAAGACAATGAACAGTGTTCAAAACAGTGGCAAAACTATATGAATTCAACTTCCAATTGCTCTCACATCCACTGGATTCGCCAGATTTGGCTCCCAGCGACTCCCAGCAGATCTAAAAGAAATGCTTGCCGGTAGGAAATTTCGCAAAAGATAAATCATTCTGCAAAAGTGGTATTGAAATGTTCGAGCGGTGCTGGAATGAGTGCGTTGTTTGTTCTTAATGGAAATTAAGACCTCCAGACATTGTTCCACAAATGGAGGGACTTCCAGTTTTAAGCTGACTCCGAACGGAAGATATTTTTATGAGGAGCTTTTTCATGGCAGAAATAAACTCGGAGGTTTGCCATTGCCTGCCGAGGGGTGCCCGCTATTGGAAAAAACCTGTTTCTTCATTTTGCTGTTTTCAGATTCGAACCACGGTCTTCGAATTTCAAATGGTAGTCACACACTAACCCATTCGACTACCGCAGCCGCCTTAATGCAGAATACGGTGATGAATAAAGCCAATTTTGAACAAAAGAACGTATTTTCTTTGTTAGGACCGGGACTTCTCGGCCCTTTTCGTGTTAAATGGAAGGAGGAGCTTGGCCAAACATAACGAAAGGGTGTAAGCGTCAATTATATTTATGCTTACTGTTATCGATTAGTACGAAATTCAGAAACTTGTGTGTATTCATCATAAATATTAATAAAATTATACTTGATTTATTTAAAATCAATTACGGAAATGCCTCAACGCAATTTAAATAAATCCCTCCAAAAAATCTTACTGTTGAAACTCAAATTTTTCCAAGTTCCTGGTTGATGTGTCTAACTGCTTAGTTATTAATGATGAAGCCAATACATTTTACTAAGCAATGAGTTAATTTGCCAAAACAAAGTAATTTCAACTTAGCTTAGTTTATTTCTGCGAAAAGTTCTAACGTTCGTGTGTAACTTTGGTATAACGCACGTTAAGCTTTCACTTGTTTCTGCTATCACGACCAATGCGCGGTACATAAGAAAAAGTGTTGGGATAAATAATTATAATTTATCTAATAAGTAAAGTGAACATCTCTGAAAAAGATGTGAGGATAAGCCAAATTATACGTGAAAAGTGGCGCAAAATTATTCATAAACTTCGTTTTTGAATAACTTCCTAACTAGATAAAAAAATGATTTTGAGTGATGGAAATCTTCATTTTCATCAGCAATGGAGCCCGCTCGTATGTTTGTAATAGGACTATGGTTAAGTTCGTGCGGTTTTTTTCGAAATTTGAAACTTTATTGACGTAAAATGGTTACAAATTTAATATTCAAAGTATTGTCCATCGCTTGCTACTACTTTTTCCCATCTTTCTGGCAATTCACGGATTCCCTTTGTGAAAAATTCGGTCGGTTTTGCCGCAATCCACGAATCGATCCATTTTTTGACTTCATCGTAATTACGGAAGTGCTGGTCAGCCAGGCCATGTTGCATCGATCGGAAGAGATAGTAATCGGATGGCGCAAGGTCTGGACTATACGGCGGGTGGGGTAGGACATCCCATTTGAGCGTTTCTAAGTATGTTTTGACCACTTGTGCAACATGTGGCCGAGCATTGTCATGTTGCAAAATAACTTTGTCGTGTCTATCGGCGTATTGCGGCCGTTTTTCTCGCAGTGCTCGGCTCAAACGCATCAATTGTCGTCGGTAGACATCCCCCGTAATCGTTTCATTCGGTTTCAGTAGCTCATAATACACAACACCCAGCTGGTCCCACCAGATACACAGCATAACCTTCAGGCCATGAATATTCTGCGCCGACGTCGATGTTGAAGCATGGCCAGGGTATCCACACGTTGCCCGACGTTTTGGATTGTCGTAATGGACCCACTTTTCATCGCCAGTCACAATTCGATGCAAAAAACCCTTTCTTTTGTGCCGTTGAAGCAGTTGTTCGCATGCCATAAAACGGCGTTCAACGTCTCTTGGCTTCAATTCATACGGCACCCAATGGCCTACCTTTCGGATCATTCCCATGGCTTTTAAACGTTTGGAAATGGTTGATTGATCAACTCCCAAAGTTTTTGCAACCTCTTCTTGCGTTTGAGCCGGATCTTGATCGAGCAATTCTTCCAATTCGGTATCCATGAACTTTGGCGGCGCACCCTCGCGTTCTTCGTCTTCCAAGCCAAAATCACCACTTTTAAAGCGTGCAAACCACTTCTGGCACGTTCGCTCAGCTAGAGCATGCTCACCATAAACTTCCACCAAGATACGATGACTTTCGGCTGCTTTTTTCTTCATATTAAAATAATGAAGAAGAATTCCCCGCAAAAACACATTATTTGGCACGAAATTCGACATTTTCAAGTGTGGTAAAAATATTGTTGTTTACGCTTCAAATAAAAAACTTATACTGACGTTTGTGCCTTACGACAGTAGCTCTCCAATGAATGTTTGGAAATGTGGATCGATGGAATAATAATCAAGTTACGCCATCTGTTGTAAAACCGCAAGGAACTTATTCATAGTCCTATTATACTGCAGCTCACAATTGTCAAATATGATTGACGTACGACGCCATTTGCAAAAATTATAAATCTTTAAATAGGGGACTAATTTTGCGCCACCTTATATAAATCGAAATATATAGTCGAAAAGTTAACTCAATAACTCGGAAGCTTTGATTTTCTACCTAAGTGATTAAACAAATTTCAAACTAAATTCTGTTAGTGAGTAAAATTTAACCAAAACTTGTTCAGTTCATTTGCTTGAACTAACGACGAAACTTCGTAAAAAATGTGTTCGTAAGTTCAAAGTTGCTTTACACGCGATGAAATTAGCATAAGTTTTTCATTTGATCCGAGTAGGGCCATGTAAGTTAATGTTCTTAAGGCAGACTTCTTCTTCTTCTTAATTGGCGCTATAACCGCTTACGCGATTTTGGCCGAGTTTAACAAAGCGCGCCAGTCGTTTCTTTCTCGTGCTAACCGGCGCCAATTGGACACACCAAGTGAAGCCAAGTCCTTCTCCACCTGATCTTTCCAACGCAGAGGAGGCCTTCCTCTTCCTCTACTACCACCAGCTGGTACCGCATCGAATACTTTCAGTGCCGGAGCGTTTGTATCCATTCGGACGACATGACCCAGCCAACGTAGCCGCTGGATCTTTATTCGCTGTGCTATGTCTATGTCGTCGTAAAGCTCATACAGCTCATCGTTCCATCGTCTGCGATATTCGCCGTTGCCAACGTGCAAAGGTCCAAAAATCTTGCGCAGAATCTTTCTCTCAAACACTCCAAGCGTCGCTTCATCGGATGTTGTCATCGTCCAAGCTTCTGCGCCATACGTAAGGACGGGCATGATGAGAGTCTTGTAGAGTGTTAGTTTTGTTCGACGAGAGAGGACTTTACTGCTCAGTTGCCTACTTAGTCCAAAGTAGCACTTGTTGGCAAGAGAGATTCTACGTTGGATTTCAAGGCTGACATTGTTATCGGTGTTAATGCTGGTTCCTAAATAGACGAAGTCTTTTACAACCTCGAAATTATAACTGTCTACAGTGACGTGGGTGCCGATACGCGAGTGCGCCGACTGTTTGTTTGAAGACAGGAGGTACTTCGTTTTGTCCTCGTTCACCACCAAACCCATTCGCTTTGCCTCTTTATCCAGTTTGGAGAAGGCAGAACTAACAGCGCGGTTGTTAAGGCCGATGATGTCAATATCATCGGCATACGCCAACAATTGTACGCTCTTATAAAAAATTGTGCCTGAGCGATTAAGTTCTGCGGCTCGTACGATGCTCTCCAACATCAGGTTAAAGAAGTCACACGACAGCGAGTCACCCTGTCTGAAACCTCGTTTGGTATCAAACGGCTCGGAGAGGTCCTTCCCAATTCTGACGGCGCTGCTGGTGTTGAGCAACGTCATCCTACATAGCCGTATTAGTTTTGCGGGGATACCAAATTCAGACATCGCGGCATACAGGTAACTCCTTTCCGTACTGTCGAATGCAGCTTTGAAGTCGACGAAAAGATGGTGCGTGTCGATTCTTCTTTCATGGGTCTTTTCCAAGATTTGGCGTATTGTGAATATTTGGTCGATGGTAGACTTTCCAGGTCTGAAGCCACACTGATAAGGTCCAATCAGTTGGTTGACGGTGGGCTTCAGCCTTTCACACAATACGCTCGCTAGAACCTTATAGGCGATATTTAGAAGACTAATCTCGCGGTAATTGGCACAAATTGCAGGATCGCCCTTCTTATGGATTGGGCAGAGCACACTTAAATTCCAATCGGCAGGCATGCTTTCATCCGACCATATTTTGCATAGGAGCTGATGCATGCACCTTACCAGCTCCTCGCCGCCATGTTTGAATAGCTCAGCCGGCAGTCCGTCGGCGCCCGCGGCTTTGTTGTTCTTTAGCCGCGTTATCGCTATTCTCACCTCGTCATGATCGGGTAGCGGAACGACAATTCCGTCGTCAACGATTGGGGTATCGGGATCTTCACTTTCTCGGTGACATGCGCAGCTGTCACTGTTTAATAGGTTCGAGAAGTGTTCCCTCCATAATCTAAGATTGCTCTGTACGTCAGTCACCAGTTCGCCGTCTTTGTTCTTACAGGAAAACGCCCCGGTCTTGAAACCTTCTGTAAGCCGCCGAACTTTCTGGTAGAATTTTCGGGCGTTGTTCCTGTTGGCCAGCATCTCAAGCTCTTCGCACTCACGTATTTCGGCCTCTCGTTTCTTCTTTCGGATAATACGTCTCTCTTCCTTTTTCAGCTCTCTGTAGCGATCCCACATGGCTCGCGTTGCGCCCGATCGCAGCGTGGCTCTATAGGCGGCATCCTTTCTTTCTGCGGCAGCATGACATTCCTCGTCGTACCAATTGTTTTTTCGGGCTCGCCGGAATCCGATTTCTTCTTCGGCGGCGGTACGTAGGGAACGAGAAATGTTGCTCCATTGCTCGCGCATGCCGGGTTGTTGGGCAGTGCTCTCCGAGAGCAGGAGTGAGAGTCGAGTGGCGAATCTTCTGGCTGCCTGTTGTGATTGCAGCTTTTCGATGTCGAACATTCTTTGCGTAGGTAGATGTACGTTTTTTGCTGCACAGAGGCGGGTGCGCAGTTTGGCTGCAACAAGGTAATGATCCGAGTCGATGTTGGGTCCTCGGATCGTACGTACATCTAATACACTAGAAGCGTGTCTTCCATCTATCACAACATGATCGATCTGGTTTCGCGTTTTTCGATCAGGAGACAGCCAGGTGGCTTGGTGAATCTTCTTATGCTGGAATCTGGTGCTGCAGACTACCATGTTTCGGGCCCCGGCGAAGTCGATCAGCCTCTGTCCGTTACCGGATGTTTCGTTGTGCAGGCTGAATTTTCCGACTGTGGGACCAAAAAATTCCCTCCTTGCCCACCCTGGCGTTGAAGTCGCCAAGCACGATTTTTATGTCGTGGCGGGGGCAGCGCTCATAGGAACGTTCCAGGCGCTCATAGAAGGAATCTTTGGTCGCATCGTCCTTCTTAAGGCAGACTATGGAAAGTTAATTCGACTAAGAATTTCGATCTATAAGGAAATATGGAAAGATTTGTTTTTTATTGGCTCGCAAAATTTTGTGTTACATGAGAAATAGAAAAATTTTTGTTACATGAGCTTTACGCAAGGTAAAGTCCAAAATAAACAAGACTGAACCAAAATAGAAACGACGGGAGCTTTGTTCTGATAACTTCGAGTTCATTTATTAAGAATAGTCCCTTCTGGTCTCGATACATTGTTATGCGCGATCTAAAAGCATTTCGAAAGACTGTTTCAGGTCATTGGCCGGAATGTCCTTCAGGATGTCGATACAAGCATTTTGGATGGCCTCTACGGACACAAAAAGTTTTCCTTTCATGGCCAAATGCAAATTTTCGAATATGTAGAAGTAACAGGGAGCCATTTAAGACGAATACTGTGAGTGATTAATGATTAAAATTCGATTTCGAGTAAAAAAATCAATCACAAGAGTGAATCGATGAGATGGTGCATCATTATGCAATAAGCTTCTTCCTTCGCGGTATTCAGGGCGATTTCGACGAATGCTATGCAACAAACGCTTCAAAACGCCAAGATAGAAAATTGCATTGACGATTTGGCCCGTTGGCACGAACTCCTTGTGGACAACTCCTTTGGAATCGTAAAAACAAATGAACATCGACTAGATTTTTGACTTCTCCAAACGCGATTTTTTGGGTGTTGGCTCGTCTGAACTTTGAGACTTAGTTTCAAGTTCATGTTGAATTCTAAGGAATTCTTGGTCCTTAGTTCACTTGTGAAACGTGCACAGACCGTTCGTAAATCCAAATTATCAGTTAAAAAAAAATTTAAAAAATCTGAAGTCTCTATATTTCTATTTGAATATAACTCTAAAGGTTAACGGAATCCCACTAAGCATCTTTCAAGGATTACTAGTTTCGGCTATTAGTAAGAAAATATTGAGAAATCTTGCCGCTGTTTACAAATGAAAAAAAAAGTTGCTTATAAATGTTTAGCAGAAATATTAAATTTTTATCAAAAAAAATTAACATTTTTTTAAGTGTATTTTTTATCTAAAAATAAAAAAGTAAAAATTCTTCAAAATGCTAGAAAAACTGAATATATTTGACGTCACAAAACTCCATACCAAAATTTGCAACTCTTAATAACTCTAGGAATTTTAAATTATTTTTTGAAAATTTTAAAATTTACGTCTTATTATACTCACACCTACAAACAAAAAAAAACAAAAATGGGAGTCCCAACAAATGTGGGTAATTTCACGTGGAATTCTTCATTACGTAAAATTTCTGCCGCAAAATTCTATTCGAATCGGTTACCACCGATTTGTTAAGTTCTCAAAATTGTTTAATACATCTCTACAGTGGGTTTCATATAGTTTTATGTAGAAGATACTTCGAGCTATAAACCACTTATGTTGACAAAATGCTCTTCGCTGCTCAGAGGTAAAGAAAATAATTAGTTTATAATTTTCCGATAGAAAAATAACAATTAGCCGTAGGAACAGCCATACTTCTCTATTAAGCTTTCATATAAATTTATTTGGAATCGGAATGAATATACTACGCCCTTTTAAAGGTTCAATGAAAATATAAAATTCAAGAAGAAACTAGAAATTAATTAAAGCATTTTAGTATAACTGTGCTGTTTAAAGCTAACTCCTCTTAAGCAGTCGGTGAAAATTTAATCAACAAGCAGCGAGGAAATGTGGAGAATCATCAGTGATTTCACGGAAAAAATTATCTGGATGGAAAAGCGGAACCTGGATGTAGGCACACAAGCATATACCTTGCAGTGAGGAAGCTGGAACGCCACTTTAACGACAGCGACGGCTCCAAATTAGGGGAAGTTTTTTTATAGTCTTAAAAAAACAACACCTTTCAACACTCCCAAAAATTGAAAGTGCACGGAAGATTTGAGAAAAATTGAATTTTATATAGGTATGGCTAAAAAGTGTCACATGCTGTGAAAATTCGTTAAGTCTTTTAAGTTCTTTTTGCTTTTTCTTTTTTTTCGTTATTTTCCTTAAATGAATTGAAGGAATTTTTCAGTAAATACACCACATGAGTTTACTTTTCGCAATCCACAATATTTCTTCAAGTTTTAGATAAATGCAAAACTTCTTATCCACGCACAAAAACTTTGAAGGCCGCAAAAGAGCGTGAATAAGATCATGAAAAGTTACGCCAAAGCTGCGGCACAATGACGAAAAGTTTAAACGCTGTGCGGCGCCTGTAAGCCTTATTAATGCATGTGCCCACTTATGTACATATGTATATACTCGTACATTTTCACAAAACCAACAAATGCTTAAAGATGTGCACTTACTCACTCATATCAATGCATTACCCTGCTGGAACTATTTTATACTTGGGGATGATTATCATGAAGCTGAACGCAATTCATGATGGAGTCATAATAAACAAAAATTATTTATCGTTTTCTGAACTATAATTGGTTTTTTTTATATTTTTTTTTTAAATAAGACCTCCTTGGTATGGATAAATAAAGAAATTCTTTTTATTATTACTAAGACATTCTTTTTAAAATAACTAATGATTTTGAGTGATGGAAATCTTTATTTAGACCTCTTGCGCTCCGTAATATATAATATGAATGCCCTTCTAGGGCTAATGGTGCTCACACTCAACAACGTAAACGTACGCCCGTATCAGATGACACTATTAAACTAATGAATGCCCGATGAATGAAATGAATTCTCACCACCGTTCCGTTCCGTAGCATCGTAGATAGTTCTTGCATCGCGTCAGCTGATACGGACGTAAGGGCGTACGCTAACGTTGGTGAGTGTGAGCACCATAAGAAACATAACTTCAGATTACGCAAGAAAAATACGTTACAGTAGGCATTTGGAAATTTCTTTTGATCCAATAATCTTTTCGGTTATGTATAAGTAATTTGAATAGTAATCTTTCATTTATTGAATTCAGCTGCCCAACACAGTTGTCCAATTTCCAATTGCGTACAAATGTATGCCTTATGGTATTTTTTGCTTTGCCTGTCGCTTTTCGACACTTAAATACTCCCAAAAGTTTTCAACGCTACATCCGTTGCAACTGCCGCCTGCTTCTGCCATTGCATCTGCTATTATCACCCAACTGCGCTGTCTTTTACACGCTCCTTCGCCATATACATATTCATTATTTTACTTCAATTACTTGAAATGGGCTGCACTGATATAAATCCGCTTTGCTGTGCACCCATACAAATAAAATTCGCCCAACTATTACTCGGAATTCCGGCAGTCAACGCTTCATTTATTCATGCGGCTACGCAGTCGTCCTCCGCTTATTCTTCCTGCGCTTGGCGCAGTCTTCCATTTATCTGATGCTTCCGCTTACTTGACTGTCGCGCATTTATTCATCGCCTGTCTGCCTGTCAGCCTGCCTACTTGCCTACTTGTACGGCTTTATGACACATTTGCTTGTTTATATGACTGTCCATCTTCCTGTTGTCTTTGCTCGTTGTTGACATATGTTTGTGTGTCTGCTGTATTTATCTCTTTCTATGTTTTTATCATTATTAATGCTAGCAATTTGGTATTTTGTTTGTAAAGTGTGTGAATTTTTTCTAACTCTGATTATCATTTAACTTCAATTCTCATTTTCTACCAGCTTATTCTCAGCCTTTTTCATTTCTTCTACCCTGTGGTTGCTTGTGAGTGATGACGGCATTTTTATTTTATTCCTATTCTTCGCCTTTTTCGTTAGTTCTTGAGTTATAAATTTTCGTATTTCATCAAATAAAATTTCCAACGCACGCAGTTATCGCATTCAAATGCACATACATAAGCAAATGTTGATGTAAATGCTATCACATCAGAACTTATTTACTTGTTGTTACGTGTTGCGTTGGAAATAGGGTGTTTGCATAAAGAAACGGAAAAGTTAGTATTTTTAGGGATCTAGCTGAAGTGATCTAACTTATGGCCATTTTGCTTCATAAGTAAATAATTATACGGAATAATTTGTATACTCGAAATTTTTCTTGTTATATGAAGAGTGAAGTTATATGGATATATCGGATGTGTTTTAAGAGCTTTAGAACTTAAATGATAATACAAAACAGACATTTTATTGGATTTATTTCGTGAATATGATACCTGTCATATGTCCGCCGCGCATACGAGTTGCATGGTCTATTTGATCAGTCTAATTTTTGACAACTTTTTCTATTAAACCTGACCGTATGGTGCAAATAGTTGTTCGATAAGAAAGAAAGTTGTTGATTGGTTTTGCAATAAATCGATTGTTAAGCGCGCTTAAGTTGCTTCGTCTTGTAGAAACCGAATGTCATATATATTGAGCTGATCAATTTTCTGAAATAAAACGCTTGACATTCACTGTAACTGTAGCTCCTTCCGCATTTCGAAAGAAATAAGGACCGATGATGCCGCTAGTGTTCTTTGAACTTCCCGAACAGATTTTCAAATCAAATTTTCACAATTTGGAAGCGTTGTTCTGGCGTTAAACGATCCATGATGACTTGCCATAGCTTACTGAATAGAAATGCCAGCACAATTTGCCATTCTCATCTGGAAAACCATAGCCGACGAACACCCGATATATACCCAATTATCGATTATGTTAAAAATGAAATGGTTTCCTTATGTGCAGCTACATAGTTCTAGTTCTAGTTTAGTTCTTGAAGTTCTATAATGAGGAAGTTCGGTTCCTCACTTTTACCTGTTTGATGCTGTAAGAGGCTTCAAACATTTCAGTAGTGCAATACATTTGGCTCTATGTAAAAGAAGTTTCGAGCTAGGCGCGCGGCAAATGAGATTAATGATGAACCAAGTTATATGCGTGTGCAATAGCTGCGTATGCTTACGAGTATATGAAATAATTGTAAATGAAATCTTTGCTTTCAAGTTTTGTTATTTAATTATTTTCGTATATTTGCAATCTGCTTTACACCATTAAGCAGAATTCTGAAAACGATTAAAATACAACGTATCGCAAAATTAATTAAATCATCGGAAAATTTATAATTTTTGCAAATGGTGTCGTACGCTAATCATAAATGACACTTGTGAGCTAGACACCTGCAGTATATAAAAAGACAAAAAATGGAGCGGGTAGAGGTCAAATAAAATATTTCCATCACTTAAGACCATTTTTGTATATTAAGTACAAGAGTTATTAAATTTTGTGCCACCTTGTATATGCATCAATACACAGTTTTCTATTAAGTAAACATTTTTCTTACCGCATGCATTTTTCAGTTCGTAATTCACTTTAGTATTGATTTGATATTTGTTGAACAGTGATGCCATGAAATAGATATTTCTCTAATAACAATGTAATTATCGTCAGCTCAGAAATCTAGGGGAGAAATGGAGATGCAATTGGGAAGCCAAGTCCGCTCTTGACGGTACTAAGACCAAGTAAGCAAAGATTTTACTCTAAGTAAAAAGCTGTCACCTATTTTACTGATTTTAAGGCCAATATCCTACCAAAACCATTTTTTCTTACCAAAACTCATTCTAAGTAGGGTTTTTAATTCTGAGAGGCTCATGGACCCAGGAGACTAAGAGCTTTTTCCCATGAATATTTTAGAAGTTGTATAGATGAGGGAGAAACAGTTGAGCATTTTCTTTGAAATTGTTCTGACTTAACTAAAATCAGAGCAGGTTGTGTAGATAAATATTTTTTCCATTCTCTTACAGAACTGTCTGCCATAAGGATGGGACCAATACTGTGTTTCATAAGAGCCACATAATGGTTCCACGAATTCCCTTCTCGCACAGGGGTATCACGACGGACCTGTAAGGACCAAGTGAGTTGGCCGTACAGACCGACTATCATCATAAACTAACCTAAACTAGGCGCCCATAAGTTCGGTGTTATATAGTCATGGAAATTTTTAGCCAACGATTCTTGTGTCGCTATCGCCTTGTGTGAAGGAGCGGAGCCTTGCTGAAAGATGTATGGGATGCCACCATGTATACCATCAATCCAGGGTTGCACTACTATATACAGAACCTCGATATATGCAACAGAATTCACTCGAAATCTTTGAGTGAAGAAGTGTGGTGGCATTACACGTCCTTTGTTGCTCATAATACCCAAAAGCATAACAGTGGCTGGCAACTTCATGTGCATGGCAACAGATTGGAACATAGCCAGCTCTCAAATTTGCGGTTGGTCTTTCGTCAGAAAAAAAACCATACCATCTCAGGCTCTTCAGGGTGTTTAATTTTGTTAAGAAGGGCTTTTGTTCGGTTTTGATTGAATAACTCGCTGTTCCCGTGTTTGGTCCGACATAAAATGTCTTCTGCGCATAATGTAGGCCGGGTGTAACAGGAGATCTTTATGGAAAATTCTACGGATAAGACCCTCAGAAGCATTAAGCTCCCTCGCAAGAGCTTACATTGATTTTGAGGGGTCCTCCTCAATGATCGCTTCCATTTGTTGAATTAGACATATCTAAGTCGGTAACTTCAAGAGTCTTCATTTATTGAGTTAAGGAGTAGTCCTCCATGTCCTATCTGAAAAAAGAGCAAAAAATAAAGGTTTTGGGAAGTTATAACCACATATACGCAAGCCCTCAAATACCATGTGCACCCTGTAGGCTTATACCAATTTTTTAAATGGAATAAAACGAGAAGGTTATATCTCTCAGTAGTGGAGAATAATCTTGCTATCGCTTTTACACTCGTGAACGTGCTTTGTATGCTTCATTCGACAAAGCTGACTGATGCACTACGAAAGAAGATCGGCTAACTTACCATTGACCCTTGATAATTTTAAATTATATATTTTGCCAATTATTAGACTAGTCTGCACAAATCAACTCAATCCATCTGCAGGCCATTTCTTTTACTTCTCACGTGCCAAATGTATTTTTACTATTCTATTAAAGCACCCTATTCACCATAAATGCGGTAGTAAATCAAAAGCTTGTACGCAGGCACTTATCTTTCTGGTCTTTATCGTGTTTGCCTTTGATTTGCTGCCATTGCTGCGATTTTAGAAAACATAAACAACACAACCACAATTAGTTATGTTGTCTGTGCCGCAACGTTGTCTGGGCCATTTTGCCGCTTTTGTTTCTTGTAAAATTTCGCATTCATTTCAAACAAGTACCTACAATTTATTTGCATTAGTTTCATATCTACGATTGCTACTCTACAACCAACTCCGTCATTCAAATATATGGTACACAGTACCATAGGTCCCACTTACACATGCATGCAGTACTTGTACATGCATCACTTGTTCCTTTTCATTTCGGGTTCGTTCTAAAGTGCGCTCATAAATATTTCATGCATTCATTATGTGCAATCATTATTATTGCTTCTTAACCATTCGCTAGCTTTGCTGTTAGCTGCTGCTGCCATAACGCACAGCTGCTGTTTCCCGGCGCCATACTCAATATTGACACTACACAGCCTTCACCAAAAACGTATGCATTGCGTATACGCAGTGTCGGACACAGGTGTGTATGTTTGTAAGTGCATTAAGATGGTTCATCTCTATATATGTACTTGTACATAAAAACGCCGGCAGATAACGTTTTTTCAAGTGAATAATAAAATTTGGTAACGGTATCTACCGTTTTTATTTTTTCAAGTGAATCATAAAATTTGGTATATTTTATGACTTCCCAGGGACTTTCGTGAGCTGGACCATCTTGAAAATAACACTAAAAATCGCGATTTAGCCTATGTAAATCATAAAATATGTATACAAAATTTATGTTTTGGTTGCAAGAATAGCAATATTTTTTTCAGTGCCACACCTTAGTATACGTACACCTACATACGTATGTAGGTAAGCTCAAAAATAATATATATCTGGCACATACATATCTCTTATGTCTATTTAAGCTATGTAAATTGACGCGCATGGTTGGTGGTTGTAAATCAACATCGAATTAAGTATGCATGCGAGTAGAATGAAACAACAAGTAAATATAATCACGGCAGAAAATTGAAATAATTTGTGTCTTGCATAATTTTACTAATAAATTGTTAAATAAATTTCTACTGTTTATCGAAAATTGCCATTATTTGCATGCTAATTATCTTTGCCTCACCGCTTCATTGAAGCACTTTTATGGTTTTTCTAATTACTTTGCTTATTTGTATAGTGCCTTTATTGAATGTGTAAATAATTTGTTTATATGGAAAATGTGCATATTTTCCAGTGTTGTTACATAAGTTCAAATATGGTACTAGTGTTTGTATTGGCGCACATTTTTGCATTTAGCTCAGTGCATTTGTGCGAACTTAATACGTACATACTCGTATTTGTAAGTATGTAAAAATCGCATACCAGATTTTAGTTAACCAATTTCATTAATACAGTCACATTTGTTATATAGTTATGAAATATTACAAGGCCAATCGAGTGAGTCATTGATATTTAGCAAAAAATTAGGTCACATGAGTTTCATAGACTTTGTGGTAATTAATACAAATTGATAGATATGATTTACTCTTAATAGGTCAAAAAGATATTACAGCCATATAATTTAGTTAGTATAAGTATATTAGTGATGTATTAACTTGTTTGTGAAGCTTATAGGACAAATGAATTGCTCATTCAATTGCATTTTAACTTTTTAGTTAATTTTCAATATTCCGAATCAGGGGCGGATCCAGAAAAAAAATGTGTAGGGGTTTTGAGAAAATAATTTCAAAAGCATAATTATTAAGCTAATTTTTGACTAAAATAATTTAAATGTTTTCGAGATATTCGCTGGGCAACTCGTTGGGAGGAGTTTAGACTTCCGTGCAATTCCCCTTGTAGAAGCAGTGGGGCTCCTGCAGTGAGAACGATTGTTCAACACTTTCTTTGCAATGGTTCGGGCTTGGCGGCTATGCGCTTGAAGTTCCTTAGTGTGCAGTTCTCCAGCTTACATTCCTTTTCTCTCCTCGACCACAATCCTCGATTATATGATTTTTCTTCCTTTAAGTTGTGCAAATTTTCGCAGGTAGTGGTCTGTAATATGGTGTAAAAACTGCACTCTAGTGCTGCTTGTAATGTACACGTAGTACTCTTGCCATCTAACCTACCTTCCTCAAGGTAAAATTTAAATCTTTAATAACAGTTAAATTTTAATTATTTGCAAGAAATCATCAATAAAATATGAATCAAGCTCGAACAGTTAAAAATGGCTGGTAAAGTTTTCGGGTTTCCTACTTCTCTTCATCTAAAAACAAAAAAAAAAAATAAACAAAAATAAAACTTGTATGCAACTGTTCCGCAAATTATTCTGAAAAGTAGTATGTCCGTTTAGCTATCCAAAACGGTAGAACACTTAAATTAAAGAAGTAACCCGTAGACCAATTGCGGGCTCAACTAGTGGAGGTTAAAATGTCATATAATAAGAATTTCAACTAAATCATTTCCTTATAATTCGTGCTTGACATCGGCGCCCATATTTCTGATATTACGCCTATATTTCTGATACAAAATCTCATTATTTTCCTTAATTTAAATTTTTAGCATTCGGGTCAAAAACCCACTAGCGGGAAACGCATTTTAAAAGCCGAAAGGAAGTAATTGAAAAATCGAAGACGGCTCTGACGGCCATACCGAAAATAGGGTTCCAGAAATATTTCGTGAGCTGCCTTAAATGCTGGCATAAGTGCATTGCAGTTGACTGGAGTACTTTGAAGGCGATAATCTCACTTTTGTGTATTTTGAATTTTCTGAAAATGTTTTGGGAACTTTTTAAATAAGTCGGTACCCCTTGTAGCGGTCTTGTTCAGTGCTGCACCGCAAACATGTTTTTTTGCCGTTGAAGGCTTAAATTACTCTTTGTTTCATGCAATAGACATTGACAGCGTTGGAAATATCTTTATAAAATGGAGTGTCTGTTTCAAGGCGTTAATAAAATTATCGAACAAATTTTCTATTTCTGAAATAAGAACTTATGCTTTCAACAATTACTGCAAGCATTATTTACAAAATGTGTACTGGCAGCAAATGGTCAGTTCTGTCACAAACTCATCAATAGGTATTAAAAAAGCATTTGAAAAATATTTTTCCAACACCGTTTGTGTATTCCATAGAAGCCACAGCAGAGAGCACTCAAATTTGGTATATAATTTTCACTTTGTAGAATATATTTGCGCTTTTACATTTATTATTTATTATTTTTATTTATTTATTTATGAAGCAAAGTATCTAGGAATTTTGCAAACAATTTCTTGATGCCGCTGTATTATGAAACATCAATGAAAAACCAAACATGCATATTGAGTTTCAACACCTAGAGCCCCCAGCTGTATCTGCCTCTGCTCCTAAGCAAAAAAGCAAAACAAAAACAACTGCATGTTGCATAAGAGACAGTTGGTAACCCCTGAAATGGAATAAATTGAAAGATCAACCGTGAATAAATTATCCACAATTATCTCTTTCAGAAGTGCGTAAAAACAACCCAATTTTGTGGTAAATATTGCTTTAATAAAAAATCGGTAGCCATATGGTTTAGTGCGTGATTACCATTCGGAATTCACAGAGAGAACGTTGATTCGAATCTCGGTGAAACACCAAAATTAAGAAAAACATTTTTCTAATAGTGGTCGGCCCTCCGCAGGCAGTGGCAAACCTCCCAGTGTATTTCTGCCATGAAAAAATCTCCTCATAAAAATATCTGCCGTTCGGAGTCGGCTTGAAACTGTAGGTCCCTCCATTTGTGGAACAACATTAAGACGCACACCACAAATAGGAGGAGGAGCTCGGCCAAACACCCAAAAAGGGTGCAGGCGCCAATTATATATATATATACATAATAGTGCTACAAAACAGTGAAGAGTGCTGCAAAAAACAACAACAAATAATACAGAAAATAGAAAACAGTAAAGTCATCTGTGAGCTCCACTTAACCAGCTGAAAATAAGTTTGGCCTAGAAGTATGTAAACTATTTTTGTAGAGTTGACAAAAAACTTTTTAACCTTAAAAATAAAATACCATAAAAATGCCAATTTGTCACTCCCTATCCGAAGGGGACGACCTCTTACAAATATACTACACTAGGGGAAAAAGCTTAGCAAATGTCACAAGAATTAGAAACACAGCGACACCAATTACTGCAAAAAGAAAATCCATTTGGGTCGGGACAGACCCCAAATTCATTGAATATGAAATGCCTTACCCCTACATGTCAATATCAGTTGCAAATATCCCAAAATAGCCCAAAACTGAATATAAAGCCACAGATACCGCAGCTAGAGCAGCACCTGCAACTGCTTTATCAACAACAGGAGTCTCCCGTGTAGATTTCACCCAACAAGGCTACAGGTAGTGATTGGCAATCCATAGAAATAAAAATCCGACTCCGTGATAGCCCAGGTAAGCTCAAAAGAAACAAAAAACAAGTCAAATTTGACCAGTATTGACTAGGCAGCTCAGAACCAACAGAGAATCGATTTTGTTCTTCGAGGAAATCGAGGAGATAGATGAAAACTCCAAACTCGAGGAAAAAGTGGCAAACCCCCACCAATAAAAAGCTCTTTACAGGAAAAGCTCCAACTCGTATGCCCTAAACCTCATAAATAATGACGCCCACAAAACTATAGTTAGCCTCTTAGAGGAACAACAAACAGAATTTTGCACATACAACCTTAAACATGAGAGGAACTTGAAACTTATTTTAAAAAACACGCATCAGTCTATTAGCACAGAAGACATCTCGCTTGAACTTGCGAATCTCGGTCACAAAGCAATAAGTAAATATAATATGAAACATAGAACCTAAAAAACCTCTCTCAATGTTCATCATTGAATTAAAACAAAATCAGAATAGTAAAAATATTTACGGCGTCAACAATCTTCCACTAACTGCCAGCAATTGACTTTTGCGTTGCGAAAGGTATTCCAGTAAGTGAAATAACCTGTAAATCATGTTGTGAAGTAACCTCTGATCACTCTCCAGTAATAATCAAATTAAGTAAAGACAGCAATAAAACTAATTGGCAGTATTTCCGAACTTTAATTGCTTCAACAATTAACCCGGAGCTTCCACTCAAGTCTAATGAAGACATTACAATTGCAGTTGGACATTTCAATAATTGCCTTCAGCAAACAGTTGTAGCGGCCGCCGTAGCCGAATGGATTGGTGCGTGACTACCGCTCGGTATTCAGAGAGAACGTAGGTGAAACAGCAAAATGAAGAAACATTTTTTTCTAATAGCGGTCACCCCTCGGCAGGCAATGGCAAACCTCTGAGTGTATTTCTGCCATGAAAAAGTTCCTGTTAAGAAAATATCTGCCGTTCGGAGTCGACTTAAAACTGTAGGTCCCTCCACATGAAGACGCACCCCACAAATAGGAGGGATGTTCGCGCTAATTGTATTTATTATATATGTATATAAGCAGCTTGGAACTCAACACCCTCCATAACCAAGCAACAACGCCCCCAGATATCTCTCGTGGTTCAAAAACATCTAAAAAAAAAGCGTCAGGCGAGAAAAAAATGGCAACAAAGCAGACAATCCGAAGGCAAAAAAAAAACTCTGGACTCTCTCGCACGAGAACTAAAAAACTCCTTGGAAAAGAACATAACACTCAACTTCACAACCATCTCAGTAAGCTCGATGCATCCTCATCCTCTGAATACTCGCTTTGGAAAGCAGCAAAAAAATAATAAGTGGGCTAAATCGGATATTGAAAAAGCTCATACATTTGCTAATTACGTAGTCAGAGTCTTTATGCCACATGAAGTCGACCCTTCGCTAAGCACTGCCCAAAAAGTCAAAAACACGCTGGAATTCATCCACCAGATGGACCCCTCCATAAATAATTTTTCGAAAAACGAAGTAAAAGTAGCAATAAAAAGGCTCAAAACAAAGAAAGCTCCCGGATAGGATCTCATGACTGGTGAGCTACTGAAAACTGCCCGATAAAGATGTCATGTATATGTTTAATGCTATCGTTCTAACTGGTTTTGTCCCAACCAATGGTGCGTTTTCACACCAAATAAAAGAAACGTCGTCGAAAAAGTTCGAGAACAAAGATTTGTAGACATCACTCAGTGAGGACTCTTGCCGGATGCAAAAAGAACTTCAATCGCTTGATGAGATGATGAAGATGAATTGAAGCTTCTCAACATCGAAAGACGATTTTTCTTGTCAGAAATCCCTCGTGCGCACCACAGAACAGTCAAATTTACATCGAGTGGCAAGTGGAGGCAAGAAATAGATTGAATCGTATAATAAACCTAAATGGACGGAATCATACTTCAAGTTCGGTCAACCCGACCAATCAAGTTCGAAAAAGAATACTTATTGCTGATAATACCTAAACGGAGTTATATACTAGAAGGTACTCAGGCAAAACTGGGATGGGCCAGTTTTTTCTTTGAACAATTTTTCCATTTAAGGGGCGCTTTTGCAACAAAATGACTAGAATATGCGTATATGTCTAGAGTGCGTAATATTTCACTATAGCAATGCTTAGCCACATGCCGGTTCAAAGTTTTTTATAACCATACGGCTGGAAAGTCTTGCCACTACCGCTGTATTCAGTAGACAGGGTCTCGTCGAATTTCCAAATGGTTTGGTCAATCCATGGAGCTTTTTCGCGAATGCGGCTATCTTTAACCCCTTGCCTTAAAACAACGTGTGGGCGACGTGATTCTACTTCCATGCCTAAAATGAGAACCTCGTATCAGACACGTGATGACTTTTTCTAGGAAAGTGAAAGTCATGTTCTGGTTATTCACGCAATATATTCTACAGAGCAAACACTTAAACAACTGAAAATACAGCTTTCATCGAAAGGGGCACACACAATCGTAGCTCGATTCATAAGTCAAGTCGTTAATCGAAAGCGTAAGAATATTTTTAGAAAGAAAGTTTGATAGTTCTAAAATTAATAAGACTTGTGGCCGCAGTAGACAAATAAGTTTTTGTCTATGACTACCATTCGGTAGGGCCCGGGTTCGCTGAGTTCACGAAACACCAAAGTGATAGTAAAGGTTTTTTTCGAATAGCGATCACTCCTATGCAGACAATAGTAAATCTCTGAGTGTGTTTCTGGTATGAAAAAGCTACTGATGAAAAAACATGTTCCGTTCGGAGTCGATGTAAAATGCAGGCCCCTCCATTTGTGGAACAGCAAGAGGAGGAGCTCAATATAATAAGGTTTTACCACACTGAATCTAATAATTTTAATGTCATATATATTATTCTTATATAGATTTGCTTCATTAAAGTTCGGCAACATAAGTTATTTAATTTTCTTTTTTCTTTTGACCAACTCTGCTGAACAGTCATCCAATAATGCTTATTCTTTGTTCTTGGTTGTGCTTTTTACATACTATGACCTCTTACTGAGAACAAAATATTCCATATTTTTACTAGTAGTTATGCCAACTGCTTTATACCCCACTTGGAACAACTCAAGCATGACAGCAATTATTCCAAGTTCGAAATGTCATTTAGCCAGCAATTGTCTTGTTAATTTCTTCAGTATACGGGCCATTAACTCAATTACCTACAAGCAAATACTTAATAACATAGTAAAATAAAAAAGAAATAAGATAACGGTACACACATATTACAAAGTAAAAGGGCAATGGATGAAAACGCAGATGGACGACCTATTTTTGATTTCCAACTAATTTATACCTACACTGAGTATACATACATACATATGTACATCTACTCATATGCCATTAAGGCAAGGCGCTAACGAAATTTGTGTTTGAATAAATCGTTAAAAAAAAGTTAAGTTCTTAATCTACTACATTTGAATTAATGTGAGTTTGTATTTCTGCGATATTTGAATATAGTGAAGTATTTACAGTGAGTGGGAGCGTACGCTTTCCAATTCTTCTAGATTTGGTGAATTTCGCAGAGAAAAATCACAAAGCTTCTTAGTTATTACTATTAAAAACATTTTTTATATTTTTGAAAATTTTATGACGACTTCATGAATGAAAAATAAAAGAAAATAAAGTTTCTAATAAACATTTCGCTTAGTTTTTTAGATGTCAAATTTCCACTAATGATAATGGAAAGAACACAAATCATTTATTTAATGTCCGTAGTGCCAAAATTGATTACCCATTACACCATCCGGCAGTCAAAGTGCAACCAACTTCAGACCGCTTGCGCAGTTGATGCACGGGTATCAACTGGCTATTAGTTGGCTAAATGAGAGTCCAGAGTATTGTTTACAAGCGCGCAGAAATATTTTGCCGAGAGTAAACGGGAAAAAAGCAAATCAGTAATAGATTTCAAACGTAATAGTGTGATTGCATTATACTTGGCTGGAAAATCACCACCAGCGATTGTTCGTGAGCTCGAGCACTTAAAGTAAAGTAAGTTTTTGCTTATCGCACCATTACTCCGGACAATGATAATGGCAGCATCGCGAAACGTCATGGAGGTGGTCATCAAAAGACTGCAACGTCACGTGAAATGGTTCAAGAAGTGAAGAAGCGAGTTGAGCGAAATCCCCGACAAGACAATTAAATGGCGAAAAATTGAAAATATTCCAAAAGGCGCATGATCTCACACCAAAGCAGCAACTAGTCAGACTTGAGAGAGCTAAGGAGTTGCTTCGGTTGTCCGAAAGCGGTCAACTTCCGAACATTGTGTTTTCTGACTTTCAAATTGAGCAACTCGTAAACTCCCAAAACGATAGGATTCATTTGACCGACCGTTCATACGAAAATTTGAGTCATCGTTTGGCCACCAGTAGGCAGCACCCGCCACAGGTAATGGTTTGGGCCGCTGTAACACCGCTGTAACCGCAGATTGACGCTCTCCAACCGTTTTCAGCGAGCCTGGCGTCAAGGTAAATGCGAAATATTTTCGGGAAAGTATTATGGAGGTTGCTGTGAAGCCGTGAGCAGACAAATATTTCGGTGGCAGACCATGGACATTTCAACAGGACTCGGCACCTTCTTACAAAGCTCGAGTGAACCAACGGTGGCTAAAACACAAGGTTCCGAACTTCATAACGTCCACAAGGTGGCTTTCAGATTCACCGGACGCGAGTCCGATGGATTATTCTCTTTTTGGGCCATTTGGGAGAGCAAGGCCCAAACTAGAAGATGCACCATTCTCAAGACGCTAAAAAAGCCATTGTCCTCGAGTGAGTCAAAATACCTGCAAACCACTTTCGGCCGGCTTGCGATTCTTTTCTGGGCCGTCTCAAGGCCATAATCAAGGCAAAAGGTGGTCATATCGAGCAAAAGTAAATTGATTCTTAATTTTGTATTATTTTCACATATTGTTTACTTTGGATTTAATGACCGGAGTGCCGGACCCTGTATTAGTTTGGGGGAAAATAAATTTATTCTTTTCTGGGTAGAAGTCTGTGGGGATCAATATCCCGTAAAGTATCGATCAAATAATTTATATTTTATGCTCGTTGTCAAGGTGATATTTCAAACTAAAAAAATTATTTGCTGTTTTTTGTCTGTTCGATTTAGTTGTGAGTTACAGGGTGTTCACAATGGACTTCAGCAAAAAGAAAATTCGGTACATTTTACAATTTTTTTCTGGTAAAGGCAAACATTCACGGCAGGCTACTGAAATTGTGAATGGTGTTTATGGTGCCGATACTGTTACATCTAATTCCGAGCAATTTTGGTTTCGTCGATTCCGTTGAACCAATTTTGTTGTTGAAAGAATTTCGATAATGACAAAAATATCAATAAAATCATAGAAATAATGGAAGTTGACCGACATGTTAGTAGTCGTAGCATCACCCAGGAGCTAAAGATGCACCACAAAAGAGTTTTAAACTATTTACGCAAAAATAGTGCATTCTTTTTTCCCCAAACAAATATTTTAGACTTAAATAAAATGCAATAGAACGTTAAGTCACCATTTTTTATCTTAGGAGCGTACAAAAATTGGCGTATTCGTGTCACATCGACAACATCGGCCGAAGCACCCGCGCTTGCGTTTAGCGCTGAAAAAGGGAACCACGACACCGTTGACTGATGAAATTTTGAATTAATACAGTAATTCTTTATTTGGAAAGATAATTGAGCAGTAACGTCTTCTCGAAATGAAGCAACCTCTATTTTATGCATCACCCTCATCTTGTCAATCAGTATATCGCAGCAGCATTGTGTATGACAACATCTGATCAGACAGTCTTTGCAATATTTGAAAGAAAGATTCTGCCAAAAGTTTAGGAATTTAAACTCGTGAGCTACAGAATATTAACGAAATAATGTTATACTTGGGGTCAAAATCGCTTAAGCTGGAATCACTTTGTCTTTCACCCGCAAGGGCGAACCTTACGATTTCTTAGCTAAATACATAAAACGGCCTTTAGAAAGGTTATTCGATTACATGGCATGTGTTTTTCCTACAAAAGTTTTCAAACATCTTGCTTTGCTGCACCACATTTTATTTGGTCTTAATTTGGTCTTATTTTAGAATCAGATTTTAGATTGGAATGACATCAATTTGTCACTAAAGAGTTCTATTGACAACATTGTGTATGACAACATAACACATTTTTTAGCAGGAAATAGTTTACAATGAAAGTCGTGATTTTATCAGGCAATTCATTTTCTACCAGTTTTCAGTAGTAGATACCATAAAAGAGTAACCCCACAATAAACATCGTTTGAGCGCATTGGTTTGCTCGTCTATATATTATACAAAAATGTTTTTATATGTGTGTGTTTCGCATTTCATAAACTATATACTCTGTTGGAAAATGCATATTTCAGGTTTCCAGAAAATTAACCGCCCTCCTCACTTTGAAAAGTACCTTCTTATATTAAAAACTTAGAAGCGTAAGCAATTTTATTACATGCTTGAAAAAATAAAAAAAAATATAAGCTGCCTGAAGTTGCACTTCTCAGGTTGCTTTTGGAAGCAAATGAATTTCACTTCGTAAAAGTAGATTTTTACTTTCTTTAAGTACCATCAACCATGGTCTTAAGTCCGTTATCCTATTTCAAAGGGTTAATTTTATATGGAAATGCGCATATTTTTAACATAAATATTGCAAGCATTAAATCACCATTAAGCGGCCGGTAAATGTGACGCTACTACGGCAGTCAGCTTCAACAGCCTAGAACGCAAAAGGATACGTTACAACCTTTTCATTCGAGCCCATACAAATAATGGGTGTATTTGGGAGTTGCCTGATTTTTGTTCACTTGCCTAAAAGTATGCAATTTCCGCCACCAAGTTGTGCTATTGGTCTATTATATCATTCGTATATGACAGCACTTCTCAACCGACAGATAGGTAATATTATCTGTTGAAGCACGTCCAATTTGTATAATACAGGGTGCAACCATGATGGAAAGAATAATGAGATGGCACCTATCGTGGTTCCGTTACTTTGCTCTCAGCGTATTTGACAACGAGTTACGTGATTTTAGCTTTAGTATGGCCAGATTACCATTTTCGTAACTTGATTTAGCATTTTTTTTGTTATTTAGTCTCGGAGTTTTAGTTCTTTCTTCATGACATTTTTCTAGCCTGTTCATATTAAAGTCTAATGTTTATAATTTTGTAAAATATACATTTTTTAATAATTAGTTAAATAATTCACCCAGTTTTATTTAGCTTTACTTTTTTTTAACATCTGGTGGCATTGCCCGCGATTGCAGGTGTTGTTGGTGTTCTTTTGCTTTCGGCAGTCAAATCTCTCTCTCGCTGCTGCAGTGTTGCCTAGCTTTGGATATAAAAACGAACTAAAATGCCCATTTAAACAAAATAAAATACCAAATTTTTATTGTATGCCTGACAAATTGTCTTTTGAATGTGCCTTTTTTTAAATGAGTTATACTTAAATGTGTTATGCTTATGTGCTATTTAATTTAAGAGTTGTTTTTTTTGTTAAGCGAGACTCTTTTGTTAAGGAAACGACTTATTTGCTATATTCGAGGTTATGTAACTAGATAAGACACTCTTTTTGCAAAAATGTCAGTATGGTTTCTCTACTATTTTCTGGTATTTTGTGGCTTATTTTGACAATGAATACACCTCTTGATGCCCTATGTCCCACTAAGGATTGATGGCCGGAAGAAACGATTACATCTCTATGGTTTTAATCCGCATTTAGTAAATTAAAACACCTTTTAAAATGTGTAAAAAGGTTTTCAATCTTAAGAAGAATTGAGAGAGGGACATTTAATATTCTTGCATAACCTTAAAAGAAGCAAAAAATTAAATTCACAATTTCAAAATATCAAATTTTATAAGAACCAACTAATTTTCATTAGCACTAAAATCTTCTCAGAGTGGCCTTTTTTAACCTTCTTTTGTATAATAATACATTTTTTTTTAACTTAAAGTTTCGAGGATAGTAATCCTCGAAGGCATATCTAGTACACTGACTAGTTGTCCGCATGACTTGGATACTCACCATTTGCTTTAATAATAGCATAATAGCATAAATAAATAGTAACAATTGATAGGCACATATCTTTAAAAGCTCGTAACTATATTGTGGTTTGATTTTATGTGCTTTATGGCACATTGAAAACGTTTTATGGAACCACTCAGCAATTCGATTATTGGTATTGGCATCTGAAATAAAAAATTGTGAATCATTTGTCTGCGAAACCATGCAAAGCACATGAGAAAGTGACTTCTTCCGGGATTAATGACGCCTCAAGAGTCTCATGTGGCTGTTCTGACTCCAAATACAACAATTTTTCTTATTCGTAAGTAATCACCAGTAAGCTTCCTTTCACTTCCATCTGCAAAAGCGGAGGGGGTGAAAGAAATAGTGGGAAAGACAACAAATCATAAAGATATTGGAACATTATATTTTATTTTTGGAGCATGAGGTGGTATAGTAGGAACATCTCTTAGAATTCTAATTCGAACTGAATTAGGACACCCAGGAGCCTTAATTGGAGATGATCAAATTTATAATGTAATTGTAACAGCTCACGCATTTGTAATCATTTTTTTATAGTAATACCTCTTATAATTGTAGGGTTCGGAAATTGATTAGTACGTTCCCACTAATAAAGAAATAGTGGGAAGACATTATTGGTGACCCCTCGGCCTGACAGCTTCTGCAGATGGAAGTGAAAGGAAGGTAGTTCCCACTATTTATGCGAATGTCCAGGACTAGCTAGAGTTCGCTCTTTTGCTAAGCCTTTATTACCGCAAATTAATGAAATATCAGATATAGAGATAAAATGTTTGCTGTTATACTTAGATCTCACGAGAACAGTGGTAGTAAAACGGCTCTAGTCGCTAATTAGGATTATTTCAATATCAATACTCAACCACTTCAACAAAAACAACGGTCACCAGTTAAACGATGTCCCACTTAATACTCAACTGAATTTCTGCCCTTTCATCGTTTGGATTTTATGTGAATATAAATAAAAAAAATTGTTTCAAAATTTTCATGCGATAGACGGACAGAGGACAAGTTGTAGAGAATGATTTCAAGAATGGTTCACAGTTAAGATCGCAGCCATAAATAGCATTACGCTGTTGCATGCCGAGCTGGTCGGATGGCTGACTATGCAAACAGAAATGCGTGCAAGTTTTTCAGTAATTTTGGAAATAAATTTTGAAAATCAATTTATGGTGTAAGTTTTTGCTCGGTAATTTTTCACAGTACACAAAACGAAAATAACAAAAGAAATTTGGTTTAAAAAGTATCTCCTCATGTCTAACACGGCACCCTTTACCTTCTTATGCCGATTTAAGGACGAGTGCTCTTTTGGACTTGTCCGTTTATGGTTTCATTATACTGTTGAATATTTCACCCTTTAGTAGCCCATAACATATTCCATGTAGATGTGAGAGAAAATATGAGTATGTTGTACATCTGCGTATGAGCACTGTTATAACCCAGCAGTAATTTTCAATAAGAAATGGATATTTCTTTCCTACTGAATATTCAGTAGAGATGTAGTTACAAAATCTAAATGTGCATACACATATCCATTATTATTATTATTTTATTATTTCTTGTTAATATATGAGGAGTGTTCAAAATCTATCGCAAATTTTGAATTTTCGCAGGTTACGTATATTAGAATTCCGTTTTTTTGTGGCGATATGTTGGTACTCATGTCTCTCACTCATGCCGACGAGTTCGGCCATGTTGAATGTACAGTAAATTGTTGACAGCTGTGTTGCTTGCACCTGTTTCGGATCGTCTTCGATTTTTACTTATTCAAAAAGATGGATCAAAGCACCTCTATCAAATTTTGTGTGAAAAATGAAATTAAGTGCGCGGATGTATTCCGAATGTTGACTGTGTCATACGGAGAAGCTACTTTGGACCAAAGCAACGTTTATCGGTGGTACAAAATGTTCTCAGAAGGTCGAGAAGATGTGAACGACGAAAAGAGTGCCGGACGCCCGAGCACTTCAATAATAGACGAAAAAATTGATGAAGTGAAGAAAATAGTATTGGCCAATCGTCGAATCACCGTTAGAGAAGTTGCTGAGGAGTTGCTGAGACATATCGATTGGCTCGTGCCATTCGATTTTTTTCAATGATTTGGGCATGAGACGAGTCACCGCAAAATTCGTATCAAAACTGCTCAATTTCGACCAAAAGCAGCATCGCATGAACATTGCTAATGAGATATTGGATACTTTCCGCGACGACCCAAATTTGCTCCAGGGGGCCATAACTGGTGACGAATCGTGGGATTATGGTTATGGAAACCAAAGCTCAATCATATCAATGGAAGCTGCCGCATTAATCAATACCGAAAAAAGCGCGCCAAGTTCGGTCGAATGTAAAAGTTTTGCTTACCGTTTTCTTCAATTGGAATATTACCTGCAAGTTATGCGCAATTTGCGCGAAACAATCCGCCAGAAACGCCCGGACACATTATCTCATGGGGATTACTTTGAATAATAGATATTAATGAATAAATAAATAATGTTTGAAAAAAAACACAAAATTCGTGATACTTTTTGAACAGTAAATTGTAAATTAGTAAATTGTTAAGACGCATTTTCCCCGTTTCATGTGTTTTCACCTTTTTGCTTTTTCATCTTCATTCATTTAGGAAAATTCCAGTTTACAACAATATTTTGGATGTCTTTTACTGTAGTTCAGTGGATTCGGATGCGCAGCATTTGTGCCGTCTCTTCGTTGGCCGCCCGGGTGGTATAGTATGGATTTTTCAATCTACTAATAATAATTTACATAATAAGAAATGATTTCTAGACACAACTGAAGCCAAGGCTGCCAACAAACGGTCGTTATTTTATTCAAATTTAGGTAGGCTTGTAAACTTCACTATGCGTTCAGAGAATAGTTCAACTGCACTGAGTACTTCACTGCCTGTTCGTTAAATTTTGTCATGATGGTGAAATGTGAATTGAATTTCATGGAATTTTTCGTACCGTAAATTGTATTTCTTTCGTAGACACCTACCTGAAATGCTGCTGGGAAGGCGTTTAAGCTATTTAGGCGAATTACCCTCTTTCCGTATTTTCCTCCCGGCAAACTGTTGCTTATGTTCTGCTTATACTAATATTGTAATACTTTTATCCGCATTTGCACGTCATTTTCAGTTTTTTCTTTATACATTTTTTTCTACTTTTTTTTGCTTGCTTACATGTTGCACGCAAATAGAAGCCTGCTGGTTTACTCATAGGATTAAGTAAATTTTTATTCTTGCTTTTCTAGCCCAACACACACTTGCATCTGACCTTCGTATAATCCATTTGCCAAACCGTAGTGCTGGTTTGCCTTGGGTTGAACTTAGTTTGAATATTAGAGCAAACTATTGTCTCGGATGAGTCAATGAATAGCTTTTGTTCGTTTCTTTGTATGCGTATAAAACAAAAGAGAATTTGAATTTTCCACTTCGTTGACGTACTGAAACGCTTTTTTCCTGCTCACTGGTTGGCCCTTTAACTTTCATTGATGACTTTTCAAAAATCAGCTGTAGAAATCTCGTCGCCGGCTCGATGTGGTGAAATCGGCGGCAGGGTTGTGGAAGGAAATATTATTAAAAGTTTGCATAGTCAAGTAGTTTACATTTTATTCATATGTTCATTCTGTTCGAAATTTTTGTTTTTGTGTTGCGTAACTTTTATGCAAATTTTAAGCTTGTTTTGCCTGGTTCAAATGGCTATGGCTAAGTTTACTTCAATTTTTACGCTTCGAAAGAAAATTTACATAAAAAATTTTGCTGAAGGTATACAGAGTTAATAACTTTGACCTAATTGTACTTTCTATCTCCGCGTAGCCTTCTTTTAGTCGCGTTGTGTATTATGAGAATATACTTATGTCATTCGATTTATACAGAAGGTAGTTACTCCTGATCGAAAAACGCGAAACCAGATCGATCATGTTGTGATAGATGGAAGACACGCTTCTAGTGTATTAGATGTACGCACGATCCGAGGACCCAACATCGACTCGGATCATTACCTTGTTGCAGCCAAATACCGCACCCGCCTCTGTGCAGCAAAAAACGTACACCTACCTACGCAAAGAATGTTCGACATCGAAAAGCTGCAATCACAACAGACAGCCAGAAGATTCGCCACTCGACTCTCACTCCTGCTCTCGGAGAGCACTGCCCAACAAACCGGCATGCGCGAGCAATGGAGCAACATTTCTCGTTCCCTACGTACCGCCGCCGAAGAAGAAATCGGATTCCGGCGAGCCCGAAAAAACAATTGGTACGACGAGGAATGTCATGCTGCCGCAGAAAGAAAGGATGCCGCCTATAGAGCCACGCTGCGATCGGGCGCAACGCGAGCCAGAGAGCTGAAAAAGGAAGAGAGACGTATTATCCGACAGAAGAAACGAGAGGCCGAAATACGTGAGTGCGAGGAGCTTGAGATGCTGGCCAATAGGAACAACGCCCGAAAATTTTACCAGAAAGTTCGGCGGCTTACAGAAGGTTTTAAAACCGGGGTGTTGTCTTGTAAGAACAAAGACGGCGATTTGGTGACTGACGTACAGAGCAATCTTAAATTATGGAGGGAACACTTCTCGAACCTGTTAAACGGTGACAGCTGCGCATGTCATAGAGAATGTGAAGATCCCGATACCCCAATCATTGACGACGGAATTGTCGTTCCGTTACCCGACCATGACGCGGTGAGAATAGCAATATCACGGCTAAAGAACAACAAAGCCGCGCGCGCCGACGGACTGCCGGCTGAGCTATTCAGCTCCTATGCAGAATATGGTCGGATGAAAGCATGCCTGCCGATTGGAATTTAAGTGTGCTCTGCCCAATCCATAAGAAGGGAGATCCTGCAATGTGCCTGTGCCAATTACCGCGGGATTAGTCTTCTAAATATCGCCTATAAGGTTCTAGCGAGCGTATTGTGTGAAAGACTGAAGCCCACCGTCAACCAACTGATTGGACCTTATCAGTGTGCCTTCAGACCTGGAAAGTCTACTATCGACCAAATATTCACAATACGCCAAATCTTGGAAAAGACCCATGAAAGGAGAATCGACACACACCATCTTTTCGTCGACTTCAAAGCTGCATTCGACAGTACGGAAAGGAGTCACCTGTATGCCGCTATGTCTGAATTTGGTATCCCCACAAAACTAATACGGCTATGTAAGATGACGTTGCTCAACACCAGCAGCGCCGTCAGAATTGGGAAGGACCTCTCCGAGCCGTTTGATACCAAACGAGGTTTCAGACAGGGTGACTCGCTATCGTGTGACTTCTTTAACCTGATGTTGGAGAGCATCGTACAAGCCGCAGAACTTAATCGCTCAGGAACAATTTTTTATAAGAGCGTACAATTGTTGGCGTATGCCGATGATATTGACATCATCGGCCTTAACAACCGCGCTGTTAGTTTTGCCTTCTCCAAACTGGATAAAGAAGCAAAGCGAATGGGTTTGGTGGTGAACGATAACAAAACGAAGTACCTCCTGTCTTCAAATAAACAGTCGGCGTACTCCCGTATCGGCACCCACGTCACTGTTGACAGTTATAATTTTGAGGTTGTAAAAGACTTCGTGTATTTAGGAACCAGCATTAACACCGATAACAATGTCAGCCTTGAAATCCAACGTAGAATCTCTCTTGCCAACAAGTGCTACTTTGGACTAAGTAGGCAATTGAGCAGTAAAGTCCTCTCTCGTCGAACAAAACTAACACTCTACAAGACTCTCATCATGCCCGTCCTAACGTATGGCGCAGAAACTTGGACGATGACAACATCCGATGAAGCGACGCTTGGAGTGTTCGAGAGAAAGATTCTTCGTAAGATTTTTGAACCTTTGCACGTTGGCAATGGTGAATATCGTAGACGATGGAACGATGAGCTGTATGAGCTTTACGACGACATAGACATAGCGCAGCGAATAAAGATCCAGCGGCTTCGTTGGCTGGGTCATGTCGTCCGAATGGATACAAACGCGCCGGCTTTGAAAGTATTCGATGCGGTATCAGCTGGTGGTAGCAGAGGAAGAGGAAGGCCTCCTCTGCGTTGGAAAGATCAGGTGGAGAAGGACTTGGCTTCACTTGGTGTGTCCAATTGGCGCCGGTTAGCACGAGAAAGAAACGACTGGCGCACTTTGTTAATCTAATCGCGTAAGCGGTTATCGCGCCAATTAAGAAGAAGAAGAAGTTATGAAATTATTCTCTTTTACGGGAGAGATAAGTCTATTTATTAAAATAATTAATTACGAAGGATGACTTCGCAATTTTTTTGTGCATATCGGCGCATATTCAAGACACTCTAGATACGAGTGCACGCATATGATTGAATTGGGCCGCTTGTGCATTACTGCAGATCTATGAAATAGAAAGCATTCAGGAACATAACAGGCAAATTGTGCAAATGAATACTGTTCTACTGAATAAAAAGGTGATTTTGAGTAAAGGAAATCTCTACAGGCTTCAGCACTCAAAGTGTAACCAATTAAAAATGCCATAAATTTAGTTTAGAAAATTACTTTTATTCAATTTAAAGTTAAAATGTGTGAAAATACTACAAGATTAATCATTTTACTTTTGCTCAATATGAGCACCTTTTGCTATGGCCTTGAGACGGTCCAGAAACGAAATATTTGTCTGTCTACGGCCTTAAAGCAACCTCCAGAATACGTTCCCGATAATATTTCGCATTTGCCTTGACGTCTGGCTCCATGAAAACGATTGGAGAGCGCCCATCTGCGGTTACAACGGCCCAAACCATTACCTGTGGTGGGTGCTGCCGCCTGGTGGCCAATTGACGACTCAAATAAACCCTACCGTTTTGGGAGTTTACGTATTGCTCAATTTGAGAAAATTTCTCGTCAGAAAACACAATGTTCGGAAATTGACCGTTTTCGGCCAAGCGAAGTAACTTCTTCCCTTACTCAAGTCTGACTTGTTGTTGCTTTGATATGAGATCATGCGCCTTTTGTATCGTGTAAGGCTTTATTTTGAGATCATTTTTGAGTATGCGGCAGATGCTATGGTCAGATATTTTCAGTTCTGTCGCCATGATTGTCACTTCGTCGGGAGTTTCGCTCAACTCGCATCTTTACTTATTGAACTATTTCATGTGACGCTGCAGTCTTTTGAAGACCACCTCCACGACGTTTCGCGATGCCACCAGTATAATTGTAACGAGTAATGGTGCGATAAACAAAAACTTTATTTACTTTAAGGTACTGGAGCTCACGAACAATCGCTGGTTGTGATTTTCCTGCCAAATATAACGCAATCACACTATTACATTTGAAATCCATTACTGATTTTTTTTTCGCGTTTACTCTCGGCAAAATGTTTCCGCGCACTTTTGAATAATACTCTGGACTGTCATTTAGCCAACTAACAGACAGGTGATACCCGTGCATCAGCTGCGCGAGCGGTCTGAAGTTGAGTATACTTTGAGTGCCGGACCCTTTAGGCCCATCGCAAGTTGGACCAATTTGCGATCCATTGGTGATATGTTTTTATACTCTAGCTGTCAAATATGATTGGCGTACGAAGCTATTTGTGAAAATGATAGGTCTTCCGATTAGTTGATGGATTAGTCTTGGCAGCAAAATATGGCTGCAGAAATAGCACGAAATCAGTTAAACTGTCCTCGCCTTGCATTACCTTGGGTTAGAAAAGTGATTAGTTACATCGGCTGATTATGTTATAGAATAACAGCAGTAGAAAATATGACTGATTGCATTGTCTTCATACGATTATTTATGAGCACTAAATTTCGTAGGATTCGCTAGTTAATAGGGCACATACGCACACATAACTAATTTTTTGTATTTTTGGAAAACAAATTTTGCACTTTCAAAGCACTCGTTTCTTTGTTGTGACATAAGCCATCGGGTACCACCATAACCACAAGTTATAACTGTTGATGCAACTTTTTATTTTAATTTCGAACTGCTGATATGCTGATTTTTCACACCACTGTGCTTTAAAGCGAAAAGCAATTTAACCGCATGCTCCGCATGCTAAAAACCCAAGTAATTAATAAATGGTTTGCCCAACACAAAAAATATAACACATCTGTGCTCCTATAAATCTACACAGCTTGGACGTAAAATCATCTACACACCTTAACATTTTAATAAATTTTTGAGTGTCTACTAGTTTGCACTGCATTTACATTTCATCAGCTGCACAAAGAGATCAGAAGTGTGATACATGCCAAGAGAGTGCGCTTTTAAATCACAAATATTTTTTGTGCTTGTGTCAGGAGAAAAAAGTGCATAGTAGGCAAAAGTAATAAGGTCGGGCACTAAAACTCAATGTTAGCATACATACATTTGCAGAAATATTCCAGTTAAAAGTTTTCAATTATTGCATCAATCGTTGATGTACTTATCTGTAGTATAGTACATGTATTGTATTTTTTCTTCGGGAATCCCATCTTACCAAGGAGTAAAAAAAAGCGAGAGTAGCTTAAATTTGCCGAATTCCATACAACTCGTAAATTTCTTTTACTACTCGCACAAATCAAGTATGCACTTTGCTCCTCTTTTGCTATGCTTGAATTTATTCCACTTGCTTTCAGCAAATATTATTGCCTCTGCTTCGTCCTTGCTTTACCATGCCACATTACAAAGGTATACTTCGTCAATTTTGTTTCGATTTCATTTCTTTCTCTAAGCTGCACATAAATTTGCTACGACTATTTCACAAAAAATCGACAGAGCACTAAATTAAAAGTTCCTATTTCACAGCGACATACAATGGCTAACTCAAAAGCCATTGATGCATTCCAATGTGTCAACCACCCACACAGATCCATTCAGTGTGGTGCGGAAAATTGCGGCGAGTTTGGATGTGGTTGGGGTATGCTCGTGCAATACTTGTCTGTGCTAACACGTGCGGGATAATACATACATACATACATTCATACTAATATTAGCTGGAAATTTTGATCCCGCGATTTAGTGATATTTTTAAAGTAGTCCCGGGACTCACCTTGGGATATAACTTTTTTAATGCGAATAAAAATTCGGTCGCTGTAGTCGAACGAGTTGGTGTATAACTACCAATCGGTAGTGTTTGCATTCAAACCTCCGCAAATGAAACACCAAATAATAGAAAAAGTTTTGTTCTAATAGCGATCACTCTTCGGCGGTCAATGGCCAACATTCGAGTGCATTTCTGCCACGAAAAAGCTCCTCATAAAAAACAAAATTCATTTGCCCTTCAGAGGCGGCATACAACTGCAGGTCGCTCCATTTGTGGAAAACATTAATACCCACATTATATAAGTAAATAAAAGGAGGAGTTTGGTCAAGCCCGAAGTTATGGGTGTTAGCTTTATATATATGTATATATATATATTTTTTCAGAGCTATAGGAAATTTTTTCAAAAACACCCACGTAAAATTCAGAAAAATGTTTGAAGATTATTTCATGCAAATGTTGACCACGACTGGCTTCAAATGGTCCATCCGCTTAGTCCAATTTTGGCATACTCTTTCCAATGTTTCGGCCGGTATCTCACATATAAATGCTTTAATATTGTTTTCCAATGCGTTAATTGAAGCAGGATTGTCTGAGTAGATATGAGCTTTAACATAGCCCCACAAAAATAATCTAAAGGTGTTATATCGCACGATGTGGGTGGCCAATTGACAGGTCTCGAACGTGAAATAAATTGTTCACCGAACTCGCCTCTCAACAAGTCCATTGTTACGCGTACTGTGTGGCATGTGGCACCGTCTTGCTGAAACCATATGTCATGCAAGTCAAGCTCTTGCATTTTGGGCAAAAAAAAGTTGGATATCATTTCACGGTAGCGCCCACCATTCGCAGATACGTTTCGATTCGCAGCATCTTTGAAGAAGTTCGGTCCAATGATACCTCCAGCCCATAAACCGCACCAAACTATGACGTTTTCTGGATACATTGGTAGCTCTTGCAATTCTTCTGGCTGATCTTTACTCCAAAATCGAGTATTCTGCTTATTTACGTACCCATTGATACAAAAATGAGCTTCGTCGCTGAAATTCTGCGTTGCGGTAGGTCGTTCGGCTTCAATTCTTGCACCAGCTGTATTTTGAAAGGCTTCACACCTAAATCCTTTCGCAAAATTTTCCACGTTGTTGAGTAACAGAGGTCCAATTGCTGCGAATGACGACGAATCGATAATTGATGGCCATCATTAACACTGGCCGATACAACTGCGATATTTTCTTCAGTTCGCACTCTATGTAAGCGTGTTGGTGGTTTGATGTCCAATAATGTAAATTTGGGTCTAAATTTAGTCACAATAGCTCGAATACCCGCTTCAGTGCGTCGATTAAACTGTCCATAAAATGGAAGAAGCGCACGATAAACTTTCTTAGCAGAACACGCATTTTTATAATAAAATTCAATGATTTGCAAGCGTTGTTCGTTTGTAAGACTATTCATGGTTAAATTATAGACCAAACTGAAGATGTTTGGCAGTGAAACAAAACACGAAACGTGCTTCAGCTGTTTAAACCAACTGTTTAAAAAGATAATACCTAAAAAATCACCCGTTATATATATATATCTTGAAAGGACATGCCTAGATGTTGTTTTAAAGTAAAACATGAAAGAATTTATATAATTTATTAAGTATATATTATAAGCGGTCAGTTGATGTCACCATTACGTGAAGTTAATCGAGCGGGGAAACTTAGATATCAATAATGCAATGCTTTTCCATGGTGTTTGGCTTGTAGCTTCAAGCTCAGGCTCAACAAATCTTCAATGATCCTTAAATGCGGCAAGTTTGTTTGCTGACAAATCCAGCCTGTGTGAAGTGAGCAGATGGTTTTGCGAAAAACTCGACCATTTTCATAATTAGTTTCAATATTTGTTGTTCTATCGTGTAAAATTGTACATTTGTCTACTTGACAATTGCCAAAGAGGGCATCACATAAGGTACTTTCTATCAATGCGTCCCTTTTGAAAAACTTTAAATTCAGTAATTGAAAGCATGGAAACATAGCACGAAATAAAATAATTCAATTTAGTCTCGAGACTTCCGAGGTCTGCAGAACACCCGTATAGCGGGATTGGCATTCCTACTTCATGCATACATACACAATATATATGTATATTCATTCATATGGTCTGGTTACCCCGATGTATCGTGTTGCCAACAATTTTACAATGTTCTCCCCTGCTGTTGTTTTGATGAAAATGTTTAGTATTTTCGTTCATGCCGATGTTACTGTTGTTGAACAACAAGCCATGAAGCAAAAAATTAAAAATCATGCACAACATAAATTGAGCAGCTCAACTGTCGACACATCTCCATCTGCTCCATGTGTTTTTTATGGAAGTTGCCGTAACATCCATCGCCCCAGGTGATGGAAGTTGCTGCTGTACAAATACATACATATGAAAAACACCATTGCTAGCCTCATAAAGCGAAAATGCCCCTATAGGGAAATATATTCGTTCCGAACGCTTCGTTTCCTTACTCTATAAAATCAAGTCGTGCAAAGTAGTTGTTAAACTGGAAAGTGTTCTAAAAAATTAAAAATAAGTTTCGAAAATATTATAAATAAAAAAGTTGAGTATATGTGGACTGTGAAAGGTGACTAATTAGAGGTTGTTTTAGCCTCTTTATGTTACTGATGAAGTTCATCAAATTTTTGATATAGAGACATGCTACATCAGCTGGCGCAGAAAAGAAGTGAGAACCAAGATGCTTTAATCTTAGTCCCGCGAGAGCTGAGCAGCTAAGGAGCAGGTGCCGAGATGATTCCACCTCATCCTCCATACAGCTGACGCAAAAAGGACTTGAAGTAATTCCGAGTCTCCCGGCATGAGATATGAGATTTTGAAATCCTCAGAAAATCCCTCGAACGCCTCCTATTCAAACGTGGCCAGAAGGACTTCGCGACCTTACACGTTCGTGTACTTGCCCAGCGCTCGCTGAGTTGGTGCAAAGCCCATCCTTCCAGGAGTAGAGCGCAGGTTCTCAAGGGGATCGCGATCCTCTCTTTTCGCGGGCACACTGTCTCACATTTCCCTTGTCTGGCCAGCTCGTCGGCTTCGCAGTTTTCAGCAATGTCGCTATGACCAGGTACCCAAATTATCCTTATGTCGAAGAATTCTGAACCAATCGAGAGAGAGACCAGGCATTCCCTGAACAGTTTCGAGAGCCTAGTTCCTAGGGCCCTAATTGCCGCTTGGCTATCGGAGTAAATATTTACCTTCCTAATGGTTATTACGCAAGTAAGTAGCCAGTCAGCTGCTTCTTTGATAGCGGCCACTTTTGCTTGGAACACACTGCAGTGATCCGGCAGAATACTCCTCCTCCAATCCTACCATCCAACTTCGAATCATCCGTGACCAGGTTAATCAAGCCCTGCTCCCAAGTGTAGCACCCGGTCCACTCCTCCCTTGATGAAATATGAGTGAAGAAAGTTCCGCTTGCTTGTGTTAGTTGGCAAAATAGTGGTTTCGGTTTTAACTAATAGATAGTTCGGCCAACAGGACTTGCGCAGCGACAATTTGGCTTCCGGCGAGAAAGATGCACTGTCGACGCCATTCAACTGGTGGTCGAAATAGCGATCGAGTCTATTAACAGGACAGATGGGGCATTCCGCTCTATGAAATATTTCGCACTGAGTGGTCTTGGAGTGTCTTCATACCTGCTTCGGTTTATCCGGAGCTATTTCGATGGCAGGATTTTTGAATGCGATAAAGATGACGGATCTAAGAAATACACAGTGACAGGCAGAGTACCGCAAGGCTCGGTTGTCGGCCCTTTTGTGCAACGCAATGTACGAAAAGGAGTTATCTGTATGCCGAGATGTCTGAATTAGGTATCCCCACAAAACTAATACGGCTTTGCAAGATGACGTTGCTCAACACCAGCAGCAGATATTGACATCATCGGCCTTAACAACCGCGTTGTAGTTCTGCCTTCTCCAAACTGGATAAAGAGCCAAAGCGAATGGGTCTGGTGGTGAACGATAACAAAACGAAGTACCTCCTGTCTTCAAATAAACAGTCGGCGTACTCCCGTATCGGCACCCACGTCACTGTTGACAATTATAATTTCGAGGTTGTAAAAAACTTCGTTTATTTAGGAACCAGCATTAACACCGATAACAATGTCAGCCTTGAAATCCAACGTAGAATCTCTGTTGCCAACAAGTGGTACTTTGGACTAAGTAGGCAACTGAGCAGTAAAGTCCTCTCTCGACGAACAAAACTAACACTCTACAAGGCTCTGATCATGCCCGTCCTAACGTATGGCGCAGAAGCTCGGACGCTGACAACATCAGGTGAAGCGACGCTTGGAGTGTTTGAGAGAAAGATTCTGCGCAAGAATTTTGGACCTTTGCAAGTTGGCAACGGCGAATATCGCAGACGATGGAACGATGAGCTGTATGAGCTTTACGGCGACATAGACATAGCGCAGCGAATAAAGATCCAGTGGCTACGTTGGCTCGATCATGTCATCCGAATGGATACAAACGCTCCGGCTAGTAGAGGAAGAGGAAGGCCTCCTCTGCGTTGGAAAGATCAGGTGGAGAAGAACTTGGCTTCACTTGGTGTGTCCAATTGGCGCCGGTTACCACGAGAAAGAAATGACTGGTGCGCTTTGTTAAACTCGGCAAAATCGCGTAAGCGGTTACGCGTCAATTAAGAATAAGAAGGAGAATGTACGATGGCTTCCTCAAAATGGAGCTGCCCATGAATGCGACACTGGTAGGATACGCAGACGATATTGTGCTAATTGTAACGGGGAAACAGGTCACTGATGTGGAACTCACCTGCAACTATGCGATAGCGAGGATTATGCGCTGGTCATATAATGACAAACTCCAGCTAGCAGCGCAAAACACTGAAGCAGTCTTGTTGAGCAAAAAGAAGAAGTGGGAGGGTTTGGCGGTAAATGTCGAAGATCTCAACATCACGTTCAAGCCGGCTATACAGTACTTGGGGGTTATGATTGCCTCGCGCATAATCTTGAGAGAGCACGCGGTGAAAGTCAGTACGAAAGGCGTCGTAGTTGCAAATGATCTAACACGATTGCTGCCGAACATTGGCGGAGCCCTGGAGAAGACTTTTATCTACTGTGACAGACTCCATCCTGTTATACGCCGCTCCCATGTGGTCCCAAGCCCGAGAGACACAGCTACGAGGGGCCAGGCAGGTTTATAGAGTGAGTGATTTGCGAATAGGCTGTGCATACCGGACAGTATCTGATGATGCAGTTTGCGTGATTGCAGGAAAAATTCCTTTGGATATCCGAGCACGTGAACTAAACGGTCTCTATCCAAGGCAAGGAGCAAAATCCGCAAGGGACCAAAGTTGGCACAGCGAATAGCGTTATTTGACACGTGGTTACGGCGAAGACACGGGGAAGTGGATTACTTCTTCTCCCAGATACTGAGCGGACACGGTTGCTTTCAGTGTTATCTGCATAGGTTTGGTCTCTCCGCTTCACCACTCTGCCCTATCAGCCCAAAGAATGTTGAAGATGCACGACACGTACTCTTCTACTGTCCAAGATTCGCAAGAGAACGTGAGGTGTTAGCCACTATCCTTGGAATACAGCCAAGTGAGACTAATTTAACTGGCAGTATGTGCATTTCAAAACATTACTGGGATGCTGCATGCAAGTTTTTCAAACAAGTATTGCGTACGGTACACAAACAGAATGAAGAATGGCGAACAATAGAGCTGTTTCAATACCGGATGGTAGAGTGAAATAATATTAACGCCCTGTGCCGCCTCTGATCACACCGAACTTCCCGACAAGTGCTAAAGCTAACATGAAATAGTGTTCCAGAGGAGGTCGACTCAGACATACAGAGAACAATTACGGACGCTTGAGTTAACGACTCACGACCATATCATACGCAGACAAAACGGTAATGCACACGACATTACCGCACACTTGCGAAGTTACATTTACTTCTTAATGGAGTAATGGAGACTATCACTGACGTATAACCTCCATACGTCATAGGTAGAGAGCCTGGACGCAGGTTTCTTTTGTGGTTGTTATCCACAATCCCGGCTCCACTCTTGGTGTAGTGCCAATGCGGTTCTGGGGTGGAAGTCAGCCGAAGAGGGGAGGTCTGTTTTAGTGGGAACGTGCCCAACATATCATTGGCGCGACGGCATCAATTGTTTCTGACATTTTTATCCTCCCTCCAACAAAAAAAAAAAGAAAATGATAGTTTTGGATGTTCTTCTTATCGTCTGAGATTAAATACAAGATGGCGCAAAATTAATCATCAATTGCTTTGCAAGAACTTTTTCGCCATATAAAAAAAAATGATTGAAAAATGAATGATGAACTCTTGTGCGCTTCACTGCAGCTGTCTAGCTCATAAGCATCGAATATGATTGACGTACGACGCCATTTGTCAAAATGATAGATCTTCTGATAGGGTGACTAATTTTGCGCCACCTTGTATATACAAAATATGGCTGGGGAAATAGTACGAAATCAGTCTTCGCTTTGCATTGCCTTTGGTTATAAAAGTGTGTAGTTACTCTATTTGTTAGTTACGTACGGTGATTTTGCTAGAAAAAAAGGGTAAACTATTTGACTGATTGCAGTACCTTTTGCATCAATTTTACGCTACTCAACACATGCCGGTGGAGACAGAAATCAGAAAGAAAAAGAAAGAGCATTGATGTGGTGCCAAATGCAGTGCTGAAATGGAATCTGCAAGGACAACGAAGAAGAAGGGGACGGAAGACAGCGCAGTGAAGAGCAATAGACGAAGCGAAACTATTTAATCAGTTAGCCAATTAAGTTATCTAGCAAATGTGAAGCAAATTTTTGAATAGACTTAGTTCTTATTTATAATATTTAATTGAAAATTACGAGGAAGACATAATAATAATAAAAAAATAATTCATAGTAATTCATAAATTGTAGATGAAAAACATCGACTGGTAAATGTATTTCATTGGACAACTAGAATAATGTAAAATTACTTCAATTGCCCTCGATGAATTTGATTAATGTGTTTTCTTTTGTTCAGGCATTCTCTGCAGGGATATTCTGGTCATAAATACTCTTAGTATGGACGTGAGGAATCGGCAAGGCACTGCTGTTGAACTAAATGTTATCGAGGTTTAGAAGAAAACCTATGCATGATGAATCACATGACGCCACTTATTGCTTCTAAATAGCGAAATTGAGAGACCAAATTGTGCTTTAAGCTAATAACACACAATGATACCTGCATGATCTTTTTAAAATCGTGCAAGTCATATGCTCCTCACAGTAACTTCCAGAAAATACGAGTTTGGAAAAACGCGTCACACTTTCTGCCCACTGCTTATATGTCGTTCGCTCTTTGCATGTGACCTACTAGCAAAGAGTTGATGACCCCTGACTTTTGTACGTATACATACTTCTATACGCTACATACAGGGTCCGGCACGCGAAGTGTGAGGAACTTCAGACCGCTCGCGCAGCTGATGCACGGCTCGAGCACTTTAAAGTAAATGAAAGTTTTGGTTGTTGCAACATTACTCGCTACAATGATACTGATAGCATCGCGAAACGTCATGGAGGTGGTGATCAAAAGACTGCAACGTCACGAGAAATGGTTCAAAAAGTGAAGAAGCGACTTGAATGAAATTCCCGACGAAGTGCCAATCAAATGGCGAAAGAACTGAAAATATCTGACCGTAGCATCCGCTGTAAAATGAATCTGCAGTAAAAATGATTTCAAAGTGAAGACTTACAAGATGCAAAGGCGCATGATCTCACACCAAAGCAACAACAAGTCAGACTTGAGGGAGCGAAGGAGTTGCTTCCCTGGGCTGAAAGCGGTCAATTTTCGAATATTGTGTTTTTTGAAGAGAAAATTTTTCAAATTGAGCAATTTTTAAACACCGAAAACGATAGGGTTTATTGAGAATTTGAGTCGTCGATTGGCCGGCCACCAGGAGACAGCACCTGCGACAGGTAATGGTTTGGTTTCATCGAGCCTGGCGTCAAGCTAAACGAAATATTATCTGGACGTTGCTTTGAGGCCGTGGGCATACAAACATTTTGGTGGCAGACCATGGACGTTTCAACAGAACTCGGCACCGTCTCACACAGCTCGAGTGAACCAAGAATGGCTAAAAAACAATGCTTCGAACTTCATAACGTCCACACAATGGCTGTCCAATTCACCAAACGCGAATCTGAAGGATAATTTTTTTTTGGGCCATTTTGGAGAGCAAGGTCTGAACTAAAAGATTCACCACTCTGTAGGCGCTGTAAAAAGCCATTGTCGGCGAGTGGGCCAAAATATCTGCAATTCACACATTTTTTACCTTGAATTGAATAAAAGTAATTTTCCAAACTAAATTTATGGGCTTTTTAATTGGTTACACTACGAGTGCTGACTTCGAGATCGTACATATGCCACTTCTAATAACACGGATTGCTTGCCACAATCCAGTTCGCTATGCTTCACTTTCACTTTTTTCTTCGTGATGAAAACTGAAAGTGGCAGCAAAGGATACTCGTGCTGGGAAATATCTTTTTTGTGTTTGTTCGTTTGTTGTTTTTTAAGGTTTGGCGATTTTTCTGCTTGCTTCATTTTGGTGCATGTTCTGCTATTCGATGTGGTTTTTTATTTGTATCTCGTTTCATCACTTTTCGTATTCGTATTTTCTGCAAAATTTCTCGGAGCAATTCACAATGTCGTAGCTGCTGCTACATTCGACGTGTTAAGCTAATCACGCCTTAGCTGGAATAACTCAGCACGCAATATACGTATCACATCCACGGTAAGCACAAGTGCAAATTGGTGAGGTGTCGAGCGGGAAAGTGGGAATTTTCCTGATTCTTTATTCATCAGAAATGAAATTCAGTTCGTTTTAAAGACTCTTTGTCTTTCAGTTTGCAAATGAAGTCATACAATTTCCACACCTCGTCTTTATGTGTCCGATAGAATATGCCAACACACGTACGCGATGTCTCATACAAAAGTACATATAAATATATACTTATGTATGCAAGTATCATAGAACGTGAATGCGCAGTACAATGAGTAGGAAGGGAGAACCTCTAAAAAAATAAAAAATTAATCCTGTTTTATAACAATTGGTAGTTCACTGATGCCACCATTCGGAATATTATTCCGTCGTAGCCGAATGGATTTGTGTGGGACCATCATTCGTTTTTTAAGTCTTAGTTCAAGGATCCGATGTTTTTTTTTGTTTTAGCCAAGCGCTGACAATTAAATTGACAGTTTGATAAAGCTTTGATTTTTGATCAGCATGCCATTGTGCAAGTAGGTCGACTTTATTAATAAAAAAATATTCAATATCTTCTTACACACATCTGAAATGCTGTACGGTGTATACAAAAACCCCGTTTAACAATGTAAACAAGAAAATACAGCCGGGTAATACCGGTAATAGCAGAGTCTCATAATATGATGGTTTTGCATTCACAGTTTTGGCATAAGAAGGAAATGAACAAACACACTCGACTGGCTACTGAGTAAAACGTGATATAGGAGTTATCAATATGGGCTTTTGATCTTATGTGTAAAATTGGCTAGAATCAGGCTAAAAAAGGCAACAAAAAAGATATTTTGAAGATTTTTTTTTTAATAAATTATCAAAAAAAAAAATATCATTGAAAGAAAAATACGGTAAAGAAATGAGACAGTTGGACGAAAACCTGAATTGAAAAATCAGAGACTTTTCTGAACACTTAAAAGATATTTTTACTCCACACAATACTGAAGCTGATTTTTATTTTAACACCACTGTCGCTGGTTTCAACACGAACCCCACTAAATGGAGCTACTGATGAAGAAGTTAACCAAAAGGAAATATGATAGTTAATACCATTAAAGAACTAAGAGACCACAAGGAATCAGGGTATGTTCACATCACGGTTGAAAATTACAAAAAACTACCTCCTGGTCCCAGCAATCCTCAAGCCGTTAATGAGTCACAATTACACTCTGGCGAAATGATCATTCCTTTTTTCGAAAAAAACGAGCTACCATTGCGGTAAATGTCGAGCGCTATCGAGCCATGCCGACTAAATTTGTTTCTCCAAAAATTAATCAGCTACGCATCGACGACATCCATTTCCCACAAGACGGTGCATGGCAGAAGCGCTTAGCCATCGATTGGCCTGATTTATTGGAAAAAGTAGTAAAAAATTGAGTTGATCGTATGCACAAAAAAATATCGGGAATTATTCATTTAAAAAGTGCGCGTTACACATATGGTATGTCTAATTTTTTTTTGCTGGTATGTTGGTACAACTGTCTTCTATAGTGTCGTAAAGTTTGAGCATGATCTGTCAATTAGCTTATTTTTGGCATTTACCTATTTACCTATATCAGTCAACCGGAAGTGTGTTCCGCAATTTTCACCGGGGATAAAAATATCGAACAAAAAATTTGTCCTACATTTTGTGTGTTTGAACGGGATTTCGTGTGCTGAATCGTTGAAAATGTTGCAGAAAGCCTATGGCGAGGGTGCTTTATCAAAAAGACGGTACAGGAGTCTACGAGTGGTATAAGACTTTTGCAGAGGGCCGAGAAGTCCTGGAAGATTTGTCCCGATTTGGTCGCCCATCAACGGATGAAAACGTCGACAAAGTCAAGGAAATGGTGCTGGAAAACCATCAGTTACCTTTAAGTTTGAGGGAGGTAGCTCGTGATCTTAGCATGTCTCACGAATCAATTCACAACATTTTACACTTTCAATGAGGCATGAGAAGCAAGGCTGCTCGATTCGTTCCAAGAGAGTTGAATTTCTTTCAAAAAATTCATCGGCAGAAGGTGGCCGAGCAAGTGAATTCAGAACCAACGTTAATCCAGCCCATCATAATAGGTGATGAGACGTGAAATTTCGTAAACCAGTTTTGGTATTGACGATTGTTTAGAGCATCGTCATCGTAAGCTTGATACCATTACAAGCTTGAATTGTATGCTCTCCAGTAGTTGTTTTGCAGAAGTTAATTCAAAATTGTAAAATCTGGTGAAAATCTACAGTCTCTTAAGGGGGGAGTCTGGTTTATAAGGTCAAAAAACTCAATTTTTTTTCGTTTTAAGCGACTCCTAATATATTTCAGAATATTCACACAAAGTTACAGATCCTAATTCTCAATATTTCCGTAGATACAAAGCCAAAGGTAGGCGATCGTTAGGTAGTTACGCTGTGCCCGGACAACTATAGTACAAACTTTATATTCTTTTCTCGACTTTTCATTTTTATAATTTCTTTGAATTGGCGTACATGAATGAAAAAAAAACTAATGAACCTTTTGAAATGAATCATAGCTTGTTCCCTTCAGTATTAAATTCTCTTCTATTTGAACTAACAAAATAGAAAAAAAAATTTTTCAAGATTTTTATACAAGTTGAAGTAAATTTTTTTTTATAGAAAGGCATTTTTTTCTTTAAAACCTCCAAAAAGTTGAAATTTTGGAATTTCTCTCAGTTTTCTTAGTTCATCTAGAATAAAAAATCATGATAATTAGAAATCCATTTGAATTTTTTTCTTTAGATAATAATTACGAGCTGTATCTTGTACGCCAGTTGGAAACTCCAGCGTTGCAGCGCTCTACTAATTTCTATGTTAAACATTTTTTCCAACTTATTTTAACCAGTACAAAATTTTTTTATACTTTTTAAATAATCATTAAAAGATACAAAAAACTTTGTAGTGCTAAATTAATTTTTTCCTTAAAAAAAATCGCAAAGGGATGCAATTTTTAGACCTCATAAACCAGGCTCCCCCCTTAATTTGTTGTAAATCTCACGGAAAAGTAGTACTCAGTTTATGGCGTAAAAAAAACTCGCAACATGTCAGAAACATGACTTTCTAGCAACATTTTTTCACACCAATTTAAAATGCACATGCGATTTAAAATTTGCGAATGAAGTGCCTGAGTTCGAGTTCTCCGAAGATATGGCAATTTCGGGCGAAACGCCTTCGCAAAGAGTGTAAGTAAGTAAAAGAGTCTTTATATTTTTTTTGTGCCAATATATATGTAGGTATGTGTATTAATATGTTTAAAACAATTTTCTCACCAAAACTTGCCAATTGCTTCTGGGGCAATGCTCATCAATTTGAAGTTTCTTCTCATTTGGTAATCAAAGCTGCTGGCTTAATTTCCCGGCTGTGAAATTAGTACTAATCTTTAAATTAAAATATGAATAGAAGCTAATTTTTAAATGAAATGAGTGACAAATTTGTAAGTTTTTCGTTTCTATGTAGTTAGTCGAAATATTTTAAGTTATTTTTCTATGCGCGTTTAAAACTTAGAGATGTAGTGCTTGAAGTAATTTTGTTAATTTATTTACTTGAATATAAATCTCATTAAGCAAATCAAGTCATTGGCACTTTTATAAGAATAAGAATAAGTGTAGCTTAAGAACAAGAGGTCGCTAAAAGTGTACCGATTTGGAGCGTGTGGGTTTTCCTGCAGGGATAGTATGCCCCATTGTGTGCTTATTTATTTTTGTTCGATCTACCTATCTAACTGCGTCGATTGATTCTTAAAACAAAATGTATACAGTCTACACTACTTGGCTGATTAGCAAAGGGAAGCTTGCCGAACAAAACTGAAAGTAACTCTGCGGTGAGGAGAATGTTTTACAAATATTTGAATGTATTTTCTGCTGTAAGAGTATACATGGAAACATAGTAGGCATTGAAAATATATTTTCAATATATGTTAGAGAGCGATATCCTACTTCCCTTGATAATTCTACTTAATTGAAAAATAAAGTAATTAATAATTATTGATTGATTTATAAGTAGTCGAGATAGAGGATTTTAATTATGTATGCATGTGTGTGTATAGCTTCGCTCCGTTTATATGAGTTGAGCGTATGAATTCAATGGCTCTCAGTAAAATATCATCAGCTTTTTTTTGTTTGCTGTTCAAACCACTTGAAAGTAGTTGAAGTTAGAAAAAAAAATTTAATTAGAAAAAGAGCGAGTATACCTTTGTATTTGAGCTTTAGTTCAAATCAAAGCTATAACCATTATTCAACATTCAACTAGAAGTTGTGAGAAAAGCGTGGGTTGTATGATATGTCTTGGTGTGAGCTCCGCTTGTTACACTATTCTATCGCCTGTAAGTATGCAATTATCATAATTAGAAGTTGTGATGTTACTTATTGTTTCATTCGCCACTCAGCTGGCCATGCTCAATGGGCAAATGCTCTGTTTGCTCATTGTTCATTCACCTAGTCCATCAATCATTACTTTTCAACTGTCTTCTGAAATGGTTTATTGGAAGCTGACTGTACTTTCATACTACAATCATACTCAATGCATATAAAAGCAACAGCGGATAACATTTTTATTACAGAATATTATGTATTCAAAAACCTGGCTTCAAAATTATATATTTCAAAACGGGTTGGGTACGTAATGCTGTATGATACAATATTCTGTTTACAAAATGCTATATACAAAATTCTGTATTTTAGAATTCTGTATTTACAAAATTCTGTAAAAACAAAATTCTGTACTGTCTTAAAAAAATGCTGTATTGACAAAATTATGTATTGACGAAATTCTGTATTGACGAAATTTTGTATTGACAAAATTCTGTATTGACGAAATGCGGTAAGTAAATGATAAGAAATTCAACAAATTTTATAAAAAAAGTGCGCACTTTTTTTCTTCAGTTTCGATAGAATACACCATATTTTTGCGTATAACTGCTTTTCGCGTGGGCGGCCTTCGGCCACGCTTCAAAAAAATAACCCTCATCAATCCGACTCCGGCTACGCAATCCACAGTATTTTTGCGTCGAACTTCTTTTCGCGTGGGCGGCCTTCGGCCGCGCTTCAAAAAAATAACCCTCATCAGTCCGAGTCCGGCTACGCAATCCACCGTATTTTTGCGTAGAACTCCTTTTTTCGTTGACTTTTGTCAACACTACATTTTTTCAATACAGAATTTTGTTAATACAGAATTTCGTCAGTACAGAATTTCGTCAATACAGAATTTCGTCAATACATAATTTTGTCAATACAGCATTTTTTTAAGACAGTACAGAATTTTGTTTTTACAGAATTTTGTAAATACAGAATTCTGTAAATACAGAATTTTGTCACTGCAGAATTTTGTTACGTTAATTTACAGTATTTCGTACGAAAAGAATTTTGATATACAGCATTTTGTAGGGATCCCTTTCAAAACTCTGGGAACGGTACGAGCAATGAAAATAATTATGTACTTGTGCAGGAGAATCCTCCCTCGTATGATAGCGTCCGTGTTTTAAGTGAGATTGCATTAGAAAAAATTTCACTTAAAGTCCGCAAAATGGTATGCGTGGCTTAGAAGATGTCTAAGATATGTGAATAAAGCTAGAGATGATTTGACATGCTATGGACATGCCCCACGTATGGCCTAAAATACCCTGCCGTACCACTTTAGATTCATCAGCCTACTACACCTGAAATCGTTCACCAACCGTTAGATACAACAAAACCATTCTGAAACGATAAATAATACACAGTTCCTATAAAACTATTTCGGTAGAAAGACTTCGGAAAATTTCACATTGAAACCTGACTCCGGCTTGCAGTGGCACAAATATCGCACTTTTGATGCTTTAAGAGTTTAAGTATCTTGCCCATTATACAGATTCCCGCAGATTCCGTGGCCTCCAAAGAGTTTTCAAGAAAAATGGGATGGAACATGAAAGAAATGAAAATGTGGATAGCCGGAATTCCTTTTTTCATGTACCATGGTGATATTCCTGGACAAAGAAGTAAAGCGAATGTGTCTGGTGGTGAACGAAGGACCTCCTTTCATCAAACAAATAGTCGCATTGGCGCCCACGTCACTAATGACAGATATGATTTTGAGGTTATAAAAGGTTTAATTTATTTAGGAATCAGCATTAACTTCGACCGTCCTAACATCCAATGAGATGTCCTGTGGAGTGTTTGACCAGTGTTTCAACTGGCACAAGAAAGAAACAACTGGCGCGCTTTGTTAAAGTCGGCCAAAATCGTGTAAGCGGTTATCGCGCCGATCAAGAAGAACAAGTCCTACTGAAGTCCGAAAGGTAGAATTTAAAGGAAATGGAGTGACAGATGGGGCGGTGTTTCATTACGTCTCTGCAAACTTCCCAAATTTCTTTATGAATATGGGAATAAGTTTCCGTCCTTTCTTACCCAAAGTTACGAACTATTTAAACAATTAAATAATACATAATATTATGGGAAGTTTGTGTCATTGGAAGCTATACTTTTCCTCCATCTTTCTGGCAGCATACGGATTCCTCTGACGAAAAGCTCGAGTTCTTTTGACTTGATCCATTCAGTGAGCCAGTTTGCGATACTCTCGTAAGAAGTGAACCGCTTTCCAATAAGGGCTGACTGCATTGATTGGAACAGAAGGTAATCCGAAGGAGCAATGTCTGGGAAATACGGCGGATGGGGCAAGATTTCTCAATTCAGCCCCTCTAAATATTTCTGAAGCGATTTAGCAACGTGTGGCTTGGCGTTGTTATGCAGCAAAATCAGTTTGTCATGTCTACCATCCCATTCCGGTCGCTTTTCTTTGAAAGCTCGATTCAAACGCACTAGCTGCATTCGGTAGCGATCACCACTGATGGTTGCCATCTAAAACTTAAGAAGTTCGTAATAGATGACACTCTTCTGATCCCACTAGATGCACAACATAAACCTTGAAGCATGAATATTTTTTTTCACTGTCGACGGACCTGGTTCACTTGGCAGGCTCCAACATTTTTGACGCTTAAGGTTAACATAATTTCCAATCCTTTTTGCATTGCAGATAATGATGCGATGCTGAAAACCTTTTCTTTTCTCCCATTCAAGAAGCATATTTCCCTCCTTTAATTGATGTGTCACCCAATTACCTGAGCTCTGGACCATTCCCAACGCATGGAAACGTTCACCAACATCCAACTCTTTAGACATATCATCAAGGGCTCGACATGCGTCTTCATTTAATAATTTTTGTAGTTGAGTATCTTCGAATTTTTTCGGTGTCCCTTCGCGATCTTTATTACTCACGTCGAATTTGCCACCTTGAAAGCGTCAAAAGTACTCTTTACAAGTTGCCTGTGGTGGAGCGTGATTGCCGTAAATATTGATCAATATACGACACGTTTCAGCTGCACTTTTCTTTAAAAGGTAATAATGAAGCATGACTTCCCGCAAACGCTGTTTTTTCGGTACGAACGTAGACATTTTTGACGTTAGATAAAAAAGATCTTTACGCTTCAAACGAATGTCAACTATTGCGATCGAAATCTCACATATACACCTTTAAATCACCAGTATATTATTAGAGCGAATACGAAAATAATATCAGCAGCGACACCTCTTTTTAATTTGTTCCATCTCAATATATCCGAGTCAAAGATGTACCACTAAGTTTGGCAAAAGCTGCACAGCGGCAGAAAAAATGTTCTGTTCTCCTATGGTGAGGATCTGTTGTACCTATGGATTGTGCCTTAGTTAGTCTTCACCCCGCCTTTATCTGAGGGGAAATTTTGCCACCACCCAGAGATATCTTTTCAGAAAACACTATGAGTCTTGATATCCCCGACTATCGCCGTTATTCGTGGCCCTAAAATTGACTACGGTTCGATTAGACACTCCATCTTTCACCAATTATCCAGTTGGCTACTTTTTCTCTTCTCTATACCTAAATTCTACCACATTGGTGGTTTTAGATTATCAAATCCAAGTGAAACTTTAGACCTTTATGTGGTATTTGACTCTAAATTTGCTTTTCAAAGGCATTTAAATTACACAATTACCAGCTGGCATTCTGTACTTGTTTTTATTCGACTGTTTCGTTCGGGCTTTGGAGATTAATATACTCTAAAGCTGTTAATTTTTATACCTATCTGGTGCGAAGCAAGAACATGCCGCTTTATTTGGAGAACATATTACGCTTTTCATATTTGCTGGCTTGAACGTATCCAGAAGGTCTTTACCGGTTACGCTTTGCGTTCTTTCTATTTCACTGATCCAATTCCATCCTAGATATGAAAAATTGCTTTTTGCTCATTATCTAAAAACACTATATATTATATTAGAACCCTTCTCTCCCTCACTTTCGTTTCCGAGTTGATTGACTCCCCATTGCTACTCGAGAAAATTAGTTTTAATATTCTTCAGCGAAGCTTACGGAATCATGACATGGTTAGAACTAATTATGCTTCCAATGCTCCGATATCTAGAACTTTTAGAGATTTTAATATGCTTCCAAATTATATTGGCCTACTGCAAACTCAAGAGAGTGAGTGTCTGGATATCTCCAATGTTGCTAACGGCAAGCTTTCTTCCAAAAGAATCTCTAGGCATCAGTTTGTTATTAGGTGCCACAAACAGACAGCTAATTAATAATACTTTTTTTGAACAACTCCCTTTGTTTGGAACTCCGATCGTTATTTTCATTAAGTTCTGGAAATACATAGAGGATTTCTGGGGACCTACTTATTTGAGGATTTGGATAGTTTATGTACAAAGGTGCTGGTGGTACTAATTGTTTTAGCTAAATGTTTGGTGTTACATAAAGATTGAACTGTGAAATTTTAGCGCCGCCGAATAGAGTTACTATTTACGTGAAGCCACTTGACCTGGGTAGGTAGGTAGATGAAATGGTTGAAGTGCCAGTCTGGCACTCCTCAAGTATCACCGAAGTGCCGTTTTCATGAGACCTACAACAAGCAGATATCTAGAGCCAGCCAGAGCTGTTGATATAATGAAGGAGATTGATTGGATTTAGGTTGGAGCACTGTCCCAGGCTGTAGAAGAAAGGAGCGCCCAGTGGCCTTAATCGGCTAGCTGCCAAACCCGGACATTTAGAGAGAAAATGCTCTACAGTCTCTTTCTCCGAAAGGTCCCCACAGCTTCTGCAATGGTGGTTAAATAGTAACCCTAGCTTTTCCGCGTGTGTGCCGATCGTCCAGTGACCGTTAAATCAGCTATGAGTTTGGAAATTAATTTACGAGGAGTCCAAAGGACCTTCTGAGTCCTTCGTATATCGTATTGGGGCCAAAGGGTTTTCAAAATAGCACATGAAGAAATGGAGATCCATCTTTCTGCGCTTTCCTGAGAAATAATTTGTGTAGTTCCACTTTAACAACTGTCAGGGGGATGTCGATGACCGGGTAGGAGGTCTCTGAAGCCAATTCAGTCCCCTTTTTGGCAAGCTCAGATCAGAGAAATGTTACCTACCAAAAGATTTGATCTCCTCCTTATAGGATTTTACTAATTTTTTTCTGAGCCTTGATCGCTGCGTGACTATCGGCGAAAATTTTAATATCTCTCTCGCTCCTGCGTTCCCTAAACATTTTGCATACCTGCAAGATCTCAAAGTCTTCTGCTTGAAAAACACTAGCAGTATTCGGCAGTTTAAAGGAGATAGATAAATTGGCTGATTTAGAGAAAACCCCTGCTCCGACTCCCGAAATCATGTTGGAACCGTCAGTGAAGACAGTGGAGCAAACTGCAGTGCAGATTTTTCCTTCGATCCTATCCTGCTTAACCTAAATTAAGCATTATTTCTAACTAGAAGGGTGATGTGCTCAGAATGCTGAATGCTTATTTAATTATTTTTAGTATTTTTTTTTTCATTTTTCCATTATTTAGACTATGCTTATTAATGGTTTAGGGGTAGTCAGAGTGAATCCGACAAATACTTTTCGAGTATTCGACAATTAACAAAGGGCGCTCACAAGACTTTAAACGCGTTTTTCTCAAAACTATAATATGTTTTTTGAACTGGTGATCACTGTAACTTAAAAACCGCTTGGGAAATTTCAATGAAATTTATAGTGCTTTTGAAAAACATAAAAAACTCGTGCGCGAAGGAATTTTTTTGTTGAAAATTTCGATTTTTTTTTAACAATTAATTTTTATTTATTTATTTCCTGAGGCCGCCCTATTGTTAATTTAAAAGCTCCGATCAGGCACAAGATTATCTATTAATATAACTGATTTCTCTTGGCTGATTGATTTTAGATGAATCTCCAAGGACTTGTGATGATCACCGCAAGGGACTTCTGGAGAAATGGGCTCCACACAAACAGCGATAACTTTTACAATTATTAATTTTTTTTTGTTTCTTGAAATTTTGCTAAAATCGAGTCGAAACATGATGTATGAATGCCATGTTTTTAGTTTTGTAAAATAAAGCAATCGACTAGCAAAAAAAATTATTGAAAATCATCATGTTTTCGGGCCTCCGACTACCCCTAATCCCTTAAGTTGTGAATTCAGCTAGAAACTAATTTATCGGTTTAAAAGATTCTAATAGTTGGCTTCTTTTTCCAGCTTTAGTAAGTACAAACTGCTTTGATATATACTTCTACTTTTTTTAACTTAAAGTAAGCTTTGTTGAACCATTTATAATCCTTACTAACTTTTGGTAGCTAAATTCCCAGCGTCACTTTCCCCATAGCAAATTTCATTGTCTGCATTTTCGTTCATTTCTTATTTATGCTACTAAAAGTACACATACACACCCTCTTATATACGACGAACAAAATTTGTTTTAACTAAATAAAATGAAATGAAATAAATGTAAAGAATTGAAGATGAACAGAGTGAACAGCGTATGCCTATTTTAAAACCACTGCCCATTGCCAAATAAATTATTAGAGCGCGAAGGACCCGCACCATGCATCACCTATCCCAGCTCAATCCAGCACATTCCCTCATCCATTCATTCCTTTCTACACTCATTTTCTCATTCCATACATACATTCATCTATCCATGTACTAATTCATTGACTCATTCGTTTGAAACCACTTTATTCCAGCGAACTCGCTGATAAATTTGTATTGGCGAGTACATTACGAGGGTTGCCTTTTATAAAATTTATAATGCTTTTATTGTTTTCCGAAATATTCTTCTTGAAAATGAATACATTTTTGCGTTCGCTTGAAACAATTTTCCAATTTTGTCTCTAAGAAGTGGATACTTAAAAAACCTGGCATTTTATTTTTGATGTTCGGGAACAAAAAGAAATCATTACGTGCCAAATCAGGACTATAAAGTGGATAATCCCTCCAAGCGATAAGCAGAGAATGCTCGCAGGCATTGCGAAATCGTCTGCACAGGATTCTGATATGACCCACGGATTCTTGTCGCTTCTGCGACCAGTCCCTGGAGATTCCAATACACTTTCACCTTGAATGGAGCGCTATAGGGATGAGAAGGTTGAGACAACTCAGCCAATTGTAGCTAGAAGGAAGGCATATACGCTCAGCCCAACTCAGCTCTATATTAAGACTAGGGACCTGGGTTTGCATGATGTACTGTGATGAGTAGAGGGCTTAAAAGACCAAGAAGTCGAAATGCAAACCTCATATTTACCTATTTTAAATTGGTCAATGTACTTTTGTCTCGATAATCGTAATGAATCATCACTTGAAAATTTTGATGAGTTAATTCCATCTTTTTTTGAATTGAATTTATGCATTCACTGTGAGTGAAAGCTTTAAATGTAAGTGTATACCAAATATTACCAAACTTTTCGACAAAAATATCGAATTATAGCTCATCGCAAGCAGTGTTTTAAAGGCGCAAAACATAAAAGATAACCCTCGTAGATGTACATACATGAAATTACGCAATGCTTGCTCAGCTTAGCGTGTGCCAAGGTTGTGATGCTCCACTTTTTTATTTGTATTATTTTTTCTGTTCGCTTTAAAAAATTCTATCGTGAATTTTTAGGTTTACTG